>NC_138192.1:16926086-18314855 GCF_964194105.1 Spermophilus citellus | reverse complement strand
TGATTTGCACTGGTCTCTGCTTAGGGCTACATCAATAGGAAGCAAACCATAGAAACAGAACTTTGAACTACTTTATTGTGTCAAGTTTCAAAGAGCTAGCACAAACCGTGTTTGATTTAGAGTTCCAACTACATGTATCCATATAGAAGAAAACAGAGTGAAACCTAAAAATGAAAACTGTTACTGCCAACGAAGGGTTTAACTTAGAAGAACGAAAATTGGTGAGCCAAGTGGGATTGGGGTACTGATCCTTACCTGAAAGTGTTATCAAGATTGGGTGAAAAAATGTGTGCTGAGATTTCAGGAAACTCTTACTTTTTTGGAAGCTTGGCAACCCCTTTCCATGAAAGTGATTTGCGCCGGTCTCTGCTTAGGGCTACATCAATAGGAAACAAACCATAGAGACAGAACTTTGAACTACTTTATTGTGTCAAGTTTCAAAGAGCTAGCACAAACCGAGTTTGATTTAGAGTTCCTAAAACATGTATCCATTAGGAGAAAACAGAGTGAAACCTAAAAATTAAAACTGTTACTGCCATCGAACGGTTTAACCTAGAAGAACGAAATTTGGTGAGCCAAGTGGGATTGGGGTACTGATCATTACCTGAAAGTGTCATCAAGATTGGGTGAAAAAATGTGTGCTGAGATTTCAGGAAACTTGTAGTTTTTTGGAAGCTTGGCAACCCATTTCCGTGAAAGTGATTTGCGCCGGTCTCTTCTTAGGGCTACATCAATAGGAAACAAACCATAGAGATAGATCTTGGGACTACTTTATTGTGTCAAGTTTCAAAGAGCTAGCACAAACCGTGTTGGATTTAGATTTCCAACTACATGTATCCATATAGGAGAAAACAGAGTGAAACCGAAAAATTAAAACTGTTACTGCCAACGAACGGTTTAACCTAGAAGAACGAAATTTGGTGAGCCAAATGGGATTGGGGTACTGATCATTATCTGAAAGTGTCATCAATATTGGGTGAAAAAATATGGGCTGAGATTTCAGGAAACTCGTAGTTTTTTGGAAGCTTGGCAACCCCTTTCCATGAAAGTAATTTGCGCCGGTCTCTGCTTAGGGCTACCTCAATAGGAAACAAACCATAGAGACAGAACTTGGAACTACTTTATTGTGTCAAGTTTCAAAGAGGTAGCACAAACCGTGTTGGATTTAAAGTTCCAACTACATGTATCCATATAGGAGAAAACAGAGTGAAAGATAAAAATTAAAACTGTTACTGCCATCGAAAGGTTTTACCTAGATGAACGAAATTTGGTGAACCTAGAGGGATTGGCGTACTGATCCTTACCTGAAAGTGTCATCAAAATTGGGTGAAAAAATGTGTGATGAGATTTCAGGAAACTCGTAGTATTTTGGAAGCTTGGCAACCCATTTCCATGAAAGTGATTTGCGGTGGTCTCTGCTTAGGGCTACATCAATAGGAAACAAACCATAGAGGTCGAACTTGGAACTACTTTATTGTGTCAAGTTTCAAAGAGCTAGCACAAACCGTGTTTGATTTAGAGTTCCAACTACATGTATCCATATAGGAGAAAACAGAGTGAAAGATAAAAATTAAAACTCTTACTGCCAACGAACGGTTTAATCTAGAAGAACGAAATTTGGTGAGCCAAGTGGCATTGGGGTACTGATCATTACCTGAAAGTGTCATCAAGATTGGTTGAAAAAATGTGTGCTGAGATTTCAGGAAACTCGTAGTTTTTGGAAGCTTGGCAACATCTTTCCATGAAAGTGATTTGCGCTGGTCTCTGCTTAGGGCTACATCAATAGTAAACAAACCATAGAGATAGAATTTGGAACTACTTTATTGTATCAAGTTTCAAAGAGCTAGCACAAACCGTGTTTGATTTAGAGTTCCAACTACATGTATCCATATAGGAGAAAACAGAGTGAAAGATAAAAATTAAAACTCTTACTGCCAACGAACGGTTTAATCTAGAAGAACGAAATTTGGGGAGCCAAGTGGGATTGGGGTACTGATCATTACCTGAAAGTGTCATCAAGATTGGTTGAAAAAATGTGTGCGGAGATTTCAGGAAACTCGTAGTTTTTTGGAAGCTTGGCAACCCCTTTCCATGAAAGGGATTTGCGCTGGTCTCTGCTTAGGGCTACATCAATAGGAAACAAACCATAGAGATAGAACTTGGAACTACTTTATTGTGTCAAGTTTCAAAGAGCTAGCACAAACCATGTTTGATTTAGAGTTCCAACTACATGTATCCATAAAGGAGAAAACAGAGTGAAACCTAAAAATTAAAACTGTTACTGCCAACGAACGGTTTAACCTAGAAGAACGAAATTTGGTGAGCCAAATGGGATTGGGGTACTGATCATTACCTGAAAGTGTCATCAATATTGGGTGAAAAAATATGTGCTGAGATTTCAGGAAACTCGTAGTTTTCTAGAAGCTTGGCAACCCCTTTCCATGAAAGTGATTTGCACTGGTCTCTGCTTAGGGCTACATCAATAGGAAGCAAACCATAGAAACAGAACTTTGAACTACTTTATTGTGTCAAGTTTCAAAGAGCTAGCACAAACCGTGTTTGATTTAGAGTTCCAACTACATGTATCCATATAGAAGAAAACAGAGTGAAACCTAAAAATGAAAACTGTTACTGCCAACGAACGGTTTAACTTAGAAGAACGAAAATTGGTGAGCCAAGTGGGATTGGGGTACTGATCCTTACCTGAAAGTGTTATCAAGATTGGGTGAAAAAATGTGTGCTGAGATTTCAGGAAACTCTTACTTTTTTGGAAGCTTGGCAACCCCTTTCCATGAAAGTGATTTGCGCCGGTCTCTGCTTAGGGCTACATCAATAGGAAACAAACCATAGAGACAGAACTTTGAACTACTTTATTGTGTCAAGTTTCAAAGAGCTAGCACAAACCGTGTTTGATTTAGAGTTCCTAAAACATGTATCCATTAGGAGAAAACAGAGTGAAACCTAAAAATTAAAACTGTTACTGCCATCGAACGGTTTAACCTAGAAGAACGAAATTTGGTGAGCCAAGTGGGATTGGGGTACTGATCATTACCTGAAAGTGTCATCAAGATTGGGTGAAAAAATGTGTGCTGAGATTTCAGGAAACTTGTAGTTTTTTGGAAGCTTGGCAACCCATTTCCGTGAAAGTGATTTGCGCCGGTCTCTTCTTAGGGCTACATCAATAGGAAACAAACCATAGAGATAGATCTTGGGACTACTTTATTGTGTCAAGTTTCAAAGAGCTAGCACAAACCGTGTTGGATTTAGATTTCCAACTACATGTATCCATATAGGAGAAAACAGAGTGAAACCGAAAAATTAAAACTGTTACTGCCAACGAACGGTTTAACCTAGAAGAACGAAATTTGGTGAGCCAAATGGGATTGGGGTACTGATCATTATCTGAAAGTGTCATCAATATTGGGTGAAAAAATATGGGCTGAGATTTCAGGAAACTCGTAGTTTTTTGGAAGCTTGGCAACCCCTTTCCATGAAAGTAATTTGCGCCGGTCTCTGCTTAGGGCTACCTCAATAGGAAACAAACCATAGAGACAGAACTTGGAACTACTTTATTGTGTCAAGTTTCAAAGAGGTAGCACAAACCGTGTTGGATTTAAAGTTCCAACTACATGTATCCATATAGGAGAAAACAGAGTGAAAGATAAAAATTAAAACTGTTACTGCCATCGAAAGGTTTTACCTAGATGAACGAAATTTGGTGAACCTAGAGGGATTGGCGTACTGATCCTTACCTGAAAGTGTCATCAAAATTGGGTGAAAAAATGTGTGATGAGATTTCAGGAAACTCGTAGTATTTTGGAAGCTTGGCAACCCATTTCCATGAAAGTGATTTGCGGTGGTCTCTGCTTAGGGCTACATCAATAGGAAACAAACCATAGAGGTCGAACTTGGAACTACTTTATTGTGTCAAGTTTCAAAGAGCTAGCACAAACCGTGTTTGATTTAGAGTTCCAACTACAGGTATCCATATAGGAGAAAACAGAGTGAAACCTAAAAATTTAAACTGTTACTGCCAACGAACGGTTTAACCTAGAAGAATGAAATTTGGTGAGCCAAGTGAAATTGGGGTATGAGCATTACCTGAAAGTGTCACCAAGATTGGGTGAAAAAATGTGTGATGAGATTTCAGGAAACTCGTAGTATTTTGGAAGCTTGGCAACCCTTTTCCATGAAAGTGATTTGCGGTGGTCTCTGCTTAGGGCTACATCAATAGGAAACAAACCAGAGGTAGAATTTGGTACTACTTTATTGTGTCAAGTTTCAAAGAGCTAGCACAAACCGTGTTTGATTTAGAGTTCCAACTACATGTATCCATATAGGAGAAAACAGAGTGAAAGATAAAAATTAAAACTCTTACTGCCAACGAACGGTTTAACCAAGAAGAACGAAAATTGGTGAGACAAGTGGGATTGGGGTACTGATCCTTACCTGAAAGTGTTATCAAGATTGGGTGAAAAAATTTGTGCTGAGATTTCAGGAAACTCTTACTATTTTGGAAGCTTGGCAACCCCTTTCCATGAAAGTGATTTGCGCCGGTCTCTGCTTAGGGCTACATCAATAGGAAACAAACCATAGAGACAGAACTTTGAACTACTTTATTGTGTCAAGTTTCAAAGAGCTAGCACAAACCGTGTTTGATTTAGAGTTCCTAAAACATGTATCCATTAGGAGAAAACAGAGTGAAACCTAAGAATTAAAACTGTTACTGCCATCGAACGGTTTAACCTAGAAGAACGAAATTTGGTGAGCCATGTGGGATTGGGGTACTGATCATTACCTGAAAGTGTCATCAAGATTGGGTGAAAAAATGTGTGCTGAGATTTCAGGAAACTTGTAGTTTTTTGGAAGCTTGGCAACCCATTTCCATGAAAGTGATTTGCGGTGGTCTCTGCTTAGGGCTACATCAATAAGAAACAATCCATAGAGATAGAACTTGGATCTACGTTATTGTGTCAAGTTTCAACGAGATAGCACAAACCGTGTTTGATTTAGTGTTCCAACTACATGTATCCATATAGGAGAAAACAGAGTGAAACCTAAAAATTAAATCTCTTACTGCCAACAAACGGTTTAACCTAGAAGAACGAAATTTGGTGATCCAAGTGAGATTGGGGTACTGATCATTACCTGAAAGTGTCATCAAGATTGTGTGAAAAAATGTGTGCTGAGATTCAGGAAACTCGTAGTTTTTTGGAAGCTTGGCAACCCCTTTCCGTGAAAGTGATTTGCGCCGGTCTCTGCTTAGGGCTACATCAATAGGAAACAAACCATAGAGATAGATCTTGGGACTACTTTATTGTGTCAAGTTTCAAAGTGCTAGCACAAACCGTGTTTGATTTAGAGTTCCAACTACATGTATCCATATAGGAGAAAACAGAGTGAAACCGAAAAATTAAAACTGTTACTGCCAACGAACGGTTTAACGAAGAAGAACGAAACTTGGTGAGCCAAATGGGATTGGGGTACTGATCATTATCTGAAAGTGTCATCAATATTGGGTGAAAAAATATGGGCTGAGATTTCAGGAAACTCGTAGTTTTTTGGAAGCTTGGCAACCCCTTTCCATGAAAGTGATTTGCGCCGGTCTCTGCTTAGGGCTACCTGAATAGGAAACAAACCATAGAGACAGAACTTGGAACTACTTTATTGTGTCAAGTTTCAAAGAGCTAGCACAAACCGTGTTGGATTTAGAGTTCCAACTACATGTATCCATATAGGAGAAAACAGAGTGAAAGATAAAAATTAAAACTGTTACTGCCATCGAAAGGTTTTACCTAGATGAACGAAATTTGGTGAACCTAGAGGGATTGGCGTACTGATCCTTACCTGAAAGTGTCATCAAAATTGGGTGAAAAAATGTGTGATGAGATTTCAGGAAACTCGTAGTATTTTGGAAGCTTGGCAACCCATTTCCATGAAAGTGATTTGCGGTGGTCTCTGCTTAGGGCTACATCAATAGGAAACAAACCATAGAGGTCGAACTTGGAACTACTTTATTGTGTCAAGTTTCAAAGAGCTAGCACAAACCGTGTTTGATTTAGAGTTCCAACTACATGTATCCATATAGGAGAAAACAGAGTGAAAGATAAAAATTAAAACTCTTACTGCCAACGAACGGTTTAATCTAGAAGAACGAAATTTGGTGAGCCAAGTGGGATTGGGGTACTGATCATTACCTGAAAGTGTCATCAAGATTGGTTGAAAAAATGTGTGCTGAGATTTCAGGAAACTCGTAGTTTTTTGGAAGCTTGGCAACATCTTTCCATGAAAGTGATTTGCGCTGGTCTCTGCTTAGGGCTACATCAATAGTAAACAAACCATAGAGATAGAATTTGGAACTACTTTATTGTATCAAGTTTCAAAGAGCTAGCACAAACCGTGTTTGATTTAGAGTTCCAACTACATGTATCCATATAGGAGAAAACAGAGTGAAACCGAAAAATTAAAACTGTTACTGCCAACGAACGGTTTAACCAGAAGAACGAAATTTGGTGAGCCAAATGGGATTGGGGTACTGATCATTACCTGAAAGTGTCATCAATATTGGGTGAAAAAATGTGTGCTGAGATTTCAGGAAACTGGTAGTTTTTTGGAACCTTCAACTCCTTTCCATGTAAGTGATTTGCCGTGGTCTCTGCTTAGGGCTACATCAATAGGAAACAAACCATAGAGATAGAACTTGGAACTACTTTATTGTGTCAAGTTTCAAAGCGGTAGCACAAACCGTGTTTGATTTAGAGTTCCAACTACATGTATCCATATAGGAGAAAACAGAGTGAAAGATAAAAATTAAAACTCTTACTGCCAACGAACGGTTTAATCTAGAAGAACGAAATTTGGTGAACAAGTGGGATTGGGGTACTGATCATTACCTGAAAGTGTCATCATGATTGGGTGAAAAAATATGTGCTGAGATTTCAGGAAACTCCTAGTTTTTTGGAAGCTTGGCAACCCCTTTCCGTGAAAGTGATTTGCGCCGGTCTCTGCTTAGGGCTACATCAATAGGAAACAAACCATAGAGATAGAACTTGGGACTATTTATTGTGTCAAGTTTCAAACAGCTAGCACAAACCGTGTTTGATTTAGAGTTCCAACTACAGGTATCCATATAGGAGAAAACAGAGTGAAACCGAAAAATTAAAACTGTTACTGCCAACGAACGGTTTAACCTAGAAGAATGAAATTTGGTGAGCCAAGTGAAATTGGGGTATGAGCATTACCTGAAAGTGTCACCAAGATTGGGTGAAAAAATGTGTGATGAGATTTCAGGAAACTCGTAGTATTTTGGAAGCTTGGCAACCCATTTCCATGAAAGTGATTTGCGGTGGTCTCTGCTTAGGGCTACATCAATAGGAAAAAAACCAGAGGTAGAATTTGGAACTACTTTATTGTGTCAAGTTTCAAAGAGCTAGCACAAACCGTGTTTGAATTAGAGTTCCAACTACATGTATCCATATAGGAGAAAACAGAGTGAAAGATAAAAATTAAAACTCTTACTGCCAACGAACGGTTTAACCAAGAAGAACGAAAATTGGTGAGCCAAGTGGGATTGGGGTACTGATCCTTACCTGAAAGTGTTATCAAGATTGGGTGAAAAAATGTGTGCTGAGATTTCAGGAAACTCTTACTATTTTGGAAGCTTGGCAACCCCTTTCCATGAAAGTGATTTGCGCCGGTCTCTGCTTAGGGCTACATCAATAGGAAACAAGCCATAGAGACAGAACTTTGAACTACTTTATTGTGTCAAGTTTCAAAGAGCTAGCACAAACCGTGTTTGATTTAGAGTTCCTAAAACATGTATCCATTAGGAGAAAACAGAGTGAAACCTAAAAATTAAAACTGTTACTGCCATCGAAGGGTTTAACCTAGAAGAACGAAATTTGGTGAGCCATGTGGGATTGGGGTACAGATCATTACCTGAAAGTGTCATCAAGATTGGGTGAAAAAATGTGTGCTGAGATTTCAGGAAACTTGTAGTTTTTTGGAAGCTTGGCAACCCATTTCCATGAAAGTGATTTGCGGTGGTCTCTGCTTAGGGCTACATAAATAAGAAACAATCCATAGAGATAGAACTTGGAACTACGTTATTGTGTCAAGTTTCAAAGAGCTAGCACAAACCGTGTTTGATTTAGTGTTCCAACTACATGTATCCATATAGGAGAAAACAGAGTGAAACCTAAAAATTAAAACTCGTACTGCCAACAAACGGTTTAACCTAGAAGAACGAAATTTGGTGATCCAAGTGAGATTGGGGAACTGATCATTACCTGAAAGTGTCATCAAGATTGTGTGAAAAAATGTGTGCTGAGATTCAGGAAACTCGTAGTTTTTTGGAAGCTTGGCAACCCCTTTCCGTGAAAGTGATTTGCGCCGGTCTCTGCTTAGGGCTACATCAATAGGAAATAAACCATAGAGATAGATCTTGGGACTACTTTATTGTGTCAAGTTTCAAAGAGCTAGCACAAACCGTGTTTGATTTAGAGTTCCAACTACATGTATCCATATAGGAGAAAACAGAGTGAAACCGAAAAATTAAAACTGTTACTGCCAACGAACGGTTTAACCTAGAAGAACGAAATTTGGTGAGCCAAATGGGATTGGGGTACTGATCATTATCTGAAAGTGTCATCAATATTGGGTGAAAAAATATGGGCTGAGATTTTAGGAAACTCGTAGTTTTTTGGAAGCTTGGCAACCCCTTTCCATGAAAGTGATTTGCGCCGGTCTCTGCTTAGGGCTACCTCAATAGGAAACAAACCATAGAGACAGAACTTGGAACTACTTTATTGTGTCAAGTTTCAAAGAGCTAGCACAAACCGTGTTGGATTTAGAGTTCCAACTACATGTATCCATATAGGAGAAAACAGAGTGAAAGATAAAAATTAAAACTGTTACTGCCATCGAAAGGTTTTACCTAGATGAACGAAATTTGGTGAGCCTAGAGGGATTGGCGTACTGATCCTTACCTGAAAGTGTCTTCAAAATTGGGTGAAAAAATGTGTGATGAGATTTCAGGAAACTCGTAGTATTTTGGAAGCTTGGCAACCCATTTCCATGAAAGTGATTTGCGGTGGTCTCTGCTTAGGGCTACATCAATAGGAATGAAACCATAGTGGTCGAACTTGGAACTACTTTATTGTGTCAAGTTTCAAAGAGCTAGCACAAACCGTGTTTGATTTAGAGTTCCAACTACATGTATCCATATAGGAGAAAACAGAGTGAAAGATAAAAATTAAAACTCTTACTGCCAACGAACGGTTTAATCTAGAAGAACGAAATTTGGTGAGCCAAGTGGGATTGGGGTACTGATCATTACCTGAAAGTGTCATCAAGATTGGTTGAAAAAATGTGTGCTGAGATTCCAGGAAACTCGTAGTTTTTGGAAGCTTGGCAACCCATTTCCATGAAAGTGATTTGCGCTGGTCTCTACTTAGAGCTACATCAATAGTAAACAAACCATAGAGATAGAATTTGGAACTACTTTATTGTATCAAGTTTCAAAGACCTAGCACAAACCGTCTTTGATTTAGAGTTCCAACTACATGTATCCATATAGGAGAAAACAGAGTGAAACCGAAAAATTAAAACTGTTACTGCCAATGAACTGTTTAAACTAGAAGAACGAAATTTGGTGAGCCAAGTGGAATTGGGGTACTGATCATTACCTGAAAGTGTCATGAAGTTTGGGTGAAAAAATGTGTGCTGTGATTTCAGGAAACTCGTAGTTTTTTGGAAGTTTGGCAACCCCTTTCCATGAAAGGGATTTGCGCTGGTCTCTGCTTAGGGCTACATCTATAGGAAACAAACCATAGAGATAGAACTTGGAACTACTTTATTGTGTCAAGTTTCAAAGAGCTAGCACAAACCGTGTTTGATTTAGAGTTCCAACTACATGTATCCATATAGGAGAAAACAGAGTGAAACCTAAAAATGAAAACTGTTACTGCCAACGAACGGTTTAACTTAGAAGAACGAAAATTGGTGAGCCAAGTGGGATTGGGGTACTGATCCTTACCTGAAAGTGTTATCAAGATTGGTTGAAAAAATGTTTGATGAGATTTCAGGAAACTCTTACTTTTTTGGAAGTGTGGCAACCCCTTTCCATGAAAGTGATTTGCGGTGGTCTGTGCTTAGGGCTACATCAATAGGAAACAAACCATAGAGATAGAACTTGGAACTACTTTATTGTGTCAAGTTTCAAAGAGCTAGCACAAACCGTGTTTCATTTAGAGTTCCAACTACATGTATCCATATAGGAGTAAACAGAGTGAAACCTAAAAACTAAAAACTGTTACTGCCAACGAATGGTTTAACCTAGAAGAACGAAATTTGGTGAGCCATGTGGGATTGGGGTACTGATCATTACCTGAAAGTGTCATCAATATTGGGTGAAAAAATGTGTGCGGAGATTTCAGGAAACTCATAGTTTTTTGGAAGCTTGGCAACCCCTTTCCATGAAAGGGATTTGCGCTGGTCTCTGCTTAGGGCTACATCAATAGGAAACAAAGCATAGAGATAGAACTTGGAACTACTTTATTGTGTCAAGTTTCAAAGAGCTAGCACAAACCGTGTTTGATTTAGAGTTCCAACTACATGTATCCATAAAGGAGAAAACAGAGTGAAACCTAAAAATTAAAACTGTTACTGCCAACGAACGGTTTAACCTAGAAGAACGAAATTTGGTGAGCCAAATGGGATTGGGGTACTGATCATTACCTGAAAGTGTCATCAATATTGGGTGAAAAAATATGTGCTGAGATTTCAGGAAACTCGTAGTTTTTTGGAAACTTTCAACCCCTTTCCATGAAAGTGATTTGCCGTGGTCTCTGCTGAGGGCTACATCTTAGGAAACAAACCATAGAGATAGAACTTGGAACTCCTTTATTGTGTCAAGTTTCAAAGAGCTAGCACAAACCGTGTTTGATTTAGAGTTCCAACTACATGTATCCATATAGGAGAAAACAGAGTGAAACCTAAAAATTAAAACTGTTACTGCCATCGAACGGTTTAACCTGGAAGAACGAAATTTGCTGAGCCAAGTGGATTTGGGGTACTGATCATTACCTGAAAATGTCATCAAGATTGGGTGAAAAAATGTGTGCTGAGATTTCAGGAAACTCTTACTTTTTTGGAAGCTTGGCAACCCCTTTCCATGAAAGTGATTTGCGCCGGTCTCTGATTAGAGCTACATCAATAGGAAACAAACCATAGAGATAGAACTTGGAACTACTTTATTGTGTCAAGTTTCAAAGAGCTAGCACAAACCGTGTTTGATTTAGAGTTCCTAAAACATGTATCCATTAGGAGAAACAGAGTGAAACCTAAAAATTAAAACTGTTACTGCCATCGAACGGTTTAACCTAGAAGAACGAAATTTGGTGAGCCATGTGGGATTGGGGTACTGATCATTACCTGAAAGTGTCATCAAGATTGGGTGAAAAAATGTGTGCTGATATTTCAGAAAACTCGTAGTTTTTTGGAAGCTTGGCAACCCATTTCCATGAAAGTGATTTGCGCCAGTCTCTGCTTAGGGCTACATCAATAAGAAACAATCCATAGAGATAGAACTTGTAACTACTTTATTGTGTCAAGTTTCAAAGAGCTAGCACAAACCATGTTTGATTTAGAGTTCCAACTACATGTATCCATATAGGAGAAAACAGAGTGAAACCTAAAAATTAAAACTCGTACTGCCAACAAACGGTTTAACCTAGAAGAACGAAATTTGGTGAGCCAAGTGAGATTGGGGTACTGATCATTACCTGAAAGTGTCATCAAGATTGTGTGAAGAAATGTGTGCTGAGATTCAGGAAACTCGTAGTTTTTTGGAAGCTTGGCAACCCCTTTCCGTGAAAGTGATTTGCGCCGGTCTCTGCTTAGGGCTACATCAATAGGAAACAAACCATAGAGATAGAATTTGGAACTACTTTATTGTGTCAAGTTTCAAAGAGCTAGCACAAACCGTATTTGATTTAGAGTTCCAACTACATGTATCCATATAGGAGAAAACAGAGTGAAACGGAAAAATTAAAACTGTTACTGCCAACGAATGGTTTAACCTAGAATAACGAAATTTGCTGAGCCAAGTGGATTTGGGGTACTGATCATTACCTGAAAGTGTCATCAAGATTGGGTGAAAAAATCTGTGCCGAGATTTCAGGAAACTCGTAGTTTTTTGGAAGCTTGGCAACCCCTTTCCATGAAAGTGATTTGCGCCGGTCTCTGCTTAGGGCTACACCAATAGGAAACAAACCATAAAGACAGAACTTGGAACTACTTTATTGTGTCAAGTTTCAAAGAGCTAGCACAAACCGTGTTGGATTTAGAGTTCCAACTACATGTATCCATATAGGAGAAAACAGAGTGAAAGATAAAAATTAAAACTGTTACTGCCAACGAAAGGTTTAACCTAGAGGAACAAATTTTTGTGACCCAAGTGGGATTGGGGTACTGATCATTACCTGAAAGTGTCATCAGGATTGGGTAAAAAAATGTTTGCTGATATTTCAGGAAACTCGTAGTTTCTTGGTAGCTTGGCAACCCCTTTCCATGAAAGTGATATGCGCCAGTCTCTGCTTAGGGCTCCTTCAATATGAAACAAACCATAGAGATAGAACTTGGAAGTACTTTATTGTGTCAAGTTTCAAAGAGCTAACACAAACTGTGTTTGATTTAGAGTTCCAACTACATGTATCCATATAGGAGAAAACTTAGTGAAACCTAAAAATTAAAACTGTTACTGCCAACGAACTGTTTAAACTAGAGGAACGAAATTTGGTGAGCCAAGTGGGATTGGCATACTGATCATTACCTGAAAGTGTCATCAAGATTGGATGAAAATATGTGTGCTGAGATTTCAGGAAACTCGTAGTTTTTTGGAAGCTTGGCAACCCCTTTCCATGAAAGTGATTTGCGCCAGTCTCTGCTTAGGGCTACATCAATAGGAAACAAACCATAGAGACAGATCTTGGAACTACTTTATTTTGTCAAGTTTCAAAGAGCTAGCACAAACCGTGTTTGATTTAGAGTTCCAACAACATGTATCCATTAGGAGAAAACAGAGTGAAACCCAAAAATTAAAACTGTTACTGCCATCGAACGGTTTAACCTAGAAGAACGAAATTTGGTGATCCAAGGGGGATTGAGGTACTGATCATTACCTGAAAGGGTTATCAAGATTGGGTGAAAAAATGGGTGCTGATATTTCAGGAAACTCGTATTTTTTTGGAAGCTTGGCAACCCCTTTCCATGATAGTGGTTTCCGCCGGTCTCTGCTTAGGGCTACATCAATAGGAAACAAACCGTAGAAATAGAACTTGGAACTACTTTATTGTGTCAAGTTAAAAAGAGCTAGCACAAACCGTGTTTGATTTGGAGTTCCAAATACATGTATCCATATAGGAGAAAGCAGAGTGAAACATAAAATTAAAACTGTTACTGACAACGAACGGTTTAACCTAGAAGCACAAAATTTGGTGAGCCAAGTGGGATTGCGGTACTGATCATTACCTGAAAGTGTCATCAAGATTCGGTGAAAAATGTGTGCTGAGATTTCACGAAACTCGTAGTTTTTTGGAAGCTTGGCAACCCCATTCCATGTAAGTGATTTGCGCTGGTGTCTGCTTAGGTCTCCATCAATAGGAAAAAAACCATAAAGATAAAACTTGGAACTACTTTATTGTGTCAAGTTTCAAAGAGCTAGCACAAACCGTGTTTGATTTAGAGTTCCAACTACATGTATCCATACAGGAGAAAACAGAGTGAAACCTAAATATTAAAACTGTTACTGCCAATGAACGGTTTAACCTAGAAGAACGAAATTTGGTGAGCCAAGTGGGATTGGGGTACTGACAATTACCTGAAAGTGTCATCAAGTTGGGTGAAAAAATGTGGGCTGAGATTTCAGGAAACTCGTAGTTTTTTGGAAGCTTGGCAACCCCTTTCCATGAAAGTGATTTGCGCCGGTCTCTGATTAGGGCTACATCAATAGGAAACAAACCATAGAGATAGAACTTGGAACTACTTTATTGTGTCAAGTTTCAAAGAGCTAGCACAAACCGTGTTTGATTTAGAGTTCCAACTACATGTATCCATATAGGAGAAAACAGAGTGAAACCTAAAAATTAAAACTGTTACTGCCATCGAACGGTTTAACCTAGAATAATGAAATTTGCTGAGCCAAGTGGATTTGGGGTACTGATCATTACCTGAAAGTGTCATCAAGATTGGGTGAAAAATGTGTGCTGAGATTTCACGAAACTCGTATTTTTTTCTAAGCTTGACAACCCCTTTCCCTGAAAGTGATTTGCGCTGATGTCTGCTTAGGTCTACATCAATAGGAAACAAACCATAGAGATAAAACTTGGAACTACATTATTGTGTCAAGTTTCAAAGAGCTAGCACAAACCGTGTTTGATTTAGAGTTCCAACTACATGTATCCATACAGGAGAAAACAGAGTGAAACCTAAATATTAAAACTGTTACTGCCATGAACGGTTTAACCTAGAAGAATGAAATTTGGTGAGCCAAGTGGGATTGGGGTACTGACAATTACCTGAAAGTGTCATCAAGTTGGGTGAAAAAATTTGGGCTGAGATTTCAGGAAACTCGTAGTTTTTTGGAAGCTTGGCAACCCCTTTCCTTGAAAGTGATTTGCGCCGGTCTCTGATTAGGGCTACATCAATAGGAAACAAACCATAGAGATAGAACTTGGAACTACTTTATTGTGTCAAGTTTCAAAGAGCTAGCACAAACCGTGTTTGATTTAGAGTTCCAACTACATGTATCCATATAGGAGAAAACAGAGTGAAACCTAAAAATTAAAACTGTTACTGCCATCGAACGGTTTAACCTAGAACGAAATTTGCTGAGCCAAGTGGATTTGGGGTACTGATCATTACCTGAAAGTGTCATCAAGATTGGGTGAAAAAATGTGTGCTGAGATTTCAGGAAACTCGTAGTTTTTTGGAAGCTTGGAAACCCCTTTCCATGAAAGTGATTTGCGCCAGTCTCTGCTTAGGGCTACATCAATAGGAAACAAACCATAGAGACAGAACTTGGAACTACTTTATTGTGTCAAGTTTCAAAGAGCTAGCAAAAACCGTGTTTGATTTAGAGTTCCAACTACATGTATTCATATAGGAGAAAACAGAGTGAAACCTAAAAATTAAAACTGTTACTGCCAACGAACAGTTTAACCTAGAAGAACGAAATTTGGTGAGCCAAGTGGAATTGGGTACTGATCATGACCTGAAAGTGTCATCAAGATTGGGTGAAAAAATGTGTGCTGATATGTCATGAAACTCGTCGTTTTTTGGAATCTTGGCAACCCCTTTCCATGAAAGTGATTTGCACCGGTCTCTGCATAGGGCTACATCAATAGGAAACAAACCATAGAGATAGAACTAGGAACTAATTTATTGTGTCAAGTTTCAAAGAGCTAGCACAAACCGTGTTTGATTTAGAGTTCCAACTACATGTATCCATATAGGAGAAAACAGAGTGAAACCTAAAAATTAAAACTCTTACTGCCAACGAACGGTTTAACCTAGAAGAACGAAATTTGGTGAGCCAAGTGGGATTGGGTACTGATCATTACCTGAAAGTGTCATCAAGATTGGGTGAAAAAATATGTGCTGAGATTTCAGGAAAATCGTAGTTTTTTGGAAGCTTCCAACCCCTTTCCAAAAAAGTGATTTGTGCCGGTCTCTGCTTAGGGCTACATCAATAGCAAACAAACCATAGAGATACCACTTGGAACTACATTCTTGTGTCAAGTTTCAAAGAGCTAGCACAAACCGTGTTTGATTTACAGTTCCATCTACATGTATCCATATAGGAGAAAACAGAGAGAAACCTAAAATGTTAAACTGTTACTGACAACAAACGGTTTAACCTAGAAGAACGAAATTTGGTGAGCCAAGTGGGATTGGGGTACTGATCATTGCCTGAAAGTGTCATCAAGGTTGGGTGAAAAAATGTGGGCTGATATTTCAGGAAACTCCTAGTTTTTTGGAAGCTTGGCAACCACTTTCCGTGAAAGTGATTTGCGCCAGTCTCTGCTTAGGGCTACATCAATAGGAAAGAAACCATAGAGATAGAACTTGGAACTACATTATTTTGTCAAGATTCAAAGAGCTAGCACAAACCGTGTTTGATTTACAGTTCCAACTACATGTATCCATATAGGAGAAAACAGAGAGAAACCTAAAAATTAAAACTGTTACTGCCAACGAATGGTTTAACCTAGAAGAACAAAATTTGGTGAGCCAAGTGGGATTGGGGTACTGATCATTACCTGAAAGTGTCATCAAGATTGGGTGAAAAAATGTGTGCTGAGATTTCAGGAAACTCGTAGTTTTTTGGAAGCTTGGAAACCCCTTTCCATGAAAGTGATTTGCGCCAGTCTCTGCTTAGGGCTACATCAATAGGAAACAAACCATAGAGACAGAACTTGGAACTACTTTATTGTGTCAAGTTTCAAAGAGCTAGCAAAAACCGTGTTTGATTTAGAGTTCCAACTGCATGTATTCATATAGGAGAAAACAGAGTGAAACCTAAAAATTAAAACTCTTACTGCCAACGAACGGTTTAACCTAGAAGAACGAAATTTGGTGAGCCAAGTGTGATTGGGGTAGTGATCATTACCTGAAAGTGTCATCAAGATTGGGTGAAAAAATATGTGCTGAGATTTCAGGAAAATCGTAGTTTTTTGGAAGCTTCCAACCCCTTTCCAAAAAAGTGATTTGTGCCTGTCTCTGATTAGGGCTACATCAATAGCAAACAAACCATAGAGATACAACTTGGAACTACACTATTGTGTCAAGTTTCAAAGAGCTAGCACAAACCGTGTTTGATTTACAGTTCCATCTACATGTATCCATATAGGAGAAAACAGAGAGAAACCTAAAAATTTAAACTGTTACTGCCAACAAACGGTTTAACCTAGAAGAACGAAATTTGGTGAGCCAAGTGGGATTGGGGTACTGATCATTGCCTGAAAGTGTCATCAAGGTTGGGTGAAAAAATGTGTGCTGAGATTTCAGGAAACTCGTAGTTATTTGGAAGCATAGAAACCCCTTTCATTGAAAGTGGTTTGCGCCGGTCTCTGCTTAGGGCTACATCAATACGAAACAAACCATAGAGATAGAACTTGGAACTACTTTATTGTGTCAAGTTTCAAAGAGCTAGCACAAACCGTGTTTGATTTAGAGTTCCAACTACATGTATCCATATAGGTGAAAACAGAGTGAAACCTAAAAATTAAAACTGTTACTGCCAACGAACGGTTTAACCTAGAAGAACGAAATTTGGTGGGCCAAGTGGGATTGGGGTACTGATCATTACCTGAAAGTGTCATCAAGATTGGGTTTAAAAATGTGTGCTGAGGTTTCAGGAAACTCGTAGTTATTTGGAAGCATGGCAACCCCTTTCCTTTAAAGTGGTTTGCGCAGGTCTCTGCTTAGGGCTACATGAATAGGAAACAAACCATAGAGATAGAACTTGGAACTACTTTATTGTGTCAAGTTTCAAAGAGCTAGCACAAACCGTGTTTGATTTATAGTTCCAACTACATGTATCCATATAGGAGAAAACAGAGTGAAACGTAAAAATTAAAACTGTTACTGCCAACGAACGGTTTAACCTAGAAGAATGAAATTTGGTGAGCCATGTGTGATTGGCGTACTGATCATTACCTGATAGTGTCATCAAGATTGGGTGAAAAAATGTGTGCTGAGATATCAGGAAACTCGTAGTTTTTTGGAAGCTTGGCAACCTCTTTCCGTGAAAGTGATTTGCGCCAGTCTCGGCTTAGGTCTTCATCAATAGAAAAAGAAACCATAGAGATAGAACTTGAAACTTCTTTATTGTGTCAAGTTTCAAAGAGGTAGCGCAAACCGTGTTTGATTTAGAGTTCCAACTACATGTATTTTAATAGGAGAAAAGAGAGTGAAACATAAAAATTAAAACTGTTACTGCCAACGAACAGTTTAACCTAGAAGAACGAAATTTGGTGAGCCAAGTGGAATTAGGTACTGATCATTACCTGAAAGTGTCATCAAGATTGGGTGAAAAAATATGTGCTGATATGTCATGAAACTCGTAGTTTTTTGGAATCTTGGCAACCCCTTTCCATGAAAGTGTTTTGCACCGGTCTCTGCTTAGGGCTACATCAATAGGAAACAAACCATAGAGATAGAACTAGGAACTAATTTATTGTGTCAAGTTTCAAAGAGCTAGCACAAACCGTGTTTGATTTAGAGTTCCAACTACATGTATCCATATAGGAGAAAACAGAGTGAAACCTAAAAATTAAAACGGTAAATGCCAACGAACGGTTTAACCTAGAAGAACGAAATTTTATGAGCCAAGTGGGATTGGGGTAGTGATCATTACCTGAAAGTGTCATCAAGATTGGGTTTAAAAATGTGTGCTGAGGTTTCAGGAAACTCGTAGTTATTTGGAAGCATGGCAACCCCTTTCCTTTCAAGTGGTTTGCGCAGGTCTCTGCTTAGGGCTACATGAATAGGAAACAAACCATAGAGATAGAACTTGGAACTACTTTATTGTGTCAAGTTTCAAAGAGCTAGCACAAACCATGTTTGATTTAGAGTTCCAACTACATGTATCCATATAGGAGAAAACAGAGTGAAACCTAAAAAATTAAAACTGTTACTGCCAACGAACGGTTTAACCTGGAAGAACGAAATTTGGTGAACCAAGTGGGATTGGCGTACTGATCATTACCTGAAAGTGTCATCAAGATTGGGTGAAAAAATGTGTGCTGAGATTTCAGGAAACTCGTAGTTTTGGCAAGCTTGGTAACACCTTTCCATGAAAGTGATTTGCGCCATTCTCTGCTTAGGGCTACATCAATAGGAAACAAACCATAGAGATAGAATTTGGAACTACTTTATTGTGTCAAGTTTCAAAGAGCTAGCACAAACCGTGTTTGATTTAGAGTTCCAACTACATGTATCCATATAGGAGAAAACAGAGTGAAACCTAAAAATTAAAACTGTAACTGCCAACGAACGGTTTAACCTAGAAGAACGAAATTTAGTGAACCACGTGGGATTGGGGTAGTGATCATTACCTGAAAGTGTCATCAAGATTGGGTGAAAAAATGTAGGCTGAGATTTCAGGAAACTCGTAGTATTTTGGAAGCTTGGCAACCCCTTTCCATGAAAGTGATTTGCACCGGTCTCTGCTTAGGGCTACATCAATAGGAAACAAACCATAGAGATAGAACTTGGAACTAATTTATTGTGTCAAGTTTCAAAGAGCTAGCACAAACCGTGTTTGATTTAGAGTTCCAACTACATGTATCCTTATAGGAGAAAACAGAGTGAAACCTAAAAATTAAAACTCTTACTGCCAACGAACGGTTAAACCTAGAAGAAGGAAATTTGGTGAGCCAAGTGGGATCCGGTACTGATCATTACCTGAAAGTGTCATCAAGATTGGGTGAAAAAATGTGTGCTGAGATTTGAGGAAAATCGTAGTTTGTTGGAAGCTTCCAACCCCTTTCCAAAAAAGTGATTTCTGCCGGTCTCTGCTTAGGGCTACATCAATAGCAAACAAACCATAGAGATACAACTTGGAACTACATTATTGTGTCAAGTTTCAAAGAGCTAGCACAAACCGTGTTTGATTTACAGTTCCATCTACATGTATCCATATAGGAGAAAACAGAGAGAAACCTAAAAATTTAAACTGTTACTGCCAACAAACGGTTTAACCTAGAAGAACGAAATTTGGTGAGCCAAGTGGGATTGGGGTACTGATCATTGCCTGAAAGTGTCATCAAGGTTGGGTGAAAAAATGTGTGCTGAGATTTCAGGAAACCCGTAGTTTTTTGGAAGCTTGGCAACCCCTTTCCATGAAAGTGATTTGTGCAAGTCTCTGCTTAGGGCTACATCAATAGGAAACAAACCATAGAGATAGAACTTGGAACTACTTTATTGTTTCAAGTTTCAAAGAGCTAGCATAAACCGTGTTTGATTTAGAGTTCCAACTACATGTATCCCTACAGGAGAAAACAGAGTGAAACCTAAAAATTAAAACTGTTACTGCCAACGAACGGTTTAACCTAGAAGAATGAAATTTGGTGAGCCAAGTGGGATTGGGTTACTGATCATTACCTGAAAGTGTCATCAAGATTGGGTAAAAAAATGTGTGCTGAGATTTCAGGAAACTCGTAGTTATTTGGAAGCATGGCAACCCCTTTCCTTTAAAGTGGTTTGCGCAGGTCTCTGCTTAGGGCTACATGAATAGGAAACAAACCACAGAGATAGTACTTGGAACTACTTTATTTTGTCAAGTTTCAAAGAGCTAGCACAAACCGTGTTTGATTTAGAGTTCCAAATACATGTATCCATATAGAAGAAAACAGAGTGAAACCTAAAAATTAAAACTGTTACTGCCATCGAACGGTTTATCCTAGAAGAACGAAATTTGGTGAGCCTAGTGGGATTGGGGTACTGATCATTACCTGAAAGTGTCATCAAGATTGGGTGAAAAAATGTGTGCTGAGATTTCAGGAAACTCGTAGTTTTTTGAAGCTTGGCAACCCCTTTCCATGAAAGTGATTTGCACTGGTCTCTGCTTAGGGCTACATCAATAGCAAACAAACCATAGATATCGAACTTGGAACGACTTTATTGTGTCAAGTTTCAAAGAGCTAGCACAAACAGTGTTTGATTTACAGTTCCAACTACATGTATCCATATAATGGAGAAAACAGAGAGAAACCTAAAAATTAAAACTGTTATTGCCAACGAATGTTTTAACCTAGAAGAACGAAATTTGGTGAGCCACGTGGGATTGGGGTACTGATCATTACCTGAAAGTGTCATCAAGATTGGGTGAAAAAATGTGTGCTCAGATTTCAGGAAACTCGTAGTTTTTTGGAAGCTTGGCAACCCCTTTCATGAAAGTGATTTGCGCCAGTCTCTGCTTAGGGCTACATCAATAGGAAATAAACCATAGAGATAGAACTTGGAACTTCTTTATTGTGTCAAGTTACAAAGAGCTAGCACAAACCGTGTTTGATTTAGAGTTCCAACTACATGTATCCATATAGGAGAAAACAGAGAGAAACCTAAAAATTAAAACTGTTACTGCCAAAGAACGGTTTAACCTAGAAGAACAATATTTGGTGAGCCAAGTGGGATTGGGGTACTGATCATTACCTGAAAGTGTCATCAAGATTGGGTGAAAAATTGTGTGCTGAAATTTCAGGAAACTCGTAGTTTTTTGGAAGCTGGCAACCCCTTTCCATGAAAGTGATTTGCGCCGGTCTCTGCTAAGGGCTATATCAATAGGAAACAAACCATAGAAATAGAACTTGGAACTACTTTATTGTGTCAAGTTTCAAAGAGCTAGCACAAACAGTCTTTGATTTAGAGTTCCAACTACTTGTATCAATATAGGAGAAAACAGACTGAAACCTAATATTAAAACTGTTACTGCCAACGAACTGTTTAAACTAGAAGAACGAAATTTGGTGAGCCAAGTGGGATTGGGGTACTGATCATTACCTGAAAGTGTCATCAAGATTGGGTGAAAAATTGTGTGCTGAAATTTCAGGAAACTCGAAGTTTTTTGGAAGCTTGGCAACCCCTTTCCATGAAAGTGATTTGCGCCGGTCTCTGCTAAGGGCTACATCAATAGGAAACAAACCATAGAGATAGAACTTGGAACTACTTTATTGTGTCAAGTTTCAAAGAGCTAGCACAAACCGTGTTTCATTTAGAGTTCCAAATACATGTATCCATATAGGAGAAAACAGAGTGAAAACTAAAAATTAAAACTTTTACTGCCAACGAACGGTTTAACCTAGAAGAACAATATTTGGTGAGCCAAGTGGGCTTGGGGTAGTGATCATTACCTGAAAGTGTCATCAAGATTGGGTGAAAAAATGTGTGCTGAGATTTCAGAAAACTCGTAGTTTTTTGGAAGCTTGGCAACCCCTTTCCATGATAGTGATTTGCGCCGGTCTCTGCTTAGGGCTACATCAATAGGAAACAAACCATAGACATAGAACTTGGAACTACTTGATTGTGTCAAGTTTCAAGGAGCTAGCACAAACCGTGTTTGATTTAGAGTTCCAACTACATGTATCCATATAGAAGAAAACAGAGTGAAACCTAAAAATTAAAACTGTTACTGCCAACGAACGGTTTAACCTAGAAGAACGAAATTTGGTGAGCCAAGTGGGATTGGGGTAATGACCATTAAATGAAATTGTCATCAAGATTGGGTGAAAAAATGTGTGCTGAGATTTCAGGAAACTCGTATTTGTTTGGAAGCTTCCAACCACATTCAAAAAAAGTGATTTGCGCTGGTCTCTGCTTAGGGCTACATCAATAGCACACAAACCATAGATATAGAACTTGGAACGACTTTATAGTGTCAAGTTTCAAAGAGATAGCACAAACCGTGTTTGATTTACAGTTCCAAATACATGTATCCATATAATGGAGAAAACAGAGAGAAACCTAAAAATTAAAACTGTTACTGCCAACGAATGGTTTAACCTAGAAGACGAAATTTGGTGAGCCACGTGGGATTGGGGTACTGATCATTACCTGAAAGTGTCATCAAGATTGGGTGAAAAAATGTGTGCTGAGATTTCAGGAAACTCGTAGTGTTTTGGAAGCATGGCAACCCCTTTCCATGAAAGTGGTTTGCGCCGTTCTCTGCTTAGGGCTACATCAATAGGAAAAAAATCATAGAGATAGAACTTGGAACTACTTTGTTGTGTCAAGTTTCAAAGAGCTAGCACAAACCGTGTTTGATTTAGAGTTGCAACTACATGTATCCATATAGGTGAAAACAGAGTGAAACCTAAGAATTAAAACTGTTACTGCCAACGAACGGTTTAACCTATACGAACGAAATTTGGTGGGCCAAGTGGGATTGGGGTACTGATCATTACCTGAAAGTGTCATCAAGATTGGGTGAAAAAATGTGTGCTGAGATTTCAGGAAACTCTTTGTTTTTTTGAAGATTGGCAACCCCTTTCCATGAAAGGGATTTGCGCCAGTCTCTGCTTAGGGCTACATCAATAGGAAAAAAAAAAACATAGAGATAGAACTTGGAACTACTTTATTGTGTCAAGTTTCAAAGAGCTAGCACAAACAGTGTTTGATTTAGAGTTCCAACTACATGTATCCATATAGAAGAAAACAGAGTGAAACCTAAAAATTAAAACTGTTACTGCCAACAAACGGTTTAACCTAGAAGAACGAAATTTGGTTAGCCACGTAGGATTTGGGTACTGAACATTACCTGAAAGTGTCATCAAGATTGGGTGAAAAAATGTATGCTGAGATTTCAGGAAACTCGTAGTGTTTTGGAAGCATGGCAACCCCTTTCCATGAAAGTGGTTTGCGCCGGTCTCTGCTTAGGGCTACATCAATAGGAAACAAACCATAGAGATAGAACTTGGAAGTACTTTGTTGTGTCAAGTTTCAAAGAGCTAGCACAAACCGTGTATGATTTAGAGTTCCAACTACATGTGTCCATATAGGTGAAAACAGAGTGAAACCTAAGAATTAAAACTGTTACTGCCAACGAACGGTTTAACCTAGACGAACGAAATGTGGTGGGCCAAGTGGGATTGGGGTACTGATCATTACCTGAAAGTGTCATCAAGATTGGGTGAAAAAATGTGTGCTGAGATTTCAGGAAACTCGTATTTTTTTGGAAGCTTCCAACCCCTTTCCAAAAAAGTGATTTTCGCTGGTCTCTGCTTAGGGCTACATCAATAGCAAAAAAAACCATAGATATAGAACTTGAAACGACTTTATAGTGTCAAGTTTCAAAGAGCTAGCACAAACCGTGTTTGATTTACAGTTGCAACTACATGTATCCATATATTGGAGAAAACAGAGAGAAACCTAAAAATTAAAACTGTTACTGCCAACGAATGGTTTAACCTAGAAGAACGAAATTTGGTGAGCCAAGTGGGATTGGGGTACTGATGATTACCTGAAAGTGTCATCAAGATTGGGTGAAAAATTGTGTGCTGAAATTTCAGGAAACTCGTAGTTATTTGGAAGCTTGGCAACCCCTTTCTTTGAAAGTGATTTGCGCCGGTCTCTCCTAAGGGCTACATCAATAGGAAACAAACCATGGAGATAGAACTTGGAACTACTTTATTGTGTCAAGTTTCAAAGAGCTAGCACAAACCGTGTTTGATTTAGAGTTCCAACTACATGTATCCATATAGGAGAAAACTGTGTGAAACCTAAAAATTTAAACTCTTACTGCCAACGAACGGTTTAACCTAGAAGAACAATATTTGGTGAGCCAAGTGGGCTTGGGGTACTGATCATTACCTGAAAGTGTCATCAAGATTGGGTGAAAAAATGTGTGCTGAGATTTCAGAAAACTCGTAGTTTTTTGGAAGCTTAGCAACCCCTTTCCAAGAAAGTGATTTGCGCCGGTCTCTGCTTAGGGCTACATCAATAGGAAACAAACCATAGACATAGAACTTGGAACTACTTTATTGTGTCAAGTTTCAAAGAGCTAGCACAAACCGTGTTTGATTTAGAGTTCCAACTACATGTATCCATATAGAAGAAAACAGAGTGAAACCTAAAAATTAAAACTGTTACTGCCAACGAACGGTTTAACCTAGAAGAACGAAATTTGGTGAGCCACGTGGGATTGGGGTAATGATCATTAGCTGAAAGTGTCATCAAGATTGGGTGAAAATATGTGTGCTGAGATTTCAGAAAACTCATAGTTTTTTGGAAGCTTGGCAACCCCTTTCCATGAAAGTGATTTGCGCCGGTCTCTGCATAGGGCTACATCAATAGCAAACAAACCATAGATATAGAACTTGGAACGACTTTATTGTGTCAAGTTTCAAAGAGCTAGCACAAACCGTGTTTGATTTACAGTTCCAACTACATGTATCCATATAATGCAGAAAACAGAGAGAAACCTAAAAATTAAAACTGTTACTGCCAACGAATGGTTTAACCTAGAAGAACGAAATTTGGTGAGACACGTGGGATTGGGGTACTGATCATTACCTGAAAGTGTCATCAAGATTGGGTGAAAAAATGTGTGCTGAGATTTCAGGAAATCGTAGTTTTTTGGAAGCTTGGCAACCCCTTTTCATGAAAGTGATTTGCGCCGGTCTCTCCTTTGGGCTACATCAATAGGAAACAAACCATAGAGATACAACTTGGAACTACTTTATTGTGTCAAGTTTCAAAGAGCTAGCACAAACCGTGTTTGATTTAGAGTTCCAACTACATGTATCCATATAGGAGAAAACAGAGTGAAACCTAAAAATTAAAACTGTTACTGCCATCGAACTGTTTAACCTAGAAGAACGAAATTTGGTGAGCCAAGTGGGATTGGGGTACTGATCATTACCTGAAAGTGTCATCAAGATTGGGTGAAAAAATGTGTGCTGAGATTTCAGGAAATCGTAGTTTTTTGGAAGCTTGGCAAACCCTTTTCATGAAAGTGATTTGCGCCAGTCTCTGCTTAGGGCTACATCAATAGGAAACAAACCATAGAGGTAGAACTTCGAACTTCTTTATTGTGTCAAGTTTCAAATAGCTAGCATAAACCGTGTTTGATTTAGAGTTCCAACTACATGTATCCATATAGGAGAAAACAGAGTGAAACCTAAAAATTAAAAATGTTACTGCCATCGAACGGTTTAAAAGAAGAACGAAATTTGGTGAGCCACGTGGGATTGGGGTACTGATCATTACCTGAAAGTGTCATCAAGAATGGGTGAAAAAATGTGTGCTGCCAGGAAACGTAGTTTTTTGGAATCTTGGCAACCCCTTTCCATGGAAGTGATTTGCACCGGTCTCTGCTTAGGGCTATATCAATAGGAAACAAACCATAGAGATAGAACTTGGAACTAGTTTATTGTGTCAAGTTTCAAAGAGCTAGCATAAACCGTGTTTGATTTATAGTTCCAACTATATGTATCCATATAGGAGAAAACAGAGTGCAACCTAAAAATTAAAACTGTTACTGCCAAAGAACGGTTTAACCTGGAAGAAAGAAATTTGGTGAGCCAAGTGGGATTGATGAACAGATCATTACCTGAAAGTGTCATCAAGATTGGGTGAAAGAATGTGTGCTGATATTTCAGGAAACTCGTAGTTTTTTGGAAGCTTGGCAACGCCTTTCCATGAAAGTGATTTGCGCCAGTCTCTGCTTAGGGCTACATCAATAGGAAACAAACCATAGAGATAGAACTTGGAAATACTTTATTGTGTCAAGTTTCAAAGAGCTAGTACAAACCGTTTTTGATTTAGAGTTCCAACTACATGTATCCATATAGGAGGAAACAGAGTGAAACCTAAAAATTCAAACTGTTTCTGCCAATGAATGGTTTAACCTGGAAGAACAAAATGTGCTGAGCCAAGTGGGATTGGGGTACTGATCATTACCTGAAAGTGTCATCAAGATTGGGTGAAAAAATGTGTGCTGAGACTTCAGGAAACTCGTAGTTTTTTGGAAGCTTGGCAATCCCTTTCCATGAAAGTGATTCGCGCCAGTCTCTGCTTAGTGCTACATCAATAGGAAACAAACCATAGAGATAGAAATTGGAACTCCTTTATTGTGTCAAGTTTCAAAGAGCTAGCACAAACCGTGTTTGATTTAGAGTTCCAACTACATGTATCCATATAGGAGAAAACAGAGTGAAACCTAAAAATTAAAACTGTTACTGCCACCCAACGGTTTAACCTAGAGGAACGAAATTTGGTGAGCCAAGTGGGATTGCGGTACTGATCATTTCCTGAAAGTGTCATCAAGATTGGGTGAAAAATATGTGCTGAGATTTCACCAAACTCGTAGTTTTTTGGAAGCTTGGCCACCCCTTTCCATGTAAGTGATTTGCGCCGGTCTCTGCTTATGGCTACATCAATAGGAAACAAACCATAGAGATAGAACTTGGAACTACTCTATTGTGTAAAAGTTTCAAAGAGCTAGCACAAGCCGTGTTTGATTTAGAGTTCCAAATACATGTATAAATATAGGAGAAAACAGAGTGAAACCTAAAAATTAAAACTGTTACTGCCAACGAACGGTTTAACCTAAAAGAACGAAATTTGGTGAGCCAAGTGTTGATTGGGGTACTGATCACTACCTGAAAGTGTCATCAAGTTTGGGTGAAAAAATGTGTAGTGAGATTTCAGGAAACTCGTAGTTTTTTGGAAGCTTGGCAACCCCTTTCCATGAAAGGGATTTGCAAGGTCTCTGCTTAGGGCTACATCAATAGGAAACAAACCATAGAGATAGAACTTGGAACTACTTTATTGTGTCAAGTTTCAAATAGCTAGCACAAACCGTGTTTGATTTAGAGTTCCAACTACATGTATCCATAAAGGAGAAAACAGAGTGAAACCTAAAATTTAAAACTGTTACTGCCTACGAACGGTTTAACCTAGAGGAACGAAATTTGGTGAGCCAGTGGGATTGGGGTACTGATCATTACCTGAAAGTGTCATCAGGATTGGGTGAAAAAATGTGTGCTGAGATTTCAGGAAACTCGTAGTTTTTTGGAAGCTTGAAAACCCCGTTCCATGAAAGTGATTTGTGCCGGTCTCTGCTTAGGGCTACATCAATAGGAAACAAACCATAGAGATAGAACTTGGAACTACTTTATTGTGTAATAGTTTCAAAGAGCTAGCACAAACCGTGTTTGATTTAGAGTTCCAAATATGTGTATCCATATAGGAGAAAACAGAGTGAAACCTAAAAATTAAAACTGTTACTGCCACCCAACGGTTTAACCTAGAGGAACGAAATTTGGTGATCCAAGTGGGATTGGGGTACTGATCATTACCTGAAAGTGTCATCAAGATTGGGTGAAAAAAATGTGTGCTGAGATTTCAGGTACCTCGTAGTTTTTTTGAAGCTTGGCAACTCCTTTCCATGAAAGTGATTTGCGCGGGTCTCTGCTTAGGGCTACATCAATAGGAAACAACCCATAGAGATAGAACTTGGAACTACTTTATTGTGTCAAGTTTCAAAGAGCTAGCACAAACCGTGTTTGTTTTAGAGTTCCAACTGCATGTATCCATATAGGAGAAAACAGAGTGAAACCTAAAAATTAAAACTGTTACTGCCACCCAACGGTTTAACCTAGAGGAACGAAATTTGGTGAGCCAAGTGGGATTGCGGTACTGATCGTTACCTGAAAGTGTCATCAAGATTGGGTGAAAAAATGTGTGCTGAAATTTCAGGAAACTCGTAGTTTTTTGAAAGCTTGGCAACCCCTTTCCATGAAAGTGATTTGGGCAGGTCTCTGCTTAGGGCGACATCAATAGGAAACAAACCGTGGAGATAGAACTTGGAACTACTGTATTGTCAAGTTTCAAAGAGCTAGCACAAACCGTGTTTGATTTAGAGTTCCAAATACATGTATCCATAAAGGAGAAAACAGAGTGAAACCTAAAAATTAAAACTCTTACTGCCATCGATCGGATTAACCTAGAAGAACGAAATTTGGTGAGCCAAGTGGGTTGGGGTACTGATCATTACCTGAAGGTGTCATCAAGATTGGTTGAAAAAATGTGTGCTGAGATTTCAGGAAACTCGTAGTTTTTTGGAAGCTTGGCAACCCCTTTCCATGAACGTGGTTTCCGCCGCTCTCTGCTTAGGGCTACAGCAATAGGAAACAAACCATAGAGATAGAACTTGGAACTACTTTATTGTGTCAAGTTTCAAAGAGCCATCACAAACCGTGTTTGATTTAGAGTTCCATCGACATGTATCCAATAGGAGAAAACAGAGTGAAACCTAAAAATTAAAACTGTTACTGCCAACGAAAGGTTTAACCTGGAAGAATGAAATTTGGTGAGCCAAGTGGGATTGGGGTACTGATCATTACCAGAAAGTGTCATCAAGATTGGGTGAAAAAATGTGTGCTGAGATTTCACGAAACTCGTAGTTTTTTGGAAGCTTGGCAACCCATTTAGATGAAAGTAATTTGCGGTGGTCTCTACTTAGGGGTACATCAATAGGAAACAAACCATAGAGGTAGAACTTGGAACTACTTTATTGTGTCAAGTTTCAAAGAGCTAGCACAAACCGTGTTTGATTTAGAGTTCCAACTACATGTATCCATATAGGAGAGAACAGAGTGAAAGATAAAAATTAAAACTGTTACTGCCATCGAACGGTTTAACCTAGAAGAACGAAATTAAGTGAGCCTAGTGGGATTGGCGTACTGATCATTACCTGAAAGTGTCATCAAGATTGGGTGAAAAAATGCGTGCTGAGATTTCAAAAAACTCGTAGTTTTTTGGAAGCTTGGCAACTCCTTTCCATGAAAGTGATTTGCGGTGGTCTCTGTTTAGGGCTACATCAATAGGAAACAAACCATAGAGATAGAACTTGGAACTACTTTATTGTGTCAAGTTGCAAAGAGCTAGCACAAACCGTGTTTGATTTAGAGTTCCAACTACATGTATCCATATAGGAGAAAACAGAGTGAAAACTAAAAATTAAAACTGTTACTGCCAACGAACTGTTTAACCTAGAAGAACAAAAATTGGTGAGCCAAGTGGCATTGGGGTACTGATCATTACCTGAAAATGTCATCAAGATTGGGTGAAAAAATGTGTGCTGATATTTCAGGAAACTCGTAGTTTTTTGCAAGCTTGGCAACCCCTTTCCATGAAAGTGATTTGTGCCAGTCTCTGCTTAGGGCTACATCAATAGGAAACAAATCATAGAGATAGAACTTGGAACTACTTTATTGTGTCAAGTTTCCAAGTGCTAGCACAAACCGTGTTTGATTTAGTGTTCCAACTACATGTATCCATAAAGGAGAAAACAGAGTAAAACCTAAAAATTAAAACTGTTACTGCCAAACAATGGTTTAACCTAGAAGAACGAAATTTGGTGAGCCAATTGGGATTGGGGTACTGATCATTACCTGAAAGTTTCATCAAGATTGGGTGAAAAAATGTGTGCTGAGATTTCAGGAAACTGGTAGTTTTTTGGAAGCTTGGCAACCCCTTTCCATGAAAGTGAATTGCGCCGGTCTCTGCTTAGGGCTACAACAATAGGAAACAAACCATAGAGATAGAACTTGGAACTACTTTATTGTGTCAAGTTTCAAAGAGCTAGCACAAACCGTGTTGGATTTAGAGTTCCAACTACATGTATCCATATATGAGAAAACAGAGTGAAACCTAAAAATTAAAACTGTTACTGACAACGAACGCTTTAACCTAGAAGAATGAAAATTGGTGAGCCAAGTGGGATTGGGTTACTGATCATTACCTGAAAGTGTCATCAAGATTGTGTGAAAAAATGTGTGCTGAGATTTCAGGAAACTCATAGTTTTTTGGAAGCTTGGCAACCTTTTTCCGTGAAAGTGATTTGCGCTGTTCTCTGTTTAGGGCTACATCAATAGGAAACAAACCATAGAGATAGAACTTGGGACTACTTTATTGTGTCAAGTTTCAAACAGCTAGCACAAACCGTGTTTGATTTAGAGTTCCAAATACATGTATCCATAAAGGAGAAAACAGAGTGAAACCTAAAAATTAAAACTCTTACTGCCATCGATCGGGTTAACCTAGAAGAACGAAATTTGGTGAGCCAAGTGGGTTGGGGTACTGATCATTACCTGAAAGTGTCATCAAATTGGTTGAAAAAATGTGTGCTGAGATTTCAGGAAACTCGTAGTTTTTTGGAAGCTTGGCAACCCCTTTCCATGAACGTGGTTTCCGCCGCTCTCTGCTTAGGGCTACATCAATAGGAAACAAACCGTAGAAATAGAACTTGGAACTACTTTATTGTGTCAAGTTTAAAAGAGCTAGCACAAACCGTGTTTGATTTAGAGTTCCAACTACATGTATCCATATAGGAGAAAGCAGAGTGAAACCTAAAAATTAAAACTGTTACTGCCAACGAACGGTTTAACCAAGAGAAACGAAATTTAGTGAGCCAAGTGGGATTGGAAAACTGATCATTACCTGAAAGTGTCATCAGGTTTGTGTAAAAAAAAAAATGTTTGCTGACATTTCTGGAAACTCGTAGTTGCGTGGAAGCTTGGCAACCCCTTTCCATGAAAGTGATTTGTGCCAGTCTCTGCTTAGGGCTACATCAATAGGAAACAAATCATAGAGATAGAACTTGGAACTACTTTATTGTGTCAAGTTTCCAAGTGCTAGCACAAACCGTGTTTGATTTAGTGTTCCAACTACATGTATCCATATAGGAGAAACCAGAGTGAAACCTAAAAATTAAAACTGTTACTGCCAACGAACGGTTTAACCTAGAAGAACGAAATTTAATGAGCCATGTGGGATTGGGGTAAGGATCATTACCTGAAAGTGTCATCAAGATTGGGTGAAAAAATGTGTGCTGAGATTTGAGAAAACTCGTAGTTTTCTGGAAGTTTGGCAACCCCTTTCCATGAAAGTGATTTGCGGTGGTCTCTGCTTAGGGCTACAGCAATAGGAAACAAACCATAGAGATAGAACTTGGAACAACTTTATTGTGTCAAGTTTCAAAGAGCCATCACAAACCGTGTTTGATTTAGAGTTCCATCTACATGTATCCAATAGGAGAAAACAGAGTGAAACCTAAAAATTAAAACTGTTACTGCCAACGAAAGGTTTAACCTGGAAGAATGAAATTTGGTGAGCCAAGTGGGATTGGGGTACTGATCATTACCTGAAAGTGTCATCAAGATTGGGTGAAAAAATGTGTGCTGAGATTTCAGGAAACTCGTAGTTTTTTGGAAGCTTGGCAACCCATTTTGATGAAAGTAATTTGCAGTGGTCTCTACTTAGGGGTACATCAATAGGAAACAAACCATAGAGATAGAACTTGGAACTACTTTATTGTGTCAAGTTGCAAAGAGCTAGCACAAACCGTGTTTGATTTAGAGTTCCAACTACATGTATTCATATAGGAGAAAACAGAGTGAAACCTAAAAATTAAAACTGTTACTGCCAACGAACTGTTTAACCTAGAAGAACAAAAATTGGTGAGCCAAGTGGCATTGGGGTACTGATCATTACCTGAAAATGTCATCAAGATTGGGTGAAAAAATGTGTGCTGAGATTTCAGGAAATTCGTAGTTTTTTGGAAGCTTGGAACCCCATTTCCATGAAAGTGATTTGCGGTGGTCTCTGCTTAGGGCTACATCAATAGGAAAAAAATCATAGAGATAGAACATTGAGCTACTTTATTGTGTCAAGTTTCAAAGAGCTAGCACAAACCGTGTTTGATTTAGAGTTCAAACAACATGTATCCATTAGGAGAAAACATGGTGAAACCTAAAAATTAAAACTGTTACTGCCATCGAACGGTTTAACCTAGAAGAACTAAATTTGGTGAGCCAAGTGGGATTGGGGTACCGATCATTACCTGAAAGTGTCATCAAGATTGGGTTAAAAAATGTGTGCTGAGATTTCAGTAAACACGTAGTTTTTTGCAAGCTTGGCAACCCATTTCCATGAAAGTGATTTGTGCCAGTCTCTGCTTAGGGCTACATCAATAGGAAACAAATCATAGAGACAGAACTTGGAACTACTTTATTGTGTCAAGTTTCCAAGTGCTAGCACAAACCGTGTTTGATTTAGTGTTCCAACTACATGTATCCATAAAGGAGAAAACAGAGTGAAACCTAAAAATTAAAACTGTTACTGCCACCCAACGGTTTAACCTAGAAGAACGAAATTTGGTGAGCCAATTGGGATTGGGGTACTTATCATTACCTGAAAGTGTCATCAAGATTGGGTGAAAAAATGTGTGCTGAGATTTCAGGAAACTCGTAGTTTTTTGGAAGCTTGCAACCCCTTTCCATGAAAGTGATTTCCGCTGGTCTCTGCTTAGGGCTACAACAATAGGAAACAAACCATAGAGATAGAACTTGGAACTACTTTATTGTGTCAAGTTTCAAAGAGCTAGCACAAACCGTGTTGGATTTAGAGTTCCAACTACATGTATCCATATATGAGAAAACAGAGTGAAACCTAAAAATTAAAACTGTTACTGCCAACGAACGGTTTAACCTAGAAGAATGAAAATTGGTGAGCCAAGTGGGATTGGGGTACTGATCATTACCTGAAAGTGTCATCAAGATTGTGTGAAAAAATATGTGCTGAGATTTCATGAAACTCATAGTTTTTTGGAAGCTTGGCAACCTTTTTCCGTGAAAGTGATTTGTGCTGTTCTCTGTATAGGGCTACATCAATAGGAAACAAACCATAGAGATAGAACTTGGGACTACTTTATTGTGCAAGTTTCAAACAGCTAGCACAAACCGTGTTTGATTTAGTGTTCCAAATACATGTATCCATAAAGGAGAAAACAGAGTGAAACCTATAAATTAAAACTCTTACTGCCATCGATCGGATTAACCTAGAAGAACGAAATTTGGTGAGCCAAGTGGGTTGGGGTACTGATCATTACCTGAAAGTGTCATCAAGATTGGTTGAAAAAATGTGTGCTGAGATTTCAGGAAACTCATAGTTTTTTGGAAGCTTGGCAACCCCTTTCCATGAACGTGGTTTCCGCCGCTCTCTGCTTAGGGCTACATCAATAGGAAACAAACCGTAGAAATAGAACTTGGAACTACTTTATTGTGTCAAGTTTCAAAGAGCTAGCACAAACCGTGTTTGATTTAGAGTTCAAACTACATGTATCCATATAGGAAAAAACAGAGTGAAACCTAAAAATTAAAACTGTTACTACCAACGAACGGTTTAACCTAGAAGAAAGAAATTTGGGGAGCCAAGTGTGACTGGGGTACTGCTCATTACTGAAAGTGTCATCAAGATTGGGTGAAAAAATGTGTGCTGAGATTTCAGGAAACTCGTAGTTTTTTGGAAGATTCGCAACCCCTTTCCATGAAAGTGATTTGCGCCCATCTCTGCTTAGTGTTACATCAATAGGAAACAAACCATAGAAATAGAACTTGGAACTACTTTATTGTGTCAAGTTTCAAAGAGCTAGCACAAACCGTGTTTGATTTAGAGTTCCAACTACATGTATCCATATAGGAGAAAACAGAGTAAAACCTAAAAATTAAAACTGTTACTGCCAACGAACAGTTTATCCTAGAAGAATGAAATTTGGTGAGCCAAGTGGGATTGGGGTACAGATCATTACTTGAAAGTGTCATCAAGATTGGGTGAAAAAATGTGTGCTGAGATTTCAGGAAACTCGTAGATTTTTGGAAGCTTGGCAAACCCTTTCCATGAAAGTGATTTGCTCCGGTCTCTGCTTAGGGCTACATCAATAGGAAACAAACCATAGAGATAGAAATTGGAACAACTGTATTGTGTCAAGTTTCAAAGAGCTAGCACAGACCGTGTTTGATTTAGAGTTCCAACTACAGGTATCCATATAGGAGAAAACAGAGTGAAACCTAAAAATTAAAACTGTTACTGCCAACGAACGGTTTAACCTAGAAATATGAAATTTGGTGAGCCAAGTGGGAATGGGGTACTGATCATTACCTGAAAGTGTCATCAAGATTGGGTGAAAAAATGTTTGCTGAAATTTAAGGAAACTCGTAGTTTTTTGGAAGCTTGGCAACCCCTTTCCATGAAAGTGATTTGCGCCCGTCTCTGCTTAGTGTTACATCAATAGGAAACAAACCATAGGGATAGAACTTGGAACTACTTTATTGTGTCAAGTTTCAAAGAGCTAGCACAAACCGTGTTTGATTTAGAGTTCCAACTACATGTATCCATATAGGAGAGAACAGAGTGAAAGATAAAAATTAAAACTGTTACTGCCATCGAACGGTTTAACCTAGAAGAACGAAATAAAGTGAGCCTAGTGGGATTGGCGTACTGATCATTACCTGAAAGTGTCATCAAGATTGGGTGAAAAAATGTGTGCTGAGATTTCAAAAAACTCGTAGTTTTTTGGAAGCTTGGCAACTCCTTTCCATGAAAGTGATTTGCGGAGGTCTCTGTTTAGGGCTACATCAATAGGAAACAAACCATAGAGATAGAACTTGGGACTACTTTATTGTGTCAAGTTTCAAACAGCTAGCACAAACCGTGTTTGATTAGAGTTCCAACTACATGTATCCATATAGGAGAAAACAGAGTGAAAACTAAAAATTAAAACTGTTACTGCCAACGAAGGGTTTAACCTAGAAGAACGAAATTTGGTGAGCCAAGTGGGATTGGGGTACTGATCATTACCTGAAAGTGTCATCAAGATTGGGTGAAAAAATGTGGGCTGAGATTTCAGGAAACTCGTAGTTTTCTGGAAGCTTGGCAACTTCTTTCCATGCAAGTGATTTGCGCCGGTCTCTGCTTAGGGCTACATCAATAGGAAACAAACCATAGAGACATAACTTGGAACTACTTTATTGTGTCAAGTTTCAAATAGCTAGCACAAACCGTGTTTGATTTAGAGTTCCAACAACATGTATCCATTAGGAGAAAACATGGTGAAACCTAAAAATTAAAACTGTTACTGCAATCGAAAGGTTTAACCTAGAAGAACTAAATTTGGTGAGCCAAGTGGGATTGGGGTACTGATCATTACCTGAAAGTGTCATCAAGATTGGGTTAAAAAATGTGTGCTGATATTTCAGGAAACTCGTAGTTTTTTGCAAGCTTGGCAACCCCTTTCCATGAAAGTGATTTGTGCCAGTCTCTGCTTAGGGCTACATCAATAGGAAACAAATCATAGAGATAGAACTTGGAACTACTTTATTGTGTCAAGTTTCCAAGTGCTAGCACAAACGGTGTTTGATTTAGTGTTCCAACTACATGTATCCATAAAGGAGAAAACAGAGTAAAACCTAAAAATTAAAACTGTTACTGCCACCCAATGGTTTAACCTAGAAGAACGAAATTTGGTGAGCCAATTGGGATTGGGGTACTGATCATTACCTGAAAGTTTCATCAAGATTGGGTGAAAAAATGTGTGCTGAGATTTCAGGAAACTCGTAGTTTTTTGGAAGCTTGGCAACCCCTTTCCATGAAAGTGAATTGCGCCGGTCTCTGCTTAGGGCTACAACAATAGGAAACAAACCATAGAGATAGAACTTGCAACTACTTTATTGTGTCAAGTTTCAAAGAGCTAGCACAAACCGTGTTGGATTTAGAGTTCCAAATACATGTATCCACATATGAGAAAACAGAGTGAAACCTAAAAATTAAAAATGTTACTGCCAACGATCGGTTTAACCTAGAAGAACGAAATTTGGTGACCCTAGTGGGATTGGCATACTGATCATTACCTGAAAGTGTCATCAAGATTGAATGAAAAAATGTGTGCTGAGATTTCAGGAAACTCATAGTTTTTTGGAAGCTTGGCAACCCCTTTCCATGAAAGGGAATTTTCGCCGGTCTCTGCTTAGGGCTACATCAATAGGAAACAATCCATAGAGATAGAATTTGGAACTACTTTATTGTGTCAAGTTTCAAAGAGCTAGCACAAACCGTGTTTGATTTAGAGTTCCAACTACATGTATCCATATAGGAGAAAACAGAGTGAAACCTAAAAATTATAACTGTTACTGCCAACGAACGGTTTAACCTAGAAGAACGAAATTTGGTGAGCCAAGTGGGATTGGGGAACTGATCATTACCAGAAAGTGTCATCAAGATTGGGTGAAAAAATGTGTGCTGAGATTTCAGGAAACTCGTAGTTTTTTGGAAGCTTGGCAACCCATTTCCATAAAAGTGATTTGCGCCAGTCTCTGCTTAGGGCTACATCAATAGGAAACAATCCATAGAGATAGAACTTGGAACTACTTTATTGTGTCAAGTTTCAAAAAGCTAGCACAAACCGTGTTTGATTTAGAGTTCCAACTACATGTATCCTTATAGGATAAAACAGAGTGAATCCTAAAAATTAAAACTTTTACTGCCAACGAACGGTTTAACCTAGAAGAATGAAATTTGGTGAGCCAAGTGGGATTGTGGTACTGATCATTACCTGAAAGTGTCATCAAGATTGGGTGAAAAAATGTGTGCTGAGATTTCAGGAAACTCGTAGTTTTTTGGAAGCTTGGCAACCCCTTTCCATGTAAGTGATTTGCGCCGGTCTCTGCTTAGGGCTACATCAATAGGAAACAAACCATAGAGATAGAACTTGGAACTACTTTATTGTGTCAAGTTTCAAAGAGCTAGCACAAACCGTGTTTGATTTAGAGTTCCAACTTCATGTTTCCATATAGGAGAAAACAAAGTGAAACCTAAAAATTTAAAGTGTTACTGCCACCGAACGGTTTAACCTAGAAGAACGAAATTTGGTGAGCCAAGTGGGATTGGGGTACAGATCATTACCTGAAAGTGTCATCAAGATTGGGTGAAAAAATGTGTGCTGAGATTTCAGGAAACTCGTAGATTTTTGGAAGCTTGTCAACCCCTTTTTATGAAAGTGATTTGCGCCGGTCTCTGCTTAGGGCTACATCAATAGGAAGGAAACCATAGAGACAGAACTTGGAACTACTGTATTGTGTCAAGTTTCAAAGAGCTAGCACAGACCGTGTTTGATTTAGAGTTCCAACTATATGTGTCCATATAGGAGAAAACAGAGTGAAACCTAAAAATTATAACTGTTACTGCCAACGAACGGTTTAACCTAGAAGAACGAAATTTGGTGAGCCAAGTGGGATTGGGGTACTGATCATTACCAGAAAGTGTCATCAAGATTGGGTGAAAAAATGTGTGCTGAAATTTCAGGAAACTCGTAGTTTTTTGGAAGCTTGGCAACCCCTTTCCATGAAAGTGATTTGTGCTGGTCTCTGCTTAGGGCTACATGAATAGGAAACAAACCATAGAGATAGAAGTGGGAACTACTTTTTTCTGTCAAGTTTAAAAGAGGTAGCACAAACCGTGTTTGATTTAGTGTTCCAACTACATGTATCCATATAGGAGAAAACAAAGTGAAACCTAAAAATTAAAACTGTTACTGCCAACGAACGCTTTAACCTGGAAGAACGAAATTTGGTGAGCCAAGTGGGGTTGGGGTACTGATCATTACCTGAAAGTGTCATCAAGATTGGGTGAAAAAATGTGTGCTGAGATTTCAGGAAACTCGTAGTTTTTTGGAAGCTTGGCAACCCCTTTCCATGAAAGTGATTTGTCCCAGTCTCTGCTTAGGGCTACATCAATAGGAAACAAACCATAGAGATAGAACTTGGAACTACTTTATTGTGTCAAGTTTCAAACAGCTAGCACAAACCGTGTTTGATTTAGAGTTCCAACTACATGTATCCATATAGGAGAAAACAAAGTGAAACCTAAAAATTTAAAGTGTTACTGCCAACGAACGGTTTTACCTAGAAGAACGAAATTTGGTGAGCCAAGTGGGATTGGGGTACTGATCATTACCTGAAAGTGTCATCAAGATTGGGTGAAAAAATGTGTGCTGAGATTTCAGGAAACTCGTAGTTTTTTGGAAGCTTGGCAACCTTTTTCCATGAAAGTGATTTGCGCCGGTCTCTGCTTAGGGCGACATCAATAGGAAACAAACCATGGAGATAGAACTTGGAACTACTTTATTGTGTCAAGTTTCAAAGAGCTAGCACAAACCGTGTTTGATTTAGAGTTCCAACTACATGTATCCATATAGGAGAAAACAGAGTGAAACCTAAAAATTAAAACTGTTACTGCCAATGAACGGTTTATCCTAGAAGAACGAAATTTGGTGAGAAAAGTGGGATTGGGGTACAGATCATTACCTGAAAGTGTCATCAAGATTGGGTGAAAAAATGTATGCTGAGATTTCAGGAAACTCGTTTTTTGGAAGCTTGGCAACCCCTTTCCATGAAAGTGATTTGCGCCGGAATCTGCTTAGGCCTACATCAATAGGAAACAAACCATAGAGATAGAACTTGGAACTACTTTACTGTGTCAAGTTTCAAAGAGCTAGCACAAACCGTGTTTGATTTAGAGTTCCAACTACATGTATCCATATAGGAGAAAACAGAGTGAAACCTAAAAATTAAAACTGTTACGGCCACACAACAGTTTACCTAGAGGAACGAAATTTGGTTAGCCAAGTGGGATTGCGGTACTGATCATTACCTGAAAGTGTCATAAAGATTGGGTGAAAAATGTGTGCTGAGATTTCACCAAACTCGTAGTTTTTTGGAAGCTTGGCCACCCCTATTCATGTAAGTGATTTGCGGTGGTCTCTGCTTAGGGCTACATCAATAGGAAACAAACCATAGAGATAGAACTTGGAACTACTTTATTGTGTCAAGTTTCAAAGAGCTAGCACAAACCGAGTTTGATTTAGAGTTCCAACTACATGTATCCATATAGGAGAAAACAGAGTGAAACCTAAGAATTAAAACCGTTACTGCCAACCAACGGTTTAACCTAGAGGAACGAAATTTGGTGATCCAAGTGGGATTGGGGTACTGATCATTACCTGAAAGTGTCATCAAGATTGGGTGAAAAAAATGTGTGCTGAGATTTCAGGTACCTCGTAGTTTTTTTGAAGCTTGGCAACCCCTTTCCATGAAAGTGATTTGCGCGGGTCTCTGCTTAGGGCTACATCAATAGGAAACAACCCATAGAGATAGAACTTGGAACTACTTTATTGTGTCAAGTTTCAAATAGCTACCACAAACCGTGTTTGATTTAGAGTTCCAACTACATGTATTCACAAAGGAGAAAACAGAGTGAAAAATAAAAATTAAACTGTTACTGCCAACGAACGTTTTAATATAGAAGAACGAAATTTAATGAGCCAAGTCGGAATGGGGTACTGATCATTACCTGAAAGTGTCAACAAGATTGGGTGAAAAAATGTGTGCTGAGATTTCAGGAAACTCGTACTTTTTGGAAGCTTGGCAACCCCTTTCCATGAAAGTGATTTGACCAGTCTCTGCTTAGGGCTACATCAATAGGAAACAAATCATAGAGATAGAACTTGGAACTACTTTATTCTGTCAAGTTTCAAAGTACTAGAACAAACCGTGTTTGATTTAGTGTTCCAACTACATGTATCCATATAGTAGAAACCAGAGTGAAACCTAAAAATTAAAACTGTTACTGCCAACGAACGGTTTAACCTTGAAGAACGAAATTTAATGAGCCAAGTGGGATTGGGGTACTGATCATTACCTGAAAGTGTCATCAAGATTGGGTGAAAAAATGTGTGCTGAGATTTCAGGAAACTCGTAGTTTTTTGGAAGCTTGGCAACCCCTTTCCATGAAAGTGATTTGCGTCAGTCTCTGCTTAGGGCTACAGCAATAGGAAACATATCATAGAGATACAACTTGGAACTACTTTATTGTGTCAAGTTTCAAAAAGCCATCACAAACCGTGTTTGATTTAGAGTTCCAACTACATGTATCCATATAGGAGAAAACAGAGTGAAACCTAAAAATTAAAACTTTTACTGCCAACGAACGGTTTAACCTAGAAGAACGAAATTTGGTGAGCCAAGTGGGATTGGGGTACTGTTCATTACCTGAAAGTGTCATCAAGATTGGGTGAAAAAATGTGACTGAGATTTCAGGAAACTCGTAGTTTTTTGGAAGCTTCGCAACCCCTTTCCATGCAAGTGATTTGCGCGGGTCTCTGCTTAGGGCTACATCAATAGGAAACAAACCATAGAGATAGATCTTGGAACTACTTTATTGTGTCATGTTTCAAAGAGCTAGCACAAACCCTGTTTGATTTAGAGTTCCAAATACGTTTAGCCATATAGGAGAAATCAGAGTGAAACCTAAAAATTAAAAACATTACTGCCAACGAACGGTTTAACCTAGATGAACGAAATTTGGTGAGCCAAGTGGGAATGGGGTACTGATCATTACCTGAAAGAGTCATCAAGATTGGGTGAAAAAATGTGTGCTGAAATTTCAGGAAACTCACATTTTTTGGAAGCTTGTCAACCCCTTTCCATGAAAGAGTTTTGCGCCAGTCTCTACTTAGGGCTACATCAATAGGAAACAAACCGTAGAGATAGAACCTGGAACTACTTTATTGTGTCAAGTTTCAAAAAGCTAGCACAAACCATGTTTGATTTAGAGTTCCAACTACATGTATCCATATTGAAGAAAACAGAGTGAAACCTAAAAATTAAAACTGTTACTACCAACGAACGGTTTAACCTAGAAGAACGAAATTTGGTGAGCCAAGTGGGATTGGGGTACTGATCATTACCTGAAAGTGTCATCAAGATTGGGTGAAAAAATGTGTGCTGAAATTTCAGGAAACTCGTAGTTTTTTGGTAGCTTGGCAACCCCTTTCCATGAAAGTGTATTGCGCTGGTCTCTGCTTAGGGCTACATGAATAGGAAACAAACCATAGAGATAGAACTTGAAACTACTTTATTGTGTCAAGTTTCAAAGAGATAGCACAAACCGTGTTTGATTTAGAGTTTCAACTACATGTATCCATATAGGAGAAAAAAAAGTGAAACCTAAAAATTAAAACTGTTACTGCCAACGAATGGTTTTACCTAGAAGAACGAAATTTGGTGAGCCAAGTGGGATTGGGGTACTGATCATTACCTGAAAGTGTCATCAAGATTGGGTGAAAAAATGTGTGCTGAGATTTCAGGAAACTCCTACTATTTTGGAAGCTTGGCAACCCCTTTCCATGAAAGTGATTTGCGGTGGTCTCTGCTTAGGGCGACATCAATAGGAAACAAACCATGGAGATAGAACTTGGAACTACTTTATTGTGTCAAGTTTCAAAGAGCTAGCACAAACCGTGTTTGATTTAGAGTTCCAACTACATGTATCCATATAGGAGAAAACAGAGTGACCTAAAAATTAAAACTGTTACTGCCAACGAACGGTTTATTCTAGAAGAACGAAATTTGGTGAGCCAATTGGGATTGGGATACAGATCATTACCTGAAAGTGTCATCAAGATTGGGTGAAAAAATGTGTGCTGAGATTTCAGGAAACTCGTAGATTTTTGGAAGCTTGTCAACCCCTTTCCATGAAAGTGATTTGCGCCGGTCTCTGCTAAGGGCTACGTCAATAGGAAACAAACCATAGAGATAGAACTTGGAACTACTGTATTGTGTCAAGTTTCAAAGAGCTAGCACAGACCGAGTTTGATTTAGAGTTCCAAATACATGTGTCCATATAGGAGAAAACAGAGTGAAACCTAAAAATTAAAACTGTTACTGCCAACGAACGGTTTAACCTAGAAGAACGAAATTTGATGAGCCAAGTGGGGTTGGGGTACTGATCATTACCTGAAAGTGTCATCAAGATTGGGTGAAAAAATGTGTGCTGAGATTTCAGGAAACTCCTAGTTTTTTGGAAGCTTGGCAACCCCTTTCCATGAAAGTGATTTGTGCTGGTCTGTGCTTAGGGCTACATGAATAGGAAACAAACCATAGAGTTAGAACTTGGAACTACTTTATTGTGTCAAGTTTCAAAGAGCTAGCACAAAAAGTGTTTGATTTAGAGTTCCAACTACATGTTTCCATATAGGAGAAAACAGAGGGAAACCTAAATATTAAAACTGTTACTGCCACCGAACGGTTTAACCTAGAAGAACGAAATTTGGTGAGCCAAGTGGGATTGGGGTAGTGATCATTACCTGAAAGTGTCATCAAGATTGGGTGAAAAAATGTGTGCTGAGATTTCAGGAAACTCGTAGTTTTTTGGAAGCTTGGCAACCCCTTTTCATGTAAGTGATTTGCGCCGGTCTCTGATTAGGGCTACATCAATAGGAAACAAACCATAGAGGTAGAACTTGGAACTACTTTATTGTGTCAAGTTTCAAAGAGCTAGCACAAACCGTGTTTGATTTAGAGTTCCAACTACATGTATCCATATAGGAGAAAACAGAGTGAAACCTAAAAATTAAAACTCGTACTGCCAACAAACGGTTTAACCTAGAAGAACGAAATTTGGTGAGCCAAGTGAGACTGGGGTACTGATCATTACCTGAAAGTGTCATCAAGATTGTGTGAAAAAATGTGTGCTGAGATTCAGGAAAATCGTAGTTTTTTGGAAGCTTGGCAACCCCTTTCCGTGAAAGTGATTTGCGCCGGTCTCTGCTTAGGGCTACATCAATAGGAAACAAACCATAGAGATAGATCTTGGGACTACTTTATTGTGTCAAGTTTCAAAGAGCTAGCACAAACCGTGTTTGATTTAGAGTTCCAAATACATGTATCCATATAGGAGAAAACAGAGTGAAACCGAAAAATTAAAACTGTTACTGCCAACGAACGGTTTAACCTAGAAGAACGAAATTTGCTGAGCCAAGTGGATTTGGGGTACTGATCATTACCTGAAAGTGTCATCAAGATTGGGTGAAAAAATGTGTGCTGAGATTTCAGGAAACTCGTAGTTTTTTGGAAGCTTGGCAACCCCTTTCCATGAAAGTGATTTGCGCCGGTCTCTGCTTAGGGCTACATCAATAGGAAACAAACCATAGAGACAGAACTTGGAACTACTTTATTGTGTCAAGTTTCAAAGAGCTAGCACAAACCGTGTTGGATTTAGAGTTCCAACTACATGTATCCATATAGGAGAAAACAGAGTGAAAGATAAAAATTAAAACTGTTACTGCCATCGAAAGGTTTAACCTAGATGAACGAAATTTGGTGAGCCTAGTGGGATTGGCATACTGATCCTTACCTGAAAGTGTCATCAAGATTGGGTGAAAATTGTGTGATGAGATTTCAGGAAACTTGTAATATTTTGGAAGCTTGGCAACCCATTTCCATGAAAGTGATTTGCGGTGGTCTCTGCTTAGGGCTACATCAATAGGAAACAAACCATAGAGGTCGAACTTGGAACTACTTTATAGTGTCAAGTTTCAAAGATCTAGCAGAAACTGTGTTTGATTTAGAGTTCCAACTACATGTATCCATATAGGAGAAAACAGAGTGAAAGATAAAAATGAAAACTCTTACTGCCAACGAACGGTTTAATCTAGAAGAACGAAATTTGGTGAGCCAAGTGGGATTGGGGTAGTGATCATTACCTGAAAGTGTCATCAAGTTTGGGTGAAAAAATGTGTGCTGAGATTTCAGGAAACTCGTAGTTTTTTGGAAGCTTGGCAACCCCTTTCCATGAAAGTGATTTGCGCTGGTCTCTGCTTAGGGCTACATGAATAGGAAACAAACCATAGAGATAGAACTTGGAACTACTTTATTGTGTCAAGTTTCAAAGAGCTAGCCCAAACTGTGTTTGATTTAGAGTTTCAACTACATGTATCCATATAGGAGAAAAAAAAGTGAAACCTAAAAATTAAAACTGTTACTGCCAACGAATGGTTTTACCTAGAAGAACGAAATTTGGTGAGCCAAGTGGGATTGGGGTACTGATCATTACCTGAATGTGTCATCAAGATTGGGTGAAAAAATGTGTGCTGAGATTTCAGGAAACTCCTAGTATTTTGGAAACTTGGCAACCCCTTTCCATGAAAGTGATTTGCGGTGGTCTCTGCTTAGGGCGACATCAATAGGAAACAAACCATGGAGATAGAACTTGGAACTACTTTATTGTGTCAAGTTTCAAAGAGCTAGCACAAACCGTGTTTGATTTAGAGTTCCAACTACAGTATCCATATAGGAGAAAACACAGTGAAACCTAAAAATTTAAACAGTTACTGCCAACGAACGGTTTAACCTAGAAGAACGAAATTTGGTGAGCCAAGTGGGATTGGGGTACTGATCATTACCTGAAAGTGTCATCAAGATTGTGTGAAAAAATGTGTGCTGAGATTCAGAAAAATCGTAGTTTTTTGGAAGCTTGGCAACCCCTTTCCGTGAAAGTGATTTGCGCTGGTCTCTGCTTAGGGCTACATGAATAGGAAACAAACCATAGAGATAGAACTTGGAACTACTTTATTGTGTCAAGTTTCAAAGAGCTAGCACAAACTGTGTTTGATTTAGAGTTTCAACTACATGTATCCATATAGGAGAAAACAAAGTGAAACCTAAAAATTAAAACTGTTACTGCCAACGAACGGTTTTACCTAGAAGAACGAAATTTGGTGAGCCAAGTGAGATTGGGGTACTGATCATTACCTGAAAGTGTCATCAAGATTGGGTGAAAAAATGTGTGCTGAGATTTCAGGAAACTCGTAGTTTTTTGGAAGCTTGGCAACCCCTTTCCATGAAAGTGATTTGCGCTGGTCTCTGCTTAGGGCTATATCAATAGGAAACAAACCATAGAGGTAGAACTTGGAACTACTTTATTGTGTCAAGATTCAAAGAGCTAGCACAAACCGTGTTGGATTTAGAGTTCCAACTACATGTATCCATATAGGAGAAAACAGAGTGAAAGATAAAAATTAAAACTGTTACTGCCATCGAAAGGTTTAACCTAGATGAACGAAATTTGGTGAGCCTAGTGGGATTGGCGTACTGATCCTTACCTGAAAGTGTCATCAAGATTGGGTGAAAAAAGGTGTGATGAGATTTCAGGAAACTCGTAGTATTTTGGAAGCTTGGCAACCCATTTCCATGAAAGTGATTTGCGGTGGTCTCTGCTTAGGGCTACATCAATAGGAAACAAACCATAGAGGTCGAACTTGGAACTACTTTATAGTGTCAAGTTTCAAAGAGCTAGCACAAACTGTGTTTGATTTAGAGTTCCAACTACATGTATCCATATAGGAGAAAACAGAGTGAAAGATAAAAATGAAAACTCTTACTGCCAACGAACGGTTTAACCTAGAAGAACGAAATTTGGTGAGCCAAGTGGGATTGGGGTAGTGATCATTACCTGAAAGTGTCATCAAGTTTGGGTGAAAAAATGTGTGCTGAGATTTCAGGAAACTCGTAGTTTTTTGGAAGCTTGGCAACCCCTTTCCATGAAAGTGATTTGCGCTGGTCTCTGCTTAGGGCTACATGAATAGGAAACAAACCATAGAGATAGAACTTGGAACTACTTTATTGTGTCAAGTTTCAAAGAGCTAGCACAAACTGTGTTTGATTTAGAGTTTCAACTACATGTATCCATATAGGAGAAAAAAAAGTGAAACCTAAAAATTAAAACTGTTACTGCCAACGAATGGTTTTACCTAGAAGAACGAAATTTGGTGAGCCAAGTGGGATTGGGGTACTGATCATTACCTGAAAGTGTCATCAAGATTGGTTGAAAAAATGTGTGCTGCGATTTCAGGAAACTCCTAGTATTTTGGAAGCTTGGCAACCCCTTTCCATGAAAGTGATTTGCGGTGGTCTCTGCTTAGGGCGACATCAATAGGAAACAAACCATGGAGATAGAACTTGGAACTACTTTATTGTGTCAAGTTTCAAAGAGCTAGCACAAACCGTGTTTGATTTAGAGTTCCAACTACAGTATCCATATAGGAGAAAACAGAGTGAAAGATAAAAATGAAAACTCTTACTGCCAACGAACGGTTTAATCTAGAAGAACGAAATTTGGTGAGCCAAGTGGGATTGGGGTACTGATCATTATCTGAAAGTGTCATCAAGTTTGGGTGAAAAAATGTGTGCTGAGATTTCAGGAAACTCGTAGTTTTTTGGAAGCTTGGCAATCCCTTTCCATGAAAGTGATTTGCGCTGGTCTCTGCTTAGGGCTACATGAATAGGAAACAAACCATAGAGATAGAACTTGGAACTACTTTATTGTGTCAAGTTTCAAAGAGCTAGCACAAACTGTGTTTGATTTAGAGTTTCAACTACATGTATCCATATAGGAGAAAAAAAAGTGAAACCTAAAAATTAAAACTGTTACTGCCAACGAATGGTTTTACCTAGAAGAACGAAATTTGGTGAGCCAAGTGGGATTGGGGTACTGATCATTACCTGAAAGTGTCATCAAGATTGGGTGTAAAAATGTGTGCTGAGATTTCAGGAAACTCCTAGTATTTTGGAAGCTTGGCAACCCCTTTCCATGAAAGTGATTTGCGGTGGTCTCTGCTTAGGGCGACATCAATAGGAAACAAACCATGGAGATAGAACTTGGAACTACTTTATTGTGTCAAGTTTCAAAGTGCTAGCACAAACCGTGTTTGATTTAGAGTTCCAACTACAGTATCCATATAGGAGAAAACAGAGTGAAAGATAAAAATGAAAACTCTTACTGCCAACAAACGGTTTAATCTAGAAGAACGAAATTTGGTGAGCCAAGTGGGATTGGGGTACTGATCATTACCTGAAAGTGTCATCAAGTTTGGGTGAAAAAATGTGTGCTGAGATTTCAGGAAACTCGTAGTTTTTTGGAAGCTTGGCAACCCCTTTCCATGAAAGTGATTTGTGCTGGTCTCTGCTTAGGGCTACATGAATAGGAAACAAACCATAGAGATAGAACTTGGAACTACTTTATTGTGTCAAGTTTCAAAGAGCTAGCACAAACTGTGTTTGATTTAGAGTTTCAACTACATGTATCCATATAGGAGAAAAAAAAGTGAAACCTAAAAATTAAAACTGTTACTGCCAACGAATGGTTTTACCTAGAAGAACGAAATTTGGTGAGCCAAGTGGGATTGGGGTACTGATCATTACCTGAAAGTGTCATCAAGATTGGTTGAAAAAATGTGTGCTGCGATTTCAGGAAACTCCTAGTATTTTGGAAGCTTGGCAACCCCTTTCCATGAAAGTGATTTGCGCCGGTCTCTGCTTAGGGCAACATCAATAGGAAACAAACCATGGAGATAGAATTTGGAACTACTTTATTGTGTCAAGTTTCAAAGAGCTAGCACAAACCGTGTTTGATTTAGAGTTCCAACTACATGTATCCATATAGGAGAAAACAGAGTGACCTAAAAATTAAAACTGTTACTGCCAACGAACTGTTTATTCTAGAAGAACGAAATTTGGTGAGCCAAGTGGGATTGGGGTACAGATCATTACCTGAAAGTGTCATCAAGATTGGGTGAAAAAATGTGTGCTGAGATTTCAGGAAACTCGTAGTTTTTTGGAAGCTTGGCAACCCCTTTTCATGTAAGTGATTTGCGCCGGTCTCTGATTAGGGCTACATCAATAGGAAACAAACCATAGAGATAGAAGTGGGAACTACTTTATTGTGTCAAGTTTAAAAGAGGTAGCACAAACCGTGTTTGATTTAGAGTTCCAACTCCATGTATCCATATAAGAGAAAACAGAGTGAAACCTAAAAATTAAAACTGTTACTGCCAACGAACGGTTTAACCTAGAAGAAGGAAATTTGGGGAGCCAAGTGGGACTGGGGTACTGCTCATTACTGAAAGTGTCATCAAGATTGGGTGAAAAAATGTGTGCTGAGATTTCAGGAAACTCGTAGTTTTTTGGAAGCTTGGCAACCCCTTTTCATGAAAGTGATTTGCGCCCGTCTCTGCTTAGTGTTACATCAATAGGAAACAAACCATAGGGATAGAACTTGGAACTACTTTATTGTGTCAAGTTTCAAAGAGCTAGCACAAACCGTGTTTGATTTAGATTTCCAACTACATGTATCCATATAGGAGAAAACAGAGTGAAACCTAAAAATTAAAACTGTTACTGCCAACGAACTGTTTAACCTAGAAGAACGAAATTTGGTGAGCCAAGTGGCATTGGGGTACTGATCATTACCTGAAAGTGTCATCAAGATTGGGTGAAAAAAATGTGTGCTGAGATTTCAGGAAACTCGTTGTTTTTTGGAAGCTTGGCAACCCCTTTCCATGAAAGTGATTTGCGGTGGTCTCTGCTTAGGGCTACATCAATAGGAAACAAACCATAGAGATAGAACTTGGAACTACTTTATTGTGTCAAGTTTCAAAGAGCTAGCACAAACCGTGTTTGATTTAGAGTTCCAACTACATGTATCCACATATGAGAAAACAGAGTGAAACCTAAAAATTAAAAATGTTACTGCCAACGATTGGTTTAACCTAGAAGAACGAAATTTGGTGACCCTAGTGGGATTGGCATACTGATCATTACCTGAAAGTGTCATCAATATTAAATGAAATAATGTGTGCTGAGATTTCAGGAAACTCGTAGTTTTTTGGAAGCTTGGCAACCACTTTCCATGAAAGGGATTTTTCGCCGCTCTCTGCTTAGGGCTACATCAATAGGAAACAAACCATAGAGATAGAATTTGGAACTACTTTATTGTGTCAAGTTTCAAAGAGCTAGCACAAACCGTGTTTGGTTTAGAGTTCCAACTACATGTATCCACATATGAGAAAACAGAGTGAAACCTAAAAATTTAAACTTTTACTGCCAACGAACGTTTTAACCTAGAAGAACGAAATTTGGTGAGCCAAGTGGGATTGGGGTACTGTTCATTACCTGAAAGTGTCATCAAGATTGGTTGAAAAAATGTGTACTGAGATTTCAGGAAACTCGTAGTTTTTTGGAAGCTTCGCAACCCCTTTCCATGCAAGTGAATTGCGCGGGTCTCTGCTTAGGGCTACATCAATAGGAAACAAACCATAGAGATAGATCTTGGAACTACTTTATTGTGTCATGTTTCAAAGAGCTAGCACAAACCGTGTTTGATTTAGAGTTCCAACTACGTGTAGCCATATAGGAGAAAACAGAGTGAAACCTAAAAATTAAAACCGTTACTGCCAACGAACGGTTTAACCTAGATGAACGAAATTTGGTGAGCCAAGTGGGAATGGGGTACTGATCATTACCTGAAAGAGTCATCAAGATTGGGTGAAAAACATTTGTGCTGAAATTTCAGGAAACTCACATTTTTTTGGAAGCTTGTCAACCCCTTTCCATGAAAGAGATTTGCGCAAGTCTCTCCTTAGGGCTACATCAATAGGAAACAAACCGTAGAGATAGAACTTGGAACTACTTTATTGTGTTAAGTTTCAAAAAGCTAGCACAAACCGTGTTTGATTTAGAGTTCCAACTACATGTATCCATATAGAAGAAAACAGAGTGAAAACTAAAAATTAAAACTGTTACTACCAATGAACGGTTTAACCTAGAAGAAAGAAATTTTGTGAGCCAAGTGGGATTGGGGAACAGATCATTACTTGAAAGTGTCATCAAGATTGGGTGAAAAAATGTGTGCTGAGATTTCAGGAAACTCGTAGATTTTTGGAAGCTTGGCAACCCCTTTCCATGAAAGTGATTTGCTCCGGTCTCTGCTTAGGGCTACATCAATAGGAAACAAACCATAGAGATAGAAATTGGAACAACTGTATTGTGTCAAGTTTCAAAGAGCTAACACAGACCGTGTTTGATTTAGAGTTCCAACTACAGGTATCCATATAGGAGAAAACAGAGTGAAACCTAAAAATTAAAACTGTTACTGCCAACGAACGGTTTAACCTAGAAGAATGAAATTTGGTGAGCCAAGTGGGATTGGGGTACTGATCATTACCTGAAGGTGTCATCAAGATTGGGTGAAAAAATGTTTGCTGAAATTTCAGGAAACTCGTAGTTTTTTGGAAGCTTGGCAACCCCTTTCCATGAAAGTGATTTGTGCTGGTCTCTGCTTAGGGCTACATGAATAGGAAACAAACCATAGAGTTAGAACTTGGAACTACTTTATTGTGTCAAGTTTCAAACAGCTAGCACAAACCGTGTTTGATTTAGAGTTCCAAATATATGTATCCATAAAGGAGAAAACAGAGTGAAACCTAAAAATTAAAACTCTTACTGCCAACGATCGGATTAACCTAGAAGTACGAAATTTGGTGAGCCAAGTGGGATTGGGGTACTGATCATTACCTGAAAGTGTCATCAAGATTGGTTGAAAAAATGTGTGCTGAGATTTCAGGAAACTCGTAGTTTTTTGGAAGCTTGGCAACCCCTTTCCATGAACGTGGTTTCCGCCGCTCTCTGCTTAGGGCTACATCAATAGGAAACAAACTGTAGAAATAGAACTTGGAACTACTTTATTGTGTCAAGTTTCAAAGAGCTAGCACAAACCGTGTTTGATTTAGAGTTCAAACTACATGTATCCATATAGGTAAAAACAGAGTGAAACCTAAAAATTAAAACTGTTACTGCCAATGAACGGTTTAACCTAGAAGAAGGAAATTTGGGGAGCCAAGTGGGACTGGGGACTGCTCATTACTGAAAGTGTCATCAAGATTGGGTGAAAAAATGTGTGCTGAGATTTCAGGAAAATCTTAGTTTTTTGGAAGCTTGGCAACCCCTTTCCATGAAAGTGATTTGCGCCCGTCTCTGCTTAGGTTTACATCAATAGGAAACAAACCATAGGGATAGAACTTGGAACTACTTTATTGTGTCAAGTTTCAAAGAGATAGCACAAACCGTGTTTGATTTAGATTTCCAACTACATGTATCCATATAGGAGAAAACAGAGTGAAACCTAAAAATTAAAACTGTTACTGCCAACGAACTGTTTAACCTAGAAGAACGAAATTTTGTGAGCCAAGTGGCATTGGGGTACTGATCATTACCTGAAAGTGTCATCAAGATTGGGTGAAAAAAATGTGTGCTGAGATTTCAGGAAACTCGTTGTTTTTTGGAAGCTTGGCAACCCCTTTCCATGAAAGTGATTTGCGGTGGTCTCTGCTTATGGCTACATCAATAGGAAACAAACCATAGAGATAGAACTTGGAACTACTTTATTGTGTCAAGTTTCAAAGAGCTAGCACAAACCGTGTTTGATTTAGAGTTCCAACTACATGTATCCACATATGAGAAAACAGAGTGAAACCTAAAAATTAAAAATGTTACTGCCAACGATCGGTTTAACCTAGAAGAACGAAATTTGGTGACCCTAGTGGGATTGGCATACTGATCATTACCTGAAAGTGTCATCAATATTGAATGAAAAAATGTGTGCTGAGATTTCAGGAAACTCGTAGTTTTTTGGAAGCTTGGCAACCCCTTTCCATGAAAGGGATTTTTCGCCGGTCTCTGCTTAGGGCTACATCAATAGGAAACAAACCATAGAGATAGAATTTGGAACTACTTTATTGTGTCAAGTTTCAAAGAGCTAGCACAAACCGTGTTTGATTTAGAGTTCCAACTACATGTATCCATATAGGAGAAAACAGAGTGAAACCTAAAAATTAAAACTTTTACTGAAAACGAACAGTTTATCCTAGAAGAATGAAATTTGGTGAGCCAAGTGGGATTGGGGTACAGATCATTACTTGAAAGTGTCATCAAGATAGGGTGAAAAAATGTGTGCTGAGATTTCAGGAAACTCGTAGATTTTTGGAAGCTTGGCAACCCCTTTCCATGAAAGTGATTTGCTCCGGTCTCTGCTTAGGGCTACATCAATAGGAAACAAACCATAGAGATAGAAATTAGAACAACTGTATTGTGTCAAGTTTCAAAGAGCTAGCACAGACCGTGTTTGATTTAGAGTTCCAACTACAGGTATCCATATAGTAGAAAACAGAGTGAAACCTAAAAATTAAAACTGTTACTGCCAACGAACGGTTTAACCTAGAAGAATGAAATTTGGTGAGCCAAGTGGGATTCGGGTACTGATCATTACCTGAAAGTGTCATCAAGATTGGGTGAAAAAATGTTTGCTGAAATTTCAGGAAACTCGTAGTTTTTTGGAAGCTTGGCAACCCCTTTCCATGAAAGTGATTTGTGCTGGTCTCTGCTTAGGGCTACATGAATAGGAAACAAACCATAGAGTTAGAACTTGGAACTACTTTATTGTGTCAAGTTTCAAAGAGCTAGCACAAACCGTGTTTGATTTAGAGTTCCAACTACATGTTTCCATATAGGAGAAAACAGAGGGAAACCTAAAAATTAAAACAATTACTGCCACCGAACGGTTTAACCTAGAAGAACGAAATTTGGTGAGCCAAGTGGGATTGGGGTACTGATCATTACCTGAAAGTGTCATCAAGATTGGGTGAAAAAATGTGTGCTGAAATTTCAGGAAACTCGTAGTTTTTTGGAAGCTTGGCAACCCCTTTCCATGTAAGTGATTTGCGCAGATCTCTGCTTAGGGCTACATCAATAGGAAACAAACCATAGAGATAGAAGTGGGAACTACTTTATTGTGTCAAGTTTAAAAGAGGTAGCACAAACAGTGTTTGATTTAGAGTTCCAACTACATGTATCCATATAGGAGAAAACAGAGTGAAACCTAAAAATTAAAACTGTTACTGCCAACGAACGGTTTAACCTGGAAGAACGAAATTTGGTGAGCCAAGTGGGGTTGGGGTACTGATCATTACCTGAAAGTGTCATCAAGATTGGGTGAAAAAATGTGTGCTGAGATTTCAGGGAACTCCTAGTTTTTTGGAAGCTTGGCAACCCCTTTCCTTGAAAGTGATTTTCGCCGGTCTCTTCTTAGGGCTACATCAATAGGAAACAAACCATAGAGATAGAACTTGGAACTACTTTATTGTGTCAAGTTTCAAAGAGCTAGCACAAACCGTGTTTGATTTAGAGTTCCAACTACATGTATCCATATAGGAGAAAACAAAGTGAAACCTAAAAATTAAAACTGTTACTGCCAACGAACGGTTTATCCTAGAAGATCGAAATTTGGTGAGCCAAGTGGGATTGGCGTACAGATAATTACCAGAAAGTGTCATCAAGATTAGGTGAAAAAATGTGTGCTGAGATTTCAGGAAACTCGTAGTTTTTTGGAAGCTTGGCAACCCATTTCCATGAAAGTGATTTTCTCCAGTCTCTGCTTAGGGCTACATCAATAGGAAACAATCCATAGAGATAGAACTTGGAACTACTTTATTGTGTCAAGTTTCAAAGAGCTAGCACAAACCGTGTTTGATTTAGAGTTCCAACTACATGTATCCATATAGGAGAAAACAGAGTGAATCCTAAAAATTAAAACTGTTACTGCCAACGAACGGTTTAACCTAGAAGAACGAAATTTGGTGAGCCAAGTGGGATTGGGGTACTGATCATTACCTGAAAGTGTCATCAAGATTGGGTGAAAAAATGTGTGCTGAGATTTCAGGAAACTCGTAGTTTTTTGGAAGCTTGGCAACCCCTTTCCATGAAAGTGATTTGCGCCAGTCTCTGCTTAGGACTACATCAATAGGAAACAAACCATAGAATTAGAACTTGGAACTACTTTATTGTGTCAAGTTTCAAAGAGCTAGCACAAACCGTGTTTGATTTTGAGTTCCAACTACATGTTTCCATATAGGAGTAAACAGAGGGAAACCTAAAAATTAAAACTGTTACTGCCACCGAACGGTTTAACCTAGAAGAACGAAATTTGGTGAGCCAAGTGGGATTGGGGTACTGATCATTATCTGAAAGTGTCATCAAGATTGGGTGAAAAAATGTGTGCTGAGATTTCAGGAAACTCGTAGTTTTTTGGAAGCTTGGCAACCCCTTTCCATGTAAGTGATTTGCGCCAGTCTCTGCTTAGGGCTACATCAATAGGAAACAAACCATAGAGATAGAAGTGGGAACTACTTTTTTGTGTCAAGTTTAAAAGAGGTAGAACAAACCGTGTTTGATTTAGAGTTCCAACTACATGTATCCATATAGGAGAAAACAAAGTGAAACCTAAAAATTAAAACTGTTACTGCCAACGAACGCTTTAACCGGGAAGAACGAAATTTGGTGAGCCAAGTGGGGTTGGGGTACTGATCATTACCTGAAAGTGTCATCTAGATTGGGTGAAAAAATGTGTGCTGAGATTTCAGGAAACTCGTAGTTTTTTGGAAGCTTGGCAATCCCTTTCCATGAAAGTGATTTGCGCCAGTCTCTGCTTAGGGCTACATCAATAGGAAACAAACCATAGAGATAGAACGTGGAACTACTTTATTGTGTCAAGTTTCAAAGAGCTAGCACAAACCGTGTTAGATTTATAGTTCCAACTACATGTATCCATATAGGAGAAAACAGAGTGAAACCTAAAAATTAAAACTGTTACTGCCAACGAACGCTTTAACCGGGAAGAACGAAATTTGGTGAGCCAAGTGGGGTTGGGGTACTGATCATTACCTGAAAGTGTCATCTAGATTGGGTGAAAAAATGTGTGCTGAGATTTCAGGAAACTCGTAGTTTTTTGGAAGCTTGGCAATCCCTTTCCATGAAAGTGATTTGCGCCAGTCTCTGCTTAGGGCTACATCAATAGGAAACAAACCATAGAGATAGAACGTGGAACTACTTTATTGTGTCAAGTTTCAAAGAGCTAGCACAAACCGTGTTAGATTTATAGTTCCAACTACATGTATCCATATAGGAGAAAACAAAGTGAAACCTAAAAATTAAAACTGTTACTGCCAACGAACGGTTTAACCTAGAAGAACGAAATTTGGTGAGCCAAGTGGGATTGGGTTACTGATCATTACCTGAAAGTGTCATCAAGATTGGGTGAAAAAATGTGTGCTGAGATTTCAGGAAACTCGTAGTTTTTTGGAAGCTTGGCAACCCCTTTCCTTGAAAGTGATTTGCGCCATTCTCTGCTCAGGGCTACATCAATAGGAAACAAACCATAGAGATAGAACTTGGAACTACTTTATTGTGTCAAGTTTCGAACAGCTAGCACAAACTGTGTTTGATTTAGAGTTCCAAATACATGTATCCATATAGAAGAAGACAGAGTGAAACCTAAAAATTAAAACTGTTACTACCAACGAACGGTTTAACCTAGAAGAACGAAATTTGGTGAGCCAAGTGGGACTGGGGTACTGATCATTACCTGAAAGTGTCATAAAGATTGGGTGAAAAAATGTGTGCTGAGATTTCAGGAAACTCCTAGTATTTTGGAAGCTTGGCAACCCCTTTCCATGAAAGTGATTTGGGCAGGTCTCTGCTTAGGGCGACATCAATAGGAAACAAACCATGGAGATAGAACTTGGAACTACTTTATTGTGTCAAGTTTCAAAGAGCTAGCACAGACCGTGTTTGATTTAGAGTTCCAACTACATGTGTCCATATAGGAGAAAACAGAGTGAAACCTAAAAATTATAACTGTTACTGCCAACGAACGGTTTAACCTAGAAGAACGAAATTTGGTGAGCAAAGAGGGATTGGGGTACTGATCATTACCAGAAAGTGTCATCAAGATTGGGTGAAAAAATGTGTGCTGAAATTTCAGGAAACTCGTAGTTTTTTGGAAGCTTGGCAACCCCTTTCCATGAAAGTGATTTGTGCTGGTCTCTGCTTAGGGCTACATGAATAGGAAACAAACCATAGAGATAGAAGTGGGAACTACTTTTTTGTGTCAAGTTTAAAAGAGGTAGCACAAACCGTGTTTGATTTAGAGTTCCAACTACATGTATCCATATAGTAGAAAACAAAGTGAAACCTAAAAATTAAAACTGTTACTGCCAACGAACGCTTTAACCTGGAAGAACGAAATTTGGTGAGCCATGTGGGGTTGGGGTACTGATCATTACCTGAAAGTGTCATCAAGATTGGGTGAAAAAATGTGTGCTGAGATTTCAGGAAACTCGTAGTTTTTTGGAAGCTTGGCAACCCCTTTCCATGAAAGTGATTTGCGCCAGTCTCTGCTTAGGGCTACATCAATAGGAAACAAACCATAGAGATAGAACTTGGAACTACTTTATCGTGTCAAGTTTCAAAGAGCTAGCACAAACCGTGATAGATTTATAGTTCCAATTACATGTATCCATATAGGAGAAAACAAAGTGAAACCTAAAAATTAAAACTGTTATTGCCAACGAACAGTTTTACCTAGAAGAACGAAATTTGGTGAGCCAAGTGGGATTGGGGTACTGATCATTACCTGAAAGTGTCATCAAGATTGGGTGAAAAAATGTGTGCTGAGATTTCAGGAAACTCGTAGTTTTTTGGAAGCTTGGCAACCCCTTTCCATGAAAGTGATTTGCGCCGGTCTCTGCTTAGGGCGACATCAATTGGAAACAAACCATGGAGATAGAACTTGGAACTACTATATTGAGTCAAGTTTCAAAGAGATAGCACAAACCGTGTTTGATTTAGAGTTCCAACTACATTTATCCATATAGGAGAAAACAGAGTGAAACCTAAAAATTAAAACTGTTACTGCCAACGAACGGTTTATCCTAGAAGAACGAAATTTGGTGAGAAAAGTGGGATTGGGGTACAGATGATTACCTGAAAGTGTCATCAAGATTGGGTGAAAATATGTGTGCTGAGATTTCAGGAAACTCGTAGTTTTTTGGAAGCTTGGCAACCCATTTCCATAAAAGTGATTTGCGCCAGTCTCTGCTTAGGGCTACATCAATAGGAAACAATCCATAGAGAAAGAACTTGGAACTACTTTATTGTGTCACGTTTCAAAGAGCTAGCACAAACCGTTTTTGATTTAGAGTTCCAACTTCATGTTTCCATATAGGAGAAAACAGAGTGAAACCTAAAAATTTAAAGTGTTACTGCCACCGAACGGTTTAACCTAGAAGAACGAAATTTGGTGAGCCAAGTGGGATTGGGGTACAGATCATTACCTGAAAGTGTCATCAAGATTGGGTGAAAAAATGTGTGCTGAGATTTCAGGAAACTCGAAGATTTTTGGAAGCTTGTCAACCCCTTTCCATGAAAGTGATTTGCGCTGGTCTCTGATTAGGGCTACATCAATAGGAAACAAACCATAGAGATAGAACTTGGAACTACTGTATTGTGTCAAGTTTCAAAGAGCTAGCACAGACCGTGTTTGATTTAGAGTTCCAACTACATGTGTCCATATAGGAGAAAACAAAGTGAAACCTAAAAATTAAAACTGTTACTGCCAACGAACGCTTTAACCGGGAAGAACGAAATTTGGTGAGCCAAGTGGCGTTGGGGTACTGATCATTACCTGAAAGTGTCATCAAGATTGGGTGAAAAAATGTGTGCTGAGATTTCAGGAAACTCGTAGTTTTTTGGAAGCTTGGCAACCCCTTTCCATGAAAGTGATTTGCGCCAGTCTCTGCTTAGGGCTACATCAATAGGAAACAAACCATAGAGATAGAACTTGGAACTACTTTATTGTGTCACGTTTCAAAGAGCTAGCACAAACCGTTTTTGATTTAGAGTTCCAAATTCATGTTTCCATATAGGAGAAAACAGAGTGAAACCTAAAAATTTAAAGTGTTACTGCCACCGAACGGTTTAACCTAGAAGAACGAAATTTGGTGAGCCAAGTGGGATTGGGGTACAGATCATTACCTGAAAGTGTCATCAAGATTGGGTGAAAAAATGTGTGCTGAGATTTCAGGAAACTCGTAGATTTTTGGAAGCTTGTCAACCCCTTTCCATGAAAGTGATTTGCGCTGGTCTCTGATTAGGGCTACATCAATAGGAAACAAACCATAGAGATAGAACTTGGAACTACTGTATTGTGTCAAGTTTCAAAGAGCTAGCACAGACCGTGTTTGATTTAGAGTTCCAACTACATGTGTTTATATAGGAGAAAACAAAGTGAAACCTAAAAATTAAAACTGTTACTGCCAACGAACGCTTTAACCGGGAAGAACGAAATTTGGTGAGCCAAGTGGGGTTGGGGTACTGATCATTACCTGAAAGTGTCATCAAGTTTGGGTGAAAAAATGTGTGCTGAGATTTCAGGAAACTCGTAGTTTTTTGGAAGCTTGGCAACCCCTTTCCATGAAAGTGATTTGTGCCAGTCTCTGCTTAGGGCTACATCAATAGGAAACAAACCATAGAGATAGAACTTGGAACTACTTTATTGTGTCAAGTTTCAAAGAGCTAGCACAAACCGTGTTAGATTTATAGTTCCAACTACATGTATCCATATAGGAGAAAACAAAGTGAAACCTAAAAATTAAAACTGTTACTGCCAACGAACGGTTTTACCTAGAAGAACGAAATTTGGTGAGCCAAGTGGGATTGGGGTACTGATCATTACCTGAAAGTGTCATCAAGATTGGGTGAAAAAATGTGTGCTGAGATTTCAGGAAACTCGTAGTTTTTTGGAAGCTTGGCAACCCCTTTCCATGAAAGTGATTTGCGCCGGTCTCTGCTTAGGGCTACATCAATAGGAAACAAACCATGGAGATAGAACTTGGAACTACTTTATTGTGTCAAGTTTCAAAGAGCTAGCACAAACCGTGTTTGATTTAGAGTTCCAACTACGTGTATCCATATAGGAGAAAACAGAGTGAAACCTAAAAATTAAAACTGTTACTGCCAACGAATGGTTTATCCTAGAAGAAAGAAATTTGGTGAGAAAAGTGGGATTGGGGTACAGATCATTACCTGAAAGTGTCATCAAGATTGGGTGAAAAAATGTGTGCTGCAATTTCAGGAAACTCGTAGTTTTTTGGAAGCTTGGCAACCCATTTCCATAAAAGTGATTTGCGCCAGTCTCTGCTTAGGGCTACATCAATAGGAAACAATCCATAGAGATAGAACTTGGAACTACTTTATTGTGTCAAGTTTCAAAGAGCTAGCACAAACCGTGTTTGATTTAGAGTTCCAACTACATGTATCCTTATAGGATAAAACAGAGTGAATCCTAAAAATTAAAACTGTTACTGCCAACGAACGGTTTAACCTAGAAGAACGAAATTTGGTGAGCCAAGTGGGATTGGGGTACTGATCATTACCTGAAAGTGTCATCAAGATTGGGTGAAAAAATGTGTGCTGAGATTTCAGGAAACTCGTAGTTTTTTGGAAGCTTGGCAACCCCTTTCCGTGAAAGTGATTTGCGCCAGTCTCTGCTCAGGGCTACATCAATAGGAAACAAACCATAGAGATAGAACTTGGAACTAGTTTATTGTGTCAAGTTTCGAAGAGCTAGCACAAACTGTGTTTGATTTAGAGTTCCAAATACATGTATCCATATAGAAGAAAACAGAGTGAAACCTAAAAATTAAAACTGTTACTACCAACGAACGGTTTAACATAGAAGAACGAAATTTGGTGAGCCAAGTGGGACTGGGGTACTGATCATTACCTGAAAGTGTCATAAAGATTGGGTGAAAAAATGTGTGCTGAGATTTCAGTAAACTCGTAGATTTTTGGAAGCTTGTCAACCCCTTTCCATGAAAGTGATTTGCGCCGGTCTCTGCTTAGGGCTACATCAATAGGAAAAAAACCATAGAGATAGAACTTGGAACTACTGTATTGTGTCAAGTTTCAAAGAGCTAGCACAGACCGTGTTTGATTTAGAGTTCCAACTACATGTGTCCATATAGGAGAAAACAGAGTGAAACCTAAATATTTAAACCGTTACTGCCAACGAACGGTTTAACCTAGATGAACGAAATTTGGTGAGCCAAGTGGGAATGGGGTACTGATCATTACTTGAAAGAGTCATCAAGATTGGGTGAAAAAATGTGTGTTGAAATTTCAGGAAACTCACATTTTTTTGGAAGCTTGTCAACCCCTTTCCATGAAAGAGATTTGCGCCAGTCTCTACTTAGGGCTACATCAATAGGAAACAAACCGTAGAGATAGAACTTGGAACTACTTTATTGTGTCAAGTTTCAAAAAGCTAGCACAAACCATGTTTGATTTAGAGTTCCAACTACATGTATCCATATAGAAGAAAACAGAGTGAAACCTAAAAATTAAAACTGTTACTACCAACGAACGGTTTAACCTAGAAGAACGAAATTTGGTGAGCCAAGTGGGGTTGGGGTACTGATCATTACCTGAAAGTGTCATCAAGATTGGGTGAAAAAATGTGTGCTGAGATTTCAGGAAACTCGTAGTTTTTTGGAAGCTTGGCAACCCCTTTCCATGAAAGTGATTTGCGCCAGTCTCTGCTTAGGGCTACATCAATAGGAAACAAACCATAGAGATAGAACTTGGAACTACTTTATTGTGTCAAGTTTCAAAGAGCTAGCACAAACCGTGTTAGATTTATAGTTCCAACTACATGTATCCATATAGGAGAAAACAAAGTGAAACCTAAAAATTAAAACTGTTACTGCCAACGAACGGTTTTACCTAGAAGAACGAAATTTGGTGAGCCAAGTGGGATTGGGGTACTGATCATTACCTGAAAGTGTCATCAAGATTGGGTGAAAAAATGTGTGCTGAGATTTCAGGAAACTCGTAGTTTTTTGGAAGCTTGGCAACCCCTTTCCATGAAAGTGATTTGCGCCGGTCTCTGCTTAGGGCTACATCAATAGGAAACAAACCATGGAGATAGAACTTGGAACTACTTTATTGTGTCAAGTTTCAAAGAGCTAGCACAAACCGTGTTTGATTTAGAGTTCCAACTACGTGTATCCATATAGGAGAAAACAGAGTGAAACCTAAAAATTAAAACTGTTACTGCCAACGAATGGTTTATTCTAGAAGAAAGAAATTTGGTGAGAAAAGTGGGATTGGGGTACAGATCATTACCTGAAAGTGTCATCAAGATTGGGTGAAAAAATGTGTGCTGCGATTTCAGGAACCTCGTAGTTTTTTGGAAGCTTGGCAACCCATTTCCATAAAAGTGATTTGCGCCAGTCTCTGCTTAGGGCTACATCAATAGGAAACAATCCATAGAGATAGAACTTGGAACTACTTTATTGTGTCAAGTTTCAAAGAGCTAGCACAAACCGTGTTTGATTTAGAGTTCCAACTACATGTATCCTTATAGGATAAAACAGAGTGAATCCTAAAAATTAAAACTGTTACTGCCAACGAACGGTTTAACCTAGAAGAACGAAATTTGGTGAGCCAAGTGGGATTGGGGTACTGATCATTACCTGAAAGTGTCATCAAGATTGGGTGAAAAAATGTGTGCTGAGATTTCAGGAAACTCGTAGTTTTTTGGAAGCTTGGCAACCCCTTTCCGTGAAAGTGATTTGCGCCAGTCTCTGCTCAGGGCTACATCAATAGGAAACAAACCATAGAGATAGAACTTGGAACTACTTTATTGTGTCAAGTTTCGAAGAGCTAGCACAAACTGTGTTTGATTTAGAGTTCCAAATACATGTATCCATATAGAAGAAAACAGAGTGAAACCTAAAAATTAAAACTGTTACTACCAACGAACGGTTTAACATAGAAGAACGAAATTTGGTGAGCCAAGTGGGACTGGGGTACTGATCATTACCTGAAAGTGTCATAAAGATTGGGTGAAAAAATGTGTGCTGAGATTTCAGTAAACTCGTAGATTTTTGGAAGCTTGTCAACCCCTTTCCATGAAAGTGATTTGCGCCGGTCTCTGCTTAGGGCTACATCAATAGGAAAAAAACCATATAGATAGAACTTGGAACTACTGTATTGTGTCAAGTTTCAAAGAGCTAGCACAGACCGTGTAATATTTAGAGTTCCAACTACATGTGTCCATATAGGAGAAAACAGAGTGAAACCTAAAAATTATAACTGTTACTGCCAACGAACGGTTTAACCTAGAAGAACGAAATTTGGTGAGCAAAGAGGGATTGGGGTGCTGATCATTACCTGAAAGTGTCATCAAGATTGGGTGAAAAAATGTGTGCTGAAATTTCAGGAAACTCGTAGTTTTTTGGAAGCTTGGCAACCCCTTTCCATGAAAGTGATTTGTGCTGGTCTCTGCTTAGGGCTACATGAATAGGAAACAAACCATAGAGATAGAAGTGGGAACTACTTTTTTGTGTCAAGTTTAAAAGAGGTAGCACAAACCGTGTTTGATTTAGAGTTCCAACTACATGTATCCATATAGGAGAAAACAAAGTGAAACCTAAAAATTAAAACTGTTACTGCCAACGAACGCTTTTATCTGGAAGAACGAAATTTGGTGAGCCAAGTGGGGTTGGGGTACTGATCATTACCTGAAAGTGTCATCAAGATTCGGTGAAAAAATGTGTGCTGAGATTTCAGGAAACTCGTAGTTTTTTGGAAGCTTGGCAACCCCTTTCCATGAAAGTGATTTGCGCCAGTCTCTGCTTAGGGCTACATCAATAGGAAACAAACCATAGAGATAGAACTTGGAACTACTTTATTGTGTCAAGTTTCAAAGAGCTAGCACAAACCGTGATAGATTTATAGTTCCAACAACATGTATCCATATAGGAGAAAACAAAGTGAAACCTAAAAATTAAAACTGTTATTGCCAACAAACAGTTTTACCTAGAAGAACGAAATTTGGTGAGCCAAGTGGGATTGGGGTACTGATCATTACCTGAAAGTGTCATCAAGATTGGGTGAAAAAATGTGTGCTGAGATTTCAGGAAACTCGTAGTTTTTTGGAAGCTTGGCAACCCCTTTCCATGGAAGTGATTTGCGCCGGTCTCTGCTTAGGGCGACATCAATTGGAAACAAACCATGGAGATAGAACTTGGAACTACTTTTTTGAGTCAAGTTTCAAAGAGCTAGCACAAACCGTGTTTGATTTAGAGTTCCAACTACATTTATCCATATAGGAGAAAACAGAGTGAAACCTAAAAATTAAAACTGTTACTGCCAACGAACGGTTTATCCTAGAAGAACGAAATTTGGTGAGAAAAGTGGGATTGGGGTACAGATCATTACCTGAAAGTGTCATCAAGATTGGGTGAAAAAATGTGTGCTGAGATTTCAAGAAACTCGTAGTTTTTTGGAAGCTTGGCAACCCATTTCCATAAAAGTGATTTGCGCCAGTCTCTGCTTAGGGCTACATCAATAGGAAACAATCCATAGAGAAAGAACTTGGAACTACTTTATTGTGTCAAGTTTCAAAGAGCTAGCAAAAACCGTGTTTTTTTTAGAGTTCCAACTACATGTATCCTTATAGGATAAAACAGAGTGAATCCTAAAAATTAAAACTGTTACTGCCAACGAACGGTTTAACCTAGAAGAACGAAATTTGGTGAGCCAAGTGGGTTTGGGGTACAGATCATTACCTGAAAGTGTCATCAAGATTGGGTGAAAAAATGTGTGCTGAGATTTCAGGAAACTCGTAGATTTTTGGAAGCTTGTCAACCCCTTTCCATGAAAGTGATTTGCGCCGGTCTCTGCTTAGGGCTACATCAATAGGAAACAAACCATAGAGATATAACTTGGAACTGCTGTATTGTGTCAAGTTTCAAAGAGCTAGCACAGACCGTGTTTGATTTAGAGTTCCAACTACATGTGTCCATATAGGAGAAAACAGAGTGAAACCTAAATATTTAAACCGTTACTGCCAACGAACGGTTTAACCTAGATGAACGAAATTTGGTGAGCCAAGTGGGAATGGGGTACTGATCATTACTTGAAAGAGTCATCAAGATTGGGTGAAAAAATGTGTGTTGAAATTTCAGGAAACTCGTAGTTTTTTGGAAGCTTGGCAACCCCTTTCCATGAAAGTGATTTGTGCTGGTCTCTGCTTAGGGCTACATGAATAGGAAACAAACCATAGAGATAGAAGTGGGAACTACTTTTTTGTGTCAAGTTTAAAAGAGGTAGCACAAACCGTGTTTGATTTAGAGTTCCAACTACATGTATCCATATAGGAGAAAACAAAGTGAAACCTAAAAATTAAAACTGTTACTGCCAACGAACGCTTTTATCTGGAAGAACGAAATTTGGTGAGCCAAGTGGGGTTGGGGTACTGATCATTACCTGAAAGTGTCATCAAGATTGGGTGAAAAAATGTGTGCTGAGATTTCAGGAAACTCGTAGTTTTTTGGAAGCTTGGCAACCCCTTTCCATGAAAGTGATTTGCGCCAGTCTCTGCTTAGGGCTACATCAATAGGAAACAAACCATAGAGATAGAACTTGGAACTACTTTATTGTGTCAAGTTTCAAAGAGCTAGCACAAACCGTGATAGATTTATAGTTCCAACAACATGTATCCATATAGGAGAAAACAAAGTGAAACCTAAAAATTAAAACTGTTATTGCCAACAAACAGTTTTACCTAGAAGAACGAAATTTGGTGAGCCAAGTGGGATTGGGGTACTGATCATTACCTGAAAGTGTCATCAAGATTGGGTGAAAAAATGTGTGCTGAGATTTCAGGAAACTCGTAGTTTTTTGGAAGCTTGGCAACCCCTTTCCATGAAAGTGATTTGCGCCGGTCTCTGCTTAGGGCGACATCAATTGGAAACAAACCATGGAGATAGAACTTGGAACTACTTTTTTGAGTCAAGTTTCAAAGAGCTAGCACAAACCGTGTTTGATTTAGAGTTCCAACTACATTTATCCATATAGGAGAAAACAGAGTGAAACCTAAAAATTAAAACTGTTACTGCCAACGAACGGTTTATCCTAGAAGAACGAAATTTGGTGAGAAAAGTGGGATTGGGGTACAGATCATTACCTGAAAGTGTCATCAAGATTGGGTGAAAAAATGTGTGCTGAGATTTCAAGAAACTCGTAGTTTTTTGGAAGCTTGGCAACCCATTTCCATAAAAGTGATTTGCGCCAGTCTCTGCTTAGGGCTACATCAATAGGAAACAATCCATAGAGAAAGAACTTGGAACTACTTTATTGTGTCAAGTTTCAAAGAGCTAGCAAAAACCGTGTTTTTTTTAGAGTTCCAACTACATGTATCCTTATAGGATAAAACAGAGTGAATCCTAAAAATTAAAACTGTTACTGCCAACGAACGGTTTAACCTAGAAGAACGAAATTTGGTGAGCCAAGTGGGTTTGGGGTACAGATCATTACCTGAAAGTGTCATCAAGATTGGGTGAAAAAATGTGTGCTGAGATTTCAGGAAACTCGTAGATTTTTGGAAGCTTGTCAACCCCTTTCCATGAAAGTGATTTGCGCCGGTCTCTGCTTAGGGCTACATCAATAGGAAACAAACCATAGAGATATAACTTGGAACTGCTGTATTGTGTCAAGTTTCAAAGAGCTAGCACAGACCGTGTTTGATTTAGAGTTCCAACTACATGTGTCCATATAGGAGAAAACAGAGTGAAACCTAAATATTTAAACCGTTACTGCCAACGAACGGTTTAACCTAGATGAACGAAATTTGGTGAGCCAAGTGGGAATGGGGTACTGATCATTACTTGAAAGAGTCATCAAGATTGGGTGAAAAAATGTGTGTTAAAATTTCAGGAAACTCACATTTTTTTGGAAGCTTGTCAACCCCTTTCCATGAAAGAGATTTGTGCCAGTCTCTACTTAGGGCTACATCAATAGGAAACAAACCGTAGAGATAGAACTTGGAACTACTTTATTGTGTCAAGTTTCAAAAAGCTAGCACAAACCATGTTTGATTTACAGTTCCAACTACATGTATCCATATAGAAGAAAACAGAGTGAAACCTAAAAATTAAAACTGTTACTACCAACGAACGGTTTAACCTAGAAGAAAGAAATTTTGTGAGCCAAGTGGGATTGGGGTACTGATCATTACCTGAAAGTGTCATCAAGATTGGGTGAAAAAATGTGTGCTGAGATTTCAGGAAACTCCTAGTATTTTGGAAGCTTGGCAACCCCTTTCCATGAAAGTGATTTGCGCCGGTCTCTGCTTAGGGCTCCATCAATAGGAAACAAACCATGGAGATAGAACTTGGAACTACTTTATTGTGTCAAGTTTCAAAGAGCTAGCACAAACCGTGTTTGATTTAGAGTTCCAACTACATGTATCTATATAGGAGAAAACAGAGTGAAACCTAAAAATTAAAACTGTTACTGCCAACGAACAGTTTATCCTAGAAGAATGAAATTTGGTGAGCCAAGTGGGATTGGGGTACAGATCATTACTTGAAAGTGTCATCAAGATTGGGTGAAAAAATGTGTGCTGAGATTTCAGGAAACTCGTAGATTTTTGGAAGCTTGGCAACCCCTTTCCATGAAAGGGATTTGCTCCGGTCTCTGCTTAGGGCTACATCAATAGGAAACAAACCATAGAGATAGAAATTGGAACAACTGTATTGTGTCAAGTTTCAAAGAGCTAGCACAGACTGTGTTTGATTTAGAGTTCCAACTACAGGTATCCATATAGGAGAAAACAGAGTGAAACCTAAAAATTAAAACTGTTACTGCCAACGAACGGTTTAACCAAGAGGAACGAAATTTAGTGAGCCAAGTGGGATTGGAAAACTGATCATTACCTGAAAGTGTCATCAGGTTTGGGTAAAAAAAAAATGTTTGCTGACATTTCTGGAAACTCGTAGTTGCGTGGAAGCTTGGCAACCCCTTTCCATGAAAGTGATTTGTGCCAGTCTCTGCTTAGGGCTACATCAATAGGAAACAAATCATAGAGATAGAATTTGGAACTACTTTATTGTGTCAAGTTTCCAAGTGCTAGCACAAACCGTGTTTGATTTAGTGTTCCAACTACATGTATCCATATAGGAGAAACCAGAGTGAAACCTAAAAATTAAAACTGTTACTGCCAACGAACGGTTTAACCTAGAAGAACGAAATTTAATGAGCCATGTGGGATTGGGGTAAGGATCATTACCTGAAAGTGTCATCAAGATTGGGTGAAAAAATGTGTGCTGAGATTTGAGAAAACTCGTAGTTTTCTGGAAGCTTGGCAACCCCTTTCCATGAAAGTGACTTGCGGTGGTCTCTGCTTAGGGCTACAGCAATAGGAAACAAACCATAGAGATAGAACTTGGAACTACTTTATTGTGTCAAGTTTCAAAGAGCCATCACAAACCGTGTTTGATTTAGAGTTCCATCTACATGTATCCAATAGGAGAAAACAGAGTGAAACCTAAAAATTTAAACTGTTACTGCCAACGAAAGGTTTAACCTGGAAGAATGAAATTTGGTGAGCCAAGTGGGATTGGGGTACTGATCATTACCTGAAAGTGTCATCAAGATTGGGTGAAAAAATGTGTGCTGAGATTTCAGGAAACTCGTAGTTTTTTGGAAGCTTGGCAACCCATTTAGATGAAAGTAATTTGCAGTGGTCTCTACTTAGGGGTACATCAATAGGAAACAAACCATAGAGGTAGAACTTGGAACTACTTTATTGTGTCAAGTTTCAAAGAGCTAGCACAAACCGTGTTTGATTTAGAGTTCCAACTACATGTATCCATATAGGAGAAAACAGAGTGAAAGATAAAAATTAAAACTGTTACGGCCATCGAACGGTTTAACCTAGAAGAACGAAATTAAGTGAGCCTAGTGGGATTGGCGTACTGATCATTACCTGAAAGTGTCATCAAGATTGGGTGAAAAAATGTGTGCTGAGATTTCAGGAAACTCGTAGTTTTTTTGAAGCTTGGCAACCCCTTTCCATGAAAGTGATTTGCGGTGGTCTCTGTTTAGGGCTACATCAATAGGAAACAAACCATAGAGATAGAACTTGGAACTACTTTATTGTGTCAAGTTGCAAAGAGCTAGCACAAACCGTGTTTGATTTAGAGTTCCAACTACATGTATCCATATAGGAGAAAACAGAGTGAAACCTAAAAATTAAAACTGTTACTGCCAACGAACTGTTTAACCTAGAAGAACAAAAATTGGTGAGCCAAGTGGCATTGGGGTACTGATCATTACCTGAAAATGTCATCAAGATTGGGTGAAAAAATGTGTGCTGAGATTTCAGGAAATTCGTAGTTTTTTGGAAGCTTGGAACCCCATTTCCATGAAAGTGATTTGCGGTGGTCTCTGCTTAGGGCTACATCAATAGGAAACAAACCATAGAGATAGAACTTGGAACTACTTTATTGTGTCAGGTTTCAAAGAGCTAGCACAAACCGTTTTTGATTTAGAGTTCCAAATACATGTATCCATAAAGGAGAAAACAGAGTGAAACCTAAAAATTAAAACTCTTACTGCCATCGATCTGATTAACCTAGAAGAACGAAATTTGGTGAGCCAAGTGGGTTGGGGTACTGATCATTACCTGAAAGTGTCATCAAGATTGGTTGAAAAAATGTGTGCTGAGATTTCAGGAAACTCGTAGTTTTTTGGAAGCTTGGCAACCCCTTTCCATGAACGTGGTTTCCGCCGCTCTCTGCTTAGGGCTACAGCAATAGGAAACAAACCATAGAGATAGAACTTGGAACTACTTTATTGTGTCAAGTTTCAAAGAGCCATCACAAACCGTGTTTGATTTAGAGTTCCATCTACATGTATCCAATAGGAGAAAACAGAGTGAAACCTAAAAATTAAAACTGTTACTGCCAACGAAAGGTTTAACCTGGAAGAATGAAATTTGGTGAGCCAAGTGGGATTGGGGTACTGATCATTACCTGAAAGTGTCATCAAGATTGGGTGAAAAAATGTGTGCTGAGATTTCAGGAAACTCGTAGTTTTTTGGAAGCTTGGCAACCCATTTAGATGAAAGTAATTTGCGGTGGTCTCTACTTAGGGGTACATCAATAGGAAACAAACCATAGAGGTAGAACTTGGAACTACTTTATTGTGTCAAGTTTCAAAGAGCTAGCACAAACCGTGTTTGATTTAGAGTTCCAACTACATGTATCCATATAGGAGAGAACAGAGTGAAAGATAAAAATTAAAACTGTTACTGCCATCGAACGGTTTAACCTAGAAGAACGAAATTAAGTGAGCCTAGTGGGATTGGCGTACTGATCATTACCTGAAAGTGTCATCAAGATTGGGTGAAAAAATGTGTGCTGAGATTTCAAAAAACTCGTAGTTTTTTGGAAGCTTGGCAACTCCTTTCCATGAAAGTGATTTGCGGTGGTCTCTGTTTAGGGCTACATCAATAGGAAACAAACCATAGAGATAGAACTTGGAACTACTTTATTGTGTCAAGTTGCAAAGAGCTAGCACAAACCGTGTTTTATTTAGAGTTCCAACTACATGTATCCATATAGGAGAAAACAGAGTGAAAACTAAAAATTAAAACTGTTACTGCCAACGAACTGTTTAACCTAGAAGAACAAAAATTGGTGAGCCAAGTGGCATTGGGGTACTGATCATTACCTGAAAATGTCATCAAGATTGGGTGAAAAAATGTGTGCTGAGATTTCAGGAAACTCGTAGTTTTTTGGAAGCTTGGAACCTTATTTCCATGAAAGTGATTTGCGGTGGTCTCTTCTTAGAGCTACATCAATAGGAAACAAACCATAGAGATAGAACTTGGAACTACTTTATTGTGTCAGGTTTCAAAGAGCTAGCACAAACCGTGTTTGATTTAGAGTTCCAAATACATGTATCCATATAGGAGAAAACAGAGTGAAACCTAAATTTAAAACTGTTACTGCCAACGAACGGTTTAACCTAGAAGAACGAAATTTGGTGAGCCAAGTGGGATTGGGGAACTGATCATTTCCTGAAAGTGTCATCAAGATTGGGTGAAAAAATGTGGGCTGAGATTTCAGGAAACTCGTAGTTTTCTGGAAGCTTGGCAACTTCTTTCCATGCAAGTGATTTGCGCCGGTCTCTGCTTAGGGCTACATCAATAGGAAACAAACCATAGAGACATAACTTGGAACTACTTTATTGTGTCAAGTTTAAAACAGCTAGCACAAACCGTGTTTGATTTAGAGTTCCAACAACATGTATCCATTAGGAGAAAACATGGTGAAACCTAAAAATTAAAACTGTTACTGCAATCGAACGGTTTAACCTAGAAGAACTAAATTTGGTGAGCCAAGTGGGATTGGGGTACTGATCATTACCTGAAAGTGTCATCAAGATTGGGTTAAAAAATGTGTGCTGATATTTCAGGAAACTCGTAGTTTTTTGCAAGCTTGGCAACCCCTTTCCATGAAAGTGATTTGTGCCAGTCTCTGCTTAGGGCTACATCAATAGGAAACAAATCATAGTGATAGAACTTGGAACTACTTTATTGTGTCAAGTTTCCAAGTGCTAGCACAAACCGTGTTTGATTTAGTGTTCCAACTACATGTATCCATAAAGGAGAAAACAGAGTAAAACCTAAAAATTAAAACTGTTACTGCCAAACAATGGTTTAACCTAGAAGAACGAAATTTGGTGAGCCAATTGGGATTGGGGTACTGATCATTACCTGAAAGTTTCATCAAGATTGGGTGAAAAAATGTGTGCTGAGATTTCAGGAAACTCGTAGTTTTTTGGAAGCTTGGCAACCCCTTTCCATGAAAGTGAATTGCGCCGGTCTCTGCTTAGGGCTACAACAATAGGAAACAAACCATAGAGATAGAACTTGGAACTACTTTATTGTGTCAAGTTTCAAAGAGCTAGCACAAACCGTGTTGGATTTAGAGTTCCAACTACATGTATCCATATATGAGAAAACAGAGTGAAACCGAAAAATTAAAACTGTTACTGCCAACGAACGGTTTAACCTAGAAGAATGAAAATTGGTGAGCCAAGTGGGATTGGGTTACTGATCATTACCTGAAAGTGTCATCAAGATTGTGTGAAAAAATGTGTGCTGAGATTTCAGGAAACTCATAGTTTTTTGGAAGCTTGGCAACCTTTTTCCGTGAAAGTGATTTGCGCTGTTCTCTGTTTAGGGCTACATCAATAGGAAACAAACCATAGAGATAGAACTTGGGACTACTTTATTGTGTCAAGTTTAAAACAGCTAGCACAAACCGTGTTTGATTTAGAGTTCCAAATACATGTATCCATAAAGGAGAAAACAGAGTGAAACCTAAAAATTAAAACTCTTACTGCCATCGATCGGGTTAACCTAGAAGAACGAAATTTGGTGAGCCAAGTGGGTTGGGGTACTGATCATTACCTGAAAGTGTCATCAAATTGGTTGAAAAAATGTGTGCTGAGATTTCAGGAAACTCGTAGTTTTTTGGAAGCTTGGCAACCCCTTTCCATGAACGTGGTTTCCGCCGCTCTCTGCTTAGGGCTACATCAATAGGAAACAAACCGTAGAAATAGAACTAGGAACTACTTTATTGTGTCAAGTTTCAAAGAGCTAGCACAAACCGTGTTTGATTTAGAGTTCCAACTACATGTATCCATATAGGAGAAAGCAGAGTGAAACCTAAAAATTAAAACTGTTACTGCCAACGAACGGTTTAACCAAGAGGAACGAAATTTAGTGAGCCAAGTGGGATTGGAAAACTGATCATTACCTGAAAGTGTCATCAGGTTTGGGTAAAAAAAAATGTTTGCTGACATTTCTGGAAACTCGTAGTTGCGTGGAAGCTTGGCAACCCCTTTCCATGAAAGTGATTTGTGCCAGTCTCTGCTTAGGGCTACATCAATAGGAAACAAATCATAGAGATAGAACTTGGAACTACTTTATTGTGTCAAGTTTCCAAGTGCTAGCACAAACCGTGTTTGATTTAGTGTTCCAACTACATGTATCCATATAGGAGAAACCAGAGTGAAACCTAAAAATTAAAACTGTTACTGCCAACGAACGGTTTAACCTAGAAGAACGAAATTTAATGAGCCATGTGGGATTGGGGTAAGGATCATTACATGAAAGTGTCATCAAGATTGGGTGAAAAAATGTGTGCTGAGATTTGAGAAAACTCGTAGTTTTCTGGAAGCTTGGCAACCCCTTTCCATGAAAGTGATTTGCGGTGGTCTCTGCTTAGGGCTACAGCAATAGGAAACAAACCATAGAGATAGAACTTGGAACTACTTTATTTTGTCAAGTTTCAAAGAGCCATCACAAACCGTGTTTGATTTAGAGTTCCATCTACATGTATCCAATAGGAGAAAACAGAGTGAAACCTAAAAATTTAAACTGTTACTGCCAACGAAAGGTTTAACCTGGAAGAATGAAATTTGGTGAGCCAAGTGGGATTGGGGTACTTATCATTACCTGAAAGTGTCATCAAGATTGGGTGAAAAAATGTGTGCTGAGATTTCAGGAAACTCGTAGTTTTTTGGAAGCTTGGCAACCCATTTAGATGAAAGTAATTTGCAGTGGTCTCTACTTAGGGGTACATCAATAGGAAACAAACCATAGAGGTAGAACTTGGAACTACTTTATTGTGTCAAGTTTCAAAGAGCTAGCACAAACCGTGTTTGATTTAGAGTTCCAACTACATGTATCCATATAGGAGAAAACAGAGTGAAAGATAAAAATTAAAACTGTTACGGCCATCGAATGGTTTAACCTAGAAGAACAAAATTAAGTGAGCCTAGTGGGATTGGCGTACTGATCATTACCTGAAAGTGTCATCAAGATTGGGTGAAAAAATGTGTGCTGAGATTTCAGGAAACTCGTAGTTTTTTTGAAGCTTGGCAACCCCTTTCCATGAAAGTGATTTGCGGTGGTCTCTGTTTAGGGCTACATCAATAGGAAACAAACCATAGAGATAGAACTTGGAACTACTTTATTGTGTCAAGTTGCAAAGAGCTAGCACAAACCGTGTTTGATTTAGAGTTCCAACTACATGTATCCATATAGGAGAAAACAGAGTGAAACCTAAAAATTAAAACTGTTACTGCCAACGAACTGTTTAACCTAGAAGAACAAAAATTGGTGAGCCAAGTGGCATTGGGGTACTGATCATTACCTGAAAATGTCATCAAGATTGGGTGAAAAAATGTGTGCTGAGATTTCAGGAAATTCGTAGTTTTTTGGAAGCTTGGAACCCCATTTCCATGAAAGTGATTTGCGGTGGTCTCTGCTTAGGGCTACATCAATAGGAAACAAACCATAGAGATAGAACTTGGAACTACTTTATTGTGTCAGGTTTCAAAGAGCTAGCACAAACCGTTTTTGATTTAGAGTTCCAAATACATGTATCCATATAGGAGAAAACAGAGTGAAACCTAAAAATTAAAACTCTTACTGCCAACGAACGGTTTAACCTAGAAGAACGAAATTTGGTGAGCCAAGTGGGATTGGGGTACTGATCATTTCCTGAAAGTGTCAACAAGATTGGGTGAAAAAATGTGGGCTGAGATTTCAGGAAACTCGTAGTTTTCTGGAAGCTTGGCAACTTCTTTCCATGCAAGTGATTTGCGCCGGTCTCTGCTTAGGGCTACATCAATAGGAAACAAACCATAGAGACATAACTTGGAACTACTTTATTGTGTCAAGTTTCAAAGAGCTAGCACAAACCGTGTTTGATTTAGAGTTCCAACAACATGTATCCATTAGGAGAAAACATGGTGAAACCTAAAAATTAAAACTGTTACTGCCATCGAACGGTTTAACCTAGAAGAACTAAATTTGGTGAGCCAAGTGGGATTGGGGTACTGATCATTACCTGAAAGTGTCATCAAGATTGGGTTAAAAAATGTGTGCTGAGATTTCAGTAAACACGTAGTTTTTTGCAAGCTTGGCAACCCATTTCCATGAAAGTGATTTGTGCCAGTCTCTGCTTAGGGCTACATCAATAGGAAACAAATCATAGAGACAGAACTTGGAACTACTTTATTGTGTCAAGTTTCCAAGTGCTAGCACAAACCGTGTTTGATTTAGTGTTCCAACTACATGTATCCATAAAGGAGAAAACAGAGTGAAACCTAAAAATTAAAACTGTTACTGCCACCCAACGGTTTAACCTAGAAGAACGAAATTTGGTGAGCCAATTGGGATTGGGGTACTGATCATTACCTGAAAGTGTCATCAAGATTGGGTGAAAAAATGTGTGCTGAGATTTCAGGAAACTCGTAGTTTTTTGGAAGCTTGCAACCCCTTTCCATGAAAGTGATTTGCGCTGGTCTCTGCTTAGGGCTACAACAATAGGAAACAAACCATAGAGATAGAACTTGGAACTACTTTATTGTGTCAAGTTTCAAAGAGCTAGCACAAACCGTGTTGGATTTAGAGTTCCAACTACATGTATCCATATATGAGAAAACAGAGTGAAACCTAAAAATTAAAACTGTTACTGCCAACGAACGGTTTAACCTAGAAGAATGAAAATTGGTGAGCCAAGTGGGATTGGGGTACTGATCATTACCTGAAAGTGTCATCAAGATTGTGTGAAAAAATATGTGCTGACATTTCATGAAACTCATAGTTTTTTGGAAGCTTGGCAACCTTTTTCCGTGAAAGTGATTTGTGCTGTTCTCTGTATAGGGCTACATCAATAGGAAACAAACCATAGAGATAGAACTTGGGACTACTTTATTGTGTCAAGTTTCAAACAGCTAGCACAAACCGTGTTTGATTTAGTGTTCCAAATACATGTATCCATAAAGGAGAAAACAGAGTGAAACCTAAAAATTAAAACTCTTACTGCCATCGATTGGATTAACCTAGAAGAACGAAATTTGGTGAGCCAAGTGGGTTGGGGTACTGATCATTACCTGAAAGTGTCATCAAGATTGGGTGAAAAAATGTGTGCTGAGATTTCAGGAAACTCGTAGTTTTTTGGAAGCTTGGCAACCCCTTTCCATGAAAGTGATTTGCGCTGGTCTCTGCTTAGGGCTACAACAATAGGAAACACACCATAGAGATAGAACTTGGAACTACTTTATTGTGTCAAGTTTCAAAGAGCTAGCACAAACCGTGTTTGATTTAGAGTTCCAACTACATGTATCCATATAGGAGAAAACAGAGTGAAACCTAAAAATTAAAACTGTTACTGCCAACGAACAGTTTATCCTAGAAGAATGAAATTTGGTGAGCCAAGTGGGATTGGGGTACAGATCATTACATGAAAGTGTCATCAAGATTGGGTGAAAAAATGTGTGCTGAGATTTCAGGAAACTCGTAGATTTTTGGAAGCTTTGCAACCCCTTTCCATGAAAGGGATTTGCTCCGGTCTCTGCTTAGGGCTACATCAATAGGAAACAAACCATAGAGATAGAAATTGGAACAACTGTATTGTGTCAAGTTTCAAAGAGCTAGCACAGACCGTGTTTGATTTAGAGTTCCAACTACAGGTATCCATATAGGAGAAAACAGAGTGAAACCTAAAAATTAAAACTGTTACTGCCAACGAACGGTTTAACCTAGAAGAATGAAATTTGGTGAGCCAAGTGGGATTGGGGTACTGATCATTACCTGAAAGTGTCATCAAGATTTGGTGAAAAAATGTTTGCTGAAATTTCAGGAAAATCGTAGTTTTTTGGAAGCTTGGCAACCCCTTTCCATGAAAGTGATTTGTGCTGGTCTCTGCTTAGGGCTACATGAATAGGAAACAAACCATAGAGTTAGAACTTGGAACTACTTTATTGTGTCAAGTTTCAAAGAGCTAGCACAAACCATGTTTGATTTAGAGTTCCAACTACATGTATCCATATAGGAGAAAACAGAGGGAAACCTAAAAATTAAAACTGTTACTGCCACCCAACGGTTTAACATAGAAGAACGAAATTTGGTGAGCCAATTAGGATTGCGGTACTGATCATTACCTGAAAGTGTCATCAAGTTTGGGTGAAAAATATGTGCTGAGATTTCAGGAAACTCGTAGTTTTTTGGAAGCTTGGCCACCCCTTTCCATGTAAGTGATTTGCGCCGGTCTCTGCTTAGGGCTACATCAATAGGAAACAAACCATAGAGATAGAACTTGGAACTACTTTATTGTGTAAAAGTTTCAAAGAACTAGCACAAACCGTGTTTGATTTAGAGTTCCAACTACATGTATCCATTTAGGAGAAAACAGAGTGAAACCTAAAAATTAAAACTGTTACTGCCACCCAACGGTTTAACCTAGAGGAACGAAATTTGGTGAGCCAAGTGGGATTGTGGTACTGATCATTACCTGAAAGTGTCATCAAGATTGGGTGAAAAAATGTGTGCTGAGATTTCAGGAAACTCGTAGTTTTTTGGAAGCTTGGCAACCCCTTTCCATGAACGTGGTTTCCGCCGCTCTCTGCTTAGGGCTACATCAATAGGAAACAAACCGTAGAAATAGAACTTGGAACTACTTTATTGTGTCAAGTTTCAAAGAGTTAGCATAAACCGTGTTTGATTTAGAGTTCCAACTACATGTATCCATAAAGGAGAAAACAGAGTAAAACCTAAAAATTAAAACTGTTACTGCCAAACAATGGTTTAACCTAGAAGAACGAAATTTGGTGAGCCAATTGGGATTGGGGTACTGATCATTACCTGAAAGTTTCATCAAGATTGGGTGAAAAAATGTGTGCTGAGATTTCAGGAAACTCGTAGTTTTTTGGAAGCTTGGCAACCCCTTTCCATGAAAGTGAATTGCGCCGGTCTCTGCTTAGGGCTACAACAATAGGAAACAAACCATAGAGATAGAACTTGGAACTACTTTATTGTGTCAAGTTTCAAAGAGCTAGCACAAACCTTGTTGGATTTAGAGTTCCAACTACATGTATCCATATATGAGAAAACAGAGTGAAACCTAAAAATTAAAACTGTTACTGACAACGAACGGTTTAACCTAGAAGAATGAAAATTGGTGAGCCAAGTGGGATTGGGTTACTGATCATTACCTGAAAGTGTCATCAAGATTGTGTGAAAAAATGTGTGCTGAGATTTCAGGAAACTCATAGTTTTTTGGAAGCTTGGCAACCTTTTTCCGTGAAAGTGATTTGCGCTGTTCTCTGTTTAGGGCTACATCAATAGGAAACAAACCATAGAGATAGAACTTGGGACTACTTTATTGTGTCAAGTTTAAAACAGCTAGCACAAACCGTGTTTGATTTAGAGTTCCAAATACATGTATCCATAAAGGAGAAAACAGAGTGAAACCTAAAAATTAAAACTCTTACTGCCATCGATCGGGTTAACCTAGAAGAACGAAATTTGGTGAGCCAAGTGGGTTGGGGTACTGATCATTACCTGAAAGTGTCATCAAATTGGTTGAAAAAATGTGTGCTGAGATTTCAGGAAACTCGTAGTTTTTTGGAAGCTTGGCAACCCCTTTCCATGAACGTGGTTTCCGCCGCTCTCTGCTTAGGGCTACATCAATAGGAAACAAACCGTAGAAATAGAACTAGGAACTACTTTATTGTGTCAAGTTTCAAAGAGCTAGCACAAACCGTGTTTGATTTAGAGTTCCAACTACATGTATCCATATAGGAGAAAGCAGAGTGAAACCTAAAAATTAAAACTGTTACTGCCAACGAACGGTTTAACCAAGAGGAACGAAATTTAGTGAGCCAAGTGGGATTGGAAAACTGATCATTACCTGAAAGTGTCATCAGGTTTGGGTAAAAAAAAATGTTTGCTGACATTTCTGGAAACTCGTAGTTGCGTGGAAGCTTGGCAACCCCTTTCCATGAAAGTGATTTGTGCCAGTATCTGCTTAGGGCTACATCAATAGGAAACAAATCATAGAGATAGAACTTGGAACTACTTTATTGTGTCAAGTTTCCAAGTGCTAGCACAAACCGTGTTTGATTTAGTGTTCCAACTACATGTATCCATATAGGAGAAACCAGAGTGAAACCTAAAAATTAAAACTGTTACTGCCAACGAACGGTTTAACCTAGAAGAACGAAATTTAATGAGCCATGTGGGATTGGGGTAAGGATCATTACCTGAAAGTGTCATCAAGATTGGGTGAAAAAATGTGTGCTGAGATTTGAGAAAACTCGTAGTTTTCTGGAAGCTTGGCAACCCCTTTCCATGAAAGTGATTTGCGGTGGTCTCTGCTTAGGGCTACAGCAATAGGAAACAAACCATAGAGATAGAACTTGGAACTACTTTATTGTGTCAAGTTGCAAAGAGCTAGCACAAACCGTGTTTGATTTAGAGTTCCAACTACATGTATCCATATAGGAGAAAACAGAGTGAAAACTAAAAATTAAAACTGTTACTGCCAACGAACTGTTTAACCTAGAAGAACAAAAATTGGTGAGCCAAGTGGCATTGGGGTACTGATCATTACCTGAAAATGTCATCAAGATTGGGTGAAAAAATGTGTGCTGAGATTTCAGGAAACTCGTAGTTTTTTGGAAGCTTGGAACCTTATTTCCATGAAAGTGATTTGCGGTGGTCTCTTCTTAGAGCTACATCAATAGGAAACAAACCATAGAGATAGAACTTGGAACTACTTTATTGTGTCAGGTTTCAAAGAGCTAGCACAAACCGTGTTTGATTTAGAGTTCCAAATACATGTATCCATATAGGAGAAAACAGAGTGAAACCTAAATTTAAAACTGTTACTGCCAACGAACGGTTTAACCTAGAAGAACGAAATTTGGTGAGCCAAGTGGGATTGGGGTACTTATCATTTCCTGAAAGTGTCATCAAGATTGGGTGAAAAAATGTGGGCTGAGATTTCAGGAAACTCGTAGTTTTCTGGAAGCTTGGCAACTTCTTTCCATGCAAGTGATTTGCGCCGGTCTCTGCTTAGGGCTACATCAATAGGAAACAAACCATAGAGACATAACTTGGAACTACTTTATTGTGTCAAGTTTCAAAGAGCTAGCACAAACCGTGTTTGATTTAGAGTTCCAACAACATGTATCCATTAGGAGAAAACATGGTGAAACCTAAAAATTAAAACTGTTACTGCAATCGAACGGTTTAACCTAGAAGAACTAAATTTGGTGAGCCAAGTGGGATTGGGGTACTGATCATTACCTGAAAGTGTCATCAAGATTGGGTTAAAAAATGTGTGCTGATATTTCAGGAAACTCGTAGTTTTTTGCAAGCTTGGCAACCCCTTTCCATGAAAGTGATTTGTGCCAGTCTCTGCTTAGGGCTACATCAATAGGAAACAAATCATAGTGATAGAACTTGGAACTACTTTATTGTGTCAAGTTTCCAAGTGCTAGCACAAACCGTGTTTGATTTAGTGTTCCAACTACATGTATCCATAAAGGAGAAAACAGAGTAAAACCTAAAAATTAAAACTGTTACTGCCAAACAATGGTTTAACCTAGAAGAACGAAATTTGGTGAGCCAATTGGGATTGGGGTACTGATCATTACCTGAAAGTTTCATCAAGATTGGGTGAAAAAATGTGTGCTGAGATTTCAGGAAACTCGTAGTTTTTTGGAAGCTTGGCAACCCCTTTCCATGAAAGTGAATTGCACCGGTCTCTGCTTAGGGCTACAACAATAGGAAACAAACCATAGAGATAGAACTTGGAACTACTTTATTGTGTCAAGTTTCAAAGAGCTAGCACAAACCGTGTTGGATTTAGAGTTCCAACTACATGTATCCATATATGAGAAAACAGAGTGAAACCTAAAAATTAAAACTGTTACTGACAACGAACGGTTTAACCTAGAAGAATGAAAATTGGTGAGCCAAGTGGGATTGGGTTACTGATCATTACCTGAAAGTGTCATCAAGATTGTGTGAAAAAATGTGTGCTGAGATTTCAGGAAACTCATAGTTTTTTGGAAGCTTGGCAACCTTTTTCCGTGAAAGTGATTTGCGCTGTTCTCTGTTTAGGGCTACATCAATAGGAAACAAACCATAGAGATAGAACTTGGGACTACTTTATTGTGTCAAGTTTAAAACACCTAGCACAAACCGTGTTTGATTTAGAGTTCCAAATACATGTATCCATAAAGGAGAAAACAGAGTGAAACCTAAAAATTAAAACTCTTACTGCCATCGATCGGGTTAACCTAGAAGAACGAAATTTGGTGAGCCAAGTGGGTTGGGGTACTGATCATTACCTGAAAGTGTCATCAAATTGGTTGAAAAAATGTGTGCTGAGATTTCAGGAAACTCGTAGTTTTTTGGAAGCTTGGCAACCCCTTTCCATGAACGTGGTTTCCGCCGCTCTCTGCTTAGGACTACATCAATAGGAAACAAACCGTAGAAATAGAACTTGGAACTACTTTATTGTGTCAAGTTTCAAAGAGCTAGCACAAACCGTGTTTGATTTAGAGTTCCAACTACATGTATCCATATAGGAGAAAGCAGAGTGAAACCTAAAAATTAAAACTGTTACTGCCAACGAACGGTTTAACCAAGAGGAACGAAATTTAGTGAGCCAAGTGGGATTGGAAAACTGATCATTACCTGAAAGTGTCATCAGGTTTGGGTAAAAAAAAAATGTTTGCTGACATTTCTGGAAACTCGTAGTTGCGTGGAAGCTTGGCAACCCCTTTCCATGAAAGTGATTTGTGCCAGTCTCTGCTTAGGGCTACATCAATAGGAAACAAATCATAGAGATAGAACTTGGAACTACTTTATTGTGTCAAGTTTCCAAGTGCTAGCACAAACCGTGTTTGATTTAGTGTTCCAACTACATGTATCCATATAGGAGAAACCAGAGTGAAACCTAAAAATTAAAACTGTTACTGCCAACGAACGGTTTAACCTAGAAGAACGAAATTTAATGAGCCATGTGGGATTGGGGTAAGGATCATTACCTGAAAGTGTCATCAAGTTTGGGTGAAAAAATGTGTGCTGAGATTTGAGAAAACTCGTAGTTTTCTGGAAGCTTGGCAACCCCTTTCCATGAAAGTGATTTGCGGTGGTCTCTGCTTAGGGCTACAGCAATAGGAAACAAACCATAGAGATAGAACTTGGAACTACTTTATTTTGTCAAGTTTCAAAGAGCCATCACAAACCGTGTTTGATTTAGAGTTCCATCTACATGTATCCAATAGGAGAAAACAGAGTGAAACCTAAAAATTTAAACTGTTACTGCCAACGAAAGGTTTAACCTGGAAGAATGAAATTTGGTGAGCCAAGTGGGATTGGGGTACTTATCATTACCTGAAAGTGTCATCAAGATTGGGTGAAAAAATGTGTGCTGAGATTTCAGGAAACTCGTAGTTTTTTGGAAGCTTGGCAACCCATTTAGATGAAAGTAATTTGCAGTGGTCTCTACTTAGGGGTACATCAATAGGAAACAAACCATAGAGGTAGAACTTGGAACTACTTTATTGTGTCAAGTTTCAAAGAGCTAGCACAAACCGTGTTTGATTTAGAGTTCCAACTACATGTATCCATATAGGAGAAAACAGAGTGAAAGATAAAAATTAAAACTGTTACGGCCATCGAACGGTTTAACCTAGAAGAACAAAATTAAGTGAGCCTAGTGGGATTGGCGTACTGATCATTACCTGAAAGTGTCATCAAGATTGGGTGAAAAAATGTGTGCTGAGATTTCAGGAAACTCGTAGTTTTTTTGAAGCTTGGCAACCCCTTTCCATGAAAGTGATTTGCGGTGGTCTCTGTTTAGGGCTACATCAATAGGAAACAAACCATAGAGATAGAACTTGGAACTACTTTATTGTGTCAAGTTGCAAAGAGCTAGCACAAACCGTGTTTGATTTAGAGTTCCAACTACATGTATCCATATAGGAGAAAACAGAGTGAAACCTAAAAATTAAAACTGTTACTGCCAACGAACTGTTTAACCTAGAAGAACAAAAATTGGTGAGCCAAGTGGCATTGGGGTACTGATCATTACCTGAAAATGTCATCAAGATTGGGTGAAAAAATGTGTGCTGAGATTTCAGGAAATTCGTAGTTTTTTGGAAGCTTGGAACCCCATTTCCATGAAAGTGATTTGCGGTGGTCTCTGCTTAGGGCTACATCAATAGGAAACAAACCATAGAGATAGAACTTGGAACTACTTTATTGTGTCAGGTTTCAAAGAGCTAGCACAAACCGTTTTTGATTTAGAGTTCCAAATACATGTATCCATATAGGAGAAAACAGAGTGAAACCTAAAAATTAAAACTCTTACTGCCAACGAACGGTTTAACCTAGAAGAACGAAATTTGGTGAGCCAAGTGGGATTGGGGTACTGATCATTTCCTGAAAGTGTCAACAAGATTGGGTGAAAAAATGTGGGCTGAGATTTCAGGAAACTCGTAGTTTTCTGGAAGCTTGGCAACTTCTTTCCATGCAAGTGATTTGCGCCGGTCTCTGCTTAGGGCTACATCAATAGGAAACAAACCATAGAGACATAACTTGGAACTACTTTATTGTGTCAAGTTTCAAAGAGCTAGCACAAACCGTGTTTGATTTAGAGTTCCAACAACATGTATCCATTAGGAGAAAACATGGTGAAACCTAAAAATTAAAACTGTTACTGCCATCGAACGGTTTAACCTAGAAGAACTAAATTTGGTGAGCCAAGTGGGATTGGGGTACTGATCATTACCTGAAAGTGTCATCAAGATTGGGTTAAAAAATGTGTGCTGAGATTTCAGTAAACACGTAGTTTTTTGCAAGCTTGGCAACCCATTTCCATGAAAGTGATTTGTGCCAGTCTCTGCTTAGGGCTACATCAATAGGAAACAAATCATAGAGACAGAACTTGGAACTACTTTATTGTGTCAAGTTTCCAAGTGCTAGCACAAACCGTGTTTGATTTAGTGTTCCAACTACATGTATCCATAAAGGAGAAAACAGAGTGAAACCTAAAAATTAAAACTGTTACTGCCACCCAACGGTTTAACCTAGAAGAACGAAATTTGGTGAGCCAATTGGGATTGGGGTACTGATCATTACCTGAAAGTGTCATCAAGATTGGGTGAAAAAATGTGTGCTGAGATTTCAGGAAACTCGTAGTTTTTTGGAAGCTTGCAACCCCTTTCCATGAAAGTGATTTGCGCTGGTCTCTGCTTAGGGCTACAACAATAGGAAACAAACCATAGAGATAGAACTTGGAACTACTTTATTGTGTCAAGTTTCAAAGAGCTAGCACAAACCGTGTTGGATTTAGAGTTCCAACTACATGTATCCATATATGAGAAAACAGAGTGAAACCTAAAAATTAAAACTGTTACTGCCAACGAACGGTTTAACCTAGAAGAATGAAAATTGGTGAGCCAAGTGGGATTGGGGTACTGATCATTACCTGAAAGTGTCATCAAGATTGTGTGAAAAAATATGTGCTGAGATTTCATGAAACTCATAGTTTTTTGGAAGCTTGGCAACCTTTTTCCGTGAAAGTGATTTGTGCTGTTCTCTGTATAGGGCTACATCAATAGGAAACAAACCATAGAGATAGAACTTGGGACTACTTTATTGTGTCAAGTTTCAAACAGCTAGCACAAACCGTGTTTGATTTAGTGTTCCAAATACATGTATCCATAAAGGAGAAAACAGAGTGAAACCTAAAAATTAAAACTCTTACTGCCATCGATTGGATTAACCTAGAAGAACGAAATTTGGTGAGCCAAGTGGGTTGGGGTACTGATCATTACCTGAAAGTGTCATCAAGATTGGGTGAAAAAATGTGTGCTGAGATTTCAGGAAACTCGTAGTTTTTTGGAAGCTTGGCAACCCCTTTCCATGAAAGTGATTTGCGCTGGTCTCTGCTTAGGGCTACAACAATAGGAAACAAACCATAGAGATAGAACTTGGAACTACTTTATTGTGTCAAGTTTCAAAGAGCTAGCACAAACCGTGTTTGATTTAGAGTTCCAACTACATGTATCCATATAGGAGAAAACAGAGTGAAACCTAAAAATTAAAACTGTTACTGCCAACGAACAGTTTATCCTAGAAGAATGAAATTTGGTGAGCCAAGTGGGATTGGGGTACAGATCATTACATGAAAGTGTCATCAAGATTGGGTGAAAAAATGTGTGCTGAGATTTCAGGAAACTCGTAGATATTTGGAAGCTTTGCAACCCCTTTCCATGAAAGGGATTTGCTCCGGTCTCTGCTTAGGGCTACATCAATAGGAAACAATCCATAGAGATAGAAATTGGAACAACTGTATTGTGTCAAGTTTCAAAGAGCTAGCACAGACCGTGTTTGATTTAGAGTTCCAACTACAGGTATCCATATAGGAGAAAACAGAGTGAAACCTAAAAATTAAAACTGTTACTGCCAACGAACGGTTTAACCTAGAAGAATGAAATTTGTTGAGCCAAGTGGGATTGGGGTACTGATCATTACCTGAAAGTGTCATCAAGATTTGGTGAAAAAATGTTTGCTGAAATTTCAGGAAAATCGTAGTTTTTTGGAAGCTTGGCAACCCCTTTCCATGAAAGTGATTTGTGCTGGTCTCTGCTTAGGGCTACATGAATAGGAAACCAACCATAGAGTTAGAACTTGGAACTACTTTATTGTGTCAAGTTTAAAAGAGCTAGCACAAACCATGTTTGATTTAGAGTTCCAACTACATGTATCCATATAGGAGAAAACAGAGGGAAACCTAAAAATTAAAACTGTTACTGCCACCCAACGGTTTAACATAGAAGAACGAAATTTGGTGAGCCAATTAGGATTGCGGTACTGATCATTACCTGAAAGTGTCATCAAGTTTGGGTGAAAAATATGTGCTGAGATTTCAGGAAACTCGTAGTTTTTTGGAAGCTTGGCCACCCCTTTCCATGTAAGTGATTTGCGCCGGTCTCTGCTTAGAGCTACATCAATAGGAAACAAACCATAGAGATAGAACTTGGAACTACTTTATTGTGTAAAAGTTTCAAAGAACTAGCACAAACCGTGTTTGATTTAGAGTTCCAACTACATGTATCCATTTAGGAGAAAACAGAGTGAAACCTAAAAATTAAAACTGTTACTGCCACCAAACGGTTTAACCTAGAGGAACGAAATTTGGTGATCCAAGTGGGATTGGGGTACTGATCATTACCTGAAAGTGTCATCAAGATTGGGTGAAAAAAATGTGTGCTGAGATTTCAGGTACCTCGTAGTTTTTTGAAGCTTGGCAACCCCTTTCCATGAAAGTGATTTGCGCGGGTCTCTGCTTAGGGCTACATCAATAGGAAACAACCCATAGAGATAGAACTTGGAACTACTTTATTGTGTCAAGTTTCAAATAGCTACCACAAACCGTGTTTGATTTAGAGTTCCAAATACATGTATTCACATAGGAGAAAACAGAGTGAAAAATAAAAATTAAACTGTTACTGCCAACGAACGTTTTAATATAGAAGAACGAAATTTAATGAGCCAAGTCGGATTGGGGTACTGATCATTACCTGAAAGTGTCAACAAGATTGGGTTAAAAAATGTGTGCTGAGATTTCAGGAAACTCATAGTTTTTTGGAAGCTTGGCAACCCCTTTCCATGATAGTGATTTGCGCCGGTCTCTGCTTAGGGCTACATCAATAGGAAACAAACCATAGAGATAGAACTTGGAACTACTTTATTGTGTCAAGTTTCAAAGAGCTAGCACAAACCGTGTTTGATTTAGAGTTCCAACTGCATGTATCCATATAGGAGAAAACAGAGTGAAACCTAAAAATTAAAACTGTTACTGCCACCCAATGGTTTAACCTAGAGGAACGAAATTTGGTGAGCCAAGTGGGATTGCGGTACTGATCATTACCTGAAAGTGTCATCAAGATTGGGTGAAAAATATGTGCTGAGATTTCACCAAACTCGTAGTTTTTTGGAAGCTTGGCCACCCCTTTCCATGTAAGTGATTTGCGCCGGTCTCTGCTTAGGGCTACATCAATAGGAAACAAACCATAGAGATAGAACTTGGAACTACTCTATTTTGTAAAAGTTTCAAAGAGCTAGCACAAGCCGTGTTTGATTTAGAGTTCCAAATACATGTATAAATATAGGAGAAAACAGAGTGAAACCTAAAAATTAAAACTGTTACTGCCAACGAACGGTTTAACCTAAAAGAACGAAATTTGGTGAGCCAAGTGTTGATTGGGGTACTGATCATTACCTGAAAGTGTCATCAAGATTGGGTGAAAAAATGTGTGCTGAGATTTCAGGAAACTTGTAGTTTTTTGGAAGCTTGGCAACCCCTTTCCATGAAAGGGATTTGCAAGGTCTCTGCTTAGGGCTACATCAATAGGAAACAAACCATAGAGATAGAACTTGGAACTACTTTATTGTGTCAAGTTTCAAATAGCTAGCACAAACCGTGTTTGATTTAGAGTTCCAACTACATGTATCCATATAGAAGAAAACAGAGTGAAACCTAAAAATTAAAACTGTTACTGCCAACGAACGGTTTATCCTAGAAGAACGAAATTTGGTGAGAAAAGTGGGATTGGGGTACAGATCATTACCTGAAAGTGTCATCTAGATTGGGTGAAAAAATGTGTGCTGAGATTTCAGGAAACTCGTAGTTTTTTGGAAGCTTGGCAACCCATTTCCATAAAAGTGATTTGCGCCAGTCTCTGCTTAGGGCTACATCAATAGGAAACAATCCATAGAGATAGAACTTGGAACTACTTTATTGTGTCAAGTTTCAAAAAGCTAGCACAAACCGTGTTTGATTTAGAGTTCCAACTACATGTATCCTTATAGGATAAAACAGAGTGAATCCTAAAAATTTAAACTGTTACTGCCAACGAACGGTTTAACCTAGAAGAACGAAATTTGGTGAGCCAAGTGGGATTGGGGTACTGATCATTACCTGAAAGTGTCATCAAGATTGGGTGAAAAAATGTGTGCTGAGATTTCAGGAAACTCGTAGTTTTTTGGAAGCTTGGCAACCCCTTTCCATGTAAGTGATTTGCGCCGGTCTCTGCTTAGGGCTACATGAATAGGAAACAAACCATAGAGATAGAACTTGGAACTACTTTATTGTGTCAAGTTTCAAAGAGCTAGCACAAACCGTGTTTGATTTAGAGTTCCAACTTCATGTTTCCATATAGGAGAAAACAGAGTGAAACCTAAAAATTAAAACTCTTACTGCCAACGAACGGTTTAACCTAGAAGAACGAAATTTGGTGATCCAAGTGGGATTGGGGTACAGATCATTACCTGAAAGTGTCATCAAGATTGGGTGAAAAAATGTGTGCTGAGATTTCAGGAAACTCGTAGATTTTTGGAAGCTTGTCAACCCCTTTTTATGAAAGTGATTTGCGCCGGTCTCTGCTTAGGGCTACATCAATAGGAAAGAAACCATAGAGATAGAACTTGGAACTACTGTATTGTGTCAAGTTTCAAAGAGCTAGCACAGACCGTGTTTGATTTAGAGTTCCAACTACATGTGTCCATATAGGAGAAAACAGAGTGAAACCTAAAAATTATAACTGTTACTGCCAACGAACGGTTTAACCTAGAAGAACGAAATTTGGTGAGCCAAGTGGGATTGCGGTACTGATCATTACCAGAAAGTGTCATCAAGATTGGGTGAAAAAATGTGTGCTGAAATTTCAGGAAACTCGTAGTTTTTTGGAAGCTTGGCAACCCCTTTCCATGAAAGTGATTTGTGCTGGTCTCTGCTTAGGGCTACATGAATAGGAAACAAACCATAGAGATAGAAGTGGGAACTACTTTTTTCTGTCAAGTTTAAAAGAGGTAGCACAAACCGTGTTTGATTTAGAGTTCCAACTACATGTATCCATATAGGAGAAAACAAAGTGAAACCTAAAAATTAAAACTCTTACTGCCAACGAACGGTTTTACCTAGAAGAACGAAATTTGGTGAGCCAAATGGGATTGGGGTACTGATCATTACCTGAAAGTGTCATCAAGATTGGGTGAAAAAAATGTGTGCTGAGATTTCAGGAAACTCGTAGTTTTTTGGAAGCTTGGCAAAATTTTTCCATGAAAGTGATTTGCGCCGGTCTCTGCTTAGGGCGACATCAATAGGAAACAAACCATAGAGATAGAACTTGGAACTACTTTATTGTGTCAAGTTTCAAAGAGCTAGCACAAACCGTGTTTGATTTAGAGTTCCAACTACATGTATCCATATAGGAGAAAACAGTGTGAAACCTAAAAATTAAAACTGTTACTGCCAACGAACGGTTTATCCTAGAAGAACGAAATTTGGTGAGAAAAGTGGGATTGGGGTACAGATCATTACCTGAAAGTGTCATCAAGATTGGGTGAAAAAATGTGTGATAAGATTTCAGGAAACTCGTAGTTTTTTGGAAGCTTGGCAACCCATTTCCATAAAAGTGATTTGCGCCAGTCTCTGCTTAGGGCTACATCAATAGGAAACAATCCATAGAGATAGAACTTGGAACTACTTTATTGTGTCAAGTTTCAAAGAGCTAGCACAATCCGTGTTTGATTTAGTGTTCCAAATACATGTATCCTTATAGGATAAAACAGAGTGAATCCTAAAAATTAAAACTTTTACTGCCAACGAACGGTTTAACCTAGAAGAACGAAATTTGGTGAGCCAAGTGGGATTGGGGTACTGATCATTACCTGAATGTGTCATCAAGTTTGGGTGAAAAAATGTGTGCTGAGATTTCAGGAAACTCGTAATTTTTTGGAAGCTTGGCAACCCCTTTCCTTGTAAGTGATTTGCGCTGGTCTCTGCTTAGGGCTACATGAATAGGAAACAAACCATAGAGATAGAACTTGGAACTACTTTATTGTGTCAAGTTTCAAAGAGCTAGCACAAACCGTGTTTGATTTAGAGTTCCCACTTCATGTTTCCATGTAGGAGAAAACAGAGTGAAACCTAAAAATTTAAAGTGTTACTGCCACCGAACGGTTTAACCTAGAAGAACGAAATTTGGTGAGCCAAGTGGGATTGGGGTACAGATCATTACCTGAAAGTGTCATCAAGATTGGGTGAAAAAATGTGTGCTGAGATTTCAGGAAATTCGTAGTTTTTTGGAAGCTTGGAACCCCATTTCCATGAAAGTGATTTGCGGTGGTCTCTGCTTAGGGCTACATCAATAGGAAACAAACCATAGAGATAGAACTTGGAACTACTTTATTGTGTCAGGTTTCAAAGAGCTAGCACAAACCGTTTTTGATTTAGAGTTCCAAATACATGTATCCATATAGGAGAAAACAGAGTGAAACCTAAAAATTAAAACTCTTACTGCCAACGAACGGTTTAACCTAGAAGAACGAAATTTGGTGAGCCAAGTGGGATTGGGGTACTGATCATTTCCTGAAAGTGTCAACAAGATTGGGTGACAAAATGTGGGCTGAGATTTCAGGAAACTCGTAGTTTTCTGGAAGCTTATCAACTTATTTCCATGCAAGTGATTTGCGCCGGTCTCTGCTTAGGGCTACATCAATAGGAAACAAACCATAGAGACATAACTTGGAACTACTTTATTGTGTCAAGTTTCAAAGAGCTAGCACAAACCGTGTTTGATTTAGAGTTCCAACAACATGTATCCATTAGGAGAAAACATGGTGAAACCTAAAAATTAAAACTGTTACTGCCATCGAACGGTTTAACCTAGAAGAACTAAATTTGGTGAGCCAAGTGGGATTGGGGTACTGATCATTACCTGAAAGTGTCATCAAGATTGGGTTAAAAAATGTGTGCTGAGATTTCAGTAAACACGTAGTTTTTTGCAAGCTTGGCAACCCATTTCCATGAAAGTGATTTGTGCCAGTCTCTGCTTAGGGCTACATCAATAGGAAACAAATCATAGAGACAGAACTTGGAACTACTTTATTGTGTCAAGTTTCCAAGTGCTAGCACAAACCGTGTTTGATTTAGTGTTCCAACTACATGTATCCATAAAGGAGAAAACAGAGTGAAACCTAAAAATTAAAACTGTTACTGCCACCCAACGGTTTAACCTAGAAGAACGAAATTTGGTGAGCCAATTGGAATTTAGGTACTGATCATTACCTGAAAGTGTCATCAAGATTGGGTGAAAAAATGTGTGCTGAGATTTCAGGAAACTCGTAGTTTTTTGGAAGCTTGCAACCCCTTTCCATGAAAGTGATTTGCGCTGGTCTCTGCTTAGGGCTACAACAATAGGAAACAAACCATAGAGATAGAACTTGGAACTACTTTATTGTGTCAAGTTTCAAAGAGCTAGCACAAACCGTGTTGGATTTAGAGTTCCAACTACATGTATCCATATATGAGAAAACAGAGTGAAACCTAAAAATTAAAACTGTTACTGCCAACGAACGGTTTAACCTAGAAGAATGAAAATTGGTGAGCCAAGTGGGATTGGGGTACTGATCATTACCTGAAAGTGTCATCAAGATTGTGTGAAAAAATATGTGCTGAGATTTCATGAAACTCATAGTTTTTTGGAAGCTTGGCAACCTTTTTCCGTGAAAGTGATTTGTGCTGTTCTCTGTATAGGGCTACATCAATAGGAAACAAACCATAGAGATAGAACTTGGGACTACTTTATTGTGTCAAGTTTCAAACAGCTAGCACAAACCGTGTTTGATTTAGTGTTCCAAATACATGTATCCATAAAGGAGAAAACAGAGTGAAACCTAAAAATTAAAACTCTTACTGCCATCGATTGGATTAACCTAGAAGAACGAAATTTGGTGAGCCAAGTGGGTTGGGGTACTGATCATTACCTGAAAGTGTCATCAAGATTGGGTGAAAAAAATGTGTGCTGAGATTTCAGGTACCTCGTAGTTTTTTGAAGCTGGGCAACCCCTTTCCATGAAAGTGATTTGCGCGGGTCTCTGCTTAGGGCTACATCAATAGGAAACAACCCATAGAGATAGAACTTGGAACTACTTTATTGTGTCAAGTTTCAAATAGCTACCACAAACCGTGTTTGATTTAGAGTTCCAAATACATGTATTCACATAGGAGAAAACAGAGTGAAAAATAAAAATTAAACTGTTACTGCCAACGAACGTTTTAATATAGAAGAACGAAATTTAATGAGCCAAGTCGGATTGGGGTACTGATCATTACCTGAAAGTGTCAACAAGATTGGGTGAAAAAATGTGTGCTGAGATTTCAGGAAACTCATAGTTTTTTGGAAGCTTGGCAACCCCTTTCCATGATAGTGATTTGCGCCGGTCTCTGCTTAGGGCTACATCAATAGGAAACAAACCATAGAGATAGAACTTGGAACTACTTTATTGTGTCAAGTTTCAAAGAGCTAGCACAAACCGTGTTTGATTTAGAGTTCCAACTGCATGTATCCATATAGGAGAAAACAGAGTGAAACCTAAAAATTAAAACTGTTACTGCCACCCAATGGTTTAACCTAGAGGAACGAAATTTGGTGAGCCAAGTGGGATTGCGGTACTGATCATTACCAGAAAGTGTCATCAAGATTGGGTGAAAAAATGTGTGCTGAAATTTCAGGAAACTCGTAGTTTTTTGGAAGCTTGGCAACCCCTTTCCATGAAAGTGATTTGTGCTGGTCTCTGCTTAGGGCTACATGAATAGGAAACAAACCATAGAGATAGAAGTGGGAACTACTTTTTTCTGTCAAGTTTAAAAGAGGTAGCACAAACCGTGTTTGATTTAGAGTTCCAACTACATGTATCCATATAGGAGAAAACAAAGTGAAACCTAAAAATTAAAACTCTTACTGCCAACGAACGGTTTTACCTAGAAGAACGAAATTTGGTGAGCCAAATGGGATTGGGGTACTGATCATTACCTGAAAGTGTCATCAAGATTGGGTGAAAAAAATGTGTGCTGAGATTTCAGGAAACTCGTAGTTTTTTGGAAGCTTGGCAACCTTTTTCCATGAAAGTGATTTGCGCCGGTCTCTGCTTAGGGCGACATCAATAGGAAACAAACCATAGAGATAGAACTTGGAACTACTTTATTGTGTCAAGTTTCAAAGAGCTAGCACAAACCGTGTTTGATTTAGAGTTCCAACTACATGTATCCATATAGGAGAAAACAGTGTGAAACCTAAAAATGAAAACTGTTACTGCCAACGAACGGTTTATCCTAGAAGAACGAAATTTGGTGAGAAAAGTGGGATTGGGGTACAGATCATTACCTGAAAGTGTCATCAAGATTGGGTGAAAAAATGTGTGATAAGATTTCAGGAAACTCGTAGTTTTTTGGAAGCTTGGCAACCCATTTCCATAAAAGTGATTTGCGCCAGTCTCTGCTTAGGGCTACATCAATAGGAAACAATCCATAGAGATAGAACTTGGAACTACTTTATTGTGTCAAGTTTCAAAGAGCTAGCACAATCCGTGTTTGATTTAGAGTTCCAAATACATGTATCCTTATAGGATAAAACAGAGTGAATCCTAAAAATTAAAACTTTTACTGCCAACGAACGGTTTAACCTAGAAGAACGAAATTTGGTGAGCCAAGTGGGATTGGGGTACTGATCATTACCTGAATGTGTCATCAAGTTTGGGTGAAAAAATGTGTGCTGAGATTTCAGGAAACTCGTAATTTTTTGGAAGCTTGGCAACCCCTTTCCTTGTAAGTGATTTGCGCTGGTCTCTGCTTAGGGCTACATGAATAGGAAACAAACCATAGAGATAGAACTTGGAAGTACTTTATTGTGTCAAGTTTCAAAGAGCTAGCACAAACCGTGTTTGATTTAGAGTTCCCACTTCATGTTTCCATGTAGGAGAAAACAGAGTGAAACCTAAAAATTTAAAGTGTTACTGCCACCGAACGGTTTAACCTAGAAGAACGAAATTTGGTGAGCCAAGTGGGATTGGGGTACAGATCATTACCAGAAAGTGTCATCAAGATTGGGTGAAAAAAGGTGTGCTGATATTTCAGGAAACTCGTAGTTTTTTGGAACCTTGGCAACCCCTTTCCATGAAAGTGATTTGTGCTCGTCTCTGCTTATGGCTACATGAATAGGAAACAAACCATAGAGTTAGAACTTGGAACTACTTTATTTTGTCATGTTTCAAAGAGCTAGCACAAACCGTGTTTGATTTAAAGTTCCAAATGCATGTATCCATTTAGGAGAAAACAGAGTGAAACCTAAAAATTAAAACTGTTACTGCTAACGAACGGTGTAACCTAGAAGAACGAAATTTGGTGAGCCAAGTGGGATTGGGGTACTGATCATTACCTGAAAATCTCATCAAGATTGGGTGAAAAAATGTATGCTGAGATTTCAGGAAACTCGTTTTTTGGAAGCTTGGCAACCCCTTTCCATGAAAGTGATTTGCGCCGGAATCTGCTTAGGCCTACATCAATAGGAAACAAACCATAGAGATAGAACTTGGAACTACTTTACTGTGTCAAGTTTCAAAGAGCTAGCACAAACCGTGTTTGATTTAGAGTTCCAACTACATGTATCCATATAGGAGAAAACAGAGTGAAACCTAAAAATTAAAACTGTTACGGCCACACAACGGTTTACCTAGAGGAACGAAATTTGGTGAGCCAAGTGGGATTGCGGTACTGATCATTACCTGAAAGTGTCATCAAGATTGGGTGAAAAATGTGTGCTGAGATTTCACCAAACTCGTAGTTTTTTGGAAGCTTGGCCACCCCTTTCCATGTAAGTGATTTGCGCCGGTCTCTGCTTAGGGCTACATCAATAGGAAACAAACCATAGAGATAGAACTTGGAACTACTTTATTGTGTCAAGTTTCAAAGAGCTAGCACAAACCGTGTTTGATTTAGAGTTCCAACTACATGTATCCATATAGGAGAAAACAGAGTGAAACCTAAGAATTAAAACTGTTACTGCCAACCAACGGTTTAACCTAGAGGAACGAAATTTGGTGATCCAAGTGGGATTGGGGTACTGATCATTACCTGAAAGTGTCATCAAGATTGGGTGAAAAAAATGTGTGCTGAGATTTCAGGTACCTCGTAGTTTTTTTGAAGCTTGGCAAACCCTTTCCATGAAAGTGATTTGCGCGGGTCTCTGCTTAGGGCTACATCAATAGGAAACAACCCATAGAGATAGAACTTGGAACTACTTTATTGTGTCAAGTTTCAAATAGCTACCACAAACCGTGTTTGATTTAGAGTTCCAACTACATGTATTCACACAGGAGAAAACAGAGTGAAAAATAAAAATTAAACTGTTACTGCCAACGAACGTTTTAATATAGAAGAACGAAATTTAATGAGCCAAGTCGGATTGGGGTACTGATCATTACCTGAAAGTGTCAACAAGATTGGGTGAAAAAATGTGTGCTGAGATTTCAGGAAACTCGTAGTTTTTTGGAAGCTTGGCAACCCCTTTCCATGAAAGTGATTTGACCAGTCTCTGCTTAGGGCTACATCAATAGGAAACAAATCATAGAGATAGAACTTGGAACTACTTTATTCTGTCAAGTTTCAAAGTACTAGAAAAAACCGTGTTTGATTTAGTGTTCCAACTACATGTATCCATATAGTAGAAACCAGAGTGAAACCTAAAAATTAAAACTGTTACTGCCAACGAATGGTTTAACCTTGAAGAACGAAATTTAATGAGCCAAGTGGGATTGGGGTACTGATCATTACCTGAAAGTGTCATCAAGATTGGGTGAAAAAATGTGTGCTGAGATTTCAGGAAACTCGTAGTTTTTTGGAAGCTTGGCAACCCCTTTCCATGAAAGTGATTTGCGTCAGTCTCTGCTTAGGGCTACAGCAATAGGAAACATATCATAGAGATACAACTTGGAACTACTTTATTGTGTCAAGTTTCAAAAAGCCATCACAAACCGTGTTTGATTTAGAGTTCCAACTACATGTATCCATATAGGAGAAAACAGAGTGAAACCTAAAAATTAAAACTTTTACTGCCAACGAACGGTTTAACCTAGAAGAACGAAATTTGGTGAGCCAAGTGGGATTGGGGTACTGTTCATTACCTGAAAGTGTCATCAAGATTGGGTGAAAAAATGTGACTGAGATTTCAGGAAACTCGTAGTTTTTTGGAAGCTTCGCAACCCCTTTCCATGCAAGTGATTTGCGCGGGTCTCTGCTTAGGGCTACATCAATAGGAAACAAACCATAGAGATAGATCTTGGAACTACTTTATTGTGTCATGTTTCAAAGAGCTAGCACAAACCGTGTTTGATTTAGAGTTCCAACTACGTTTAGCCATATAGGAGAAAACAGAGTGAAACCTAAAAATTAAAAACATTACTGCCAACGAACGGTTTAACCTAGATGAATGAAATTTGGTGAGCCAAGTGGGAATGGGGTACTGATCATTACCTGAAAGAGTCATCAAGATTGGGTGAAAAAATGTGTGCTGAAATTTCAGGAAACTCACATTTTTTGGAAGCTTGTCAACCCCTATCCATGAAAGAGATTTGTGCCAGTCTCTACTTAGGGCTACATCAATAGGAAACAAACCGTAGAGATAGAACCTGGAACTACATTATTGTGTCAAGTTTCAAAAAGCTAGCACAAACCATGTTTGATTTAGAGTTCCAACTACATGTATCCGTATTGAAGAAAACACAGTGAAACCTAAAAATTAAAACTGTTACTACCAACGAACGGTTTAATTTAGAAGAACGAAATTTGGTGAGCCAAGTGGGATTGGGGTACTGATCATTACCTGAAAGTGTCATCAAGATTGGGTGAAAAAATGTGTGCTGAAATTTCAGGAAACTCGTAGTTTTTTGGTAGCTTGGCAACCCCTTTCCATGAAAGTGTATTGCGCTGGTCTCTGCTTAGGGCTACATGAATAGGAAACAAACCATAGAGATAGAACTTGAAACTACTTTATTGTGTCAAGTTTCAAAGAGATAGCACAAACTGTGTTTGATTTAGAGTTTCAACTACATGTATCCATATAGGAGAAAAAAAAGTGAAACCTAAAAATTAAAACTGTTACTGCCAACGAATGGTTTTACCTAGAAGAACGAAATTTGGTGAGCCAAGTGGGATTGGGGTACTGATCATTATCTGAAAGTGTCATCAAGATTGGGTGAAAAAATGTGTGCTGAGATTTCAGGAAACTCCTACTATTTTGGAAGCTTGGCAACCCCTTTCCATGAAAGTGATTTGCGGTGGTCTCTGCTTAGGGCGACATCAACAGGAAACAAACCATGGAGATAGAACTTGGAACTACTTTATTGTGTCAAGTTTCAAAGAGCTAGCACAAACCGTGTTTGATTTAGAGTTCCAACTACATGTATCCATATAGGAGAAAACAGAGTGACCTAAAAATTAAAACTGTTACTGCCAACGAACGGTTTATTCTAGAAGAACGAAATTTGGTGAGCCAATTGGGATTGGGATACAGATCATTACCTGAAAGTGTCATCAAGATTGGGTGAAAAAATGTGTGCTGAGATTTCAGGAAACTCGTAGATTTTTGGAAGCTTGTCAACCCCTTTCCATGAAAGTGATTTGCGCCGGTCTCTGCTAAGGGCTACGTCAATAGGAAACAAACCATAGAGATAGAACTTGGAACTACTGTATTGTGTCAAGTTTCAAAGAGCTAGCACAGACCGAGTTTGATTTAGAGTTCCAAATACATGTGTCCATATAGCAGAAAATAGAGTGAAACCTAAAAATTATAACTGTTACTGCCAACGAACGGTTTAACCTAGAAGAACGAAATTTGATGAGCCAAGTGGGGTTGGGGTACTGATCATTACCTGAAAGTGTCATCAAGATTGGGTGAAAAAATGTGTGCTGAGATTTCAGGAAACTCGTAGTTTTTTGGAAGCTTGGCAACCCCTTTCCATGAAAGTGATTTGTGCTGGTCTGTGCTTAGGGCTACATGAATAGGAAACAAACCATAGAGTTAGAACTTGGAACTACTTTATTGTGTCAAGTTTCAAAGAGCTAGCACAAAAAGTGTTTGATTTAGAGTTCCAACTACATGTTTCCATATAGGAGAAAACAGAGGGAAACCTAAATATTAAAAGTGTTACTGCCACCGAACGGTTTAACCTAGAAGAACGAAATTTGGTGAGCCAAGTGGGATTGGGGTAGTGATCATTACCTAAAAGTGTCATCAAGATTGGGTGAAAAAATGTGTGCTGAGATTTCAGGAAACTCGTAGTTTTTTGGAAGCTTGGCAACCCCTTTTCATGTAAGTGATTTGCGCCGGTCTCTGATTAGGGCTACATCAATAGGAAACAAACCATAGAGGTAGAACTTGGAACTACTTTATTGTGTCAAGTTTCAAAGAGCTAGCACAAACCGTGTTTGATTTACAGTTCCAACTACATGTATCCATATAGGAGAAAACAGAGTGAAACCTAAAAATTAAAACTCGTACTGCCAACAAACGGTTTAACCTAGAAGAACGAAATTTGGTGAGCCAAGTGAGATTGGGGTACTGATCATTACCTGAAAGTGTCATCAAGATTGTGTGAAAAAATGTGTGCTGAGATTCAGGAAAATCGTAGTTTTTTGGAAGCTTGGCAACCCCTTTCCGTGAAAGTGATTTGCGCCGGTCTCTGCTTAGGGCTACATCAATAGGAAACAAACCATAGAGATAGATCTTGGGACTACTTTATTGTGTCAAGTTTCAAAGAGCTAGCACAAACCGTGTTTGATTTAGAGTTCCAAATACATGTATCCATATAGGAGAAAACAGAGTGAAACCGAAAAATTAAAACTGTTACTGCCAACGAACGGTTTAACCTAGAAGAACGAAATTTGCTGAGCCAAGTGGATTTGGGGTACTGATCATTACCTGAAAGTGTCATCAAGATTGGGTGAAAAAATGTGTGCTGAGATTTCAGGAAACTCATAGTTTTTTGGAAGCTTGGCAACCCCTTTCCATGAAAGTGATTTGCGCTGGTCTCTGCTTAGGGCTACATGAATAGGAAACAAACCATAGAGATAGAACTTGGAACTACTTTATTGTGTCAAGTTTCAAAGAGCTAGCCCAAACTGTGTTTGATTTAGAGTTTCAACTACATGTATCCATATAGGAGAAAAAAAAGTGAAACCTAAAAATTAAAACTGTTACTGCCAACGAATGGTTTTACCTAGAAGAACGAAATTTTGTGAGCCAAGTGGGATTGGGGTACTGATCATTACCTGAATGTGTCATCAAGATTGGGTGAAAAAATGTGTGCTGAGATTTCAGGAAACTCCTAGTATTTTGGAAGCTTGGCAACCACTTTCCATGAAAGTGATTTGCGGTGGTCTCTGCTTAGGGCGACATCAATAGGAAACAAACCATGGAGATAGAACTTGGAACTACTTTATTGTGTCAAGTTTCAAAGAGCTAGCACAAACCGTGTTTGATTTAGAGTTCCAAATACAGTATCCATATAGGAGAAAACAGAGTGAAACCTAAAAATTTAAACAGTTACTGCCAACGAACGGTTTAACCTAGAAGAACGAAATTTGGTGAGCCAAGTGGGATTGGGGTACTGATCATTACCTGAAAGTGTCATCAAGATTGTGTGAAAAAATGTGTGCTGAGATTCAGGAAAATCGTAGTTTTTTGGAAGCTTGGCAACCCCTTTCCGTGAAAGTGATTTGCGCTGGTCTCTGCTTAGGGCTACATGAATAGGAAACAAACCATAGAGATAGAACTTGGAACTACTTTATTGTGTCAAGTTTCAAAGAGCTAGCACAAACTGTGTTTGATTTAGAGTTTCAACTACATGTATCCATATAGGAGAAAACAAAGTGAAACCTAAAAATTAAAACTGTTACTGCCAACGAACGGTTTTACCTAGAAGAACGAAATTTGGTGAGCCAAGTGAGATTGGGGTACTGATCATTACCTGAAAGTGTCATCAAGATTGGGTGAAAAAATGTGTGCTGAGATTTCAGGAAACTCGTAGTTTTTTGGAAGCTTGGCAACCCCTTTCCATGAAAGTGATTTGCGCTGGTCTCTGCTTAGGGCTATATCAATAGGAAACAAACCATAGAGGTAGAACTTGGAACTACTTTATTGTGTCAAGTTTCAAAGAGCTAGCACAAACCGTGTTTGATTTAGAGTTCCAACTACATGTATCCATATAGGAGAAAACAGAGTGAAACCTAAAAATTAAAACTCGTACTGCCAACAAACGGTTTAACCTAGAAGAACGAAATTTGATGAGCCAAGTGAGATTGGGGTACTGATCATTACCTGAAAGTGTCATCAAGATTGTGTGAAAAAATTTGTGCTGAGATTCAGGAAAATCGTAGTTTTTTGGAAGCTTGGCAACCCCTTTCCGTGAAAGTGATTTGCGCCGGTCTCTTCTTAGGGCTACATCAATAGGAAACAAACCATAGAGATAGATCTTGGGACTACTTTATTGTGTCAAGTTTCAAAGAGCTAGCACAAACCGTGTTTGATTTAGAGTTCCAAATACATGTATCCATATAGGAGAAAACAGAGTGAAACCGAAAAATTAAAACTGTTACTGCCAACGAACGGTTTAATCTAGAAGAACGAAATTTGCTGAGCCAAGTGGATTTGGGGTATGAGCATTACCTGAAAGTGTCATCAAGATTGGGTGAAAAAATGTGGGGTGAGATTTCAGGAAACTCGTAGTTTTTTGGAAGCTTGGCAACCCATTTCCATGAAAGTGATTTGCGGTGGTCTCTGCTTAGGGCTACATCAATAGGAAACAAACCATAGAGGTCGAACTTGGAACTACTTTATAGTGTCAAGTTTCAAAGAGCTAGCACAAACTGTGTTTGATTTAGAGTTTCAACTACATGTATCCATATAGGAGAAAACAAAGTGAAACCTAAAAATTAAAACTGTTACTGCCAACGAACGGTTTAATCTAGAAGAACGAAATTTGGTGAGCCAAGTGGGATTGGGGTAGTGATCATTACCTGAAAGTGTCATCAAGTTTGGGTGAAAAAATGTGTGCTGAGATTTCAGGAAACTCGTAGTTTTTTGGAAGCTTGGCAACCCCTTTCCATGAAAGTGATTTGCGCTGGTCTCTGCTTAGGGCTACATGAATAGGAAACAAACCATAGAGATAGAACTTGGAACTACTTTATTGTGTCAAGTTTCAAAGAGCTAGCACAAACTGTGTTTGATTTAGAGTTTCAACTACATGTATCCATATAGGAGAAAAAAAAGTGAAACCTAAAAATGAAAACTCTTACTGCCAACGAACGGTTTAATCTAGAAGAACGAAATTTGGTGAGCCAAGTGGGATTGGGGTACTGATCATTACCTGAAAGTGTCATCAAGTTTGGGTGAAAAAATGTGTGCTGAGATTTCAGGAAACTCGTAGTTTTTTGGAAGCTTGGCAACCCCTTTCCATGAAAGTGATTTGCGCTGGTCTCTGCTTAGGGCTACATGAATAGGAAACAAACCATAGAGATAGAACTTGGAACTACTTTATTGTGTCAAGTTTCAAAGAGCTAGCCCAAACTGTGTTTGATTTAGAGTTTCAACTACATGTATCCATATAGGAGAAAAAAAAGTGAAACCTAAAAATTTAAACTGTTACTGCCAACGAATGGTTTAACAAGGAAGAACGAAATTTGGTGAGCCAAGTGGGATTGGGGTACTGATCATTACCTGAAAGTGTCATCAAGATTGGGTGTAAAAATGTGTGCTGAGATTTCAGGAAACTCCTAGTATTTTGGAAGCTTGGCAACCCCTTTCCATGAAAGTGATTTGCGGTGGTCTCTGCTTAGGGCGACATCAATAGGAAACAAACCATGGAGATAGAACTTGGAACTACTTTATTGTGTCAAGTTTCAAAGTGCTAGCACAAACCGTGTTTGATTTAGAGTTCCAACTACAGTATCCATATAGGAGAAAACAGAGTGAAAGATAAAAATGAAAACTCTTACTGCCAACAAACGGTTTAATCTAGAAGAACGAAATTTGGTGAGCCAAGTGGGATTGGGGTACTGATCATTACCTGAAAGTGTCATCAAGTTTGGGTGAAAAAATATGTGCTGAGATTTCAGGAAACTCGTAGTTTTTTGGAAGCTTGGCAACCCCTTTCCATGAAAGTGATTTGCGCTGGTCTCTGCTTAGGGCTACATGAATAGGAAACAAACCATAGAGATAGAACTTGGAACTACTTTATTGTGTCAAGTTTCAAAGAGCTAGCACAAACTGTGTTTGATTTAGAGTTTCAACTACATGTATCCATATAGGAGAAAAAAAAGTGAAACCTAAAAATTAAAACTGTTACTGCCAACGAATGGTTTTACCTAGAAGAACGAAATTTGGTGAGCCAAGTGGGATTGGGGTACTGATCATTACCTGAAAGTGTCATCAAGATTGGGTGAAAAAATGTGTGCTGAGATTTCAGGAAACTCCTAGTATTTTGGAAGCTTGGCAACCCCTTTCCATGAAAGTGATTTCCGGTGGTCTCTGCTTAGGGCGACATCAATAGGAAACAAACCATGGAGATAGAACTTGGAACTACTTTATTGTGTCAAGTTTCAAAGAGCTAGCAGAAACCGTGTTTGATTTAGAGTTCCAACTACATGTATCCATATAGGAGAAAACAGAGTGACCTAAAAATTAAAACTGTTACTGCCAACGAACGGTTTATTCTAGAAGAACGAAATTTGGTGAGCCAAGTGGGATTGGGGTACAGATCATTACCTGAAAGTGTCATCAAGATTGGGTGAAAAAATGTGTGCTGAGATTTCAGGAAACTCGTAGTTTTTTGGAAGCTTGGCAACCCCTTTTCATGTAAGTGATTTGCGCCGGTCTCTGATTAGGGCTACATCAATAGGAAACAAACCATAGAGATAGAAGTGGGAACTACTTTATTGTGTCAAGTTTAAAAGAGGTAGCACAAACCGTGTTTGATTTAGAGTTCCAGCTCCATGTATCCATATAAGAGAAAACAGAGTGAAACCTAAAAATTAAAACTGTTACTGCCAACGAACCGTTTAACATGGAAGAACGAAATTTGGTGAGCCAAGTGGGGCTGGGGTACTGATCATTACCTGAAAGTGTCATCAAGATTGGGTGAAAAAATGTGTGCTGAGATTTCAGGAAACTCGTAGTTTTTTGGAAGCTTGGCAACACCTTTCCATGAAAGTGTATTGCGCTGGTCGCTGCTTAGGGCTACATCAATAGGAAACAAACCATAGAGATAGAACTTGGAACTACTTTGTTGTGTCAAGTTTCAAAGAGCTAGCACAAACCGTGTTTGATTTAGAGTTCCAACTACATGTATCCATATAGGAGAAAACAAAGTGAAACCTAAAAATTAAAACTGTTACTGCCAACGAACGGTTTTACCTAGAAGAATGAAATTTGGTGAGCCAAGTGGGATTGGGGTACTGATCATTACCTGAAAGTGTCATCAAGATTGGGTGAAAAAATGTGTGCTGAGATTTCAGGAAACTCGTAGTTTTTTGGAAGCTTGACAACCCCTTTCCATGAAAGTGTATTGCGCTGGTCTCTGCTTAGAGCTACATGAATAAGAAACAAACCATAGAGATAGAACTTGGAACTACTTTATTGTGTCAACTTTCAAAGTGCTAGCACAAACCGTGTTTGATTTAGAGTTCCAAATACATGTATCCATATAGGAGAAAACAGAGTGAAACCTAAAAATTAAAACTGTTACTGCCAACGAACGGTTTAACCTAGAAGAACGAAAATTGGTGAGCCAAGTGGGATTGGGGTACTGATCCTTACCTGAAAGTGTCATCAAGATTGGGTGAAAAAATGTGTGCTGAGATTTCAGGAAACTCTTACTTTTTTGGAAGCTTGGCAACCCCTTTCCATGAAAGTGATTTGCGCCGGTCTCTGCTTAGGGCTACATCAATAGGAAACAAACCATAGAGACAGAACTTTGAACTACTTTATTGTGTCAAGTTTCAAAGAGCTAGCACAAACCGTGTTTGATTTAGAGTTCTTAAAACATGTATCCATTAGGAGAAAACAGAGTGAAACCTAAAAATTAAAACTGTTATTGCCATCGAACGGTTTAACCTAGAAGAACGAAATTTGGTGAGCCATGTGGGATTGGGGTACTGATCATTACCTGAAAGTGTCATCAAGTTTGGGAGAAAAAATGTGTGCTGAGATTTCAGGAAACTCGTAGTTTTTTGGAAGCTTGGCAACCCTTTTCCATGAAAGTGATTTGCGCTGGTCTCTGCTTAGGGCTACATCAATAGTAAACAAACCATAGAGATAGAATTTGGAACTACTTTATTGTATCAAGTTTCAAAGAGCTAGCACAAACCGTGTTTGATTTAGAGTTCCAACTACATGTATCCATATAGGAGAAAACAGAGTGAAACCGAAAAATTAAAACTGTTACTGCCAACGAAAGGTTTAACCTAGAAGAACGAAATTTGATGGGTCAAGTGGAATTGGGGTACTGATCATTACCTGAAAGTGTCATGAAGATTGGGTGAAAAAATGTGTGCTGAGATTTCAGGAAACTCGTAGTTTTTTGGAAGCTTGGCAACCCCTTTCCATGAAAGTGATTTGCGGTGGTCTGTGCTTAGTGCTACATCAATAGGAAACAAACCATAGAGATAGAACTTGGAACTACTTTATTGTGTCAAGTTTCAAAGAGCTAGCACAAACCGTGTTTCATTTAGAGTTCCAATTACATGTATCCATATAGGAGAAAACAGAGTGAAACCTAAAAAATTAAAACTGTTACTGCCAACGAATGGTTTAACCTAGAAGAACGAAATTTGGTGAGCCAAGTGGGATTGGGGTACTGATCATTACCTGAAAGTGTCATCAATATTGGGTGAAAAAATGTGTGCGGAGATTTCAGGAAACTCGTAGTTTTTTGGAAGCTTGGCAACACCTTTCCATGAAAGGGATTTGCGCTGGTCTCTGCTTAGGACTACATCAATAGGAAACAAACCATAGAGACAGAACTTGGAACTACTTTATTGTGTCAAGTTTCAAAGAGCTAGCACAAACCGTGTTTGATTTAGAGTTCCAACTACATGTATCCATAAATGAGAAAACAGAGTGAAACCTAAAAATTAAAACTGTTACTGCCAACGAACGGTTTAACCTAGAAGAATGAAATTTGGTGAGCCAAATGGGATTGGGGTACTGATCATTACCTGGAAGTGTCATCAATATTGGGTGAAAAAATGTGTGCTGAGATTTCAGGAAACTGGTAGTTTTTTGGAAACTTTCAACCCCTTTCCATGAAAGTGATTTGCGGTGGTCTCTGCTTAGGGCTACATCAATAGGAAGCAAACCATAGACATAGAACTTGGAACTACTTTATTGTGTCAAGTTTCAAAGAGCTAGCACAAACCGTGTTTGATTTAGAGTTCCAACTACATGTATCCATATAGGAGAAAACAGAGTGAAACCTAAAAATTAAAACTGTTACTGCCAACGAACGGTTTAACCTAGAAGAACGAAAATTGGTGAGCCAAGTGGGATTGGGGTACTGATCCTTACCTGAAAGTGTCATCAAGATTGGGTGAAAAAATGTGTGCTGAGATTTCAGGAAACTCTTACTTTTTTGGAAGCTTGGCAACCCCTTTCCATGAAAGTGATTTGCGCCGGTCTCTGCTTAGGGCTACATCAATAGGAAACAAACCATAGAGACAGAACTTTGAACTACTTTATTGTGTCAAGTTTCAAAGAGCTAGCACAAACCGTGTTTGATTTAGAGTTCTTAAAACATGTATCCATTAGGAGAAAACAGAGTGAAACCTAAAAATTAAAACTGTTACTGCCATCGAACGGTTTAACCTAGAAGAACGAAATTTGGTGAGCCATGTGGGATTGGGGTACTGATCATTACCTGAAAGTGTCATCAAGCTTGGGAGAAAAAATGTGTGCTGAGATTTCAGGAAACTCGTAGTTTTTTGGAAGCTTGGCAACCCTTTTCCATGAAAGTGATTTGGGCTGGTCTCTGCTTAGGGCTACATCAATAGTAAACAAACCATAGAGATAGAATTTGGAACTACTTTATTGTATCAAGTTTCAAAGAGCTAGCACAAACCGTGTTTGATTTAGAGTTCCAACTACATTTATCCATATAGGAGAAAACAGAGTGAAACCGAAAAATTAAAACTGTTACTGCCAACGAAATGTTTAACCTAGAAGAAAGAAATTTGATGAGCCAAGTGGAATTGGGGTACTGATCATTACCTGAAAGTGTCATCAATATTGGGTGAAAAAATGTGTGCGGAGATTTCAGGAAACTCGTAGTTTTTTGGAAGCTTGGCAACACCTTTCCAAGAAAGGGATTTGCGCTGGTCTCTGCTTAGGGCTACATCAATAGGAAACAAACCATAGAGATAGAACTTGGAACTACTTTATTGTGTCAAGTTTCAAAGAGCTAGCACAAACCGTGTTTGATTTAGAGTTCCAACTACATGTATCCATAAATGAGAAAACAGAGTGAAACCTAAAAATTAAAACTGTTACTGCCAACGAACGGTTTAACCTAGAAGAATGAAATTTGGTGAGCCAAATGGGATTGGGGTACTGATCATTACCTGGAAGTGTCATCAATATTGGGTGAAAAAATGTGTGCTGAGATTTCAGGAAACTGGTAGTTTTTTGGAAACTTTCAACCCCTTTCCATGAAAGTGATTTGCGGTGGTCTCTGCTTAGGGCTACATCAATAGGAAACAAACCATAGAGATAGAACTTGGAACTACTTTATTGTGTCAAGTTTCAAAGAGCTAGCACAAACCGTGTTTGATTTAGAGTTCCAACTACATGTATCCATATAGGAGAAAACAGAGTGATCTAAAAATTAAAACTGTTACTGCCAACGAACGGTTTATTCTAGAAGAACGAAATTTGGTGAGCCAAGTGGGATTGGGGTACAGATCATTACCTGAAAGTGTCATCAAGATTGGGTGAAAAAATGTGTGCTGAGATTTCAGGAAACTCGTAGTTTTTTGGAAGCTTGGCAACCCCTTTCCATGTAAGTGATTTGCGCCGGTCTCTGATTAGGGCTACATCAATAGGAAACAAACCATAGAGATAGAACTTGGAACTACTTTGTTGTGTCAAGTTTCAAAGAGCTAGCACAAACCGTGTTTGATTTAGAGTTCCAAATACATGTATTCATATAGGAGAAAACAGAGTGAAACCTAAAAATTAAAACTGTTACTGCCAACGAACGGTTTAACCTAGAAGAACGAAAATTGGTGAGCCAAGTGGGATTGGGGTACTGATCCTTACCTGAAAGTGTCATCAAGATTGGGTGAAAAAATGTGTGCTGAGATTTCAGGAAACTCTTACTTTTTTGGAAGCTTGGCAACCCCTTTCCATGAAAGTGATTTGCGCCGGTCTCTGCTTAGGGCTACATCAATAGGAAACAAACCATAGAGACAGAACTTTGAACTACTTTATTGTGTCAAGTTTCAAAGAGCTAGCACAAACCGTGTTTGATTTAGAGTTCCAACTACATGTATCCATATAGGAGAAAACAGAGTGAAACCTAAAAATTAAAACTGTTACTGCCATCGAAAGGTTTAACCTAGATGAACGAAATTTGGTGAGCCTAGTGGGATTGGAGTACTGATCCTTACCTGAAAGTGTCATCAAGATTGGGTGAAAAAATGTGTGCTGAGATTTCAGGAAACTCGTAGTTTTTTGGAAGCTTGACAACCCCTTTCCATGAAAGTGTATTGCGCTGGTCTCTGCTTAGGGCTACATGAATAGGAAACAAACCATAGAGATAGAACTTGGAACTACTTTATTGTGTCAACTTTCAAAGTGCTAGCACAAACCGTGTTTGATTTAGAGTTCAAAATACATGTATCCATTAGGAGAAAACAGAGTGAAACCTAAAAATTAAAACTGTTACTGCCATCGAACGGTTTAACCTAGAAGAACGAAATTTGGTTAGCCATGTGGGATTGGGGTACTGATCATTACCTGAAAGTGTCATCAAGTTTGGGAAAAAAAATGTGTGCTGAGATTTCAGGAAACTCGTAGTTTTTTGGAAGCTTGGCAACCCTTTTCCATGAAAGTGATTTGCGCTGGTCTCTGCTTAGGGCTACATCAATAGTAAACAAACCATAGAGATAGAATTTGGAACTACTTTATTGTATCAAGTTTCAAAGAGCTAGCACAAACCGTGTTTGATTTAGAGTTCCAACTACATGTATCCATATAGGAGAAAACAGAGTGAAACCGAAAAATTAAAACTGTTACTGCCAACGAAAGGTTTAACCTAGAAGAACGAAATTTGATGGGCCAAGTGGAATTGCGGTACTGATCATTACCTGAAAGTGTCATGAAGATTGGGTGAAAAAATGTGTGCTGAGATTTCAGGAAACTCGTAGTTTTTTGGAAGCTTGGCAACCCCTTTCCATGAAAGTGATTTGCGGTGGTCTGTGCTTAGGGCTACATCAATAGGAAACAAACCATAGAGATAGAGCTTGGAACTACTTTATTGTGTCAAGTTTCAGAGAGCTAGCACAAACCGTGTGTCATTTAGAGTTCCAATTACATGTATCCATATAGGAGAAAACAGAGTGAAACCTAAAAAATTAAAACTGTTACTGCCAACGAATGGTTTAACCTAGAAGAACGAAATTTGGTGAGCCAAGTGGGATTGGGGTACTGATCATTACCTGAAAGTGTCATCAATATTGGTTGAAAAAATGTGTGCGGAGATTTCAGGAAACTCGTAGTTTTTTGGAAGCTTGGCAACACCTTTCCATGAAAGGGATTTGCGCTGGTCTCTGCTTAGGGCTACATCAATAGGAAACAAACCATAGAGACAGAACTTGGAACTACTTTATTGTGTCAAGTTTCAAAGAGCTAGCACAAACCGTGTTTGATTTAGAGTTCCAACTACATGTATCCATAAATGAGAAAACAGAGTGAAACCTAAAAATTAAAACTGTTACTGCCAACGAACGGTTTAACCTAGAAGAATGAAATTTGGTGAGCCAAATGGGATTGGGGTACTGATCATTACCTGGAAGTGTCATCAATATTGGGTGAAAAAATGTGTGCTGAGATTTCAGGAAACTGGTAGTTTTTTGGAAACTTTCAACCCCTTTCCATGAAAGTGATTTGCGGTGGTCTCTGCTTAGGGCTACATCAATAGGAAACAAACCATAGACATAGAACTTGGAACTACTTTATTGTGTCAAGTTTCAAAGAGCTAGCACAAACCGTGTTTGATTTAGAGTTCCAACTACATGTATCCATATAGGAGAAAACAGAGTGAAACCTAAAAATTAAAACTCGTACTGCCAACAAACGGTTTAACCTAGAAGAACGAAATTTGGTGAGCCAAGTGAGATTGGGGTACTGATCATTACCTGAAAGTGTCATCAAGATTGTGTGAAAAAATGTGTGCTGAGATTCAGGAAAATCGTAGTTTTTTGGAAGCTTGGCAACCCCTTTCCGTGAAAGTGATTTGCGCCGGTCTCTGCTTAGTGCTACATCAATAGGAAACAAACCATAGAGATAGATCTCGGGACTACTTTATTGTGTCAAGTTTCAAAGAGCTAGCACAAACCGTGTTTGATTTAGAGTTCCAACTACATGTATCCATATAGGAGAAAACAGAGTGAAACCTAAAAATTAAAACTCGTACTGCCAACAAACGGTTTAACCTAGAAGAACGAAATTTGGTGAGCCAAGTGAGATTGGGGTACTGATCATTACCTGAAAGTGTCATCAAGATTGTGTGAAAAAATGTGTGCTGAGATTCAGGAAAACCGTAGTTTTATGGAAGCTTGGCAACCCCTTTCCATTAAAGTGATTTGCGCCGGTCTCTGATTAGGGCTACCTCAATAGGAAACAAACCATAGAGATAGAACTTGGAACTACTTTATTGTGTCAAGTTTCAAAGAGTTAGCCCAAACCGTGTTTGATTTAGAGTTCCAACTACATGTATCCATATAGGAGAAAACAGAGTGAAACCTAAAAATTAAAACTGTTACTGCCATCGAACGGTTTAACATAGAAGAACGAAATTTGCTGAGCCAAGTGGATTTGGGGTACTGATCATTACCTGAAAGTGTCATCAAGATTGGGTGAAAAAATGTGTGCTGAGATTTTAGGAAACTCGTAGTTTTTTGGAAGCTTGGCAACCCCTTTCCATGAAAGTGATTTGCGCCGGTCTCTGCTTAGGGCTACATCAATAGGAAACAAACCATAGAGACAGAACTTGGAACTACTTTATTGTGTCAAGTTTCAAAGAGCTAGCACAAACCGTGTTGGATTTAGAGTTCCAACTACATGTATCCATATAGGAGAAAACAGAGTGAAAGATAAAAATTAAAACTGTTACTGCCATCGAAAGGTTTAACCTAGATGAACGAAATTTGGTGAGCCTAGTGGGATTGGAGTAGTGATCCTTACCTGAAAGTGTCATCAAGATTGGGTGAAAAAATGTGTGATGAGATTTCAGGAAACTCGTAGTATTTTGGAAGCTTGGCAACCCATTTCAATGAAAGTGATTTGCGGTGGTCTCTGCTTAGGGCTACATCAATAGGAAACAAACCATAGAGGTCGAACTTGGAACTACTTTATTGTGTCAAGTTTCAAAGAGCTAGCACAAACCGTGTTTGATTTAGAGTTCCAACTACATGTATCCATATAGGAGAAAACAGAGTGAAACCTAAAAATTAAAACTCGTACTGCCAACAAACTGTTTAACCTAGAAGAACGAAATTTGGTGAGCCAAGTGAGATTGGGGTACTGATCATTACCTGAAAGTGTCATCAAGATTGGGAGAAAAAATGTGTGCTGAGATTTCAGGAAACTCTTACTTTTTTGGAAGCTCGGCAACCCCTTTCCATGAAAGTGATTTGCGCCGGTCTCTGCTTAGGGCTACATCAATAGGAAACAAAGCATAGAGAAAGAACTTTGAACTACTTTATTGTGTCAAGTTTCAAAGAGCTAGCACAAACCGTGTTTGATTTAGAGTTCCTAAAATATGTATCCATTAGGAGAAAACAGAGTGAAACCTAAAAATTAAAACTCTTACTGCCAAGGAACGGTTTAACCAAGAAGAACAAAATTTGGTGAGCCAAGTGGATTTGGGGTACTGATCATTACCTGAAAGTGTCATCAAGATTGTGTGAAAAAATGTGTGCTGAGATTCAGGAAACTCGTAGTTTTTTGGAAGCTTGGCAACCCCTTTCCGTGAAAGTGATTTGCGCCGGTCTCTGCTTAGGGCTACATCAATAGGAAACAAACCATCGAGATAGATCTTGGGACTCTTTTATTGTGTCAAGTTTCAAAGAGCTAGCACAAACCGTGTTTGATTTAGAGTTCCAACTACATGTATCCATATAGGAGAAAACAGAGTGAAAGATAAAAATTAAAACTCTTACTGCCAACGAACGGTTTTACCTAGAAGAACGAAATTTGGTGAGCCAAATGGGATTGGGGTAGTGATCATTACCTGAAAGTGTCATCAATATTGGGTGAAAAAATATGGGCTGAGATTTCAGGAAACTCGTAATTTTTTGGAAGCTTGGCAACCCCTTTCCGTGAAAGTGATTTGCGCCGGTCTCTGATTAAGGCTATCTCAATAGGAAACAAACCATAGAGATAGAACTTGGAACTACTTTATTGTGTCAAGTTTCAAAGAGCTAGCACAAACCGTGTTTGATTTAGAGTTCCAACTACATGTATCCATATAGGAGAAAACAGAGTGAAACCTAAAAATTAAAACTGTTACTGCCATCGAACGGTTTAACCTAGAAGAACGAAATTTGCTGAGCCAAGTGGATATGGGGTACAGATCATTACCTGAAAGTGTCATCAAGATAGGTTGAAATAATCTGTGCTGAGATTTCAGGAAACTCGTAGTTTTTTGGAAGCTTGGCAACCCCTTTCCATGAAAGTGATTTGCGCTGGTCTCTGCTTAGGGCTACATCAATAGGAAACAAACCATAGAGGTCGAACTTGGAACTACTTTATTGTGTCAAGTTTCAAAGAGCTAGCAGAAACCGTGTTTGATTTAGAGTTCCAACTACATGTATCCATATAGGAGAAAACAGAGTGAAAGATAAAAATTAAAACTCTTACTGCCAACGAACGGTTTTACCTAGAAGAACGAAATTTGGTGAGCCAAATGGGATTGGGGTACTGATCATTACCTGAAAGTGTCATCAAGATTGGGTGAAAAAATGTGTGCTGAGATTTCAGGAAACTCGTAGTTTTCTAGAAGCTTGGCAACCCCTTTCCGTGAGAGAGATTTGCGCCGGTCTCTGCTTAGGGCTACATCAATAGGAAACAAACCATAGAGATAGAACTTGGAACTACTTTATTGTGTCAAGTTTCAAAGAGCTAGCACAAACCGTGTTTGATTTAGAGTTCCAACTACATGTATCCATATAGGAGAAAACAGAGTGAAACCGAAAAATTAAAACTGTTACTGCCAACGAACGGTTTAACCTAGAAGAACGAAATTTGGTGAGCCAAATGGGATTGGGGTACTGATCATTACCTGAAAGTGTCATCAATATTGGGTGAAAAAATGTGTGCTGAGATTTCAGGAAACTCGTAGTTTTTTGGAAGCTTTCAACCCCTTTCCATGAAAGTGATTTGCGGAGGTCTCTGCTTAGGGCTACATCAGTAGGAAACAAACCATAGAGATAGAACTTGGAACTACTTTATTGTGTCAAGTTTCAAAGAGCTAGCACAAACTGTGTTGGATTTAGAGTTCCAACTACATGTATCCATATAGAAGAAAACAGATTGAAAGATAAAAATTAAAACTGTTACTGCCATCGAAAGGTTTAACCTAGATGAACGAAATTTGGTGAGCCTAGTGGGATTGGCGTACTGATCCTTACCTGAAAGTGTCATCAAGATTGGGTGAAAAAATGTGTGCTGATATTTCAGGAAACTCGTAGTTTTTTGGAAGCTTGGCAACCCATTTCCATGAAAGTGATTTGCGGTGGTCTCTGCTTAGGGCTTCATCAATAAGAAACAATCCATAGAGATAGAACTTGTAACTACTTTATTGTGTCAAGTTTCAAAGAGCTAGCACAAACCGTGTTTGATTTAGAGTTCCAAATACATGTATCCATATAGGAGAAAACAGAGTGAAACCTAAAAATTAAAACTCGTACTGCCAACAAACGGTTTAACCTAGAAGAACGAAATTTGGTGAGCCAAGTGAGATTGGGGTACTGATCATTACCTGAAAGTGTCATCAAGATTGTGTGAAAAAATGTGTGCTGAGATTCAGGAAACTCCTAGTTTTTTGGAAGCTTGGCAACCCCTTTCCGTGAAAGTGATTTGCGCTGGTCTCTGCTTAGGGCTACATCAATAGGAAACAAGCCATACAGATAGATCTTGGGACTACTTTATTGTGTCAAGTTTCAAAGAGCTAGCACAAACCGTGTTTGATTTAGAGTTCCAACTACATGTATCCATATAGGAGAAAACAGAGTGAAACCTAAAAATGAAAACTGTTACTGCCAACGAACGGTTTAACCTAGAAGAACGAAAATTGGTGAGCCAAGTGGGATTGGGGTACTGATCCTTACCTGAAAGTGTCATCAAGATTGGGTGAAAAAATGTGTGCTGAGATTTCAGGAAACTCTTACTTTTTTGGAAGCTTGGCAACCCCTTTCCATGAAAGTGATTTGCGCCGGTCTCTGCTTAGGGCTACATCAATAGGAAACAAACCATAGAGACATAACTTTGAACTACTTTATTGTGTCAAGTTTCAAAGAGCTAGCACAAACCGTGTTTGATTTAGAGTTCCTAAAATATGTATCCATTAGGAGAAGACAGAGTGAAACTTAAAAATTAAAACTCTTACTGCCAAGGAACGGTTTAAGCAAGAAGAACGAAATTTGGTGAGCCAAGTGGATTTAGGGTACTGATCATTACCTGAAAGTGTCATCAAGATTGTGTGAAAAAATGTGTGCTGAGATTCAGGAAACTCGTAGTTTTTTGGAAGCTTGGCAACCCCTTTCCGTGAAAGTGATTTGCGCCGGTCTCTGCTTAGGGCTACATCAATAGGAAACAAACCATAGAGATAGATCTTGGGACTACTTTATTGTGTCAAGTTTCAAAGAGCTAGCACAAACCGTGTTTGATTTAGAGTTCCAACTACATGCATCCATATAGGAGAAAACAGAGTGAAACCGAAAAATTAAAACTGTTACTGCCAACGAACGGTTTTACCTAGAAGAACGAAATTTGGTGAGCCAAATGGGATTGGGGTACTGATCATTACCTGAAAGTGTCATCAATATTGGGTGAAAAAATATGGGCTGAGATTTCAGGAAACTCGTAGTTTTTTGGAAGCTTGGCAACCCCTTTCCGTGAAAGTGATTTGCGCCGGTCTCTGATTAAGGCTATCTCAATAGGAAACAAACCATAGAGATAGAACTTGGAACTACTTTATTGTGTCAAGTTTCAAAGAGCTAGCAGAAAACGTGTTTGATTTAGAGTTCCAACTACATGTATCCATATAGGAGAAAACAGAGTGAAAGATAAAAATTAAAACTCTTACTGCCTACGAACGGTTTAATCTAGAAGAACGAAATTTGGTGAGCCAAGTGGGATTGGGGTACTGATCATTACCTGAAAGTGTCATCAAGATTGGGTGAAAAAATGTGTGCTGAGATTTCAGGAAACTCGTAGTTTTCTAGAAGCTTGGCAACCCCTTTCCGTGAAAGAGATTTGCGCCGGTCTCTGCATAGGGCTACATCAATAGGAAACAAACCATAGAGATAGAACTTGGAACTAATTTATTGTGTCAAGTTTCAAAGAGCTAGCACAAACCGTGTTTGATTTAGAGTTCCAACTACATGTATCCATATAGGAGAAAACAGAGTGAAACCTAAAAATTAAAACTGTTACTGCCATTGAACAGTTTAACCTAGAAGAACGAAATTTGCTGAGCCAAGTGGATTTGGGGTATGAGCATTACCTGAAAGTGTCATCAAGATTGGGTGAAAAAATGTGGGGTGAGATTTCAGGAAACTCGTAGTTTTTTGGAAGCTTGGCAACCCCTTTCCATGAAAGTGATTTGCGCCGGTCTCTGCTTAGGGCTACATCAATAGGAAACAAACCATAGAGATAGAACTTGGAACTACTTTATTGTGTCAAGTTTCAAAGAGCTAGCACAAACCATGTTTGATTTAGAGTTCCAACTACATGTATCCATATAGGAGAAAACAGAGTGAAACCTAAAAATTAAAACTGTTACTGCCATCAAACGGTTTAACCAAGAAGAACGAAATTTGGTGATCCAAGTGGATTTGGGGTACTGATCATTACCTGAAAGTGTCATCAAGATTGGGTGAAAAAATTTGTGCTGAGATTTCAGGAAATTCGTAGTTTTCTAAAAGCTTGGCAACCCCTTTCCATATAAGTGATTTGCGGTGGTCTCTGCTTAGGGCTACATCAATAGGAAGCAAACCATAGAAACAGAACTTTGAACTACTTTATTGTGTCAAGTTTCAAAGAGCTAGCACAAACCGTGTTTGATTTAGAGTTCCAAGTACATGTATCCATATAGGAGAAAACAGAGTGAAACCTAAAAATGAAAACTGTTACTGCCAACGAACGGTTTAACCTAGAAGAACGAAAATTGGTCAGCCAAGTGGGATTGGGGTAGTGATCCTTACCTGAAAGTGTCATCAAGTTTGGGTGAAAAAATGTGTGCTGAGATTTCAGGAAACTCTTACTTTTTTGGAAGCTTGGCAACCCCTTTCCATGAAAGTGATTTGCGCCGGTCTCTTCTTAGTGCTACATAAATAGGAAACAAACCATAGAGACAGAACTTTGAACTACTTTATTGTGTCAAGTTTCAAAGAGCTAGCACAAACCGTGTTTGATTTAGAGTTCCTAAAACATGTGTTAATTAGGAGAAAACAGAGTGAAACCTAAAAATTAAAACTGTTACTGCCATCGAACGGTTTAGCCTAGAAGAACGAAATTTGGTGAGCCATGTGGGATTGGGGTACTGATCATTACCTGAAAGTGTCATCAAGATTGGGTGAAAAAATGTGTGCTGAGATTTCAGGAAACTCGTAGTTTTTTTGGAAGCTTTGGCAACCCATTTCCATGAAAGTGATTTGCGGTGGTCTCTGCTTAGGGCTACATCAATAAGAAACAATCCATAGATATAGAACTGGGAACTACTTTATTGTGTCAAGTTTCAAAGAGCTAGCACAAACCGTGTTTGATTTAGAGTTCCAACTACATGTATCCATATAGGAGAAAACAGAGTGAAACAAAAATTAAAACTCGTACTGCCAACAAACGGTTTAACCTAGAAGAACGAAATTTGGTGATCCAAGTGAGATTGGGGTACTGATCATTACCTGAAAGTGTCATCAAGATTGTGTGAAAAAATGTGTGCTGAGATTCAGGAAACTCGTAGTTTTTTGGAAGCTTGGCTACCCCTTTCCGTGAAAGTGATTTGCGGTGGTTTCCACTTAGGGCTACATCAATAAGAAACAAACCATAGAGATAGAACTTGGAACTACTTTATTGTGTCAAGTTTCAAAGAGCTAGCAAAAACCGTATTTGATTTAGAGTTCCAACTACATGTATCCATATAGGAGAAAACAGAATGAAACCTAAAAATTAAAACTGTTACTGCCAATGAACGGTTTAACCTAGAAGAACGAAATTTGGTGAGCCAAGTGGGATTGGGGTACTGAAAATTACCTGAAAGTGTCATCAAGATTGGGTGAAAAAATATGGGCTGAGATTTCAGGAAACTCGTAGTTTTTTGGAAGCATGGCAACCCCTTTCCATGAAAGGGTTTTGCGCCGGTCTCTGCTTAGGGCTACATCAATAGGAAACAAACCATAGAGACAGAACATGGAACTACTTTATTCTGTCAAGTTTCAAAGAGCTAGCACAAACCGTGTTGGATTTAGAGTTCCAACTACATGTATCCATATAGGAGAAAACAGAGTGAAAGATAAAAATTAAAACTGTTACTGCCATCGAAAGGTTTAACCTAGATGAACGAAATTTGGTGAGCCTAGTGGGATTGGTGTACTGATCCTTACCTGAAAGTGTCATCAAGATTAGGTGAAAAAATGTGTGATGAGATTTCAGGAAACACGTAGTATTTTGGAAGCTTGGCAACCCATTTCCATGAAAGTGATTTGCGGTGGTCTCTGCTTAGGGCTACATCAATAGGAAACAAACCAAAGAGGTCGAACTTGGAACTACTTTATTGTGTCAAGTTTCAAAGAGCTAGCACAAACCGTGTTTGATTTAGAGTTCCAACTACTTGTATCCATATAGGAGAAAACAGAGTGAAAGATAAAAATTAAAACTCTTACTGCCAACGAACGGTTTAATCTAGAAGAACGAAATTTGGTGAGCCAAGTGGGATTGGGATACTGATCATTACCTGAAAGTGTCTTCAAGATTGTGTGAAAAAATATGTGCTGAGATTTCAGGAAACTCGTAGTTTTTTGGAAGCTTGGCAACCCCTTTCCGTGAAAGAGATTTGCGCCGGTCTCTGCTTAGGGCTACATCAATAGGAAACAAACCATAGAGATAGAACTTGGGACTAATTTATTGTGTCAAGTTTGAAACAGCTAGCACAAACCGTGTTTGATTTAGAGTTCCAACTACATGTATCCATATAGGAGAAAACAGAGTGAAACCTAAAAATTAAAACTGTTATTGCCAACGAACAGTTTAAACTAGAAGAATGAAATTTGGTGAGCCAAGTGAAATTGGGGTATGAGCATTACATGAAAGTGTCATCAAGATTGGGTGAAAAAATGTGGGGTGAGATTTCAGGAAACTCGTAGTTTTTTGGAAGCTTGGCAACCCCTTTCCATGAAAGTGATTTGCGCCGGTCTCTGCTTAGGGATACATCAATAGGAAACAAACCATAGAGATAGAACTTGGAACTACTTTATTGTGTCAAGTTTCAAAGAGCTAGCACAAACCGTGTTTGATTTAGAGTTCCAACTACATGTATCCATATAGGAGAAAACAGAGTGAAACCTAAAAATTAAAACTGTTACTGCCGTCAAATGGTTTAACCAAGAAGAACGAAATTTGGTGATCCAAGTGGATTTGGGGTACTGATCATTACCTGAAAGTGTCATCAAGATTGGGTGAAAAAATGTGTGCTGAGATTTCAGGAAACTCATAGTTTTCTAAAAGCTTGGCAACCCCATTCCATGAAAGTGATTTGCGCTGGTCTCTGCTTAGGGCTACATCAATAGGAAGCAAACCATAGAAACAGAACTTTGAACTACTTTATTGTGTCAAGTTTCAAAGAGCTAGCACAAACCGTGTTTGATTTAGAGTTCCAAGTACATGTATCCATATAGGAGAAAACAGAGTGAAACCTAAAAATGAAAAGTGTTACTGTCAACGAACGGTTTAACCTAGAAGAACGAAAATTGGTCAGCCAAGTGGGATTGGGGTACTGATCCTTACCTGAAAGTGTCATCAAGATTGGGTGAAAAAATATGTGCTGAGATTTCAGGAAACTCTTACTTTTTTGGAAGCTTGGCAACCCCTTTCCATGAAAGTGATTTGTGACGGTCTCTGCTTAGGGCTACATCAATAGGAAACAAACCATAGAGACAGAACTTTGAACTACTTTATTGTGTCAAGTTTCAAAGAGCTAGCGCAAACCGTGTTTGATTTAGAGTTCCTAAAACATGTATTAATTAGGAGAAAACAGAGTGAAACCTAAAAATTAAAACTGTTACTGCCATCGAACGGTTTAAACTAGAAGAACGAAATTTGGTGAGCCATGTGGGATTGGGGTACTGATCATTACCTGAAAGGGTCATCAAGATTGGGTGAAAAAATGTGTGCTGAGATTTCAGGAAACTCGTAGTTTTTTTGGAAGCTTGGCTACCCATTTCCATGAAAGTGATTTGCGGTGGTCTCTGCTTAGGGCTACATCAATAAGAAACAATCCATAGATATAGAACTTGGAACTACTTTATTGTGTCAAGTTTCAAAGAGCTAGCACAAACCGTGTTTGATTTGGAGTTCCAACTACATGTATCCATATAGGAGAAAACAGAGTGAAACAAAAATTAAAACTCGTACTGCCAACAAACGGTTTAACCTAGAAGAATGAAATTTGGTGATCCAAGTGAGATTGGGGTACTGATCATTACCTGAAAGTGTCATCAAGACTGTGTGAAAAAATATGTGCTGAGATTCAGGAAACTCGTAGTTTTTTGGAAGCTTGGCTACCCCTTTCCGTGAAAGTGATTTGCGCCGGTCTCTGATTAAGGCTATCTCAATAGGAAACAAACCATAGAGATAGAACTTGGAACTACTTTATTGTGTCAAGTTTCAAAGAGCTAGCAGAAAACGTGTTTGATTTAGAGTTCCAACTACATGTATCCATATAGGAGAAAACAGAGTGAAAAATAAAAATTAAAACTCTTACTGCCAACGAACGGTTTAATCTAGAAGAACGAAATTTGGTGAGCCAAGTGGGATTGGGGTACTGATCATTACCTGAAAGTGTCATCAAGATTGGGTGAAAAAATGTGTGCTGAGATTTCAGGAAACTCGTAGTTTTCTAGAAGCTTGGCAACCCCTTTCCGTGAAAGAGATTTGCGCCGGTCTCTGCATAGGGCTACATCAATAGGAAACAAACCATAGAGATAGAACTTGGAACTACTTTATTGTGTCAAGTTTCAAAGAGCTAGCACAAACCGTGTTTGATTTAGAGTTCCAACTACATGTATCCATATAGGAGAAAACAGAGTGAAACCTAAAAATTAAAACTGTTACTGCCATTGAACAGTTTAACCTAGAAGAACGAAATTTGCTGAGCCAAGTGGATTTGGGGTATGAGCATTACCTGAAAGTGTCATCAAGATTGGGTGAAAAAATGTGGGGTGAGATTTCAGGAAACTCGTAGTTTTTTGGAAGCTTGGCAACCCCTTTCCATGAAAGTGATTTGCGCCGGTCTCTGCTTAGGGCTACATCAATAGGAAACAAACCATAGAGATAGAACTTGGAACTACTTTATTGTGTCAAGTTTCAAAGAGCTAGCACAAACCATGTTTGATTTAGAGTTCTAACTACATGTATCCATATAGGAGAAAACAGAGTGAAACCTAAAAATTAAAACTGTTACTGCCATCAAACGGTTTAACCAAGAAGAACGAAATTTGGTGATCCAAGTGGATTTGGGGTACTGATCATTACCTGAAAGTGTCATCAAGATTGGGTGAAAAAATTTGTGCTGAGATTTCAGGAAATTCGTAGTTTTCTAAAAGCTTGGCAACCCCTTTCCATGTAAGTGATTTGCGGTGGTCTCTGCTTAGGGCTACATCAATAGGAAGCAAACCATAGAAACAGAACTTTGAACTACTTTATTGTGTCAAGTTTCAAAGAGCTAGCACAAACCGCGTTTGATTTAGAGTTCCAAGTACATGTATCCATATAGGAGAAAACAGAGTGAAACCTAAAAATGAAAACTGTTACTGCCAACGAACGGTTTAACCTAGAAGAACGAAAATTGGTCAGCCAAGTGGGATTGGGGTAGTGATCCTTACCTGAAAGTGTCATCAAGATTGGGTGAAAAAATGTGTGCTGAGATTTCAGGAAACTCTTACTTTTTTGGAAGCTTGGCAACCCCTTTCCATGAAAGTGATTTGCGCCGGTCTCTTCTTAGTGCTACATAAATAGGAAACAAACCATAAAGACAGAACTTTGAACTACTTTATTGTGTCAAGTTTCAAAGAGCTAGCACAAACCGTGTTTGATTTAGAGTTCCTAAAACATGTGTTAATTAGGAGAAAACAGAGTGAAACCTAAAAATTAAAACTGTTACTGCCATCGAACGGTTTAGCCTAGAAGAACGAAATTTCGTGAGCCATGTGGGATTGGGGTACTGATCATTACCTGAAAGTGTCATCAAGATTTGGTGAAAAAATGTGTGCTGAGATTTCAGGAAACTCGTAGTTTTTTTGGAAGCTTTGGCAACCCATTTCCATGAAAGTGATTTGTGGTGGTCTCTGCTTAGGGCTACATCAATAAGAAACAATCCATAGATATAGAACTGGGAACTACTTTATTGTGTCAAGTTTCAAAGAGCTAGCACAAACCGTGTTTGATTTAGAGTTCCAACTACATGTATCCATATAGGAGAAAACAGAGTGAAACAAAAATTAAAACTCGTACTGCCAACAAACGGTTTAACCTAGAAGAACGAAATTTGGTGATCCAAGTGAGATTGGGGTACTGATCATTACCTGAAAGTGTCATCAAGATTGGGTGAAAAAATGTGTGCTGAGATTCAGGAAACTCGTAGTTTTTTGGAAGCTTGGCTACCCCTTTCCGTGAAAGTGATTTGCGGTGGTTTCTGCTTAGGGCTACATCAATAAGAAACAAACCATAGAGATAGAACTTGGAACTACTTTATTGTGTCAAGTTTCAAAGAGCTAGCAAAAACCGTATTTGATTTAGAGTTCCAACTACATGTATCCATATAGGAGAAAACAGAATGAAACCTAAAAATTAAAACTGTTACTGCCAATGAACGGTTTAACCTAGAAGAACGAAATTTGGTGAGCCAAGTGGGATTGGGGTACTGAAAATTACCTGAAAGTTTCATCAAGATTGGGTGAAAAAATGTGGGCTGAGATTTCAGGAAACTCGTAGTTTTTTGGAAGCATGGCAACCCCTTTCCATGAAAGGGTTTTGCGCCGGTCTCTGCTTAGGGCTACATCAATAGGAAACAAACCATAGAGACAGAACATGGAACTACTTTATTCTGTCAAGTTTCAAAGAGCTAGCACAAACCGTGTTGGATTTAGAGTTCCAACTACATGTATCCATATAGGAGAAAACAGAGTGAAAGATAAAAATTAAAACTGTTACTGCCATCGAAAGGTTTAACCTAGATGAACGAAATTTGGTGAGCCTAGTGGGATTGGCGTACTGATCCTTACCTGAAAGTGTCATCAAGATTAGGTGAAAAAATGTGTGATGAGATTTCAGGAAACACGTAGTATTTTGGAAGCTTGGCAACCCATTTCCATGAAAGTGATGCGGTGGTCTCTGCTTAAGGCTACATCAATAGGAAACAAACCAAAGAGGTCGAACTTGGAACTACTTTATTGTGTCAAGTTTCAAAGAGCTAGCACAAACCGTGTTTGATTTAGAGTTCCAACTACTTGTATCCATATAGGAGAAAACAGAGTGAAAGATAACAATTAAAACTCTTACTGCCAACGAACGGTTTAATCTAGAAGAACGAAATTTGGTGAGCCAAGTGGGATTGGGATACTGATCATTACCTGAAAGTGTCATCAAGATTGTGTGAAAAAATATGTGCTGAGATTTCAGGAAACTCGTAGTTTTTTGGAAGCTTGGCAACCCCTTTCCGTGAAAGAGATTTGCGCCGGTCTCTGCTTAGGGCTACATCAATAGGAAACAAACCATAGAGATAGAACTTGGGACTAATTTATTGTGTCAAGTTTGAAACAGCTAGCACAAACCGTGTTTGATTTAGAGTTCCAACTACATGTATCCATATAGGAGAAAACAGAGTGAAACCTAAAAATTAAAACTGTTATTGCCAACGAACAGTTTAAACTAGAAGAATGAAATTTGGTGAGCCAAGTGAAATTGGGGTATGAGCATTACATGAAAGTGTCATCAAGATTGGGTGAAAAAATGTGGGGTGAGATTTCAGGAAACTCGTAGTTTTTTGGAAGCTTGGCAACCCCTTTCCATGAAAGTGATTTGCGCCGGTCTCTGCTTAGGGCTACATCAATTGGAAACAAACCATAGAGATAGAACTTGGAACTACTTTATTGTGTCAAGTTTCAAAGAGCTAGCACAAACCGTGTTTGATTTAGAGTTCCAACTACATGTATCCATATAGGAGAAAACAGAGTGAAACCTAAAAATTAAAACTGTTACTGCCGTCAAATGGTTTAACCAAGAAGAACGAAATTTGGTGATCCAAGTGGATTTGGGGTACTGATCATTACCTGAAAGTGTCATCAAGATTGGGTGAAAAAATGTGTGCTGAGATTTCAGGAAACTCATAGTTTTCTAAAAGCTTGGCAACCCCATTCCATGAAAGTGATTTGCGCTGGTCTCTGCTTAGGGCTACATCAATAGGAAGCAAACCATAGAAACAGAACTTTCAACTACTTTATTGTGTCAAGTTTCAAAGAGCTAGCACAAACCGTGTTTGATTTAGAGTTCCAAGTACATGTATCCATATAGGAGAAAACAGAGTGAAACCTAAAAATGAAAAGTGTTACTGTCAACGAACGGTTTAACCTAGAAGAACGAAAATTGGTCAGCCAAGTGGTTTTGGGGTACTGATCCTTACCTGAAAGTGTCATCAAGATTGGGTGAAAAAATGTGTGCTGAGATTTCAGGAAACTCTTACTTTTTTGGAAGCTTGGCAACCCCTTTCCATGAAAGTGATTTGTGACGGTCTCGGCTTAGGGCTACATCAATAGGAAACAAACCATAGAGACAGAACTTTGAACTACTTTATTGTGTCAAGTTTCAAAGAGCTAGCGCAAACCGTGTTTGATTTAGAGTTCCTAAAACATGTATTAATTAGGAGAAAACAGAGTGAAACCTAAAAATTAAAACTGTTACTGCCATCGAACGGTTTAAACTAGAAGAACGAAATTTGGTGAGCCATGTGGGATTGGGGTACTGATCATTACCTGAAAGGGTCATCAAGATTGGGTGAAAAAATGTGTGCTGAGATTTCAGGAAACTCGTAGTTTTTTTTGGAAGCTTGGCTACCCATTTCCATGAAAGTGATTTGCGGTGGTCTCTGCTTAGGGCTACATCAATAAGAAACAATCCATAGATATAGAACTTGGAACTACTTTATTGTGTCAAGTTTCAAAGAGCTAGCACAAACCGTGTTTGATTTGGAGTTCCAACTACATGTATCCATATAGGAGAAAACAGAGTGAAACAAAAATTAAAACTCGTACTGCCAACAAACGGTTTAACCTAGAAGAATGAAATTTGGTGATCCAAGTGAGATTGGGGTACTGATCATTACCTGAAAGTGTCATCAAGATTGTGTGAAAAAATATGTGCTGAGATTCAGGAAACTCGTAGTTTTTTGGAAGCTTGGCTACCCCTTTCCGTGAAAGTGATTTGCGCCAGTCTCTGCTTAGGGTTACATCAATAGGAAACAAACCATAGAGATAGATCTTGGGACTACTTTATTGTGTCAAGTTTCAAAGAGCTAGCACAAACCGTGTTTGATTTAGAGTTCCAACTACATGTATCCATATAGGAGAAAACAGAGTGAAACCGAAAAATTAAAACTGTTACTGCCAACGAACGGTTTAACATAGAAGAACGAAATTTGGTGAGCCAAATGGGATTAGGGTACTGATCATTACCTGAAAATGTCATCAATATTGGGTGAAAAAAATGTGTGTTGAGATTTCAGGAAACTCGTAGTTTTTGGAAGCTTTCAACCCCTTTCCATGAAAGTGATTTGCGGTGGTTTCTGCTTAGGGCTACATCAATAAGAAACAAACCATAGAGACAGAACTTGGAACTACTTTATTGTGTCAAGTTTCAAAGACCTAGCACAAACCGTGTTGGATTTAGAGTTCCAACTACATGTATTCATATAGGAGAAAACAGAGTGAAAGATAAAAATTAAAACTGTTACTGCCATCGAAAGTTTTAACCTAGATGAACGAAATTTGGTGAGCCTAGTGGGATTGGCATACTGATCCTTACCTGAAAGAGTCATCAAGATTGGGTGAAAAAATGTATGATGAGATTTCAGGAAACTCGTAGTATTTTGGAAGCTTGGCAACCCATTTCCATGAAAGTGATTTGCGGTGGTCTCTGCTTAGGGCTACATCAATAGGAAACAAACCATAGAGGTAGAACTTGGAACTACTTTATTGTGTCAAGTTTCAAAGAGCTAGCACAAACCGTGTTTGATTTAGAATTCCAACTACATGTATCCATATAGGAGAAAAAAGAGTGAAAGATAAAAATTAAAACTCTTACTGCCAACGAACGGTTTAATCTAGAAGAACGAAATTTGGTGAGCCAAGTGGGATTGGGGTACTGATCATTACCTGAAAGTGTCATCAGATTGTGTGAAAAAATATGTGCTGAGATTTCAGGAAACTCGTACTTTTTTGGAAGCTTGGCAACCCCTTTCCGTGAAAGTGATTTGCGCCGGTCTCTGCTTAGGGCTACATGAATAGGAAACATACCATAGAGATAGAACTTGGGACTACTTTATTGTGTCAAGTATCAAAGAGCTAGCACAAACCGTGTTGGATTTAGAGTTCCAACTACATGTATCCATATAGGAGAAAACAGAGTGAAACCTAAAAATTAAAACTGTTACTGCCAACGAACGGTTTAACCTAGAAGAATGAAATTTGGTGAGCCAAGTGAAATTGGGGTATGAGCATTACCTGAAAGTGTCATCAAGATTGGGTGAAAAAATGTGGGGTTAGATTTCAGGAAACTCGTAGTTTTTTGGAAGCTTGGCAACCCCTTTCCATGAAAGTGATTTGCGCCGGTCTCTGCTTAGGGCTACATCAATAGGAAACAAACCATAGAGACAGAACTTGGAACTACTTTATTGTGTCAAGTATCAAAGAGCTAGCACAAACCGTGTTGGATTTAGAGTTCCAACTACATGTATCCATATAGGAGAAAATAGAGTGAAAGATAAAAATTAAAACTGTTACTGCCATCGAAAGGTTAAACCTAGATGAACGAAATTTGGTGAGCCTAGTGGGAATGGCGTACTGATCCTTACCTGAAAGAGTCATCAAGATTGGGTGAAAAAATGTGTGATGAGATTTCAGGAAACTCGTAGTATTTTGGAAGCTTGGCAACCCATTTCCATGAAAGTGATTTGCGGTGGTCTCTGCTTAGGGCTACATCAATAGGAAAGAAACCATAGTGGTAGAACTTGGAACTACTTTATTGTGTCAAGTTTCAAAGAGCTAGCACAAACCGTGTTTGATTTAGAGTTCCAACTACATGTATCCATATAGGAGAAAACAGAGTGAAAGATAAAAATTAAAACTCTTACTGCCAACGAACGGTTTAATCTAGAAGAACGAAATTTGGTGTGCCAAGTGGGATTGGGGTACTGACCATTACCTGAAAGTGTCATCAAGATTGTGTGAAAAAATATGTGCTGAGATTTCAGAAAACTCGTAGTTTTTTGGAAGCTTGGCAACCCCTTTCCGTGAAAGTGATTTGCGCTGGTCTCTGCTTAGGGCTACATCAATAGGAAACAAACCATAGAGATAGAACTTGGAACTACTTTATTGTGTCAAGTTTCAAAGAGCTAGCACAAACCGTGTTTGATTTAGAGTTCCAACTACAGGTATCCATATAGGAGAAAACAGAGTGAAACCTAAAAATTAAAACTGTTACTGCCAATGAACGGTTTAACCTAGAAGAATGAAATTTGGTGAGCCAAGTGAAATTGGGGTATGAGCATTACCTGAAAGTGTCATCAAGATTGGGTGAAAAAATGTGGGGTTAGATTTCAGGAAACTCGTAGTTTTTTGGAAGCTTGGCAACCCCTTTCCATGAAAGTGATTTGCGCCGGTCTCTGCTTAGGGATACATCAATAGGAAACAAACCATAGAGATAGAACTTGGAACTATTTTATTGTGTCAAGTTTCAAAGAGCTAGCACAAACCGTGTTTGATTTACAGTTCCTACTACATGTATCCATATAGGAGAAAACAGAGTGAAACCTAAAAATTAAAACTGTTACTGCCATCAAACGGTTTAACCAAGAAGAACGAAATTTGGTGAGCCAAGTGGATTTGGGGTACTGATCATTACCTGAAAGTGTCATCAAGATTGGGTGAAAAAATGTGTGCTGAGATTTCAGGAAACTCGTAGTTTTCTAGAAGCTTGGCAACCCCTTTCCATGAAAGTGATTTGCGCCGGTCTCTGCTTAGGGCTACATCAATAGGAAACAAACCATAGAAACAGAACTTTGAACTACTTTATTGTGTCAAGTTTCAAAGAGCTAGCACATACCGTGTTTGATTTAGAGTTCCAAATACATTAATCCATATAAGAGAAAACAGAGTGAAACCTAAAAATTTAAACTGTTACTGCCAACGAACGGTTTAACCTTGAAGAACGAAAATTGGTGAGACAAGTGGGATTGGGGTACTGATCCTTACCTGAAAGTGTCATCAAGATTGGGTGAAAATATGTGTGCTGAGATTTCAGGAAACTCGTAGTTTTTTGGAAGCTTGGCATCCCCTTTCCATGATAGTGGTTTCCGCCGGTCTCTGCTTAGGGCTACATCAATAGGAAACAAACCGTAGAAATAAACTTGGAACTACTTTTTTGTGTCAAGTTTCAAAGAGCTAACACAAACCGTGTTTGATTTAGAGTTCCAACTACATGTATCCATATAGGAGAAAACAGAGTGAAACCTAAAAATTAAAACTGTTACTGCCAACGAACGGTTTAACCTAGAAGAACGAAAATTGGTGAGCCAAGTGGGATTGGGGTACTGATGATTAACTGAAAGTGTCATCAATATTGGGTGAAAAAATGTGTGCGGAGATTTCAGGAAAGTCGTAGTTTTTTGGAAGCTTGACAACCCCTTTCCGTGAAAGTGATTTGCGCCGGTCTCTGCTTAGGGCTACATCAATAGGAAACAAACCATAGAGATAGAACTTGGAACTACTTTATTGTGTCAAGTTTCAAAGAGCTAGCACAAATCGTGTTGGATTTAGAGTTCCAACTACATGTATCCATATAGGAGAAAACAGAGTGAAACCTAAAAATTAAAACTGTTTCTGCCAACGAACGGTTTAACCTAGAAGAACGAGAATTGGTGAGCCAAGTGGGATTGGGGTACTGATCCTTACCTGAAAGTGTCATCAAGATTCGGTGAAAAAATGTGTGCTGAGATTTCAGGAAACTCGTAGTTTTTTGGAAGCTTGGCATCCCCTTTCCATGATAGTGGTTTCCGCCGGTCTCTGCTTAGGGCTACATCAATAGGAAACACCGTAGAAATAGAACTTGGAACTACTTTATTGTGTCAAGTTTCAAAGAGCTAACACAAACCGTGTTTGATTTAGAGTTCCAACTACATGTATCCGTATAGGAGAAAACAGAATGAAACCTAAAAATTAAAACTGTTACTGCCAACGAACGGTTTAACCTAGAAGAACGGAAATTGGTGAGCCAAGTGTGATTGGGGTACTGATCCTTAACTGAATGTGTCATCAATATTGGGTGAAAAAATATGTCCGGAGATTTCAGGAAACTCGTAGTTTTTTGGAAGCTTGGCAACCCCTTTCCGTGAAAGTGATTTGCGCCGGTCTCTGCTTAGGACTACATCAATAGGAAACAAACCATAGAGATAGAACTTGGGACTACTTTATTGTGTCAAGTTTCAAACACCTAGCACAAACTGTGTTTGATTGAGAGTTCTAAATATATGTATGCATATAGGAGAAAACAGAGTGAAACCTAAAAATTAAAACTGTTACTGCCAACGAACGGACTAACCTAGAAGAACGAAATTTGATGAGCCAAGTGGGATTGGGGTAGTGATCATTACCAGAAAGTGTCATCAAGATTGGCTTAAAAAATGTGTGCTGAGATTTCAGGAAACTCGTAGTTTTTTGGAAGCTTGGCATCCCCTTTCCATGATAGTGGTTTCCGCCGGTCTCTGCTTAGGGCTACATCAATAGGAAACAAATCATAGAGATAGAACTTGGAACTACTTTATTGTGTCAAGTTTCAAAGAGCTAGCAAAAACCGTGTTTCATTTAGAGTTCCAACTACTTGTATCCATATAGGAGAAAACAGAGTGAAAGATAAAAATTAAAACTCTTACTGCCAACGAACGGTTTAATCTAGAAGAACGAAATTTGGTGAGCCAAGTGGGATTGGGATACTGATCATTACCTGAAAGTGTCATCAAGATTGTGTGAAAAAATATGTGCTGAGATTTCAGGAAACTCGTAGTTTTTTGGAAGCTTGGCAACCCCTTTCCGTGAAAGAGATTTGCGCCGGTCTCTGCTTAGGGCTACATCAATAGGAAACAAACCATAGAGATAGAACTTGGGACTAATTTATTGTGTCAAGTTTGAAACAGCTAGCACAAACCGTGTTTGATTTAGAGTTCCAACTACATGTATCCATATAGGAGAAAACAGAGTGAAACCTAAAAATTAAAACTGTTATTGCCAACGAACAGTTTAAACTAGAAGAATGAAATTTGGTGAGCCAAGTGAAATTGGGGTATGAGCATTACATGAAAGTGTCATCAAGATTGGGTGAAAAAATGTGGGGTGAGATTTCAGGAAACTCGTAGTTTTTTGGAAGCTTGGCAACCCCTTTCCATGAAAGTGATTTGCGCTGGTCTCTGCTTAGGGCTACATCAATTGGAAACAAACCATAGAGATAGAACTTGGAACTACTTTATTGTGTCAAGTTTCAAAGAGCTAGCACAAACCGTGTTTGATTTAGAGTTCCAACTACATGTATCCATATAGGAGAAAACAGAGTGAAACCTAAAAATTAAAACTGTTACTGCCGTCAAATGGTTTAACCAAGAAGAACGAAATTTGGTGATCCAAGTGGATTTGGGGTACTGATCATTACCTGAAAGTGTCATCAAGATTGGGTGAAAAAATGTGTGCTGAGATTTCAGGAAACTCATAGTTTTCTAAAAGCTTGGCAACCCCATTCCATGAAAGTGATTTGCGCTGGTCTCTGCTTAGGGCTACATCAATAGGAAGCAAACCATAGAAACAGAACTTTGAACTACTTTATTGTGTCAAGTTTCAAAGAGCTAGCACAAACCGTGTTTGATTTAGAGTTCCAAGTACATGTATCCATATAGGAGAAAACAGAGTGAAACCTAAAAATGAAAAGTGTTACTGTCAACGAACGGTTTAACCTAGAAGAACGAAAATTGGTCAGCCAAGTGGGATTGGGGTACTGATCCTTACCTGAAAGTGTCATCAAGATTGGGTGAAAAAATGTGTGCTGAGATTTCAGGAAACTCTTACTTTTTTGGAAGCTTGGCAACCCCTTTCCATGAAAGTGATTTGTGACGGTCTCGGCTTAGGGCTACATCAATAGGAAACAAACCATAGAGACAGAACTTTGAACTACTTTATTGTGTCAAGTTTCAAAGAGCTAGCGCAAACCGTGTTTGATTTAGAGTTCCTAAAACATGTATTAATTAGGAGAAAACAGAGTGAAACCTAAAAATTAAAACTGTTACTGCCATCGAACGGTTTAAACTAGAAGAACGAAATTTGGTGAGCCATGTGGGATTGGGGTACTGATCATTACCTGAAAGGGTCATCAAGATTGGGTGAAAAAATGTGTGCTGAGATTTCAGGAAACTCGTAGTTTTTTTGGAAGCTTGGCTACCCATTTCCATGAAAGTGATTTGCGGTGGTCTCTGCTTAGGGCTACATCAATAAGAAACAATCCATAGATATAGAACTTGGAACTACTTTATTGTGTCAAGTTTCAAAGAGCTAGCACAAACCGTGTTTGATTTGGAGTTCCAACTACATGTATCCATATAGGAGAAAACAGAGTGAAACAAAAATTAAAACTCGTACTGCCAACAAACGGTTTAACCTAGAAGAATGAAATTTGGTGATCCAAGTGAGATTGGGGTACTGATCATTACCTGAAAGTGTCATCAAGATTGTGTGAAAAAATATGTGCTGAGATTCAGGAAACTCGTAGTTTTTTGGAAGCTTGGCTACCCCTTTCCGTGAAAGTGATTTGTGCCAGTCTCTGCTTAGGGTTACATCAATAGGAAACAAACCATAGAGATAGATCTTGGGACTACTTTATTGTGTCAAGTTTCAAAGAGCTAGCACAAACCGTGTTTGATTTAGAGTTCCAACTACATGTATCCATATAGGAGAAAACAGAGTGAAACCGAAAAATTAAAACTGTTACTGCCAACGAACGGTTTAACATAGAAGAACGAAATTTGGTGAGCCAAATGGGATTAGGGTACTGATCATTACCTGAAAATGTCATCAATATTGGGTGAAAAAAATGTGTGTTGAGATTTCAGGAAACTCGTAGTTTTTGGAAGCTTTCAACCCCTTTCCATGAAAGTGATTTGCGGTGGTTTCTGCTTAGGGCTACATCAATAAGAAACAAACCATAGAGACAGAACTTGGAACTACTTTATTGTGTCAAGTTTCAAAGACCTAGCACAAACCGTGTTGGATTTAGAGTTCCAACTACATGTATTCATATAGGAGAAAACAGAGTGAAAGATAAAAATTAAAACTGTTACTGCCATCGAAAGGTTTAACCTAGATGAACGAAATTTGGTGAGCCTAGTGGGATTGGCATACTGATCCTTACCTGAAAGAGTCATCAAGATTGGGTGAAAAAATGTATGATGAGATTTCAGGAAACTCGTAGTATTTTGGAAGCTTGGCAACCCATTTCCATGAAAGTGATTTGCGGTGGTCTCTGCTTAGGGCTACATCAATAGGAAACAAACCATAGAGGTAGAACTTGGAACTACTTTATTGTGTCAAGTTTCAAAGAGCTAGCACAAACCGTGTTTGATTTAGAGTTCCAACTACATGTATCCATATAGGAGAAAAAAGAGTGAAAGATAAAAATTAAAACTCTTACTGCCAACGAACGGTTTAATCTAGAAGAACGAAATTTGGTGAGCCAAGTGGGATTGGGGTACTGATCATTACCTGAAAGTGTCATCAAGATTGTGTGAAAAAATATGTGCTGAGATTTCAGGAAACTCGTAGTTTTTTGGAAGCTTGGCAACCCCTTTCCGTGAAAGTGATTTGCGCCGGTCTCTGCTTAGGGCTACATGAATAGGAAACATACCATAGAGATAGAACTTGGGACTACTTTATTGTGTCAAGTATCAAAGAGCTAGCACAAACCGTGTTGGATTTAGAGTTCCAACTACATGTATCCATATAGGAGAAAACAGAGTGAAACCTAAAAATTAAAACTGTTACTGCCAACGAACGGTTTAACCTAGAAGAATGAAATTTGGTGAGCCAAGTGAAATTGGGGTATGAGCATTACCTGAAAGTGTCATCAAGATTGGGTGAAAAAATGTGGGGTTAGATTTCAGGAAACTCGTAGTTTTTTGGAAGCTTGGCAACCCCTTTCCATGAAAGTGATTTGCGCCGGTCTCTGCTTAGGGCTACATCAATAGGAAACAAACCATAGAGACAGAACTTGGAACTACTTTATTGTGTCAAGTATCAAAGAGCTAGCACAAACCGTGTTGGATTTAGAGTTCCAACTACATGTATCCATATAGGAGAAAATAGAGTGAAAGATAAAAATTAAAACTGTTACTGCCATCGAAAGGTTAAACCTAGATGAACGAAATTTGGTGAGCCTAGTGGGAATGGCGTACTGATCCTTACCTGAAAGAGTCATCAAGATTGGGTGAAAAAATGTGTGATGAGATTTCAGGAAACTCGTAGTATTTTGGAAGCTTGGCAACCCATTTCCATGAAAGTGATTTGCGGTGGTCTCTGCTTAGGGCTACATCAATAGGAAAGAAACCATAGTGGTAGAACTTGGAACTACTTTATTGTGTCAAGTTTCAAAGAGCTAGCACAAACCGTGTTTGATTTAGAGTTCCAACTACATGTATCCATATAGGAGAAAACAGAGTGAAAGATAAAAATTAAAACTCTTACTGCCAACGAACGGTTTAATCTAGAAGAACGAAATTTGGTGTGCCAAGTGGGATTGGGGTACTGACCATTACCTGAAAGTGTCATCAAGATTGTGTGAAAAAATATGTGCTGAGATTTCAGAAAACTCGTAGTTTTTTGGAAGCTTGGCAACCCCTTTCCGTGAAAGTGATTTGCGCTGGTCTCTGCTTAGGGCTACATCAATAGGAAACAAACCATAGAGATAGAACTTGGAACTACTTTATTGTGTCAAGTTTCAAACAGCTAGCACAAACCGTGTTTGATTTAGAGTTCCAACTACAGGTATCCATATAGCAGAAAACAGAGTGAAACCTAAAAATTAAAACTGTTACTGCCAATGAACGGTTTAACCTAGAAGAATGAAATTTGGTGAGCCAAGTGAAATTGGGCTATGAGCATTACCTGAAAGTGTCATCAAGATTGGGTGAAAAAATGTGGGGATAGATTTCAGGAAACTCGTAGTTTTTTGGAAGCTTGGCAACCCCTTTCCATGAAAGTGATTTGCGCCGGTCTCTGCTTAGGGATACATCAATAGGAAACAAACCATAGAGATAGAACTTGGAACTATTTTATTGTGTCAAGTTTCAAAGAGCTAGCACAAACCGTGTTTGATTTACAGTTCCTACTACATGTATCCATATAGGAGAAAACAGAGTGAAACCTAAAAATTAAAACTGTTACTGCCATCAAACGGTTTAACCAAGAAGAACGAAATTTGGTGAGCCAAGTGGATTTGGGGTACTGATCATTACCTGAAAGTGTCATCAAGATTGGGTGAAAAAATGTGTGCTGAGATTTCAGGAAACTCGTAGTTTTCTAGAAGCTTGGCAACCCCTTTCCATGAAAGTGATTTGCGCCGGTCTCTGCTTAGGGCTACATCAATAGGAAACAAACCATAGAAACAGAACTTTGAACTACTTTATTGTGTCAAGTTTCAAAGAGCTAGCACATACCGTGTTTGATTTAGAGTTCCAAATACATTAATCCATATAAGAGAAAACAGAGTGAAACCTAAAAATTAAAACTGTTACTGCCAACGAACGGTTTAACCTTGAAGAACGAAAATTGGTGAGACAAGTGGGATTGGGGTACTGATCCTTACCTGAAAGTGTCATCAAGATTGGGTGAAAATATGTGTGCTGAGATTTCAGGAAACTCGTAGTTTTTTGGAAGCTTGGCATCCCCTTTCCATGATGGTGGTTTCCGCCGGTCTCTGCTTAGGGCTACATCAATAGGAAACAAACCGTAGAAATAAACTTGGAACTACTTTTTTGTGTCAAGTTTCAAAGAGCTAACACAAACCGTGTTTGATTTAGAGTTCCAACTACATGTATCCATATAGGAGAAAACAGAGTGAAACCTAAAAATTAAAACTGTTACTGCCAACGAACGGTTTAACCTAGAAGAACGAAAATTGGTGAGCCAAGTGGGATTGGGGTACTGATGATTAACTGAAAGTGTCATCAATATTGGGTGAAAAAATGTGTGCGGAGATTTCAGGAAAGTCGTAGTTTTTTGGAAGCTTGACAACCCCTTTCCGTGAAAGTGATTTGCGCCGGTCTCTGCTTAGGGCTACATCAATAGGAAACAAACCATAGAGATAGAACTTGGAATTACTTTATTGTGTCAAGTTTCAAAGAGCTAGCACAAATCGTGTTGGATTTAGAGTTCCAACTACATGTATCCATATAGGAGAAAACAGAGTGAAACCTAAAAATTAAAACTGTTTCTGCCAACGAACGGTTTAACCTAGAAGAACGAGAATTGGTGAGCCAAGTGGGATTGGGGTACTGATCCTTACCTGAAAGTGTCATCAAGATTCGGTGAAAAAATGTGTGCTGAGATTTCAGGAAACTCGTAGTTTTTTGGAAGCTTGGCATCCCCTTTCCATGATAGTGGTTTCCGCCGGTCTCTGCTTAGGGCTACATCAATAGGAAACACCGTAGAAATAGAACTTGGAACTACTTTATTGTGTCAAGTTTCAAAGAGCTAACACAAACCGTGTTTGATTTAGAGTTCCAACTACATGTATCCGTATAGGAGAAAACAGAGTGAAACCTAAAAATTAAAACTGTTACTGCCAACGAACGGTTTAACCTAGAAGAACGGAAATTGGTGAGACAAGTGTGATTGGGGTACTGATCCTTAACTGAATGTGTCATCAATATTGGGTGAAAAAATATGTCCGGAGATTTCAGGAAACTCGCAGTTTTTTGGAAGCTTGGCAACCCCTTTCCGTGAAAGTGATTTGCGCCGGTCTCTGCTTAGGGCTACATCAATAGGAAACAAACCATAGAGATAGAACTTGGGACTACTTTATTGTGTCAAGTTTCAAACACCTAGCACAAACCGTGTTTGATTGAGAGTTCTAAATACATGTATGCATATAGGAGAAAACAGAGTGAAACCTAAAAATTAAAACTGTGACTGCCAACGAACGGACTAACCTAGAAGAACGAAATTTGATGAGCCAAGTGGGATTGGGGTAGTGATCATTACCAGAAAGTGTCATCAAGATTGGCTTAAAAAATGTGTGCTGAGATTTCAGGAAACTCGTAGTTTTTTGGAAGCTTGGCATCCCCTTTCCATGATAGTGGTTTCCGCCGGTCTCTGCTTAGGGCTACATCAATAGGAAAAAAACCGTAGAAATTAAACTTGGAATTACTTTATTGTGTCAAGTTTCAAAGAGCTAGCACAAACCGTGTTTCATTTAGAGTTCCAACTACATGTATCCATATAGGAGAAAACAGAGTGAAACCTAAAAATTTAAAACTGTTACTGCCAACGAAAAGTTTAACCTAGAAAAACGAAATTTGGTGAGCCAAGTGGGATTGGGGTACTGACCATTACCTGAAAGTGTCATCAAGATTGGGTGAAAAAATGTGTGCTGAGATTTCAGGAAACTCGTAGTTTTTTGGAAGCTTGGCAACCCCTTTCCAAGAAAGTGATTTGCGCCGGTCTCTCCTTAGGGCTACATCAATAGGAAACAAACCATAGAGATAGAACATGGAACTACTTTATTGTGTCAAGTTTCAAAGAGCTAGCACAAACCGTGTTTCATTTAGAGTTCCAACTACATGTATCCATATAGGAGAAAACAGAGTGAAACCTAAAAATTTAAAACTGTTACTGCCACCGAACGGTTTAACCTAGAAGAACGAAATTTGGTGAGCCAAGTGGGATTGGGGTACTGACCATTACCTGAAAGTGTCATCAAGATTGGGTGAAAAAATGTGTGCTGAGATTTCAGGAAACTCGTAGTTTTTTGGAAGCTTGGCAACCCCTTTCCATGAAAGTGATTTGCGCTGGTCTCTGCTTAGGGCTACATCAATAGGAAACAAACCATAGAGATAGAACTTGGAACTACTTGATTGTGTCAAGTTTCAAAGAGCTAGCACAAACCATGTTTCATTTAGAGTTCCAACAACATGTATCCATATAGGAGAAAACAGAGTGAAACCTAAAAAATTAAAACTGTTACTGCCAACGAATGGTTTAAACTAGAAGAACAAAATTTGGTGAGCCATGTGGGATTGGGGTACTGATCATTACCTGAAAGTGTCATCAATATTGAGTGAAAAAATGTGTGCGGAGATTTCAGGAAACTCGTAGTTTTTTGGAAGCTTGGCAACCCCTTTCCATGAAAGTGATTTGCGGTGGTCTCTGCTTAGGGCTACATCAATAGGAAACAAACCATAGAGATAAAACTTGGAACTACTTTATTGTGTCAAGGTAAAAGAGCTAGCAAAAACCGTGTTTGATTTGGAGTTCCAAATACATGTATTCATATAGGAGAAAACAGAGTGAAACCTAAAAATTAAAACTGTAACTGCCAACGAACGGTTTAACCTAGAAGAACGAAATTTGGTGAGCCAAGTGGAATTGGGGTAGTGATCATTACCTGAAAGTGTCATCAAGATTGGGTGAAAAAATGTGTGCTGAGATTTCAGGACTCGTAGTTTTTTGGAAACTTGGAAACCCCTTACCATGATAGTGATTTGCGTCAGTCTCTGCTTAGGGCTTCATCAATAGGAAACAAACCATAGTGATAGAACTTGGAAATACTTTATTGTGTCAAGTTTCAAAGAGCTAGCACAAACCGTGTTTGATTTACAGTTCCAACTACATGTATCCATATAGGTGAAAACAGAGTGAAACCTAAAAATTAAAACTGTTACTGCCAACGAACGGTTTAACCTAGAAGAACGAAATTTGGTGGGCCAAGTGGGATTGGGGTACTGATCATTACCTGAAAGTGTCATCAAGATTGGGTGAAAAAATGTGTGCTGAGATTTCAGGAAACTCGTATTTATTTGGAAGCATGGCAACCCCTTCATTTAAAGTGGTTTGCCCAGGTCTCTGCTTAGGGCTACATGAATAGGAAACAAACCATAGAGATAGAACTTGGAACTACTTTATTGTGTCAAGTTTCAAAGAGCTAGCACAAACCGTGTTTGATTTAGAGTTCCAACTACATGTATCCATATAGGAGAAAACAGAGTGAAACCTAAAAATTAAAACTGTAACTGCCAACGAACGGTTTAACCTAGAAGAACGAAATTTGGTGAGCCAAGTGGGATTGGGGTAGTGATCATTACCTGAAAGTGTCATCATGATTGGGTGAAAAAATGTGTGCTGAGATTTCAGGAAACGTAGTTTTTTGGAAACTTGGAAACCCCTTACCATGAAAGTGATTTGCACCAGTCTCTGCTTAGGGCTACATCAATAGGAAACAAACCATAGAGATAGAACTTGGAACTATTTATTGTGTAAAGTTTCAAAGAGGTAGCACAAACCGTGTTTGATTTACAGTTCCAACTACATGTATCCATATAGGTGAAAACAGAGTGAAACCTAAAAATTAAAACTGTTACTGCCAACGAACGGTTTAAACTAGAAGAACGAAATTTGGTGGGCCACGTGGGATTGGGGTACTGATCATTACCTGAAAGTGTCATCAAGATTGGGTGAAAAAATGTGTGCTGAGATTTCAGGATACTCGTTGTTTTTTGGAAGCTTGGCAACCTTTTTTCATGAAAGTCATTTGCGCCAGTCTCTTCTTAGGGCTACATCAATAGGAAACAAACCATAGAGATAGAATTTGGAACTACTTTATTGTGTCAAGTTTCAAAGAGCTAGCACAAACCGTGTTTGATTTAGAGTTCCAACTACATGTATCCATATAGGAGAAAACAGAGTGTAACCTAAAAATTAAAACTGTTACTGCCAACGAACGGTTTAACCTAGAAGAATGAAATTTGGTGAGCCATGTGGGATTGGCGTACTGATCATTACCTGAAAGTGTCATCAAGATTGGGTGAAAAAATGTGTGCTGAGATTTCAGGAAACTCGTAGTTTTTTGGAAGCTTGGCAACCTCTTTCCGTGAAAGTGATTTGCGCCAGTCTCGGCTTAGGGCTTCATCAATAGGAAAAGAAACCATAGAGATAGAACTTGAAACTTCTTTATTGTGTCAAGTTTCAAAGAACTAGCACAAACCGTGTTTGATTTAGAGTTCCAACTACATGTATTTTAATAGTAGAAAAGAGAGTGAAACATAAAAATTAAAACTGTTACTGCCTACGAACAGTTTAACCTAGAAGAACGAAATTTGGTGAGCCAAGTGGAATTGGGTACTGATCATTACCTGAAAGTGTCATCAAGATTGGGTGAAAAAATGTGTGCTGATATGTCATGAAACTCGTAGTTTTTTGGAATCTTGGCCACCCCTTTCTATGAAAGTGATTTGCACCGGTCTCCGCTTAGGGCTACATCAATAGGAAACAAACCATAGAGATAGAACTTGGAACTAATTTATTGTGTCAAGTTTCAAAGAGCTAGCACAAACCGTGTTTGATTTAAAGTTCCAACTACATGTATCCATATAGGAGAAAACAGAGTGAAACCTAAAAATTAAAACTGTTACTGCCAACGAATGGTTTAACCTAGAAGAACGAAATTTTGGGAGCCAAGTGTGATTGGGTACTGATCATTACCTGAAAGTGTCATCAAGATTGGGTGAAAAAATGTGTGCTGAGATTTCAGGAAAATCTTAGTTTTTTTGGAAGCTTCCAACCCCTTTCCATAAAAGTGATTTGTGCCGGTCTCTGCTTAGGGCTACATCAATAGCAAACAAACCATAGAGATACAACTTGGAACTACATTATTGTGTCAAGTTTCAAAGAGCTAGCACAAACCGTGTTTGATTTACAGTTCCATCTACATGTATCCATATAGGAGAAAACAGAGAGAAACATAAAAATTTAAACTGTTAATGCCAACAAATGGTTTAACCTAGAAGAACGAAATTTGGTGAGCCAAGTGGGATTGGGGTACTGATCATTGCCTGAAAGTGTTATAAAAGTTGGGTGAAAAAATGTGTGCTGATATTTCAGGAAACTCCTAGTTTTTTGGAAGCTTGGCAACCCCTTTCCGTGAAAGTGATTTGCGCCAGTCTCTGCTTAGGGCTACATCAATAGGAAAGAAACCATAGAGATAGAACTTGGAACTACTTGATTGTGTCAAGTTTCAAAGAGCTAGCACAAACCGTGTTTGATTTAGAGTTTCAACTACATGTATCCATATAGGAGAAAACAGAGAGAAACCTTAAAATTTAAAATTTTACTGCCAACAAACGGTTTAACCTAGAAGAACGAAATTTCGTGAGCCAAGTGGGATTGGGGTACTGATCATTGCCTGAAAGTGTCATCAAGGTTGGGTGAAAAAATGTGTGCTGATATTTCAGGAAACTCCTAGTTTTTTGGAAGCTTGGCAACCCCTTTCCGTGAAAGTGATTTGCGCCAGTCTCTGCTTAGGGCTACATCAATAGGAAAGAAAGCATAGAGATAGAATTTGGAACTACTTTATTGTGTCAACTTTCAAAGAGCTAGCACAAACTGTGTTTGATTTAGAGTTCCAACTACATGTATCCACATAGGAGAAAACAGAGTTAAATCTAAAAATTAAAACCGTTACTGCCAACGAACGGTTTAACCTAGAAGAACGAAATTTGGTGAGACAAGAGGGATTTGGTAGTGATCATTAGATGAAATTGTCATCAAGATTGGGTGAAAAAATGTGTGCTGAGATTTCAGGAAAATCGTAGTTTTTTGGAAGCTTCCAACCCCTTTCCAAAAAAGTGATTTGCGCTAGTCTCTGCTTAGGGCTACATCAATAGCAAACAAACCATAGATATAGAACTTGGAATGACTTTATTGTGTCAAGTTTCAAAGAGCTAGCACAAACCATGTTTGATTTACAGTTCCAACTACATGTATCCATATAATGGAGAAAACAGAGAGAAACCTAAAAATTAAAACTGTTACTGCCAACGAATGTTTTAAACTAGAAGAACGAAATTTGGTGAGCCACGTGGGATTGGGGTACTGATCATTACCTGAACGTGTCATCAAGATTGGGTGAAAAAATGTGTGCTGATATTTCAGGAAACTCCTAGTTTTTTGGAAGCTTGGCAACCCCTTTCCATGAAAGTGATTTGCGACGGTCTCTGCTTAGGGCTACATCAATAGGAAACAAACCATAGAGATACAACTTGGAACTACTTTATTGTGTCAAGTTTCAAAGAGCTAGCACAAACCGTGTTTGATTTAGAGTTCCAACTACAGGTACCCATATAGGAGAAAACAGAGTGAAACCTAAAAATTAAAACTGTTACTGCCAACGAACGGTTTAACCTAGAAGAACGAAATTTGGTGAGCCAAGTGGGATTGGGGTACTGATCATTACCTGAAAATGTCATCAAGATTGGGTGAAAAAATGTGTGCTGAGATTTCAGGAAACTCGTAGTTTTTTGGAAGCTTGGCAACCCCTATCCATGAAAGTGATTTGCGTTGGTCTCTGCTTAGGGCTACATCAATAGGAAACAAACCATAGAGATAGAACTTGGAACTACTTTATTGTGTCAAGTTTCAAAGAGCTAGCACAAACCGTGTTTGATTTAGAGTTTCAACTACATGTATCCATATAGGAGAAAACAGAGAGAAACCTTAAAATTTAAACTTTTACTGCCAACAAACGGTTTAACCTAGAAGAACGAAATTTGGTGAGCCAAGTGGGATTGGGGTACTGATCATTGCCTGAAAGTGTCATCAAGGTTGGGTGAAAAAATGTGTGCTGATATTTCAGGAAACTCCTAGTTTTTTGGAAGCTTGGCAACCCCTTTCCTTGAAAGTGGTTTGCGCCAGTCTCTGCTTAGGGCTACATCAATACGAAACAAACCATAGAGATAGAACTTGGAACTACTTTATTGTGTCAAGTTTCAAAGAGCTAGCACAAACCGTGTTTGATTTAGAGTTCCAACTACATGTATCCATATAGTAGAAAACAGAGTGAAACCTAAAAATTAAAACTGTTACTGCCATCGAACGGTTTAACCTAGAAGAACGAAATTTGGTGAGCCAAGTGGGATTGGGGTACTGATCATTACGTGAAAGTGTCATCAAGATTGGGTGAAAAAATATGTGCTGTCAGGAAACTCGTAGTTTTTTGGAATCTTGGCAACCCCTTTCCATGAAAGTGTTTTGCACCGGTCTCTGCTTAGGGCTATATCAATAGGAAACAAACCATAGAGACAGAACTTGGAACTACTTTAATGTGGCAAGTTTCAAAGAGCTAGCACAAACCGTGTTTGATTTTGAGTTCCAAATACATGTATCCATATAGGAGAAAACAGAGTGACCCCTAAAAATTAAAACTGTTACTGCCAACGAACGTTTTAACCTAGAAGAACGAAATTTGGTGAGCCAAGTGGGATTAGGGTACTGATCATTACCTGAAAGTGTCATCAAGATTGGGTGAAAAAATGTGTGCTGAGATGTCAGGAAACTCGTAGTTTTTTGGAAGCTTGGCAACCCCTATCCATGAAAGTGATTTGCTCCGGTCTCTGCTTAGGGCTACATCAATAGGAAACAAACCATAGAAATAGAACTTGGAACTACTTTATTGTGTCAACTTTCAAAGAGCTAGCACAAACTGTGTTTGATTTAGAGTTCCAACTACATGTAAACATATAGGAGAAAACAGAGTTAAATCTAAAAATTAATACCGTTACTGCCAACGAACGGTTTAAACTAGAAGAACGAAATTTGGTGAGACAAGAGGGATTGGGGTAGTGATCATTAAATGAAATTGTCATCAAGATTGGGTGAAAAAATGTGTGCTGAGATTTCAGGAAAATCGTAGTTTTTTGGAAGCTTCCAACCCCTTTCCAAAAAAGTGATATGCGCTAGTCTCTGCTTAGGGCTACATCAATAGCAAACAAACCATAGATATAGAACTTGGAACGACTTTATTGTGTCAAGTTTCAAAGAGCTAGCACAAACCATGTTTGATTTACAGTTCCAACTACATGTATTCATATAATGGAGAAAACAGAGAGAAACCTAAAAATTAAAACTGTTACTGCCAACGAATGGTTTAACCTAGAAGAACGAAATTTGGTGAGCCACGTGGGATTGGGGTACAGATCATTACCTGAATGTGTCATCAAGATTGGGTGAAAAAATGTGTGCTGATATTTCAGGAAACTCCTAGTTTTTTGGAAGCTTGGCAACCCCTTTCCATGAAAGTGATTTGCGACGGTCTCTGCTTAGGGCTACATAAATAGGAAACAAACCATAGAGATACAACTTGGAACTACTTTATTGTGTCAAGATTCAAAGAGCTAGCACAAACCGTGTTTGATTTAGAGTTCCAACTACATGTATCCATATAGGAGAAAACAGAGTGAAACCTAAAAATTTAAACTGTTACTGCCAAGGAACGGTTTTACCTAGAAGAACGAAATTTGGTGAGCCATGTGGGATTGTGGAACTGATCATTACCTGAAAGTTTCATCAAGATTGGGTGAAAAAATGTGTGCTGAGATTTCAGGAAACTCGTAGTTTTTTGGAAGCTTGGCAAACCCATTCCAATAATGTGATTTGTGCCGGCCTCTGCTAGGGCTACATCAATAGGAAACAAACTATAGAGATTGAACTTGGAACCACTTTATTTTGTAAAGTTTCAAAGAGCTAGCACAAACCGTTTTTGATTTAGAGTTCCAACTACATGTATCCATATAGGAGAAAACAGAGTGAAACCTAAAAATTAAAACTGTTACTGCCAACGAACGGTTTAACCTAGAAGAACGAAACTTGGTGAGCCAAGTGGGATTGGGGTTCTGATCATTACCTGAAAGTGTCATCAAGATTGGGTGAAAAAATGTGTGCTGAGATTTCAGGAAACTCGTAATTTTTTGGAAGCTTGTCAACCCCTTTCCATGAAAGGGATTTGCGCCGGTCTCTGCTTAGGGCTACATCAATAGGAAAGAAACCATAGAGATAGAACTTGGAACTACTTTATTGTGTCAAATTTCAAAGAGCTAGCACAAACCATGTTTGATTTAGAGATCCAACTACATGTATTCATATAGGAGAAAACAGAGTGAAACCTAAAAATTAAAACTGTTACTGCCAACGAACGGTTTAACTTGGAAGAACGAAATTTGGTGACCCAATTGGCATTATGGTACTGATCATTACCTGAGGGTGTCAACAAGATTGGGTAAAAAAATGTGTGCTGAGATTTCAGGAAACTCGTAGTTTTTTGGAAGCTTGGCAACCCCTTTCCAAGAAAGTCATATGCGCCGTTCTCTGCTTAGTGCTATGTCAATAGGAAACAAACCGTAGAGATAGAACTTGGAACTACTTTATTGTGTCAAGTTTCAAAGAGCTAGCACAAACCGTGTTTGATTTAGAGTTCCACCTACATGTATTCACATAGGAGAAAACAGAGTGAAACCTAAAAATTAAAACTGTTACTGCCAACGAACGGTTTAACCTAGAAGAACGAAATTTGTTGAGCCAACTGAGATTGGCGTACTGATCATTACCTGAAAGTGTCATCAAGATTGGGTGAAAAAATGTGTGCTGAGATTTCAGGAAACTCGTAGTTTTTTGTAAGCTTGGCAACCCCTTTCCATGAAAGTGATTTGCGCCGGTCTCTGCTTAGGGCTACATGAATAGGAAACAAACCATAGAGATAGAACTTGGAACTACTTTATTGTGTCAAGTTTCAAAGAGCTAGCACAAACCGTGTTTGATTTAGAGTTCCAACTACATGTATCCATATAGGAGAAAACAGAGTGAAACCTAAAAATTTAAAGTGTTACTGCCAACGAACGGTTTTACCTAGAAGAACGAAATTTGGTGAGCCATGTGGGATTGTGGAACTGATCATTACCTGAAAGATTCATCAAGATTGGGTGAAAAAATGTGTGCTGAGATTTCAGGAAACTCGTAGTTTTTTGGAAGCTTGGCAAACCCATTCGAATAATGTGATTTGTGCCGGCCTCTGCTAGGGCTACATCAATAGGAAACAAACTATAGAGATTGAACTTGGAACCACTTTATTTTGTAAAGTTTCAAAGAGCTAGCACAAACCGTGTTTGATTTACAGTTCCAACTACATGTATCCATATAGGAGAAAACAGAGTGAAACCTAAAAATTAAAACTGTTACTGACAACGAACGGTTTAACCTACAATAACGAAATTTGGTGAGCCACGTGGGATTGAGGTACTGATCATTACCTGAAAGTGTCATCAAGATTGGGTGAAAAAATGTGTGCTGAGATTTGTGGAAATCGTAGTTTTTTGGAAGCTTGGCAACCCCTTTCCATTAAAGTGATTTGAACCAGTCTCTGTTTAGGGCAACATCAATAGGAAACAAGCCATAGATATAGAACTTGGAACTACGTTATTGTGTCAAGTTTGAAAGAGCTAGCACAAACCGTGTTTGATTTAGAGTTCCAACTACATGTATCCATATAGGAGAAAACAGAGTGAAACCTAAAAATTAAAACTGTTACTGCCAACGAACGGTTTAACCTGGAGGAACGAAATATGGTGAGCCAAGTGGGATTGGGGTACTGATCATTACCTGAAAGTGTCATCAAGATTGGGTAAAAAAATGTGTGCTGAGATTTCAGGAAACTCGTAGTTTTTTGGAAGCTTGGCAACCCCTTTCCATGAAAGTGATTTGTGCCAGTCTCTGCTTAGGGCTACATCAATAGGAAAAAAAACCATAGAGATAGAACTTGGAACTACAATATTGTGTCAAGTTTCAAAGACTTAGCACAAACCGTATTTGATTTAGAGTTCCAAATACATGTATCCATATAGGAGAAAACAGAGTGAAACCTAAAAATTAAAACTGTTACTGCCAACGAACGGTTTAACCTGGAAGAACGAAATTTGTTGAGCCAAGTGGGATTGGGGTACTGATCATTACCTGAAAGTGTCATCAAGATTGGGTAAAAAAATGTGTGCTGAGATTTCAGGAAACTCGTTTTTTGGAAGCTTGGCAACCCCTTTCCATGAAAGTGATTTGTGCCAGTCTCTGCTTAGGGCTACATCAATAGGAAACAAACCATAGGGATAGAACTTGGAACTACTTTATTGTGTCAAGTTTCAAAGAGCTAGCACAAACCGTGTTTTATTTAGAGTTCCAGCTACATGTATCCATATAGGAGAAAACAGAATGAAACCGAAAAATTAAAACTGTTACTCCCAACGAACGGTTTAACCTAGAAGAACGAAATTTGGTGAGCCATGCAGGATTGGGGTACTGAGCATTACCTGAAAGTGTCATCAAGATTGGGTGAAAAAATGTGTGCTGAGATTTCAGGAAACTCGTAATTTTTTGGAAGCTTGGCAACCCATTTCCATGAAAGTGATTTGCGCCAGTCTCTGCTTAGGGCTACATCAATAGGAAAGAAACCATAGAGATAGAACTTGGAACTACTTTATTGTGTCAAGTTTCAAAGAGCTACCACAAACAGTGTTTGATTTACAGTTCCAACTACATGTATCCATATTGGAGAAAACAGAGTGAAACCTAAAAATTAAAACTGTTACTCCCAATGAATGGTTTAACCTAGAAGAACGAAATTTGGTGAGCCAAGTGGGATTGGGGTTCTTATCATTACCTGAAACTGTCTTCAAGATTGGGTGAAAAAATGTGTGCTGAGATTTCAGGAAACTCGTAGTTTTTTGGAAGCTTGGCAACCCCTTTCCATGAAAGTGATTTGTGCCAGTCTCTGTTTAGGGCTACATCAATAGGAAACAAACCATAGAGATAGAACTTGGAACTACTTTATTGTGTCAACTTTCAAAGAGCTAGCAAAAACCGTGTTTGATTTAGAGTTCCAACTACATGAATCCATATAGGAGAAAACAGAGTGAAACCTAAAAATTAAAACTGTTACTGCCAACGGACGGTAAAAACTAGAAGAACAAAATTTGGTGAGGCAAGTGGCAATGGGGTACTGATCATTACCTGAAAGTGTCATCAAGATTGGGTGAAAAATGTGTGCTGAGATTTCAGGAAACTCGTTTTTTTGGACGCTTGGCAACCCCTCTCCATGAAAGTGATTTTTGCCAGTTTCTGCTTAGGGCTACATCAATAGGAAACAAACCATAGGGATAGAACTTGGAACTACTTTATTGTGTCAAGTTTCAAAGAGCTAGCTCAAACCATGTTTGATTTAGAGTTCCAACTACGTGTTTCCATATAGGAGAAAACAGAGTGAAACCTAAAAATTTAAACTGTTACTGCCAACGAACGGTTTAACCTGGAAGAACGAAATTTGGTGAGCCAAGTGGGATTGGGGTACTGATCATTACCTGAACGTGTCATCAAGATTGGGTGAAAAAATGTGTGCTGAGATTTCTGGAAACTCGTAGTTTTTTGGAAGCTTTGCAACCCCTTTCCATGAAAGTGATTTGCGCCAGTCTCTGCTTAGGGCTACATCAATAGGAAAGAAACCATAGAGATAGAACTTGGAACTACTTTATTGTGTCAAGTTTCAAAGAGCTACCACAAACAGTGTTTGATTTACAGTTCCAACAACATGTATCCATATAGGAGAAAACAGAGTGAAACCTAAAAATTAAAACTGTTACTCCCAATGAATGGTTTAACCTAGAAGAACGAAATTTGGTGAGCCAAGTGGGATTGGGGTTCTTATCATTACCTGAAACTGTCTTCAAGATTGGGTGAAAAAATGTGTGCTGAGATTTCAGGAAACTCGTAGTTTTTTGGAAGCTTGGCAACCCCTTTCCATGAAAGTGATTTGTGCCAGTCTCTGTTTAGGGCTACATCAATAGGAAACAAACCATAGAGATAGAACTTGGAACTACTTTATTGTGTCAACTTTCAAAGAGCTAGCAAAAACCGTGTTTGATTTAGAGTTCCAACTACATGTATCCATATAGGAGAAAACAGAGTGAAACCTAAAAATTAAAACTGTTACTGCCAACGGACGGTAAAAACTAGAAGAACAAAATTTGGTGAGGCAAGTGGCAATGGCGTACTGATCATTACCTGAAAGTGTCATCAAGATTGGGTGAAAAATGTGTGCTGAGATTTCAGGAAACTCGTTTTTTTGGACGCTTGGCAACCCCTCTCCATTAAAGTGATTTTTGCCAGTTTCTGCTTAGGGCTATATCAATAGGAAACAAACCATAGGGATAGAACTTGGAACTACTTTATTGTGTCAAGTTTCAAAGAGCTAGCTCAAACCATGTTTGATTTAGAGTTCCAACTACGTGTTTCCATATAGGAGAAAACAGAGTGAAACCTAAAAATTTAAACTGTTACTGCCAACGAACGGTTTAACCTGGAAGAACGAAATTTGGTGAGACAAGTGGGATTGGGGTACTGATCATTACCTGAACGTGTCATCAAGATTGGGTGAAAAAATGTGTGCTGAGATTTCTGGAAACTCGTAGTTTTTTGGAAGCTTTGCAACCCCTTTCCATGAAAGTGATTTGCGCCAGTCTCTGCTTAGGGTTACATCAATAGGAAACAAACGATAGAGATAGAACTTGGAACTACTTTATTGTGTCAAGTTTCAAAGAGCTAGCACAAACCGTGTTTGATTTACAGTTCCAACAACATGTATCCATATAGGAGAAAACAGAGTGAAACCTAAAAATTAAAACTATTACTTCCAACGAACGGTTTAACCTAGAAGAACGAAATTTGTTGAGCCAAGTGGGATTGGGGTATTGATCATTACCTGAAAGTGTCATCAAGATTGGGTGAAAAAATGTGTGCTGAGATTTCAGGAAACTCGTAGTTTTTTGGAAGCTTCCAACCCCTGTCCATGAAAGTGATTTGTGCCAGTCTCTGCTTAGGGCTACATCAATAGGAAAAAAAACCATAGAGATAGAACTTGGAACTACATTATTGTGTCAAGTTTCAAAGACTTAGCACAAACCGTATTTGATTTAGAGTTCCAAATACATGTATCCATATAGGAGAAAACAGAGTGAAACCTAAAAATTAAAACTGTTACTGCCAACGAACGGTTTAACCTGGAAGAACGAAATTTGTTGAGCCAAGTGGGATTGGGGTACTGATCATTACCTTTAAGTGTCATCAAGATTGGGTAAAAAAATGTGTGCTGAGATTTCAGGAAACTCGTTTTTTGGAAGCTTGGCAACCCCTTTCCATGAAAGTGATTTGTGCCAGTCTCTGCTTAGGGCTACATCAATAGGAAACAAACCATAGGGATAGAACTTGGAACTACTTTATTGTGTCAAGTTTCAAAGAGCTAGCACAAACCGTGTTTTATTTAGAGTTCCAGCTACATGTATCCATATAGGAGAAAACAGAGTGAAACCGAAAAATTAAAACTGTTACTCCCAACGAACGGTTTAACCTAGAAGAACGAAATTTGGTGAGCCATGCAGGATTGGGGTACTGAGCATTACCTGAAAGTGTCATCAAGATTGGGTGAAAAAATGTGTGCTGAGATTTCAGGAAACTCGTAATTTTTTGGAAGCTTGGCAACCCATTTCCATGAAAGTGATTTGCGCCAGTCTCTGCTTAGGGCTACATCAATAGGAAAGAAACCATAGAGATAGAACTTGGAACTACTTTATTGTGTCAAGTTTCAAAGAGCTACCACAAACAGTGTTTGATTTACAGTTCCAACTACATGTATCCATATTGGAGAAAACAGAGTGAAACCTAAAAATTAAAACTGTTACTCCCAATGAATGGTTTAACCTAGAAGAACGAAATTTGGTGAGCCAAGTGGGATTGGGGTTCTTATCATTACCTGAAACTGTCTTCAAGATTGGGTGAAAAAATGTGTGCTGAGATTTCAGGAAACTCGTAGTTTTTTGGAAGCTTGGCAACCCCTTTCCATGAAAGTGATTTGTGCCAGTCTCTGTTTAGGGCTACATCAATAGGAAACAAACCATAGAGATAGAACTTGGAACTACTTTATTGTGTCAACTTTCAAAGAGCTAGCAAAAACCGTGTTTTATTTAGAGTTCCAGCTACATGTATCCATATAGGAGAAAACAGAGTGAAACCGAAAAATTAAAACTGTTACTCCCAACGAACGGTTTAACCTAGAAGAACGAAATTTGGTGAGCCATGCAGGATTGGGGTACTGAGCATTACCTGAAAGTGTCATCAAGATTGGGTGAAAAAATGTGTGCTGAGATTTCAGGAAACTCGTAATTTTTTGGAAGCTTGGCAACCCATTTCCATGAAAGTGATTTGCGCCAGTCTCTGCTTAGGGCTACATCAATAGGAAAGAAACCATAGAGATAGAACTTGGAACTACTTTATTGTGTCAAGTTTCAAAGAGCTACCACAAACAGTGTTTGATTTACAGTTCCAACTACATGTATCCATATTGGAGAAAACAGAGTGAAACCTAAAAATTAAAACTGTTACTCCCAATGAATGGTTTAACCTAGAAGAACGAAATTTGGTGAGCCAAGTGGGATTGGGGTTCTTATCATTACCTGAAACTGTCTTCAAGATTGGGTGAAAAAATGTGTGCTGAGATTTCAGGAAACTCGTAGTTTTTTGGAAGCTTGGCAACCCCTTTCCATGAAAGTGATTTGTGCCAGTCTCTGTTTAGGGCTACATCAATAGGAAACAAACCATAGAGATAGAACTTGGAACTACTTTATTGTGTCAACTTTCAAAGAGCTAGCAAAAACCGTGTTTGATTTAGAGTTCCAACTACATGAATCCATATAGGAGAAAACAGAGTGAAACCTAAAAATTAAAACTGTTACTGCCAACGGACGGTAAAAACTAGAAGAACAAAATTTGGTGAGGCAAGTGGCAATGGGGTACTGATCATTACCTGAAAGTGTCATCAAGATTGGGTGAAAAATGTGTGCTGAGATTTCAGGAAACTCGTTTTTTTGGACGCTTGGCAACCCCTCTCCATGAAAGTGATTTTTGCCAGTTTCTGCTTAGGGCTACATCAATAGGAAACAAACCATAGGAATAGAACTTGGAACTACTTTATTGTGTCAAGTTTCAAAGAGCTAGCTCAAACCATGTTTGATTTAGAGTTCCAACTACGTGTTTCCATATAGGAGAAAACAGAGTGAAACCTAAAAATTTAAACTGTTACTGCCAACGAACGGTTTAAACTGGAAGAACGAAATTTGGTGAGCCAAGTGGGATTGGGGTACTGATCATTACCTGAACGTGTCATCAAGATTGGGTGAAAAAATGTGTGCTGAGATTTCTGGAAACTCGTAGTTTTTTGGAAGCTTTGCAACCCCTTTCCATGAAAGTGATTTGCGCCAGTCTCTGCTTAGGGCTACATCAATAGGAAAGAAACCATAGAGATAGAACTTGGAACTACTTTATTGTGTCAAGTTTCAAAGAGCTACCACAAACAGTGTTTGATTTACAGTTCCAACAACACGTATCCATATAGGAGAAAACAGAGTGAAACCTAAAAATTAAAACTGTTACTCCCAATGAATGGTTTAACCTAGAAGAACGAAATTTGGTGAGCCAAGTGGGATTGGGGTTCTTATCATTACCTGAAACTGTCTTCAAGATTGGGTGAAAAAATGTGTGCTGAGATTTCAGGAAACTCGTAGTTTTTTGGAAGCTTGGCAACCCCTTTCCATGAAAGTGATTTGTGCCAGTCTCTGTTTAGGGCTACATCAATAGGAAACAAACCATAGAGATAGAACTTGGAACTACTTTATTGTGTCAACTTTCAAAGAGCTAGCAAAAACCGTGTTTGATTTAGAGTTCCAACTACATGTATCCATATAGGAGAAAACAGAGTGAAACCTAAAAATTAAAACTGTTACTGCCAACGGACGGTAAAAACTAGAAGAACAAAATTTGGTGAGGCAAGTGGCAATGGGGTACTGATCATTACCTGACAGTGTCATAAAGATTGGGTGAAAAATGTGTGCTGAGATTTCAGGAAACTCGTTTTTTTGGACGCTTGGCAACCCCTCTCCATGAAAGTGATTTTTGCCAGTTTCTGCTTAGGGCTACATCAATAGGAAACAAACCATAGGGATAGAACTTGGAACTACTTTATTGTGTCAAGTTTCAAAGAGCTAGCTCAAACCATGTTTGATTTAGAGTTCCAACTACGTGTTTCCATATAGGAGAAAACAGAGTGAAACCTAAAAATTTAAACTGTTACTGCCAACGAACGGTTTAACCTGGAAGAACGAAATTTGGTGAGCCAAGTGGGATTGGGGTACTGATCATTACCTGAACGTGTCATCAAGATTGGGTGAAAAAATGTGTGCTGAGATTTCTGGAAACTCGTAGTTTTTTGGAAGCTTTGCAACCCCTTTCCATGAAAGTGATTTGCGCCAGTCTCTGCTTAGGGCTACATCAATAGGAAACAAACGATAGAGATAGAACTTGGAACTACTTTATTGTGTCAAGTTTCAAAGAGCTAGCACAAACCGTGTTTGATTTACAGTTCCAACAACATGTATCCACATAGGAGAAAACAGAGTGAAACCTAAAAATTAAAACTATTACTTCCAACGAACGGTTTAACCTAGAAGAACGAAATTTGTTGAGCCAAGTGGGATTGGGGTATTGATCATTACCTGAAAGTGTCATCAAGATTGGGTGAAAAAATGTGTGCTGAGATTTCAGGAAACTCGTAGTTTTTTGGAAGCTTCCAACCCCTGTCCATGAAAGTGATTTGCGCCAGTCTCTGCTTAGGGCTACATCAATAGGAAACAAACCATAGAGATAGAACTTGGAACTACTTTTTTGTGTCAAGTTTCAAAGACCTAGCACAAACCTTCTTTGATTTAGAGTTCCAAATACATGTATCCATATAGGAGAAAACAGAGTGAAACCTAAAAATTAAAACTGTTACTGCCAATGAACGGTTTAACCTGGAAGAACGAAATATGGTGAGCCAAGTGGGATTGGGGTACTGATCATTACCTGAAAGTGTCATCAAGATTGGGTGAAAAAATGTGTGCTGAGATTTCAGGAAACTCGTAGTTTTTTGGAAGCTTTGCAACCCCTTTCCATGAAAGTGATTTGTGCCAGTCTCTGCTTAGGGCTACATCAATAGGAAACAAACCATAGAGATAGAACTTGGAACTACTTTATTGTGTCAAGTTTCAAAGAGCTAGCACGAACCGTGTTTGATTTACAGTTCCAACTACATGTATCCATATAGGAGAAAACAGAGTGAAACCTAAAAATTAAAACTGTTACTGCCAACGAACGGTTTAACCTAGAAGAACGAAATATGGTGAGCCAAGTGTGATTGGGGTATTGATCATTACCTGAAAGTGTCATCAAGATTGGGTGAAAAAATCTGTGCTGAGATTTCAGGAAACTCGTAGTTTTTTGGAAGCTTGGCAACCCGTTTCCATTAAAGTGATTTGCGCCAGTCTCTGCTTAGGGCTACATCAATAGGAAACAAACCATAGAGATAGAACTTGGAACTACTTTATTGTGTCAAGTTTCCAAGAGCTAGCACAAACCGTGTTTGATTTAGAGTTCCAACTACATGTATCCATATAGGAGAAAACAGAGTGAAACCTAAAAATTAAAACTGTTACTGCCAACGAACGGTTTAACCTAGAAGAACGAAATTTGGTGAGCCAAGTGGGATTGGGGTCTTGATCATTACCTGAAAGTGTCATCAAGTTTGGGTGAAAAAATCTGTGCTGAGATTTCAGGAAACTCGTAGTTTTTTGGAAGCTTCCAACCCCTTTCCATGAAAGTGATTTGCGCCAGTATCTGCTTAGGGCTACATCAATAGGAAACAAACCATAGAGATAAAACTTGGAACTACTTTATTGTGTCAAGTTTCAAAGAGCTAGCACAAACCGTGTTTGATTTACAGTTCCAACTACATGTACATATAGGAGAAAACAGAGTGAAACCTAAAAATTAAAACTGTTACTGCCAACGAACGGTTTAACCTAGAAGAACGAAATTTGGTGAGCCAAGTGGGATTGGGGTATTGATCATTACCTGAAAGTGTCATTAAGATTGGGTGAAAAAATGTTTGCTGAGATTTCAGGAAACTCGTAGTTTTTTGGAAGCTTGCAACCCCTTTCCATGAAAGTGGTATGCGCCAGTCTCTGCTTAGGGCTACATCAATAGGAAACAAACCATAGAGATAGAACTTTGAACTACTTTATTGTGTCAAATTTCAATGAGCTAGCACAAACCGTGTTTGATTTACAGTTCCAACTACATGTATCCTTATAATAGAAAACAGAGTGAAACCTAAAAATTAAAACTGTTACTCCCAACTAACGGTTTAACCTAGAAGTACGAAATTTGGTGAGCCAAGTGGGATTGGGGTACTGATCATTACCTGAAAGTGTCATCAAGATTGGGTGAAAAAATATTTGCTGAGATTTCAGGAAACTCGTAGTTTTTTGGAAGCTTGGCAACCCCTTTCCATGAAAGTGATTTGCGCCAGTCTCTGCTTAGGGCTACATCAATAGGAAACAAACCATAGAGATAGAACTTGGAACTACTTTATTGTGTCAAGTTTCAAAGAGCTACCACAAACCGTGTTTGATTTAGAGTTCCAACTACATGTATCCATATAGGAGAAAACAGAGTGAAACCTAAAAATTTAAACTGTTACTACCAACGAACGGTTTAAACTGGAAGAACGAAATATGGTGAGCCAAGTGGGATTGGGGTACTGATCATTACCTGAAAGTGTCATCAAGATTGGGTGAAAAAATATGTGCTGAGATTTCTGGAAACTCGTAGTTTTTTGGAAGCTTGGCAACCCCTTTCCATGAAAGTGATTTGCGCCAGTCTCTGCTTAGGGCTACATCAATAGGAAACAAACCATAGAGATAGAACTTCAAAATACTTTATTGTGTCAAGTTTCAAAGAGCTAGCTCAAACCATGTTTGATTTAGAGTTCCAAGTACGTGTTTCCATATAGGAGAAAACAGAGTGAAACCTAAAAATTAAAACTGTTACTGCCAACGAACGGTTTAACCTGGAAGAACGAAATATGGTGAGCCAAGTGGGATTGGGGTACTGATCATTACCTGAAAGTGTCATCAAGATTGGGTGAAAAAATGTGTGCTGAGATTTAAGGAAACTCGTAGTTTTTTGGAAGCTTCCAACCCCTTTCCATGAGAGTGACTTGCGCCAGTCTCTGCTTAGGGCTACATCAATAGGAAACAAACCATAGAGATAGAACTTGGAACTACTTTATTGTGTCAAGTTTCAAAGAGCTACCACAAACCGTGTTTGATTTAGAGGTCCAACTACATGTATCCATATAGGAGAAAACAGAGTGAAACCTAAAAATTAAAACTGTTACTGCCAATGAACGGTTTAACCTAGAAGAACGAAATTTGGTCAGCCAAGTGGGAATGGGGTACTGATCATTACCTGAAAGTGTCATCTAGATTGGGTGAAAAATGTGTGCTGAGATTTCAGGAAACTCTTTTTTTGGAAACTTGGCAACCCCTTTCCATGAATGTGATTTGTGCCAGTCTCTGCTTATGCCTACATCAAAAGGAAACAAACCATAGGGATAAAACTTGGAACTACTTTATTGTGTCAAGTTTAAAAGAGCTAGCACAAACCGTGTTTTATTTAGAGTTCCAACTACATGTATCCATATAGGAGAAAACAGAGTGAAACCTAAAAATTAAAACTGTTCCTCCCAACAAAGGGCTTAACCTAGAAGAACGAAATTTGGTGAGCCATGTGGGATTGGGGTACTGATCATTACCTGAAAGTGTCATCAAGATTGGGTGAAAAAATGTGTGCTATTTCAGGAAACTCGTAGTTTTTTGGAAGCTTGTCAACCCCTTTCCATGAAAGTGATTTGCCCCAGTGTCTGGTTAGGGCTACATAAATAGGAAACAAACCATAGAGATAGAACTTGGAACTACTTTATTGTGTCAAGTTTCAAAGAGCTAGCACAAACCGTGTTTGATTTAGAATTCCAAATACATGTATCCATATAGGAGAAAACAGAGTGAAACCTAATAATTAAAACTGTTACTGCCAACAAAAGGTTTAACCTGGAAGAACGAAATTTGGTGAGCCAAGTGGGATTGGGGTACTGATCATAACCTGAAAGTGTCATCAAGATTGGGTGAAAAAATGTGTGCTGAGATTTCAGGATATTTGTAGATTTTTGGAAGCTTGGCAACCCCTTTCCATGAAAGGGATTTGCGCCAGTCTCTGCTTAGGTCTACATCAATAGGAAACAAACCATAGAGATAGAACTTGGAACTACTTTATTGTGTCCAGTTTCAAAGAGCTACCACAAACCGTCTTTGATTTAGAGTTCCAACTACATGTATCCATATAGGAGAAAACAGAGTGAAACCAAAAAATTAAAACTGTTACTGCCAACGAAAGGTTAAACCTGGAAGAACGAAATTTCGTGAGCCAAGTGGGATTGGGGTACTGATCATTACCTGAAAGTGTCATCAAGATTGGGTGAAAAAATATGTGCTGAGATTTCAGGAAACTCGTAGTGTTTTGGAAGCTTGGCAACCCCTTTCCATGAAAGTGATTTGCGCCAGTCTCTGCTTAGGGCTACATCAATAGGAAACAAACCATAGAGATAGAACTTCAAACTACTTTATTGTGTCAAGTTTCAAAGTGCTAGCACAAACCGTGTTTGATTTAGAGTTCCAACTACATGTATCCATATAGGAGAAAACAGAGTGAAACCTAAAAATTAAAACTGTTACTGCCAACGAACGGTTTAACCTAGAAGAACGAAATTTGGTGAGCCAATTGGGATTGGGGTACTGATCATTACCTGAAAGTGTCATCAAGATTGGGTGTAAAAATGTGTGCTGAGATTTCAGGAAACTCGTAGTTTTTTGGATGCTCGGCAACCCCTTTCCGTGAAAGTGATTTGCGCCGGTCTCTGCTTAGGGCTACATCAATAGGAAACATACCATAGAGATAGAACTTGGAACTACTTTATTGTGTCAAGTTTCAAAGAGCTACCACAAACCGTGTTTGATTTACTGGTCCAACTACATGTATCCATATAGGTGAAAACAGAGTGAAACCTAAAAATTAAAACTGTTACTGCCAACGAACGGTTTAACCTAGAAGAACGAAATTTGGTGAGCCAAGTGGGAATGGGGTACTGATCATTACCTGAAAGTGCCATTAAGATTGGGTGAAAAATGTGTGCTGAGATTTCAGGAAACTCGTTTTTTGGAAGCCTGGCAACCCCTTTCCATGAAAGTGATTTGTGCCAGTCTCTGCTTAGGGCTACATCAATAGGAAACAAACCATAGGGATAGAACTTGGAACTACTTTATTGTGTCAAGTTTCAAAGAGCTAGCACAAACCGTGTTTAATTTAGAGTTCCAGCTACATGTATCCATATAGGAGAAAACAGAGTGAAACCTAAAAATTAAACTGTTACTCCCAACGAACGGTTTAACCTAGAAGAACGAAATTTGGTGAGCCACGCAAGATTGGGGTACTGAGCATTACCTGAAAGTGTCATCAAGATTGGGTGAAAAAATGTGTGCTGTGATTTCTGGAAACTCGTAATTTTTTGGAAGCTTGGCAACCCATTTCCATGAAAGTGATTTGTGCCAGTCTCTGCTTAGGGCTACATCAATAGGAAACAAACCATAGAGATAGAACTTGGAACTACTTGATTGTGTCAAGTTTACAAGAGCTAGCACAAAACGTGTTTGATTTAGAGTTCCAAATACATGTATCCATATAGGAGAAAACAGTGTGAAACCTAAAAATAAAGACTGTTACTGCCAACGAACGGTTTAACCTGGAAGAACGAAATTTGGTGAGCCAAGTAGGACTGGGGTACTGATCATTACCGGAAAGTGTCATCAAGATTGGGTGAAAAAATGTGTGCTGAGATTTCAAAAAACTCGTAGTTTTTTGGAAGCTTGGCAAACCCTTCCCATGAAAGTGATTTGCGCCAGTCTCTGCTTAGGGCTACATCAATAGGAAACAAACCATAGAGATAGAACTTGGAACTACATTATTGTGTCAAGTTTCAAAGAGCTACCACAAACAGTGTTTGATTTACAGTTCCAACTACATGTATCCATATTGGAGAAAACAGAGTGAAACCTAAAAATTAAAACTGTTACTGCCAACGATCAGTTTAACCTAGAAGAACGAAATTTGGTGAGCCAAGTGGGATTGGGGTTCTTATCATTACCTGAAACTGTCTTCAAGATTGGGTGAAAAAATGTGTGCTGAGATTTCAGGAAACTCGTAGTTTTTTGGAAGCTTGGCATCCCCTTTCCATGAAAGTTATTTGTGCCAGTCTCTGTTTAGGGCTACATCAATAGGAAACAAACCATAGAGATAGAACTTGGAACTACTTTATTGTGTCAAGTTTCAAAGAGCTAGCACAAACCATCTTTGATTTAGAGTTCCAACTACATGTATCCATATAGGAGAAAACAGAGTGAAACCTAAAAATTAAAACTGTTACTGCCAACGAACGGTTTAACCTGGAAGAACGAAATTTGGTGAGCCAAGTGGGATTGGGGTACTGATCATTACCTGAAAGTGTCATCAAGATTGGGTGAAAAAATGTGTGCTGAGATTTAAGGAAACTCGTTTTTTGGACGCTTGGCAACCCCTCTCCATGAAAGTGATTTTTGCCAGTTTCTGCTTAGGGCTACATCAATAGGAAACAAACCATAGGGATAGAACTTGGAACTACTTTATTGTGTCAAGTTTCAAAGAGCTAGCTCAAACCATGTTTGATTTAGAGTTCCAACTACGTGTTTCCATATAGGAGAAAACAGAGTGAAACCTAAAAATTTAAACTGTTACTGCCAACGAACGGTTCAACCTAGAAGAACGAAATTTGGTGATCCAAGTGGGATTGTGTTACTGATCATTACCTGAAAGTGTCATCAAGATTGGGTGAAAAAATGTGTGCTGAGATTTAAGGAAACTCGTAGTTTTTTGGAAGCTTGGCAACCCCTTTCCATGAAAGTGACTTGCGCCGGTCTCTGCTTTGGGCTACATCAATAGGAAACAAACCATAGAGATATAACTTGGAACTACTTTATTGTGTCATGTTTCAAAGTGCTAGCACAAACCGTGTTTGATTTAGAGTTCCAACTACATGTATCCATATAGGAGAAAACAGAGTGAAACCTAAAAATTAAAACTGTTACTGACAACGAACGGTTTAACCTACAAGAACGAAATTTGGTGAGCCACGTGGGATTGAGGTACTGATCATTACCTGAAAGTGTCATCAAGATTGGGTGAAAAAATCTGTGCTGAGATTTCAGGAAACTCGTAGTTTTTTGGAAGCTTGGCAACCCGTTTCCATTAAAGTGATTTGCGCCAGTCTCTGCTTAGGGCTACATCAATAGGAAACAAACCATAGAGATAGAACTTGGAACTACTTTATTGTGTCAAGTTTCCAAGAGCTAGCACAAACCGTGTTTGATTTAGAGTTCCAACTACATGTATCCATATAGGAGAAAACAGAGTGAAACCTAAAAATTAAAACTGTTACTGCCAACGAACGGTTTAACCTAGAAGAACGAAATTTGGTGAGCCAAGTGGGATTGGGGTCTTGATCATTACCTGAAAGTGTCATCAAGATTGGGTGAAAAAATGTGTGCTGAGATTTCTGGAAACTCGTAGTTTTTTGGAAGCTTTGCCCCCCCTTTCCATGAAAGTGATTTGCGCCAGTCTCTGCTTAGGGCTACATCAAAAGGAAACAAACCATAGAGATAGAACTTGGAACTACTTTATTGTGTCAAGTTTCAAAGAGCTAGCACAAACCATGTTTGATTTACAGTTCCAACTACATGTATCCATATAGGAGAAAACAGAGTGAAACCTAAAAATTAAAACTGTTACTGCCAACGATCAGTTTAACCTAGAAGAACGAAATTTGGTGAGCCAAGTGGGATTGGGGTATTGATCATTACCTGAAAGTGTCATCAAGATTGGGTGAAATAATGTATGCTGAGATTTCAGGATACTCGTAGTTTTTTGGAAGCTTCCAACCCCTGTCCATGAAAGTGATTTGCGCCAGTCTCTGCTTAGGGCTACATCAATAGGAAACAAACCATATAGATAGAACTTGGAACTACTTTTTTTGTGTCAAGTTTCAAAGACCTAGCACAAACCGTCTTTGATTTAGAGTTCCAAATACATGTATCCATATAGGAGAAAACAGAGTGAAACCTAAAAATTAAAACTGTTACTGCCAACGAATGGTTTAACCTGGAAGAACGAAATATGGTGAGCCAAGTGGGATTGGGGTACTGATCATTACCTGAAAGTGTCATCAAGATTGGGTGAAAAAATGTTTGCTGAGATTTCAGGAAACTCGTAGTTTTTTGGAAGCTTGCAACCCCTTTCCATGAAAGTGGTTTGCGCCAGTCTCTGCTTAGGGCTACATCAATAGGAAACAAACCATAGAGATAGAACTTTGAACTACTTTATTGTGTCAAATTTCAATGAGCTAGCACAAACCGTGTTTGATTTACAGTTCCAACTACATGTATCCTTATAATAGAAAACAGAGTGAAACCTAAAAATTAAAACTGTTACTCCCAACTAACGGTTTAACCTAGAAGAACGAAATTTGGTGAGCCAAGTGGGATTGGGGTACTGATCATTACCTGAAAGTGTCATCAAGATTGGGTGAAAAAATGTTTGCTGAGATTTCAGGAAACTCGTAGTTTTTTGGAAGCTTGGCAACCCCTTTCCTTGAACGTGGTTTGCGCCTGTCTCTGCTTAGGGCTACATCAATAGGAAACAAACCATAGAGATAGAACTTGGAACTACTTTATTGTGTCAAGTTTCAAAGTGCTAGCACAAACCGTGTTTCATTTAGAGTTCCAACTACATGTATCCATTAAGGAGAAAACAGAGTGAAACCTAAAAATTAAAACTGTTACTGCCAACGAACGGTTTAACCTGGAAGAACGAAATTTGGTGAGCCAAGTGGGATTGGGGTACTGATCATTACCTGAAAGTGTCATCAAGATTGGGTGAAAAAATGTGTGATGAGATTTCAGGAAACTCGTAGTTTTTTGGAAGCTTCCAACCCCTTTCCATGAAAGTGATTTGTGCCAGTTTCTGCTTAGGGCTACATCAATAGGAAACAAACCATAGAGATAGAACTTGGAACTACTTTATTATGTCAAGTTTCAAAGAGCTACCACAAACCGTGTTTGATTTAGAGGTCCAACTACATGTATCCATATAGGAGAAAACAGAGTGAAATTTAAAAATTAAAACTGTTACTGCCAACGAACGGTTTAACATAGAAGAACGAAATTTGGTGAGCCAAGTGGGAATGGGGTACTGATTATTACCTGAAAGTGTCATCGAGATTGGGTGAAAAATGTGTGCTGAGATTTCAGGAAACTCGTTTTTTGGAAACTTGGCAACCCCTTTCCATGTAAGTGATTTGTGCCAGTCTCTGTTTAGGGCTACATGAATAGGAAACAAACCATAGAGATAGAACTTGGAACTACGTTATTGTGTCAAGTTTGAAAGAGCTAGCAAAAACTGTGTATGATTTAGAGTTCCAACTATACGTATCCATATAGGAGAAAACAGAGTGAAACCTAAAAATTAAAACTGTTACTGACAATGAACGGTTTAACCTGGAAGAACGAAATATGGTGAGCCAAGTGGGATTGGGGTACTTATCATTACCTGAAAGTGTCATCAAGATTGGGTGAAAAAATGTGTGCTGAGATTTCAGGAAACTCGTAGTTTTTTGGAAGCTTGGCAACCCCTTTCCATGAAAGTGATTTGCGCCAGTCTCTGCTTAGGGCTACATCAATAGGAAACAAACCATAGAGATAGAACTTGGAACTACTTTATTATGTAAAGTTTCAAAGAGCTACCACAAACCGTGTTTGATTTAGAGGTCCAACTACATGTATCCATATAGGAGAAAACAGAGTGAAACCTAATAATTAAAAGTGTTACTGCCAATGAAAGGTTTAACCTGGAAGAAGGAAATATGGTGAGCCAAGTGGGGTTGGGGTACTGATCATTACCTGAAAGTGTCATCAAGATTGGGTGAAAAAATGTGTGCTGAGATTTCAAGAAACTCGTAGTTTTATGGAAGCTTGGCAAACCCTTTCCATGAAAGTGATTTGCGCCAGTCTCTGCTTAGGGCTACATCAATAGGAAACAAACCATTGAGATAGAACTTGGAACTACTTTATTGTGTCAAGTTTCAAATAGCTAGCTCACACCGTGTTTGATTTAGAGGTCCAACTACATGTATCCATATAGGGGAAAACAGAGTGAAACCTAAAAATTAAAACTGTTACTGCCAACGAACGGTTTAACCTGTAAGAACGAAATTTGGTGAGCCAAGTGGGATTGGGGTACTGATCATTACCTGAAAGTGTCATCAAAATTGGGTGAAAAAATGTGTGCTGAGATTTCACGAATCTCATAGTTTTTTGGAAACATCCAACCCCTTTCCATGAAAGTGATTTGTGCCAGTCTCTGCTTAGGGCTACATCAATAGGAAACAAACCATAGAGATAGAACTTGGAACTACTTTATTGTGTCAAGTTTCCAAGAGCTAGCACAAACCGTATTTGATTTAGAGTTCCAACTAAATGTATCCATTAAGGAGAAAACAGAGTGAAACCTAAAAATTAAAACTGTTACTGCCAACGAACGTTTTAACCTGGAAGAACGAAATATGGTGAGCCAAGTGGGATTGGGGTATTGATCATTACCTGAAAGTGTCATCAAGATTGGGTGAAAAAAATGTGTGCTGAGATTTCAGGAAACGCGTAGTTTTTTGGAAGCTTGGCAACCCGTATCCATGAAAGTGATTTGCGCCAGTCTCTGCTTAGGGCTACATCAATAGGAAACAAACCATAGAGATAGAACTTGGAACTACTTTATTGTGTCAAGTTTCCAAGAGCTAGCACAAACCGTGTTTGATTTAGAGTTCCAACTCCATGTATCCATATAGGAGAAAACAGAGTGAAACCTAAAAATTAAAACTGTTACTGCCAACGAATGGTTTAACCTGTAAGAACGAAATTTGGTGAGCCAAGTGGGATTGGGGTACTGATCATTACCTGAAAGTGTCATCAAGATTGGGTGAAAAAATGTGTGCTGAGATTTCACGAATCTCGTAGTTTTTTGGAAACATCCAACCCGTTTCCATGAAAGTGATTTGTGCCAGTCTCTGCTTAGGGCTACATCAATAGGAAACAAACCATAGAGATAGAACTTGGAACTACTTTATTGTGTCAAGTTTCCAAGAGCTAGCACAAACCGTGTTTGATTCAGAGTTCCAACTACATGTATCCATTTAGGAGAAAACAGAGTGAAACCTAAAAATTAAAACTGTTACTGCCAACGAACGGTTTAACCTGGAAGAACGAAATTTGGTGAGCCAAGTGGGATTGGGGTACTGATTATTAACTGAAAGTCTCATCGAGATTGGTTGAAAAATGTGTGCTGAGATTTCAGGAAACTCGTTTTTTGGAAACTTGGCAACGCCTTTCCATGTAAGTGATTTGTGCCAGTCTCTGTTTAGGGCTACATGAATAGGAAACAAACCATAGAAATAGAACTTGGCACTACGTTATTGTGTCAAGTTTGAAAGAGCTAGCAAAAACTGTGTATGATTTAGAGTTCCAACTATACGTATTCATATAGGAGAAAACAGAGTGAAACCTAAAAATTAAAACTGTTACTGACAACGAACGGTTTAACCTGGAAGAAAGAAATATGGTGAGCCAAGTGGGATTGGGGTACTGATCATTACCTGAACGTGTCATCAAGATTGGGTGAAAAAATGTGTGCTGAGATTTCAGGAAACTCGTAGTTTTTTGGAAGCTTGGCAACCCCTTTCCATGAAAGTGATTTGCGCCAGTCTCTGCTTAGGGCTACATCAATAGGAAACAAACCATAGTGATAGAACTTGGAACTACTTTATTGTGTCAAGTTTCCAAGAGCTAGCACAAACCGTGTTTGATTTAGAGTTCCAACTACATGTATCCATATAGAAGAAAACACAGTGAAACCTAAAAATTAAAACTGTTACTGCCAACGAACGGTTTAACCTGGAAGAACGAAATTTGGTGAGCCAAGTGGGATTGGGGTACTGATCATTACCTGAAAGTGTCACCAAGATTGGGTGAAAAAATGTGTGCTGAGATTTCAGGAAACTCGTAGTTTTTTGGAATCTTCCAACCCCTTTCCATGAAAGTGTTGCGCCAGTCTCTGCTTAGGGCTACATCAATAGGAAACAAACCATAGAGATAGAACTTGGAACTACTTTATTGTGTCAAGTTTCAAAGAGCTAGCACAAACCGTGTTTGATTTACAGTTCCAACTACATGTATCCATATAGGAGAAAACAGAGTGAAACCTAAAAATTAAAACTGTTACTGCCAAAGATCGGTTTAACCTAGAAGAACGAAATTTGGTGAGCCAAGTGGGATTGGGGTATTGATCATTACCTGCAAGTGTCATCAAGATTGGGTGAAAAAATGTGTGCTGAGATTTCAGGAAACTCGTAGTTTTTTGGAAGCTTCCAACCCCTGTCCATGAAAGTGATTTGCGCCAGTCTCTGCTTAGGGCTACATCAATAGGAAAGAAACCATAGAGATAGAACTTGGAACTACTTTTTTGTGTCAAGTTTCAAAGACCTAGCACAAACCGTCTTTGATTTAGAGTTCCAAATACATGTATCCATATAGGAGAAAACAGAGTGAAACCTAAAAATTAAAACTGTTATTGCCAATGAACGGTTTAACCTGGAAGAACGAAATATGGTGAGCCAAGTGGGATTGGGGTACTGATCATTACCTGAAAGTGTCATCAAGATTGGGTGAAAAAATGTGTGCTGAGATTTCAGGAAACTCGTAGTTTTTTGGAAGCTTTGCAACCCCTTTCCATGAAAGTGATTTGCGCCAGTCTCTGCTTAGGGCTACATCAATAGGAAACAAACCATAGAGATAGAACTTGTAACTACTTTTTTGTGTCAATTTTCAAAGACCTAGCACAAACCGTCTTTGATTTAGAGTTCCAAATACATGTATCCATATAGGACGAAACAGAGTGAAACCTAAAAATTAAAACTGTTACTGCCAACCAACAGTTTAATCTAGAAGAACAAAATTTGGTGATCCAAGTGGGATTGGGGTACTGATCATTACCTGAAAGTGTCATTAAGATTGGGTGAAAAAATGTGTGCTGAGATTTCAGGAAACTCGTAGTTTTTTGGAAGCTTGCAGCCCCTTTCCATGAAAGTGGTTTGCGCCAGTCTCTGCTTAGGGCTACATCAATAGGAAACAAACCATAGAGATAGAACTTGGAACTACTTTATTGTGTCAAATTTCAATGAGCTAGCACAAACCGTGTTTGATTTACAGTTCCAACTACATGTATTTTTATAATAGAAAACAGAGTGAAACCTAAAAATTAAAACTTACTCCCAACTAACGGTTTAACCTAGAAGAACGAAATTTGGTGAGCCAAGTGGGATTGGGGTACTGATCATTACCTGAAAGTGTCACCAAGATTGGGTGAAAAAATGTTTGCTGAGATTTCAGGAAACTCGTAGTTTTTTGGAAGCTTGGCAACCCCTTTCCATGAACGTGGTTTGCGCCGGTCTCTGCTTAAAGCTACATCAATAGGAAACAAACCATAGAGATAGAACTTGGAACTACTTTATTGTGTCAAGTTTCAAAGTGCTAGCACAAACCGTGTTTGATTTAGAGTTCCAACTACATGTATCCATATAGGAGAAAACAGAGTGAAACCTAATAATTAAAACTGTTACTGCCAACGAAAGGTTTAACCTGGAAGAACGAAATATGGTGAGCCAAGTGGGGTTGGGGTACTGATCATTACCTGAAAGTGTCATCAAGATTGGGTGAAAAAATGTGTGCTGAGATTTCAGGAAACTCGTAGTTTCTTGGAAGCTTGGCAACCCCTTTCCATGAATGTGATTTGCGCCAGTTTCTGCTTAGGGCTACATCAATAGGAAACAAACCATAGGGATAGAACTTGGAACTACTTTTTTGTGTCAAGTTTCAAAGAGCTAGCACAAACCGAGTTTGATTTAGTGTTCCAACTACATGTATCCATATAGGAGAAAACAGAGTGAAACCTAAAAACTAAAACTGTTACTGTCAACGAAAGGTTTAACCTGGAAGAACGAAATATGGTGAGCCAAGTGGGGTTGGGGTACTGATCATTACCTGAAAGTGTCATCAAGATTGGGTGAAAAAATGTGTGCTGAGATTTCAGGAAACTCGTAGTTTCTTGGAAGCTTGGCAACCCCTTTCCATGAAAGTGATTTGCGCCAGTTTCTGCTTAGGGCTACATCAATAGGAAACAAACCATAGGGATAGAACTTGGAACTACTTTTTTGTGTCAAGTTTCAAAGAGCTAGCACAAACCGAGTTTGATTTAGTGTTCCAACTACATGTATCCATATAGGAGAAAACAGAGTGAAACCTAAAAACTAAAACTGTTACTGTCAACGAAAGGTTTAACCTGGAAGAAAGAAATTTGGTGAGCCAAGTGGGATTGGGGTACTGATCATTACCTGAAAGTGTCATGAAGATTAAGTGAAAAAATGTGTGCTGAGATTTCAGGAAACTCGTAGTTTTTTGGAAGCTTGGCAACCCCTTTCCATGTAAGTGATTTGCGCCAGTCTCTGCTTAGGGCTACATCAATAGGAAAGAAACCATAGAAATAGAACTTGGAACTACTTTATTGTGTCAAGTTTCAAAGAGCTACCACAAACCGTGTTTGATTTAGAGTTCCAACTACATGTATCCATATAGGAGAAAACAGAGTGAAACCTAAAAATTAAAACTGTTACTGCCCACGAACAGTTTAACCTGGAGGAACGAAATATGGTGAGCCAAGTGGGATTGGGGTACTGATCATTACCTGAAAGTGTGATCAAGATTGGGTGAAAAAATGTGTGCTGAGATTTCAGGAAACTCGTAGTTTCTTGGAAGCTTGGCAACCCCTTTCCATTAAAGTGATTTGTGCCAGTCTCTGCTTAGGTCTACATCAATAGGAAACAAACCATAGAGATAGAACTTGGAACTACTTTATTGTGTCAAGTTTCCAAGAGCTGGCACAAACCGTGTTTGATTTAGAGTTCCAACTACATGTATCCGTATAGGAGAAAACAGAGTGAAACCTAAAAATTAAAAGTGTTACTGCCAACGAACGGATTAACCTGGAAGAACGAAATTTGGTGAGCCAAGTGGGATTGGGGTAGTGATCATTACCTGAAAGTGTCATCAAGATTGGGTGAAAAAATGTGTGCTGAGATTTAAGGAAACTCGTAGTTTTTTGGAAGCTTGGCAACCCCTTTCCATGTAAGCGATTTGCGCCAGTCTCTGCTTAGGGCTACATCAATAGGAAACAAACCATAGAGATAGAACTTGGAACTACTTTATTGTCTCAAGTTTCAAAGAGCTAGCACAAACCGTATTTGATTTAGAGTTCCAACTATATGTATCCATATAGGAGAAAACAGAGTGAAACCTAAAAATTAAAACTGTTACTGCCATCGAACGGTTTAAACTAGAAGAACGAAATTTGGTGAGTCAAGTGGGATTGGGGTTCTGATCATTACCTGAAAGTGTCATCAAGATTTGGTGAAAAAATGTGTGCTGAGATTTCAGGAAACTCGTTTTTTGGAAGCTTGGCAACCCCTTTCCATGAAAGTGATTTGCGCCAGTCTCTGCTTAGGGCTACATCAATAGGAAACAAACCATAGAGATAGAACTTGGAACTACTCTATTGTGTCAAGTTTCCAAGAGCTAGCACAAACCGTGTTTGATTTAGAGTTCCAACTACATGTATCCATATAGAAGAAAACAGAGTGAAACCTAAAAATTAAAACTGTTACTGCCAACGAACGGTTTAACCTGGAAGAACGAAATTTGGTGAGCCAAGTGGAATTGGGGTACTGATCATTACCTGAAAGTGTCACCAAGATTGGGTGAAAAAATGTGTGCTGAGATTTCAGGAAACTCGTAGTTTTTTGGAATTTTCCAACCCCTTTCCATGAAAGTGTTGCGCCAGTCTCTGCTTAGGGCTACATCAATAGGAAACAAACCATAGAGATAGAACTTGGAACTACTTTATTATGTCAAGTTTCAAAGAGCTACCACAAACCGTGTTTGATTTAGAGGTCCAACTACATGTATCCATATAGGAGAAAACAGAGTGAAACCTAAAAATTAAAACTGTTACTGCCAACGAACGGTTTAACCTAGAAGAATGAAATTTGGTGACCGAGTGGGAAAGGGGTACTGATTATTACCTGAAAGTGTCATCAAGATTGGGTGAAAAATGTGTGCTGAGATTTCAGGAAACTCGTTTTTTGGAAACTTGGCAACCCCTTTCCATGAAAGTGATTTGCGCCAGTCTCTGCTTAGGGCTACATCAATAGGAAAGAAACCATAGAGATAGAACTTGGAACTACTTTATTGTGTCAAGTTTCAAAGAGCTACCACAAACCGTGTTTGATTTAGAGGTCCAACTACATGTATCCATATAGGAGAAAACAGAGTGAAACCTAAAAATTAAAACTGTTACTGCCAACGATCAGTTTAACCTGGAAGAACGAAATATGGTGAGCCAACTGGGATTGGGGTACTGATCATTACCTGAAAGTGTGATCAAGATTGGGTGAAAAAATGTGTGCTGAGATTTCAGGAAACTCGTAGTTTCTTGGAAGCTTGGCAACCCCTTTCCATTAAAGTGATTTGTGCCAGTCTCTGCTTAGGTCTACATCAATAGGAAACAAACCATAGAGATAGAACTTGGAACTACTTTATTGTGTCAAGTTTCCAAGAGCTAGCACAAACCGTGTTTGATTTAGAGTTCCAACTACATGTATCCGTATAGGAGAAAACAGAGTGAAACCTAAAAATTAAAAGTGTTACTGCCAACGAACGGATTAACCTGGAAGAACGAAATTTGGTGAGCCAAGTGGGATTGGGGTAGTGATCATTACCTGAAAGTGTCATCAAGATTGGGTGAAAAAATGTGTGCTGAGATTTAAGGAAACTCGTAGTTTTTTGGAAGCTTGGCAACCCCTTTCCATCAAAGTGATTTGCGCCAGTCTCTGCTTAGGGCTACATCAATAGGAAACAAACCATAGAGATAGAACTTGGAACTACTTTATTGTGTCAAGTTTCAAAGAGCTAGCACAAACCGTATTTGATTTAGAGTTCCAACTACATGTATCCATATAGGAGAAAACAGATTGAAACCTAAAAATTAAAACTGTTACTGACATCGAACGGTTTAAACTAGAAGAACGAAATTTGGTGAGCCAAGTGGGATTGGGGTACTGATCATTACCTGAAAGTGTCATCAAGATTTGGTGAAAAAATGTGTGCTGAAATTTCAGGAATCTCGTAGTTTTTTGGAAGCTTCCAACCCCTTTCCATGAAAGTGATTTGCGCCAGTCTCTGCTTAGGGCTACAACAATAGGAAACAAACCATAGAGATAGAACTTGGAACTACTTTATTGTGTCAAGCTTCAAGGACCTAGCACAAACCGTCTTTGATTTAGAGTTCCAAATACATGTATCCATATTGGAGAAAACAGAGTGAAACCTAAAAATTAAAACTGTTACTGCCAACGAACGGTTTAAACTAGAAGAACGAAATTTGGTGAGCCAAGTGGATTGGGGTACTGATCATTACCTGAAAGTGTCATCAAGATTGGGTGAAAAAGTATGTGCTGAAATTTCAGGAAACTCGTAGTTTTATGGAAGCTTGGCAACCCCTTTCCATGAAAGTGATTTGCGCCAGTGTCTGCTTAGGGCTACATCAATAGGAAATAAACCATAGAGATAGAACTTCAAACTTCTTTATTGTGTCAAGTTTAAAAGAGCTAGCTCAAACCATGTTTGATTTACAATTCCAACTACATGTATCCATATAGGAGAAAACAGAGTGAAACCTAAAAATTTAAACTGTTACTGCCAACGAACGGTTTAAACTAGAAGAACGAAATTTGGTGAGCCAAGTGGGATTCGGGTACTGATCATTACCTGAAAGTGTCATCAAGATTTGGTGAAAAAATGTGTGCTGAGATTTCAGGAAACTCGTAGTTTTTTCAAAGCTTCCAACCCCTTTCCATGAAAGTGATTTGCGCCGGTCTCTGCTTAGGGCTACATCAATAGGAAACAATCCATAGAGATAGAACTTGGAACTACTTTATTGTGTCAAGTTTCAAAGAGCTACCTCAAACCGTGTTTGATTTAGAGTTCCAACTACATGTATCCATATAGGTGAAAACAGAGTGAAACCTAAAAATTTAAACTGTTACTACCAACGAACGGTTTAAACTGGAAGAACGAAATATGGTGAGCCAAGTGGGATTGGGGTACTGATCATTACCTGAAAGTGTCATCAAGATTGGGTGAAAAAATGTGTGCTGAGATTTCTGGAAACTCGTAGTTTTTTGGAAGCTTGGCAACCCCTTTCCATGAAAGTGATTTGCGCCAGTCTCTGCTTAGGGCTACATCAATAGGAAACAAACCATAGAGATAGAACTTCAAAATACTTTATTGTGTCAAGTTTCAAAGAGCTAGCACAAACCGGGTTTGATTTAGAGTTCCAAATACATGTATCCATATAGGAGAAAACAGAGTGAAACCTAAAAATTAAAACTGTTACTGCCAACGAACGGTTTAACCTGGAAGAACGAAATTTGGTGTGCCAAGTGGGATTGGGGTACTGATCATTACCTGAAAGTGTCATCAAGATTGGGTGAAAAAATGTGTGCTGATATTTAAGGAAACTCGTAGTTTTTTGGAAGCTTCCAACCCCTTTCCATGAAAGTGACTTGCGCCAGTCTCTGCTTAGGGCTACATCAATAGGAAACAAACCATAGAGATAGAACTTGGAACTACTTTATTGTGTCAAGTTTTAAAGAGCTACCACAAACCGTGTTTGATTTAGAGGTCCAACTACATGTATCCATATAGGAGAAAACAGAGTGAAACCTAAAAATTAAAACTGTTACTGCCAATGAACGGTTTAACCTAGAAGAACGAAATTTGGTGAGCCAAGTGGGAATGGGGTACTGATCATTACCTGAAAGTGTCATCTAGATTGGGTGAAAAATGTGTGCTGAGATTTCAGGAAACTCTTTTTTTGGAAACTTGGCAACCCCTTTCCATGAATGTGATTTGTGCCAGTCTCTGCTTATGGCTACATCAAAAGGAAACAAACCATAGGGATAAAACTTGGAACTACTTTATTGTGTCAAGTTTAAAAGAGCTAGCACAAACCGTGTTTTATTTAGAGTTCCAACTACATGTATCCATATAGGAGAAAACAGAGTGAAACCTAAAAATTAAAACTGTTACTGCCAACGAACGGTTTAAACTACAAGAACGAAATTTGGTGAGCCAATTGGGATTGGGGTACTGATCATTACCTGAAAGTGTCATCAAGATTGGGTGTAAAAATGTGTGCTGAGATTTCAGGAAACTCGTAGTTTTTTGGAAGCTTGGCAACCCCTTTCCGTGAAAGTGATTTGCGCCGGTCTCTGCTTAGGGCTACATCAATAGGAAACAAACCATAGAGATAGAACTTGGAACTACTTTATTGTGTCAAGTTTCAAAGAGCTACCACAAACCGTGTTTGATTTAGAGGTCCAACTACATGTATCCATATAGGTGAAAACAGAGTGAAACCTAAAAATTAAAACTGTTACTGCCAACGAACGGTTTAACCTGGAAGAACGAAATTTGGTGAGCCAAGTGGGAATGGGGTACTGATCATTACCTGAAAGTGCCATCAAGATTGGGTGAAAAATGTGTGCTGAGATTTCAGGAAACTCGTTTTTTGGAAGCCTGGCAACCCCTTTCCATGAAAGTGATTTGTGCCAGTCTCTGCTTAGGGCTACATCAATAGGAAACAAACCATAGGGATAGAACTTGGAACTACTTTATTGTGTCAAGTTTCAAAGAGCTAGCACAAACCGTGTTTAATTTAGAGTTCCAGCTACATGTATCCATATAGGAGAAAACAGAGTGAAACCTAAAAATTAAACTGTTACTCCCAATGAACGGTTTAACCTAGAAGAACGAAATTTGGTGAGCCATGCAGGATTGGGGTACTGAGCATTACCTGAAAGTGTCATCAAGATTGGGTGAAAAAATGTGTGCTGAGATTTAAGGAAACTCGTTTTTTGGACGCTTGGCAACCCCTCTCCATGAAAGTGATTTTTGCCAGTTTCTGCTTAGGGCTACATCAATAGGAAACAAACCATAGGGATAGAACTTGGAACTACTTTATTGTGTCAAGTTTCAAAGAGCTAGCTCAAACCATGTTTGATTTAGAGTTCCAACTACGTGTTTCCATATAGGAGAAAACAGAGTGAAACCTAAAAATTTAAACTGTTACTGCCAACGAACCTTCAACCTAGAAGAACGAAATTTGGTGATCCAAGTGGGATTGTGTTACTGATCATTACCTGAAAGTGTCATCAAGATTGGGTGAAAAAATGTGTGCTGAGATTTGTGGAAACTCGTAGTTTTTTGGAAGCTTGGCAACCCCTTTCCATTAAAGTGATTTGAACCAGTCTCTGTTTAGGGCAACATCAATAGGAAACAAGCCATAGATATAGAACTTGGAACTACGTTATTGTGTCAAGTTTGAAAGAGCTAGCACAAACCGTGTTTGATTTAGAGTTCCAACTACATGTATCCATATAGGAGAAAACAGAGTGAAACCTAAAAATTAAAACTGTTACTGCCAACGAACGGTTTAACCTGGAAGAACGAAATATGGTGAGCCAAGTGGGATTGGGGTACTGATCATTACCTGAAAGTGTCATCAAGATTGGGTAAAAAAATGTGTGCTGAGATTTCAGGAAACTCGTAGTTTTTTGGAAGCTTGGCAACCCCTTTCCATGAAAGTGATTTGTGCCAGTCTCTGCTTAGGGCTACATCAATAGGAAAAAAACCATAGAGATAGAACTTGGAACTACATTATTGTGTCAAGTTTCAAAGACTTAGCACAAACCGTATTTGATTTAGAGTTCCAAATACATGTATCCATATAGGAGAAAACAGAGTGAAACCTAAAAATTAAAACTGTTACTGCCAACGAACGGTTTAACCTGGAAGAACGAAATTTGTTGAGCCAAGTGGGATTGGGGTACTGATCATTACCTGAAAGTGTCATCAAGATTGGGTAAAAAAAATGTGTGCTGAGATTTCAGGAAACTCGTTTTTTGGAAGCTTGGCAACCCCTTTCCATGAAAGTGATTTGTGCCAGTCTCTGCTTAGGGCTACATCAATAGGAAACAAACCATAGGGATAGAACTTGGAACTACTTTATTGTGTCAAGTTTCAAAGAGCTAGCACAAACCGTGTTTTATTTAGAGTTCCAGCTACATGTATCCATATAGGAGAAAACAGAGTGAAACCTAAAAATTAAAACTGTTACTCCCAACGAACGGTTTAACCTAGAAGAACGAAATTTGGTGAGCCATGCAGGATTGGGGTACTGAGCATTACCTGAAAGTGTCATCAAGATTGGGTGAAAAAATGTGTGCTGAGATTTCAGGAAACTCGTAATTTTTTGGAAGCTTGGCAACCCCTTTCCATGAAAGTGATTTGTGCCAGTCTCTGCTTAGGGCTACATCAATAGGAAACAAACCATAGAGATAGAACTTGGAACTACTTTATTGTGTCAAGTTTCAAAGAGCTACCACAAACAGTGTTTGATTTACAGTTCCAACTACATGTATCCATATTGGAGAAAACAGAGTGAAACCTAAAAATTAAAACTGTTACTGCCAATGAATGGTTTAACCTAGAAGAACGAAATTTGGTGAGCCAAGTGGGATTGGGGTTCTTATCATTACCTGAAACTGTCTTCAAGATTAGGTGAAAAAATGTGTGCTGAGATTTCAGGAAACTCGTAGTTTTTTGGAAGCTTGGCAACCCCTTTCCATGAAAGTGATTTGTGCCAGTCTCTGTTTAGGGCTACATCAATAGGAAACCATCCATAGAGATAGAACTTGGAACTACTTTATTGTGTCAAGTTTCAAAGAGCTAGCACAAACCATCTTTGATTTAGAGTTCCAACTACATGTATCCATATAGGAGAAAACAGAGTGAAACCTAAAAATTAAAACTGTTACTGCCAACGGACGGTAAAAACTAGAAGAACAAAATTTGGTGAGGCAAGTGGCAATGGGGTACTGATCATTACCTGAAAGTGTCATCAAGATAGGGTGAAAAATGTGTGCTGAGATTTCAGGAAACTCGTTTTTTGGACGCTTGGCAACCCCTCTCCATGAAAGTGATTTTTGCCAGTTTCTGCTTAGGGCTACATCAATAGGAAACAAACCATAGGGATAGAACTTGGAACTACTTTATTGTGTCAAGTTTCAAAGAGCTAGCTCAAACCATGTTTGTTTTAGAGTTCCAACTACGTGTTTCCATATAGGAGAAAACAGAGTGAAACCTAAAAATTTAAACTGTTACTGCCAACGAACGGTTTAACCTGGAAGACCGAAATTTGGTGAGCCAAGTGGGATTGGGGTACTGATCATTACCTGAACGTGTCATCAAGATTGGGTGAAAAAATGTGTGCTGAGATTTCTGGAAACTCGTAGTTTTTTGGAAGCTTTGCAACCCCTTTCCATGAAAGTGATTTGCGCCAGTCTCTGCTTAGGGCTACATCAATAGGAAATAAACGATAGAGATAGAACTTGGAACTACTTTATTGTGTCAAGTTTCAAAGAGCTAGCACAAACCGTGTTTGATTTACAGTTCCAACAACATGTATCCATATAGGAGAAAACAGAGTGAAACCTAAAAATTAAAACTATTACTGCCAACGAACGGTTTAACCTAGAAGAACGAAATTTGTTGAGCCAAGTGGGATTGGGGTATTGATCATTACCTGTTTAATTTAGAACTTGGAACTACTTGATTGTGTCAAGTTTACAAGTTTACAAGAGCTAGCACAAAACGTGTTTGATTTAGAGTTCCAAATACATGTATCCATATAGGAGAAAACAGTGTGAAACCTAAAAATTAAGACTGTTACTGCCAACGAACGGTTTAACCTGGAAGAACGAAATTTGGTGAGCCAAGTAGGATTGGGGTACTGATCATTACCGGAAAGTGTCATCAAGATTGGGTGAAAAAATGTGTGCTGAGATTTCAAAAAACTCGTAGTTTTTTGGAAGCTTGGCAAACCCTTCCCATGAAAGTGATTTGCGCCAGTCTCTGCTTAGGGCTACATCAATAGGAAACAAACCATAGAGATAGAACTTGGAACTACTTTATTGTGTCAAGTTTCAAAGAGCTACCACAAACAGTGTTTGATTTACAGTTCCAACTACATGTATCCATATTGGAGAAAACAGAGTGAAACCTAAAAATTAAAACTGTTACTGCCAATGAATGGTTTAACCTAGAAGAACGAAATTTGGTGAGCCAAGTGGGATTGGGGTTCTTATCATTACCTGAAACTGTCTTCAAGATTGGGTGAAAAAATGTGTGCTGAGATTTCAGGAAACTCGTAGTTTTTTGGAAGCTTGGCAACCCCTTTCCATGAAAGTGATTTGTGCCAGTCTCTGTTTAGGGCTACATCAATAGGAAACAAACCATAGAGATAGAACTTGGAACTACTTTATTGTGTCAAGTTTCAAAGAGCTAGCACAAACCATCTTTGAATTAGAGTTCCAACTACATGTATCCATATAGGAGAAAACAGAGTGAAACCTAAAAATTAAAACTGTTACTGCCAACGAACGGTTTAACCTGGAAGAACGAAATTTGGTGAGCCAAGTGGGATTGGGGTACTGATCATTACCTGAAAGTGTCATCAAGATTGGGTGAAAAAATGTGTGCTGAGATTTAAGGAAACTCGTTTTTTGGAAGCCTGGCAACCCCTTTCCATGAAAGTGATTTGTGCCAGTCTCTGCTTAGGGCTACATCAATAGGAAACAAACCATAGGGATAGAACTTGGAACTACTTTATTGTGTCAAGTTTCAAAGAGCTAGCACAAACCGTGTTTAATTTAGAGTTCCAGCTACATGTATCCATATAGGAGAAAACAGAGTGAAACCTAAAAATTAAACTGTTACTCCCAATGAACGGTTTAACCTAGAAGAACGAAATTTGGTGAGCCATGCAGGATTGGGGTACTGAGCATTACCTGAAAGTGTCATCAAGATTGGGTGAAAAAATGTGTGCTGAGATTTAAGGAAACTCGTTTTTTGGACGCTTGGCAACCCCTCTCCATGAAAGTGATTTTTGCCAGTTTCTGCTTAGGGCTACATCAATAGGAAACAAACCATAGGGATAGAACTTGGAACTACTTTATTGTGTCAAGTTTCAAAGAGCTAGCTCAAACCATGTTTGATTTAGAGTTCCAACTACGTGTTTCCATATAGGAGAAAACAGAGTGAAACCTAAAAATTTAAACTGTTACTGCCAACGAACGGTTCAACCTAGAAGAACGAAATTTGGTGATCCAAGTGGGATTGTGTTACTGATCATTACCTGAAAGTGTCATCAAGATTGGGTGAAAAAATGTGTGCTGAGATTTGTGGAAACTCGTAGTTTTTTGGAAGCTTGGCAACCCCTTTCCATTAAAGTGATTTGAACCAGTCTCTGTTTAGGGCAACATCAATAGGAAACAAGCCATAGATATAGAACTTGGAACTACGTTATTGTGTCAAGTTTGAAAGAGCTAGCACAAACCGTGTTTGATTTAGAGTTCCAACTACATGTATCCATATAGGAGAAAACAGAGTGAAACCTAAAAATTAAAACTGTTACTGCCAACGAACGGTTTAACCTGGAAGAACGAAATATGGTGAGCCAAGTGGGATTGGGGTACTGATCATTACCTGAAAGTGTCATCAAGATTGGGTAAAAAAATGTGTGCTGAGATTTCAGGAAACTCGTAGTTTTTTGGAAGCTTGGCAACCCCTTTCCATGAAAGTGATTTGTGCCAGTCTCTGCTTAGGGCTACATCAATAGGAAAAAAACCATAGAGATAGAACTTGGAACTACATTATTGTGTCAAGTTTCAAAGACTTAGCACAAACCGTATTTGATTTAGAGTTCCAAATACATGTATCCATATAGGAGAAAACAGAGTGAAACCTAAAAATTAAAACTGTTACTGCCAACGAACGGTTTAACCTGGAAGAACGAAATTTGTTGAGCCAAGTGAGATTGGGGTACTGATCATTACCTGAAAGTGTCATCAAGATTGGGTAAAAAAAATGTGTGCTGAGATTTCAGGAAACTCGTTTTTTGGAAGCTTGGCAACCCCTTTCCATGAAAGTGATTTGTGCCAGTCTCTGCTTAGGGCTACATCAATAGGAAACAAACCATAGGGATAGAACTTGGAACTACTTTATTGTGTCAAGTTTCAAAGAGCTAGCACAAACCGTGTTTTATTTAGAGTTCCAGCTACATGTATCCATATAGGAGAAAACAGAGTGAAACCTAAAAATTAAAACTGTTACTCCCAACGAACGGTTTAACCTAGAAGAACGAAATTTGGTGAGCCATGCAGGATTGGGGTACTGAGCATTACCTGAAAGTGTCATCAAGATTGGGTGAAAAAATGTGTGCTGAGATTTCAGGAAACTCGTAATTTTTTGGAAGCTTGGCAACCCCTTTCCATGAAAGTGATTTGTGCCAGTCTCTGCTTAGGGCTACATCAATAGGAAACAAACCATAGAGATAGAACTTGGAACTACTTTATTGTGTCAAGTTTCAAAGAGCTACCACAAACAGTGTTTGATTTACAGTTCCAACTACATGTATCCATATTGGAGAAAACAGAGTGAAACCTAAAAATTAAAACTGTTACTGCCAATGAATGGTTTAACCTAGAAGAACGAAATTTGGTGAGCCAAGTGGGATTGGGGTTCTTATCATTACCTGAAACTGTCTTCAAGATTGGGTGAAAAAATGTGTGCTGAGATTTCAGGAAACTCGTAGTTTTTTGGAAGCTTGGCAACCCCTTTCCATGAAAGTGATTTGTGCCAGTCTCTGTTTAGGGCTACATCAATAGGAAACAAACCATAGAGATAGAACTTGGAACTACTTTATTGTGTCAAGTTTCAAAGAGCTAGCACAAACCATCTTTGATTTAGAGTTCCAACTACATGTATCCATATAGGAGAAAACAGAGTGAAACCTAAAAATTAAAACTGTTACTGCCAACGGACGGTAAAAACTAGAAGAACAAAATTTGGTGAGGCAAGTGGCAATGGGGTACTGATCATTACCTGAAAGTGTCATCAAGATAGGGTGAAAAATGTGTGCTGAGATTTCAGGAAACTCGTTTTTTGGACGCTTGGCAACCCCTCTCCATGAAAGTGATTTTTGCCAGTTTCTGCTTAGGGCTACATCAATAGGAAACAAACCATAGGGATAGAACTTGGAACTACTTTATTGTGTCAAGTTTCAAAGAGCTAGCTCAAACCATGTTTGATTTAGAGTTCCAACTACGTGTTTCCATATAGGAGAAAACAGAGTGAAACCTAAAAATTTAAACTGTTACTGCCAACGAACGGTTTAACCTGGAAGACCGAAATTTGGTGAGCCAAGTGGGATTGGGGTACTGATCATTACCTGAACGTGTCATCAAGATTGGGTGAAAAAATGTGTGCTGAGATTTCTGGAAACTCGTAGTTTTTTGGAAGCTTTGCAACCCCTTTCCATGAAAGTGATTTGCGCCAGTCTCTGCTTAGGGCTACATCAATAGGAAATAAACGATAGAGATAGAACTTGGAACTACTTTATTGTGTCAAGTTTCAAAGAGCTAGCACAAACCGTGTTTGATTTACAGTTCCAACAACATGTATCCATATAGGAGAAAACAGAGTGAAACCTAAAAATTAAAACTATTACTGCCAACGAACGGTTTAACCTAGAAGAACGAAATTTGTTGAGCCAAGTGGGATTGGGGTATTGATCATTACCTGTTTAATTTAGAACTTGGAACTACTTGATTGTGTCAAGTTTACAAGTTTACAAGAGCTAGCACAAAACGTGTTTGATTTAGAGTTCCAAATACATGTATCCATATAGGAGAAAACAGTGTGAAACCTAAAAATTAAGACTGTTACTGCCAACGAACGGTTTAACCTGGAAGAACGAAATTTGGTGAGCCAAGTAGGATTGGGGTACTGATCATTACCGGAAAGTGTCATCAAGATTGGGTGAAAAAATGTGTGCTGAGATTTCAAAAAACTCGTAGTTTTTTGGAAGCTTGGCAAACCCTTCCCATGAAAGTGATTTGCGCCAGTCTCTGCTTAGGGCTACATCAATAGGAAACAAACCATAGAGATAGAACTTGGAACTACTTTATTGTGTCAAGTTTCAAAGAGCTACCACAAACAGTGTTTGATTTACAGTTCCAACTACATGTATCCATATTGGAGAAAACAGAGTGAAACCTAAAAATTAAAACTGTTACTGCCAATGAATGGTTTAACCTAGAAGAACGAAATTTGGTGAGCCAAGTGGGATTGGGGTTCTTATCATTACCTGAAACTGTCTTCAAGATTGGGTGAAAAAATGTGTGCTGAGATTTCAGGAAACTCGTAGTTTTTTGGAAGCTTGGCAACCCCTTTCCATGAAAGTGATTTGTGCCAGTCTCTGTTTAGGGCTACATCAATAGGAAACAAACCATAGAGATAGAACTTGGAACTACTTTATTGTGTCAAGTTTCAAAGAGCTAGCACAAACCATCTTTGATTTAGAGTTCCAACTACATGTATCCATATAGGAGAAAACAGAGTGAAACCTAAAAATTAAAACTGTTACTGCCAACGAACGGTTTAACCTGGAAGAACGAAATTTGGTGAGCCAAGTGGGATTGGGGTACTGATCATTACCTGAAAGTGTCATCAAGATTGGGTGAAAAAATGTGTGCTGAGATTTAAGGAAACTCGTTTTTTGGACGCTTGGCAACCCCTCTACATGAAAGTGATTTTTGCCAGTTTCTGCTTAGGGCTACATCAATAGGAAACAAACCATAGGGATAGAACTTGGAACTACTTTATTGTGTCAAGTTTCAAAGAGCTAGCTCAAACCATGTTTGATTTCGAGTTCCAACTACGTGTTTCCATATAGGAGAAAACAGAGTGAAACCTAAAAATTTAAACTGTTACTGCCAACGAACGGTTTAACCTCCAAGAACGAAATTTGGTGTGCCAAGTGGGATTGGGGTACTGATCATTACCTGAAAATGTCATCAAGATTTGGTGAAAAAATGTGTGCTGAGATTTAAGGAAACTCGTAGTTTTTTGGAAGCTTCCAACCCCTTTCCATGAAAGTGACTTGCGCCAGTCTCTGCTTAGGGCTACATCAATAGGAAACAAACCATAGAGATAGAACTTGGAACTACTTTATTGTGTCAAGTTTTAAAGAGCTACCACAAACCGTGTTTGATTTAGAGGTCCAACTACATGTATCCATATAGGAGAAAACAGAGTGAAACCTAAAAATTAAAACTGTTACTGCCAATGAACGGTTTAACCTAGAAGAACGAAATTTGGTGAGCCAAGTGGGAATGGGGTACTGATCATTACCTGAAAGTGTCATCTAGATTGGGTGAAAAATGTGTGCTGAGATTTCAGGAAACTCTTTTTTTGGAAACTTGGCAACCCCTTTCCATGAATGTGATTTGTGCCAGTCTCTGCTTATGGCTACATCAAAAGGAAACAAACCATAGGGATAAAACTTGGAACTACTTTATTGTGTCAAGTTTAAAAGAGCTAGCACAAACCGTGTTTTATTTAGAGTTCCAACTACATGTATCCATATAGGAGAAAACAGAGTGAAACCTAAAAATTAAAACTGTTCCTCCCAACAAAGGGCTTAACCTAGAAGAACGAAATTTGGTGAGCCATGTGGTATTGGGGTACTGATCATTACCTGAAAGTGTCATCAAGATTGGGTGAAAAAATGTGTGCTGAGATTTCAGGAAACTCGTAGTTTTTTGGAAGCTTGGCAACCCCTTTCCATGAAAGTGATTTGCGCCAGTGTCTGCTTAGGGCTACATAAATAGGAAACAAACCATAGAGATAGAACTTGGAACTACTTTATTGTGTCAAGTTTCAAAGAGCTAGTACAAACCGTGTTTGATTTAGAATTCCAAATATATGTATCCATATATGAGAAAACAGAGTGAAACCTAATAATTAAAACTGTTACTGCCAACAAAAGGTTTAACCTGGAAGAACGAAATTTGGTGAGCCAAGTGGGATTGGGGTACTGATCATAACCTGAAAGTGTCATCAAGATTGGGTGAAAAAATATGTGCTGAGATTTCAGGAAACTCGTAGTGTTTTGGAAGCTTGGCAACCCCTTTCCATGAAAGTGATTTGCGCCAGTCTCTGCTTAGGGCTACATCAATAGGAAACAAACCATAGAGACAGAACTTGGAACTACTTTATTGTGTCAAGTTTCAAAGAGCTACCACAAACAGTGTTTGATTTACAGTTCCAACTACATGTATCCATATAGGAGAAAACAGAGTGAAACCTAAAAATTAAAACTGTTACTGCCAACGAACGGTTTAAACTAGAAGAACGAAATTTGGTGAGCCAATTGGGATTGGGGTACTGATCATTACCTGAAAGTGTCATCAAGATTGGGTGTAAAAATGTGTGCTGAGATTTCAGGAAACTCGTAGTTTTTTGGAAGCTTGGCAACCCCTTTCCGTGAAAGTGATTTGCGCCGGTCTCTGCTTAGGGCTACATCAATAGGAAACAAACCATAGAGATAGAACTTGGAACTACTTTATTGTGTCAAGTTTCAAAGAGCTACCACAAACCGTGTTTGATTTAGAGGTCCAACTACATGTATCCATATAGGTGAAAACAGAGTGAAACCTAAAAATTAAAACTGTTACTGCCAACGAACGGTTTAACCTGGAAGAACGAAATTTGGTGAGCCAAGTGGGAATGGGGTACTGATCATTACCTGAAAGTGTCATCAAGATTGGGTGAAAAATGTGTGCTGAGATTTCAGGAAACTCGTTTTTTGGAAGCCTGGCAACCCCTTTCCATGAAAGTGATTTGTGCCAGTCTCTGCTTAGGGCTACATCAATAGGAAACAAACCATAGGGATAGAACTTGCAACTACTTTATTGTGTCAAGTTTCAAAGAGCTAGCACAAACCGTGTTTAATTTAGAGTTCCAGCTACATGTATCCATATAGGAGAAAACAGAGTGAAACCTAAAAATTAAACTGTTACTCCCAATGAACGGTTTAACCTAGAAGAACGAAATTTGGTGAGCCATGCAGGATTGGGGTACTGAGCATTACCTGAAAGTGTCATCAAGATTGGGTGAAAAAATGTGTGCTGAGATTTAAGGAAACTCGTTTTTTGGACGCTTGGCAACCCCTCTCCATGAAAGTGATTTTTGCCAGTTTCTGCTTAGGGCTACATCAATAGGAAACAAACCATAGGGATAGAACTTGGAACTACTTTATTGTGTCAAGTTTCAAAGAGCTAGCTCAAACCATGTTTGATTTAGAGTTCCAACTACGTGTTTCCATATAGGAGAAAACAGAGTGAAACCTAAAAATTTAAACTGTTACTGCCAACGAACGGTTCAACCTAGAAGAACGAAATTTGGTGATCCAAGTGGGATTGTGTTACTGATCATTACCTGAAAGTGTCATCAAGATTGGGTGAAAAAATGTGTGCTGAGATTTGTGGAAACTCGTAGTTTTTTGGAAGCTTGGCAACCCCTTTCCATTAAAGTGATTTGAACCAGTCTCTGTTTAGGGCAACATCAATAGGAAACAAGCCATAGATATAGAACTTGGAACTACGTTATTGTGTCAAGTTTGAAAGAGCTAGCACAAACCGTGTTTGATTTAGAGTTCCAACTACATGTATCCATATAGGAGAAAACAGAGTGAAACCTAAAAATTAAAACTGTTATTGCCAACGAACGGTTTAACCTGGAAGAACGAAATATGGTGAGCCAAGTGGGATTGGGGTACTGATCATTACCTGAAAGTGTCATCAAGATTGGGTAAAAAAATGTGTGCTGAGATTTCAGGAAACTCGTAGTTTTTTGGAAGCTTGGCAACCCCTTTCCATGAAAGTGATTTGTGCCAGTCTCTGCTTAGGGCTACATCAATAGGAAAAAAACCATAGAGATAGAACTTGGAACTACATTATTGTGTCAAGTTTCAAAGACTTAGCACAAACCGTATTTGATTTAGAGTTCCAAATACATGTATCCATATAGGAGAAAACAGAGTGAAACCTAAAAATTAAAACTGTGACTGCCAACGAACGGTTTAACCTGGAAGAACGAAATTTGTTGAGCCAAGTGGGATTGGGGTACTGATCATTACCTGAAAGTGTCATCAAGATTGGGTAAAAAAACTGTGTGCTGAGATTTCAGGAAACTCGTTTTTTGGAAGCTTGGCAACCCCTATCCATGAAAGTGATTTGCGCCAGTCTCTGCTAAGGGCTACATCAATAGGAAACAAACCATAGGGATAGAACTTGGAACTACTTTATTGTGTCAAGTTTCAAAGAGCTAGCACAAACCGTGTTTTATTTAGAGTTCCAGCTACATGTATCCATATAGGAGAAAACAGAATGAAACCTAAAAATTAAAACTGTTACTCCCAACGAACGGTTTAACCTAGAAGAACGAAATTTGGTGAGCCATGCAGGATTGGGGTACTGAGCATTACCTGAAAGTGTCATCAAGATTGGGTGAAAAAATGTGTGCTGAGATTTCAGTAAACTCGTAATTTTTTGGAAGCTTGGCAACCCCTTTCCATGAAAGTGATTTGCGCCAGTCTCTGCTTAGGGCTACATCAATAGGAAACAAACCATAGAGATAGAACTTGGAACTACTTTATTGTGTCAAGTTTCAAAGAGCTACCACAAACAGTGTTTGATTTACAGTTCCAACTACATGTATCCATATTGGAGAAAACAGAGTGAAACCTAAAAATTAAAACTGTTACTGCCAATGAATGGTTTAACCTAGAAGAACGAAATTTGGTGAGCCAAGTGGGATTGGGGTTCTTATCATTACCTGAAACTGTCTTCAAGATTGGGTGAAAAAATGTGTGCTGAGATTTCAGGAAACTCGTAGTTTTTTGGAAGCTTGGCAACCCCTTTCCATGAAAGTGATTTGTGCCAGTCTCTGTTTAGGGCTACATCAATAGGAAACAAACCATAGAGATAGAACTTGGAACTACTTTATTGTGTCAAGTTTCAAAGAGCTAGCACAAACCATCTTTGATTTAGAGTTCCAACTACATGTATCCATATAGGAGAAAACAGAGTGAAACCTAAAAATTAAAACTGTTACTGCCAACGGACGGTAAAAACTAGAAGAACAAAATTTGGTGAGGCAAGTGGCAATGGGGTACTGATCATTACCTGAAAGTGTCATCAAGATAGGGTGAAAAATGTGTGCTGAGATTTCAGGAAACTCGTTTTTTGGACGCTTGGCAACCCCTCTCCATGAAAGTGATTTTTGCCAGTTTCTGCTTAGGGCTACATCAATAGGAAACAAACCATAGGGATAGAACTTGGAACTACTTTATTGTGTCAAGTTTCAAAGAGCTAGCACAAACCGTGTTTGATTTAGAGTTCCAAATACATGTATCCATATATGAGAAAACAGAGTGAAACCTAATAATTAAAACTGTTACTGCCAACAAAAGGTTTAACCTGGAAGAACGAAATTTGGTGAGCCAAGTGGGATTGGGGTACTGATCATAACCTGAAAGTGTCATCAAGATTGGGTGAAAAAATATGTGCTGAGATTTCAGGAAACTCGTAGTGTTTTGGAAGCTTGGCAACCCCTTTCCATGAAAGTGATTTGCGCCAGTCTCTGCTTAGGGCTACATCCATAGGAAACAAACCATAGAGACAGAACTTGGAACTACTTTATTGTGTCAAGTTTCAAAGAGCTACCACAAACAGTGTTTGATTTACAGTTCCAACTACATGTATCCATATAGGAGAAAACAGAGTGAAACCTAAAAATTAAAACTGTTACTGCCAACGAACGGTTTAAACTAGAAGAACGAAATTTGGTGAGCCAATTGGGATTGGGGTACTGATCATTACCTGAAAGTGTCATCAAGATTGGGTGTAAAAATGTGTGCTGAGATTTCAGGAAACTCGTAGTTTTTTGGAAGCTTGGCAACCCCTTTCCGTGAAAGTGATTTGCGCCGGTCTCTGCTTAGGGCTACATCAATAGGAAACAAACCATAGAGATAGAACTTGGAACTACTTTATTGTGTCAAGTTTCAAAGAGCTACCACAAACCGTGTTTGATTTAGAGGTCCAACTACATGTATCCATATAGGTGAAAACAGAGTGAAACCTAAAAATTAAAACTGTTACTGCCAACGAACGGTTTAACCTGGAAGAACGAAATTTGGTGAGCCAAGTGGGAATGGGGTACTGATCATTACCTGAAAGTGCCATCAAGATTGGGTGAAAAATGTGTGCTGAGATTTCAGGAAACTCGTTTTTTGGAAGCCTGGCAACCCCTTTTCATGAAAGTGATTTGTGCCAGTCTCTGCTTAGGGCTACATCAATAGGAAACAAACCATAGGGATAGAACTTGCAACTACTTTATTGTGTCAAGTTTCAAAGAGCTAGCACAAACCGTGTTTAATTTAGAGTTCCAGCTACATGTATCCATATAGGAGAAAACAGAGTGAAACCTAAAAATTAAACTGTTACTCCCAATGAACGGTTTAACCTAGAAGAACGAAATTTGGTGAGCCATGCAGGATTGGGGTACTGAGCATTACCTGAAAGTGTCATCAAGATTGGGTGAAAAAATGTGTGCTGAGATTTAAGGAAACTCGTTTTTTGGACGCTTGGCAACCCCTCTCCATGAAAGTGATTTTTGCCAGTTTCTGCTTAGGGCTACATCAATAGGAAACAAACCATAGGGATAGAACTTGGAACTACTTTATTGTGTCAAGTTTCAAAGAGCTAGCTCAAACCATGTTTGATTTAGAGTTCCAACTACGTGTTTCCATATAGGAGAAAACAGAGTGAAACCTAAAAATTTAAACTGTTACTGCCAACGAACGGTTCAACCTAGAAGAACGAAATTTGGTGATCCAAGTGGGATTGTGTTACTGATCATTACCTGAAAGTGTCATCAAGATTGGGTGAAAAAATGTGTGCTGAGATTTGTGGAAACTCGTAGTTTTTTGGAAGCTTGGCAACCCCTTTCCATTAAAGTGATTTGAACCAGTCTCTGTTTAGGGCAACATCAATAGGAAACAAGCCATAGATATAGAACTTGGAACTACGTTATTGTGTCAAGTTTGAAAGAGCTAGCACAAACCGTGTTTGATTTAGAGTTCCAACTACATGTATCCATATAGGAGAAAACAGAGTGAAACCTAAAAATTAAAACTGTTACTGCCAACGAACGGTTTAAGCTGGAAGAACGAAATATGGTGAGCCAAGTGGGATTGGGGTACTGATCATTACCTGAAAGTGTCATCAAGATTGGGTAAAAAAATGTGTGCTGAGATTTCAGGAAACTCGTAGTTTTTTGGAAGCTTGGCAACCCCTTTCCATGAAAGTGATTTGTGCCAGTCTCTGCTTAGGGCTACATCAATAGGAAACAAACCATAGAGATAGAACTTGGAACTACTTTATTGTGTCAAGTTTCAAAGAGCTAGCACAAACCATCTTTGATTTAGAGTTCCAACTACATGTATCCATATAGGAGAAAACAGAGTGAAACCTAAAAATTAAAACTGTTACTGCCAACGGACGGTAAAAACTAGAAGAACAAAATTTGGTGAGGCAAGTGGCAATGGGGTACTGATCATTACCTGAAAGTGTCATCAAGATAGGGTGAAAAATGTGTGCTGAGATTTCAGGAAACTCGTTTTTTGGACGCTTGGCAACCCCTCTCCATGAAAGTGATTTTTGCCAGTTTCTGCTTAGGGCTACATCAATAGGAAACAAACCATAGGGATAGAACTTGGAACTACTTTATTGTGTCAAGTTTCAAAGAGCTAGCACAAACCGTGTTTGATTTAGAATTCCAAATACATGTATCCATATATGAGAAAACAGAGTGAAACCTAATAATTAAAACTGTTACTGCCAACAAAAGGTTTAACCTGGAAGAACGAAATTTGGTGAGCCAAGTGGGATTGGGGTACTGATCATAACCTGAAAGTGTCATCAAGATTGGGTGAAAAAATATGTGCTGAGATTTCAGGAAACTCGTAGTGTTTTGGAAGCTTGGCAACCCCTTTCCATGAAAGTGATTTGCGCCAGTCTCTGCTTAGGGCTACATCAATAGGAAACAAACCATAGAGACAGAACTTGGAACTACTTTATTGTGTCAAGTTTCAAAGAGCTACCACAAACAGTGTTTGATTTACAGTTCCAACTACATGTATCCATATAGGAGAAAACAGAGTGAAACCTAAAAATTAAAACTGTTACTGCCAACGAACGGTTTAAACTAGAAGAACGAAATTTGGTGAGCCAATTGGGATTGGGGTACTGATCATTACCTGAAAGTGTCATCAAGATTGGGTGTAAAAATGTGTGCTGAGATTTCAGGAAACTCGTAGTTTTTTGGAAGCTTGGCAACCCCTTTCCGTGAAAGTGATTTGCGCCGGTCTCTGCTTAGGGCTACATCAATAGGAAACAAACCATAGAGATAGAACTTGGAACTACTTTATTGTGTCAAGTTTCAAAGAGCTACCACAAACCGTGTTTGATTTAGAGGTCCAACTACATGTATCCATATAGGTGAAAACAGAGTGAAACCTAAAAATTAAAACTGTTACTGCCAACGAACGGTTTAACCTGGAAGAACGAAATTTGGTGAGCCAAGTGGGAATGGGGTACTGATCATTACCTGAAAGTGCCATCAAGATTGGGTGAAAAATGTGTGCTGAGATTTCAGGAAACTCGTTTTTTGGAAGCCTGGCAACCCCTTTTCATGAAAGTGATTTGTGCCAGTCTCTGCTTAGGGCTACATCAATAGGAAACAAACCATAGGGATAGAACTTGCAACTACTTTATTGTGTCAAGTTTCAAAGAGCTAGCACAAACCGTGTTTAATTTAGAGTTCCAGCTACATGTATCCATATAGGAGAAAACAGAGTGAAACCTAAAAATTAAACTGTTACTCCCAATGAACGGTTTAACCTAGAAGAACGAAATTTGGTGAGCCATGCAGGATTGGGGTACTGAGCATTACCTGAAAGTGTCATCAAGATTGGGTGAAAAAATGTGTGCTGAGATTTAAGGAAACTCGTTTTTTGGACGCTTGGCAACCCCTCTCCATGAAAGTGATTTTTGCCAGTTTCTGCTTAGGGCTACATCAATAGGAAACAAACCATAGGGATAGAACTTGGAACTACTTTATTGTGTCAAGTTTCAAAGAGCTAGCTCAAACCATGTTTGATTTAGAGTTCCAACTACGTGTTTCCATATAGGAGAAAACAGAGTGAAACCTAAAAATTTAAACTGTTACTGCCAACGAACGGTTCAACCTAGAAGAACGAAATTTGGTGATCCAAGTGGGATTGTGTTACTGATCATTACCTGAAAGTGTCATCAAGATTGGGTGAAAAAATGTGTGCTGAGATTTGTGGAAACTCGTAGTTTTTTGGAAGCTTGGCAACCCCTTTCCATTAAAGTGATTTGAACCAGTCTCTGTTTAGGGCAACATCAATAGGAAACAAGCCATAGATATAGAACTTGGAACTACGTTATTGTGTCAAGTTTGAAAGAGCTAGCACAAACCGTGTTTGATTTAGAGTTCCAACTACATGTATCCATATAGGAGAAAACAGAGTGAAACCTAAAAATTAAAACTGTTACTGCCAACGAACGGTTTAAGCTGGAAGAACGAAATATGGTGAGCCAAGTGGGATTGGGGTACTGATCATTACCTGAAAGTGTCATCAAGATTGGGTAAAAAAATGTGTGCTGAGATTTCAGGAAACTCGTAGTTTTTTGGAAGCTTGGCAACCCCTTTCCATGAAAGTGATTTGTGCCAGTCTCTGCTTAGGGCTACATCAATAGGAAACAAACCATAGAGATAGAACTTGGAACTACTTTATTGTGTCAAGTTTCAAAGAGCTAGCACAAACCATCTTTGATTTAGAGTTCCAACTACATGTATCCATATAGGAGAAAACAGAGTGAAACCTAAAAATTAAAACTGTTACTGCCAACGGACGGTAAAAACTAGAAGAACAAAATTTGGTGAGGCAAGTGGCAATGGGGTACTGATCATTACCTGAAAGTGTCATCAAGATAGGGTGAAAAATGTGTGCTGAGATTTCAGGAAACTCGTTTTTTGGACGCTTGGCAACCCCTCTCCATGAAAGTGATTTTTGCCAGTTTCTGCTTAGGGCTACATCAATAGGAAACAAACCATAGGGATAGAACTTGGAACTACTTTATTGTGTCAAGTTTCAAAGAGCTAGCACAAACCGTGTTTGATTTAGAATTCCAAATACATGTATCCATATATGAGAAAACAGAGTGAAACCTAATAATTAAAACTGTTACTGCCAACAAAAGGTTTAACCTGGAAGAACGAAATTTGGTGAGCCAAGTGGGATTGGGGTACTGATCATAACCTGAAAGTGTCATCAAGATTGGGTGAAAAAATATGTGCTGAGATTTCAGGAAACTCGTAGTGTTTTGGAAGCTTGGCAACCCCTTTCCATGAAAGTGATTTGCGCCAGTCTCTGCTTAGGGCTACATCAATAGGAAACAAACCATAGAGACAGAACTTGGAACTACTTTATTGTGTCAAGTTTCAAAGAGCTACCACAAACAGTGTTTGATTTACAGTTCCAACTACATGTATCCATATAGGAGAAAACAGAGTGAAACCTAAAAATTAAAACTGTTACTGCCAACGAACGGTTTAAACTAGAAGAACGAAATTTGGTGAGCCAATTGGGATTGGGGTACTGATCATTACCTGAAAGTGTCATCAAGATTGGGTGTAAAAATGTGTGCTGAGATTTCAGGAAACTCGTAGTTTTTTGGAAGCTTGGCAACCCCTTTCCGTGAAAGTGATTTGCGCCGGTCTCTGCTTAGGGCTACATCAATAGGAAACAAACCATAGAGATAGAACTTGGAACTACTTTATTGTGTCAAGTTTCAAAGAGCTACCACAAACCGTGTTTGATTTAGAGGTCCAACTACATGTATCCATATAGGTGAAAACAGAGTGAAACCTAAAAATTAAAACTGTTACTGCCAACGAACGGTTTAACCTGGAAGAACGAAATTTGGTGAGCCAAGTGGGAATGGGGTACTGATCATTACCTGAAAGTGCCATCAAGATTGGGTGAAAAATGTGTGCTGAGATTTCAGGAAACTCGTTTTTTGGAAGCCTGGCAACCCCTTTTCATGAAAGTGATTTGTGCCAGTCTCTGCTTAGGGCTACATCAATAGGAAACAAACCATAGGGATAGAACTTGCAACTACTTTATTGTGTCAAGTTTCAAAGAGCTAGCACAAACCGTGTTTAATTTAGAGTTCCAGCTACATGTATCCATATAGGAGAAAACAGAGTGAAACCTAAAAATTAAACTGTTACTCCCAATGAACGGTTTAACCTAGAAGAACGAAATTTGGTGAGCCATGCAGGATTGGGGTACTGAGCATTACCTGAAAGTGTCATCAAGATTGGGTGAAAAAATGTGTGCTGAGATTTAAGGAAACTCGTTTTTTGGACGCTTGGCAACCCCTCTCCATGAAAGTGATTTTTGCCAGTTTCTGCTTAGGGCTACATCAATAGGAAACAAACCATAGGGATAGAACTTGGAACTACTTTATTGTGTCAAGTTTCAAAGAGCTAGCTCAAACCATGTTTGATTTAGAGTTCCAACTACGTGTTTCCATATAGGAGAAAACAGAGTGAAACCTAAAAATTTAAACTGTTACTGCCAACGAACGGTTCAACCTAGAAGAACGAAATTTGGTGATCCAAGTGGGATTGTGTTACTGATCATTACCTGAAAGTGTCATCAAGATTGGGTGAAAAAATGTGTGCTGAGATTTGTGGAAACTCGTAGTTTTTTGGAAGCTTGGCAACCCCTTTCCATTAAAGTGATTTGAACCAGTCTCTGTTTAGGGCAACATCAATAGGAAACAAGCCATAGATATAGAACTTGGAACTACGTTATTGTGTCAAGTTTGAAAGAGCTAGCACAAACCGTGTTTGATTTAGAGTTCCAACTACATGTATCCATATAGGAGAAAACAGAGTGAAACCTAAAAATTAAAACTGTTACTGCCAACGAACGGTTTAAGCTGGAAGAACGAAATATGGTGAGCCAAGTGGGATTGGGGTACTGATCATTACCTGAAAGTGTCATCAAGATTGGGTAAAAAAATGTGTGCTGAGATTTCAGGAAACTCGTAGTTTTTTGGAAGCTTGGCAACCCCTTTCCATGAAAGTGATTTGTGCCAGTCTCTGCTTAGGGCTACATCAATAGGAAAAAAACCATAGAGATAGAACTTGGAACTACATTATTGTGTCAAGTTTCAAAGACTTAGCACAAACCGTATTTGATTTAGAGTTCCAAATACATGTATCCATATAGGAGAAAACAGAGTGAAACCTAAAAATTAAAACTGTTACTGCCAACGAACGGTTTAACCTGGAAGAACGAAATTTGTTGAGCCAAGTGGGATTGGGGTACTGATCATTACCTGAAAGTGTCATCAAGATTGGGTAAAAAAATGTGTGCTGAGATTTCAGGAAACTCGTTTTTTGGAAGCTTGGCAACCCCTTTCCATGAAAGTGATTTGTGCCAGTCTCTGCTAAGGGCTACATCAATAGGAAACAAACCATAGGGATAGAACTTGGAACTACTTTATTGTGTCAAGTTTCAAAGAGCTAGCACAAACCGTGTTTTATTTAGAGTTCCAGCTACATGTATCCATATAGGAGAAAACAGAGTGAAACCTAAAAATTAAAACTGTTACTCCCAACGAACGGTTTAACCTAGAAGAACGAAATTTGGTGAGCCATGCAGGATTGGGGTACTGAGCATTACCTGAAAGTGTCATCAAGATTGGGTGAAAAAATGTGTGCTGAGATTTCAGGAAACTCGTAATTTTTTGGAAGCTTGGCAACCCCTTTCCATGAAAGTGATTTGCGCCAGTCTCTGCTTAGGGCTACATCAATAGGAAACAAACCATAGAGATAGAACTTGGAACTACTTAATTGTGTCAAGTTTCAAAGAGCTACCACAAACAGTGTTTGATTTACAGTTCCAACTACATGTATCCATATTGGAGAAAACAGAGTGAAACCTAAAAATTAAAACTGTTACTGCCAATGAATGGTTTAACCTAGAAGAACGAAATTTGGTGAGCCAAGTGGGATTGGGGTTCTTATCATTACCTGAAACTGTCTTCAAGATTGGGTGAAAAAATGTGTGCTGAGATTTCAGGAAACTCGTAGTTTTTTGGAAGCTTGGCAACCCCTTTCCATGAAAGTGATTTGTGCCAGTCTCTGTTTAGGGCTACATCAATAGGAAACAAACCATAGAGATAGAACTTGGAACTACTTTATTGTGTCAAGTTTCAAAGAGCTAGCACAAACCATCTTTGATTTAGAGTTCCAACTACATGTATCCATATAGGAGAAAACAGAGTGAAACCTAAAAATTAAAACTGTTACTGCCAACGGACGGTAAAAACTAGAAGAACAAAATTTGGTGAGGCAAGTGGCAATGGGGTACTGATCATTACCTGAAAGTGTCATCAAGATAGGGTGAAAAATGTGTGCTGAGATTTCAGGAAACTCGTTTTTTGGACGCTTGGCAACCCCTCTCCATGAAAGTGATTTTTGCCAGTTTCTGCTTAGGGCTACATCAATAGGAAACAAACCATAGGGATAGAACTTGGAACTACTTTATTGTGTCAAGTTTCAAAGAGCTAGCTCAAACCATGTTTGATTTAGAGTTCCAAATACGTGTTTCCATATAGGAGAAAACAGAGTGAAACCTAAAAATTTAAACTGTTACTGCCAACGAACGGTTTAACCTGGAAGACCGAAATTTGGTGAGCCAAGTGGGATTGGGGTACTGATCATTACCTGAACGTGTCATCAAGATTGGGTGAAAAAATGTGTGCTGAGATTTCTGGAAACTCGTAGTTTTTTGGAAGCTTTGCAACCCCTTTCCATGAAAGTGATTTGCGCCAGTCTCTGCTTAGGGCTACATCAATAGGAAACAAACGATAGAGATAGAACTTGGAACTACTTTATTGTGTCAAGTTTCAAAGAGCTAGCACAAACCGTGTTTGATTTACAGTTCCAACAACATGTATCCATATAGGAGAAAACAGAGTGAAACCTAAAAATTAAAACTATTACTGCCAACGAACGGTTTAACCTAGAAGAACGAAATTTGTTGAGCCAAGTCGGATTGGGGTATTGATCATTACCTGTTTAATTTAGAACTTGGAACTACTTGATTGTGTCAAGTTTACAAGTTTACAAGAGCTAGCACAAAACGTGTTTGATTTAGAGTTCCAAATACATGTATCCATATAGGAGAAAACAGTGTGAAACCTAAAAATTAAGACTGTTACTGCCAACGAATGGTTTAACCTGGAAGAACGAAATTTGGTGAGCCAAGTAGGATTGGGGTACTGATCATTACCAGAAAGTGTCATCAAGATTGGGTGAAAAAATGTGTGCTGAGATTTCAAAAAACTCGTAGTTTTTTGGAAGCTTGGCAAACACTTCCCATGAAAGTGATTTGCGCCAGTCTCTGCTTAGGGCTACATCAATAGGAAACAAACCATAGAGATAGAACTTGGAACTACTTTATTGTGTCAAGTTTCAAAGAGCTACCACAAACAGTGTTTGATTTACAGTTCCAACTACATGTATCCATATTGGAGAAAACAGAGTGAAACCTAAAAATTAAAACTGTTACTGCCAATGAATGGTTTAACCTAGAAGAACGAAATTTGGTGAGCCAAGTGGGATTGGGGTTCTTATCATTACCTGAAACTGTCTTCAAGATTGGGTGAAAAAATGTGTGCTGAGATTTCAGGAAACTCGTAGTTTTTTGGAAGCTTGGCAACCCCTTTCCATGAAAGTGATTTGTGCCAGTCTCTGTTTAGGGCTACATCAATAGGAAACAAACCATAGAGATAGAACTTGGAACTACTTTATTGTGTCAAGTTTCAAAGAGCTAGCACAAACCATCTTTGATTTAGAGTTCCAACTACATGTATCCATATAGGAGAAAACAGAGTGAAACCTAAAAATTAAAACTGTTACTGCCAACGAACGGTTTAACCTGGAAGAACGAAATTTGGTGAGCCAAGTGTGATTGGGGTACTGATCATTACCTGAAAGTGTCATCAAGATTGGGTGAAAAAATGTGTGCTGAGATTTAAGGAAACTCGTTTTTTGGACGCTTGGCAACCCCTCTACATGAAAGTGATTTTTGCCAGTTTCTGCTTAGGGCTACATCAATAGGAAACAAACCATAAAGATAGAACTTGGAACTACTTTATTGTGTCAAGTTTCAAAGAGCTAGCTCAAACCATGTTTGATTTAGAGTTCCAACTACGTGTTTCCATATAGGAGAAAACAGAGTGAAACCTAAAAATTTAAACTGTTACTGCCAACGAACGGTTCAACCTAGAAGAACGAAATTTGGTGATCCAAGTGGGATTGTGTTACTGATCATTACCTGAAAGTGTCATCAAGATTGGGTGAAAAAATGTGTGCTGAGATTTGTGGAAACTCGTAGTTTTTTGGAAGCTTGGCAACCCCTTTCCATTAGTGATTTGAACCAGTCTCTGTTTAGGGCAACATCAATAGGAAACAAGCCATAGATATAGAACTTGGAACTACGTTATTGTGTCAAGTTTGAAAGAGCTAGCACAAACCGTGTTTGATTTAGAGTTCCAAATACATGTATCCATATAGGAGAAAACAGAGTGAAACCTAAAAATTAAAACTGTTACTGCCAACGAACGGTTTAACCTGGAAGAACGAAATTTGTTGAGCCAAGTGGGATTGGGGTACTGATCATTACCTCAAAGTGTCATCAAGATTGGGTAAAAAAATGTGTGCTGAGATTTCAGGAAACTCGTTTTTTGGAAGCTTGGCAACCCCTTTCCATGAAAGTGATTTGTGCCAGTCTCTGCTTAGGGCTACATCAATAGGAAAAAAACCATAGAGATAGAACTTGGAACTACATTATTGTGTCAAGTTTCAAAGACTTAGCACAAACCGTATTTGATTTAGAGTTCCAAATACATGTATCCATATAGGAGAAAACAGAGTGAAACCTAAAAATTAAAACTGTTACTGCCAACGAACGGTTTAACCTGGAAGAACGAAATTTGTTGAGCCAAGTGGGATTGGGGTACTGATCATTACCTGAAAGTGTCATCAAGATTGGGTAAAAAAATGTGTGCTGAGATTTCAGGAAACTCGTTTTTTGGAAGCTTGGCAACCCCTTTCCATGAAAGTGATTTGTGCCAGTCTCTGCTTAGGGCTACATCAATAGGAAACAAACCATAGGGATAGAACTTGGAACTACTTTATTGTGTCAAGTTTCAAAGAGCTAGCACAAACCGTGTTTTATTTAGAGTTCCAGCTACATGTATCCATATAGGAGAAAACAGAGTGAAACCTAAAAATTAAAACTGTTACTCCCAACGAACGGTTTAACCTAGAAGAACGAAATTTGGTGAGCCATGCAGGATTGGGGTACTGAGCATTACCTGAAAGTGTCATCAAGATTGGGTGAAAAAATGTGTGCTGAGATTTCAGGAAACTCGTAATTTTTTGGAAGCTTGGCAACCCATTTCCATGAAAGTGATTTGCGCCAGTCTCTGCTTAGGGCTACATCAATAGGAAAGAAACCATAGAGATAGAACTTGGAACTACTTTATTGTGTCAAGTTTCAAAGAGCTACCACAAACAGTGTTTGATTTACAGTTCCAACTACATGTATCCATATTGGAGAAAACAGAGTGAAACCTAAAAATTAAAACTGTTACTGCCAATGAATGGTTTAACCTAGAAGAACGAAATTTGGTGAGCCAAGTGGGATTGGGTTTCTTATCATTACCTGAAACTGTCTTCAAGATTGGGTGAAAAAATGTGTGCTGAGATTTGAGGAAACTCGTAGTTTTTTGGAAGCTTGGCAACCCCTTTCCATGAAAGTGATTTGTGCCAGTCTCTGTTTAGGGCTACATCAATAGGAAACAAACCATAGAGATAGAACTTGGAACTACTTTATTGTGTCAAGTTTCAAAGAGCTAGCACAAACCATCTTTGATTTAGAGTTCCAACTACATGTATCCATATAGGAGAAAACAGAGTGAAACCTAAAAATTAAAACTGTTACTGCCAACGGACGGTAAAAACTAGAAGAACAAAATTTGGTGAGGCAAGTGGCAATGGGGTACTGATCATTACCTGAAAGTGTCATCAAGATTGGGTGAAAAATGTGTGCTGAGATTTCAGGAAACTCGTTTTTTGGACGCTTGGCAACCCCTCTCCATGAAAGTGATTTTTGCCAGTTTCTGCTTAGGGCTACATCAATAGGAAACAAACCATAGGGATAGAACTTGGAACTACTTTATTGTGTCAAGTTTCAAAGAGCTAGCTCAAACCATGTTTGATTTAGAGTTCCAAGTACGTGTTTCCATATAGGAGAAAACAGAGTGAAACCTAAAAATTAAAACTGTTACTACCAACGAACGGTTTAACCTGGAAGAACGAAATTTGGTGAGCCAAGTGGGATTGGGGTACTGATCATTACCTGAAAGTGTCATCAAGATTGGGTGAAAAAATGTGTGCTGAGATTTAAGGAAACTCGTAGTTTTTTGGAAGCTTCCAACCCCTTTCCATGAGAGTGACTTGCGCCAGTCTCTGCTTAGGGCTACATCAATAGGAAACAAACCATAGAGATAGAACTTGGAACTACTTTATTGTGTCAAGTTTCAAAGAGCTACCACAAACAGTGTTTGATTTACAGTTCCAACTACATGTATCCATATTGGAGAAAACAGAGTGAAACCTAAAAATTAAAACTGTTACTGCCAATGAACGGTTTAACCTAGAAGAACGAAATTTGGTCAGCCAAGTGGGAATGGGGTACTGATCATTACCTGAAAGTGTCATCTAGATTGGGTGAAAAATGTGTGCTGAGATTTCAGGAAACTCTTTTTTTGGAAACTTGGCAACCCCTTTCCATGAATGTGATTTGTTCCAGTCTCTGCTTATGGCTACATCAAAAGGAAACAAACCATAGGGATAAAACTTGGAACTACTTTATTGTGTCAAGTTTAAAAGAGCTAGCACAAACCGTGTTTTATTTAGAGTTCCAACTACATGTATCCATATAGGAGAAAACAGAGTGAAACCTAAAAATTAAAACTGTTCCTCCCAACAAAGGGCTTAACCTAGAAGAACGAAATTTGGTGAGCCATGTGGGATTGGGGTACTGATCATTACCTGAAAGTGTCATCAAGATTGGGTGAAAAAATGTGTGCTGAGATTTCAGGAAACTCGTAGTTTTTTGGAAGCTTGGCAACCCCTTTCCATGAAAGTGATTTGCCCCAGTGTCTGCTTAGGGCTACATAAATAGGAAACAAACCATAGAGATAGAACTTGGAACTACTTTATTGTGTCAAGTTTCAAAGAGCTAGCACAAACCGTGTTTGATTTAGAATTCCAAATACATGTATCCATATAGGAGAAAACAGAGTGAAACCTAATAATTAAAACTGTTACTGCCAACAAAAGGTTTAACCTGGAAGAACGAAATTTGGTGAGCCAAGTGGGATTGGGGTACTGATCATAACCTGAAAGTGTCATCAAGATTGGGTGAAAAAATGTGTGCTGAGATTTCAGGATATTTGTAGATTTTTGGAAGCTTGGCAACCCCTTTCCATGAAAGGGATTTGCGCCAGTCTCTGCTTAGGTCTACATCAATAGGAAACAAACCATAGTGATAGAACTTGGAACTACTTTATTGTGTCCAGTTTCAAAGAGCTACCACAAACCGTCTTTGATTTAGAGTTCCAACTACATGTATCCATATAGGAGAAAACAGAGTGAAACCAAAAAATTAAAACTGTTACTGCCAACGAAAGGTTTAACCTGGAAGAACGAAATTTCGTGAGCCAAGTGGGATTGGGGTACTGATCATTACCTGAAAGTGTCATCAAGATTGGGTGAAAAAATATGTGCTGAGATTTCAGGAAACTCGTAGTGTTTTGGAAGCTTGGCAACCCCTTTCCATGAAAGTGATTTGCGCCAGTCTCTGCTTAGGGCTACATCAATAGGAAACAAACCATAGAGATAGAACTTCAAACTACTTTATTGTGTCAAGTTTCAAAGTGCTAGCACAAACCGTGTTTGATTTAGAGTTCCAACTACATGTATCCATATAGGAGAAAACAGAGTGAAACCTAAAAATTAAAACTGTTACTGCCAACGAACGGTTTAACCTAGAAGAACGAAATTTGGTGAGCCAATTGGGATTGGGGTACTGATCATTACCTGAAAGTGTCATCAAGATTGGGTGTAAAAATGTGTGCTGAGATTTCAGGAAACTCGTAGTTTTTTGGAAGCTTGGCAACCCCTTTCCATGAAAGTGATTTGCGCCGGTCTCTGCTTAGGGCTACATCAATAGGAAACATACCATAGAGATAGAACTTGGAACTACTTTATTGTGTCAAGTTTCAAAGAGCTACCACAAACCGTGTTTGATTTACTGGTCCAACTACATGAATCCATATAGGTGAAAACAGAGTGAAACCTAAAAATTAAAACTGTTACTGCCAACGAACGGTTTAACCTAGAAGAACGAAATTTGGTGAGCGAAGTGGGAATGGGGTACTGATCATTACCTGAAAGTGCCATTAAGATTGGGTGAAAAATGTGTGCTGAGATTTCAGGAAACTCGTTTTTTGGAAGCCTGGCAACCCCTTTCCATGAAAGTGATTTGTGCCAGTCTCTGCTTAGGGCTACATCAATAGGAAACAAACCATAGGGATAGAACTTGGAACTACTTTATTGTGTCAAGTTTCAAAGAGCTAGCACAAACCGTGTTTAATTTAGAGTTCCAGCTACATGTATCCATATAGGAGAAAACAGAGTGAAACCTAAAAATTAAACTGTTACTCCCAACGAACGGTTTAACCTAGAAGAACGAAATTTGGTGAGCCACGCAGGATTGGGGTACTGAGCATTACCTGAAAGTGTCATCAAGATTGGGTGAAAAAATGTGTGCTGTGATTTCTGGAAACTCGTAATTTTTTGGAAGCTTCGCAACCCCTTTCCATGAAAGTGATTTGCGCCGGTCTCTGCTTAGGGCTACATCAATAGGAAACAAACCATAGAGATAGAACTTGGAACTACTTGATTGTGTCAAGTTTACAAGAGCTAGCACAAAACGTGTTTGATTTAGAGTTCCAAGTACATGTATCCATATAGGAGAAAACAGTGTGAAACCTAAAAATAAAGACTGTTACTGCCAACGAACGGTTTAACCTGGAAGAACGAAATTTGGTGAGCCAAGTAGGACTGGGGTACTGATCATTACCGGAAAGTGTCATCAAGATTGGGTGAAAAAATGTGTGCTGAGATTTCAAAAAACTCGTAGTTTTTTGGAAGCTTGGCAAACCCTTCCCATGAAAGTGATTTTCGCCAGTCTCTGCTTAGGGCTACATCAATAGGAAACAAACCATAGAGATAGAACTTGGAACTACATTATTGTGTCAAGTTTCAAAGAGCTACCACAAACAGTGTTTGATTTACAGTTCCAACTACATGTATCCATATTGGAGAAAACAGAGTGAAACCTAAAAATTAAAACTGTTACTGCCAACGATCAGTTTAACCTAGAAGAACGAAATTTGGTGAGCCAAGTGGGATTGGGGTTCTTATCATTACCTGAAACTGTCTTCAAGATTGGGTGAAAAAATGTGTGCTGAGATTTCAGGAAACTCGTAGTTTTTTGGAAGCTTGGCATCCCCTTTCCATGAAAGTTATTTGTGCCAGTCTCTGTTTAGGGCTACATCAATAGGAAACAAACCATAGAGATAGAACTTGGAACTACTTTATTGTGTCAAGTTTCAAAGAGCTAGCACAAACCATCTTTGATTTAGAGTTCCAACTACATGTATCCATATAGGAGAAAACAGAGTGAAACCTAAAAATTAAAACTGTTACTGCCAACGAACAGTTTAACCTGGAAGAACGAAATTTGGTGAGCCAAGTGGGATTGGGGTACTGATCATTACCTGAAAGTGTCATCAAGATTGGGTGAAAAAATGTGTGCTGAGATTTAAGGAAACTCGTTTTTTGGACGCTTGGCAACCCCTCTCCATGAAAGTGATTTTTGCCAGTTTCTGCTTAGGGCTACATCAATAGGAAACAAACCATAGGGATAGAACTTGGAACTACTTTATTGTGTCAAGTTTCAAAGAGCTAGCTCAAACCATGTTTGATTTAGAGTTCCAACTACGTGTTTCCATATAGGAGAAAACAGAGTGAAACCTAAAAATTTAAACTGTTACTGCCAACGAACGGTTCAACCTAGAAGAACGAAATTTGGTGATCCAAGTGGGATTGTGTTACTGATCATTACCTGAAAGTGTCATCAAGATTGGGTGAAAAAATGTGTGCTGAGATTTAAGGAAACTCGTAGTTTTTTGGAAGCTTGGCAACCCCTTTCCATGAAAGTGACTTGCGCTGGTCTCTGCTTTGGGCTACATCAATAGGAAACAAACCATAGAGATATAACTTGGAACTACTTTATTGTGTCATGTTTCAAAGTGCTAGCACAAACCGTGTTTGATTTAGAGTTCCAACTACATGTATCCATATAGGAGAAAACAGAGTGAAACCTAAAAATTAAAACTGTTACTGACAACGAACGGTTTAACCTACAAGAACGAAATTTGGTGAGCCACGTGGGATTGAGGTACTGATCATTACCTGAAAGTGTCATCAAGATTGGGTGAAAAAATGTGTGCTGAGATTTGTGGAAACTCGTAGTTTTTTGGAAGCTTGGCAACCCCTTTCCATTAAAGTGATTTGAACCAGTCTCTGTTTAGGGCAACATCAATAGGAAACAAGCCATAGATATAGAACTTGGAACTACGTTATTGTGTCAAGTTTCAAAGAGCTACCACAAACAGTGTTTGATTTACAGTTCCAACTACATGTATCCATATTGGAGAAAACAGAGTGAAACCTAAAAATTAAAACTGTTACTGCCAACGAACGGTTTAACCTGGAAGAACGAAATATGGTGAGCCAAGTGGGATTGGGGTACTGATCATTACCTGAAAGTGTCATCAAGATTGGGTGAAAAAATGTGTGCTGAGATTTCAGGAAACTCGTAGTTTTTTGGAAGCTTTGCAACCCCTTTCCATGAAAGTGATTTGTGCCAGTCTCTGCTTAGGGCTACATCAATAGGAAAAAAACCATAGAGATAGAACTTGGAACTACTTTACTGTGTCAAGTTTCAAAGAGCTAGCACGAACCGTGTTTGATTTACAGTTCCAACTACATGTATCCATATAGGAGAAAACAGAGTGAAACCTAAAAATTAAAACTGTTACTGCCAACGAACGGTTTAACCTAGAAGAACGAAATATGGTGAGCCAAGTGTGATTGGGGTATTGATCATTACCTGAAAGTGTCATCAAGATTGGGTGAAAAAATGTGTGCTGAGATTTCAGGAAACTCGTTTTTTGGACGCTTGGCAACCCCTCTCCATGAAAGTGATTTTTGCCAGTTTCTGCTTAGGGCTACATCAATAGGAAACAAACCATAGGGATAGAACTTGGAACTACTTTATTGTGTCAAGTTTCAAAGAGCTAGCTCAAACCATGTTTGATTTAGAGTTCCAACTACGTGTTTCCATATAGGAGAAAACAGAGTGAAACCTAAAAATTTAAACTGTTACTGCCAACGAACGGTTCAACCTAGAAGAACGAAATTTGGTGATCCAAGTGGGATTGTGTTACTGATCATTACCTGAAAGTGTCATCAAGATTGGGTGAAAAAATGTGTGCTGAGATTTAAGGAAACTCGTAGTTTTTTGGAAGCTTGGCAACCCCTTTCCATGAAAGTGACTTGCGCCGGTCTCTGCTTCGGGCTACATCAATAGGAAACAAACCATAGAGATATAACTTGGAACTACTTTATTGTGTCATGTTTCAAAGTGCTAGCACAAACCGTGTTTGATTTAGAGTTCCAACTACATGTATCCATATAGGAGAAAACAGAGTGAAACCTAAAAATTAAAACTGTTACTGACAACGAACGGTTTAACCTAAAAGAACGAAATTTGGTGAGCCACGTGGGATTGAGGTACTGATCATTACCTGAAAGTGTCATCAAGATTGGGTGAAAAAATGTGTGCTGAGATTTGTGGAAACTCGTAGTTTTTTGGAAGCTTGGCAACCCCTTTCCATTAAAGTGATTTGAACCAGTCTCTGTTTAGGGCAACATCAATAGGAAACAAGCCATAGATATAGAACTTGGAACTACGTTATTGTGTCAAGTTTGAAAGAGCTAGCACAAACCGTGTTTGATTTAGAGTTCCAACTACATGTATCCATATAGGAGAAAACAGAGTGAAACCTAAAAATTAAAACTGTTACTGCCAACGAACGGTTTAACCTAGAAGAACGAAATTTGGTGAGCCAAGTGGGATTGGGGTCTTGATCATTACCTGAAAGTGTCATCAAGTTTGGGTGAAAAAATCTGTGCTGAGATTTCAGGAAACTCGTAGTTTTTTGGAAGCTTCCAACCCCTTTCCATGAAAGTGATTTGCGCCAGTATCTGCTTAGGGCTACATCAATAGGAAACAAACCATAGAGATAAAACTTGGAACTACTTTATTGTGTCAAGTTTCAAAGAGCTAGCACAAACCGTGTTTGATTTACAGTTCCAACTACATGTACATATAGGAGAAAACAGTGTGAAACCTAAAAATTAAAACTGTTACTGCCAACGAACGGTTTAACCTAGAAGAACGAAATTTGGTGAGCCAAGTGGGATTGGGGTATTGATCATTACCTGAAAGTGTCATCAAGATTGGGTGAAAAAATGTGTGCTGAGATTTCTGGAAACTCATAGTTTTTTGGAAGCTTTGCCCCCCCTTTCCATGAAAGTGATTTGCGCCAGTCTCTGCTTAGGGCTACATCAATAGGAAACAAACCATAGAGATAGAACTTGGAACTACTTTATTGTGTCATGTTTCAAAGAGCTAGCACAAACCATGTTTGATTTACAGTTCCAACTACATGTATCCATATAGGAGAAAACAGAGTGAAACCTAAAAATTAAAACTGTTACTGCCAACGATCAGTTTAACCTAGAAGAACGAAATTTGGTGAGCCAAGTGGGATTGGGGTATTGATCATTACCTGAAAGTGTCATCAAGATTGGGTGAAATAATGTATGCTGAGATTTCAGGATACTCGTAGTTTTTTGGAAGCTTCCAACCCCTGTCCATGAAAGTGATTTGCGCCAGTCTCTGCTTAGGGCTACATCAATAGGAAACAAACCATATAGATAGAAGTTGGAACTACTTTTTTGTGTCAAGTTTCAAAGACCTAGCACAAACCGTCTTTGATTTAGAGTTCCAAATACATGTATCCATATAGGAGAAAACAGAGTGAAACCTAAAAATTAAAACTGTTACTGCCAACGAATGGTTTAACCTGGAAGAACGAAATATGGTGAGCCAAGTGGGATTGGGGTACTGATCATTACCTGAAAGTGTCATCAAGATTGGGTGAAAAAATGTGTGCTGAGATTTCAGGAAACTCGTAGTTTTTTGGAAGCTTTGCAACCCCTTTCCATGAAAGTGATTTGCGCCAGTCTCTGCTTAGGGCTACATCAATAGGAAACAAACCATAGAGATAGAACTTGGAACTACTTTTTTGTGTCAAGTTTCAAAGAGCTAGCACAAACCGTGTTTTATTTAGAGTTCCAGCTACATGTATCCATATAGGAGAAAACAGAGTGAAACCTAAAAATTAAAACTGTTACTGCCAACCAACGGTTTAACCTAGAAGAACAAAATTTGGTGATCCAAGTGGGATTGGGGTACTGATCATTACCTGAAAGTGTCATTAAGATTGGGTGAAAAAATGTTTGCTGAGATTTCAGGAAACTCGTAGTTTTTTGGAAGCTTGCAACCCCTTTCCATGAAAGTGGTTTGCGCCAGTCTCTGCTTAGGGCTACATCAATAGGAAACAAACCATAGAGATAGAACTTTGAACTACTTTATTGTGTCAAATTTCAATGAGCTAGCACAAACCGTGTTTGATTTACAGTTCCAACTACATGTATCCTTATAATAGAAAACAGAGTGAAACCTAAAAATTAAAACTGTTACTCCCAACTAACAGTTTAACCTAGAAGAACGAAATTTGGTGAGCCAAGTGGGATTGGGGTACTGATCATTACCTGAAAGTGTCATCAAGATTGGGTGAAAAAATGTTTGCTGAGATTTCAGGAAACTCGTAGTTTTTTGGAAGCTTGGCAACCCCTTTCCTTGAACGTGGTTTGCGCCTGTCTCTGCTTAGGGCTACATCAATAGGAAACAAACCGTAGAGATAGAACTTGGAACTACTTTATTGTGTCAAGTTTCAAAGTGCTAGCACAAACCGTGTTTGATTTAGAGTTCCAACTACATGTATCCATTAAGGAGAAAACAGAGTGAAACCTAAAAATTAAAACTGTTACTGCCAACGAACGGTTTAACCTGGAAGAACGAAATTTGGTGAGCCAAGTGGGATTGGGGTACTGATCATTACCTGAAAGTGTCATCAAGATTGGGTGAAAAAATGTGTGATGAGATTTCAGGAAACTCGTAGTTTTTTGGAAGCTTCCAACCCCTTTCCATGAAAGTGATTTGTGCCAGTTTCTGCTTAGGGCTACATCAATAGGAAACAAACCATAGAGATAGAACTTGGAACTACTTTATTATGTCAAGTTTCAAAGAGCTACCACAAACCGTGTTTGATTTAGAGGTCCAACTACATGTATCCATATAGGATAAAACAGAGTGAAACCTAAAAATTAAAACTGTTACTGCCAACGAACGGTTTAACATAGAAGAACGAAATTTGGTGAGCCAAGTGGGAATGGGGTACTGATTATTACCTGAAAGTGTCATCGAGATTGGGTGAAAAATGTGTGCTGAGATTTCAGGAAACTCGTTTTTTGGAAACTTGGCAACCCCTTTCCATGTAAGTGATTTGTGCCAGTCTCTGTTTAGGGCTACATGAATAGGAAACAAACCATAGAGATAGAACTTGGAACTACGTTATTGTGTCAAGTTTGAAAGAGCTAGCAAAAACTGTGTATGATTTAGAGTTCCAACTATACGTATCCATATAGGAGAAAACAGAGTGAAACCTAAAAATTAAAACTGTTACTGACAATGAACGGTTTAACCTGGAAGAACGAAATATGGTGAGCCAAGTGGGATTGGGGTACTTATCATTACCTGAAAGTGTCATCAAGATTGGGTGAAAAAATGTGTGCTGAGATTTCAGGAAACTCGTAGTTTTTTGGAAGCTTGGCAACCCCTTTCCATGAAAGTGATTTGCGCCAGTCTCTGCTTAGGGCTACATCAATAGGAAACAAACCATAGAGATAGAACTTGGAACTACTTTATTATGTAAAGTTTCAAAGAGCTACCACAAACCGTGTTTGATTTAGAGGTCCAACTACATGTATCCATATAGGAGAAAACAGAGTGAAACCTAAAAATTAAAACTGTTACTGCCAACGAATGGTTTAACCTGGAAGAACGAGATTTGGTGAGCCAAGTGGGATTGGGGTACTGATCATTACCTGAAAGTGTCACCAAGATTGGGTGAAAAAATGTGTGCTGAGATTTCAGGAAACTCGTAGTTTTTTGGAATCTTCCAACCCCTTTCCATGAAAGTGTTGCGCCAGTCTCTGCTTAGGGCTACATCAATAGGAAACAAACCATAGAGATAGAACTTGGAACTACTTTATTATGTCAAGTTTCAAAGAGCTACCACAAACCGTGTTTGATTTAGAGGTCCAACTACATGTATCCATATAGGAGAAAACAGAGTGAAACCTAAAAATTAAAACTGTTACTGCCAATGAACGGTTTAACCTAGAAGAACGAAATTTGGTGAGCCAAGTGGGAACGGGGTACTGATTATTACCTGAAAGTGTCATCGAGATTGGTTGAAAAATGTGTGCTGAGATTTCAGGAAACTCGTTTTTTGGAAACTTGGCAACGCCTTTCCATGTAAGTGATTTGTGCCAGTCTCTGTTTAGGGCTACATGAATAGGAAACAAACCATAGAAATAGAACTTGGAACTACGTTATTGTGTCAAGTTTGAAAGAGCTAGCAAAAACTGTGTATGATTTAGAGTTCCAACTATACGTATTCATATAGGAGAAAACAGAGTGAAACCTAAAAATTAAAACTGTTACTGACAACGAACGGTTTAACCTGGAAGAAAGAAATATGGTGAGCCAAGTGGGATTGGGGTACTGATCATTACCTGAACGTGTCATCAAGATTGGGTGAAAAAATGTGTGCTGAGATTTCAGGAAACTCGTAGTTTTTTGGAAGCTTGGCAACCCCTTTCCATGAAAGTGATTTGCGCCAGTCTCTGCTTAGGGCTACATCAATAGGAAACAAACCATAGAGATAGAACTTGGAACTACTTTATTGTGTCAAGTTTCCAAGAGCTAGCACAAACCGTGTTTGATTTAGAGTTCCAACTACATGTATCCATATAGAAGAAAACACAGTGAAACCTAAAAATTAAAACTGTTACTGCCAACGAACGGTTTAACCTGGAAGAACGAAATTTGGTTAGCCAAGTGGGATTGGGGATCTGATCATTACCTGAAAGTGTCACCAAGATTGGGTGAAAAAATGTGTGCTGAGATTTCAGGAAACTCGTAGTTTTTTGGAATCTTCCAACCCCTTTCCATGAAAGTGTTGCGCCAGTCTCTGCTTAGGGCTACATCAATAGGAAACAAACCATAGAGATAGAACTTGGAACTACTTTATTATGTCAAGTTTCAAAGAGCTACCACAAACCGTGTTTGATTTAGAGGTCCAACTACATGTATCCATATAGGAGAAAACAGAGTGAAACCTAAAAATTAAAACTGTTACTGCCAACGAACGGTTTAACCTAGAAGAACGAAATTTGGTGACCAAGTGGGAATGGGGTACTGATTATTACCTGAAAGTGTCATCAAGATTGGGTGAAAAATGTGTGCTGAGATTTCAGGAAACTCGTTTTTTGGAAACTTGGCAACCCCTTTCCATGAAAGTGATTTGCGCCAGTCTCTGCTTAGGGCTACATCAATAGGAAAGAAACCATAGAGATAGAACTTGGAACTACTTTATTGTGTCAAGTTTCAAAGAGCTACCACAAACCGTGTTTGATTTAGAGGTCCAACTACATGTATCCATATAGGAGAAAACAGAGTGAAACCTAAAAATTAAAACTGTTACTGCCAACGAACAGTTTAACCAGGAAGAACGAAATATGGTGAGCCAAGTGGGATTGGGGTACTGATCATTACCTGAAAGTGTGATCAAGATTGGGTGAAAAAATGTGTGCTGAGATTTCAGGAAACTCGTAGTTTCTTGGAAGCTTGGCAACCCCTTTCCATTAAAGTGATTTGTGCCAGTCTCTGCTTAGGTCTACATCAATAGGAAACAAACCATAGAGATACAACTTGGAACTACTTTATTGTGTCAAGTTTCCAAGAGCTAGCACAAACCGTGTTTGATTTAGAGTTCCAACTACATGTATCCGTATAGGAGAAAACAGAGTGAAACCTAAAAATTAAAAGTGTTACTGCCCACGAACGGATTAACCTGGAAGAACGAAATTTGGTGAGCCAAGTGGGATTGGGGTAGTGATCATTACCTGAAAGTGTCATCAAGATTGGGTGAAAAAATGTGTGCTGAGATTTAAGGAAACTCTTAGTTTTTTGGAATCTTGGCAACCCCTTTCCATGAAAGTGATTTGCGCCAGTCTCTGCTTAGGTCTACATCAATAGGAAACAAACCATAGAGATAGAACTTGGAACTACTTTATTGTGTCAAGTTTCAAAGAGCTAGCACAAACCGTGTTTGATTTACAGTTCCAACTACATGTATCCATATAGGAGAAAACAGAGTGAAACCTAAAAATTAAAACTGTTACTGCCAAAGATCGGTTTAACCTAGAAGAACGAAATTTGGTGAGCCAAGTGGGATTGGGGTATTGATCATTACCTGCAAGTGTCATCAAGATTGGGTGAAAAAATGTGTGCTGAGATTTCAGGAAACTCGTAGTTTTTTGGAAGCTTCCAACCCCTGTCTATGAAAGTGATTTGCGCCAGTCTCTGCTTAGGGCTACATCAATAGGAAAGAAACCATAGAGATAGAACTTGGAACTACTTTTTTGTGTCAAGTTTCAAAGAACTAGCACAAACCGTCTTTGATTTAGAGTTCCAAATACATGTATCCATATAGGAGAAAACAGAGTGAAACCTAAAAATTAAAACTGTTACTGCCAACGAACGGTTTAACCTGGAAGAACGAAATATGGTGAGCCAAGTGGGATTGGGGTACTGATCATTACCTGAAAGTGTCATCAAGATTGGGTGAAAAAATGTGTGCTGAGATTTCAGGAAACTCGTAGTTTTTTGGAAGCTTTGCAACCCCTTTCCATGAAAGTGATTTGCGCCAGTCTCTGCTTAGGGCTACATCAATAGGAAACAAACCATAGAGATAGAACTTGGAACTACTTTTTTGTGTCAAGTTTCAAAGACCTAGCACAAACCGTCTTTGATTTAGAGTTCCAAATACATGTATCCATATAGGACGAAACAGAGTGAAACCTAAAAATTAAAACTGTTACTGCCAACCAACAGTTTAACCTAGAAGAACAAAATTTGGTGATCCAAGTGGGATTGGGGTACTGATCATTACCTGAAAGTGTCATTAAGATTGGGTGAAAAAATGTGTGCTGAGATTTCAGGAAACTCGTAGTTTTTTGGAAGCTTGCAACCCCTTTCCATGAAAGTGGTTTGCGCCAGTCTCTGCTTAGGGCTACATCAATAGGAAACAAACCATAGAGATAGAACTTGGAACTACTTTATTGTGTCAAATTTCAATGAGCTAGCACAAACCGTGTTTGATTTACAGTTCCAACTACATGTATTTTTATAATAGAAAACAGAGTGAAACCTAAAAATTAAAACTTACTCCCAACTAACGGTTTAACCTAGAAGAACGAAATTTCGTGAGCCAAGTGGGATTGGGGTACTGATCATTACCTGAAAGTGTCATCAAGATTGGGTGAAAAAATGTTTGCTGAGATTTCAGGAAACTCGTAGATTTTGGAAGCTTGGCAACCCCTTTCCATGAACGTGGTTTGCGCCGGTCTCTGCTTAAAGCTACATCAATAGGAAACAAACCATAGAGATAGAACTTGGAACTACTTTATTGTGTCAAGTTTCAAAGTGCTAGCACAAACCGTGTTTGATTTAGAGTTCCAACTACATGTATCCATATAGGAGAAAACAGAGTGAAACCTAATAATTAAAACTGTTACTGCCAACGAAAGGTTTAACCTGGAAGAACGAAATATGGTGAGCCAAGTGGGGTTGGGGTACTGATCATTACCTGAAAGTGTCATCAAGATTGGGTGAAAAAATGTGTGCTGAGATTTCAGGAAACTCGTAGTTTCTTGGAAGCTTGGCAACCCCTTTCCATGAAAGTGATTTGCGCCAGTTTCTGCTTAGGGCTACATCAATAGGAAACAAACCATAGGGATAGAACTTGGAACTACTTTTTTGTGTCAAGTTTCAAAGAGCTAGCACAAACCGAGTTTGATTTAGTGTTCCTACTACATGTATCCATATAGGAGAAAACAGAGTGAAACCTAAAAACTAAAACTGTTACTGTCAACGAAAGGTTTAACCTGGAAGAAAGAAATTTGGTGAGCCAAGTGGGATTGGGGTACTGATCATTACCTGAAAGTGTCATCAAGATTAAGTGAAAAAATGTGTGCTGAGATTTCAGGAAACTCGTAGTTTTTTGGAAGCTTGGCAACCCCTTTCCATGTAAGTGATTTGCGCCAGTCTCTGCTTAGGGCTACATCAATAGGAAAGAAACCATAGAAATAGAACTTGGAACTACTTTATTGTGTCAAGTTTCAAAGAGCTACCACAAACCGTGTTTGATTTAGAGTTCCAACTACATGTATCCATATAGGAGAAAACAGAGTGAAACCTAAAAATTAAAACTGTTACTGCCCACGAACAGTTTAACCTGGAGGAACGAAATATGGTGAGCCAAGTGGGATTGGGGTACTGATCATTACCTGAAAGTGTGATCAAGATTGGGTGAAAAAATGTGTGCTGAGATTTCAGGAAACTCGTAGTTTCTTGGAAGCTTGGCAACCCCTTTCCATTAAAGTCTTGTGCCAGTCTCTGCTTAGGTCTACATCAATAGGAAACAAACCATAGAGATAGAACTTGGAACTACTTTATTGTGTCAAGTTTCCAAGAGCTGGCACAAACCGTGTTTGATTTAGAGTTCCAACTACATGTATCCGTATAGGAGAAAACAGAGTGAAACCTAAAAATTAAAAGTGTTACTGCCCACGAACGGATTAACCTGGAAGAACGAAATTTGGTGAGCCAAGTGGGATTGGGGTAGTGATCATTACCTGAAAGTGTCATCAAGTTTGGGTGAAAAAATGTGTGCTGAGATTTAAGGAAACTCGTAGTTTTTTGGAAGCTTGGCAACCCCTTTCCATGTAAGCGATTTGCGCCAGTCTCTGCTTAGGGCTACATCAATAGGAAACAAACCATAGAGATAGAACTTGGAACTACTTTATTGTCTCAAGTTTCAAAGAGCTAGCACAAACCGTATTTGATTTAGAGTTCCAACTATATGTATCCATATAGGAGAAAACAGAGTGAAACCTAAAAATTAAAACTGTTACTGCCATCGAACGGTTTAAACTAGAAGAACGAAATTTGGTGAGTCAAGTGGGATTGGGGTACTGATCATTACCTGAAAGTGTCATCAAGATTTGGTGAAAAAATGTGTGCTGAGATTTCAGGAAACTCGTTTTTTGGAAGCTTGGCAACCCCTTTCCATGAAAGTGATTTGCGCCAGTCTCTGCTTAGGGCTACATCAATAGGAAACAAACCATAGAGATAGAACTTGGAACTACTCTATTGTGTCAAGTTTCCAAGAGCTAGCACAAACCGTGTTTGATTTAGAGTTCCAGCTACATGTATCCATATAGAAGAAAACAGAGTGAAACCTAAAAATTAAAACTGTTACTGCCAACGAACGGTTTAACCTGGAAGAACGAAATTTGGTGAGCCAAGTGGAATTGGGGTACTGATCATTACCTGAAAGTGTCACCAAGTTTGGGTGAAAAAATGTGTGCTGAGATTTCAGGAAACTCGTAGTTTTTTGGAATTTTCCAACCCCTTTCCATGAAAGTGTTGCGCCAGTCTCTGCTTAGGGCTACATCAATAGGAAACAAACCATAGAGATAGAACTTGGAACTACTTTATTATGTCAAGTTTCAAAGAGCTACCAAAAACCGTGTTTGATTTAGAGGTCCAACTACATGTATCCATATAGGAGAAAACAGAGTGAAACCTAAAAATTAAAACTGTTACTGCCAACGAACGGTTTAACCTAGAAGAACGAAATTTGGTGACCAAGTGGGAATGGGGTACTGATCATTACCTGAAAGTGTCATCAAGATTGGGTGAAAAATGTGTGCTGAGATTTCAGGAAACTCGTTTTTTGGAAACTTGGCAACCCCTTTCCATGAAAGTGATTTGCGCCAGTCTCTGCTTAGGGCTACATCAATAGGAAAGAAACCATAGAGATAGAACTTGGAACTACTTTATTGTGTCAAGTTTCAAAGAGCTACCACAAACCGTGTTTGATTTAGAGGTCCAACTACATGTATCCATATAGGAGAAAACAGAGTGAAACCTAAAAATTAAAACTGTTACTGCCAACGATCAGTTTAACCTGGAAGAACGAAATATGGTGAGCCAAGTGGGATTGGGGTACTGATCATTACCTGAAAGTGTGATCAAGATTGGGTGAAAAAATGTGTGCTGAGATTTCAGGAAACTCATAGTTTCTTGGAAGCTTGGCAACCCCTTTCCATTAAAGTGATTTGTGCCAGTCTCTGCTTAGGTCTACATCAATAGGAAACAAACCATAGAGATAGAACTTGGAACTACTTTATTGTGTCAAGTTTCCAAGAGCTAGCACATACCGTGTTTGATTTAGAGTTCCAACTACATGTATCCGTATAGGAGAAAACAGAGTGAAACCTAAAAATTAAAAGTGTTACTGCCAACGAACGGATTAACCTGGAAGATCGAAATTTGGTGTGCCAAGTGGGATTGGGGTAGTGATCATTACCTGAAAGTGTCATCAAGATTGGGTGAAAAAATGTGTGCTGAGATTTAAGGAAACTCGTAGTTTTTTGGAAGCTTGGCAACCCCTTTCCATCAAAGTGATTTGCGCCAGTCTCTGCTTAGGGCTACATCAATAGGAAACAAACCATAGAGATAGAACTTGGAACTACTTTATTGTGTCAAGTTTCAAAGAGCTAGCACAAACCGTATTTGATTTAGAGTTCCAACTACATATATCCATATAGGAGAAAACAGAGTGAAACCTAAAAATTAAAACTGTTACTGACATCGAACGGTTTAAACTAGAAGAACGAAATTTGGTGAGCCAAGTGGGATTGGGGTACTGATCATTACCTGAAAGTGTCATCAAGATTTGGTGAAAAAATGTGTGCTGAAATTTCAGGAATCTCGTAGTTTTTTGGAAGCTTCCAACCCCTTTCCATGAAAGTGATTTGCGCCAGTCTCTGCTTAGGGCTACAACAATAGGAAACAAACCATAGAAATAGAACTTGGAACTACTTTATTGTGTCAAGCTTCAAAGACCTAGCACAAACCGTCTTTGATTTAGAGTTCCAAATACATGTATCCATATTGGAGAAAACAGAGTGAAACCTAAAAATTAAAACTGTTACTGCCAACGAACGGTTTAAACTAGAAGAACGAAATTTGGTGAGCCAAGTGGATTGGGGTACTGATCATTACCTGAAAGTGTCATCAAGATTGGGTGAAAAAGTATGTGCTGAAATTTCAGGAAACTCGTAGTTTTTTGGAAGCTTGGCAACCCCTTTCCATGAAAGTGATTTGCGCCAGTGTCTGCTTAGGGCTACATCAATAGGAAACAAACCATAGAGATAGAACTTCAAACTTCTTTATTGTGTCAAGTTTCAAAGAGCTAGCTCAAACCATGTTTGATTTACAATTCCAACTACATGTATCCATATAGGAGAAAACAGAGTGAAACCTAAAAATTTAAACTGTTACTGCCAACGAACGGTTTAAACTAGAAGAACGAAATTTGGTGAGCCAAGTGGGATTCGGGTACTGATCATTACCTGAAAGTGTCATCAAGATTTGGTGAAAAAATGTGTGCTGAGATTTCAGGAAACTCGTAGTTTTTTCAAAGCTTCCAACCCCTTTCCATGAAAGTGATTTGCGCCGGTCTCTGCTTAGGGCTACATCAATAGGAAACAATCCATAGAGATAGAACATGGAACTACTTTATTGTGTCAAGTTTCAAAGAGCTACCTCAAACCGTGTTTGATTTAGAGTTCTAACTACATGTATCCATATAGGTGAAAACAGAGTGAAACCTAAAAATTTAAACTGTTACTACCAACGAACGGTTTAAACTGGAAGAATGAAATATGGTGAGCCAAGTGGGATTGGGGTACTGATCATTACCTGAAAGTGTCATCAAGATTGGGTGAAAAAATGTGTGCTGAGATTTAAGGAAACTCGTAGTTTTTTGGAAGCTTCCAACCCCTTTCCATGAAAGTGACTTGCGCCAGTCTCTGCTTAGGGCTACATCAATAGGAAACAAACCATAGAGATAGAACTTGGAACTACTTTATTGTGTCAAGTTTTAAAGAGCTACCACAAACCGTGTTTGATTTAGAGGTCCAACTACATGTATCCATATAGGAGAAAACAGAGTGAAACCTAAAAATTAAAACTGTTACTGCCAATGAACGGTTTAACCTAGAAGAACGAAATTTGGTGAGCCAAGTGGGAATGGGGTACTGATCATTACCTGAAAGTGTCATCTAGATTGGGTGAAAAATGTGTGCTGAGATTTCAGGAAACTCTTTTTTTGGAAACTTGGCAACCCCTTTCCATGAATGTGATTTGTGCCAGTCTCTGCTTATGGCTACATCAAAAGGAAACAAACCATAGGGATAAAACTTGGAACTACTTTATTGTGTCAAGTTTAAAAGAGCTAGCACAAACCGTGTTTTATTTAGAGTTCCAACTATATGTATCCATATAGGAGAAAACAGAGTGAAACCTAAAAATTAAAACTGTTCCTCCCAACAAAGGGCTTAACCTAGAAGAACGAAATTTGGTGAGCCATGTGGTATTGGGGTACTGATCATTACCTGAAAGTGTCATCAAGATTGGGTGAAAAAATGTGTGCTGAGATTTCAGGAAACTCGTAGTTTTTTGGAAGCTTGGCAACCCCTTTCCATGAAAGTGATTTGTGCCAGTGTCTGCTTAGGGCTACATAAATAGGAAACAAACCATAGAGATAGAACTTGGAACTACTTTATTGTGTCAAGTTTCAAAGAGCTAGTACAAACCGTGTTTGATTTAGAATTCCAAATACATGTATCCATATATGAGAAAACAGAGTGAAACCTAATAATTAAAACTGTTACTGCCAACAAAAGGTTTAACCTGGAAGAACGAAATTTGGTGAGCCAAGTGGGATTGGGGTACTGATCATAACCTGAAAGTGTCATCAAGATTGGGTGAAAAAATATGTGCTGAGATTTCAGGAAACTCGTAGTGTTTTGGAAGCTTGGCAACCCCTTTCCATGAAAGTGATTTGCGCCAGTCTCTGCTTAGGGCTACATCAATAGGAAACAAACCATAGAGATAGAACTTGGAACTACTTTATTGTGTCAAGTTTCCAAGAGCTAGCACAAACCGTGTTTGATTTAGAGTTCCAACTACATGTATCCATATAGGAGAAAACAGAGTGAAACCTAAAAATTAAAACTGTTACTGCCAACGAACGGTTTAAACTAGAAGAACGAAATTTGATGAGCCAATTGGGATTGGGGTACTGATCATTACCTGAAAGTGTCATCAAGATTGGGTGTAAAAATGTGTGCTGAGATTTCAGGAAACTCGTAGTTTTTTGGAAGCTTGGCAACCCCTTTCCGTGAAAGTGATTTGCGCTGGTCTCTGCTTAGGGCTACATCAATAGGAAACAAACCATAGAGATAGAACTTGGAACTACTTTATTGTGTCAAGTTTCAAAGAGCTACCACAAACCGTGTTTGATTTAGAGGTCCAACTACATGTATCCATATAGGTGAAAACAGAGTGAAACCTAAAAATTAAAACTGTTACTGCCAACGAACGGTTTAACCTGGAAGAACGAAATTTGGTGAGCCAAGTGGGAATGGGGTACTGATCATTACCTGAAAGTGCCATCAAGATTGGGTGAAAAATGTGTGCTGAGATTTCAGGAAACTCGTTTTTTGGAAGCCTGGCAACCCCTTTCCATGAAAGTGATTTGTGCCAGTCTCTGCTTAGGGCTACATCAATAGGAAACAAACCATAGGGATAGAACTTGGAACTACTTTATTGTGTCAAGTTTCAAAGAGCTAGCACAAACCGTGTTTAATTTAGAGTTCCAGCTACATGTATCCATATAGGAGAAAACAGAGTGAAACCTAAAAATTAAACTGTTACTCCCAATGAACGGTTTAACCTAGAAGAACGAAATTTGGTGAGCCATGCAGGATTGGTGTACTGAGCATTACCTGAAAGTGTCATCAAGATGGGGTGAAAAAATGTGTGCTGAGATTTAAGGAAACTCGTTTTTTGGACGCTTGGCAACCCCTCTCCATGAAAGTGATTTTTGCCAGTTTCTGCTTAGGGCTACATCAATAGGAAACAAACCATAGGGATAGAACTTGGAACTACTTTATTGTGTCAAGTTTCAAAGAGCTAGCTCAAACCATGTTTGATTTAGAGTTCCAACTACGTGTTTCCATATAGGAGAAAACAGAGTGAAACCTAAAAATTTAAACTGTTACTGCCAACGAACGGTTCAACCTAGAAGAACGAAATTTGGTTGTCCAAGTGGGATTGTGTTACTGATCATTACCTGAAAGTGTCATCAAGATTGGGTGAAAAAATGTGTGCTGAGATTTGTGGAAACTCGTAGTTTTTTGGAAGCTTGGCAACCCCTTTCCATTAAAGTGATTTGAACCAGTCTCTGTTTAGGGCAACATCTATAGGAAACAAGCCATAGATATAGAACTTGGAACTACGTTATTGTGTCAAGTTTGAAAGAGCTAGCACAAACCGTGTTTGATTTAGAGTTCCAACTACATGTATCCATATAGGAGAAAACAGAGTGAAACCTAAAAATTAAAACTGTTACTGCCAACGAACGGTTTAACCTGGAAGAACGAAATATGGTGAGCCAAGTGGGATTGGGGTACTGATCATTACCTGAAAGTGTCATCAAGATTGGGTAAAAAAATGTGTGCTGAGATTTCAGGAAACTCGTAGTTTTTTGGAAGCTTGGCAACCCCTTTCCATGAAAGTGATTTGTGCCAGTCTCTGCTTAGGGCTACATCAATAGGAAAAAAACCATAGAGATAGAACTTGGAACTACATTATTGTGTCAAGTTTCAAAGACTTAGCACAAACCGTATTTGATTTAGAGTTCCAAATACATGTATCCATATAGGAGAAAACAGAGTGAAACCTAAAAATTAAAACTGTTACTGCCAACGAACGGTTTAACCTGGAAGAACGAAATTTGTTGAGCCAAGTGGGATTTCGGTACTGATCATTACCTGAAAGTGTCATCAAGATTGGGTAAAAAAATGTGTGCTGAGATTTCAGGCAACTCGTTTTTTGGAAGCTTGGCAACCCCTTTCCATGAAAGTGATTTGTGCCAGTCTCTGCTTAGGGCTACATCAATAGGAAACAAACCATAGGGATAGAACTTGGAACTACTTTATTGTGTCAAGTTTCAAAGAGCTAGCACAAACCGTGTTTTATTTAGAGTTCCAGCTACATGTATCCATATTGGAGAAAACAGAGTGAAACCTAAAAATTAAAACTGTTACTGCCAATGAATGGTTTAACCTAGAAGAACGAAATTTGGTGAGCCAAGTGGGATTGGGGTTCTTATCATTACCTGAAACTGTCTTCAAGATTGGGTGAAAAAATGTGTGCTGAGATTTCAGGAAACTCGTAGTTTTTTGGAAGCTTGGCAACCCCTTTCCATGAAAGTGATTTGTGCCAGTCTCTGTTTAGGGCTACATCAATAGGAAACAAACCATAGAGATAGAACTTGGAACTACTTTATTGTGTCAAGTTTCAAAGAGCTAGCACAAACCATCTTTGATTTAGAGTTCGAACTACATGTATCCATATAGGAGAAAACAGAGTGAAACCTAAAAATTAAAACTGTTACTGCCAACGGACGGTAAAAACTAGAAGAACAAAATTTGGTGAGGCAAGTGGCAATGGGGTACTGATCATTACCTGAAAGTGTCATCAAGATTGGGTGAAAAATGTGTGCTGATATTTCAGGAAACTCGTTTTTTGGACGCTTGGCAACCCCTCTCCATGAAAGTGATTTTTGCCAGTTTCTGCTTAGGGCTACATCAATAGGAAACAAACCATAGGGATAGAACTTGGAACTACTTTATTGTGTCAAGTTTCAAAGAGCTAGCTCAAACCATGTTTGATTTAGAGTTCCAAGTACGTGTTTCCATATAGGAGAAAACAGAGTGAAACCTAAAAATTTAAACTGTTACTGCCAACGAACGGTTTAACCTGGAAGAACGAAATTTGGTGAGCCAAGTGGGATTGGGGTACTGATCATTACCTGAACGTGTCATCAAGATTGGGTGAAAAAATGTGTGCTGAGATTTCTGGAAACTCGTAGTTTTTTGGAAGCTTTGCAACCCCTTTCCATGAAAGTGATTTGCGCCAGTCTCTGCTTAGGGCTACATCAATAGGAAACAAACGATAGAGATAGAACTTGGAACTACTTTATTGTGTCAAGTTTCAAAGAGCTAGCACAAACCGTGTTTGATTTACAGTTCCAACAACATGTATCCATATAGGAGAAAACAGAGTGAAACCTAAAAATTAAAACTATTACTGCCAACGAACGGTTTAACCTAGAAGAACGAAATTTGTTGAGCCAAGTGGGATTGGGGTATTGATCATTACCTGTTTAATTTAGAACTTGGAACTACTTGATTGTGTCAAGTTTACAAGTTTACAAGAGCTAGCACAAAACGTGTTTGATTTAGAGTTCCAAATACATGTATCCATATAGGAGAAAACAGTGTGAAACCTAAAAATTAAGACTGTTACTGCCAACGAACGGTTTAACCTGGAAGAACGAAATTTGGTGAGCCAAGTAGGATTGGGGTACTGATCATTACCGGAAAGTGTCATCAAGATTGGGTGAAAAAATGTGTGCTGAGATTTCAAAAAACTCGTAGTTTTTTGGAAGCTTGGCAAACCCTTCCCATGAAAGTGATTTGCGCCAGTCTCTGCTTAGGGCTACATCAATAGGAAACAAACCATAGAGATAGAACTTGGAACTACTTTATTGTGTCAAGTTTCAAAGAGCTACCACAAACAGTGTTTGATTTACAGTTCCAACTACATGTATCCATATTGGAGAAAACAGAGTGAAACCTAAAAATTAAAACTGTAACTGCCAATGAATGGTTTAACCTAGAAGAACGAAATTTGGTGATCCAAGTGGGATTGGGGTTCTTATCATTACCTGAAACTGTCTTCAAGATTGGGTGAAAAAATGTGTGCTGAGATTTCAGGAAACTCGTAGTTTTTTGGAAGCTTGGCAACCCCTTTCCATGAAAGTGATTTGTGCCAGTCTCTGTTTAGGGCTACATCAATAGGAAACAAACCATAGAGATAGAACTTGGAACTACTTTATTGTGTCAAGTTTCAAAGAGCTAGCACAAACCATCTTTGATTTAGAGTTCCAACTACATGTATCCATATAGGAGAAAACAGAGTGAAACCTAAAAATTAAAACTGTTACTGCCAACGAACGGTTTAACCTGGAAGAACGAAATTTGGTGAGCCAAGTGGGATTGGGGTACTGATCATTACCTAAAAGTGTCATCAAGATTGGGTGAAAAAATGTGTGCTGAGATTTAAGGAAACTCGTTTTTTGGACGCTTGGCAACCCCTCTCCATGAAAGTGATTTTTGCCAGTTTCTGCTTAGGGCTACATCAATAGGAAACAAACCATAGGGATAGAACTTGGAACTACTTTATTGTTTCAAGTTTCAAAGAGCTAGCTCAAACCATGTTTGATTTAGAGTTCCAACTACGTGTTTCCATATAGGAGAAAACAGAGTGAAACCTAAAAATTTAAACTGTTACTGCCAACGAACGGTTCAACCTAGAAGAACGAAATTTGGTGAGCCAAGTGGGATTGGGGTCTTGATCATTACCTGAAAGTGTCATCAAGTTTGGGTGAAAATATCTGTGCTGAGATTTCAGGAAACTCGTAGTTTTTTGGAAGCTTCCAACCCCTTTCCATGAAAGTGATTTGCGCCAGTATCTGCTTAGGGCTACAGCAATAGGAAACAAACCATAGAGATAAAACTTGGAACTACTTTATTGTGTCAAGTTTCAAAGAGCTAGCACAAACCGTGTTTGATTTACAGTTCCAACTACATGTACATATAGGAGAAAACAGAGTGAAACCTAAAAATTAAAACTGTTACTGCCAACGAACGGTTTAACCTAGAAGAATGAAATTTGGTGAGCCAAGTGGGATTGGGGTATTGATCATTACCTGAAAGTGTCATCAAGATTGGGTGAAAAAATGTGTGCTGAGATTTCTGGAAACTCGTAGTTTTTTGGAAGCTTTGCCCCCCCTTTCCAGGAAAGTGATTTGCGCCAGTCTCTGCTTAGGGCTACATCAATAGGAAACAATCCATAGAGATAGAACTTGGAACTACTTTATTGTGTCAAGTTTCAAAGAGCTAGCACAAACCGTATTTGATTTAGAGTTCCAACTACATGTATCCATATAGGAGAAAACAGAGTGAAACCTAAAAATTAAAACTGTTACTGCCATCGAACGGTTTAACCTAGAAGAAAGAAATTTGGTGAGCCAAGTGGGATTGAGGTACTGATCATTCTCTGAAAGTGTCATCAAGATTGGTTGAAAAAATGTGTGCTGAAATTTCAGGAAACTCGTAGTTTTTTGGAATCTTCCAACCCCTTTCCATGAAAGTGTTGCGCCAGTCTCTGCTTAGGGCTACATCAATAGGAAACAAACCATAGAGATAGAACTAGGAACTACTTTATTATGTCAAGTTTCAAAGAGCTACCACAAACCGTGTTTGATTTAGAGGTCCAACTACATGTATCCATATAGGAGAAAACAGAGTGAAACCTAAAAATTAAAACTGTTACTGCCAACGAACGGTTTAACATAGAAGAACGAAATTTGGTGACCAAGTGGGAATGGGGTACTGATTATTACCTGAAAGTGTCATCAAGATTGGGTGAAAAATGTGTGCTGAGATTTCAGGAAACTCGTTTTTTGGAAACTTGGCAACCCCTTTCCATGAAAGTGATTTGCGCCAGTCTCTGCTTAGGGTTACATCAATAGGAAAGAAACCATAGAGATAGAACTTGGAACTACTTTATTGTGTCAAGTTTCAAAGAGCTACCACATACCGTGTTTGATTTAGATGTCCAACTACATGTATCCATATAGGAGAAAACAGAGTGAAACCTAAAAATTAAAACTGTTACTGCCAACGAACAGTTTAACCTGGAAGAACGAAATATGGTGAGCCAAGTGGGAGTGGGGTACTGATCATTACCTGAAAGTGTGATCAAGATTGGGTGAAAAAATGTGTGCTGAGATTTCAGGAAACTCGTAGTTTCTTGGAAGCTTGGCAACCCCTTTCCATTAAAGTGATTTGTGCCAGTCTGTGCTTAGGTCTACATCAATAGGAAACAAACCATAGAGATAGAACTTGGAACTACTTTATTGTGTCAAGTTTCCAAGAGCTAGCACAAACCGTGTTTGATTTAGAGTTCCAACCACATGTATCCGTATAGGAGAAAACAGAGTGAAACCTAAAAATTAAAAGTGTTACTGCCAACGAACGGATTAACCTGGAAGAACGAAATTTGGTGAGCCAAGTGGGATTGGGGTAGTGATCATTACCTGAAAGTGTCATCAAGATTGGGTGAAAAAACATGTGCTGAGATTTAAGGAAACTCGTAGTTTTTTGGAAGCTTGGCAACCCCTTTCCATGAAAGTGATTTGCGCCAGTCTCTGCTTAGGGCTACATCAATAGGAAACAAACCATAGAGATAGAACTTGGAACTACTTTATTGTGTCAAGTTTCAAAGAGCTAGCACAAACCGTATTTGGTTTAGAGTTCCAACTACATGTATCCATATAGGAGAAAACAGAGTGAAACCTAAAAATTAAAACTGTTACTGCCATCGAACGGTTTAAACTAGAAGAACGAAATTTGGTGAGCCAAGTGGGATTGGGGTACTGATAATTACCTGAAAGTGTCATCAAGATTTGGTGAAAAAATGTGTGCTGAGATTTCAGGAAACTCGTAGTTTTTTGGAAGCTTGGCAACCCCTTTCCATGAAAGTGATTTGCGCCAGTCTCTACTTAGGGCTACATCAATAGGAAACAAACCATAGAGATAGAACTTGGAACTACTTTATTGTGTCAAGTTTCCAAGAGCTAGCACAAACCGTGTTTGATTTAGAGTTCCAACTACATGTATCCATATAGAAGAAAACAGAGTGAAACCTAAAAATTTAAACTGTTACTGCCAACGAACGGTTTAACCTGGAAGAACGAAATTTGGTGAGCCAAGTGGGATTGGGGTACTGATCATTACCTGAAAGTGTCACCAAGATTGGGTGAAAAAATGTGTGCTGAGATTTCAGGAAACTCGTAGTTTTTTGGAATCTTCCAACCCCTTTCCATGAAAGTGTTGCGCCAGTCTCTGCTTAGGGCTACATCAATAGGAAACAAACCATAGAGATAGAACTTGGAACTACTTTATTATGTCAAGTTTCAAAGAGCTACCACAAACCGTGTTTGATTTAGAGGTCCAACTACATGTATCCATATAGGAGAAAACAGAGTGAAACCTAAAAATTAAAACTGTTACTGCCAACGAACGGTTCAACCTAGAAGAACGAAATTTGGTGAGCCAAGTGGGATTGGGGTCTTGATCATTACCTGAAAGTGTCATCAAGTTTGGGTGAAAATATCTGTGCTGAGATTTCAGGAAACTCGTAGTTTTTTGGAAGCTTCCAACCCCTTTCCATGAAAGTGATTTGCGCCAGTATCTGCTTAGGGCTACAGCAATAGGAAACAAACCATAGAGATAAAACTTAGAACTACTTTATTGTGTCAAGTTTCAAAGAGCTAGCACAAACCGTGTTTGATTTACAGTTCCAACTACATGTACATATAGGAGAAAACAGAGTGAAACCTAAAAATTAAAACTGTTACTGCCAACGAACGGTTTAACCTAGAAGAATGAAATTTGGTGAGCCAAGTGGGATTGGGGTATTGATCATTACCTGAAAGTGTCATCAAGATTGGGTGAAAAAATGTGTGCTGAGATTTCTGGAAACTCGTAGTTTTTTGGAAGCTTTGCCCCCCCTTTCCATGAAAGTGATTTGCGCCAGTCTCTGCTTAGGGCTACATCAATAGGAAACAATCCATAGAGATAGAACTTGGAACTACTTTATTGTGTCAAGTTTCAAAGAGCTAGCACAAACCGTATTTGATTTAGAGTTCCAACTACATGTATCCATATAGGAGAAAACAGAGTGAAACCTAAAAATTAAAACTGTTACTGCCATCGAACGGTTTAACCTAGAAGAAAGAAATTTGGTGAGCCAAGTGGGATTGAGGTACTGATCATTCTCTGAAAGTGTCATCAAGATTGGTTGAAAAAATGTGTGCTGAAATTTCAGGAAACTCGTAGTTTTTTGGAATCTTCCAACCCCTTTCCATGAAAGTGTTGCGCCAGTCTCTGCTTAGGGCTACATCAATAGGAAACAAACCATAGAGATAGAACTTGGAACTACTTTATTGTGTCAAGTTTCAAATAGCTAGCACAAACCATGTTTGATTTACAGTTCCAACTACATGTATCCATATAGGAGAAAACAGAGTGAAACCTAAAAATTAAAACTGTTACTGCCAACGAACGGTTTAAACTAGAAGAACGAAATTTGGTGAGCCAAGTGGGATTGGGGTACTGATCATTACCTGAAAGTGTCACCAGGATTGGGTGAAAAAATGTGTGCTGAGATTTCAGGAAACTCGTAGTTTTTTGGAATCTTCCAACCCCTTTCCATGAAAGTGTTGCGCCAGTCTCTGCTTAGGGCTACATCAATAGGAAACAAACCATAGAGATAGAACTAGGAACTACTTTATTATGTCAAGTTTCAAAGAGCTACCACAAACCGTGTTTGATTTAGAGGTCCAACTACATGTATCCATATAGGAGAAAACAGAGTGAAACCTAAAAATTAAAACTGTTACTGCCAACGAACGGTTTAACATAGAAGAACGAAATTTGGTGACCAAGTGGGAATGGGGTACTGATTATTACCTGAAAGTGTCATCAAGATTGGGTGAAAAATGTGTGCTGAGATTTCAGGAAACTCGTTTTTTGGAAACTTGGCAACCCCTTTCCATGAAAGTGATTTGCGCCAGTCTCTGCTTAGGGTTACATCAATAGGAAAGAAACCATAGAGATAGAACTTGGAACTACTTTATTGTGTCAAGTTTCAAAGAGCTACCACATACCGTGTTTGATTTAGAGGTCCAACTACATGTATCCATATAGGAGAAAACAGAGTGAAACCTAAAAATTAAAACTGTTACTGCCAACGAACAGTTTAACCTGGAAGAACGAAATATGGTGAGCCAAGTGGGAGTGGGGTACTGATCATTACCTGAAAGTGTGATCAAGATTGGGTGAAAAAATGTGTGCTGAGATTTCAGGAAACTCGTAGTTTCTTGGAAGCTTGGCAACCCCTTTCCATTAAAGTGATTTGTGCCAGTCTCTGCTTAGGTCTACATCAATAGGAAACAAACCATAGAGATAGAACTTGGAACTACTTTATTGTGTCAAGTTTCCAAGAGCTAGCACAAACCGTGTTTGATTTAGAGTTCCAACTACATGTATCCGTATAGGAGAAAACAGAGTGAAACCTAAAAATTAAAAGTGTTACTGCCAACGAACGGATTAACCTGGAAGAACGAAATTTGGTGAGCCAAGTGGGATTGGGGTAGTGATCATTACCTGAAAGTGTCATCAAGATTGGGTGAAAAAACATGTGCTGAGATTTAAGGAAACTCGTAGTTTTTTGGAAGCTTGGCAACCCCTTTCCATGAAAGTGATTTGCGCCAGTCTCTGCTTAGGGCTACATCAATAGGAAACAAACCATAGAGATAGAACTTGGAACTACTTTATTGTGTCAAGTTTCAAAGAGCTAGCACAAACCGTATTTGGTTTAGAGTTCCAACTACATGTATCCATATAGGAGAAAACAGAGTGAAACCTAAAAATTAAAACTGTTACTGCCATCGAACGGTTTAAACTAGAAGAACGAAATTTGGTGAGCCAAGTGGGATTGGGGTACTGATAATTACCTGAAAGTGTCATCAAGATTTGGTGAAAAAATGTGTGCTGAGATTTCAGGAAACTCGTAGTTTTTTGGAAGCTTGGCAACCCCTTTCCATGAAAGTGATTTGCGCCAGTCTCTACTTAGGGCTACATCAATAGGAAACAAACCATAGAGATAGAACTTGGATCTACTTTATTGTGTCAAGTTTCCAAGAGCTAGCACAAACCGTGTTTGATTTAGAGTTCCAACTACATGTATCCATATAGAAGAAAACAGAGTGAAACCTAAAAATTTAAACTGTTACTGCCAACGAACGGTTTAACCTGGAAGAACGAAATTTGGTGAGCCAAGTGGGATTGGGGTACTGATCATTACCTGAAAGTGTCACCAAGATTGGGTGAAAAAATGTGTGCTGAGATTTCAGGAAACTCGTAGTTTTTTGGAATCTTCCAACCCCTTTCCATGAAAGTGTTGCGCCAGTCTCTGCTTAGGGCTACATCAATAGGAAACAAACCATAGAGATAGAACTTGGAACTACTTTATTATGTCAAGTTTCAAAGAGCTACCACAAACCGTGTTTGATTTAGAGGTCCAACTACATGTATCCATATAGGAGAAAACAGAGTGAAACCTAAAAATTAAAACTGTTACTGCCAACGAACCGTTTAAACTAGAAGAACGAAATTTGGTGACCAAGTGGGAATGGGGTACTGATTATTACCTGAAAGTGTCATCAAGATTGGGTGAAAAATGTGTGCTGAGATTTCAGGAAACTCGTTTTTTGGAAACTTGGCAACCCCTTTCCATGAAAGTGATTTGCGCCAGTCTCTGCTTAGGGCTACATCAATAGGAAAGAAACCATAGTGATAGAACTTGGAACTACTTTATTGTGTCAAGTTTCAAAGAGCTACCACAAACCGTGTTTGATTTAGAGGTCCAACTACATGTATCCATATAGGAGAAAACAGAGTGAAACCTAAAAATTAAAACTGTTACTGCCAACGAACAGTTTAACCTGGAAGAACGAAATATGGTGAGCCAAGTGGGATTGGGGTACTGATCATTACCTGAAAGTGTGATCAAGATTGGGTGAAAAAATGTGTGCTGAGATTTCAGGAAACTCGTTTCTTGGAAGCTTGGCGACCCCTTTCCATGAAAGTGATTTGTGCCATTCTCTGCTTAGGGCTACATCAATAGGAAACAAACCATAGAGATAGAACTTGGAACTACGTTATTGTGTCTAGTTTGAAAGAGCTAGCAAAAACTGTGTATGATTTAGACTTCCAACTATACGTATCCATATAGGAGAAAACAGAGTGAAACCTAAAAATTAAAACTGTTACTGACTACGAACGGTTTAACCTGGAAGAATGAAATTTGGTGAGCCAAGTGGGATTGGGGTACTGATCATTACCTGAAAGTGTCATCAAGATTGGGTGAAAAAATGTGTGCTGAGATTTCAGGAAACTCGTAGTTTTTTGGAAGCTTCCAACCCCTTTCCATGAAAGTGTTGCGCCAGTCTCTGCTTAGGGCTACATCAATATGAAACAAACCATAGAGGTAGAACTTCAAACTACATTATTGTGTCAAATTTCAAAGAGCTAGCACAAACCGTGTTTTATTTAGAGTTCCAACTACATGTATCCATATAGGAGAAAACAGAGTGAAACCTAAAAATTAAAACTGTTACTGCCAACGAAAGGTTTAACCTGGAAGAACAAAATTTGGTGAGCCAAGTTGGGTTGGTGTACTGATCATTACCTGAAAGTGTCATCAAGATTGGGTGAAAAAATGTGTGCTGAGATTTCAGGAAACTCGTATTTTTTTGGAAGCTTCCGACCCCTGTCCATGAAAGTGACTTGCGCCAGTCTCTGCTTAGGGCTACATCAATAGGAAACAAACCATAGAGATAGAACTTGGAACTACATTATTGTGTCAAGTTTCAAAGACCTAGAACCACCCGTCTTTGATTTAGTGTTCCAACTATATGTATCCATATAGGAGAAAACAGAGTGAAACCTAAAAATTAAAACTGTTACTACCAACGAACGGTTTAACCTGGAAGAACGAAATATGGTGAGCCAAGTGGGATTGGGGTACTGATCATTACCTGAAAGTGTCATCAAATTGGATGAAAAAATGTTTGCTGATATTTCAGGAAACTCGTAGTTTTTTGGAAGCTTGGCAACCCGTTTCCTTGAAAGTGGTTTGCGCCGGTCTCTGGTTAGGGCTACATCAATAGGAAACAAACCATAGAGATAGAACTTGGAACTACTTTATTGTGAGAAGTTTCAAAGAGCTAGCACAAACCGTGTTTGATTTAGAGTTCCAACTACATGTATCCATATAGGAGAACAGAGTGAAACCTAAAAATTAAAACTGTTACTCCCAACGAACGTTTTAACCTAGAAGAACGAAATTTGGTGAGCCATGTGGGATTGGGGTACTGATCATTACCTGAAAGTGTCATCAAATTGGGTGAAAAAATGTGTGCTAAGATTTCCGAAAACTCGTAGTTTTTTGAAAGCTCCCAACCCCTTTCCATGAAAGTAATTTGCGCCCGTCTCTGATTAGGGCTACATCAATAGGAAACAAACCATAGAGATAGAACTTGGAACTACTTTATTGTGTCAAGTTTCAAAGACCTAGCACAAACCGTCTTTGATTTAGAGTTCCAAAAACATGTATCCATGTAGGAGAAAACAGAGTGAAACCTAAAAATTAAAACTGTTACTGCCAAAGAACGGTTTAACCTGGAAGAATGAAATTTGGAGAGCCAAGTGGGAATGGGGTATTGATCATTACCTGAAAGTGTCATCAAGTTTTGGTGAAAAATGTGTGCTGAGATTTCAGGAAACTCGTTTTTTGGAAACTTGGCAACCCCGTTCCATGAAAGTGATTTGCGCCAGTCTCTGCTTAGGGCTACATCAATAGGAAACAAACCATAGAGATAGAACTTGGAACTACTTTATTGTGTCAAGTTTCAAAGAGCTAGCACAAACCGTATTTGGTTTAGAGTTCCAACTACATGTATCCATATAGGAGAAAACAGAGTGAAACCTAAAAATTAAAACTGTTACTGCCATCGAACGGTTTAAACTAGAAGAACGAAATTTGGTGAGCCAAGTGGGATTGGGGTACTGATAATTACCTGAAAGTGTCATCAAGATTTGGTGAAAAAATGTGTGCTGAGATTTCAGGAAACTCGTAGTTTTTTGGAAGCTTGGCAACCCCTTTCCATGAAAGTGATTTGCGCCAGTCTCTACTTAGGGCTACATCAATAGGAAACAAACCATAGAGATAGAACTTGGATCTACTTTATTGTGTCAAGTTTCCAAGAGCTAGCACAAACCGTGTTTGATTTAGAGTTCCAACTACATGTATCCATATAGAAGAAAACAGAGTGAAACCTAAAAATTTAAACTGTTACTGCCAACGAACGGTTTAACCTGGAAGAACGAAATTTGGTGAGCCAAGTGGGATTGGGGTACTGATCATTACCTGAAAGTGTCACCAAGATTGGGTGAAAAAATGTGTGCTGAGATTTCAGGAAACTCGTAGTTTTTTGGAATCTTCCAACCCCTTTCCATGAAAGTGTTGCGCCAGTCTCTGCTTAGGGCTACATCAATAGGAAACAAACCATAGAGATAGAACTTGGAACTACTTTATTATGTCAAGTTTCAAAGAGCTACCACAAACCGTGTTTGATTTAGAGGTCCAACTACATGTATCCATATAGGAGAAAACAGAGTGAAACCTAAAAATTAAAACTGTTACTGCCAACGAACCGTTTAAACTAGAAGAACGAAATTTGGTGACCAAGTGGGAATGGGGTACTGATTATTACCTGAAAGTGTCATCAAGATTGGGTGAAAAATGTGTGCTGAGATTTCAGGAAACTCGTTTTTTGGAAACTTGGCAACCCCTTTCCATGAAAGTGATTTGCGCCAGTCTCTGCTTAGGGCTACATCAATAGGAAAGAAACCATAGTGATAGAACTTGGAACTACTTTATTGTGTCAAGTTTCAAAGAGCTACCACAAACCGTGTTTGATTTAGAGGTCCAACTACATGTATCCATATAGGAGAAAACAGAGTGAAACCTAAAAATTAAAACTGTTACTGCCAACGAACAGTTTAACCTGGAAGAACGAAATATGGTGAGCCAAGTGGGATTGGGGTACTGATCATTACCTGAAAGTGTGATCAAGATTGGGTGAAAAAATGTGTGCTGAGATTTCAGGAAACTCGTTTCTTGGAAGCTTGGCGACCCCTTTCCATGAAAGTGATTTGTGCCATTCTCTGCTTAGGGCTACATCAATAGGAAACAAACCATAGAGATAGAACTTGGAACTACGTTATTGTGTCTAGTTTGAAAGAGCTAGCAAAAACTGTGTATGATTTAGACTTCCAACTATACGTATCCATATAGGAGAAAACAGAGTGAAACCTAAAAATTAAAACTGTTACTGACTACGAACGGTTTAACCTGGAAGAATGAAATTTGGTGAGCCAAGTGGGATTGGGGTACTGATCATTACCTGAAAGTGTCATCAAGATTGGGTGAAAAAATGTGTGCTGAGATTTCAGGAAACTCGTAGTTTTTTGGAAGCTTCCAACCCCTTTCCATGAAAGTGTTGCGCCAGTCTCTGCTTAGGGCTACATCAATATGAAACAAACCATAGAGGTAGAACTTCAAACTACATTATTGTGTCAAATTTCAAAGAGCTAGCACAAACCGTGTTTTATTTAGAGTTCCAACTACATGTATCCATATAGGAGAAAACAGAGTGAAACCTAAAAATTAAAACTGTTACTGCCAACGAAAGGTTTAACCTGGAAGAACAAAATTTGGTGAGCCAAGTTGGGTTGGTGTACTGATCATTACCTGAAAGTGTCATCAAGATTGGGTGAAAAAATGTGTGCTGAGATTTCAGGAAACTCGTATTTTTTTGGAAGCTTCCGACCCCTGTCCATGAAAGTGACTTGCGCCAGTCTCTGCTTAGGGCTACATCAATAGGAAACAAACCATAGAGATAGAACTTGGAACTACATTATTGTGTCAAGTTTCAAAGACCTAGAACCACCCGTCTTTGATTTAGTGTTCCAACTATATGTATCCATATAGGAGAAAACAGAGTGAAACCTAAAAATTAAAACTGTTACTACCAACGAACGGTTTAACCTGGAAGAACGAAATATGGTGAGCCAAGTGGGATTGGGGTACTGATCATTACCTGAAAGTGTCATCAAATTGGATGAAAAAATGTTTGCTGATATTTCAGGAAACTCGTAGTTTTTTGGAAGCTTGGCAACCCGTTTCCTTGAAAGTGGTTTGCGCCGGTCTCTGGTTAGGGCTACATCAATAGGAAACAAACCATAGAGATAGAACTTGGAACTACTTTATTGTGAGAAGTTTCAAAGAGCTAGCACAAACCGTGTTTGATTTAGAGTTCCAACTACATGTATCCATATAGGAGAACAGAGTGAAACCTAAAAATTAAAACTGTTACTCCCAACGAACGTTTTAACCTAGAAGAACGAAATTTGGTGAGCCATGTGGGATTGGGGTACTGATCATTACCTGAAAGTGTCATCAAATTGGGTGAAAAAATGTGTGCTAAGATTTCCGAAAACTCGTAGTTTTTTGAAAGCTCCCAACCCCTTTCCATGAAAGTAATTTGCGCCCGTCTCTGATTAGGGCTACATCAATAGGAAACAAACCATAGAGATAGAACTTGGAACTACTTTATTGTGTCAAGTTTCAAAGACCTAGCACAAACCGTCTTTGATTTAGAGTTCCAAAAACATGTATCCATGTAGGAGAAAACAGAGTGAAACCTAAAAATTAAAACTGTTACTGCCAAAGAACGGTTTAACCTGGAAGAATGAAATTTGGAGAGCCAAGTGGGAATGGGGTATTGATCATTACCTGAAAGTGTCATCAAGTTTTGGTGAAAAATGTGTGCTGAGATTTCAGGAAACTCGTTTTTTGGAAACTTGGCAACCCCGTTCCATGAAAGTGATTTGTGCCAGTCTCTGCTTATGGCTACATCAATAGGAAACAAACCATAGAGATAGAACTTGGAACTACTTTATTGTGTCAAGTTTCAAAGAGCTAGCACAAACCGTGTTTGATTTAGAGTTCCAACTACATGTATCCATACAGGAGAAAACAGAGTGAAACCTAAAAATTAAAACTGTTACTCCCAACGAACGTTTTAACCTAGAAGAACGAAATTTGGTGAGCCATGTGGGATTGGGGTACTGATCATTACCTGAAAGTGTCATCAAGATTGGGTGAAATAATGTGTGCTGAGATTTCAGGAAACTCGTAGTTTTTTGGAAGCTTGGCAACCCCTTTCCTTGAAAGTGGTTTGTGCTGGTCTCTGCTTAGGGCTACATCAATAGAAAACAATCCATAGAGATAGAACTTGGAACTACTTTATTGTGTCAAGTTTCAAAGAGCTAGCACAAACCGTGTTTGATTTAGAGTTCCAACTATATGTATCCATATAGGAGAAAACAGAGTGAAACCTAAAAATTAAAACAGTTACTCCCAATTAACGGTTTAACCTAGAAGAACGAAATTTGGTGAGCCAAGTGAAATTGGGGTACTGATCATTACCTGAAAGTGTCATCAAGTTTGGGTGAAAAAATGTGTGATGAGATTTCAGGAATCTCGTAGTTTTTTGGAAGCTTGGCAACCCCTTTCCATGTAAGTGGTTTGCGCCGGTCTCTGCTTAGGGCTACATCAATAGGAAACAAGCCATAGAGATAGAACTTGGAACTACTTTATTGTGTCAAATTTCAAAGAGCTAGCACAAACCGTGTTTGATTTAGAGTTCCAACTACATATATCCATATAGGAGAAAACAGAGTGAAACCTAAAAATTAAAACTGTTACTGCAAACGACCGGTTTAACCTGGAAGAACGAAATTTGGTGAGCCAAGAGGGATTGGGGTACTGATCATTACCTGAAAGTATCATCAATATTGGGTGAAAAAATGTGTGCTGAGATTTCAGGAAACTCGTAGTTTTTTGGAATCTTGGCAACCCTTTTCAATGAAAGTGATCTGCACCAGTCTCTGCTTAGGGCTACATCAATAGGAAACAAACCATAGAGATAGAACTTGGAACTACTTTACTGTGTCAAGTTTCCAAGAGCTAGCACAAACCGTGTTTGATTTAGAGTTCCAAATAACACTATCCATATAGGAGGAAACAGAGTGAAACCTAAAAATTAAAACTGTTACTGCCAACGAACAGTTTAACCTAGAAGAACGAAATTTGGTGAGCCAAGTGGGAATGGGGTACTGATCATTACCTGAAAGTGTCATCAAGATTGGGTGAAAAATGTGTGCTGAGATTTCAGGAAACTCGTTTTTTGGAAACTTGGCAACCCCTTTCCATAAAAGTGATTTGTGCCAGTTTCTGATTATGGCTACATCAATAGGAAACAAGCCATAGGAATAGAACTTGGAACTACTTTATTGTGTCAAGTTTCAAAGAGCTACCACAAACCGTGTTTGATTTAGAGGTCCAACTACATGTATCCATATAGGAGAAAACAGAGTGAAACCTAAAAATTAAAACTGTTACTGCCAACGAACGGTTTAACATGGAAGAACGAAATACGGTGAGCCAAGTGGGATTGGGGTACTGATCATTACCTGAAAGTGTCATCAAGATTGGGCGAAAAAATGTGTGCTGAGATTTCTGGAAACTAGTAGTTTTTTGGAAGCTTGGCAAGCCCTTTCCATGAAAGTGATTTGCGCCAGTCTCTGCTTAGGGCTATATCAATAGGAAACAAACCATACAGATAGAACTTCAAACTACTTTATTTTGTCAAGTTTCAAAGAGCTAGCACAAACCGTGTTTGATTTAGAGTTCCAACTACATGTATCCATTTAGGAGAAAACAGAGTGAAACCTAAAAATTAAAACTGTTACTGCCAACGAAAGGTTTAACCTGGAAGAACGAAATTTGGTGAGCCAAGTGGGATTGGGGTAGTGATCATTACCTGAAAGTGTCATCAAGATTGGGTGAAAAAATGTGTGCTGAGATTTCAGGAAACTCGTAGTTTTTTGGAAGCTTGGCAACCCCTTTCCATGAAAGTGATTTGCGCCGGTCTCTGCTTAGGGCTACATCAATAGGAAACAAACCATAGAGATAGAACATGGAACTACTTTATTGTGTCAAGTTTCAAATAGCTAGCACAAACTGTGTTTGATTTACACTTCCAACTATATGTATCCATATAGGAGAAAACAGAGTGAAACCTAAAAATTAAAACTGTAACTGCCAACGAACGGTTTAACCTTGAAGAAAGAAATTTGGTGAGCCAAGTGGGATTGGGGTAGTGATCATTACCTGAAAGTGTCATCAAGATTGGGTGAAAAAATATGTGCTGAGATTTCAGGACTCGTAGTTTTTTGGAAACTTGGAAACCCCTTACCATGAAAGTGATTTGCGCCAGTCTCTGCTTAGGGCTACATCAATAGGAAACAAACCATAGACATAGAAATTGGAACTACTTTATTGTGTCAAGTTTCAAAGAGCTAGCACAAACCGTGTTTGATTTACAGTTCCAACTACATGTATCCATATAGGTGAACAGAGTGAAACCTAAAAATTAAAACTGTTACTGCCAACGAACGGTTTAACCTAGAAGAACGAAATTTGGTGGGCCAAGTGGGATTGCGGTACTGATCATTACCTGAAAGTGTCATCAAGATTGGGTGAAAAATGTGTGCTGAGATTTCAGGAAACTCGTTTTTTGGAAACTTGGCAACCCCTTTCCATGAAAGTGATTTGTGCCAGTCTCTGATTATGGCTACATCAATAGGAAACAAGCCATAGGAATAGAACTTGGAACTACTTTATTGTGTCAAGTTTCAAAGAGCTACCACAAACCGTGTTTGATTTAGAGGTCCAACTACATGTATTAATATATAGGAGAAAACAGAGTGAAACCTAAAAATTAAAACTGTTACTGCCAACGAACCGTTTAACATGGAAGAACGAAATACGGTGAGCCAAGTGGGATTGGGGTACTGATCATTACCTGAAAGTGTCATCAAGATTGGGCGAAAAAATGTGTGCTGAGATTTCAGGAAACTCGTAGTTTTTTGGAAGCTTGGCAACCCCTTTCCGTGAAAGTGATTTGCGCCAGTCTCTGCTTAGGGCTACATCAATAGGAAAGAAACCATAGAGATAGAACTTGGAACTACTTTATTGTGTGAAGTTTCAAAGAGCTAGCACAAACCGTGTTTGATTTAGAGTTCCAACTACATGTATCCATATAGGAGAAAACAGAGTGAAACCTAAAAATTCAAACTGTTTCTGCCAATGGATGGTTAACCTGGAGGAACAAAATTTGCTGAGCCATGTGGGATTGGGGTACTGATCATTACGTGAAAGTGTCATCAAGATTGGGTGAAAAAATGTGTGCTGAGATTTCAGGAAACTCGTAGATTTTTGGAAGCTTGGCAACCCCTTTCCATGAAAGTGATTTGCGCCTGTCTCTGCTTAGGGCTACATCAATAGTATACAAACCATAGAGATAGAATTTGGAACTACTTTATTGTGTCAAGTTTCAAAGAGCTAGCACAAACCGTGTTTGATTTAGAGTTCCAACTACATGTATCCATATAGGAGAAAACTGAGTGAAACCTAAAAATTAATACTGTTACTGCCAACGAACGGTTTAACCTAGAAGAACGAAATTTGGTGGGCCAAGTTTGATTGGGTACTGATCATTACCTGAAAGTGTCATCAGGATTGGGTGAAAAAATGTGTGCTGAGATTTCAGGAAACTCGTAGTTTTTTGGAAGCTTGGCAACCCCTTTCCATGAAAGTGATTTGTGCCAGTCTCTGTTTAGGGCTACATGAATAGGAAACAAACCATAGAGATAGAACTTGGAACTACCTTATTGTGTCAAGTTTGAAAGAGCTAGCACAAACCGTGTTTGATTTAGAGTTCCAACTACATGTATCCATATAGGAGAAAACAGAGTGAAACCTAAAAATTAAAACTGTTACTGCCAACGAACGGTTTAAACTAGAAGAACGAAATTTGGTGAGCCAAGTGGGAATGGGGTACTGATCATTACCGGAAAGTGTCATCAAGATTGGGTGAAAAATGTGTGCTGAGATTTCAGGAAACTCGTTTTTTGGAAACTTGGCAACCCCTTTCCATGAAAGTGTTTTGTGCCAGTCTCTGCTTATGGCTACATCAATAGGAAACAAACCATAGAGATAGAACTTGGAACTACTTTATTGTGTCAAGTTTCAAAGAGCTAGCACAAACCGTGTTTGATTTAGAGTTCCAACTACATGTATCCATATAGGAGAAAACAGAGTGAAACCTAAAAATTAAAACTGTTACTGCCAACGAACGGTTTAACCTAGAGAAACGAAATTTGGTGAGCCAAGTGGGAATGGGGTACTGATCATTACCTGAATGTGTCATCAAGTTTGGGTGAAAAAATGTGTGATGAGATTTCAGGAATCTCGTAGTTTTTTGGAAGCTTGGCAACCCCTTTCCATGTAAGTGGTTTGCGCCGGTCTCTGCTTAGGGCTACATCAATAGGAAACAAGCCATAGAGATAGAACTTGGAACTACTTTATTGTCTCAAATTTCAAAGAGCTAGCACAAACCGTGTTTGATTTAGAGTTCCAACTACATGTATCCATTTAGGAGAAAACAGAGTGAAACCTAAAAATTAAAACTGTTACTGCCAACGAAAGGTTTAACCTGGAAGAACGAAATATGGTGAGCCAAGTGGGATTGGGGTAATGATCATTACCTGAAAGTGTCATCAAGATTGGGTGAAAAAATGTGTGCTGAGATTTCAGGAAACTCGTAGTTTTTTGGAAGCTTGGCAACCCCTTTCCATGAAAGTGATTTGCGCCGTTCTCTGCTTAGGGCTACATCAATAGGAAACAAACCACAGAGATAGAACATGGAACTACTTTATTGTGTCAGGTTTCAAATAGCTAGCACAAACCGTGTTTGATTTACACTTCCAACTATATGTATCCATATAGGAGAAAACAGAGTGAAACCTAAAAATTAAAACTGTAACTGCCAACGAACGGTTTAACCTTGAAGAACGAAATTTGGTGAGCCAAGTGGGATTGGGGTAGTGATCATTACCTGAAAGTGTCATCAAGATTGGGTGAAAAAATATGTGCTGAGATTTCAGGACTCGTAGATTTTTGGAAACTTGGAAACCCCTTACCATGAAAGTGATTTGCTCCAGTCTCTGCTTAGGGCTAAATCAATAGGAAACAAACCATAGACATAGAAATTGGAACTACTTTATTGTGTCAAGTTTCAAAGAGCTAGCACAAACCGTGTTTGATTTACACTTCCAACTACATGTATCCATATAGGTGAAAACAGAGTGAAACCTAAAAATTAAAACTGTTACTGCCAACAAACGGTTTAACCTAGAAGAACGAAATTTGGTGGGCCAAGTGGGATTGGGGTACTGATCATTACCTGAAAGTGTCATCAAGATTGGGTGAAAAAATATGTGCTGTCAGGAAACTCGTAGTTTTTTGGAAGCTTGGCAACCCCTTTCCATGAAAGTGATTTGCGCCAGTCTCTGCTTAGGGCTACATCAATAGGAAACAAAAAATAGAGATAGAATTTGGAACTACTTTATTGTGTCAAGTTTCAAAGAACTAGCACAAAACGTGTTTGATTTAGAGTTCCAACTACATGTATCCCTATAGGTGAAAACAGAGTGAAACCTAAAAATTTAAACTGTTACTGCCAACGAACGGTTTAACATAGAAGAACGAAATTTGGTGGGCCAAGTGGGATTGGGGTACTGATCATTACCTGAAAGTGTCATCAAGATTGGGTGAAAAAATCTGTGCTGAGATTTCAGGAAATCGTAGTTTTTTGGAAGCTTGGCAACCCCTTTCCATGAAAGTGATTTGCGCCAGTCTCTGCTTAGGGCTACATCAAAAGGAAACAAACTATAGAGATAGAACTTGGAACTTCTTTATTGTGTCAAGTTTCAAAGAGCTAGCATAAACCGTTTTTGATTTAGAGTTCCAACTACATGTATCCATATAGGAGAAAACAGAGTGAAACCTAAAAATTAAAACTGTTACTGCCATCGAACGGTTTAACCTAGAAGAACGAAATTAGGTGAGCCAAGTGGGATTGGGGTACTGATCATTACATGAAAGTGTCATCAAGATTGGGTGAAAAAATGTGTGCTGTCAGGAAACTCGTATTTTTTTGGAATCTTGGCAACCCCTTTCATGAAAGTGATTTGCACCGGTCTCTGCTTAGGGCTATATCAATAGGAAACAAACCATAGAGATAGAACTTGGAACTTCTTTATTGTGTCAAGTTTCAAAGAGCTAGCACAAACCGTGTTTGATTTAGAGTTCCAACTACATGTATCCATATAGGAGAAAACAGAGTGAAAACTAAAAATTTAAACTGTTACTGCCAACGAATGGTTTAACCTGGAAGAACGAAATTTGGTGAGCCAAGTGGGATTGGGCTACAGATCATTACCTGAAAGTGTCATCAAGATTGGGTGAAAAAATGTGTGCTGAGATTTCAGGAAACTCGTAGTTTTTTGGAAGCTTGGCAACCCCTTTCCATGAAAGAGAGTTGCGGTGGTCTCTGCTTAGGGCTACATCAATATGAACCAAACCATAGAGATTGAACTTGGAACTACTTTATTGTGTCAAGTTTCAAAGAGCTAGCACAAACCGTGTTTGATTTAGAGTTCCAAATACATGTATCCATATAGGAGAAAACAGAGTGAAACCTAAAAATTAAAACTGTTACTACCAACGAACGGTTTAACTTAGAAGAACGAAATTTGTTGAGGAAAGTGGGATTGGGGTACTGATCATTACCTGAAAGTGTCATCAAGATTGTGTGAATAAATATGTGCTGAGATTTCAGGAAACTCGTAGTTTTTTGGAAGCTTGGCAACCCCTTTCCGTGAAAGAGATTTGCGCCGGTCTCTGCTTAGGGCTACATCAATAGGAAACAAACCATAGAGATAGAACTTGGAACTACTTTATTGTGTGAAGTTTCAAAGAGCTAGCACAAACCGTGTTTGATTTAGAGTTCCAACTACATGTATCCATATAGGAGAAAACAGAGTGAAACCTAAAAATTCAAACTGTTTCTGCCAATGGATGGTTAACCTGGAGGAACAAAATTTGCTGAGCCATGTGGGATTGGGGTACTGATCATTACGTGAAAGTGTCATCAAGATTGGGTGAAAAAATGTGTGCTGAGATTTCAGGAAACTCGTAGATTTTTGGAAGCTTGGCAACCCCTTTCCATGAAAGTGATTTGCGCCTGTCTCTGCTTAGGGCTACATCAATAGTATACAAACCATAGAGATAGAATTTGGAACTACTTTATTGTGTCAAGTTTCAAAGAGCTAGCACAAACCGTGTTTGATTTAGAGTTCCAACTACATGTATCCATATAGGAGAAAACTGAGTGAAACCTAAAAATTAATACTGTTACTGCCAACGAACGGTTTAACCTAGAAGAACGAAATTTGGTGGGCCAAGTTTGATTGGGTACTGATCATTACCTGAAAGTGTCATCAGGATTGGGTGAAAAAATGTGTGCTGAGATTTCAGGAAACTCGTAGTTTTTTGGAAGCTTGGCAACCCCTTTCCATGAAAGTGATTTGTGCCAGTCTCTGTTTAGGGCTACATGAATAGGAAACAAACCATAGAGATAGAACTTGGAACTACCTTATTGTGTCAAGTTTGAAAGAGCTAGCACAAACCGTGTTTGATTTAGAGTTCCAACTACATGTATCCATATAGGAGAAAACAGAGTGAAACCTAAAAATTAAAACTGTTACTGCCAACGAACGGTTTAAACTAGAAGAACGAAATTTGGTGAGCCAAGTGGGAATGGGGTACTGATCATTACCGGAAAGTGTCATCAAGATTGGGTGAAAAATGTGTGCTGAGATTTCAGGAAACTCGTTTTTTGGAAACTTGGCAACCCCTTTCCATGAAAGTGTTTTGTGCCAGTCTCTGCTTATGGCTACATCAATAGGAAACAAACCATAGAGATAGAACTTGGAACTACTTTATTGTGTCAAGTTTCAAAGAGCTAGCACAAACCGTGTTTGATTTAGAGTTCCAACTACATGTATCCATATAGGAGAAAACAGAGTGAAACCTAAAAATTAAAACTGTTACTGCCAACGAACGGTTTAACCTAGAGAAACGAAATTTGGTGAGCCAAGTGGGAATGGGGTACTGATCATTACCTGAAAGTGTCATCAAGTTTGGGTGAAAAAATGTGTGATGAGATTTCAGGAATCTCGTAGTTTTTTGGAAGCTTGGCAACCCCTTTCCATGTAAGTGGTTTGCGCCGGTCTCTGCTTAGGGCTACATCAATAGGAAACAAGCCATAGAGATAGAACTTGGAACTACTTTATTGTGTCAAATTTCAAAGAGCTAGCACAAACCGTGTTTGATTTAGAGTTCCAACTACATGTATCCATTTAGGAGAAAACAGAGTGAAACCTAAAAATTAAAACTGTTACTGCCAACGAAAGGTTTAACCTGGAAGAACGAAATATGGTGAGCCAAGTGGGATTGGGGTAATGATCATTACCTGAAAGTGTCATCAAGATTGGGTGAAAAAATGTGTGCTGAGATTTCAGGAAACTCGTAGTTTTTTGGAAGCTTGGCAACCCCTTTCCATGAAAGTGATTTGCGCCGTTCTCTGCTTAGGGCTACATCAATAGGAAACAAACCACAGAGATAGAACATGGAACTACTTTATTGTGTCAGGTTTCAAATAGCTAGCACAAACCGTGTTTGATTTACACTTCCAACTATATGTATCCATATAGGAGAAAACAGAGTGAAACCTAAAAATTAAAACTGTAACTGCCAACGAACGGTTTAACCTTGAAGAACGAAATTTGGTGAGCCAAGTGGGATTGGGGTAGTGATCATTACCTGAAAGTGTCATCAAGATTGGGTGAAAAAATATGTGCTGAGATTTCAGGACTCGTAGATTTTTGGAAACTTGGAAACCCCTTACCATGAAAGTGATTTGCTCCAGTCTCTGCTTAGGGCTAAATCAATAGGAAACAAACCATAGACATAGAAATTGGAACTACTTTATTGTGTCAAGTTTCAAAGAGCTAGCACAAACCGTGTTTGATTTACACTTCCAACTACATGTATCCATATAGGTGAAAACAGAGTGAAACCTAAAAATTAAAACTGTTACTGCCAACAAACGGTTTAACCTAGAAGAACGAAATTTGGTGGGCCAAGTGGGATTGGGGTACTGATCATTACCTGAAAGTGTCATCAAGATTGGGTGAAAAAATATGTGCTGTCAGGAAACTCGTAGTTTTTTGGAAGCTTGGCAACCCCTTTCCATGAAAGTGATTTGCGCCAGTCTCTGCTTAGGGCTACATCAATAGGAAACAAAAAATAGAGATAGAATTTGGAACTACTTTATTGTGTCAAGTTTCAAAGAACTAGCACAAAACGTGTTTGATTTAGAGTTCCAACTACATGTATCCCTATAGGTGAAAACAGAGTGAAACCTAAAAATTTAAACTGTTACTGCCAACGAACGGTTTAACATAGAAGAACGAAATTTGGTGGGCCAAGTGGGATTGGGGTACTGATCATTACCTGAAAGTGTCATCAAGATTGGGTGAAAAAATCTGTGCTGAGATTTCAGGAAATCGTAGTTTTTTGGAAGCTTGGCAACCCCTTTCCATGAAAGTGATTTGCGCCAGTCTCTGCTTAGGGCTACATCAAAAGGAAACAAACTATAGAGATAGAACTTGGAACTTCTTTATTGTGTCAAGTTTCAAAGAGCTAGCATAAACCGTTTTTGATTTAGAGTTCCAACTACATGTATCCATATAGGAGAAAACAGAGTGAAACCTAAAAATTAAAACTGTTACTGCCATCGAACGGTTTAACCTAGAAGAACGAAATTAGGTGAGCCAAGTGGGATTGGGGTACTGATCATTACATGAAAGTGTCATCAAGATTGGGTGAAAAAATGTGTGCTGTCAGGAAACTCGTATTTTTTTGGAATCTTGGCAACCCCTTTCATGAAAGTGATTTGCACCGGTCTCTGCTTAGGGCTATATCAATAGGAAACAAACCATAGAGATAGAACTTGGAACTTCTTTATTGTGTCAAGTTTCAAAGAGCTAGCACAAACCGTGTTTGATTTAGAGTTCCAACTACATGTATCCATATAGGAGAAAACAGAGTGAAAACTAAAAATTTAAACTGTTACTGCCAACGAATGGTTTAACCTGGAAGAACGAAATTTGGTGAGCCAAGTGGGATTGGGCTACAGATCATTACCTGAAAGTGTCATCAAGATTGGGTGAAAAAATGTGTGCTGAGATTTCAGGAAACTCGTAGTTTTTTGGAAGCTTGGCAACCCCTTTCCATGAAAGAGAGTTGCGGTGGTCTCTGCTTAGGGCTACATCAATATGAACCAAACCATAGAGATTGAACTTGGAACTACTTTATTGTGTCAAGTTTCAAAGAGCTAGCACAAACCGTGTTTGATTTAGAGTTCCAAATACATGTATCCATATAGGAGAAAACAGAGTGAAACCTAAAAATTAAAACTGTTACTACCAACGAACGGTTTAACTTAGAAGAACGAAATTTGTTGAGGAAAGTGGGATTGGGGTACTGATCATTACCTGAAAGTGTCATCAAGATTGTGTGAATAAATATGTGCTGAGATTTCAGGAAACTCGTAGTTTTTTGGAAGCTTGGCAACCCCTTTCCGTGAAAGAGATTTGCGCCGGTCTCTGCTTAGGGCTACATCAATAGGAAACAAACCATAGAGATAGAACTTGGGACTACTTTATTGTGTCAAGTTTCAAACAGCTAGCAGAAATCGTGTTTGATTTAGAGTTCAAACTACAGGTATCCATATAGGAGAAAACAGAGTGAAACTTAAAAATTAAAACTGTTACTGCCAACGAACGGTTTAACCTAGAAGAATGAAATTTGGTGAGCCAAGTGAAATTGGGGTATAAGCATTACTTGAAAGTGTCATCAAGATTGGGTGAAAAAATGTGGGGTGAGATTTCAGGAAACTCGTAGTTTTTTGGAAGCTTGGCAACCCCTTTCCATGAAAGTGATTTGCGCCGGTCTCTGCTTAGGGCTACATCAATAGGAAACAAACCATAGAGACAGAACTTTGAACTACTTTATTGTGTCAAGTTTCAAAGAGCTAGCACAAACCGTGTTTGACTTAGAGTTCCTAAAACATGTATCCATTAGGAGAAAACAGAGTGAAACCTAAAAATTAAAACTGTTACTGCCATCGAACGGTTTAACCTAGAAGAACGAAATTTGGTGAGCCATGTGGGATTGGGGTACTGATCATTACCTGAAAGTGTCATCAAGATTGGGTGAAAAAAATGTGTGCTGATATTTCAGGAAACTCGTAGTTTTTTGGAAGCTTGGCAACCCATTTCCATGAAAGTGATTTGCGGTGGTCTCTGCTTAGGGCTACATCAATAAGAAACAATCCATAGAGATAGAACTTGGAAATACTTTATTGTGTCAAGTTTCAAAGAGCTAGGACAAACCGTGTTTGACTTAGAGTTCCTAAAACATGTATCCATTAGGAGAAAACAGAGTGAAACCTAAAAATTAAAACTGTTACTGCCATCGAACGGTTTAACCTAGAAGAACGAAATTTGGTGAGCCATGTGGGATTGGGGTACTGATCATTACCTGAAAGTGTCATCAAGATTGGGTGAAAAAATGTGTGCTGAGATTTCAGGAAACTCGTAGTTTTTTGGAAGCTTGGCAACCCATTTCCATGAAAGTGATTTGCGGTGGTCTCTGCTTAGGGCTACATCAATAGGAAACAAACCATAGAGATAGATCTTGGGACTACTTTATTGCGTCAAGTTTCAAAGAGCTAGCACAAACTGTGTTTGATTTAGAGTTCCAACTACATGTATCCATATAGGAGAAAACAGAGTGAAACCGAAAAATTAAAACTGTTACTGCCAACGAACGGTTTAACCTAGAAGAACGAAATTTGTTGAGCCAAATGGGATTGGTGTACTGATCATTACCTGAAAGTGTCATCAATATTGGGTGAAAAAATGTGTGCTGAGATTTCAGGAAACTCGTAGTTTTTTGGAAGCTTTCAACCCCTTTCCATGAAAGTGATTTGCGCCGGTCTCTGATTAGGGCTACATCAATAGGAAACAAACCATACAGATAGAACTTAGAATTACTTTATTGTGTCAAGTTTCAAAGAGCTAGCACAAACCGTATTTGATTTAGAGTTCCAACTACATGTATCCATATAGGAGAAAACAGAGTGAAACCTAAAAATTAAAACTGTTACTGCCAATGAACGGTTTAACCTAGAAGAACGAAATTTGGTGAGTCAAGTGGGATTGGGGTACTGACAATTACTTGAAAGTGTCATCAAGATTGGGTGAAAAAATGTGGGCTGAGATTTCAGGAAACTCGTAGTTTTTTGGAAGCTTGGCAACCCATTTCCATGAAAGTGATTTGCGGTGGTCTCTGCTTAGGGCTACATCAATAGGAAACAAACCATAGAGGTAGAACTTGGAACTACTTTATTGTGTCAAGTTTCAAAGAGCTAGCACAAACCGTGTTTGATTTAGAGTTCCAACTACATGTATCCATATAGGAGAAAACAGAGTGAAACCTAAAAATTTAAACTGTTACTGCCATCGAACGGTTTAACCTGGAAGAACGAAATTTGCTGAGCCAAGTGGATTTGGGGTACTGATCATTACCTGAAAGTGTCATCAAGATTGGGTGAAAAAATGTGTGCTGAGATTTCAGGAATCTCTTACTTTTTTGGAAGCTTGGCAACCCCTTTCCATGAAAGTGATTTGCGCCGGTCTCTGCTTAGGGCTACATCAATAGGAAACAAACCATAGAGACAGAACTTTGAACTACTTTATTGTGTCAAGTTTCAAAGAGCTAGCACAAACCGTGTTTGATTTAGAGTTCCAACTACATGTATCCATATAGGAGAAAACAGAGTGAAACCTAAAAATTAAAACTCGTACTGCCAACAAACGGTTTAACCTAGAAGAACGAAATTTGGTGAGCCAAGTGAGATTGGGGTACTGATCATTACCTGAAAGTGTCATCAAGATTGTGTGAAAAAATGTGTGCTGAGATTCAGGAAACTCGTAGATTTTTGGAAGCTTGGCAACTACTTTCCGTGAAAGTGATTTGCGCCGGTCTCTGCTTAGGACTACATCAATAGGAAACAAACCATAGAGATAGATCTTGGGACTACTTTATTATGTTAAGTTTCAAAGAGCTAGCACAAACCGTGTTTGATTTAGAGTTCCAACTACATGTATCCATATAGGAGAAAACAGAGTGAAACCGAAAAATTAAAACTGTTACTGCCAACGAACGGTTTAACTTAGAAGAACGAAATTTGGTGAGCCAAATGGGATTGGGGTACTGATCATTACCTGAAAGTGTCATCAATATTGGGTGAAAAAATGTGTGCTGAGATTTCAGGAAACTCGTAGTTTTTTGGAAGCTTTCAACCCCTTTCCATGAAAGTGATTTGCGCCGGTCAATAGGAAACAAACCATACAGAGAGAACTTGGAACTACTTTATTGTGTCAAGTTTCAAAGAGCTAGCACAAACCGTGTTTGATTTAGAGTTCCAACTACATGTATCCATATAGGACAAAACAGAGTGAAAGATAAAAATTAAAACTCTTACTGCCAACGAACGGTTTAATCTAGAAGAACGAAATTTGGTGAGCCAAGTGGGATTGGGGTACTGATCATTACCTGAAAGTGTCATCAAGATTGTGTGAAAAAATATGTGCTGAGATTTCAGGAAACTCCTAGTTTTTGGAAGCTTGGCAACCCCTTTCCGTGAATGTGATTTGCGCCGGTCTCTGCTTAGGGCTACATCAATAGGAAACAAACCATAGAGATAGAACTTGGGACTATTTATTGTGTCAAGTTTCAAACAGCTAGCACAAACCGTGTTTGATTTAGAGTTCCAACTACAGGTATCCATATAAGAGAAAACAGAGTGAAACCAAAAAATTAAAACTGTTATTGCCAACGAACGGTTTAACCTAGAAGAATGAAATTTGGTGAACCAAGTGAAATTGGGGTATGAGCATTACCTGAAAGTGTCATCAAGATTGGGTGAAAAAATGTGTGATGAGATTTCAGGAAACTCGTAGTATTTTGGAAGCTTGGCAACCCATTTCCATGAAAGTGATTTGCGGTGGTCTCTGCTTAGGTCTACATCAATAGGAAACAAACCATAGAGGTACAACTTGAACTACTTTATTGTGTCAAGTTTCAAAGAGCTAGCACAAACCGTGTTTGATTTAGAGTTCCAACTACATGTATCCATATAGGAGAAAACAGAGTGAAACCTAAAAATGAAAACTGTTACTGCCAACGAACGGTTTAACATAGAAGAACGAAAATTGGTGAGCCAAGTGGGATTGGGGTACTGATCCTTACCTGAAAGTGTCATCAAGTTTGGGTGAAAAAATGTGTGCTGAGATTTCAGGAAACTCTTACTTTTTTGGAAGCTTGGCAACCCCTATCCATGAAAGTGATTTGCGCCGGTCTCTGCTTAGGGCTACATCAATAGGAAACAAACCATAGAGACAGAACTTTGAGCTACTTTATTGTGTCAAGTTTCAAAGAGCTAGCACAAACCGTGTTTGATTTAGAGTTCCTAAAACATGTATCCATTAGGAGAAAACAGAGTGAAACCTAAAAATTAAAACTGTTACTGCCATCGAACGGTTTAACCTAGAAGAACGAAATTTGGTGAGCCATGTGGGATTGGGGTACTGATCATTACCTGAAAGTGTCATCAAGATTGGGTGAAAAAATGTGTGCTGAGATTTCAGGAAACTCGTTGTTTTTTGGAAGCTTGGCAACCCATTTCCATGAAAGTGATTTGCGGTGGTCTCTGCTTAGGGCTATATCAATAAGAAACAATCCATAGAGATAGAACTTGGAACTACTTTATTGTGTCAAGTTTCAAAGAGCTAGCACAAACCGTGTTTGATTTAGAGTTCCAACTACATGTATCCATATAGGAGAAAACAGAGTGAAACCTAAAAATTAAAACTCGTACTGCCAACAAACGGTTTAACCTAGAAGAACGAAATTTGGTGAGCCAAGTGAGATTGGGGTACTGATCATTACCTGAAAGTGTCATCAAGATTGTGTGAAAAAATGTGTGCTGAGATTCAGGAAACTCGTAGATTTTTGGAAGCTTGGCAACCCCTTTCCGTGAAAGTGATTTGCGCCGGTCTCTGCTTAGGACTACATCAATAGGAAACAAACCATAGAGATAGATCTTGGGACTACTTTATTATGTCAAGTTTCAAAGAGCTAGCACAAACCGTGTTTGATTTAGAGTTCCAACTACATGTATCCATATAGGAGAAAACAGAGTGAAACCGAAAAATTAAAACTGTTACTGCCAACGAACGGTTTAACTTAGAAGAACGAAATTTGGTGAGCCAAATGGGATTGGGGTACTGATCATTACCTGAAAGTGTCATCAATATTGGGTGAAAAAATGTGTGCTGAGATTTCAGGAAACTCGTAGTTTTTTGGAAGCTTTCAACCCCTTTCCATGAAAGTGATTTGCGCCGGTCAATAGGAAACAAACCATACAGAGAGAACTTGGAACTACTTTATTGTGTCAAGTTTCAAAGAGCTAGCACAAACCGTGTTTGATTTAGAGTTCCAACTACATGTATCCATATAGGACAAAACAGAGTGAAAGATAAAAATTAAAACTCTTACTGCCAACGAACGGTTTAATCTAGAAGAACGAAATTTGGTGAGCCAAGTGGGATTGGGGTACTGATCATTACCTGAAAGTGTCATCAAGATTGGGTGAAAAAGTATGTGCTGAAATTTCAGGAAACTCGTAGTTTTTTGGAAGCTTGGCAACCCCTTTCCATGAAAGTGATTTGCGCCAATGTCTGCTTAGGGCTACATCAATAGGAAACAAAGCATAGAGATAGAACTTCAAACTTCTTTATTGTGTCAAGTTTCAAAGAGCTAGCTCAAACCATGTTTGATTTACAATTCCAACTACATGTATCCATATAGGAGAAAACAGAGTGAAACCTAAAAATTTAAACTGTTACTGCCATCGAACGGTTTAACCTAGAAGAACGAAATTTGGTGAGCCATGTGGGATTGGGGTACTGATCATTACCTGAAAGTGTCATCAAGATTGGGTGAAAAAATGTGTGATGAGATTTCAGGAAACTCGTAGTATTTTGGAAGCTTGGCAACCCATTTCCATGAAAGTGATTTGCGGTGGTCTCTGCTTAGGGCTACATCAATAGGCAACAAACCATAGAGGTACAACTTGAACTACTTTATTGTGTCAAGTTTCAAAGAGCTAGCACAAACCGTGTTTCATTTAGAGTTCCAACTACATGTATCCATATAGGAGAAAACAGAGTGAAACCTAAAAATGAAAACTGTTACTGCCAACGAACGGTTTAACATAGAAGAACGAAAATTGGTGAGCCAAGTGGGATTGGGGTACTGATCCTTACCTGAAAGTGTCATCAAGTTTGGGTGAAAAAATGTGTGCTGAGATTTCAGGAACTCTTACTTTTTTGGAAGCTTGGCAACCCCTATCCATGAAAGTGATTTGCGCCGGTCTCTGCTTAGGGCTACATCAATAGGAAACAAACCATAGAGACAGAACTTTGAGCTACTTTATTGTGTCAAGTTTCAAAGAGCTAGCACAAACCGTGTTTGATTTAGAGTTCCTAAAACATGTATCCATTAGGAGAAAACAGAGTGAAACCTAAAAATTAAAACTGTTACTGCCATCGAACGGTTTAACCTAGAAGAACGAAATTTGGTGAGCCATGTGGGATTGGGGTACTGATCATTACCTGAAAGTGTCATCAAGATTGGGTGAAAAAATGTGTGCTGAGATTTCAGGAAACTCGTTGTTTTTTGGAAGCTTGGCAACCCATTTCCATGAAAGTGATTTGCGGTGGTCTCTGCTTAGGGCTATATCAATAAGAAACAATCCATAGAGATAGAACTTGGAACTACTTTATTGTGTCAAGTTTCAAAGAGCTAGCACAAACCGTGTTTGATTTAGAGTTCCAACTACATGTATCCATATAGGAGAAAACAGAGTGAAACCTAAAAATTAAAACTCGTACTGCCAACAAACGGTTTAACCTAGAAGAACGAAATTTGGTGATCCAAGTGAGATTGGGGTACTGATCATTACCTGAAAGTGTCATCAAGATTGTGTGAAAAAATGTGTGCTGAGATTCAGGAAACTCGTAGTTTTTTGGAAGATTGGCAACCCCTTTCCATGAAAGTGATTTGCGCCGGTCTCTGCTTAGGGCTACATCAATAGGAAACAAACCATAGAGATAGAACTTGGGACTACTTTATTGTGTCAAGTTTCAAAGAGCTAGCACAAACCGTGTTGGATTTAGAGTTCCAACTACATGTATCCATATAGGAGAAAACAGATTGAAAGATAAAAGTTAAAACTGTTACTGCCATCGACAGGTTTAACCTAGATGAACGAAATGTGGTGAGCCTGGTGGGATTGGCGTACTGATCCTTACCTGAAAGTGTCTTCAAGATTGGGTGAAAAAATGTGTGATGAGATTTCAGGAAACTCGTAGTATTTTGGAAGCTTGGCAACCCATTTCCATGAAAGTGATTTGCGGTGGTCTCTGCTTAGGGCTACATCAATAGTAAACAAACCATAGAGATAGAATTTGGAACTACTTTATTGTATCAAGTTTCAAAGAGCTAGCACAAACCGTGTTTGATTTAGAGTTCCAGGTACATGTATCCATATAGGAGAAAACAGAGTGAAACCGAAAAATTAAAACTGTTACTGCCAACGAATGGTTTAACCTAGAAGAACGGAATTTGGTGAGCCAAGTGGAATTGGGGTACTGATCATTACCTGAAAGTGTCATGAAGATTGGGTGAAAAAATGTGTGCTGAGATTTCAGGAAACTCGTAGTTTTTTGGAAGCTTGGCAACCCCTTTCCATGAAAGTGATTTGCGGTGGTCTGTGCTTAGGGCTACATCAATAGGAAACAAACCATAGAGATAGAACTTGGAACTACTTTATTGTGTCAAGTTTCAAAGAGCTAGCACAAACCGTGTTTCATTTAGAGTCCAACTACATGTATCCATATAGGAGAAAACAGAGTGAAACCTAAAAACTTAAAACTGTTACTGCCAACGAATGGTTTAACCTAGAAGAACGAAATTTGGTGAGCCAAGTGGGATTGGGGAACTGATCATTACCTGAAAGTGTCATCAATATTGGGTGAAAAAATGTGTGCGGAAATTTCAGGAAACTCGTAGTTTTTTGGAAGCTTGGCAACCCATTTCCATGAAAGGGATTTGCGCTGGTCTCTGCTTAGGGCTACATCAATAGGAAACAAACCATAGAGATAGAACTTGGAACTACATTATTGTATCAAGTTTCAAAGAGCTAGCACAAACCGTGTTTGATTTAGAGTTCCAGGTACATGTATCCATATAGGAGAAAACAGAGTGAAACCGAAAAATTAAAACTGTTACTGCCAACGAATGGTTTAACCTAGAAGAATGGAATTTGGTGAGCCAAGTGGGATTGGGGTGCTGATCATTATCTGAAAGTGTCATCAATATGGGTGAAAAAATGTGTGCTGAGATTTCATGAAACTGGTAGTTTTTTGAAACTTTCAACCCCTTTCCATGAAAGTGATTTGCGGTGGTCTCTGCTTAGGGCTACATCAATAGGAAACAAACCATAGAGATAGAACTTGGAACTACTTTATTGTGTCAAGTATCAAAGAGGTAGCACAAACCGTGTTTGATTTAGAGTTCCAACTACATGTATCCATATAGGACAAAACAGAGTGAAACCTAAAAATTAAAACTGTTACTGCCAATGAACGGTTTAACCTAGAAGAACGAAATTTGGTGAGCCAAGTGGGATTGGGGTACTGATCATTACCTGAAAGTGTCATCAAGATTGGGTGAAAAAATTTGTGCTGAGATTTCAGGAAACTCGTAGTTTTTTGGATGCTTGGCAACCCCTTTCCAAGAAAGTGATTTGCGCCGGTCTCTGCTTAGGGCTACATCAATAGGAAACAAACCATAGAGACAGTAGTTTGACCTACTTTATTGTGTCAAGTTTCAAAGAGCTAGCACAAACCGTGTTTGATTTAGAGTTCCTAAAACATGTATCCATTAGTTGAAAACAGAGTGAAACCTAAAAATTAAAACTGTTACTGCCATCGAACGGTTTAACCTAGAAGAACGAAATTTGCTGAGCCAAGTGGATTTGGGGTACTGATCATTACCTGAAAGTGTCATCAAGATTGGGTGAAAAAATGTGTGCTGAGATTTCAGGAAACTCGTAGTTTTTTGGAAGCTTGGCAACCCCTTTCCATGAAAGTGATTTGCGCCGTTCTCTGCTTAGGGCTACATCAATAGGAAACAAACCACAGAGATAGAACATGGAACTACTTTATTGTGTCAGGTTTCAAATAGCTAGCACAAACCGTGTTTGATTTACACTTCCAACTATATGTATCCATATAGGAGAAAACAGAGTGAAACCTAAAAATTAAAACTGTAACTGCCAACGAACGGTTTAACCTTGAAGAACGAAATTTGGTGAGCCAAGTGGGATTGGGGTAGTGATCATTACCTGAAAGTGTCATCAAGATTGGGTGAAAAAATATGTGCTGAGATTTCAGGACTCGTAGATTTTTGGAAACTTGGAAACCCCTTACCATGAAAGTGATTTGCTCCAGTCTCTGCTTAGGGCTAAATCAATAGGAAACAAACCATAGACATAGAAATTGGAACTACTTTATTGTGTCAAGTTTCAAAGAGCTAGCACAAACCGTGTTTGATTTACAGTTCCAACTACATGTATCCATATAGGTGAAAACAGAGTGAAACCTAAAAATTAAAACTGTTACTGCCAACAAACGGTTTAACCTAGAAGAACGAAATTTGGTGGGCCAAGTGGGATTGGGGTACTGATCATTACCTGAAAGTGTCATCAAGATTGGGTGAAAAAATATGTGCTGTCAGGAAACTCGTAGTTTTTTGGAAGCTTGGCAACCCCTTTCCATGAAAGTGATTTGCGCCAGTCTCTGCTTAGGGCTACATCAATAGGAAACAAAAAATAGAGATAGAATTTGGAACTACTTTATTGTGTCAAGTTTCAAAGAACTAGCACAAAACGTGTTTGATTTAGAGTTCCAACTACATGTATCCCTATAGGTGAAAACAGAGTGAAACCTAAAAATTTAAACTGTTACTGCCAACGAACGGTTTAACATAGAAGAACGAAATTTGGTGGGCCAAGTGGGATTGGGGTACTGATCATTACCTGAAAGTGTCATCAAGATTGGGTGAAAAAATCTGTGCTGAGATTTCAGGAAATCGTAGTTTTTTGGAAGCTTGGCAACCCCTTTCCATGAAAGTGATTTGCGCCAGTCTCTGCTTAGGGCTACATCAAAAGGAAACAAACTATAGAGATAGAACTTGGAACTTCTTTATTGTGTCAAGTTTCAAAGAGCTAGCATAAACCGTTTTTGATTTAGAGTTCCAACTACATGTATCCATATAGGAGAAAACAGAGTGAAACCTAAAAATTAAAACTGTTACTGCCATCGAACGGTTTAACCTAGAAGAACGAAATTTGGTGAGCCAAGTGGGATTGGGGTACTGATCATTACATGAAAGTGTCATCAAGATTGGGTGAAAAAATGTGTGCTGTCAGGAAACTCGTATTTTCTTGGAATCTTGGCAACCCCTTTCATGAAAGTGATTTGCACCGGTCTCTGCTTAGGGCTATATCAATAGAAAACAAACCATAGAGATAGAACTTGGAACTTCTTTATTGTGTCAAGTTTCAAAGAGCTAGCACAAACCGTGTTTGATTTAGAGTTCCAACTATATGTATCCATATAGGAGAAAACAGAGTGAAACCTAAAAATTAAAACTGTTACTGCCAACGAATGGTTTAACCTAGAAGAACGAATTTTGGTGATCCAAGTGGGATTGATGAACTGATCATTACCTGAAAGTGTCATCAAGATTGGGTGAAAAAATGTGTGCTGATATTTCAGGAAACTCGCAGTTTTTTGGAAGCTTGGCAACCCCTTTCCTTGAAAGTGATTTGCGCCGGTCTCTCCTTTGGGCTTCATCAATAAAAAACAAACCATAGGGATAGAACTTGGAACTACTTTATTGAGTCAAGTTTCAAAGAGCTAGCACCAACCATGTTTGATTTAGAGTTCCAACTACATGTATCCATATAGGAGAAAACAGAGTGAAACCTAAAAATTTAAACTGTTTCTGCCAATGAATGGTTAACCTGGAGGAACAAAATTTGCTGAGCCATGTGGGATTGGGGTACTGATCATTACCTGAAAGTGTCATCAGGATTGGGTGAAAAAATGTGTGCTGAGATTTCAGGAAACTTGTAGTTTTTTGGAAGCTTGGCAACCCCATTCCCTGAAAGTGATTTGCGCCAGTCTCTGCTTAGGGCTACAACAATAGGAAACAAACCATAGAGATAGAACTTGAAAATTCTTTATTGTGTCAAGTTTCAAAGAGCTAGCACAAACCGTGTTTGATTTAGAGTTCCAACTACATGTATCCTAATAGGAGAAAAGAGAGTGAAACATAAAAATTAAAACTGTTACTGGCATCGAACAGTTTAACCTAGAAGAACGAAATTTGGTGAGCCAAGTGGGATTGGGTACTGATCATTACCTGAAAATGTCATCAAGATTGGGTGAAAAAATGTGTGCTGATATTTCAGGAAACTCGTAGTTTTTTGGAAGCTTCCAACCCCTTTCGAAAAAAGTGATTTGCGCCGGTCTCTGCTTAGGGCTACATCAATAGGAAACAAACCTAAGATAGAACTTGGAACTATTTTATTGTGTCAAGTTTCAAAGTGATAGCACAAACCGTGTTTGATTTAGAGTTCCAACTACGTGTATCCATATAGGAGAAAACAGAGTGAAACCGAAAAATTTAAACTGTTACTGCCAACGAACGGTTTAACCTAGAAGAATAAAATTTGTTGAGCCAATTGGGATTGGGGTACTGATCATTACCTGAAAGTGTCATCAATATTGGGTGAAAAAATGTGTGCTGAGTTCTCAGGAAACTCATAGTGTTTTGAAAGCTTGGCAACCCCTTTCCATGAAAGTGATTTGCGCCGGTCTCTGCTTTGGGCTACATCAATAGGAAACAAACCATAGAGATAGAACTTGGAACTACATTATTGTGTCAAGTTTCAAAGAGCTAGCACAAACCGTGTTTGATTTAGAGTTCCAACTACATGTATCCATATAGGAGAAAACAGAGTGAAAACTAAAAATTTAAACTGTTACTGCCAACGAATGGTTTAACCTGGAAGAACGAAATTTGGTGAGCCAAGTGGGATTGGGCTACAGATCATTACCTGAAAGTGTCATCAAGATTGGGTGAAAAAATGTGTGCTGAGATTTCAGGAAACTCGTAGTTTTTTGGAAGCTTGGCAACCCCTTTCCATGAAAGAGAGTTGCGGTGGTCTCTGCTTAGGGCTACATCAATATGAACCAAACCATAGAGATTGAACTTGGAACTACTTTATTGTGTCAAGTTTCAAAGAGCTAGCACAAACCGTGTTTGATTTAGAGTTCCAAATACATGTATCCATATAGGAGAAAACAGAGTGAAACCTAAAAATTAAAACTGTTACTACCAACGAACGGTTTAACTTAGAAGAACGAAATTTGTTGAGGAAAGTGGGATTGGGGTACTGATCATTACCTGAAAGTGTCATCAAGATTGTGTGAATAAATATGTGCTGAGATTTCAGGAAACTCGTAGTTTTTTGGAAGCTTGGCAACCCCTTTCCGTGAAAGAGATTTGCGCCGGTCTCTGCTTAGGGCTACATCAATAGGAAACAAACCATAGAGATAGAACTTGGGACTACTTTATTGTGTCAAGTTTCAAACAGCTAGCAGAAATCGTGTTTGATTTAGAGTTCAAACTACAGGTATCCATATAGGAGAAAACAGAGTGAAACTTAAAAATTAAAACTGTTACTGCCAACGAACGGTTTAACCTAGAAGAATGAAATTTGGTGAGCCAAGTGAAATTGGGGTATAAGCATTACTTGAAAGTGTAATCAAGATTGGGTGAAAAAATGTGGGGTGAGATTTCAGGAAACTCGTAGTTTTTTGGAAGCTTGGCAACCCCTTTCCATGAAAGTGATTTGCGCCGGTCTCTGCTTAGGGCTACATCAATAGGAAACAAACCATAGAGACAGAACTTTGAACTACTTTATTGTGTCAAGTTTCAAAGAGCTAGCACAAACCGTGTTTGACTTAGAGTTCCTAAAACATGTATCCATTAGGAGAAAACAGAGTGAAACCTAAAAATTAAAACTGTTACTGCCATCGAACGGTTTAACCTAGAAGAACGAAATTTGGTGAGCCATGTGGGATTGGGGTACTGATCATTACCTGAAAGTGTCATCAAGATTGGGTGAAAAAATGTGTGCTGATATTTCAGGAAACTCGTAGTTTTTTGGAAGCTTGGCAACCCATTTCCATGAAAGTGATTTGCGGTGGTCTCTGCTTAGGGCTACATCAATAAGAAACAATCCATAGAGATAGAACTTGGAAATACTTTATTGTGTCAAGTTTCAAAGAGCTAGGACAAACCGTGTTTGACTTAGAGTTCCTAAAACATGTATCCATTAGGAGAAAACAGAGTGAAACCTAAAAATTAAAACTGTTACTGCCATCGAACGGTTTAACCTAGAAGAACGAAATTTGGTGAGCCATGTGGGATTGGGGTACTGATCATTACCTGAAAGTGTCATCAAGATTGGGTGAAAAAATGTGTGCTGAGATTTCAGGAAACTCGTAGTTTTTTGGAAGCTTGGCAACCCATTTCCATGAAAGTGATTTGCGGTGGTCTCTGCTTAGGGCTACATCAATAGGAAACAAACCATAGAGATAGATCTTGGGACTACTTTATTGCGTCAAGTTTCAAAGAGCTAGCACAAACTGTGTTTGATTTAGAGTTCCAACTACATGTATCCATATAGGAGAAAACAGAGTGAAACCGAAAAATTAAAACTGTTACTGCCAACGAACGGTTTAACCTAGAAGAACGAAATTTGTTGAGCCAAATGGGATTGGTGTACTGATCATTACCTGAAAGTGTCATCAATATTGGGTGAAAAAATGTGTGCTGAGATTTCAGGAAACTCGTAGTTTTTTGGAAGCTTTCAACCCCTTTCCATGAAAGTGATTTGCGCCGGTCTCTGATTAGGGCTACATCAATAGGAAACAAACCATACAGATAGAACTTAGAATTACTTTATTGTGTCAAGTTTCAAAGAGCTAGCACAAACCGTATTTGATTTAGAGTTCCAACTACATGTATCCATATAGGAGAAAACAGAGTGAAACCTAAAAATTAAAACTGTTACTGCCAATGAACGGTTTAACCTAGAAGAACGAAATTTGGTGAGCCAAGTGGGATTGGGGTACTGACAATTACTTGAAAGTGTCATCAAGATTGGGTGAAAAAATGTGGGCTGAGATTTCAGGAAACTCGTAGTTTTTTGGAAGCTTGGCAACCCATTTCCATGAAAGTGATTTGCGGTGGTCTCTGCTTAGGGCTACATCAATAGGAAACAAACCATAGAGGTAGAACTTGGAACTACTTTATTGTGTCAAGTTTCAAAGAGCTAGCACAAACCGTGTTTGATTTAGAGTTCCAACTACATGTATCCATATAGGAGAAAACAGAGTGAAACCTAAAAATTTAAACTGTTACTGCCATCGAACGGTTTAACCTGGAAGAACGAAATTTGCTGAGCCAAGTGGATTTGGGGTACTGATCATTACCTGAAAGTGTCATCAAGATTGGGTGAAAAAATGTGTGCTGAGATTTCAGGAATCTCTTACTTTTTTGGAAGCTTGGCAACCCCTTTCCATGAAAGTGATTTGCGCCGGTCTCTGCTTAGGGCTACATCAATAGGAAACAAACCATAGAGACAGAACTTTGAACTACTTTATTGTGTCAAGTTTCAAAGAGCTAGCACAAACCGTGTTTGATTTAGAGTTCCAACTACATGTATCCATATAGGAGAAAACAGAGTGAAACCTAAAAATTAAAACTCGTACTGCCAACAAACGGTTTAACCTAGAAGAACGAAATTTGGTGAGCCAAGTGAGATTGGGGTACTGATCATTACCTGAAAGTGTCATCAAGATTGTGTGAAAAAATGTGTGCTGAGATTCAGGAAACTCGTAGATTTTTGGAAGCTTGGCAACTACTTTCCGTGAAAGTGATTTGCGCCGGTCTCTGCTTAGGACTACATCAATAGGAAACAAACCATAGAGATAGATCTTGGGACTACTTTATTATGTTAAGTTTCAAAGAGCTAGCACAAACCGTGTTTGATTTAGAGTTCCAACTACATGTATCCATATAGGAGAAAACAGAGTGAAACCGAAAAATTAAAACTGTTACTGCCAACGAACGGTTTAACTTAGAAGAACGAAATTTGGTGAGCCAAATGGGATTGGGGTACTGATCATTACCTGAAAGTGTCATCAATATTGGGTGAAAAAATGTGTGCTGAGATTTCAGGAAACTCGTAGTTTTTTGGAAGCTTTCAACCCCTTTCCATGAAAGTGATTTGCGCCGGTCAATAGGAAACAAACCATACAGAGAGAACTTGGAACTACTTTATTGTGTCAAGTTTCAAAGAGCTAGCACAAACCGTGTTTGATTTAGAGTTCCAACTACATGTATCCATATAGGACAAAACAGAGTGAAAGATAAAAATTAAAACTCTTACTGCCAACGAACGGTTTAATCTAGAAGAACGAAATTTGGTGAGCCAAGTGGGATTGGGGTACTGATCATTACCTGAAAGTGTCATCAAGATTGTGTGAAAAAATATGTGCTGAGATTTCAGGAAACTCCTAGTTTTTGGAAGCTTGGCAACCCCTTTCCGTGAATGTGATTTGCGCCGGTCTCTGCTTAGGGCTACATCAATAGGAAACAAACCATAGAGATAGAACTTGGGACTATTTATTGTGTCAAGTTTCAAACAGCTAGCACAAACCGTGTTTGATTTAGAGTTCCAACTACAGGTATCCATATAAGAGAAAACAGAGTGAAACCAAAAAATTAAAACTGTTATTGCCAACGAACGGTTTAACCTAGAAGAATGAAATTTGGTGAACCAAGTGAAATTGGGGTATGAGCATTACCTGAAAGTGTCATCAAGATTGGGTGAAAAAATGTGTGATGAGATTTCAGGAAACTCGTAGTATTTTGGAAGCTTGGCAACCCATTTCCATGAAAGTGATTTGCGGTGGTCTCTGCTTAGGTCTACATCAATAGGAAACAAACCATAGAGGTACAACTTGAACTACTTTATTGTGTCAAGTTTCAAAGAGCTAGCACAAACCGTGTTTGATTTAGAGTTCCAACTACATGTATCCATATAGGAGAAAACAGAGTGAAACCTAAAAATGAAAACTGTTACTGCCAACGAACGGTTTAACATAGAAGAACGAAAATTGGTGAGCCAAGTGGGATTGGGGTACTGATCCTTACCTGAAAGTGTCATCAAGTTTGGGTGAAAAAATGTGTGCTGAGATTTCAGGAAACTCTTACTTTTTTGGAAGCTTGGCAACCCCTATCCATGAAAGTGATTTGCGCCGGTCTCTGCTTAGGGCTACATCAATAGGAAACAAACCATAGAGACAGAACTTTGAGCTACTTTATTGTGTCAAGTTTCAAAGAGCTAGCACAAACCGTGTTTGATTTAGAGTTCCTAAAACATGTATCCATTAGGAGAAAACAGAGTGAAACCTAAAAATTAAAACTGTTACTGCCATCGAACGGTTTAACCTAGAAGAACGAAATTTGGTGAGCCATGTGGGATTGGGGTACTGATCATTACCTGAAAGTGTCATCAAGATTGGGTGAAAAAATGTGTGCTGAGATTTCAGGAAACTCGTTGTTTTTTGGAAGCTTGGCAACCCATTTCCATGAAAGTGATTTGCGGTGGTCTCTGCTTAGGGCTATATCAATAAGAAACAATCCATAGAGATAGAACTTGGAACTACTTTATTGTGTCAAGTTTCAAAGAGCTAGCACAAACCGTGTTTGATTTAGAGTTCCAACTACATGTATCCATATAGGAGAAAACAGAGTGAAACCTAAAAATTAAAACTCGTACTGCCAACAAACGGTTTAACCTAGAAGAACGAAATTTGGTGAGCCAAGTGAGATTGGGGTACTGATCATTACCTGAAAGTGTCATCAAGATTGTGTGAAAAAATGTGTGCTGAGATTCAGGAAACTCGTAGATTTTTGGAAGCTTGGCAACCCCTTTCCGTGAAAGTGATTTGCGCCGGTCTCTGCTTAGGACTACATCAATAGGAAACAAACCATAGAGATAGATCTTGGGACTACTTTATTATGTCAAGTTTCAAAGAGCTAGCACAAACCGTGTTTGATTTAGAGTTCCAACTACATGTATCCATATAGGAGAAAACAGAGTGAAACCGAAAAATTAAAACTGTTACTGCCAACGAACGGTTTAACTTAGAAGAACGAAATTTGGTGAGCCAAATGGGATTGGGGTACTGATCATTACCTGAAAGTGTCATCAATATTGGGTGAAAAAATGTGTGCTGAGATTTCAGGAAACTCGTAGTTTTTTGGAAGCTTTCAACCCCTTTCCATGAAAGTGATTTGTGCCGGTCAATAGGAAACAAACCATACAGAGAGAACTTGGAACTACTTTATTGTGTCAAGTTTCAAAGAGCTAGCACAAACCGTGTTTGATTTAGAGTTCCAACTACATGTATCCATATAGGACAAAACAGAGTGAAAGATAAAAATTAAAACTCTTACTGCCAACGAACGGTTTAATCTAGAAGAACGAAATTTGGTGAGCCAAGTGGGATTGGGGTACTGATCATTACCTGAAAGTGTCATCAAGATTGGGTGAAAAAGTATGTGCTGAAATTTCAGGAAACTCGTAGTTTTTTGGAAGCTTGGCAACCCCTTTCCATGAAAGTGATTTGCGCCAATGTCTGCTTAGGGCTACATCAATAGGAAACAAAGCATAGAGATAGAACTTCAAACTTCTTTATTGTGTCAAGTTTCAAAGAGCTAGCTCAAACCATGTTTGATTTACAATTCCAACTACATGTATCCATATAGGAGAAAACAGAGTGAAACCTAAAAATTTAAACTGTTACTGCCATCGAACGGTTTAACCTAGAAGAACGAAATTTGGTGAGCCATGTGGGATTGGGGTACTGATCATTACCTGAAAGTGTCATCAAGATTGGGTGAAAAAATGTGTGATGAGATTTCAGGAAACTCGTAGTATTTTGGAAGCTTGGCAACCCATTTCCATGAAAGTGATTTGCGGTGGTCTCTGCTTAGGGCTACATCAATAGGAAACAAACCATAGAGGTACAACTTGAACTACTTTATTGTGTCAAGTTTCAAAGAGCTAGCACAAACCGTGTTTCATTTAGAGTTCCAACTACATGTATCCATATAGGAGAAAACAGAGTGAAACCTAAAAATGAAAACTGTTACTGCCAACGAACGGTTTAACATAGAAGAACGAAAATTGGTGAGCCAAGTGGGATTGGGTACTGATCCTTACCTGAAAGTGTCATCAAGTTTGGGTGAAAAAATGTGTGCTGAGATTTCAGGAACTCTTACTTTTTTGGAAGCTTGGCAACCCCTATCCATGAAAGTGATTTGCGCCGGTCTCTGCTTAGGGCTACATCAATAGGAAACAAACCATAGAGACAGAACTTTGAGCTACTTTATTGTGTCAAGTTTCAAAGAGCTAGCACAAACCGTGTTTGATTTAGAGTTCCTAAAACATGTATCCATTAGGAGAAAACAGAGTGAAACCTAAAAATTAAAACTGTTACTGCCATCGAACGGTTTAACCTAGAAGAACGAAATTTGGTGAGCCATGTGGGATTGGGGTACTGATCATTACCTGAAAGTGTCATCAAGATTGGGTGAAAAAATGTGTGCTGAGATTTCAGGAAACTCGTTGTTTTTTGGAAGCTTGGCAACCCATTTCCATGAAAGTGATTTGCGGTGGTCTCTGCTTAGGGCTATATCAATAAGAAACAATCCATAGAGATAGAACTTGGAACTACTTTATTGTGTCAAGTTTCAAAGAGCTAGCACAAACCGTGTTTGATTTAGAGTTCCAACTACATGTATCCATATAGGAGAAAACAGAGTGAAACCTAAAAATTAAAACTCGTACTGCCAACAAACGGTTTAACCTAGAAGAACGAAATTTGGTGATCCAAGTGAGATTGGGGTACTGATCATTACCTGAAAGTGTCATCAAGATTGTGTGAAAAAATGTGTGCTGAGATTCAGGAAACTCGTAGTTTTTTGGAAGATTGGCAACCCCTTTCCATGAAAGTGATTTGCGCCGGTCTCTGCTTAGGGCTACATCAATAGGAAACAAACCATAGAGATAGAACTTGGGACTACTTTATTGTGTCAAGTTTCAAAGAGCTAGCACAAACCGTGTTGGATTTAGAGTTCCAACTACATGTATCCATATAGGAGAAAACAGATTGAAAGATAAAAGTTAAAACTGTTACTGCCATCGACAGGTTTAACCTAGATGAACGAAATGTGGTGAGCCTGGTGGGATTGGCGTACTGATCCTTACCTGAAAGTGTCTTCAAGATTGGGTGAAAAAATGTGTGATGAGATTTCAGGAAACTCGTAGTATTTTGGAAGCTTGGCAACCCATTTCCATGAAAGTGATTTGCGGTGGTCTCTGCTTAGGGCTACATCAATAGTAAACAAACCATAGAGATAGAATTTGGAACTACTTTATTGTATCAAGTTTCAAAGAGCTAGCACAAACCGTGTTTGATTTAGAGTTCCAGGTACATGTATCCATATAGGAGAAAACAGAGTGAAACCGAAAAATTAAAACTGTTACTGCCAACGAATGGTTTAACCTAGAAGAACGGAATTTGGTGAGCCAAGTGGAATTGGGGTACTGATCATTACCTGAAAGTGTCATGAAGATTGGGTGAAAAAATGTGTGCTGAGATTTCAGGAAACTCGTAGTTTTTTGGAAGCTTGGCAACCCCTTTCCATGAAAGTGATTTGCGGTGGTCTGTGCTTAGGGCTACATCAATAGGAAACAAACCATAGAGATAGAACTTGGAACTACTTTATTGTGTCAAGTTTCAAAGAGCTAGCACAAACCGTGTTTCATTTAGAGTCCAACTACATGTATCCATATAGGAGAAAACAGAGTGAAACCTAAAAACTTAAAACTGTTACTGCCAACGAATGGTTTAACCTAGAAGAACGAAATTTGGTGAGCCAAGTGGGATTGGGGAACTGATCATTACCTGAAAGTGTCATCAATATTGGGTGAAAAAATGTGTGCGGAAATTTCAGGAAACTCGTAGTTTTTTGGAAGCTTGGCAACCCATTTCCATGAAAGGGATTTGCGCTGGTCTCTGCTTAGGGCTACATCAATAGGAAACAAACCATAGAGATAGAACTTGGAACTACTTTATTGTATCAAGTTTCAAAGAGCTAGCACAAACCGTGTTTGATTTAGAGTTCCAGGTACATGTATCCATATAGGAGAAAACAGAGTGAAACCGAAAAATTAAAACTGTTACTGCCAACGAATGGTTTAACCTAGAAGAATGGAATTTGGTGAGCCAAGTGGGATTGGGGTGCTGATCATTATCTGAAAGTGTCATCAATATGGGTGAAAAAATGTGTGCTGAGATTTCATGAAACTGGTAGTTTTTTGAAACTTTCAACCCCTTTCCATGAAAGTGATTTGCGGTGGTCTCTGATTAGGGCTACATCAATAGGAAACAAACCATAGAGATAGAACTTGGAACTACTTTATTGTGTCAAGTATCAAAGAGGTAGCACAAACCGTGTTTGATTTAGAGTTCCAACTACATGTATCCATATAGGACAAAACAGAGTGAAACCTAAAAATTAAAACTGTTACTGCCAATGAACGGTTTAACCTAGAAGAACGAAATTTGGTGAGCCAAGTGGGATTGGGGTACTGATCATTACCTGAAAGTGTCATCAAGATTGGGTGAAAAAATTTGTGCTGAGATTTCAGGAAACTCGTAGTTTTTTGGATGCTTGGCAACCCCTTTCCAAGAAAGTGATTTGCGCCGGTCTCTGCTTAGGGCTACATCAATAGGAAACAAACCATAGAGACAGTAGTTTGACCTACTTTATTGTGTCAAGTTTCAAAGAGCTAGCACAAACCGTGTTTGATTTAGAGTTCCTAAAACATGTATCCATTAGTTGAAAACAGAGTGAAACCTAAAAATTAAAACTGTTACTGCCATCGAACGGTTTAACCTAGAAGAACGAAATTTGCTGAGCCAAGTGGATTTGGGGTACTGATCATTACCTGAAAGTGTCATCAAGATTGGGTGAAAAAATGTGTGCTGAGATTTCAGGAAACTCGTAGTTTTTTGGAAACTTTCAACCCCTTTCCATGAAAGTGATTTGCGGTGGTCTCTGCTTAGGGCTACATCAATAGGAAACAAACCATAGAGATAGAACTTGGAACTACTTTATTGTGTCAAGTTTCAAAGAGCTAGCACAAACTGTGTTTAATTTGAGTTCCAACTACATGTATCCATATAGGAGAAAAAAGAGTGAAACCTAAAAATTAAAACTGTTACTGCCATCGAACGGTTTAACCTGGAAGAACGAAATTTGCTGAGCCAAGTGGATTTGGGGTACTGATCATTACCTGAAAGTGTAATCAAGATTGGGTGAAAAAATGTGTGCTGAGATTTCAGGAAACACTAACTTTTTTGGAAGCTTGGCAACCCCTTTCCATGAAAGTGATTTGCGCCGGTCTCTGCTTAGGGCTACATCAATAGGAAACAAACCATAGAGAAAGAAGTTTGACCTACTTTATTGTGTCAAGTTTCAAAGAGCTAGCACAAACCGTGTTTGATTTAGAGTTCCAACTACATGTATCCATATAGGACAAAACAGAGTGAAACCTAAAAATTAAAACTGTTACTGCCAATGAATGGTTTAACCTAGAAGAACGAAATTTGGTGAGCCATGTGGGATTGGGGTACTGATCATTACCTGAAAGTGTCATCAAGATTGGGTGAAAAATGTGTGCTGAGTTTCAGGAAACTCGTAGTTTTTTGGATGCTTGGCAACCCCTTTCCATGAAAGTGATTTGCGCCGGTCTCTGAATAGGGCTACATCAATAGGAAACAAACCATAGAGATAGAACTTGGAACTACTTTATTGTGTCAAGTTTCAAAGAGCTAGCACAAACTGTGTTTAATTTGAGTTCCAACTACATGTATCCATATAGGAGAAAACAGAGTGAAACCTAAAAATGAAAACTGTTACTGCCGTCGAACGGTTTAACCTGGAAGAAAAAAATTTGCTGAGCCAAGTGGATTTGGGGTACTGATCATTACCTGAAAGTGTCATCAAGATTGGGTGAAAAAATGTGTGCTGAGATTTCAGGAAACTCTAACTTTTTTGGAAGCTTGGCAACCCCTTTCCATGAAAGTGATTTGCGCCGGTCTCTGCTTAGGGCTACATCAATAGGAAACAAACCATAGAGACAGAAGTTTGACCTACTTTATTGTGTCAAGTTTCAAAGAGCTAGCACAAACCGTGTTTGATTTAGAGTTCCTAAAACATGTATCCATTAGGAGAAAACAGAGTGAAACCTAAAAATTAAAACTGTTACTGCCATCGAACGGTTTAACCTAGAAGAACGAAATTTGCTGAGCCAAGTGGATTTGGGGTACTGATCATTACCTGAAAGTGTCATCAAGATTGGGTGAAAAAATGTGTGCTGAGATTTCAGGAAACTCTTACTTTTTTGGAAGCTTGGCAACCCCTTTCCATGAAAGTGATTTGCGCCAGTCTCTGCTTAGGGCTACATCAATAGGAAACAAACCATAGAGACAGAACTTTGAACTACTTTATTGTGTCAAGTTTCAAAGAGCTAGCACAAACTGTGTTTGATTTGGAGTTCCAACTACATGTATCCATATAGGACAAAACAGAGTGAAACCTAAAAATTAAAACTGTTACTGCCAATGAATGGTTTAACCTAGAAGAACGAAATTTGGTGAGCCAAGTGGGATTGGGGTACTGATCATTACCTGAAAGTGTCATCAAGATTGGGTGAAAAATGTGTGCTGAGTTTCAGGAAACTCGTAGTTTTTTGGATGCTTGGCAACCCCTTTCCATGAAAGTGATTTGCGCCGGTCTCTGAATAGGGCTACATCAATAGGAAACAAACCATAGAGATAGAACTTGGAACTACTTTATTGTGTCAAGTTTCAAAGAGCTAGCACAAACTGTGTTTAATTTGAGTTCCAACTACATGTATCCATATAGGAGAAAACAGAGTGAAACCTAAAAATGAAAACTGTTACTGCCGTCGAACGGTTTAACCTGGAAGAAAAAAATTTGCTGAGCCAAGTGGATTTGGGGTACTGATCATTACCTGAAAGTGTCATCAAGATTGGGTGAAAAAATGTGTGCTGAGATTTCAGGAAACTCTAACTTTTTTGGAAGCTTGGCAACCCCTTTCCATGAAAGTGATTTGCGCCGGTCTCTGCTTAGGGCTACATCAATAGGAAACAAACCATAGAGACAGAAGTTTGACCTACTTTATTGTGTCAAGTTTCAAAGAGCTAGCACAAACCGTGTTTGATTTAGAGTTCCTAAAACATGTATCCATTAGGAGAAAACAGAGTGAAACCTAAAAATTAAAACTGTTACTGCCATCGAACGGTTTAACCTAGAAGAACGAAATTTGCTGAGCCAAGTGGATTTGGGGTACTGATCATTACCTGAAAGTGTCATCAAGATTGGGTGAAAAAATGTGTGCTGAGATTTCAGGAAACTCTTACTTTTATGGAAGCTTGGCAACCCCTTTCCATGAAAGTGATTTGCGCCAGTCTCTGCTTAGGGCTACATCAATAGGAAACAAACCATAGAGACAGAACTTTGAACTACTTTATTGTGTCAAGTTTCAAAGAGCTAGCACAAACTGTGTTTGATTTGGAGTTCCAACTACATATATCCATATAGGAGAAAACAGAGTGAAACCTAAAAATTAAAACTCGTACTGCCAACAAACGGTTTAACCTAGAAGAACGAAATTTGGTGAGCCAAGTGATATTGGGGTAATGATCATTACCTGAAAGTGTCATCAAGATTGTGTGAAAAAATGTGTGCTGAGATTCAGGAAACTCGTAGTTTTTTGGAAGCTTGGCAACCCCTTTAAGTGAAAGTGATTTGCGCCGGTCTCTGCTTAGGGCTACATCAATAGGAAACAAACCATAGAGATAGATCTTGGGACTACTTTATTGTGTCAAGTTTCAAAGAGCTAGCACAAACCGTGTTTGATTTAGAGTTCCAACTACATGTATCCATATAGGAGAAAACAGAGTGAAACCGAAAAATTAAAACTGTTACTGCCAACGAACGGTTTAACCTAGAAGAACGAAATTTGGTGAGCCAAATGGGATTGGGGTACTGATCATTACCTGAAAGTGTCATCAATATTGGGTGAAAAAATGTGTGCTGAGATTTCAGGAAACTCGTAGTTTTTTGGAAGCTTTCAACCCCTTTCCATGAAAGTGATTTGCGCCGGTCTCTGATTAGGGCTACATCAATAGGAAACAAACCATAGAGATAGAACTTGGAACTACTTTATTGTGTCAAATTTCAAAGAGCTAGCACAAACCGTATTTGATTTAGAGTTCCAACTACATGTATCCATATAGGAGAAAACAGAGTGAAACCTAAAAATTAAAACTGTTACTGCCAATGAACGGTTTAACCTAGAAGAACGAAATTTGGTGAGCCAAGTGGGATTGGGGTATTGATCATTACCTGAAGGTGTCATCAAGATTGGGTGAAAAAATGTATGCTGAGATTTCAGGATACTCGTAGTTTTTTGGAAGCTTCCAACCCCTGTCCATGAAAGTGATTTGCGCCGGTCTCTGATTAGGGCTACATCAATAGGAAACAAACCATAGAGATAGAACTTGGAACTACTTTATTGTGTAAGGTTCAAAGAGCAAGCACAAACCGTGTTTGATTTAGAGTTCCAACTACATGTATCCATATAGGAGAAAACACAGTGAAACCTAAAAATTAAAACTGTTACTGCCATCGAAAGGTTTAACCTAGATGAACGAAATTTGGTGAGCCTAGTGGGATTGGCCTACTGATCCTTACCTGAAAGTGTCATCAAGATTGGGTGAAAAAATGTGTGAAGAGATTTCAGGAAACTCGTAGTATTTTGGAAGCTTGGCAACCCATTTCCATGAAAGTGTTTTGCGGTGGTCTCTGCTTAGGGCTACATCAATAGGAAACAAACCATATAGGTAGAACTTGGAACTACTTTATTGTGTCAAGTTTCAAAGAGCTAGCACAAACCATGTTTGATTTAGAGTTCCAACTACATGTATCCATATAGGAGAAAACAGAGTGAAAGATAAAAATTAAAACTCTTACTGCCAAAGAACGGTTTAATCTAGAAGAACGAAATTTGGTGAGCCAAGTGGGATTGGGGTACTGATCATTACCTGAAAGTGTCATCAAGATTGTGTGAAAAAATATGTGCTGAGATTTCAGGAAACTCGTAGTTTTTTGGAAGCTTGGCAACCCCTTTCCGTGAATGTGATTTGCGCCGGTCTCTGCTTAGGGCTACATCAATAGGAAACAAACCATAGATATAGAACCTGGGACTATTTATTGTGTCAAGTTTCAAACAGCTAACACAAACCGTGTTTGATTTAGAGTTCCAACTACAGGTATCCATATAGGAGAAAACAGAGTGAAACCTATAAATTAAAACTGTTAATGCCAACGAACGGTTTAACCTAGAAGAATGAAATTTGGTGAGCCAAGTGAAATTGGGGTATGAGCATTACCGGAAAGTGTCATCAAGATTGGGTGAAAAAATGTGTGATGAGATTTCAGGAAACTCGTAGTATTTTGGAAGCTTGGCAACCCATTTCCATGAAAGTGATTTGCGGTGGTCTCTGCTTAGGGCTACATCATAGGAAACAAACCATAGAGGTAGAACTTGGAACTACTTTATTGTGTCAAGTTTCAAAGAGCTAGCACAAACCGTGTTTGATTTAGAGTTCCAACTACATGTATCCATGTAGGAGAAAACAGATTGAAAGATAAAAATAAAAACTCTTACTGCCAACGAACGGTTTAACCTAGAAGAACGAAATTTGGTGAGCCAAGTGGATTTGCGGTACTGATCATTACCTGAAAGTGTCATCAAGATTGGGTGAAAAAATGTGTGCTGAGATTTCAGGAAACTCGTAGTTTTCTAGAAGCTTGGCAACCCCTTTCCATGAAAGTGATTTGCGCCGGTCTCTGCTTAGGGCTACATCAATAGGAAGCAAACCATAGAATCAGAACTTTGAACTACTTTATTGTGTCAAGTTTCAAAGAGCTAGCACAAACCGTGTTTGATTTAGAGTTCCAACTACATGTATCCATATAGGAGAAAACAGAGTGAAACCTAAAAATGAAAACTGTTACTGCCAACGAATGGTTTAACCTAGAAGAACGAAAATTGGTGAGCCAAGTGGGATTGGGGTACTGATCCTTATCTGAGAGTGTCATCAAGATTGGGTGAAAAAATGTGTGCTGAGATTTCAGGAAACTCTTACTTTTTTGGAAGCTTGGCATCCCCTTTCCATGAAAGTGATTTGCGCCGGTCTCTGCTTAGGGCTACATCAATAGGAAACAAACCATAGAGATAGAACTTGGGACTACTTTATTTTGTCAAGTTTCAAAGAGCTAGCACAAACTGTGTTTGATTTAGAGTTCCAACTACATGTGTCCATATAGGAGAAAACAGAGTGAAACCGAAAAATTAAAACTGTTACTGCCAACAAACGGTTTAACCTAGAAGAACGAAATTTGGTGAGCCAAATGGGATTGGGGTACTGATCATTACCTGAAAGTGTCATCAATATTGGGTGAAAAAATATGGGCTGAGATTTCAGGAAACTCGTAGTTTTTTGGAAGCTTGGCAACCCCTTTCCATGAAAGTGATTTGCGCCGGTCTCTGATTAGGGCTACCTCAATAGGAAACAAACCATAGAGATAGAACTTGGAACTACTTTATTGTGTCAAGTTTCAAAGAGGTAGCACAAACCGTGTTTGATTTAGAGTTCCAACTACATGTATCCATATAAGAGAAAACAGAGTGAAACCTAAAAATTAAAACTCTTAATGCCATCGAACGGTTTAACCTAGAAGAACGAAATTTGGTGAGCCAAGTGGATTTGGGGTACTGATCATTACCTGAAAGTGTCATCAAGATTGGGTGAAAAAATGTGTGCTGAGATTTCAGGAAACTCGTAGTTTTCTAGAAGCTTGGCAACCCCTTTCCATGAAAGTGATTTGTGCCGGTCTCTGCTTAGGGCTACATCAATAGGAAGCAAACCATAGAAACAGAACTTTGAACTACTTTATTGTGTCAAGTTTCAAAGAGCTAGCACAAACCGTGTTTGATTTAGAGTTCCAACTACATGTATCCATATAGGAGAAAACAGAGTGAAACCTAAAAATGAAAATTGTTACTGCCAACGAATGGTTTAACCTAGAAGAACGAAAATTGGTGAGCCAAGTGGGATTGGGGTACTGATCCTTATCTGAGAGTGTAATCAAGATTGGGTGAAAAAATGTGTGCTGAGATTTCAGGAAACTCTTACTTTTTTGGAAGCTTGGCAACCCCTATCCATGAAAGTGATTTGCGGTGGTCTCTGCTTAGGGCTACATCAATAGCAAACAAACCATAGAGACAGAACTTTGAACTATTTTATTGTGTCAAGTTTCAAAGAGCTAGCACAAACCGTGTTTGATTTAGAGTTCCTAAAACATGTATCCATTAGGAGAAAACAGAGTGAAACCTAAAAATTAAAACTGTTACTGCCATCGAACGGTTTAACCTAGAAGAACGAAATTTGGTGAGCCATGTGGGATTGGGGTACTGATCATTACCTGAAAGTGTCATCAAGATTGGGTGAAAAAATTTGTGCTGAGATTTCAGGAAACTCGTAGTTTTTTGGATGCTTGGCAACCCCTTTCCAAGAAAGTGATTTGCGCCGGTCTCTGCTTAGGGCTACATCAATAGGAAACAAACCATAGAGACAGTAGTTTGACCTACTTTATTGTGTCAAGTTTCAAAGAGCTAGCACAAACCGTGTTTGATTTAGAGTTCCTAAAACATGTATCCATTAGTTGAAAACAGAGTGAAACCTAAAAATTAAAACTGTTACTGCCATCGAACGGTTTAACCTAGAAGAACGAAATTTGCTGAGCCAAGTGGATTTGGGGTACTGATCATTACCTGAAAGTGTCATCAAGATTGGGTGAAAAAATGTGTGCTGAGATTTCAGAAAACTCGTAGTTTTTTGGAAACTTTCAACCCCTTTCCATGAAAGTGATTTGCGGTGGTCTCTGCTTAGGGCTACATCAATAGGAAACAAACCATAGAGATAGAACTTGGAACTACTTTATTTTGTCAAGTTTCAAATAGCTAGCACAAACCGTGTTTAATTTGAGTTCCAACTACATGTATCCATATAGGAGAAAAAAGAGTGAAACCTAAAAATTAAAACTGTTACTGCCATCGAACGGTTTAACCTGGAAGAACGAAATTTGCTGAGCCAAGTGGATTTGGGGTACTGATCATTACCTGAAAGTGTCATCAAGATTGGGTGAAAAAATGTGTGCTGAGATTTCAGGAAACTCTAACTTTTTTGGAAGCTTGGCAACCCCTTTCCATGAAAGTGATTTGCGCCGGTCTCTGCTTAGGGCTACATCAATAGGAAACAAACCATAGAGACAGAAGTTTGACCTACTTTATTGTGTCAAGTTTCAAAGAGCTAGCACAAACCGTGTTTGATTTAGAGTTCCTAAAACATGTATCCATTAGGAGAAAACAGAGTGAAACCTAAAAATTAAAACTGTTACTGCCATCGAACGGTTTAACCTAGAAGAACGAAATTTGCTGAGCCAAGTGGATTTGGGGTACTGATCATTACCTGAAAGTGTCATCAAGATTGGGTGAAAAAATGTGTGCTGAGATTTCAGGAAACTCTTACTTTTTTGGAAGCTTGGCAACCCCTTTCCATGAAAGTGATTTGCGCCAGTCTCTGCTTAGGGCTACATCAATAGGAAACAAACCATAGAGACAGAACTTTGAACTACTTTATTGTGTCAAGTTTCAAAGAGCTAGCACAAACTGTGTTTGATTTGGAGTTCCAACTACATGTATCCATATAGGACAAAACAGAGTGAAACCTAAAAATTAAAACTGTTACTGCCAATGAATGGTTTAACCTAGAAGAACGAAATTTGGTGAGCCAAGTGGGATTGGGGTACTGATCATTACCTGAAAGTGTCATCAAGATTGGGTGAAAAATGTGTGCTGAGTTTCAGGAAACTCGTAGTTTTTTGGATGCTTGGCAACCCCTTTCCATGAAAGTGATTTGCGCCGGTCTCTGAATAGGGCTACATCAATAGGAAACAAACCATAGAGATAGAACTTGGAACTACTTTATTGTGTCAAGTTTCAAAGAGCTAGCACAAACTGTGTTTAATTTGAGTTCCAACTACATGTATCCATATAGGAGAAAACAGAGTGAAACCTAAAAATGAAAACTGTTACTGCCGTCGAACGGTTTAACCTGGAAGAAAAAAATTTGCTGAGCCAAGTGGATTTGGGGTACTGATCATTACCTGAAAGTGTCATCAAGATTGGGTGAAAAAATGTGTGCTGAGATTTCAGGAAACTCTAACTTTTTTGGAAGCTTGGCAACCCCTTTCCATGAAAGTGATTTGCGCCGGTCTCTGCTTAGGGCTACATCAATAGGAAACAAACCATAGAGACAGAAGTTTGACCTACTTTATTGTGTCAAGTTTCAAAGAGCTAGCACAAACCGTGTTTGATTTAGAGTTCCTAAAACATGTATCCATTAGGAGAAAACAGAGTGAAACCTAAAAATTAAAACTGTTACTGCCATCGAACGGTTTAACCTAGAAGAACGAAATTTGCTGAGCCAAGTGGATTTGGGGTACTGATCATTACCTGAAAGTGTCATCAAGATTGGGTGAAAAAATGTGTGCTGAGATTTCAGGAAACTCTTACTTTTTTGGAAGCTTGGCAACCCCTTTCCATGAAAGTGATTTGCGCCAGTCTCTGCTTAGGGCTACATCAATAGGAAACAAACCATAGAGACAGAACTTTGAACTACTTTATTGTGTCAAGTTTCAAAGAGCTAGCACAAACTGTGTTTGATTTGGAGTTCCAACTACATATATCCATATAGGAGAAAACAGAGTGAAACCTAAAAATTAAAACTCGTACTGCCAACAAACGGTTTAACCTAGAAGAACGAAATTTGGTGAGCCAAGTGATATTGGGGTAATGATCATTACCTGAAAGTGTCATCAAGATTGTGTGAAAAAATGTGTGCTGAGATTCAGGAAACTCGTAGTTTTTTGGAAGCTTGGCAACCCCTTTAAGTGAAAGTGATTTGCGCCGGTCTCTGCTTAGGGCTACATCAATAGGAAACAAACCATAGAGATAGATCTTGGGACTACTTTATTGTGTCAAGTTTCAAAGAGCTAGCACAAACCGTGTTTGATTTAGAGTTCCAACTACATGTATCCATATAGGAGAAAACAGAGTGAAACCGAAAAATTAAAACTGTTACTGCCAACGAACGGTTTAACCTAGAAGAACGAAATTTGGTGAGCCAAATGGGATTGGGGTACTGATCATTACCTGAAAGTGTCATCAATATTGGGTGAAAAAATGTGTGCTGAGATTTCAGGAAACTCGTAGTTTTTTGGAAGCTTTCAACCCCTTTCCATGAAAGTGATTTGCGCCGGTCTCTGATTAGGGCTACATCAATAGGAAACAAACCATAGAGATAGAACTTGGAACTACTTTATTGTGTCAAATTTCAAAGAGCTAGCACAAACCGTATTTGATTTAGAGTTCCAACTACATGTATCCATATAGGGGAAAACAGAGTGAAACCTAAAAATTAAAACTGTTACTGCCAATGAACGGTTTAACCTAGAAGAACGAAATTTGGTGAGCCAAGTGGGATTGGGGTATTGATCATTACCTGAAAGTGTCATCAAGATTGGGTGAAAAAATGTATGCTGAGATTTCAGGATACTCGTAGTTTTTTGGAAGCTTCCAACCCCTGTCCATGAAAGTGATTTGCGCCGGTCTCTGATTAGGGCTACATCAATAGGAAACAAACCATAGAGATAGAACTTGGAACTACTTTATTGTGTAAGGTTCAAAGAGCAAGCACAAACCGTGTTTGATTTAGAGTTCCAACTACATGTATCCATATAGGAGAAAACACAGTGAAACCTAAAAATTAAAACTGTTACTGCCATCGAAAGGTTTAACCTAGATGAACGAAATTTGGTGAGCCTAGTGGGATTGGCCTACTGATCCTTACCTGAAAGTGTCATCAAGATTGGGTGAAAAAATGTGTGAAGAGATTTCAGGAAACTCGTAGTATTTTGGAAGCTTGGCAACCCATTTCCATGAAAGTGTTTTGCGGTGGTCTCTGCTTAGGGCTACATCAATAGGAAACAAACCATATAGGTAGAACTTGGAACTACTTTATTGTGTCAAGTTTCAAAGAGCTAGCACAAACCATGTTTGATTTAGAGTTCCAACTACATGTATCCATATAGGAGAAAACAGAGTGAAAGATAAAAATTAAAACTCTTACTGCCAAAGAACGGTTTAATCTAGAAGAACGAAATTTGGTGAGCCAAGTGGGATTGGGGTACTGATCATTACCTGAAAGTGTCATCAAGATTGTGTGAAAAAATATGTGCTGAGATTTCAGGAAACTCGTAGTTTTTTGGAAGCTTGGCAACCCCTTTCCGTGAATGTGATTTGCGCCGGTCTCTGCTTAGGGCTACATCAATAGGAAACAAACCATAGATATAGAACCTGGGACTATTTATTGTGTCAAGTTTCAAACAGCTAGCACAAACCGTGTTTGATTTAGAGTTCCAACTACAGGTATCCATATAGGAGAAAACAGAGTGAAACCTATAAATTAAAACTGTTAATGCCAACGAACGGTTTAACCTAGAAGAATGAAATTTGGTGAGCCAAGTGAAATTGGGGTATGAGCATTACCGGAAAGTGTCATCAAGATTGGGTGAAAAAATGTGTGATGAGATTTCAGGAAACTCGTAGTATTTTGGAAGCTTGGCAACCCATTTCCATGAAAGTGATTTGCGGTGGTCTCTGCTTAGGGCTACATCATAGGAAACAAACCATAGAGGTAGAACTTGGAACTACTTTATTGTGTCAAGTTTCAAAGAGCTAGCACAAACCGTGTTTGATTTAGAGTTCCAACTACATGTATCCATGTAGGAGAAAACAGATTGAAAGATAAAAATAAAAACTCTTACTGCCAACGAACGGTTTAACCTAGAAGAACGAAATTTGGTGAGCCAAGTGGATTTGGGGTACTGATCATTACCTGAAAGTGTCATCAAGATTGGGTGAAAAAATGTGTGCTGAGATTTCAGGAAACTCGTAGTTTTCTAGAAGCTTGGCAACCCCTTTCCATGAAAGTGATTTGCGCCGGTCTCTGCTTAGGGCTACATCAATAGGAAGCAAACCATAGAAACAGAACTTTGAACTACTTTATTGTGTCAAGTTTCAAAGAGCTAGCACAAACCGTGTTTGATTTAGAGTTCCAACTACATGTATCCATATAGGAGAAAACAGAGTGAAACCTAAAAATGAAAACTGTTACTGCCAACGAATGGTTTAACCTAGAAGAACGAAAATTGGTGAGCCAAGTGGGATTGGGGTACTGATCCTTATCTGAGAGTGTCATCAAGATTGGGTGAAAAAATGTGTGCTGAGATTTCAGGAAACTCTTACTTTTTTGGAAGCTTGGCATCCCCTTTCCATGAAAGTGATTTGCGCCGGTCTCTGCTTAGGGCTACATCAATAGGAAACAAACCATAGAGATAGAACTTGGGACTACTTTATTTTGTCAAGTTTCAAAGAGCTAGCACAAACTGTGTTTGATTTAGAGTTCCAACTACATGTGTCCATATAGGAGAAAACAGAGTGAAACCGAAAAATTAAAACTGTTACTGCCAACAAACGGTTTAACCTAGAAGAACGAAATTTGGTGAGCCAAATGGGATTGGGGTACTGATCATTACCTGAAAGTGTCATCAATATTGGGTGAAAAAATATGGGCTGAGATTTCAGGAAACTCGTAGTTTTTTGGAAGCTTGGCAACCCCTTTCCATGAAAGTGATTTGCGCCGGTCTCTGATTAGGGCTACCTCAATAGGAAACAAACCATAGAGATAGAACTTGGAACTACTTTATTGTGTCAAGTTTCAAAGAGGTAGCACAAACCGTGTTTGATTTAGAGTTCCAACTACATGTATCCATATAAGAGAAAACAGAGTGAAACCTAAAAATTAAAACTCTTAATGCCATCGAACGGTTTAACCTAGAAGAACGAAATTTGGTGAGCCAAGTTGATTTGGGGTACTGATCCTTATCTGAGAGTGTAATCAAGATTGGGTGAAAAAATGTGTGCTGAGATTTCAGGAAACTCTTACTTTTTTGGAAGCTTGGCAACCCCTATCCATGAAAGTGATTTGCGGTGGTCTCTGCTTAGGGCTACATCAATAGCAAACAAACCATAGAGACAGAACTTTGAACTATTTTATTGTGTCAAGTTTCAAAGAGCTAGCACAAACCGTGTTTGATTTAGAGTTCCTAAAACATGTATCCATTAGGAGAAAACAGAGTGAAACCTAAAAATTAAAACTGTTACTGCCATCGAACGGTTTAACCTAGAAGAACGAAATTTGGTGAGCCATGTGGGATTGGGGTACTGATCATTACCTGAAAGTGTCATCAAGATTGGGTGAAAAAATGTGTGCTGAGATTTCAGGAAACTCGTAGTTTTTTGGAAGCTTGGCAACCCATTTCCATGAAAGTGATTTGCGGTGGTCTCTGCTTAGGGCTACATCAATAAGAAACAATCCATAGAGATAGAACTTGGAACTACTTTATTGTGTCAAGTTTCAAAGAGCTAGCACAAACCGTGTTTGATTTAGAGTTCCAACTACATGTATCCATATAGGAGAAAACAGAGTGAAACCTAAAAATTAAAACTCGTACTGCCAACAAACGGTTTAACCTAGAAGAACGAAATTTGGGGATCCAAGTGAGATTGGGGTACTGATCATTACCTGAAAGTGTCATCAAGATTGTGTGAAAAAATATGTGCTGAGATTCAGGAAACTCGTAGTTTTTTGGAAGCTTGGCAACCCCTTTCCATGAAAGTGATTTGCGCCGGTCTCTGCTTAGGGCTACATCAATAGGAAACAAACCATAGAGATAGAACTTGGGACTACTTTATTTTGTCAAGTTTCAAAGAGCTAGCACAAACTGTGTTTGATTTAGAGTTCCAACTACATGTGTCCATATAGGAGAAAACAGAGTGAAACCGAAAAATTAAAACTGTTACTGCCAACAAACGGTTTAACCTAGAAGAACGAAATTTGGTGAGCCAAATGGGATTGGGGTACTGATCATTACCTGAAAGTGTCATCAATATTGGGTGAAAAAATATGGGCTGAGATTTCAGGAAACTCGTAGTTTTTTGGAAGCTTGGCAACCCCTTTCCATGAAAGTGATTTGCGCCGGTCTCTGATTAGGGCTACCTCAATAGGAAACAAACCATAGAGATAGAACTTGGAACTACTTTATTGTGTCAAGTTTCAAAGAGGTAGCACAAACCGTGTTTGATTTAGAGTTCCAACTACATGTATCCATATAAGAGAAAACAGAGTGAAACCTAAAAATTAAAACTCTTAATGCCATCGAACGTTTTAAACTAGAAGAACGAAATTTGCTGAGCCAAGTGGATATGGGGTACTGATCATTACCTGAAAGTGTCATCAAGATTGGGTGAAAAAATGTGTGCTGATATTTCAGGAAACTCTTACTTTTTTGGAAGCTTGGCAACCCCTTTCCATGAAAGTGATTTGCGCCGGTCTCTGCTTAGGGCTACATCAATAGGAAACAAACCATAGAGACAGAACTTTGAACTACTTTATTGTGTCAAGTTTCAAAGAGCTAGCACAAACCGTGTTTGATTTAGAGTTCCTAAAACATGTATCCATTAGGAGAAATCAGAGTGAAACCTAAAAATTAAAACTGTTCCTGCCATCGAACGGTTTAACCTAGAAGAACGAAATTTGGTGAGCCATGTGGGATTGGGGTACTGATCATTACCTGAAAGTGTCATCAAGATTGGGTGAAAAAATGTGTGCTGAGATTTTAGGAAACTCGTAGTTTTTTGGAAGCTTGGCAACCCCTTTGCATGAAAGTGATTTGCGGTGGTCTCTGCTTAGGGCTACATAAATAAGAAACAATCCATAGAGATAGAACTTGGAACTACGTTATTGTGTCAAGTTTCAAAGAGCTAGCACAAACCGTGTTTGATTTAGTGTTCCAACTACATGTATCCATATAGGAGAAAACAGAGTGAAACCTAAAAATTAAAACTCGTACTGCCAACAAACGGTTTAACCTAGAAGAACGAAATTTGGTGAGCCAAATGGGATTGGGGTACTGATCATTATCTGAAAGTGTCATCAATATTGGGTGAAAAAATATGGGCTGAGATTTCAGGAAACTCGTAGTTTTTTGGAAGCTTGGCAACCCCTTTCCATGAAAGTGATTTGCGCCGGTCTCTGATTAGGGCTACCTCAATAGGAAACAAACCATAGAGATAGAACTTGGAACTACTTTATTGTGTCAAGTTTCAAAGAGCTAGCACAAACCGTGTTTGATTTAGAGTTCCAACTACATGTATGCATATAGGAGAAAACAGAGTGAAACCTAAAAATTAAAACTGTTACTGCCATCGAACGGTTTAACCTAGAAGAACGAAATTTGCTGAGCCAAGTGGATTTGGGGTACTGATCATTACCTGAAAGTGTCATCAAGATTGGGTGAAAAAATCTGTGCTGAGATTTCAGGAAACTCGTAGTTTTTTGGAAGCTTGGGTACCCCTTTCCATGAAAGTGATTTTTGCTGGTCTCTGCTTAGGGCTACTTCAATAGGAAACAAACCATAGAGACAGAACTTGGAACTACTTTATTGTGTCAAGTTTCAAAGAGCTAGCACAAACCGTGTTTCAATTAGAGTTCCAACTACATGTATCCATATAGGAGAAAACAGAGTGAAACCTAAAAACTTAAAACTCTTACTGCCAACAAATGGTTTAACCTAGAAGAACGAAATTTGGTGAGCCAAGTGGATTTGGGGTACTGATCATTACCTGAAAGTGTCATCAATATTGGGTGAAAAAATGTGTGCGGAGATTTCAGGAAACTCGTAGTTTTTTGGAAGCTTGGCAACCCCTTTCCATGAAAGGGATTTGCGCTGGTCTCTGCTTAGGGCTACATCAATAGGAAACAAACCATAGAGATAGAACTTGGAACTACTTTATTGTGTCAAGTTTCAAAGAGCTAGCAAAAACCGTGTTTGATTTAGAGTTCCAACTACATGTATCCATAAAGGAGAAAACAGAGTGAAACCTAAAAATTAAAACTGTTACTGCCAACGAACGGTTTAACCAGAAGAACGAAATTTGGTGAGCCAAATGGGATTGGGGTACTGATCATTACCTGAAAGTGTCATCAATATTGGGTGAAAAAATGTGTGCTGAGATTTCAGGAAACTGGTAGTTTTTTGGAACCTTCAACCCCTTTCCATGAAAGTGATTTGCCGTGGTCTCTGCTTAGGGCTACATCAATAGGAAACAAACCATAGAGATAGAACTTGGAACTACTTTATTGTGTCAAGTTTCAAAGAGCTAGCACAAACCGTGTTTGATTTAGAGTTCCTAAAACATGTATCCATTAGGAGAAAACAGAGTGAAAGATAAAAATTAAAACTCTTACTGCCAACGAACGGTTTAATCTAGAAGAACGAAATTTGGTGAGCCAAGTGGGATTGGGGTACTGATCATTACCTGAAAGTGTCATCAAGATTGGGTGAAAAATGTGTGCTGAATTTCAGGAAACTCGTAGTTTTTTGGATGCTTGGCAACCCCTTTCCATGAAAGTGATTTGCGCCGGTCTCTGAATAGGGCTACATCAATAGGAAACAAACCATAGAGATAGAACTTGGAACTACTTTATTGTGTCAAGTTTCAAAGAGCTAGCACAAACTGTGTTTAATTTGAGTTCCAACTACATGTATCCATATAGGAGAAAACAGAGTGAAACCTAAAAATGAAAACTGTTACAGCCGTCGAACGGTTTAACCTGGAAGAAAAAAATTTGCTGAGCCAAGTGGATTTGGGGTACTGATCATTACCTGAAAGTGTCATCAAGATTGGGTGAAAAAATGTGTGCTGAGATTTCAGGAAACTCTAACTTTTTTGGAAGCTTGGCAACCCCTTTCCATGAAAGTGATTTGCGCCGGTCTCTGCTTAGGGCTACATCAATAGGAAACAAACCATAGAGACAGAAGTTTGACCTACTTTATTGTGTCAAGTTTCAAAGAGCTAGCACAAACCGTGTTTGATTTAGAGTTCCTAAAACATGTATCCATTAGGAGAAAACAGAGTGAAACCTAAAAATTAAAACTGTTACTGCCATCGAACGGTTTAACCTAGAAGAACGAAATTTGCTGAGCCAAGTGGATTTGGGGTACTGATCATTACCTGAAAGTGTCATCAAGATTGGGTGAAAAAATGTGTGCTGAGATTTCAGGAAACTCTTACTTTTTTGGAAGCTTGGCAACCCCTTTCCATGAAAGTGATTTGCGCCAGTCTCTGCTTAGGGCTACATCAATAGGAAACAAACCATAGAGACAGAACTTTGAACTACTTTATTGTGTCAAGTTTCAAAGAGCTAGCACAAACTGTGTTTGATTTGGAGTTCCAACTACATGTATCCATATAGGAGAAAACAGAGTGAAACCTAAAAATTAAAACTCGTACTGCCAACAAACGGTTTAACCTAGAAGAACGAAATTTGGTGAGCCAAGTGATATTGGGGTAATGATCATTACCTGAAAGTGTCATCAAGATTGTGTGAAAAAATGTGTGCTGAGATTCAGGAAACTCGTAGTTTTTTGGAAGCTTGGCAACCCCTTTAAGTGAAAGTGATTTGCGCCGGTCTCTGCTTAGGGCTACATCAATAGGAAACAAACCATAGAGATAGATCTTGGGACTACTTTATTGTGTCAAGTTTCAAAGAGCTAGCACAAACCGTGTTTGATTTAGAGTTCCAACTACATGTATCCATATAGGAGAAAACAGAGTGAAACCGAAAAATTAAAACTGTTACTGCCAACGAACGGTTTAACCTAGAAGAACGAAATTTGGTGAGCCAAATGGGATTGGGGTACTGATCATTACCTGAAAGTGTCATCAATATTGGGTGAAAAAATGTGTGCTGAGATTTCAGGAAACTCGTAGTTTTTTGGAAGCTTTCAACCCCTTTCCATGAAAGTGATTTGCGCCGGTCTCTGATTAGGGCTACATCAATAGGAAACAAACCATAGAGATAGAACTTGGAACTACTTTATTGTGTCAAATTTCAAAGAGCTAGCACAAACCGTATTTGATTTAGAGTTCCAACTACATGTATCCATATAGGAGAAAACAGAGTGAAACCTAAAAATTAAAACTGTTACTGCCAATGAACGGTTTAACCTAGAAGAACGAAATTTGGTGAGCCAAGTGGGATTGGGGTACTGACAATTACTTGAAAGTGTCATCAAGATTGGGTGAAAAAATGTGGGCTGAGATTTCAGGAAACTCGTAGTTTTTTGGAAGCTTGGCAACCCCTTTCCATGAAAGTGATTTGCGCCGGTCTCTGATTAGGGCTACATCAATAGGAAACAAACCATAGAGATAGAACTTGGAACTACTTTATTGTGTAAGGTTCAAAGAGCAAGCACAAACCGTGTTTGATTTAGAGTTCCAACTACATGTATCCATATAGGAGAAAACACAGTGAAACCTAAAAATTAAAACTGTTACTGCCATCGAAAGGTTTAACCTAGATGAACGAAATTTGGTGAGCCTAGTGGGATTGGCCTACTGATCCTTACCTGAAAGTGTCATCAAGATTGGGTGAAAAAATGTGTGAAGAGATTTCAGGAAACTCGTAGTATTTTGGAAGCTTGGCAACCCATTTCCATGAAAGTGATTTGCGGTGGTCTCTGCTTAGGGCTACATCAATAGGAAACAAATCATATAGGTAGAACTTGGAACTACTTTATTGTGTCAAGTTTCAAAGAGCTAGCACAAACCATGTTTGATTTAGAGTTCCAACTACATGTATCCATATAGGAGAAAACAGAGTGAAAGATAAAAATTAAAACTCTTACTGCCAAAGAACGGTTTAATCTTGAAGAACGAAATTTGGTGAGCCAAGTGGGATTGGGGTACTGATCATTACCTGAAAGTGTCATCAAGATTGTGTGAAAAAATATGTGCTGAGATTTCAGGAAACTCGTAGTTTTTTGGAAGCTTGGCAACCCCTTTCCGTGAATGTGATTTGCGCCGGTCTCTGCTTAGGGCTACATCAATAGGAAACAAACCATAGATATAGAACCTGGGACTATTTATTGTGTCAAGTTTCAAACAGCTAGCACAAACCGTGTTTGATTTAGAGTTCCAACTACAGGTATCCATATAGGAGAAAACAGAGTGAAACCTATAAATTAAAACTGTTAATGCCAACGAACGGTTTAACCTAGAAGAATGAAATTTGGTGAGCCAAGTGAAATTGGGGTATGAGCATTACCGGAAAGTGTCATCAAGATTGGGTGAAAAAATGTGTGATGAGATTTCAGGAAACTCGTAGTATTTTGGAAGCTTGGCAACCCATTTCCATGAAAGTGATTTGCGGTGGTCTCTGCTTAGGGCTACATCATAGGAAACAAACCATAGAGACAGAACTTGGAACTACTTTATTGTGTCAAGTTTCAAAGAGCTAGCACAAACCGTGTTTGATTTAGAGTTCCAACTACATGTATCCATGTAGGAGAAAACAGATTGAAAGATAAAAATAAAAACTCTTACTGCCAACGAACGGTTTAACCTAGAAGAACGAAATTTGGTGAGCCAAGTGGATTTGGGGTACTGATCATTACCTGAAAGTGTCATCAAGATTGGGTGAAAAAATGTGTGCTGAGATTTCAGGAAACTCGTAGTTTTCTAGAAGCTTGGCAACCCCTTTCCATGAAAGTGATTTGCGCCGGTCTCTGCTTAGGGCTACATCAATAGGAAGCAAACCATAGAAACAGAACTTTGAACTACTTTATTGTGTCAAGTTTCAAAGAGCTAGCACAAACCGTGTTTGATTTAGAGTTCCAACTATATGTATCCATATAGGAGAAAACAGAGTGAAACCTAAAAATGAAAACTGTTACTGCCAACGAATGGTTTAACCTAGAAGAACGAAAATTGGTGAGCCAAGTGGGATTGGGGTACTGATCCTTATCTGAGAGTGTCATCAAGTTTGGGTGAAAAAATGTGTGCTGAGATTTCAGGAAACTCTTACTTTTTTGGAAGCTTGGCATCCCCTTTCCATGAAAGTGATTTGCGCCGGTCTCTGCTTAGGGCTACATCAATAGGAAACAAACCATAGAGATAGAACTTGGGACTACTTTATTTTGTCAAGTTTCAAAGAGCTAGCACAAACTGTGTTTGATTTAGAGTTCCAACTACATGTGTCCATATAGGAGAAAACAGAGTGAAACCAAAAAATTAAAACTGTTACTGCCAACAAACGGTTTAACCTAGAAGAACGAAATTTGGTGAGCCAAATGGGATTGGGGTACTGATCATTACCTGAAAGTGTCATCAATATTGGGTGAAAAAATATGGGCTGAGATTTCAGGAAACTCGTAGTTTTTTGGAAGCTTGGCAACCCCTTTCCATGAAAGTGATTTGCGCCGGTCTCTGATTAGGGCTACCTCAATAGGAAACAAACCATAGAGATAGAACTTGGAACTACTTTATTGTGTCAAGTTTCAAAGAGGTAGCACAAACCGTGTTTGATTTAGAGTTCCAACTACATGTATCCATATAAGAGAAAACAGAGTGAAACCTAAAAATTAAAACTCTTAATGCCATCGAACGGTTTAACCTAGAAGAACGAAATTTGGTGAGCCAAGTTGATTTGGGGTACTGATCATTACCTGAAAGTGTCATCAAGATTGGGTGAAAAAATGTGTGCTGAGATTTCAGGAAACTCGTAGTTTTCTAGAAGCTTGGCAACCCCTTTCCATGAAAGTGATTTGTGCCGGTCTCTGCTTAGGGCTACATCAATAGGAAGCAAACCATAGAAACAGAACTTTGAACTACTTTATTGTGTCAAGTTTCAAAGAGCTAGCACAAACCGTGTTTGATTTAGAGTTCCAACTACATGTATCCATATAGGAGAAAACAGAGTGAAACCTAAAAATGAAAACTGTTACTGCCAACGAATGGTTTAACCTAGAAGAACGAAAATTGGTGAGCCAAGTGGGATTGGGGTACTGATCCTTATCTGAGAGTGTAATCAAGATTGGGTGAAAAAATGTGTGCTGAGATTTCAGGAAACTCTTACTTTTTTGGAAGCTTGGCAACCCCTATCCATGAAAGTGATTTGCGCCGGTCTCTGCTTAGGGCTACATCAATAGCAAACAAACCATAGAGACAGAACTTTGAACTATTTTATTGTGTCAAGTTTCAAAGAGCTAGCACAAACCGTGTTTGATTTAGAGTTCCTAAAACATGTATCCATTAGGAGAAAACAGAGTGAAACCTAAAAATTAAAACTGTTACTGCCATCGAACGGTTTAACCTAGAAGAACGAAATTTGGTGAGCCATGTGGGATTGGGGTACTGATCATTACCTGAAAGTGTCATCAAGATTGGGTGAAAAAATGTGTGCTGAGATTTCAGGAAACTCGTAGTTTTTTGGAAGCTTGGCAACCCATTTCCATGAAAGTGATTTGCGGTGGTCTCTGCTTAGGGCTACATCAATAAGAAACAATCCATAGAGATAGAACTTGGAACTACTTTATTGTGTCAAGTTTCAAAGAGCTAGCACAAACCGTGTTTGATTTAGAGTTCCAACTACATGTATCCATATAGGAGAAAACAGAGTGAAACCTAAAAATTAAAACTCGTACTGCCAACAAACGGTTTAACCAAGAAGAACGAAATTTGGGGATCCAAGTGAGATTGGGGTACTGATCATTACCTGAAAGTGTCATCAAGATTGTGTGAAAAAATATGTGCTGAGATTCAGGAAACTCGTAGTTTTTTGGAAGCTTGGCAACCCCTTTCCATGAAAGTGATTTGCGCCGGTCTCTGCTTAGGGCTACATCAATAGGAAACAAACCATAGAGATAGAACTTGGGACTACTTTATTTTGTCAAGTTTCAAAGAGCTAGCACAAACTGTGTTTGATTTAGAGTTCCAACTACATGTGTCCATATAGGAGAAAACAGAGTGAAACCGAAAAATTAAAACTGTTACTGCCAACAAACGGTTTAACCTAGAAGAACGAAATTTGGTGAGCCAAATGGGATTGGGGTACTGATCATTACCTGAAAGTGTCATCAATATTGGGTGAAAAAATATGGGCTGAGATTTCAGGAAACTCGTAGTTTTTTGGAAGCTTGGCAACCCCTTTCCATGAAAGTGATTTGCGCCGGTCTCTGATTAGGGCTACCTCAATAGGAAACAAACCATAGAGATAGAACTTGGAACTACTTTATTGTGTCAAGTTTCAAAGAGGTAGCACAAACCGTGTTTGATTTAGAGTTCCAACTACATGTATCCATATAAGAGAAAACAGAGTGAAACCTAAAAATTAAAACTCTTAATGCCATCGAACGTTTTAACCTAGAAGAACGAAATTTGCAGAGCCAAGTGGATATGGGGTACTGATCATTACCTGAAAGTGTCATCAAGATTGGGTGAAAAAATGTGTGCTGAGATTTCAGGAAACTCTTACTTTTTTGGAAGCTTGGCAACCCCTTTCCATGAAAGTGATTTGCGCCGGTCTCTGCTTAGGGCTACATCAATAGGAAACAAACCATAGAGACAGAACTTTGAACTACTTTATTGTGTCAAGTTTCAAAGAGCTAGCACAAACCGTGTTTGATTTAGAGTTCCTAAAACATGTATCCATTAGGAGAAATCAGAGTGAAACCTAAAAATTAAAACTGTTCCTGCCATCGAACGGTTTAACCTAGAAGAACGAAATTTGGTGAGCCATGTGGGATTGGGGTACTGATCATTACCTGAAAGTGTCATCAAGATTGGGTGAAAAAATGTGTGCTGAGATTTTAGGAAACTCGTAGTTTTTTGGAAGCTTGGCAACCCCTTTGCATGAAAGTGATTTGCGGTGGTCTCTGCTTAGGGCTACATAAATAAGAAACAATCCATAGAGATAGAACTTGGAACTACGTTATTGTGTCAAGTTTCAAAGAGCTAGCACAAACCGTGTTTGATTTAGTGTTCCAACTACATGTATCCATATAGGAGAAAACAGAGTGAAACCTAAAAATTAAAACTCGTACTGCCAACAAACGGTTTAACCTAGAAGAACGAAATTTGGTGAGCCAAATGGGATTGGGGTACTGATCATTATCTGAAAGTGTCATCAATATTGGGTGAAAAAATGTGTGCGGAGATTTCAGGAAACTCGTAGTTTTTTGGAAGCTTGGCAACCCCTTTCCATGAAAGGGATTTGCGCTGGTCTCTGCTTAGGGCTACATCAATAGGAAACAAACCATAGAGATAGAACTTGGAACTACTTTATTGTGTCAAGTTTCAAAGAGCTAGCAAAAACCGTGTTTGATTTAGAGTTCCAACTACATGTATCCATAAAGGAGAAAACAGAGTGAAACCTAAAAATTAAAACTGTTACTGCCAACGAACGGTTTAACCAGAAGAACGAAATTTGGTGAGCCAAATGGGATTGGGGTACTGATCATTACCTGAAAGTGTCATCAATATTCGGTGAAAAAATGTGTGCTGAGATTTCAGGAAACTGGTAGTTTTTTGGAACCTTCAACCCCTTTCCATGAAAGTGATTTGCCGTGGTCTCTGCTTAGGGCTACATCAATAGGAAACAAACCATAGAGATAGAACTTGGAACTACTTTATTGTGTCAAGTTTCAAAGAGCTAGCACAAACCGTGTTTGATTTAGAGTTCCTAAAACATGTATCCATTAGGAGAAAACAGAGTGAAAGATAAAAATTAAAACTCTTACTGCCAACGAACGGTTTAATCTAGAAGAACGAAATTTGGTGAGCCAAGTGGGATTGGGGTACTGATCATTACCTGAAAGTGTCATCAAGATTGGGTGAAAAAATATGTGCTGAGATTTCAGGAAACTCCTAGTTTTTTGGAAGCTTGGCAACCCCTTTCCGTGAAAGTGATTTGCGCCGGTCTCTGATTAGGGCTACCTCAATAGGAAACAAACCATAGAGATAGAACTTGGAACTACTTTATTGTGTCAAGTTTCAAAGAGGTAGCACAAACCGTGTTTGATTTAGAGTTCCAACTACATGTATCCATATAAGAGAAAACAGAGTGAAACCTAAAAATTAAAACTCTTAATGCCATCGAACGGTTTAACCTAGAAGAACGAAATTTGCTGAGCCAAGTGGATATGGGGTACTGATCATTACCTGAAAGTGTCATCAAGATTGGGTGAAAAAATGTGTGCTGAGATTTCAGGAAACTCTTACTTTTTTGGAAGCTTGGCAACCCCTTTCCATGAAAGTGATTTGCGCCAGTCTCTGCTTAGGGCTACATCAATAGGAAACAAACCATAGAGACAGAACTTTGAACTACTTTATTGTGTCAAGTTTCAAAGAGCTAGCACAAACCGTGTTTGATTTAGAGTTCCTAAAACATGTATCCATTAGGAGAAATCAGAGTGAAACCTAAAAATTAAAACTGTTCCTGCCATCGAACGGTTTAACCTAGAAGAACGAAATTTGGTGAGCCATGTGGGATTGGGGTACTGATCATTACCTGAAAGTGTCATCAAGATTGGGTGAAAAAATGTGTGCTGAGATTTCAGGAAACTCGTAGTTTTTTGGAAGCTTGGCAACCCATTTGCATGAAAGTGATTTGCGGTGGTCTCTGCTTAGGGCTACATAAATAAGAAACAATCCATAGAGATAGAACTTGGAACTACGTTATTGTGTCAAGTTTCAAAGAGCTAGCACAAACCGTATTTGATTTAGTGTTCCAACTACATGTATCCATATAGGAGAAAACAGAGTGAAACCGAAAAATTAAAACTGTTACTGCCAACGAACGGTTTAACCTAGAAGAACAAAATTTGGTGAGCCAAGTGGGATTGGGGTACTGATCATTATCTGAAAGTGTCATCAATATTGGGTGAAAAAATATGGGCTGAGATTTCAGGAAACTCGTAGTTTTTTGGAAGCTTGGCAACCCCTTTCCATGAAAGTGATTTGCGCCGGTCTCTGCTTAGGGCTACATCAATAGGAAACAAACCATAGAGATAGAACTTGGAACTACTTTATTGTGTCAAGTTTCAAAGAGCTAGCACAAACCGTGTTTGATTTAGAGTTCCTAAAACATGTATCCATTAGGAGAAAACAGAGTGAAAGATAAAAATTAAAACTCTTACTGCCAACGAACGGTTTAATCTAGAAGAACGAAATTTGGTGAGCCAAGTGGGATTGGGGTACTGATCATTACCTGAAAGTGTCATCAAGATTGGGTGAAAAAATATGTGCTGAGATTTCAGGAAACTCCTAGTTTTTTGGAAGCTTGGCAACCCCTTTCCGTGAAAGTGATTTGCGCCGGTCTCTGATTAGGGCTACCTCAATAGGAAACAAACCATAGAGATAGAACTTGGAAATACTTTATTGTGTCAAGTTTCAAAGAGGTAGCACAAACCGTGTTTGATTTAGAGTTCCAACTACATGTATCCATATAAGAGAAAACAGAGTGAAACCTAAAAATTAAAACTCTTAATGCCATCGAACGGTTTAACCTAGAAGAACGAAATTTGCTGAGCCAAGTGGATATGGGGTACTGATCATTACCTGAAAGTGTCATCAAGATTGGGTGAAAAAATGTGTGCTGAGATTTCAGGAAACTCTTACTTTTTTGGAAGCTTGGCAACCCCTTTCCATGAAAGTGATTTGCGCCAGTCTCTGCTTAGGGCTACATCAATAGGAAACAAACCATAGAGACAGAACTTTGAACTACTTTATTGTGTCAAGTTTCAAAGAGCTAGCACAAACCGTGTTTGATTTAGAGTTCCTAAAACATGTATCCATTAGGAGAAATCAGAGTGAAACCTAAAAATTAAAACTGTTCCTGCCATCGAATGGTTTAACCTAGAAGAACGAAATTTGGTGAGCCATGTGGGATTGGGGTACTGATCATTACCTGAAAGTGTCATCAAGATTGGGTGAAAAAATGTGTGCTGAGATTTCAGGAAACTCGTAGTTTTTTGGAAGCTTGGCAACCCATTTGCATGAAAGTGATTTGCGGTGGTCTCTGCTTAGGGCTACATAAATAAGAAAAAATCCATAGAGATAGAACTTGGAACTACGTTATTGTGTCAAGTTTCAAAGAGCTAGCATAAACCGTATTTGATTTAGTGTTCCAACTACATGTATCCATATAGGAGAAAACAGAGTGAAACCGAAAAATTAAAACTGTTACTGCCAACGAACGGTTTAACCTAGAAGAACAAAATTTGGTGAGCCAAGTGGGATTGGGGTACTGATCATTATCTGAAAGTGTCATCAATATTGGGTGAAAAAATATGGGCTGAGATTTCAGGAAACTCGTAGTTATTTGGAAGCTTGGCAACCCCTTTCCATGAAAGTGATTTGCGCCGGTCTCTGCTTAGGGCTACCTCAATAGGAAACAAACCATAGAGACAGAACTTGGAATTACTTTATTGTGTCAAGTTTCAAAGAGCTAGCACAAACCGTGTTGGATTTAGAGTTCCAACTACATGTATCCATATAGGAGAAAACAGAGTGAAAGATAAAAATTAAAACTGTTACTGCCATCGAAAGGTTTTACCTAGATGAACAAAATTTGGTGAGCCTAGAGGGATTGGGGTACTGATCATTACATGAAAGTGTCATCAAAATTGGGTGAAAAAATGTGTGATGAGATTTCAGGAAACTCGTAGTATTTTGGAAGCTTGGCAACCCATTTCCATGAAAGTGATTTGCGCCGGTCTCTGCTTAGGGCTACATCAATAGGAAACAAACCATAGAGGTCGAACTTGGAACTACTTTATTGTGTCAAGTTTCAAAGAGCTAGCACAAACCGTGTTTGATTTAGAGTTCCAACTACATGTATCCATATAGGAGAAAACAGAGTGAAAGATAAAAATTAAAACTCTTACTGCCAACGAACGGTTTAATCTAGAAGAACGAAATTTGGGGAGCCAAGTGGGATTGGGGTACTGATCATTACCTGAAAGTGTCATCAAGATTGGTTGAAAAAATGTGTGCGGAGATTTCAGGAAACTCGTAGTTTTTTGGAAGCTTGGCAACCCCTTTCCATGAAAGGGATTTGCGCTGGTCTCTGCTTAGGGCTACATCAATAGGAAACAAACCATAGAGATAGAACTTGGAACTACTTTATTGTGTCAAGTTTCAAAGAGCTAGCACAAACCATGTTTGATTTAGAGTTCCAACTACATGTATCCATAAAGGAGAAAACAGAGTGAAACCTAAAAATTAAAACTGTTACTGCCAACGAAGGGTTTAACCTAGAAGAACGAAATTTGGTGAGCCAAATGGGATTGGGGTACTGATCATTACCTGAAAGTGTCATCAATATTGGGTGAAAAAATATGTGCTGAGATTTCAGGAAACTCGTAGTTTTCTAGAAGCTTGGCAACCCCTTTCCATGAAAGTGATTTGCACTGGTCTCTGCTTAGGGCTACATCAATAGGAAGCAAACCATAGAAACAGAACTTTGAACTACTTTATTGTGTCAAGTTTCAAAGAGCTAGCACAAACCGTGTTTGATTTAGAGTTCCAACTACATGTATCCATATAGAAGAAAACAGAGTGAAACCTAAAAATGAAAACTGTTACTGCCAACGAACGGTTTAACTTAGAAGAACGAAAATTGGTGAGCCAAGTGGGATTGGGGTACTGATCCTTACCTGAAAGTGTTATCAAGATTGGGTGAAAAAATGTGTGCTGAGATTTCAGGAAACTCTTACTTTTTTGGAAGCTTGGCAACCCCTTTCCATGAAAGTGATTTGCGCCGGTCTCTGCTTAGGGCTACATCAATAGGAAACAAACCATAGAGACAGAACTTTGAACTACTTTATTGTGTCAAGTTTCAAAGAGCTAGCACAAACCGTGTTTGATTTAGAGTTCCTAAAACATGTATCCATTAGGAGAAAACAGAGTGAAACCTAAAAATTAAAACTGTTACTGCCATCGAACGGTTTAACCTAGAAGAACGAAATTTGGTGAGCCAAGTGGGATTGGGGTACTGATCATTACCTGAAAGTGTCATCAAGATTGGGTGAAAAAATGTGTGCTGAGATTTCAGGAAACTTGTAGTTTTTTGGAAGCTTGGCAACCCATTTCCGTGAAAGTGATTTGCGCCGGTCTCTTCTTAGGGCTACATCAATAGGAAACAAACCATAGAGATAGATCTTGGGACTACTTTATTGTGTCAAGTTTCAAAGAGCTAGCACAAACCGTGTTGGATTTAGATTTCCAACTACATGTATCCATATAGGAGAAAACAGAGTGAAACCGAAAAATTAAAACTGTTACTGCCAACGAACGGTTTAACCTAGAAGAACGAAATTTGGTGAGCCAAATGGGATTGGGGTACTGATCATTATCTGAAAGTGTCATCAATATTGGGTGAAAAAATATGGGCTGAGATTTCAGGAAACTCGTAGTTTTTTGGAAGCTTGGCAACCCCTTTCCATGAAAGTAATTTGCGCCAGTCTCTGCTTAGGGCTACCTCAATAGGAAACAAACCATAGAGACAGAACTTGGAACTACTTTATTGTGTCAAGTTTCAAAGAGGTAGCAAAAACCGTGTTGGATTTAAAGTTCCAACTACATGTATCCATATAGGAGAAAACAGAGTGAAAGATAAAAATTAAAACTGTTACTGCCATCGAAAGGTTTTACCTAGATGAACGAAATTTGGTGAACCTAGAGGGATTGGCGTACTGATCCTTACCTGAAAGTGTCATCAAAATTGGGTGAAAAAATGTGTGATGAGATTTCAGGAAACTCGTAGTATTTTGGAAGCTTGGCAACCCATTTCCATGAAAGTGATTTGCGGTGGTCTCTGCTTAGGGCTACATCAATAGGAAACAAACCATAGAGGTCGAACTTGGAACTACTTTATTGTGTCAAGTTTCAAAGAGCTAGCACAAACCGTGTTTGATTTAGAGTTCCAACTACATGTATCCATATAGGAGAAAACAGAGTGAAAGATAAAAATTAAAACTCTTACTGCCAACGAACGGTTTAATCTAGATGAACGAAATTTGGTGAGCCAAGTGGCATTGGGGTACTGATCATTACCTGAAAGTGTCATCAAGATTGGTTGAAAAAATGTGTGCTGAGATTTTGAGGAAACTCGTAGTTTTTGAAAGCTTGGCAACATCTTTCCATGAAAGTGATTTGCGCTGGTCTCTGCTTAGGGCTACATCAATAGTAAACAAACCATAGAGATAGAATTTGGAACTACTTTATTGTATCAAGTTTCAAAGAGCTAGCACAAACCGTGTTTGATTTAGAGTTCCAACTACATGTATCCATATAGGAGAAAACAGAGTGAAAGATAAAAATTAAAACTCTTACTGCCAACGAACGGTTTAATCTAGAAGAACGAAATTTGGGGAGCCAAGTGGGATTGGGGTACTGATCATTACCTGAAAGTGTCATCAAGATTGGTTGAAAAAATGTGTGCGGAGATTTCAGGAAACTCGTAGTTTTTTGGAAGCTTGGCAACCCCTTTCCATGAAAGGGATTTGCGCTGGTCTCTGCTTAGGGCTACATCAATAGGAAACAAACCATAGAGATAGAACTTGGAACTACTTTATTGTGTCAAGTTTCAAAGAGCTAGCACAAACCATGTTTGATTTAGAGTTCCAACTACATGTATCCATAAAGGAGAAAACAGAGTGAAACCTAAAAATTAAAACTGTTACTGCCAACGAACGGTTTAACCTAGAAGAACGAAATTTGGTGAGCCAAATGGGATTGGGGTACTGATCATTACCTGAAAGTGTCATCAATATTGGGTGAAAAAATATGTGCTGAGATTTCAGGAAACTCGTAGTTTTCTAGAAGCTTGGCAACCCCTTTCCATGAAAGTGATTTGCACTGGTCTCTGCTTAGGGCTACATCAATAGGAAGCAAACCATAGAAACAGAACTTTGAACTACTTTATTGTGTCAAGTTTCAAAGAGCTAGCACAAACCGTGTTTGATTTAGAGTTCCAACTACATGTATCCATATAGAAGAAAACAGAGTGAAACCTAAAAATGAAAACTGTTACTGCCAACGAACGGTTTAACTTAGAAGAACGAAAATTGGTGAGCCAAGTGGGATTGGGGTACTGATCCTTACCTGAAAGTGTTATCAAGATTGGGTGAAAAAATGTGTGCTGAGATTTCAGGAAACTCTTACTTTTTTGGAAGCTTGGCAACCCCTTTCCATGAAAGTGATTTGCGCCGGTCTCTGCTTAGGGCTACATCAATAGGAAACAAACCATAGAGACAGAACTTTGAACTACTTTATTGTGTCAAGTTTCAAAGAGCTAGCACAAACCGTGTTTGATTTAGAGTTCCTAAAACATGTATCCATTAGGAGAAAACAGAGTGAAACCTAAAAATTAAAACTGTTACTGCCATCGAACGGTTTAACCTAGAAGAACGAAATTTGGTGAGCCAAGTGGGATTGGGGTACTGATCATTACCTGAAAGTGTCATCAAGATTGGGTGAAAAAATGTGTGCTGAGATTTCAGGAAACTTGTAGTTTTTTGGAAGCTTGGCAACCCATTTCCGTGAAAGTGATTTGCGCCGGTCTCTTCTTAGGGCTACATCAATAGGAAACAAACCATAGAGATAGATCTTGGGACTACTTTATTGTGTCAAGTTTCAAAGAGCTAGCACAAACCGTGTTGGATTTAGATTTCCAACTACATGTATCCATATAGGAGAAAACAGAGTGAAACCGAAAAATTAAAACTGTTACTGCCAACGAACGGTTTAACCTAGAAGAACGAAATTTGGTGAGCCAAATGGGATTGGGGTACTGATCATTATCTGAAAGTGTCATCAATATTGGGTGAAAAAATATGGGCTGAGATTTCAGGAAACTCGTAGTTTTTTGGAAGCTTGGCAACCCCTTTCCATGAAAGTAATTTGCGCCGGTCTCTGCTTAGGGCTACCTCAATAGGAAACAAACCATAGAGACAGAACTTGGAACTACTTTATTGTGTCAAGTTTCAAAGAGGTAGCACAAACCGTGTTGGATTTAAAGTTCCAACTACATGTATCCATATAGGAGAAAACAGAGTGAAAGATAAAAATTAAAACTGTTACTGCCATCGAAAGGTTTTACCTAGATGAACGAAATTTGGTGAACCTAGAGGGATTGGCGTACTGATCCTTACCTGAAAGTGTCATCAAAATTGGGTGAAAAAATGTGTGATGAGATTTCAGGAAACTCGTAGTATTTTGGAAGCTTGGCAACCCATTTCCATGAAAGTGATTTGCGGTGGTCTCTGCTTAGGGCTACATCAATAGGAAACAAACCATAGAGGTCGAACTTGGAACTACTTTATTGTGTCAAGTTTCAAAGAGCTAGCACAAACCGTGTTTGATTTAGAGTTCCAACTACAGGTATCCATATAGGAGAAAACAGAGTGAAACCTAAAAATTTAAACTGTTACTGCCAACGAACGGTTTAACCTAGAAGAATGAAATTTGGTGAGCCAAGTGAAATTGGGGTATGAGCATTACCTGAAAGTGTCACCAAGATTGGGTGAAAAAATGTGTGATGAGATTTCAGGAAACTCGTAGTATTTTGGAAGCTTGGCAACCCTTTTCCATGAAAGTGATTTGCGGTGGTCTCTGCTTAGGGCTACATCAATAGGAAACAAACCAGAGGTAGAATTTGGTACTACTTTATTGTGTCAAGTTTCAAAGAGCTAGCACAAACCGTGTTTGATTTAGAGTTCCAACTACATGTATCCATATAGGAGAAAACAGAGTGAAAGATAAAAATTAAAACTCTTACTGCCAACGAACGGTTTAACCAAGAAGAACGAAAATTGGTGAGACAAGTGGGATTGGGGTACTGATCCTTACCTGAAAGTGTTATCAAGATTGGGTGAAAAAATGTGTGCTGAGATTTCAGGAAACTCTTACTATTTTGGAAGCTTGGCAACCCCTTTCCATGAAAGTGATTTGCGCCGGTCTCTGCTTAGGGCTACATCAATAGGAAACAAACCATAGAGACAGAACTTTGAACTACTTTATTGTGTCAAGTTTCAAAGAGCTAGCACAAACCGTGTTTGATTTAGAGTTCCTAAAACATGTATCCATTAGGAGAAAACAGAGTGAAACCTAAGAATTAAAACTGTTACTGCCATCGAACGGTTTAACCTAGAAGAACGAAATTTGGTGAGCCATGTGGGATTGGGGTACTGATCATTACCTGAAAGTGTCATCAAGATTGGGTGAAAAAATGTGTGCTGAGATTTCAGGAAACTTGTAGTTTTTTGGAAGCTTGGCAACCCATTTCCATGAAAGTGATTTGCGGTGGTCTCTGCTTAGGGCTACATCAATAAGAAACAATCCATAGAGATAGAACTTGGATCTACGTTATTGTGTCAAGTTTCAACGAGATAGCACAAACCGTGTTTGATTTAGTGTTCCAACTACATGTATCCATATAGGAGAAAACAGAGTGAAACCTAAAAATTAAATCTCTTACTGCCAACAAACGGTTTAACCTAGAAGAACGAAATTTGGTGATCCAAGTGAGATTGGGGTACTGATCATTACCTGAAAGTGTCATCAAGATTGTGTGAAAAAATGTGTGCTGTGATTCAGGAAACTCGTAGTTTTTTGGAAGCTTGGCAACCCCTTTCCGTGAAAGTGATTTGCGCCGGTCTCTGCTTAGGGCTACATCAATAGGAAACAAACCATAGAGATAGATCTTGGGACTACTTTATTGTGTCAAGTTTCAAAGTGCTAGCACAAACCGTGTTTGATTTAGAGTTCCAACTACATGTATCCATATAGGAGAAAACAGAGTGAAACCGAAAAATTAAAACTGTTACTGCCAACGAACGGTTTAACGAAGAAGAACGAAACTTGGTGAGCCAAATGGGATTGGGGTACTGATCATTATCTGAAAGTGTCATCAATATTGGGTGAAAAAATATGAGCTGAGATTTCAGGAAACTCGTAGTTTTTTGGAAGCTTGGCAACCCCTTTCCATGAAAGTGATTTGCGCCGGTCTCTGCTTAGGGCTACCTGAATAGGAAACAAACCATAGAGACAGAACTTGGAACTACTTTATTGTGTCAAGTTTCAAAGAGCTAGCACAAACCGTGTTGGATTTAGAGTTCCAACTACATGTATCCATAGAGGAGAAAACAGAGTGAAAGATAAAAATTAAAACTGTTACTGCCATCGAAAGGTTTTACCTAGATGAACGAAATTTGGTGAACCTAGAGGGATTGGCGTACTGATCCTTACCTGAAAGTGTCATCAAAATTGGGTGAAAAAATGTGTGATGAGATTTCAGGAAACTCGTAGTATTTTGGAAGCTTGGCAACCCATTTCCATGAAAGTGATTTGCGGTGGTCTCTGCTTAGGGCTACATCAATAGGAAACAAACCATAGAGGTCGAACTTGGAACTACTTTATTGTGTCAAGTTTCAAAGAGCTAGCACAAACCGTGTTTGATTTAGAGTTCCAACTACATGTATCCATATAGGAGAAAACAGAGTGAAAGATAAAAATTAAAACTCTTACTGCCAACGAACGGTTTAATCTAGAAGAACGAAATTTGGTGAGCCAAGTGGGATTGGGGTACTGATCATTACCTGAAAGTGTCATCAAGATTGGTTGAAAAAATGTGTGCTGAGATTTCAGGAAACTCGTAGTTTTTTGGAAGCTTGGCAACATCTTTCCATGAAAGTGATTTGCGCTGGTCTCTGCTTAGGGCTACATCAATAGTAAACAAACCATAGAGATAGAATTTGGAACTACTTTATTGTATCAAGTTTCAAAGAGCTAGCACAAACCGTGTTTGATTTAGAGTTCCAACTACATGTATCCATATAGGAGAAAACAGAGTGAAACCGAAAAATTAAAACTGTTACTGCCAACGAACGGTTTAACCAGAAGAACGAAATTTGGTGAGCCAAATGGGATTGGGGTACTGATCATTACCTGAAAGTGTCATCAATATTGGGTGAAAAAATGTGTGCTGAGATTTCAGGAAACTGGTAGTTTTTTGGAACCTTCAACTCCTTTCCATGTAAGTGATTTGCCGTGGTCTCTGCTTAGGGCTACATCAATAGGAAACAAACCATAGAGATAGAACTTGGAACTACTTTATTGTGTCAAGTTTCAAAGCGGTAGCACAAACCGTGTTTGATTTAGAGTTCCAACTACATGTATCCATATAGGAGAAAACAGAGTGAAAGATAAAAATTAAAACTCTTACTGCCAACGAACGGTTTAATCTAGAAGAACGAAATTTGGTGAACAAGTGGGATTGGGGTACTGATCATTACCTGAAAGTGTCATCATGATTGGGTGAAAAAATATGTGCTGAGATTTCAGGAAACTCCTAGTTTTTTGGAAGCTTGGCAACCCCTTTCCGTGAAAGTGATTTGCGCCGGTCTCTGCTTAGGGCTACATCAATAGGAAACAAACCATAGAGATAGAACTTGGGACTATTTATTGTGTCAAGTTTCAAACAGCTAGCACAAACCGTGTTTGATTTAGAGTTCCAACTACAGGTATCCATATAGGAGAAAACAGAGTGAAACCGAAAAATTAAAACTGTTACTGCCAACGAACGGTTTAACCTAGAAGAATGAAATTTGGTGAGCCAAGTGAATTTGGGGTATGAGCATTACCTGAAAGTGTCACCAAGATTGGGTGAAAAAATGTGTGATGAGATTTCAGGAAACTCGTAGTATTTTGGAAGCTTGGCAACCCATTTCCATGAAAGTGATTTGCGGTGGTCTCTGCTTAGGGCTACATCAATAGGAAAAAAACCAGAGGTAGAATTTGGAACTACTTTATTGTGTCAAGTTTCAAAGAGCTAGCACAAACCGTGTTTGAATTAGAGTTCCAACTACATGTATCCATATAGGAGAAAACAGAGTGAAAGATAAAAATTAAAACTCTTACTGCCAACGAACGGTTTAACCAAGAAGAACGAAAATTGGTGAGCCAAGTGGGATTGGGGTACTGATCCTTACCTGAAAGTGTTATCAAGATTGGGTGAAAAAATGTGTGCTGAGATTTCAGGAAACTCTTACTATTTTGGAAGCTTGGCAACCCCTTTCCATGAAAGTGATTTGCGCCGGTCTCTGCTTAGGGCTACATCAATAGGAAACAAGCCATAGAGACAGAACTTTGAACTACTTTATTGTGTCAAGTTTCAAAGAGCTAGCACAAACCGTGTTTGATTTAGAGTTCCTAAAACATGTATCCATTAGGAGAAAACAGAGTGAAACCTAAAAATTAAAACTGTTACTGCCATCGAAGGGTTTAACCTAGAAGAACGAAATTTGGTGAGCCATGTGGGATTGGGGTACAGATCATTACCTGAAAGTGTCATCAAGATTGGGTGAAAAAATGTGTGATGAGATTTCAGGAAACTCGTAGTATTTTGGAAGCTTGGCAACCCATTTCCATGAAAGTGATTTGCGGTGGTCTCTGCTTAGGGCTACATCAATAGGAATGAAACCATAGTGGTCGAACTTGGAACTACTTTATTGTGTCAAGTTTCAAAGAGCTAGCACAAACCGTGTTTGATTTAGAGTTCCAACTACATGTATCCATATAGGAGAAAACAGAGTGAAAGATAAAAATTAAAACTCTTACTGCCAACGAACGGTTTAATCTAGAAGAACGAAATTTGGTGAGCCAAGTGGGATTGGGGTACTGATCATTACCTGAAAGTGTCATCAAGATTGGTTGAAAAAATGTGTGCTGAGATTCCAGGAAACTCGTAGTTTTTGGAAGCTTGGCAACCCATTTCCATGAAAGTGATTTGCGCTGGTCTCTACTTAGAGCTACATCAATAGTAAACAAACCATAGAGATAGAATTTGGAACTACTTTATTGTATCAAGTTTCAAAGACCTAGCACAAACCGTCTTTGATTTAGAGTTCCAACTACATGTATCCATATAGGAGAAAACAGAGTGAAACCGAAAAATTAAAACTGTTACTGCCAATGAACTGTTTAAACTAGAAGAACGAAATTTGGTGAGCCAAGTGGAATTGGGGTACTGATCATTACCTGAAAGTGTCATGAAGTTTGGGTGAAAAAATGTGTGCTGTGATTTCAGGAAACTCGTAGTTTTTTGGAAGATTGGCAACCCCTTTCCATGAAAGGGATTTGCGCTGGTCTCTGCTTAGGGCTACATCTATAGGAAACAAACCATAGAGATAGAACTTGGAACTACTTTATTGTGTCAAGTTTCAAAGAGCTAGCACAAACCGTGTTTGATTTAGAGTTCCAACTACATGTATCCATATAGGAGAAAACAGAGTGAAACCTAAAAATGAAAACTGTTACTGCCAACGAACGGTTTAACTTAGAAGAACGAAAATTGGTGAGCAGAGTGGGATTGGGGTACTGATCCTTACCTGAAAGTGTTATCAAGATTGGGTGAAAAAATGTTTGATGAGATTTCAGGAAACTCTTACTTTTTTGGAAGTGTGGCAACCCCTTTCCATGAAAGTGATTTGCGGTGGTCTGTGCTTAGGGCTACATCAATAGGAAACAAACCATAGAGATAGAACTTGGAACTACTTTATTGTGTCAAGTTTCAAAGAGCTAGCACAAACCGTGTTTCATTTAGAGTTCCAACTACATGTATCCATATAGGAGTAAACAGAGTGAAACCTAAAAACTAAAAACTGTTACTGCCAACGAATGGTTTAACCTAGAAGAACGAAATTTGGTGAGCCATGTGGGATTGGGGTACTGATCATTACCTGAAAGTGTCATCAATATTGGGTGAAAAAATGTGTGCGGAGATTTCAGGAAACTCATAGTTTTTTGGAAGCTTGGCAACCCCTTTCCATGAAAGGGATTTGCGCTGGTCTCTGCTTAGGGCTACATCAATAGGAAAAAAGCATAGAGATAGAACTTGGAACTACTTTATTGTGTCAAGTTTCAAAGAGCTAGCACAAACCGTGTTTGATTTAGAGTTCCAACTACATGTATCCATAAAGGAGAAAACAGAGTGAAACCTAAAAATTAAAACTGTTACTGCCAACGAACGGTTTAACCTAGAAGAACGAAATTTGGTGAGCCAAATGGGATTGGGGTACTGATCATTACCTGAAAGTGTCATCAATATTGGGTGAAAAAATATGTGCTGAGATTTCAGGAAACTCGTAGTTTTTTGGAAACTTTCAACCCCTTTCCATGAAAGTGATTTGCCGTGGTCTCTGCTGAGGGCTACATCTTAGGAAACAAACCATAGAGATAGAACTTGGAACTCCTTTATTGTGTCAAGTTTCAAAGAGCTAGCACAAACCGTGTTTGATTTAGAGTTCCAACTACATGTATCCATATAGGAGAAAACAGAGTGAAACCTAAAAATTAAAACTGTTACTGCCATCGAACGGTTTAACCTGGAAGAACGAAATTTGCTGAGCCAAGTGGATTTGGGGTACTGATCATTACCTGAAAATGTCATCAAGATTGGGTGAAAAAATGTGTGCTGAGATTTCAGGAAACTCTTACTTTTTTGGAAGCTTGGCAACCCCTTTCCATGAAAGTGATTTGCGCCGGTCTCTGATTAGAGCTACATCAATAGGAAACAAACCATAGAGATAGAACTTGGAACTACTTTATTGTGTCAAGTTTCAAAGAGCTAGCACAAACCGTGTTTGATTTAGAGTTCCTAAAACATGTATCCATTAGGAGAAACAGAGTGAAACCTAAAAATTAAAACTGTTACTGCCATCGAACGGTTTAACCTAGAAGAACGAAATTTGGTGAGCCATGTGGGATTGGGGTACTGATCATTACCTGAAAGTGTCATCAAGATTGGGTGAAAAAATGTGTGCTGATATTTCAGAAAACTCGTAGTTTTTTGGAAGCTTGGCAACCCATTTCCATGAAAGTGATTTGCGCCAGTCTCTGCTTAGGGCTACATCAATAAGAAACAATCCATAGAGATAGAACTTGTAACTACTTTATTGTGTCAAGTTTCAAAGAGCTAGCACAAACCATGTTTGATTTAGAGTTCCAACTACATGTATCCATATAGGAGAAAACAGAGTGAAACCTAAAAATTAAAACTCGTACTGCCAACAAACGGTTTAACCTAGAAGAACGAAATTTGGTGAGCCAAGTGAGATTGGGGTACTGATCATTACCTGAAAGTGTCATCAAGATTGTGTGAAGAAATGTGTGCTGAGATTCAGGAAACTCGTAGTTTTTTGGAAGCTTGGCAACCCCTTTCCGTGAAAGTGATTTGCGCCGGTCTCTGCTTAGGGCTACATCAATAGGAAACAAACCATAGAGATAGAATTTGGAACTACTTTATTGTGTCAAGTTTCAAAGAGCTAGCACAAACCGTATTTGATTTAGAGTTCCAACTACATGTATCCATATAGGAGAAAACAGAGTGAAACGGAAAAATTAAAACTGTTACTGCCAACGAATGGTTTAACCTAGAATAACGAAATTTGCTGAGCCAAGTGGATTTGGGGTACTGATCATTACCTGAAAGTGTCATCAAGATTGGGTGAAAAAATCTGTGCCGAGATTTCAGGAAACTCGTAGTTTTTTGGAAGCTTGGCAACCCCTTTCCATGAAAGTGATTTGCGCCGGTCTCTGCTTAGGGCTACACCAATAGGAAACAAACCATAAAGACAGAACTTGGAACTACTTTATTGTGTCAAGTTTCAAAGAGCTAGCACAAACCGTGTTGGATTTAGAGTTCCAACTACATGTATCCATATAGGAGAAAACAGAGTGAAAGATAAAAATTAAAACTGTTACTGCCAACGAAAGGTTTAACCTAGAGGAACAAATTTTTGTGACCCAAGTGGGATTGGGGTACTGATCATTACCTGAAAGTGTCATCAGGATTGGGTAAAAAAATGTTTGCTGATATTTCAGGAAACTCGTAGTTTCTTGGTAGCTTGGCAACCCCTTTCCATGAAAGTGATATGCGCCAGTCTCTGCTTAGGGCTCCTTCAATATGAAACAAACCATAGAGATAGAACTTGGAAGTACTTTATTGTGTCAAGTTTCAAAGAGCTAACACAAACTGTGTTTGATTTAGAGTTCCAACTACATGTATCCATATAGGAGAAAACTTAGTGAAACCTAAAAATTAAAACTGTTACTGCCAACGAACTGTTTAAACTAGAGGAACGAAATTTGGTGAGCCAAGTGGGATTGGCATACTGATCATTACCTGAAAGTGTCATCAAGATTGGATGAAAATATGTGTGCTGAGATTTCAGGAAACTCGTAGTTTTTTGGAAGCTTGGCAACCCCTTTCCATGAAAGTGATTTGCGCCAGTCTCTGCTTAGGGCTACATCAATAGGAAACAAACCATAGAGACAGATCTTGGAACTACTTTATTTTGTCAAGTTTCAAAGAGCTAGCACAAACCGTGTTTGATTTAGAGTTCCAACAACATGTATCCATTAGGAGAAAACAGAGTGAAACCCAAAAATTAAAACTGTTACTGCCATCGAACGGTTTAACCTAGAAGAACGAAATTTGGTGATCCAAGGGGGATTGAGGTACTGATCATTACCTGAAAGGGTTATCAAGATTGGGTGAAAAAATGGGTGCTGATATTTCAGGAAACTCGTATTTTTTTGGAAGCTTGGCAACCCCTTTCCATGATAGTGGTTTCCGCCGGTCTCTGCTTAGGGCTACATCAATAGGAAACAAACCGTAGAAATAGAACTTGGAACTACTTTATTGTGTCAAGTTAAAAAGAGCTAGCACAAACCGTGTTTGATTTGGAGTTCCAAATACATGTATCCATATAGGAGAAAGCAGAGTGAAACATAAAATTAAAACTGTTACTGACAACGAACGGTTTAACCTAGAAGCACAAAATTTGGTGAGCCAAGTGGGATTGCGGTACTGATCATTACCTGAAAGTGTCATCAAGATTCGGTGAAAAATGTGTGCTGAGATTTCACGAAACTCGTAGTTTTTTGGAAGCTTGGCAACCCCATTCCATGTAAGTGATTTGCGCTGGTGTCTGCTTAGGTCTCCATCAATAGGAAAAAAACCATAAAGATAAAACTTGGAACTACTTTATTGTGTCAAGTTTCAAAGAGCTAGCACAAACCGTGTTTGATTTAGAGTTCCAACTACATGTATCCATACAGGAGAAAACAGAGTGAAACCTAAATATTAAAACTGTTACTGCCAATGAACGGTTTAACCTAGAAGAACGAAATTTGGTGAGCCAAGTGGGATTGGGGTACTGACAATTACCTGAAAGTGTCATCAAGTTGGGTGAAAAAATGTGGGCTGAGATTTCAGGAAACTCGTAGTTTTTTGGAAGCTTGGCAACCCCTTTCCATGAAAGTGATTTGCGCCGGTCTCTGATTAGGGCTACATCAATAGGAAACAAACCATAGAGATAGAACTTGGAACTACTTTATTGTGTCAAGTTTCAAAGAGCTAGCACAAACCGTGTTTGATTTAGAGTTCCAACTACATGTATCCATATAGGAGAAAACAGAGTGAAACCTAAAAATTAAAACTGTTACTGCCATCGAACGGTTTAACCTAGAATAATGAAATTTGCTGAGCCAAGTGGATTTGGGGTACTGATCATTACCTGAAAGTGTCATCAAGATTGGGTGAAAAATGTGTGCTGAGATTTCACGAAACTCGTATTTTTTTCTAAGCTTGACAACCCCTTTCCCTGAAAGTGATTTGCGCTGATGTCTGCTTAGGTCTACATCAATAGGAAACAAACCATAGAGATAAAACTTGGAACTACATTATTGTGTCAAGTTTCAAAGAGCTAGCACAAACCGTGTTTGATTTAGAGTTCCAACTACATGTATCCATACAGGAGAAAACAGAGTGAAACCTAAATATTAAAACTGTTACTGCCATGAACGGTTTAACCTAGAAGAATGAAATTTGGTGAGCCAAGTGGGATTGGGGTACTGACAATTACCTGAAAGTGTCATCAAGTTGGGTGAAAAAATTTGGGCTGAGATTTCAGGAAACTCGTAGTTTTTTGGAAGCTTGGCAACCCCTTTCCTTGAAAGTGATTTGCGCCGGTCTCTGATTAGGGCTACATCAATAGGAAACAAACCATAGAGATAGAACTTGGAACTACTTTATTGTGTCAAGTTTCAAAGAGCTAGCACAAACCGTGTTTGATTTAGAGTTCCAACTACATGTATCCATATAGGAGAAAACAGAGTGAAACCTAAAAATTAAAACTGTTACTGCCATCGAACGGTTTAACCTAGAACGAAATTTGCTGAGCCAAGTGGATTTGGGGTACTGATCATTACCTGAAAGTGTCATCAAGATTGGGTGAAAAAATGTGTGCTGAGATTTCAGGAAACTCGTAGTTTTTTGGAAGCTTGGAAACCCCTTTCCATGAAAGTGATTTGCGCCAGTCTCTGCTTAGGGCTACATCAATAGGAAACAAACCATAGAGACAGAACTTGGAACTACTTTATTGTGTCAAGTTTCAAAGAGCTAGCAAAAACCGTGTTTGATTTAGAGTTCCAACTACATGTATTCATATAGGAGAAAACAGAGTGAAACCTAAAAATTAAAACTGTTACTGCCAACGAACAGTTTAACCTAGAAGAACGAAATTTGGTGAGCCAAGTGGAATTGGGTACTGATCATGACCTGAAAGTGTCATCAAGATTGGGTGAAAAAATGTGTGCTGATATGTCATGAAACTCGTCGTTTTTTGGAATCTTGGCAACCCCTTTCCATGAAAGTGATTTGCACCGGTCTCTGCTTAGGGCTACATCAATAGGAAACAAACCATAGAGATAGAACTAGGAACTAATTTATTGTGTCAAGTTTCAAAGAGCTAGCACAAACCGTGTTTGATTTAGAGTTCCAACTACATGTATCCATATAGGAGAAAACAGAGTGAAACCTAAAAATTAAAACTCTTACTGCCAACGAACGGTTTAACCTAGAAGAACGAAATTTGGTGAGCCAAGTGGGATTGGGTACTGATCATTACCTGAAAGTGTCATCAAGATTGGGTGAAAAAATATGTGCTGAGATTTCAGGAAAATCGTAGTTTTTTGGAAGCTTCCAACCCCTTTCCAAAAAAGTGATTTGTGCCGGTCTCTGCTTAGGGCTACATCAATAGCAAACAAACCATAGAGATACCACTTGGAACTACATTCTTGTGTCAAGTTTCAAAGAGCTAGCACAAACCGTGTTTGATTTACAGTTCCATCTACATGTATCCATATAGGAGAAAACAGAGAGAAACCTAAAATGTTAAACTGTTACTGACAACAAACGGTTTAACCTAGAAGAACGAAATTTGGTGAGCCAAGTGGGATTGGGGTACTGATCATTGCCTGAAAGTGTCATCAAGGTTGGGTGAAAAAATGTGGGCTGATATTTCAGGAAACTCCTAGTTTTTTGGAAGCTTGGCAACCACTTTCCGTGAAAGTGATTTGCGCCAGTCTCTGCTTAGGGCTACATCAATAGGAAAGAAACCATAGAGATAGAACTTGGAACTACATTATTTTGTCAAGATTCAAAGAGCTAGCACAAACCGTGTTTGATTTACAGTTCCAACTACATGTATCCATATAGGAGAAAACAGAGAGAAACCTAAAAATTAAAACTGTTACTGCCAACGAATGGTTTAACCTAGAAGAACAAAATTTGGTGAGCCAAGTGGGATTGGGGTACTGATCATTACCTGAAAGTGTCATCAAGATTGGGTGAAAAAATGTGTGCTGAGATTTCAGGAAACTCGTAGTTTTTTGGAAGCTTGGAAACCCCTTTCCATGAAAGTGATTTGCGCCAGTCTCTGCTTAGGGCTACATCAATAGGAAACAAACCATAGAGACAGAACTTGGAACTACTTTATTGTGTCAAGTTTCAAAGAGCTAGCAAAAACCGTGTTTGATTTAGAGTTCCAACTGCATGTATTCATATAGGAGAAAACAGAGTGAAACCTAAAAATTAAAACTCTTACTGCCAACGAACGGTTTAACCTAGAAGAACGAAATTTGGTGAGCCAAGTGTGATTGGGGTAGTGATCATTACCTGAAAGTGTCATCAAGATTGGGTGAAAAAATATGTGCTGAGATTTCAGGAAAATCGTAGTTTTTTGGAAGCTTCCAACCCCTTTCCAAAAAAGTGATTTGTGCCTGTCTCTGATTAGGGCTACATCAATAGCAAACAAACCATAGAGATACAACTTGGAACTACACTATTGTGTCAAGTTTCAAAGAGCTAGCACAAACCGTGTTTGATTTACAGTTCCATCTACATGTATCCATATAGGAGAAAACAGAGAGAAACCTAAAAATTTAAACTGTTACTGCCAACAAACGGTTTAACCTAGAAGAACGAAATTTGGTGAGCCAAGTGGGATTGGGGTACTGATCATTGCCTGAAAGTGTCATCAAGGTTGGGTGAAAAAATGTGTGCTGAGATTTCAGGAAACTCGTAGTTATTTGGAAGCATAGAAACCCCTTTCATTGAAAGTGGTTTGCGCCGGTCTCTGCTTAGGGCTACATCAATACGAAACAAACCATAGAGATAGAACTTGGAACTACTTTATTGTGTCAAGTTTCAAAGAGCTAGCACAAACCGTGTTTGATTTAGAGTTCCAACTACATGTATCCATATAGGTGAAAACAGAGTGAAACCTAAAAATTAAAACTGTTACTGCCAACGAACGGTTTAACCTAGAAGAACGAAATTTGGTGGGCCAAGTGGGATTGGGGTACTGATCATTACCTGAAAGTGTCATCAAGATTGGGTTTAAAAATGTGTGCTGAGGTTTCAGGAAACTCGTAGTTATTTGGAAGCATGGCAACCCCTTTCCTTTAAAGTGGTTTGCGCAGGTCTCTGCTTAGGGCTACATGAATAGGAAACAAACCATAGAGATAGAACTTGGAACTACTTTATTGTGTCAAGTTTCAAAGAGCTAGCACAAACCGTGTTTGATTTATAGTTCCAACTACATGTATCCATATAGGAGAAAACAGAGTGAAACGTAAAAATTAAAACTGTTACTGCCAACGAACGGTTTAACCTAGAAGAATGAAATTTGGTGAGCCATGTGTGATTGGCGTACTGATCATTACCTGATAGTGTCATCAAGATTGGGTGAAAAAATGTGTGCTGAGATATCAGGAAACTCGTAGTTTTTTGGAAGCTTGGCAACCTCTTTCCGTGAAAGTGATTTGCGCCAGTCTCGGCTTAGGTCTTCATCAATAGAAAAAGAAACCATAGAGATAGAACTTGAAACTTCTTTATTGTGTCAAGTTTCAAAGAGGTAGCGCAAACCGTGTTTGATTTAGAGTTCCAACTACATGTATTTTAATAGGAGAAAAGAGAGTGAAACATAAAAATTAAAACTGTTACTGCCAACGAACAGTTTAACCTAGAAGAACGAAATTTGGTGAGCCAAGTGGAATTGGGTACTGATCATTACCTGAAAGTGTCATCAAGATTGGGTGAAAAAATATGTGCTGATATGTCATGAAACTCGTAGTTTTTTGGAATCTTGGCAACCCCTTTCCATGAAAGTGTTTTGCACCGGTCTCTGCTTAGGGCTACATCAATAGGAAACAAACCATAGAGATAGAACTAGGAACTAATTTATTGTGTCAAGTTTCAAAGAGCTAGCACAAACCGTGTTTGATTTAGAGTTCCAACTACATGTATCCATATAGGAGAAAACAGAGTGAAACCTAAAAATTAAAACGGTAAATGCCAACGAACGGTTTAACCTAGAAGAACGAAATTTTATGAGCCAAGTGGGATTGGGGTAGTGATCATTACCTGAAAGTGTCATCAAGATTGGGTTTAAAAATGTGTGCTGAGGTTTCAGGAAACTCGTAGTTATTTGGAAGCATGGCAACCCCTTTCCTTTCAAGTGGTTTGCGCAGGTCTCTGCTTAGGGCTACATGAATAGGAAACAAACCATAGAGATAGAACTTGGAACTACTTTATTGTGTCAAGTTTCAAAGAGCTAGCACAAACCATGTTTGATTTAGAGTTCCAACTACATGTATCCATATAGGAGAAAACAGAGTGAAACCTAAAAAATTAAAACTGTTACTGCCAACGAACGGTTTAACCTGGAAGAACGAAATTTGGTGAACCAAGTGGGATTGGCGTACTGATCATTACCTGAAAGTGTCATCAAGATTGGGTGAAAAAATGTGTGCTGAGATTTCAGGAAACTCGTAGTTTTGGCAAGCTTGGTAACACCTTTCCATGAAAGTGATTTGCGCCATTCTCTGCTTAGGGCTACATCAATAGGAAACAAACCATAGAGATAGAATTTGGAACTACTTTATTGTGTCAAGTTTCAAAGAGCTAGCACAAACCGTGTTTGATTTAGAGTTCCAACTACATGTATCCATATAGGAGAAAACAGAGTGAAACCTAAAAATTAAAACTGTAACTGCCAACGAACGGTTTAACCTAGAAGAACGAAATTTAGTGAACCACGTGGGATTGGGGTAGTGATCATTACCTGAAAGTGTCATCAAGATTGGGTGAAAAAATGTAGGCTGAGATTTCAGGAAACTCGTAGTATTTTGGAAGCTTGGTAACACCTTTCCATGAAAGTGATTTGCACCGGTCTCTGCTTAGGGCTACATCAATAGGAAACAAACCATAGAGATAGAACTTGGAACTAATTTATTGTGTCAAGTTTCAAAGAGCTAGCACAAACCGTGTTTGATTTAGAGTTCCAACTACATGTATCCTTATAGGAGAAAACAGAGTGAAACCTAAAAATTAAAACTCTTACTGCCAACGAACGGTTAAACCTAGAAGAAGGAAATTTGGTGAGCCAAGTGGGATCCGGTACTGATCATTACCTGAAAGTGTCATCAAGATTGGGTGAAAAAATGTGTGCTGAGATTTGAGGAAAATCGTAGTTTGTTGGAAGCTTCCAACCCCTTTCCAAAAAAGTGATTTCTGCCGGTCTCTGCTTAGGGCTACATCAATAGCAAACAAACCATAGAGATACAACTTGGAACTACATTATTGTGTCAAGTTTCAAAGAGCTAGCACAAACCGTGTTTGATTTACAGTTCCATCTACATGTATCCATATAGGAGAAAACAGAGAGAAACCTAAAAATTTAAACTGTTACTGCCAACAAACGGTTTAACCTAGAAGAACGAAATTTGGTGAGCCAAGTGGGATTGGGGTACTGATCATTGCCTGAAAGTGTCATCAAGGTTGGGTGAAAAAATGTGTGCTGAGATTTCAGGAAACCCGTAGTTTTTTGGAAGCTTGGCAACCCCTTTCCATGAAAGTGATTTGTGCAAGTCTCTGCTTAGGGCTACATCAATAGGAAACAAACCATAGAGATAGAACTTGGAACTACTTTATTGTTTCAAGTTTCAAAGAGCTAGCATAAACCGTGTTTGATTTAGAGTTCCAACTACATGTATCCCTACAGGAGAAAACAGAGTGAAACCTAAAAATTAAAACTGTTACTGCCAACGAACGGTTTAACCTAGAAGAATGAAATTTGGTGAGCCAAGTGGGATTGGGTTACTGATCATTACCTGAAAGTGTCATCAAGATTGGGTAAAAAAATGTGTGCTGAGATTTCAGGAAACTCGTAGTTATTTGGAAGCATGGCAACCCCTTTCCTTTAAAGTGGTTTGCGCAGGTCTCTGCTTAGGGCTACATGAATAGGAAACAAACCACAGAGATAGTACTTGGAACTACTTTATTTTGTCAAGTTTCAAAGAGCTAGCACAAACCGTGTTTGATTTAGAGTTCCAAATACATGTATCCATATAGAAGAAAACAGAGTGAAACCTAAAAATTAAAACTGTTACTGCCATCGAACGGTTTATCCTAGAAGAACGAAATTTGGTGAGCCTAGTGGGATTGGGGTACTGATCATTACCTGAAAGTGTCATCAAGATTGGGTGAAAAAATGTGTGCTGAGATTTCAGGAAACTCGTAGTTTTTTGAAGCTTGGCAACCCCTTTCCATGAAAGTGATTTGCACTGGTCTCTGCTTAGGGCTACATCAATAGCAAACAAACCATAGATATCGAACTTGGAACGACTTTATTGTGTCAAGTTTCAAAGAGCTAGCACAAACAGTGTTTGATTTACAGTTCCAACTACATGTATCCATATAATGGAGAAAACAGAGAGAAACCTAAAAATTAAAACTGTTATTGCCAACGAATGTTTTAACCTAGAAGAACGAAATTTGGTGAGCCACGTGGGATTGGGGTACTGATCATTACCTGAAAGTGTCATCAAGATTGGGTGAAAAAATGTGTGCTCAGATTTCAGGAAACTCGTAGTTTTTTGGAAGCTTGGCAACCCCTTTCATGAAAGTGATTTGCGCCAGTCTCTGCTTAGGGCTACATCAATAGGAAATAAACCATAGAGATAGAACTTGGAACTTCTTTATTGTGTCAAGTTACAAAGAGCTAGCACAAACCGTGTTTGATTTAGAGTTCCAACTACATGTATCCATATAGGAGAAAACAGAGAGAAACCTAAAAATTAAAACTGTTACTGCCAAAGAACGGTTTAACCTAGAAGAACAATATTTGGTGAGCCAAGTGGGATTGGGGTACTGATCATTACCTGAAAGTGTCATCAAGATTGGGTGAAAAATTGTGTGCTGAAATTTCAGGAAACTCGTAGTTTTTTGGAAGCTGGCAACCCCTTTCCATGAAAGTGATTTGCGCCGGTCTCTGCTAAGGGCTATATCAATAGGAAACAAACCATAGAAATAGAACTTGGAACTACTTTATTGTGTCAAGTTTCAAAGAGCTAGCACAAACAGTCTTTGATTTAGAGTTCCAACTACTTGTATCAATATAGGAGAAAACAGACTGAAACCTAATATTAAAACTGTTACTGCCAACGAACTGTTTAAACTAGAAGAACGAAATTTGGTGAGCCAAGTGGGATTGGGGTACTGATCATTACCTGAAAGTGTCATCAAGATTGGGTGAAAAATTGTGTGCTGAAATTTCAGGAAACTCGAAGTTTTTTGGAAGCTTGGCAACCCCTTTCCATGAAAGTGATTTGCGCCGGTCTCTGCTAAGGGCTACATCAATAGGAAACAAACCATAGAGATAGAACTTGGAACTACTTTATTGTGTCAAGTTTCAAAGAGCTAGCACAAACCGTGTTTCATTTAGAGTTCCAAATACATGTATCCATATAGGAGAAAACAGAGTGAAAACTAAAAATTAAAACTTTTACTGCCAACGAACGGTTTAACCTAGAAGAACAATATTTGGTGAGCCAAGTGGGCTTGGGGTAGTGATCATTACCTGAAAGTGTCATCAAGATTGGGTGAAAAAATGTGTGCTGAGATTTCAGAAAACTCGTAGTTTTTTGGAAGCTTGGCAACCCCTTTCCATGATAGTGATTTGCGCCGGTCTCTGCTTAGGGCTACATCAATAGGAAACAAACCATAGACATAGAACTTGGAACTACTTGATTGTGTCAAGTTTCAAGGAGCTAGCACAAACCGTGTTTGATTTAGAGTTCCAACTACATGTATCCATATAGAAGAAAACAGAGTGAAACCTAAAAATTAAAACTGTTACTGCCAACGAACGGTTTAACCTAGAAGAACGAAATTTGGTGAGCCAAGTGGGATTGGGGTAATGACCATTAAATGAAATTGTCATCAAGATTGGGTGAAAAAATGTGTGCTGAGATTTCAGGAAACTCGTATTTGTTTGGAAGCTTCCAACCACATTCAAAAAAAGTGATTTGCGCTGGTCTCTGCTTAGGGCTACATCAATAGCACACAAACCATAGATATAGAACTTGGAACGACTTTATAGTGTCAAGTTTCAAAGAGATAGCACAAACCGTGTTTGATTTACAGTTCCAAATACATGTATCCATATAATGGAGAAAACAGAGAGAAACCTAAAAATTAAAACTGTTACTGCCAACGAATGGTTTAACCTAGAAGACGAAATTTGGTGAGCCACGTGGGATTGGGGTACTGATCATTACCTGAAAGTGTCATCAAGATTGGGTGAAAAAATGTGTGCTGAGATTTCAGGAAACTCTTTGTTTTTTTGAAGATTTGCAACCCCTTTCCATGAAAGGGATTTGCGCCAGTCTCTGCTTAGGGCTACATCAATAGGAAAAAAAAAACATAGAGATAGAACTTGGAACTACTTTATTGTGTCAAGTTTCAAAGAGCTAGCACAAACAGTGTTTGATTTAGAGTTCCAACTACATGTATCCATATAGAAGAAAACAGAGTGAAACCTAAAAATTAAAACTGTTACTGCCAACAAACGGTTTAACCTAGAAGAACGAAATTTGGTTAGCCACGTAGGATTTGGGTACTGAACATTACCTGAAAGTGTCATCAAGATTGGGTGAAAAAATGTATGCTGAGATTTCAGGAAACTCGTAGTGTTTTGGAAGCATGGCAACCCCTTTCCATGAAAGTGGTTTGCGCCGGTCTCTGCTTAGGGCTACATCAATAGGAAACAAACCATAGAGATAGAACTTGGAAGTACTTTGTTGTGTCAAGTTTCAAAGAGCTAGCACAAACCGTGTATGATTTAGAGTTCCAACTACATGTGTCCATATAGGTGAAAACAGAGTGAAACCTAAGAATTAAAACTGTTACTGCCAACGAACGGTTTAACCTAGACGAACGAAATGTGGTGGGCCAAGTGGGATTGGGGTACTGATCATTACCTGAAAGTGTCATCAAGATTGGGTGAAAAAATGTGTGCTGAGATTTCAGGAAACTCGTATTTTTTTGGAAGCTTCCAACCCCTTTCCAAAAAAGTGATTTTCGCTGGTCTCTGCTTAGGGCTACATCAATAGCAAAAAAAACCATAGATATAGAACTTGAAACGACTTTATAGTGTCAAGTTTCAAAGAGCTAGCACAAACCGTGTTTGATTTACAGTTGCAACTACATGTATCCATATATTGGAGAAAACAGAGAGAAACCTAAAAATTAAAACTGTTACTGCCAACGAATGGTTTAACCTAGAAGAACGAAATTTGGTGAGCCAAGTGGGATTGGGGTACTGATGATTACCTGAAAGTGTCATCAAGATTGGGTGAAAAATTGTGTGCTGAAATTTCAGGAAACTCGTAGTTATTTGGAAGCTTGGCAACCCCTTTCTTTGAAAGTGATTTGCGCCGGTCTCTCCTAAGGGCTACATCAATAGGAAACAAACCATGGAGATAGAACTTGGAACTACTTTATTGTGTCAAGTTTCAAAGAGCTAGCACAAACCGTGTTTGATTTAGAGTTCCAACTACATGTATCCATATAGGAGAAAACTGTGTGAAACCTAAAAATTTAAACTCTTACTGCCAACGAACGGTTTAACCTAGAAGAACAATATTTGGTGAGCCAAGTGGGCTTGGGGTACTGATCATTACCTGAAAGTGTCATCAAGATTGGGTGAAAAAATGTGTGCTGAGATTTCAGAAAACTCGTAGTTTTTTGGAAGCTTAGCAACCCCTTTCCAAGAAAGTGATTTGCGCCGGTCTCTGCTTAGGGCTACATCAATAGGAAACAAACCATAGACATAGAACTTGGAACTACTTTATTGTGTCAAGTTTCAAAGAGCTAGCACAAACCGTGTTTGATTTAGAGTTCCAACTACATGTATCCATATAGAAGAAAACAGAGTGAAACCTAAAAATTAAAACTGTTACTGCCAACGAACGGTTTAACCTAGAAGAACGAAATTTGGTGAGCCACGTGGGATTGGGGTACTGATCATTAGCTGAAAGTGTCATCAAGAATGGGTGAAAAAATGTGTGCTGCCAGGAAACGTAGTTTTTTGGAATCTTGGCAACCCCTTTCCATGGAAGTGATTTGCACCGGTCTCTGCTTAGGGCTATATCAATAGGAAACAAACCATAGAGATAGAACTTGGAACTAGTTTATTGTGTCAAGTTTCAAAGAGCTAGCATAAACCGTGTTTGATTTATAGTTCCAACTATATGTATCCATATAGGAGAAAACAGAGTGCAACCTAAAAATTAAAACTGTTACTGCCAAAGAACGGTTTAACCTGGAAGAAAGAAATTTGGTGAGCCAAGTGGGATTGATGAACAGATCATTACCTGAAAGTGTCATCAAGATTGGGTGAAAGAATGTGTGCTGATATTTCAGGAAACTCGTAGTTTTTTGGAAGCTTGGCAACGCCTTTCCATGAAAGTGATTTGCGCCAGTCTCTGCTTAGGGCTACATCAATAGGAAACAAACCATAGAGATAGAACTTGGAAATACTTTATTGTGTCAAGTTTCAAAGAGCTAGTACAAACCGTTTTTGATTTAGAGTTCCAACTACATGTATCCATATAGGAGGAAACAGAGTGAAACCTAAAAATTCAAACTGTTTCTGCCAATGAATGGTTTAACCTGGAAGAACAAAATGGGCTGAGCCAAGTGGGATTGGGGTACTGATCATTACCTGAAAGTGTCATCAAGATTGGGTGAAAAAATGTGTGCTGAGACTTCAGGAAACTCGTAGTTTTTTGGAAGCTTGGCAATCCCTTTCCATGAAAGTGATTCGCGCCAGTCTCTGCTTAGTGCTACATCAATAGGAAACAAACCATAGAGATAGAAATTGGAACTCCTTTATTGTGTCAAGTTTCAAAGAGCTAGCACAAACCGTGTTTGATTTAGAGTTCCAACTACATGTATCCATATAGGAGAAAACAGAGTGAAACCTAAAAATTAAAACTGTTACTGCCACCCAACGGTTTAACCTAGAGGAACGAAATTTGGTGAGCCAAGTGGGATTGCGGTACTGATCATTTCCTGAAAGTGTCATCAAGATTGGGTGAAAAATATGTGCTGAGATTTCACCAAACTCGTAGTTTTTTGGAAGCTTGGCCACCCCTTTCCATGTAAGTGATTTGCGCCGGTCTCTGCTTATGGCTACATCAATAGGAAACAAACCATAGAGATAGAACTTGGAACTACTCTATTGTGTAAAAGTTTCAAAGAGCTAGCACAAGCCGTGTTTGATTTAGAGTTCCAAATACATGTATAAATATAGGAGAAAACAGAGTGAAACCTAAAAATTAAAACTGTTACTGCCAACGAACGGTTTAACCTAAAAGAACGAAATTTGGTGAGCCAAGTGTTGATTGGGGTACTGATCACTACCTGAAAGTGTCATCAAGTTTGGGTGAAAAAATGTGTAGTGAGATTTCAGGAAACTCGTAGTTTTTTGGAAGCTTGGCAACCCCTTTCCATGAAAGGGATTTGCAAGGTCTCTGCTTAGGGCTACATCAATAGGAAACAAACCATAGAGATAGAACTTGGAACTACTTTATTGTGTCAAGTTTCAAATAGCTAGCACAAACCGTGTTTGATTTAGAGTTCCAACTACATGTATCCATAAAGGAGAAAACAGAGTGAAACCTAAAATTTAAAACTGTTACTGCCTACGAACGGTTTAACCTAGAGGAACGAAATTTGGTGAGCCAGTGGGATTGGGGTACTGATCATTACCTGAAAGTGTCATCAGGATTGGGTGAAAAAATGTGTGCTGAGATTTCAGGAAACTCGTAGTTTTTTGGAAGCTTGAAAACCCCGTTCCATGAAAGTGATTTGTGCCGGTCTCTGCTTAGGGCTACATCAATAGGAAACAAACCATAGAGATAGAACTTGGAACTACTTTATTGTGTAATAGTTTCAAAGAGCTAGCACAAACCGTGTTTGATTTAGAGTTCCAACTATGTGTATCCATATAGGAGAAAACAGAGTGAAACCTAAAAATTAAAACTGTTACTGCCACCCAACGGTTTAACCTAGAGGAACGAAATTTGGTGATCCAAGTGGGATTGGGGTACTGATCATTACATGAAAGTGTCATCAAGATTGGGTGAAAAAAATGTGTGCTGAGATTTCAGGTACCTCGTAGTTTTTTTGAAGCTTGGCAACTCCTTTCCATGAAAGTGATTTGGGCAGGTCTCTGCTTAGGGCGACATCAATAGGAAACAAACCGTGGAGATAGAACTTGGAACTACTGTATTGTCAAGTTTCAAAGAGCTAGCACAAACCGTGTTTGATTTAGAGTTCCAAATACATGTATCCATAAAGGAGAAAACAGAGTGAAACCTAAAAATTAAAACTCTTACTGCCATCGATCGGATTAACCTAGAAGAACGAAATTTGGTGAGCCAAGTGGGTTGGGGTACTGATCATTACCTGAAGGTGTCATCAAGATTGGTTGAAAAAATGTGTGCTGAGATTTCAGGAAACTCGTAGTTTTTTGGAAGCTTGGCAACCCCTTTCCATGAACGTGGTTTCCGCCGCTCTCTGCTTAGGGCTACAGCAATAGGAAACAAACCATAGAGATAGAACTTGGAACTACTTTATTGTGTCAAGTTTCAAAGAGCCATCACAAACCGTGTTTGATTTAGAGTTCCATCGACATGTATCCAATAGGAGAAAACAGAGTGAAACCTAAAAATTAAAACTGTTACTGCCAACGAAAGGTTTAACCTGGAAGAATGAAATTTGGTGAGCCAAGTGGGATTGGGGTACTGATCATTACCTGAAAGTGTCATCAAGATTGGGTGAAAAAATGTGTGCTGAGATTTCAGGAAACTCGTAGTTTTTTGGAAGCTTGGCAACCCATTTAGATGAAAGTAATTTGCGGTGGTCTCTACTTAGGGGTACATCAATAGGAAACAAACCATAGAGGTAGAACTTGGAACTACTTTATTGTGTCAAGTTTCAAAGAGCTAGCACAAACCGTGTTTGATTTAGAGTTCCAACTACATGTATCCATATAGGAGAGAACAGAGTGAAAGATAAAAATTAAAACTGTTACTGACATCGAACGGTTTAACCTAGAAGAACGAAATTAAGTGAGCCTAGTGGGATTGGCGTACTGATCATTACCTGAAAGTGTCATCAAGATTGGGTGAAAAAATGCGTGCTGAGATTTCAAAAAACTCGTAGTTTTTTGGAAGCTTGGCAACTCCTTTCCATGAAAGTGATTTGCGGTGGTCTCTGTTTAGGGCTACATCAATAGGAAACAAACCATAGAGATAGAACTTGGAACTACTTTATTGTGTCAAGTTGCAAAGAGCTAGCACAAACCGTGTTTGATTTAGAGTTCCAACTACATGTATCCATATAGGAGAAAACAGAGTGAAAACTAAAAATTAAAACTGTTACTGCCAACGAACTGTTTAACCTAGAAGAACAAAAATTGGTGAGCCAAGTGGCATTGGGGTACTGATCATTACCTGAAAATGTCATCAAGATTGGGTGAAAAAATGTGTGCTGAGATTTCAGGAAACTCGTAGTTTTTTGGAAGCTTGGAACCCCATTTCCATGAAAGTGATTTGCGGTGGTCTCTTCTTAGGGCTACATCAATAGGAAACAAACCATAGAGATAGAACTTGGAACTACTTTATTGTGTCAGGTTTCAAAGAGCTAGCACAAACCGTGTTTGATTTAGAGTTCCAAATACATGTATCCATATAGGAGAAAACAGAGTGAAACCTAAAAATTAAAACTGTTACTGCCAACGAACGGTTTAACCTAGAAGAACGAAATTTGGTGAGCCAAGTTTGATTGGGGTACTGATCATTTCCTGAAAGTGTCATCAAGATTGGGTGAAAAAATGTGGGCTGAGATTTCAGGAAACTCGTAGTTTTCTGGAAGCTTGGCAACTTCTTTCCATGCAAGTGATTTGCGCCGGTCTCTGCTTAGGGCTACATCAATAGGAAACAAACCATAGAGACATAACTTGGAACTACTTCATTGTGTCAAGTTTCAAAGAGCTAGCACAAACCGTGTTTGATTTAGAGTTCCAACTACATGTATCCATAAAGGAGAAAACAGAGTAAAACCTAAAAATTAAAACTGTTACTGCCAAACAATGGTTTAACCTAGAAGAACGAAATTTGGTGAGCCAATTGGGATTGGGGTACTGATCATTACCTGAAAGTTTCATCAAGATTGGGTGAAAAAATGTGTGCTGAGATTTCAGGAAACGGGTAGTTTTTTGGAAGCTTGGCAACCCCTTTCCATGAAAGTGAATTGCGCCGGTCTCTGCTTAGGGCTACAACAATAGGAAACAAACCGTAGAGATAGAACTTGGAACTACTTTATTGTGTCAAGTTTCAAAGAGCTAGCACAAACCGTGTTGGATTTAGAGTTCCAACTACATGTATCCATATATGAGAAAACAGAGTGAAACCTAAAAATTAAAACTGTTACTGACAACGAACGCTTTAACCTAGAAGAATGAAAATTGGTGAGCCAAGTGGGATTGGGTTACTGATCATTACCTGAAAGTGTCATCAAGATTGTGTGAAAAAAATGTGTGCTGAGATTTCAGGAAATCGTTGTTTTTTGGAAGCTTGGCAACCCCTTTCTATGAAAGTGATTTGCGGTGGTCTCTGCTTAGGGCTACATCAATAGGAAACAAACCATAGAGATAGAACTTGGAACTACTTTATTGTGTCAAGTTTCAAAGAGCTAGCACAAACCGTGTTTGATTTAGAGTTCCAACTACATGTATCCACATATGAGAAAACAGAGTGAAACCTAAAAATTAAAAATGTTACTGCCAACGATCGGTTTAACCTAGTAGAACGAAATTTGGTGACCCTAGTGGGATTGGCATACTGATAATTACCTGAAAGTGTCATCAAGATTGAATGAAAAAATGTGTGCTGAGATTTCAGGAAACTCGTAGTTTTTTGGAAGCTTGGCAACCCCTTTCCATGAAAGGGATTTTTCGCCAGTCTCTGCTTAGGGCTACATCAATAGGAAACAATCCATAGAGATAGAATTTGGAACTACTTTATTGTGTCAAGTTCAAAGAGCTAGCACAAACCGTGTTTGATTTAGAGTTCCAACTACATGTATCCATATAGGAGAAAACAGAGTGAAACCTAAAAATTAAAACTTTTACTGCAAACGAACGGTTTAACCTAGAAGAACGAAATTTGGTGAGCCAAGTGGGATTGGGGTACTGTTCATAACCTGAAAGTGTCATCAAGATTGGGTGAAAAAATGTGTACTGAGATTTCAGGAAACTCGTAGTTTTTTGGAAGATTCGCAACCCCTTTCCATGCAAGTGAATTGCGCGGGTCTCTGCTTAGGGCTACATCAATAGGAAACAAACCATAGAGATAGATCTTGGAACTACTTTATTGTGTCATGTTTCAAAGAGCTAGCACAAACCGTGTTTGATTTAGAGTTGCAACTACGTGTAGCCATATAGGAGAAAACAGAGTGAAACCTAAAAATCAAAACCGTTACTGCCAACGAACGGTTTAACCTAGATGAACGAAATTTGGTGAGCCAAGTGGGAATGGGGTACTGATCATTACCTGAAAGAGTGATCAAGATTGGGTGAAAAAATGTGTGCTGAAATTTCAGGAAACTCACATTTTTTTGGAAGCTTGGCAACCCCTTTCCATTAAAGTGATTTGCGCCAGTCTCTCCTTAGGGCTACATCAATAGGAAACAAACCGTAGAGATAGAACTTGGAACTACTTTATTGTGTCAAGTTTCAAAGAGCTAGCACAAACCGTGTTTGATTTAGAGTTCCAACTACATGTATCCATATAGAAGAAAACAGAGTGAAACTTAAAAATTAAAACTGTTACTACCAACGAACGGTTTAACCTAGAGGAAAGAAATTTTGTGAGCCAAGTGGGATTGGGGTACTGATCATTACCTGAAAGTGTCATCAAATTGGGTGAAAAATGTGTGCTGAGATATCAGGAAACTCCTAGTATTTTGGAAGCTTGGCAACCCCTTTCCATGAAAGTGATTTGCACCGGTCTCTGCTTAGGGCTCCATCAATAGGAAACAAACCATGGAGATAGAACATGGAACTACTTTATTGTGTCAAGTTTCAAAGAGCTAACACAAACCATGTTTGATTTAGAGTTCCAACTACATGTATCCATATAGGAGAAAACAGAGTGAAACCTAAAAATTAAAACTGTTACTGCCAATGAACGGTTTATCCTAGAAGAATGAAATTTGGTGAGCCAAGTGGGACTGGGGTACAGATCATTACCTGAAAGTGTCATCAAGATTGGGTGAAAAAAATGTGTGCTGAGATTTCAGGAAACTCGTAGATTTTTGGAAGCTTGTCAACCCCTTTCCATGAAAGTGATTTGCGCCAGTCTCTGCTTAGGGCTACATCAATAGGAAACAAACCATAGAGATAGAACTTGGAACTACTGTATTGTGTCAAGTTTCAAAGAGCTAGCACAGACCGTGTTTGATTTAGATTTCCAACTACATGTGTCCATATAGGAGAAAACAGAGTGAAACCTAAAAATTAAAACTCTTACTGCCATCGATCGGATTAACCTAGAAGAACGAAATTTGGTGAGCCAAGTGGGTTGGGGTACTGATCATTACCTGAAAGTGTCATCAAGATTGGTTGAAAAAATGTGTGCTGAGATTTCAGGAAACTCGTAGTTTTTTGGAAGCTTGGCAACCCCTTTCCATGAACGTGGTTTCCGCCGCTCTCTGCTTAGGGCTACAGCAATAGGAAACAAACCATAGAGATAGAACTTGGAACTACTTTATTGTGTCAAGTTTCAAAGAGCCATCACAAACCGTGTTTGATTTAGAGTTCCATCTACATGTATCCAATAGGAGAAAACAGAGTGAAACCTAAAAATTAAAACTGTTACTGCCAACGAAAGGTTTAACCTGGAAGAATGAAATTTGGTGAGCCAAGTGGGATTGGGGTACTGATCATTACCTGAAAGTGTCATCAAGATTGGGTGAAAAAATGTGTGCTGAGATTTCAGGAAACTCGTAGTTTTTAGGAAGCTTGGCAACCCATTTAGATGAAAGTAATTTGCGGTGGTCTCTACTTAGGGGTACATCAATAGGAAACAAACCATAGAGGTAGAACTTGGAACTACTTTATTGTGTCAAGTTTCAAAGAGCTAGCACAAACCGTGTTTGATTTAGAGTTCCAACTACATGTATCCATATAGGAGAGAACAGAGTGAAAGATAAAAATTAAAACTGTTACTGCCATCGAACGGTTTAACCTAGAAGAACGAAATAAAGTGAGCCTAGTGGGATTGGCGTACTGATCATTACCTGAAAGTGTCATCAAGATTGGGTGAAAAAATGTGTGCTGAGATTTCAAAAAACTCGTAGTTTTTTGGAAGCTTGGCAACTCCTTTCCATGAAAGTGATTTGCGGAGGTCTCTGTTTAGGGCTACATCAATAGGAAACAAACCATAGAGATAGAACTTGGGACTACTTTATTGTGTCAAGTTTCAAACAGCTAGCACAAACCGTGTTTGATTAGAGTTCCAACTACATGTATCCATATAGGAGAAAACAGAGTGAAAACTAAAAATTAAAACTGTTACTGCCAACGAAGGGTTTAACCTAGAAGAACGAAATTTGGTGAGCCAAGTGGGATTGGGGTACTGATCATTTCCTGAAAGTGTCATCAAGATTGGGTGAAAAAATGTGGGCTGAGATTTCAGGAAACTCGTAGTTTTCTGGAAGCTTGGCAACTTCTTTCCATGCAAGTGATTTGCGCCGGTCTCTGCTTAGGGCTACATCAATAGGAAACAAACCATAGAGACATAACTTGGAACTAATTTATTGTGTCAAGTTTCAAAGAGCTAGCACAAACCGTGTTTGATTTAGAGTTCCAACAACATGTATCCATTAGGAGAAAACATGGTGAAACCTAAAAATTAAAACTGTTACTGCAATCGAAAGGTTTAACCTAGAAGAACTAAATTTGGTGAGCCAAGTGGGATTGGGGTACTGATCATTACCTGAAAGTGTCATCAAGATTGGGTTAAAAAATGTGTGCTGATATTTCAGGAAACTCGTAGTTTTTTGCAAGCTTGGCAACCCCTTTCCATGAAAGTGATTTGTGCCAGTCTCTGCTTAGGGCTACATCAATAGGAAACAAATCATAGAGATAGAACTTGGAACTACTTTATTGTGTCAAGTTTCCAAGTGCTAGCACAAACGGTGTTTGATTTAGTGTTCCAACTACATGTATCCATAAAGGAGAAAACAGAGTAAAACCTAAAAATTAAAACTGTTACTGCCACCCAATGGTTTAACCTAGAAGAACGAAATTTGGTGAGCCAATTGGGATTGGGGTACTGATCATTACCTGAAAGTTTCATCAAGATTGGGTGAAAAAATGTGTGCTGAGATTTCAGGAAACTCGTAGTTTTTTGGAAGCTTGGCAACCCCTTTCCATGAAAGTGAATTGCGCCGGTCTCTGCTTAGGGCTACAACAATAGGAAACAAACCATAGAGATAGAACTTGGAACTACTTTATTGTGTCAAGTTTCAAAGAGCTAGCACAAACCGTGTTGGATTTAGAGTTCCAAATACATGTATCCACATATGAGAAAACAGAGTGAAACCTAAAAATTAAAAATGTTACTGCCAACGATCGGTTTAACCTAGAAGAACGAAATTTGGTGACCCTAGTGGGATTGGCATACTGATCATTACCTGAAAGTGTCATCAAGATTGAATGAAAAAATGTGTGCTGAGATTTCAGGAAACTCATAGTTTTTTGGAAGCTTGGCAACCCCTTTCCATGAAAGGGATTTTTCGCCGGTCTCTGCTTAGGGCTACATCAATAGGAAACAATCCATAGAGATAGAATTTGGAACTACTTTATTGTGTCAAGTTTCAAAGAGCTAGCACAAACCGTGTTTGATTTAGAGTTCCAACTACATGTATCCATATAGGAGAAAACAGAGTGAAACCTAAAAATTATAACTGTTACTGCCAACGAACGGTTTAACCTAGAAGAACGAAATTTGGTGAGCCAAGTGGGATTGGGGAACTGATCATTACCAGAAAGTGTCATCAAGATTGGGTGAAAAAATGTGTGCTGAGATTTCAGGAAACTCGTAGTTTTTTGGAAGCTTGGCAACCCATTTCCATAAAAGTGATTTGCGCCAGTCTCTGCTTAGGGCTACATCAATAGGAAACAATCCATAGAGATAGAACTTGGAACTACTTTATTGTGTCAAGTTTCAAAAAGCTAGCACAAACCGTGTTTGATTTAGAGTTCCAACTACATGTATCCTTATAGGATAAAACAGAGTGAATCCTAAAAATTAAAACTTTTACTGCCAACGAACGGTTTAACCTAGAAGAATCAAATTTGGTGAGCCAAGTGGGATTGTGGTACTGATCATTACCTGAAAGTGTCATCAAGATTGGGTGAAAAAATGTGTGCTGAGATTTCAGGAAACTCGTAGTTTTTTGGAAGCTTGGCAACCCCTTTCCATGTAAGTGATTTGCGCCGGTCTCTGCTTAGGGCTACATCAATAGGAAACAAACCATAGAGATAGAACTTGGAACTACTTTATTGTGTCAAGTTTCAAAGAGCTAGCACAAACCGTGTTTGATTTAGAGTTCCAACTTCATGTTTCCATATAGGAGAAAACAAAGTGAAACCTAAAAATTTAAAGTGTTACTGCCACCGAACGGTTTAACCTAGAAGAACGAAATTTGGTGAGCCAAGTGGGATTGGGGTACAGATCATTACCTGAAAGTGTCATCAAGATTGGGTGAAAAAATGTGTGCTGAGATTTCAGGAAACTCGTAGATTTTTGGAAGCTTGTCAACCCCTTTTTATGAAAGTGATTTGCGCCGGTCTCTGCTTAGGGCTACATCAATAGGAAGGAAACCATAGAGACAGAACTTGGAACTACTGTATTGTGTCAAGTTTCAAAGAGCTAGCACAGACCGTGTTTGATTTAGAGTTCCAACTATATGTGTCCATATAGGAGAAAACAGAGTGAAACCTAAAAATTATAACTGTTACTGCCAACGAACGGTTTAACCTAGAAGAACGAAATTTGGTGAGCCAAGTTTGATTGGGGTACTGATCATTTCCTGAAAGTGTCATCAAGATTGGGTGAAAAAATGTGGGCTGAGATTTCAGGAAACTCGTAGTTTTCTGGAAGCTTGGCAACTTCTTTCCATGCAAGTGATTTGCGCCGGTCTCTGCTTAGGGCTACATCAATAGGAAACAAACCATAGAGACATAACTTGGAACTACTTCATTGTGTCAAGTTTCAAAGAGCTAGCACAAACCGTGTTTGATTTAGAGTTCCAACTACATGTATCCATAAAGGAGAAAACAGAGTAAAACCTAAAAATTAAAACTGTTACTGCCAAACAATGGTTTAACCTAGAAGAACGAAATTTGGTGAGCCAATTGGGATTGGGGTACTGATCATTACCTGAAAGTTTCATCAAGATTGGGTGAAAAAATGTGTGCTGAGATTTCAGGAAACTGGTAGTTTTTTGGAAGCTTGGCAACCCCTTTCCATGAAAGTGAATTGCGCCGGTCTCTGCTTAGGGCTACAACAATAGGAAACAAACCGTAGAGATAGAACTTGGAACTACTTTATTGTGTCAAGTTTCAAAGAGCTAGCACAAACCGTGTTGGATTTAGAGTTCCAACTACATGTATCCATATATGAGAAAACAGAGTGAAACCTAAAAATTAAAACTGTTACTGACAACGAACGCTTTAACCTAGAAGAATGAAAATTGGTGAGCCAAGTGGGATTGGGTTACTGATCATTACCTGAAAGTGTCATCAAGATTGTGTGAAAAAAATGTGTGCTGAGATTTCAGGAAATCGTTGTTTTTTGGAAGCTTGGCAACCCCTTTCTATGAAAGTGATTTGCGGTGGTCTCTGCTTAGGGCTACATCAATAGGAAACAAACCATAGAGATAGAACTTGGAACTACTTTATTGTGTCAAGTTTCAAAGAGCTAGCACAAACCGTGTTTGATTTAGAGTTCCAACTACATGTATCCACATATGAGAAAACAGAGTGAAACCTAAAAATTAAAAATGTTACTGCCAACGATCGGTTTAACCTAGTAGAACGAAATTTGGTGACCCTAGTGGGATTGGCATACTGATAATTACCTGAAAGTGTCATCAAGATTGAATGAAAAAATGTGTGCTGAGATTTCAGGAAACTCGTAGTTTTTTGGAAGCTTGGCAACCCCTTTCCATGAAAGGGATTTTTCGCCAGTCTCTGCTTAGGGCTACATCAATAGGAAACAATCCATAGAGATAGAATTTGGAACTACTTTATTGTGTCAAGTTCAAAGAGCTAGCACAAACCGTGTTTGATTTAGAGTTCCAACTACATGTATCCATATAGGAGAAAACAGAGTGAAACCTAAAAATTAAAACTTTTACTGCAAACGAACGGTTTAACCTAGAAGAACGAAATTTGGTGAGCCAAGTGGGATTGGGGTACTGTTCATAACCTGAAAGTGTCATCAAGATTGGGTGAAAAAATGTGTACTGAGATTTCAGGAAACTCGTAGTTTTTTGGAAGATTCGCAACCCCTTTCCATGCAAGTGAATTGCGCGGGTCTCTGCTTAGGGCTACATCAATAGGAAACAAACCATAGAGATAGATCTTGGAACTACTTTATTGTGTCATGTTTCAAAGAGCTAGCACAAACCGTGTTTGATTTAGAGTTGCAACTACGTGTAGCCATATAGGAGAAAACAGAGTGAAACCTAAAAATCAAAACCGTTACTGCCAACGAACGGTTTAACCTAGATGAACGAAATTTGGTGAGCCAAGTGGGAATGGGGTACTGATCATTACCTGAAAGAGTGATCAAGATTGGGTGAAAAAATGTGTGCTGAAATTTCAGGAAACTCACATTTTTTTGGAAGCTTGGCAACCCCTTTCCATTAAAGTGATTTGCGCCAGTCTCTCCTTAGGGCTACATCAATAGGAAACAAACCGTAGAGATAGAACTTGGAACTACTTTATTGTGTCAAGTTTCAAAGAGCTAGCACAAACCGTGTTTGATTTAGAGTTCCAACTACATGTATCCATATAGGAGAAAACAGAGTGAAACTTAAAAATTAAAACTGTTACTACCAACGAACGGTTTAACCTAGAGGAAAGAAATTTTGTGAGCCAAGTGGGATTGGGGTACTGATCATTACCTGAAAGTGTCATCAAATTGGGTGAAAAATGTGTGCTGAGATATCAGGAAACTCCTAGTATTTTGGAAGCTTGGCAACCCCTTTCCATGAAAGTGATTTGCACCTGTCTCTGCTTAGGGCTCCATCAATAGGAAACAAACCATGGAGATAGAACATGGAACTACTTTATTGTGTCAAGTTTCAAAGAGCTAACACAAACCATGTTTGATTTAGAGTTCCAACTACATGTATCCATATAGGAGAAAACAGAGTGAAACCTAAAAATTAAAACTGTTACTGCCAATGAACGGTTTATCCTAGAAGAATGAAATTTGGTGAGCCAAGTGGGACTGGGGTACAGATCATTACCTGAAAGTGTCATCAAGATTGGGTGAAAAAAATGTGTGCTGAGATTTCAGGAAACTCGTAGATTTTTGGAAGCTTGTCAACCCCTTTCCATGAAAGTGATTTGCGCCAGTCTCTGCTTAGGGCTACATCAATAGGAAACAAACCATAGAGATAGAACTTGGAACTACTGTATTGTGTCAAGTTTCAAAGAGCTAGCACAGACCGTGTTTGATTTAGATTTCCAACTACATGTGTCCATATAGGAGAAAACAGAGTGAAACCTAAAAATTAAAACTCTTACTGCCATCGATCGGATTAACCTAGAAGAACGAAATTTGGTGAGCCAAGTGGGTTGGGGTACTGATCATTACCTGAAAGTGTCATCAAGATTGGTTGAAAAAATGTGTGCTGAGATTTCAGGAAACTCGTAGTTTTTTGGAAGCTTGGCAACCCCTTTCCATGAACGTGGTTTCCGCCGCTCTCTGCTTAGGGCTACAGCAATAGGAAACAAACCATAGAGATAGAACTTGGAACTACTTTATTGTGTCAAGTTTCAAAGAGCCATCACAAACCGTGTTTGATTTAGAGTTCCATCTACATGTATCCAATAGGAGAAAACAGAGTGAAACCTAAAAATTAAAACTGTTACTGCCAACGAAAGGTTTAACCTGGAAGAATGAAATTTGGTGAGCCAAGTGGGATTGGGGTACTGATCATTACCTGAAAGTGTCATCAAGATTGGGTGAAAAAATGTGTGCTGAGATTTCAGGAAACTCGTAGTTTTTAGGAAGCTTGGCAACCCATTTAGATGAAAGTAATTTGCGGTGGTCTCTACTTAGGGGTACATCAATAGGAAACAAACCATAGAGGTAGAACTTGGAACTACTTTATTGTGTCAAGTTTCAAAGAGCTAGCACAAACCGTGTTTGATTTAGAGTTCCAACTACATGTATCCATATAGGAGAGAACAGAGTGAAAGATAAAAATTAAAACTGTTACTGCCATCGAACGGTTTAACCTAGAAGAACGAAATAAAGTGAGCCTAGTGGGATTGGCGTACTGATCATTACCTGAAAGTGTCATCAAGATTGGGTGAAAAAATGTGTGCTGAGATTTCAAAAAACTCGTAGTTTTTTGGAAGCTTGGCAACTCCTTTCCATGAAAGTGATTTGCGGAGGTCTCTGTTTAGGGCTACATCAATAGGAAACAAACCATAGAGATAGAACTTGGGACTACTTTATTGTGTCAAGTTTCAAACAGCTAGCACAAACCGTGTTTGATTAGAGTTCCAACTACATGTATCCATATAGGAGAAAACAGAGTGAAAACTAAAAATTAAAACTGTTACTGCCAACGAAGGGTTTAACCTAGAAGAACGAAATTTGGTGAGCCAAGTGGGATTGGGGTACTGATCATTTCCTGAAAGTGTCATCAAGATTGGGTGAAAAAATGTGGGCTGAGATTTCAGGAAACTCGTAGTTTTCTGGAAGCTTGGCAACTTCTTTCCATGCAAGTGATTTGCGCCGGTCTCTGCTTAGGGCTACATCAATAGGAAACAAACCATAGAGACATAACTTGGAACTACTTTATTGTGTCAAGTTTCAAAGAGCTAGCACAAACCGTGTTTGATTTAGAGTTCCAACAACATGTATCCATTAGGAGAAAACATGGTGAAACCTAAAAATTAAAACTGTTACTGCAATCGAAAGGTTTAACCTAGAAGAACTAAATTTGGTGAGCCAAGTGGGATTGGGGTACTGATCATTACCTGAAAGTGTCATCAAGATTGGGTTAAAAAATGTGTGCTGATATTTCAGGAAACTCGTAGTTTTTTGCAAGCTTGGCAACCCCTTTCCATGAAAGTGATTTGTGCCAGTCTCTGCTTAGGGCTACATCAATAGGAAACAAATCATAGAGATAGAACTTGGAACTACTTTATTGTGTCAAGTTTCCAAGTGCTAGCACAAACGGTGTTTGATTTAGTGTTCCAACTACATGTATCCATAAAGGAGAAAACAGAGTAAAACCTAAAAATTAAAACTGTTACTGCCACCCAATGGTTTAACCTAGAAGAACGAAATTTGGTGAGCCAATTGGGATTGGGGTACTGATCATTACCTGAAAGTTTCATCAAGATTGGGTGAAAAAATGTGTGCTGAGATTTCAGGAAACTCGTAGTTTTTTGGAAGCTTGGCAACCCCTTTCCATGAAAGTGAATTGCGCCGGTCTCTGCTTAGGGCTACAACAATAGGAAACAAACCATAGAGATAGAACTTGGAACTACTTTATTGTGTCAAGTTTCAAAGAGCTAGCACAAACCGTGTTGGATTTAGAGTTCCAAATACATGTATCCACATATGAGAAAACAGAGTGAAACCTAAAAATTAAAAATGTTACTGCCAACGATCGGTTTAACCTAGAAGAACGAAATTTGGTGACCCTAGTGGGATTGGCATACTGATCATTACCTGAAAGTGTCATCAAGATTGAATGAAAAAATGTGTGCTGAGATTTCAGGAAACTCATAGTTTTTTGGAAGCTTGGCAACCCCTTTCCATGAAAGGGATTTTTCGCCGGTCTCTGCTTAGGGCTACATCAATAGGAAACAATCCATAGAGATAGAATTTGGAACTACTTTATTGTGTCAAGTTTCAAAGAGCTAGCACAAACCGTGTTTGATTTAGAGTTCCAACTACATGTATCCATATAGGAGAAAACAGAGTGAAACCTAAAAATTATAACTGTTACTGCCAACGAACGGTTTAACCTAGAAGAACGAAATTTGGTGAGCCAAGTGGGATTGGGGAACTGATCATTACCAGAAAGTGTCATCAAGATTGGGTGAAAAAATGTGTGCTGAGATTTCAGGAAACTCGTAGTTTTTTGGAAGCTTGGCAACCCATTTCCATAAAAGTGATTTGCGCCAGTCTCTGCTTAGGGCTACATCAATAGGAAACAATCCATAGAGATAGAACTTGGAACTACTTTATTGTGTCAAGTTTCAAAAAGCTAGCACAAACCGTGTTTGATTTAGAGTTCCAACTACATGTATCCTTATAGGATAAAACAGAGTGAATCCTAAAAATTAAAACTTTTACTGCCAACGAACGGTTTAACCTAGAAGAATGAAATTTGGTGAGCCAAGTGGGATTGTGGTACTGATCATTACCTGAAAGTGTCATCAAGATTGGGTGAAAAAATGTGTGCTGAGATTTCAGGAAACTCGTAGTTTTTTGGAAGCTTGGCAACCCCTTTCCATGTAAGTGATTTGCGCCGGTCTCTGCTTAGGGCTACATCAATAGGAAACAAACCATAGAGATAGAACTTGGAACTACTTTATTGTGTCAAGTTTCAAAGAGCTAGCACAAACCGTGTTTGATTTAGAGTTCCAACTTCATGTTTCCATATAGGAGAAAACAAAGTGAAACCTAAAAATTTAAAGTGTTACTGCCACCGAACGGTTTAACCTAGAAGAACGAAATTTGGTGAGCCAAGTGGGATTGGGGTACAGATCATTACCTGAAAGTGTCATCAAGATTGGGTGAAAAAATGTGTGCTGAGATTTCAGGAAACTCGTAGATTTTTGGAAGCTTGTCAACCCCTTTTTATGAAAGTGATTTGCGCCGGTCTCTGCTTAGGGCTACATCAATAGGAAGGAAACCATAGAGACAGAACTTGGAACTACTGTATTGTGTCAAGTTTCAAAGAGCTAGCACAGACCGTGTTTGATTTAGAGTTCCAACTATATGTGTCCATATAGGAGAAAACAGAGTGAAACCTAAAAATTATAACTGTTACTGCCAACGAACGGTTTAACCTAGAAGAACGAAATTTGGTGAGCCAAGTGGGATTGGGGTACTGATCATTACCAGAAAGTGTCATCAAGATTGGGTGAAAAAATGTGTGCTGAAATTTCAGGAAACTCGTAGTTTTTTGGAAGCTTGGCAACCCCTTTCCATGAAAGTGATTTGTGCTGGTCTCTGCTTAGGGCTACATGAATAGGAAACAAACCATAGAGATAGAAGTGGGAACTACTTTTTTCTGTCAAGTTTAAAAGAGGTAGCACAAACCGTGTTTGATTTAGTGTTCCAACTACATGTATCCATATAGGAGAAAACAAAGTGAAACCTAAAAATTAAAACTGTTACTGCCAACGAACGCTTTAACCTGGAAGAACGAAATTTGGTGAGCCAAGTGGGGTTGGGGTACTGATCATTACCTGAAAGTGTCATCAAGATTGGGTGAAAAAATGTGTGCTGAGATTTCAGGAAACTCGTAGTTTTTTGGAAGCTTGGCAACCCCTTTCCATGAAAGTGATTTGTCCCAGTCTCTGCTTAGGGCTACATCAATAGGAAACAAACCATAGAGATAGAACTTGGAACTACTTTATTGTGTCAAGTTTCAAACAGCTAGCACAAACCGTGTTTGATTTAGAGTTCCAACTACATGTATCCATATAGGAGAAAACAAAGTGAAACCTAAAAATTTAAAGTGTTACTGCCAACGAACGGTTTTACCTAGAAGAACGAAATTTGGTGAGCCAAGTGGGATTGGGGTACTGATCATTACCTGAAAGTGTCATCAAGATTGGGTGAAAAAATGTGTGCTGAGATTTCAGGAAACTCGTAGTTTTTTGGAAGCTTGGCAACCTTTTTCCATGAAAGTGATTTGCGCCGGTCTCTGCTTAGGGCGACATCAATAGGAAACAAACCATGGAGATAGAACTTGGAACTACTTTATTGTGTCAAGTTTCAAAGAGCTAGCACAAACCGTGTTTGATTTAGAGTTCCAACTACATGTATCCATATAGGAGAAAACAGAGTGAAACCTAAAAATTAAAACTGTTACTGCCAATGAACGGTTTATCCTAGAAGAACGAAATTTGGTGAGAAAAGTGGGATTGGGGTACAGATCATTACCTGAAAGTGTCATCAAGATTGGGTGAAAAAATGTATGCTGAGATTTCAGGAAACTCGTTTTTTGGAAGCTTGGCAACCCCTTTCCATGAAAGTGATTTGCGCCGGAATCTGCTTAGGCCTACATCAATAGGAAACAAACCATAGAGATAGAACTTGGAACTACTTTACTGTGTCAAGTTTCAAAGAGCTAGCACAAACCGTGTTTGATTTAGAGTTCCAACTACATGTATCCATATAGGAGAAAACAGAGTGAAACCTAAAAATTAAAACTGTTACGGCCACACAACAGTTTACCTAGAGGAACGAAATTTGGTTAGCCAAGTGGGATTGCGGTACTGATCATTACCTGAAAGTGTCATAAAGATTGGGTGAAAAATGTGTGCTGAGATTTCACCAAACTCGTAGTTTTTTGGAAGCTTGGCCACCCCTATTCATGTAAGTGATTTGCGGTGGTCTCTGCTTAGGGCTACATCAATAGGAAACAAACCATAGAGATAGAACTTGGAACTACTTTATTGTGTCAAGTTTCAAAGAGCTAGCACAAACCGAGTTTGATTTAGAGTTCCAACTACATGTATCCATATAGGAGAAAACAGAGTGAAACCTAAGAATTAAAACCGTTACTGCCAACCAACGGTTTAACCTAGATGAACGAAATTTGGTGAGCCAAGTGGGAATGGGGTACTGATCATTACCTGAAAGTGTCATCAAGATTGGGTGAAAAAATGTGTGCTGAAATTTCAGGAAACTTATATTTTTTTGGAAGCTTGGCAACCCCTTTCCATGAAAGAGACTTGTGCCAGTCTCTACTTAGGGCTACATCAATAGGAAACAAACTGTAGAGATAGAACTTGGAAGTACTATTTCATGTCAAGTTTCAAAAAGCTAGCACAAACCGTGTTTGATTTAGAGTTCCAACTACATGTATTCACAAAGGAGAAAACAGAGTGAAAAATAAAAATTAAACTGTTACTGCCAACGAACGTTTTAATATAGAAGAACGAAATTTAATGAGCCAAGTCGGAATGGGGTACTGATCATTACCTGAAAGTGTCAACAAGATTGGGTGAAAAAATGTGTGCTGAGATTTCAGGAAACTCGTACTTTTTGGAAGCTTGGCAACCCCTTTCCATGAAAGTGATTTGACCAGTCTCTGCTTAGGGCTACATCAATAGGAAACAAATCATAGAGATAGAACTTGGAACTACTTTATTCTGTCAAGTTTCAAAGTACTAGAACAAACCGTGTTTGATTTAGTGTTCCAACTACATGTATCCATATAGTAGAAACCAGAGTGAAACCTAAAAATTAAAACTGTTACTGCCAACGAACGGTTTAACCTTGAAGAACGAAATTTAATGAGCCAAGTGGGATTGGGGTACTGATCATTACCTGAAAGTGTCATCAAGATTGGGTGAAAAAATGTGTGCTGAGATTTCAGGAAACTCGTAGTTTTTTGGAAGCTTGGCAACCCCTTTCCATGAAAGTGATTTGCGTCAGTCTCTGCTTAGGGCTACAGCAATAGGAAACATATCATAGAGATACAACTTGGAACTACTTTATTGTGTCAAGTTTCAAAAAGCCATCACAAACCGTGTTTGATTTAGAGTTCCAACTACATGTATCCATATAGGAGAAAACAGAGTGAAACCTAAAAATTAAAACTTTTACTGCCAACGAACGGTTTAACCTAGAAGAACGAAATTTGGTGAGCCAAGTGGGATTGGGGTACTGTTCATTACCTGAAAGTGTCATCAAGATTGGGTGAAAAAATGTGACTGAGATTTCAGGAAACTCGTAGTTTTTTGGAAGCTTCGCAACCCCTTTCCATGCAAGTGATTTGCGCGGGTCTCTGCTTAGGGCTACATCAATAGGAAACAAACCATAGAGATAGATCTTGGAACTACTTTATTGTGTCATGTTTCAAAGAGCTAGCACAAACCCTGTTTGATTTAGAGTTCCAAATACGTTTAGCCATATAGGAGAAATCAGAGTGAAACCTAAAAATTAAAAACATTACTGCCAACGAACGGTTTAACCTAGATGAACGAAATTTGGTGAGCCAAGTGGGAATGGGGTACTGATCATTACCTGAAAGAGTCATCAAGATTGGGTGAAAAAATGTGTGCTGAAATTTCAGGAAACTCACATTTTTTGGAAGCTTGTCAACCCCTTTCCATGAAAGAGTTTTGCGCCAGTCTCTACTTAGGGCTACATCAATAGGAAACAAACCGTAGAGATAGAACCTGGAACTACTTTATTGTGTCAAGTTTCAAAAAGCTAGCACAAACCATGTTTGATTTAGAGTTCCAACTACATGTATCCATATTGAAGAAAACAGAGTGAAACCTAAAAATTAAAACTGTTACTACCAACGAACGGTTTAACCTAGAAGAACGAAATTTGGTGAGCCAAGTGGGATTGGGGTACTGATCATTACCTGAAAGTGTCATCAAGATTGGGTGAAAAAATGTGTGCTGAAATTTCAGGAAACTCGTAGTTTTTTGGTAGCTTGGCAACCCCTTTCCATGAAAGTGTATTGCGCTGGTCTCTGCTTAGGGCTACATGAATAGGAAACAAACCATAGAGATAGAACTTGAAACTACTTTATTGTGTCAAGTTTCAAAGAGATAGCACAAACCGTGTTTGATTTAGAGTTTCAACTACATGTATCCATATAGGAGAAAAAAAAGTGAAACCTAAAAATTAAAACTGTTACTGCCAACGAATGGTTTTACCTAGAAGAACGAAATTTGGTGAGCCAAGTGGGATTGGGGTACTGATCATTACCTGAAAGTGTCATCAAGATTGGGTGAAAAAATGTGTGCTGAGATTTCAGGAAACTCCTACTATTTTGGAAGCTTGGCAACCCCTTTCCATGAAAGTGATTTGCGGTGGTCTCTGCTTAGGGCGACATCAATAGGAAACAAACCATGGAGATAGAACTTGGAACTACTTTATTGTGTCAAGTTTCAAAGAGCTAGCACAAACCGTGTTTGATTTAGAGTTCCAACTACATGTATCCATATAGGAGAAAACAGAGTGACCTAAAAATTAAAACTGTTACTGCCAACGAACGGTTTATTCTAGAAGAACGAAATTTGGTGAGCCAATTGGGATTGGGATACAGATCATTACCTGAAAGTGTCATCAAGATTGGGTGAAAAAATGTGTGCTGAGATTTCAGGAAACTCGTAGATTTTTGGAAGCTTGTCAACCCCTTTCCATGAAAGTGATTTGCGCCGGTCTCTGCTAAGGGCTACGTCAATAGGAAACAAACCATAGAGATAGAACTTGGAACTACTGTATTGTGTCAAGTTTCAAAGAGCTAGCACAGACCGAGTTTGATTTAGAGTTCCAAATACATGTGTCCATATAGGAGAAAACAGAGTGAAACCTAAAAATTAAAACTGTTACTGCCAACGAACGGTTTAACCTAGAAGAACGAAATTTGATGAGCCAAGTGGGGTTGGGGTACTGATCATTACCTGAAAGTGTCATCAAGATTGGGTGAAAAAATGTGTGCTGAGATTTCAGGAAACTCCTAGTTTTTTGGAAGCTTGGCAACCCCTTTCCATGAAAGTGATTTGTGCTGGTCTGTGCTTAGGGCTACATGAATAGGAAACAAACCATAGAGTTAGAACTTGGAACTACTTTATTGTGTCAAGTTTCAAAGAGCTAGCACAAAAAGTGTTTGATTTAGAGTTCCAACTACATGTTTCCATATAGGAGAAAACAGAGGGAAACCTAAATATTAAAACTGTTACTGCCACCGAACGGTTTAACCTAGAAGAACGAAATTTGGTGAGCCAAGTGGGATTGGGGTAGTGATCATTACCTGAAAGTGTCATCAAGATTGGGTGAAAAAATGTGTGCTGAGATTTCAGGAAACTCGTAGTTTTTTGGAAGCTTGGCAACCCCTTTTCATGTAAGTGATTTGCGCCGGTCTCTGATTAGGGCTACATCAATAGGAAACAAACCATAGAGGTAGAACTTGGAACTACTTTATTGTGTCAAGTTTCAAAGAGCTAGCACAAACCGTGTTTGATTTAGAGTTCCAACTACATGTATCCATATAGGAGAAAACAGAGTGAAACCTAAAAATTAAAACTCGTACTGCCAACAAACGGTTTAACCTAGAAGAACGAAATTTGGTGAGCCAAGTGAGATTGGGGTACTGATCATTACCTGAAAGTGTCATCAAGATTGTGTGAAAAAATGTGTGCTGAGATTCAGGAAAATCGTAGTTTTTTGGAAGCTTGGCAACCCCTTTCCGTGAAAGTGATTTGCGCCGGTCTCTGCTTAGGGCTACATCAATAGGAAACAAACCATAGAGATAGATCTTGGGACTACTTTATTGTGTCAAGTTTCAAAGAGCTAGCACAAACCGTGTTTGATTTAGAGTTCCAAATACATGTATCCATATAGGAGAAAACAGAGTGAAACCGAAAAATTAAAACTGTTACTGCCAACGAACGGTTTAACCTAGAAGAACGAAATTTGCTGAGCCAAGTGGATTTGGGGTACTGATCATTACCTGAAAGTGTCATCAAGATTGGGTGAAAAAATGTGTGCTGAGATTTCAGGAAACTCGTAGTTTTTTGGAAGCTTGGCAACCCCTTTCCATGAAAGTGATTTGCGCCGGTCTCTGCTTAGGGCTACATCAATAGGAAACAAACCATAGAGACAGAACTTGGAACTACTTTATTGTGTCAAGTTTCAAAGAGCTAGCACAAACCGTGTTGGATTTAGAGTTCCAACTACATGTATCCATATAGGAGAAAACAGAGTGAAAGATAAAAATTAAAACTGTTACTGCCATCGAAAGGTTTAACCTAGATGAACGAAATTTGGTGAGCCTAGTGGGATTGGCATACTGATCCTTACCTGAAAGTGTCATCAAGATTGGGTGAAAATTGTGTGATGAGATTTCAGGAAACTTGTAATATTTTGGAAGCTTGGCAACCCATTTCCATGAAAGTGATTTGCGGTGGTCTCTGCTTAGGGCTACATCAATAGGAAACAAACCATAGAGGTCGAACTTGGAACTACTTTATAGTGTCAAGTTTCAAAGATCTAGCAGAAACTGTGTTTGATTTAGAGTTCCAACTACATGTATCCATATAGGAGAAAACAGAGTGAAAGATAAAAATGAAAACTCTTACTGCCAACGAACGGTTTAATCTAGAAGAACGAAATTTGGTGAGCCAAGTGGGATTGGGGTAGTGATCATTACCTGAAAGTGTCATCAAGTTTGGGTGAAAAAATGTGTGCTGAGATTTCAGGAAACTCGTAGTTTTTTGGAAGCTTGGCAACCCCTTTCCATGAAAGTGATTTGCGCTGGTCTCTGCTAAGGGCTACATGAATAGGAAACAAACCATAGAGATAGAACTTGGAACTACTTTATTGTGTCAAGTTTCAAAGAGCTAGCCCAAACTGTGTTTGATTTAGAGTTTCAACTACATGTATCCATATAGGAGAAAAAAAAGTGAAACCTAAAAATTAAAACTGTTACTGCCAACGAATGGTTTTACCTAGAAGAACGAAATTTGGTGAGCCAAGTGGGATTGGGGTACTGATCATTACCTGAATGTGTCATCAAGATTGGGTGAAAAAATGTGTGCTGAGATTTCAGGAAACTCCTAGTATTTTGGAAACTTGGCAACCCCTTTCCATGAAAGTGATTTGCGGTGGTCTCTGCTTAGGGCGACATCAATAGGAAACAAACCATGGAGATAGAACTTGGAACTACTTTATTGTGTCAAGTTTCAAAGAGCTAGCACAAACCGTGTTTGATTTAGAGTTCCAACTACAGTATCCATATAGGAGAAAACACAGTGAAACCTAAAAATTTAAACAGTTACTGCCAACGAACGGTTTAACCTAGAAGAACGAAATTTGGTGAGCCAAGTGGGATTGGGGTACTGATCATTACCTGAAAGTGTCATCAAGATTGTGTGAAAAAATGTGTGCTGAGATTCAGAAAAATCGTAGTTTTTTGGAAGCTTGGCAACCCCTTTCCGTGAAAGTGATTTGCGCTGGTCTCTGCTTAGGGCTACATGAATAGGAAACAAACCATAGAGATAGAACTTGGAACTACTTTATTGTGTCAAGTTTCAAAGAGCTAGCACAAACTGTGTTTGATTTAGAGTTTCAACTACATGTATCCATATAGGAGAAAACAAAGTGAAACCTAAAAATTAAAACTGTTACTGCCAACGAACGGTTTTACCTAGAAGAACGAAATTTGGTGAGCCAAGTGAGATTGGGGTACTGATCATTACCTGAAAGTGTCATCAAGATTGGGTGAAAAAATGTGTGCTGAGATTTCAGGAAACTCGTAGTTTTTTGGAAGCTTGGCAACCCCTTTCCAAGAAAGTGATTTGCGCTGGTCTCTGCTTAGGGCTATATCAATAGGAAACAAACCATAGAGGTAGAACTTGGAACTACTTTATTGTGTCAAGTTTCAAAGAGCTAGCACAAACCGTGTTTGATTTAGAGTTCCAACTACATGTATCCATATAGGAGAAAACAGAGTGAAACCTAAAAATTAAAACTCGTACTGCCAACAAACGGTTTAACCTAGAAGAACGAAATTTGGTGAGCCAAGTGGGATTGGGGTACTGATCATTATCTGAAAGTGTCATCAAGTTTGGGTGAAAAAATGTGTGCTGAGATTTCAGGAAACTCGTAGTTTTTTGGAAGCTTGGCAATCCCTTTCCATGAAAGTGATTTGCGCTGGTCTCTGCTTAGGGCTACATGAATAGGAAACAAACCATAGAGATAGAACTTGGAACTACTTTATTGTGTCAAGTTTCAAAGAGCTAGCACAAACTGTGTTTGATTTAGAGTTTCAACTACATGTATCCATATAGGAGAAAAAAAAGTGAAACCTAAAAATTAAAACTGTTACTGCCAACGAATGGTTTTACCTAGAAGAACGAAATTTGGTGAGCCAAGTGGGATTGGGGTACTGATCATTACCTGAAAGTGTCATCAAGATTGGGTGTAAAAATGTGTGCTGAGATTTCAGGAAACTCCTAGTATTTTGGAAGCTTGGCAACCCCTTTCCATGAAAGTGATTTGCGGTGGTCTCTGCTTAGGGCGACATCAATAGGAAACAAACCATGGAGATAGAACTTGGAACTACTTTATTGTGTCAAGTTTCAAAGTGCTAGCACAAACCGTGTTTGATTTAGAGTTCCAACTACAGTATCCATATAGGAGAAAACAGAGTGAAAGATAAAAATGAAAACTCTTACTGCCAACAAACGGTTTAATCTAGAAGAACGAAATTTGGTGAGCCAAGTGGGATTGGGGTACTGATCATTACCTGAAAGTGTCATCAAGTTTGGGTGAAAAAATGTGTGCTGAGATTTCAGGAAACTCGTAGTTTTTTGGAAGCTTGGCAACCCCTTTCCATGAAAGTGATTTGTGCTGGTCTCTGCTTAGGGCTACATGAATAGGAAACAAACCATAGAGATAGAACTTGGAACTACTTTATTGTGTCAAGTTTCAAAGAGCTAGCACAAACTGTGTTTGATTTAGAGTTTCAACTACATGTATCCATATAGGAGAAAAAAAAGTGAAACCTAAAAATTAAAACTGTTACTGCCAACGAATGGTTTTACCTAGAAGAACGAAATTTGGTGAGCCAAGTGGGATTGGGGTACTGATCATTACCTGAAAGTGTCATCAAGATTGGTTGAAAAAATGTGTGCTGCGATTTCAGGAAACTCCTAGTATTTTGGAAGCTTGGCAACCCCTTTCCATGAAAGTGATTTGCGGTGGTCTCTGCTTAGGGCAACATCAATAGGAAACAAACCATGGAGATAGAATTTGGAACTACTTTATTGTGTCAAGTTTCAAAGAGCTAGCACAAACCGTGTTTGATTTAGAGTTCCAACTACATGTATCCATATAGGAGAAAACAGAGTGACCTAAAAATTAAAACTGTTACTGCCAACGAACTGTTTATTCTAGAAGAACGAAATTTGGTGAGCCAAGTGGGATTGGGGTACAGATCATTACCTGAAAGTGTCATCAAGATTGGGTGAAAAAATGTGTGCTGAGATTTCAGGAAACTCGTAGTTTTTTGGAAGCTTGGCAACCCCTTTTCATGTAAGTGATTTGCGCCGGTCTCTGATTAGGGCTACATCAATAGGAAACAAACCATAGAGATAGAAGTGGGAACTACTTTATTGTGTCAAGTTTAAAAGAGGTAGCACAAACCGTGTTTGATTTAGAGTTCCAACTCCATGTATCCATATAAGAGAAAACAGAGTGAAACCTAAAAATTAAAACTGTTACTGCCAACGAACGGTTTAACCTAGAAGAAGGAAATTTGGGGAGCCAAGTGGGACTGGGGTACTGCTCATTACTGAAAGTGTCATCAAGATTGGGTGAAAAAATGTGTGCTGAGATTTCAGGAAACTCGTAGTTTTTTGGAAGCTTGGCAACCCCTTTTCATGAAAGTGATTTGCGCCCGTCTCTGCTTAGTGTTACATCAATAGGAAACAAACCATAGGGATAGAACTTGGAACTACTTTATTGTGTCAAGTTTCAAAGAGCTAGCACAAACCGTGTTTGATTTAGATTTCCAACTACATGTATCCATATAGGAGAAAACAGAGTGAAACCTAAAAATTAAAACTGTTACTGCCAACGAACTGTTTAACCTAGAAGAACGAAATTTGGTGAGCCAAGTGGCATTGGGGTACTGATCATTACCTGAAAGTGTCATCAAGATTGGGTGAAAAAAATGTGTGCTGAGATTTCAGGAAACTCGTTGTTTTTTGGAAGCTTGGCAACCCCTTTCCATGAAAGTGATTTGCGGTGGTCTCTGCTTAGGGCTACATCAATAGGAAACAAACCATAGAGATAGAACTTGGAACTACTTTATTGTGTCAAGTTTCAAAGAGCTAGCACAAACCGTGTTTGATTTAGAGTTCCAACTACATGTATCCACATATGAGAAAACAGAGTGAAACCTAAAAATTAAAAATGTTACTGCCAACGATTGGTTTAACCTAGAAGAACGAAATTTGGTGACCCTAGTGGGATTGGCATACTGATCATTACCTGAAAGTGTCATCAATATTAAATGAAATAATGTGTGCTGAGATTTCAGGAAACTCGTAGTTTTTTGGAAGCTTGGCAACCACTTTCCATGAAAGGGATTTTTCGCCGGTCTCTGCTTAGGGCTACATCAATAGGAAACAAACCATAGAGATAGAATTTGGAACTACTTTATTGTGTCAAGTTTCAAAGAGCTAGCACAAACCGTGTTTGGTTTAGAGTTCCAACTACATGTATCCACATATGAGAAAACAGAGTGAAACCTAAAAATTTAAACTTTTACTGCCAACGAACGTTTTAACCTAGAAGAACGAAATTTGGTGAGCCAAGTGGGATTGGGGTACTGTTCATTACCTGAAAGTGTCATCAAGATTGGTTGAAAAAATGTGTACTGAGATTTCAGGAAACTCGTAGTTTTTTGGAAGCTTCGCAACCCCTTTCCATGCAAGTGAATTGCGCGGGTCTCTGCTTAGGGCTACATCAATAGGAAACAAACCATAGAGATAGATCTTGGAACTACTTTATTGTGTCATGTTTCAAAGAGCTAGCACAAACCGTGTTTGATTTAGAGTTCCAACTACGTGTAGCCATATAGGAGAAAACAGAGTGAAACCTAAAAATTAAAACCGTTACTGCCAACGAACGGTTTAACCTAGATGAACGAAATTTGGTGAGCCAAGTGGGAATGGGGTACTGATCATTACCTGAAAGAGTCATCAAGATTGGGTGAAAAACATTTGTGCTGAAATTTCAGGAAACTCACATTTTTTTGGAAGCTTGTCAACCCCTTTCCATGAAAGAGATTTGCGCAAGTCTCTCCTTAGGGCTACATCAATAGGAAACAAACCGTAGAGATAGAACTTGGAACTACTTTATTGTGTTAAGTTTCAAAAAGCTAGCACAAACCGTGTTTGATTTAGAGTTCCAACTACATGTATCCATATAGAAGAAAACAGAGTGAAAACTAAAAATTAAAACTGTTACTACCAATGAACGGTTTAACCTAGAAGAAAGAAATTTTGTGAGCCAAGTGGGATTGGGGAACAGATCATTACTTGAAAGTGTCATCAAGATTGGGTGAAAAAATGTGTGCTGATATTTCAGGAAACTCGTAGATTTTTGGAAGCTTGGCAACCCCTTTCCATGAAAGTGATTTGCTCCGGTCTCTGCTTAGGGCTACATCAATAGGAAACAAACCATAGAGATAGAAATTGGAACAACTGTATTGTGTCAAGTTTCAAAGAGCTAACACAGACCGTGTTTGATTTAGAGTTCCAACTACAGGTATCCATATAGGAGAAAACAGAGTGAAACCTAAAAATTAAAACTGTTACTGCCAACGAACGGTTTAACCTAGAAGAATGAAATTTGGTGAGCCAAGTGGGATTGGGGTACTGATCATTACCTGAAGGTGTCATCAAGATTGGGTGAAAAAATGTTTGCTGAAATTTCAGGAAACTCGTAGTTTTTTGGAAGCTTGGCAACCCCTTTCCATGAAAGTGATTTGTGCTGGTCTCTGCTTAGGGCTACATGAATAGGAAACAAACCATAGAGTTAGAACTTGGAACTACTTTATTGTGTCAAGTTTCAAACAGCTAGCACAAACCGTGTTTGATTTAGAGTTCCAAATATATGTATCCATAAAGGAGAAAACAGAGTGAAACCTAAAAATTAAAACTCTTACTGCCAACGATCGGATTAACCTAGAAGTACGAAATTTGGTGAGCCAAGTGGGATTGGGGTACTGATCATTACCTGAAAGTGTCATCAAGATTGGTTGAAAAAATGTGTGCTGAGATTTCAGGAAACTCGTAGTTTTTTGGAAGCTTGGCAACCCCTTTCCATGAACGTGGTTTCCGCCGCTCTCTGCTTAGGGCTACATCAATAGGAAACAAACTGTAGAAATAGAACTTGGAACTACTTTATTGTGTCAAGTTTCAAAGAGCTAGCACAAACCGTGTTTGATTTAGAGTTCCAACTACAGGTATCCATATAGGAGAAAACAGAGTGAAACCTAAAAATTAAAACTTTTACTGAAAACGAACAGTTTATCCTAGAAGAATGAAATTTGGTGAGCCAAGTGGGATTGGGGTACAGATCATTACTTGAAAGTGTCATCAAGATAGGGTGAAAAAATGTGTGCTGAGATTTCAGGAAACTCGTAGATTTTTGGAAGCTTGGCAACCCCTTTCCATGAAAGTGATTTGCTCCGGTCTCTGCTTAGGGCTACATCAATAGGAAACAAACCATAGAGATAGAAATTGGAACAACTGTATTGTGTCAAGTTTCAAAGAGCTAGCACAGACCGTGTTTGATTTAGAGTTCCAACTACAGGTATCCATATAGGAGAAAACAGAGTGAAACCTAAAAATTAAAACTGTTACTGCCAACGAACGGTTTAACCTAGAAGAATGAAATTTGGTGAGCCAAGTGGGATTCGGGTACTGATCATTACCTGAAAGTGTCATCAAGATTGGGTGAAAAAATGTTTGCTGAAATTTCAGGAAACTCGTAGTTTTTTGGAAGCTTGGCAACCCCTTTCCATGAAAGTGATTTGTACTGGTCTCTGCTTAGGGCTACATGAATAGGAAACAAACCATAGAGTTAGAACTTGGAACTACTTTATTGTGTCAAGTTTCAAAGAGCTAGCACAAACCGTGTTTGATTTAGAGTTCCAACTACATGTTTCCATATAGGAGAAAACAGAGGGAAACCTAAAAATTAAAACTGTTACTGCCAACGAACTGTTTAACCTAGAAGAACGAAATTTTGTGAGCCAAGTGGCATTGGGGTACTGATCATTACCTGAAAGTGTCATCAAGATTGGGTGAAAAAAATGTGTGCTGAGATTTCAGGAAACTCGTTGTTTTTTGGAAGCTTGGCAACCCCTTTCCATGAAAGTGATTTGCGGTGGTCTCTGCTTATGGCTACATCAATAGGAAACAAACCATAGAGATAGAACTTGGAACTACTTTATTGTGTCAAGTTTCAAAGTGCTAGCACAAACCGTGTTTGATTTAGAGTTCCAACTACATGTATCCACATATGAGAAAACAGAGTGAAACCTAAAAATTAAAAATGTTACTGCCAACGATCGGTTTAACCTAGAAGAACGAAATTTGGTGACCCTAGTGGGATTGGCATACTGATCATTACCTGAAAGTGTCATCAATATTGAATGAAAAAATGTGTGCTGAGATTTCAGGAAACTCGTAGTTTTTTGGAAGCTTGGCAACCCCTTTCCATGAAAGGGATTTTTCGCCGGTCTCTGCTTAGGGCTACATCAATAGGAAACAAACCATAGAGATAGAATTTGGAACTACTTTATTGTGTCAAGTTTCAAAGAGCTAGCACAAACCGTGTTTGATTTAGAGTTCCAACTACATGTATCCATATAGGAGAAAACAGAGTGAAACCTAAAAATTAAAACTTTTACTGAAAACGAACAGTTTATCCTAGAAGAATGAAATTTGGTGAGCCAAGTTGGATTGGGGTACAGATCATTACTTGAAAGTGTCATCAAGATAGGGTGAAAAAATGTGTGCTGAGATTTCAGGAAACTCGTAGATTTTTGGAAGCTTGGCAACCCCTTTCCATGAAAGTGATTTGCTCCGGTCTCTGCTTAGGGCTACATCAATAGGAAACAAACCATAGAGATAGAAATTAGAACAACTGTATTGTGTCAAGTTTCAAAGAGCTAGCACAGACCGTGTTTGATTTAGAGTTCCAACTACAGGTATCCATATAGTAGAAAACAGAGTGAAACCTAAAAATTAAAACTGTTACTGCCAACGAACGGTTTAACCTAGAAGAATGAAATTTGGTGAGCCAAGTGGGATTCGGGTACTGATCATTACCTGAAAGTGTCATCAAGATTGGGTGAAAAAATGTTTGCTGAAATTTCAGGAAACTCGTAGTTTTTTGGAAGCTTGGCAACCCCTTTCCATGAAAGTGATTTGTGCTGGTCTCTGCTTAGGGCTACATGAATAGGAAACAAACCATAGAGTTAGAACTTGGAACTACTTTATTGTGTCAAGTTTCAAAGAGCTAGCACAAACCGTGTTTGATTTAGAGTTCCAACTACATGTTTCCATATAGGAGAAAACAGAGGGAAACCTAAAAATTAAAACAATTACTGCCACCGAACGGTTTAACCTAGAAGAACGAAATTTGGTGAGCCAAGTGGGATTGGGGTACTGATCATTACCTGAAAGTGTCATCAAGATTGGGTGAAAAAATGTGTGCTGAAATTTCAGGAAACTCGTAGTTTTTTGGAAGCTTGGCAACCCCTTTCCATGTAAGTGATTTGCGCAGATCTCTGCTTAGGGCTACATCAATAGGAAACAAACCATAGAGATAGAAGTGGGAACTACTTTATTGTGTCAAGTTTAAAAGAGGTAGCACAAACAGTGTTTGATTTAGAGTTCCAACTACATGTATCCATATAGGAGAAAACAGAGTGAAACCTAAAAATTAAAACTGTTACTGCCAACGAACGGTTTAACCTGGAAGAACGAAATTTGGTGAGCCAAGTGGGGTTGGGGTACTGATCATTACCTGAAAGTGTCATCAAGATTGGGTGAAAAAATGTGTGCTGAGATTTCAGGGAACTCCTAGTTTTTTGGAAGCTTGGCAACCCCTTTCCTTGAAAGTGATTTTCGCCGGTCTCTTCTTAGGGCTACATCAATAGGAAACAAACCATAGAGATAGAACTTGGAACTACTTTATTGTGTCAAGTTTCAAAGAGCTAGCACAAACCGTGTTTGATTTAGAGTTCCAACTACATGTATCCATATAGGAGAAAACAAAGTGAAACCTAAAAATTAAAACTGTTACTGCCAACGAACGGTTTATCCTAGAAGATCGAAATTTGGTGAGCCAAGTGGGATTGGCGTACAGATAATTACCAGAAAGTGTCATCAAGATTAGGTGAAAAAATGTGTGCTGAGATTTCAGGAAACTCGTAGTTTTTTGGAAGCTTGGCAACCCATTTCCATGAAAGTGATTTTCTCCAGTCTCTGCTTAGGGCTACATCAATAGGAAACAATCCATAGAGATAGAACTTGGAACTACTTTATTGTGTCAAGTTTCAAAGAGCTAGCACAAACCGTGTTTGATTTAGAGTTCCAACTACATGTATCCATATAGGAGAAAACAGAGTGAATCCTAAAAATTAAAACTGTTACTGCCAACGAACGGTTTAACCTAGAAGAACGAAATTTGGTGAGCCAAGTGGGATTGGGGTACTGATCATTACCTGAAAGTGTCATCAAGATTGGGTGAAAAAATGTGTGCTGAGATTTCAGGAAACTCGTAGTTTTTTGGAAGCTTGGCAACCCCTTTCCATGAAAGTGATTTGCGCCAGTCTCTGCTTAGGACTACATCAATAGGAAACAAACCATAGAATTAGAACTTGGAACTACTTTATTGTGTCAAGTTTCAAAGAGCTAGCACAAACCGTGTTTGATTTTGAGTTCCAACTACATGTTTCCATATAGGAGTAAACAGAGGGAAACCTAAAAATTAAAACTGTTACTGCCACCGAACGGTTTAACCTAGAAGAACGAAATTTGGTGAGCCAAGTGGGATTGGGGTACTGATCATTATCTGAAAGTGTCATCAAGATTGGGTGAAAAAATGTGTGCTGAGATTTCAGGAAACTCGTAGTTTTTTGGAAGCTTGGCAACCCCTTTCCATGTAAGTGATTTGCGCCAGTCTCTGCTTAGGGCTACATCAATAGGAAACAAACCATAGAGATAGAAGTGGGAACTACTTTTTTGTGTCAAGTTTAAAAGAGGTAGAACAAACCGTGTTTGATTTAGAGTTCCAACTACATGTATCCATATAGGAGAAAACAAAGTGAAACCTAAAAATTAAAACTGTTACTGCCAACGAACGCTTTAACCGGGAAGAACGAAATTTGGTGAGCCAAGTGGGGTTGGGGTACTGATCATTACCTGAAAGTGTCATCTAGATTGGGTGAAAAAATGTGTGCTGAGATTTCAGGAAACTCGTAGTTTTTTGGAAGCTTGGCAATCCCTTTCCATGAAAGTGATTTGCGCCAGTCTCTGCTTAGGGCTACATCAATAGGAAACAAACCATAGAGATAGAACGTGGAACTACTTTATTGTGTCAAGTTTCAAAGAGCTAGCACAAACCGTGTTAGATTTATAGTTCCAACTACATGTATCCATATAGGAGAAAACAGAGTGAAACCTAAAAATTAAAACTGTTACTGCCAACGAACGCTTTAACCGGGAAGAACGAAATTTGGTGAGCCAAGTGGGGTTGGGGTACTGATCATTACCTGAAAGTGTCATCTAGATTGGGTGAAAAAATGTGTGCTGAGATTTCAGGAAACTCGTAGTTTTTTGGAAGCTTGGCAATCCCTTTCCATGAAAGTGATTTGCGCCAGTCTCTGCTTAGGGCTACATCAATAGGAAACAAACCATAGAGATAGAACGTGGAACTACTTTATTGTGTCAAGTTTCAAAGAGCTAGCACAAACCGTGTTAGATTTATAGTTCCAACTACATGTATCCATATAGGAGAAAACAAAGTGAAACCTAAAAATTAAAACTGTTACTGCCAACGAACGGTTTAACCTAGAAGAACGAAATTTGGTGAGCCAAGTGGGATTGGGTTACTGATCATTACCTGAAAGTGTCATCAAGATTGGGTGAAAAAATGTGTGCTGAGATTTCAGGAAACTCGTAGTTTTTTGGAAGCTTGGCAACCCCTTTCCTTGAAAGTGATTTGCGCCATTCTCTGCTCAGGGCTACATCAATAGGAAACAAACCATAGAGATAGAACTTGGAACTACTTTATTGTGTCAAGTTTCGAAGAGCTAGCACAAACTGTGTTTGATTTAGAGTTCCAAATACATGTATCCATATAGAAGAAGACAGAGTGAAACCTAAAAATTAAAACTGTTACTACCAACGAACGGTTTAACCTAGAAGAACGAAATTTGGTGAGCCAAGTGGGACTGGGGTACTGATCATTACCTGAAAGTGTCATAAAGATTGGGTGAAAAAATGTGTGCTGAGATTTCAGGAAACTCCTAGTATTTTGGAAGCTTGGCAACCCCTTTCCATGAAAGTGATTTGGGCAGGTCTCTGCTTAGGGCGACATCAATAGGAAACAAACCATGGAGATAGAACTTGGAACTACTTTATTGTGTCAAGTTTCAAAGAGCTAGCACAGACCGTGTTTGATTTAGAGTTCCAACTACATGTGTCCATATAGGAGAAAACAGAGTGAAACCTAAAAATTATAACTGTTACTGCCAACGAACGGTTTAACCTAGAAGAACGAAATTTGGTGAGCAAAGAGGGATTGGGGTACTGATCATTACCAGAAAGTGTCATCAAGATTGGGTGAAAAAATGTGTGCTGAAATTTCAGGAAACTCGTAGTTTTTTGGAAGCTTGGCAACCCCTTTCCATGAAAGTGATTTGTGCTGGTCTCTGCTTAGGGCTACATGAATAGGAAACAAACCATAGAGATAGAAGTGGGAACTACTTTTTTGTGTCAAGTTTAAAAGAGGTAGCACAAACCGTGTTTGATTTAGAGTTCCAACTACATGTATCCATATAGTAGAAAACAAAGTGAAACCTAAAAATTAAAACTGTTACTGCCAACGAACGCTTTAACCTGGAAGAACGAAATTTGGTGAGCCATGTGGGGTTGGGGTACTGATCATTACCTGAAAGTGTCATCAAGATTGGGTGAAAAAATGTGTGCTGAGATTTCAGGAAACTCGTAGTTTTTTGGAAGCTTGGCAACCCCTTTCCATGAAAGTGATTTGCGCCAGTCTCTGCTTAGGGCTACATCAATAGGAAACAAACCATAGAGATAGAACTTGGAACTACTTTATCGTGTCAAGTTTCAAAGAGCTAGCACAAACCGTGATAGATTTATAGTTCCAATTACATGTATCCATATAGGAGAAAACAAAGTGAAACCTAAAAATTAAAACTGTTATTGCCAACGAACAGTTTTACCTAGAAGAACGAAATTTGGTGAGCCAAGTGGGATTGGGGTACTGATCATTACCTGAAAGTGTCATCAAGATTGGGTGAAAAAATGTGTGCTGAGATTTCAGGAAACTCGTAGTTTTTTGGAAGCTTGGCAACCCCTTTCCATGAAAGTGATTTGCGCCGGTCTCTGCTTAGGGCGACATCAATTGGAAACAAACCATGGAGATAGAACTTGGAACTACTATATTGAGTCAAGTTTCAAAGAGATAGCACAAACCGTGTTTGATTTAGAGTTCCAACTACATTTATCCATATAGTAGAAAACAGAGTGAAACCTAAAAATTAAAACTCTTACTGCCAACGAACGGTTTATCCTAGAAGAACGAAATTTGGTGAGAAAAGTGGGATTGGGGTACAGATCATTACCTGAAAGTGTCATCAAGATTGGGTGAAAAAATGTGTGCTGAGATTTCAGGAAACTCGTAGTTTTTTGGAAGCTTGGCAACCCATTTCCATAAAAGTGATTTGCGCCAGTCTCTGCTTAGGGCTACATCAATAGGAAACAATCCATAGAGAAAGAACTTGGAACTACTTTATTGTGTCACGTTTCAAAGAGCTAGCACAAACCGTTTTTGATTTAGAGTTCCAACTTCATGTTTCCATATAGGAGAAAACAGAGTGAAACCTAAAAATTTAAAGTGTTACTGCCACCGAACGGTTTAACCTAGAAGAACGAAATTTGGTGAGCCAAGTGGGATTGGGGTACAGATCATTACCTGAAAGTGTCATCAAGATTGGGTGAAAAAATGTGTGCTGAGATTTCAGGAAACTCGTAGATTTTTGGAAGCTTGTCAACCCCTTTCCATGAAAGTGATTTGCGCTGGTCTCTGATTAGGGCTACATCAATAGGAAACAAACCATAGAGATAGAACTTGGAACTACTGTATTGTGTCAAGTTTCAAAGAGCTAGCACAGACCGTGTTTGATTTAGAGTTCCAACTACATGTGTCCATATAGGAGAAAACAAAGTGAAACCTAAAAATTAAAACTGTTACTGCCAACGAACGCTTTAACCGGGAAGAACGAAATTTGGTGAGCCAAGTGGCGTTGGGGTACTGATCATTACCTGAAAGTGTCATCAAGATTGGGTGAAAAAATGTGTGCTGAGATTTCAGGAAACTCGTAGTTTTTTGGAAGCTTGGCAACCCCTTTCCATGAAAGTGATTTGCGCCAGTCTCTGCTTAGGGCTACATCAATAGGAAACAAACCATAGAGATAGAACTTGGAACTACTTTATTGTGTCACGTTTCAAAGAGCTAGCACAAACCGTTTTTGATTTAGAGTTCCAAATTCATGTTTCCATATAGGAGAAAACAGAGTGAAACCTAAAAATTTAAAGTGTTACTGCCACCGAACGGTTTAACCTAGAAGAACGAAATTTGGTGAGCCAAGTGGGATTGGGGTACAGATCATTACCTGAAAGTGTCATCAAGATTGGGTGAAAAAATGTGTGCTGAGATTTCAGGAAACTCGTAGATTTTTGGAAGCTTGTCAACCCCTTTCCATGAAAGTGATTTGCGCTGGTCTCTGATTAGGGCTACATCAATAGGAAACAAACCATAGAGATAGAACTTGGAACTACTGTATTGTGTCAAGTTTCAAAGAGCTAGCACAGACCGTGTTTGATTTAGAGTTCCAACTACATGTGTTTATATAGGAGAAAACAAAGTGAAACCTAAAAATTAAAACTGTTACTGCCAACGAACGCTTTAACCGGGAAGAACGAAATTTGGTGAGCCAAGTGGGGTTGGGGTACTGATCATTACCTGAAAGTGTCATCAAGATTGGGTGAAAAAATGTGTGCTGAGATTTCAGGAAACTCGTAGTTTTTTGGAAGCTTGGCAACCCCTTTCCATGAAAGTGATTTGTGCCAGTCTCTGCTTAGGGCTACATCAATAGGAAACAAACCATAGAGATAGAACTTGGAACTACTTTATTGTGTCAAGTTTCAAAGAGCTAGCACAAACCGTGTTAGATTTATAGTTCCAACTACATGTATCCATATAGGAGAAAACAAAGTGAAACCTAAAAATTAAAACTGTTACTGCCAAAGAACGGTTTTACCTAGAAGAACGAAATTTGGTGAGCCAAGTGGGATTGGGGTACTGATCATTACCTGAAAGTGTCATCAAGATTGGGTGAAAAAATGTGTGCTGAGATTTCAGGAAACTCGTAGTTTTTTGGAAGCTTGGCAACCCCTTTCCATGAAAGTGATTTGCGCCGGTCTCTGCTTAGGGCTACATCAATAGGAAACAAACCATGGAGATAGAACTTGGAACTACTTTATTGTGTCAAGTTTCAAAGAGCTAGCACAAACCGTGTTTGATTTAGAGTTCCAACTACGTGTATCCATATAGGAGAAAACAGAGTGAAACCTAAAAATTAAAACTGTTACTGCCAACGAATGGTTTATCCTAGAAGAAAGAAATTTGGTGAGAAAAGTGGGATTGGGGTACAGATCATTACCTGAAAGTGTCATCAAGATTGGGTGAAAAAATGTGTGCTGCGATTTCAGGAAACTCGTAGTTTTTTGGAAGCTTGGCAACCCATTTCCATAAAAGTGATTTGCGCCAGTCTCTGCTTAGGGCTACATCAATAGGAAACAATCCATAGAGATAGAACTTGGAACTACTTTATTGTGTCAAGTTTCAAAGAGCTAGCACAAACCGTGTTTGATTTAGAGTTCCAACTACATGTATCCTTATAGGATAAAACAGAGTGAATCCTAAAAATTAAAACTGTTACTGCCAACGAACGGTTTAACCTAGAAGAACGAAATTTGGTGAGCCAAGTGGGATTGGGGTACTGATCATTACCTGAAAGTGTCATCAAGATTGGGTGAAAAAATGTGTGCTGAGATTTCAGGAAACTCGTAGTTTTTTGGAAGCTTGGCAACCCCTTTCCGTGAAAGTGATTTGCGCCAGTCTCTGCTCAGGGCTACATCAATAGGAAACAAACCATAGAGATAGAACTTGGAACTAGTTTATTGTGTCAAGTTTCGAAGAGCTAGCACAAACTGTGTTTGATTTAGAGTTCCAAATACATGTATCCATATAGAAGAAAACAGAGTGAAACCTAAAAATTAAAACTGTTACTACCAACGAACGGTTTAACATAGAAGAACGAAATTTGGTGAGCCAAGTGGGACTGGGGTACTGATCATTACCTGAAAGTGTCATAAAGATTGGGTGAAAAAATGTGTGCTGAGATTTCAGTAAACTCGTAGATTTTTGGAAGCTTGTCAACCCCTTTCCATGAAAGTGATTTGCGCTGGTCTCTGCTTAGGGCTACATCAATAGGAAAAAAACCATAGAGATAGAACTTGGAACTACTGTATTGTGTCAAGTTTCAAAGAGCTAGCACAGACCGTGTTTGATTTAGAGTTCCAACTACATGTGTCCATATAGGAGAAAACAGAGTGAAACCTAAATATTTAAACCGTTACTGCCAACGAACGGTTTAACCTAGATGAACGAAATTTGGTGAGCCAAGTGGGAATGGGGTACTGATCATTACTTGAAAGAGTCATCAAGATTGGGTGAAAAAATGTGTGTTGAAATTTCAGTAAACTCACATTTTTTTGGAAGCTTGTCAACCCCTTTCCATGAAAGAGATTTGCGCCAGTCTCTACTTAGGGCTACATCAATAGGAAACAAACCGTAGAGATAGAACTTGGAACTACTTTATTGTGTCAAGTTTCAAAAAGCTAGCACAAACCATGTTTGATTTAGAGTTCCAACTACATGTATCCATATAGAAGAAAACAGAGTGAAACCTAAAAATTAAAACTGTTACTACCAACGAACGGTTTAACCTAGAAGAACGAAATTTGGTGAGCCAAGTGGGGTTGGGGTACTGATCATTACCTGAAAGTGTCATCAAGATTGGGTGAAAAAATGTGTGCTGAGATTTCAGGAAACTCGTAGTTTTTTGGAAGCTTGGCAACCCCTTTCCATGAAAGTGATTTGCGCCAGTCTCTGCTTAGGGCTACATCAATAGGAAACAAACCATAGAGATAGAACTTGGAACTACTTTATTGTGTCAAGTTTCAAAGAGCTAGCACAAACCGTGTTAGATTTATAGTTCCAACTACATGTATCCATATAGGAGAAAACAAAGTGAAACCTAAAAATTAAAACTGTTACTGCCAACGAACGGTTTTACCTAGAAGAACGAAATTTGGTGAGCCAAGTGGGATTGGGGTACTGATCATTACCTGAAAGTGTCATCAAGATTGGGTGAAAAAATGTGTGCTGAGATTTCAGGAAACTCGTAGTTTTTTGGAAGCTTGGCAACCCCTTTCCATGAAAGTGATTTGCGCCGGTCTCTGCTTAGGGCTACATCAATAGGAAACAAACCATGGAGATAGAACTTGGAACTACTTTATTGTGTCAAGTTTCAAAGAGCTAGCACAAACCGTGTTTGATTTAGAGTTCCAACTACGTGTATCCATATAGGAGAAAACAGAGTGAAACCTAAAAATTAAAACTGTTACTGCCAACGAATGGTTTATTCTAGAAGAAAGAAATTTGGTGAGAAAAGTGGGATTGGGGTACAGATCATTACCTGAAAGTGTCATCAAGATTGGGTGAAAAAATGTGTGCTGCGATTTCAGGAACCTCGTAGTTTTTTGGAAGCTTGGCAACCCATTTCCATAAAAGTGATTTGCGCCAGTCTCTGCTTAGGGCTACATCAATAGGAAACAATCCATAGAGATAGAACTTGGAACTACTTTATTGTGTCAAGTTTCAAAGAGCTAGCACAAACCGTGTTTGATTTAGAGTTCCAACTACATGTATCCTTATAGGATAAAACAGAGTGAATCCTAAAAATTAAAACTGTTACTGCCAACGAACGGTTTAACCTAGAAGAACGAAATTTGGTGAGCCAAGTGGGATTGGGGTACTGATCATTACCTGAAAGTGTCATCAAGATTGGGTGAAAAAATGTGTGCTGAGATTTCAGGAAACTCGTAGTTTTTTGGAAGCTTGGCAACCCCTTTCCGTGAAAGTGATTTGCGCCAGTCTCTGCTCAGGGCTACATCAATAGGAAACAAACCATAGAGATAGAACTTGGAACTACTTTATTGTGTCAAGTTTCGAAGAGCTAGCACAAACTGTGTTTGATTTAGAGTTCCAAATACATGTATCCATATAGAAGAAAACAGAGTGAAACCTAAAAATTAAAACTGTTACTACCAACGAACGGTTTAACATAGAAGAACGAAATTTGGTGAGCCAAGTGGGACTGGGGTACTGATCATTACCTGAAAGTGTCATAAAGATTGGGTGAAAAAATGTGTGCTGAGATTTCAGTAAACTCGTAGATTTTTGGAAGCTTGTCAACCCCTTTCCATGAAAGTGATTTGCGCCGGTCTCTGCTTAGGGCTACATCAATATGAAAAAAACCATATAGATAGAACTTGGAACTACTGTATTGTGTCAAGTTTCAAAGAGCTAGCACAGACCGTGTAATATTTAGAGTTCCAACTACATGTGTCCATATAGGAGAAAACAGAGTGAAACCTAAAAATTATAACTGTTACTGCCAACGAACGGTTTAACCTAGAAGAACGAAATTTGGTGAGCAAAGAGGGATTGGGGTGCTGATCATTACCAGAAAGTGTCATCAAGATTGGGTGAAAAAATGTGTGCTGAAATTTCAGGAAACACGTAGTTTTTTGGAAGCTTGGCAACCCCTTTCCATGAAAGTGACTTGTGCTGGTCTCTGCTTAGGGCTACATGAATAGGAAACAAACCATAGAGATAGAAGTGGGAACTACTTTTTTGTGTCAAGTTTAAAAGAGGTAGCACAAACCGTGTTTGATTTAGAGTTCCAACTACATGTATCCATATAGGAGAAAACAAAGTGAAACCTAAAAATTAAAACTGTTACTGCCAACGAACGCTTTTATCTGGAAGAACGAAATTTGGTGAGCCAAGTGGGGTTGGGGTACTGATCATTACCTGAAAGTGTCATCAAGATTGGGTGAAAAAATGTGTGCTGAGATTTCAGGAAACTCGTAGTTTTTTGGAAGCTTGGCAACCCCTTTCCATGAAAGTGATTTGCGCCAGTCTCTGCTTAGGGCTACATCAATAGGAAACAAACCATAGAGATAGAACTTGGAACTACTTTATTGTGTCAAGTTTCAAAGAGCTAGCACAAACCGTGATAGATTTATAGTTCCAACAACATGTATCCATATAGGAGAAAACAAAGTGAAACCTAAAAATTAAAACTGTTATTGCCAACAAACAGTTTTACCTAGAAGAACGAAATTTGGTGAGCCAAGTGGGATTGGGGTACTGATCATTACCTGAAAGTGTCATCAAGATTGGGTGAAAAAATGTGTGCTGAGATTTCAGGAAACTCGTAGTTTTTTGGAAGCTTGGCAACCCCTTTCCATGAAAGTGATTTGCGCCGGTCTCTGCTTAGGGCGACATCAATTGGAAACAAACCATGGAGATAGAACTTGGAACTACTTTTTTGAGTCAAGTTTCAAAGAGCTAGCACAAACCGTGTTTGATTTAGAGTTCCAACTACATTTATCCATATAGGAGAAAACAGAGTGAAACCTAAAAATTAAAACTGTTACTGCCAACGAACGGTTTATCCTAGAAGAACGAAATTTGGTGAGAAAAGTGGGATTGGGGTACAGATCATTACCTGAAAGTGTCATCAAGATTGGGTGAAAAAATGTGTGCTGAGATTTCAAGAAACTCGTAGTTTTTTGGAAGCTTGGCAACCCATTTCCATAAAAGTGATTTGCGCCAGTCTCTGCTTAGGGCTACATCAATAGGAAACAATCCATAGAGAAAGAACTTGGAACTACTTTATTGTGTCAAGTTTCAAAGAGCTAGCAAAAACCGTGTTTTTTTTAGAGTTCCAACTACATGTATCCTTATAGGATAAAACAGAGTGAATCCTAAAAATTAAAACTGTTACTGCCAACGAACGGTTTAACCTAGAAGAACGAAATTTGGTGAGCCAAGTGGGTTTGGGGTACAGATCATTACCTGAAAGTGTCATCAAGATTGGGTGAAAAAATGTGTGCTGAGATTTCAGGAAACTCGTAGATTTTTGGAAGCTTGTCAACCCCTTTCCATGAAAGTGATTTGCGCCGGTCTCTGCTTAGGGCTACATCAATAGGAAACAAACCATAGAGATATAACTTGGAACTGCTGTATTGTGTCAAGTTTCAAAGAGCTAGCACAGACCGTGTTTGATTTAGAGTTCCAACTACATGTGTCCATATAGGAGAAAACAGAGTGAAACCTAAATATTTAAACCGTTACTGCCAACGAACGGTTTAACCTAGATGAACGAAATTTGGTGAGCCAAGTGGGAATGGGGTACTGATCATTACTTGAAAGAGTCATCAAGATTGGGTGAAAAAATGTGTGTTGAAATTTCAGGAAACTCGTAGTTTTTTGGAAGCTTGGCAACCCCTTTCCATGAAAGTGATTTGTGCTGGTCTCTGCTTAGGGCTACATGAATAGGAAACAAACCATAGAGATAGAAGTGGGAACTACTTTTTTGTGTCAAGTTTAAAAGAGGTAGCACAAACCGTGTTTGATTTAGAGTTCCAACTACATGTATCCATATAGGAGAAAACAAAGTGAAACCTAAAAATTAAAACTGTTACTGCCAACGAACGCTTTTATCTGGAAGAACGAAATTTGGTGAGCCAAGTGGGGTTGGGGTACTGATCATTACCTGAAAGTGTCATCAAGATTGGGTGAAAAAATGTGTGCTGAGATTTCAGGAAACTCGTAGTTTTTTGGAAGCTTGGCAACCCCTTTCCATGAAAGTGATTTGCGCCAGTCTCTGCTTAGGGCTACATCAATAGGAAACAAACCATAGAGATAGAACTTGGAACTACTTTATTGTGTCAAGTTTCAAAGAGCTAGCACAAACCGTGATAGATTTATAGTTCCAACAACATGTATCCATATAGGAGAAAACAAAGTGAAACCTAAAAATTAAAACTGTTATTGCCAACAAACAGTTTTACCTAGAAGAACGAAATTTGGTGAGCCAAGTGGGATTGGGGTACTGATCATTACCTGAAAGTGTCATCAAGATTGGGTGAAAAAATGTGTGCTGAGATTTCAGGAAACTCGTAGTTTTTTGGAAGCTTGGCAACCCCTTTCCATGAAAGTGATTTGCCCCGGTCTCTGCTTAGGGCGACATCAATTGGAAACAAACCATGGAGATAGAACTTGGAACTACTTTTTTGAGTCAAGTTTCAAAGAGCTAGCACAAACCGTGTTTGATTTAGAGTTCCAACTACATTTATCCATATAGGAGAAAACAGAGTGAAACCTAAAAATTAAAACTGTTACTGCCAACGAACGGTTTATCCTAGAAGAACGAAATTTGGTGAGAAAAGTGGGATTGGGGTACAGATCATTACCTGAAAGTGTCATCAAGATTGGGTGAAAAAATGTGTGCTGAGATTTCAAGAAACTCGTAGTTTTTTGGAAGCTTGGCAACCCATTTCCATAAAAGTGATTTGCGCCAGTCTCTGCTTAGGGCTACATCAATAGGAAACAATCCATAGAGAAAGAACTTGGAACTACTTTATTGTGTCAAGTTTCAAAGAGCTAGCAAAAACCGTGTTTTTTTTAGAGTTCCAACTACATGTATCCTTATAGGATAAAACAGAGTGAATCCTAAAAATTAAAACTGTTACTGCCAACGAACGGTTTAACCTAGAAGAACGAAATTTGGTGAGCCAAGTGGGTTTGGGGTACAGATCATTACCTGAAAGTGTCATCAAGATTGGGTGAAAAAATGTGTGCTGAGATTTCAGGAAACTCGTAGATTTTTGGAAGCTTGTCAACCCCTTTCCATGAAAGTGATTTGCGCCGGTCTCTGCTTAGGGCTACATCAATAGGAAACAAACCATAGAGATATAACTTGGAACTGCTGTATTGTGTCAAGTTTCAAAGAGCTAGCACAGACCGTGTTTGATTTAGAGTTCCAACTACATGTGTCCATATAGGAGAAAACAGAGTGAAACCTAAATATTTAAACCGTTACTGCCAACGAACGGTTTAACCTAGATGAACGAAATTTGGTGAGCCAAGTGGGAATGGGGTACTGATCATTACTTGAAAGAGTCATCAAGATTGGGTGAAAAAATGTGTGTTAAAATTTCAGGAAACTCACATTTTTTTGGAAGCTTGTCAACCCCTTTCCATGAAAGAGATTTGCGCCAGTCTCTACTTAGGGCTACATCAATAGGAAACAAACCGTAGAGATAGAACTTGGAACTACTTTATTGTGTCAAGTTTCAAAAAGCTAGCACAAACCATGTTTGATTTAGAGTTCCAACTACATGTATCCATATAGAAGAAAACAGAGTGAAACCTAAAAATTAAAACTGTTACTACCAACGAACGGTTTAACCTAGAAGAAAGAAATTTTGTGAGCCAAGTGGGATTGGGGTACTTATCATTACCTGAAAGTGTCATCAAGATTGGGTGAAAAAATGTGTGCTGAGATTTCAGGAAACTCCTAGTATTTTGGAAGCTTGGCAACCCCTTTCCATGAAAGTGATTTGCGCCGGTCTCTGCTTAGGGCTCCATCAATAGGAAACAAACCATGGAGATAGAACTTGGAACTACTTTATTGTGTCAAGTTTCAAAGAGCTAGCACAAACCGTGTTTGATTTAGAGTTCCAACTACATGTATCTATATAGGAGAAAACAGAGTGAAACCTAAAAATTAAAACTGTTACTGCCAACGAACAGTTTATCCTAGAAGAATGAAATTTGGTGAGCCAAGTGGGATTGGGGTACAGATCATTACTTGAAAGTGTCATCAAGATTGGGTGAAAAAATGTGTGCTGAGATTTCAGGAAACTCGTAGATTTTTGGAAGCTTGGCAACCCCTTTCCATGAAAGGGATTTGCTCCGGTCTCTGCTTAGGGCTACATCAATAGGAAACAAACCATAGAGATAGAAATTGGAACAACTGTATTGTGTCAAGTTTCAAAGAGCTAGCACAGACTGTGTTTGATTTAGAGTTCCAACTACAGGTATCCATATAGGAGAAAACAGAGTGAAACCTAAAAATTAAAACTGTTACTGCCAACGAACGGTTTAACCAAGAGGAACGAAATTTAGTGAGCCAAGTGGGATTGGAAAACTGATCATTACCTGAAAGTGTCATCAGGTTTGGGTAAAAAAAAAATGTTTGCTGACATTTCTGGAAACTCGTAGTTGCGTGGAAGCTTGGCAACCCCTTTCCATGAAAGTGATTTGTGCCAGTCTCTGCTTAGGGCTACATCAATAGGAAACAAATCATAGAGATAGAATTTGGAACTACTTTATTGTGTCAAGTTTCCAAGTGCTAGCACAAACCGTGTTTGATTTAGTGTTCCAACTACATGTATCCATATAGGAGAAACCAGAGTGAAACCTAAAAATTAAAACTGTTACTGCCAACGAACGGTTTAACCTAGAAGAACGAAATTTAATGAGCCATGTGGGATTGGGGTAAGGATCATTACCTGAAAGTGTCATCAAGATTGGGTGAAAAAATGTGTGCTGAGATTTGAGAAAACTCGTAGTTTTCTGGAAGCTTGGCAACCCCTTTCCATGAAAGTGACTTGCGGTGGTCTCTGCTTAGGGCTACAGCAATAGGAAACAAAGCATAGAGATAGAACTTGGAACTACTTTATTGTGTCAAGTTTCAAAGAGCCATCACAAACCGTGTTTGATTTAGAGTTCCATCTACATGTATCCAATAGGAGAAAACAGAGTGAAACCTAAAAATTTAAACTGTTACTGCCAACGAAAGGTTTAACCTGGAAGAATGAAATTTGGTGAGCCAAGTGGGATTGGGGTACTGATCATTACCTGAAAGTGTCATCAAGATTGGGTGAAAAAATGTGTGCTGAGATTTCAGGAAACTCGTAGTTTTTTGGAAGCTTGGCAACCCATTTAGATGAAAGTAATTTGCAGTGGTCTCTACTTAGGGGTACATCAATAGGAAACAAACCATAGAGGTAGAACTTGGAACTACTTTATTGTGTCAAGTTTCAAAGAGCTAGCACAAACCGTGTTTGATTTAGAGTTCCAACTACATGTATCCATATAGGAGAAAACAGAGTGAAAGATAAAAATTAAAACTGTTACGGCCATCGAACGGTTTAACCTAGAAGAACGAAATTAAGTGAGCCTAGTGGGATTGGCGTACTGATCATTACCTGAAAGTGTCATCAAGATTGGGTGAAAAAATGTGTGCTGAGATTTCAGGAAACTCGTAGTTTTTTTGAAGCTTGGCAACCCCTTTCCATGAAAGTGATTTGCGGTGGTCTCTGTTTAGGGCTACATCAATAGGAAACAAACCATAGAGATAGAACTTGGAACTACTTTATTGTGTCAAGTTGCAAAGAGCTAGCACAAACCGTGTTTGATTTAGAGTTCCAACTACATGTATCCATATAGGAGAAAACAGAGTGAAACCTAAAAATTAAAACTGTTACTGCCAACGAACTGTTTAACCTAGAAGAACAAAAACTGGTGAGCCAAGTGGCATTGGGGTACTGATCATTACCTGAAAATGTCATCAAGATTGGGTGAAAAAATGTGTGCTGAGATTTCAGGAAATTCGTAGTTTTTTGGAAGCTTGGAACCCCATTTCCATGAAAGTGATTTGCGGTGGTCTCTGCTTAGGGCTACATCAATAGGAAACAAACCATAGAGATAGAACTTGGAACTACTTTATTGTGTCAGGTTTCAAAGAGCTAGCACAAACCGTTTTTGATTTAGAGTTCCAAATACATGTATCCATAAAGGAGAAAACAGAGTGAAACCTAAAAATTAAAACTCTTACTGCCATCGATCTGATTAACCTAGAAGAACGAAATTTGGTGAGCCAAGGGGGTTGGGGTACTGATCATTACCTGAAAGTGTCATCAAGATTGGTTGAAAAAATGTGTGCTGAGATTTCAGGAAACTCGTAGTTTTTTGGAAGCTTGGCAACCCCTTTCCATGAACGTGGTTTCCGCCGCTCTCTGCTTAGGGCTACAGCAATAGGAAACAAACCATAGAGATAGAACTTGGAACTACTTTATTGTGTCAAGTTTCAAAGAGCCATCACAAACCGTGTTTGATTTAGAGTTCCATCTACATGTATCCAATAGGAGAAAACAGAGTGAAACCTAAAAATTAAAACTGTTACTGCCAACGAAAGGTTTAACCTGGAAGAATGAAATTTGGTGAGCCAAGTGGGATTGGGGTACTGATCATTACCTGAAAGTGTCATCAAGATTGGGTGAAAAAATGTGTGCTGAGATTTCAGGAAACTCGTAGTTTTTTGGAAGCTTGGCAACCCATTTAGATGAAAGTAATTTGCGGTGGTCTCTACTTAGGGGTACATCAATAGGAAACAAACCATAGAGGTAGAACTTGGAACTACTTTATTGTGTCAAGTTTCAAAGAGCTAGCACAAACCGTGTTTGATTTAGAGTTCCAACTACATGTATCCATATAGGAGAGAACAGAGTGAAAGATAAAAATTAAAACTGTTACTGCCATCGAACGGTTTAACCTAGAAGAACGAAATTAAGTGAGCCTAGTGGGATTGGCGTACTGATCATTACCTGAAAGTGTCATCAAGATTGGGTGAAAAAATGTGTGCTGAGATTTCAAAAAACTCGTAGTTTTTTGGAAGCTTGGCAACTCCTTTCCATGAAAGTGATTTGCGGTGGTCTCTGTTTAGGGCTACATCAATAGGAAACAAACCATAGAGATAGAACTTGGAACTACTTTATTGTGTCAAGTTGCAAAGAGCTAGCACAAACCGTGTTTGATTTAGAGTTCCAACTACATGTATCCATATAGGAGAAAACAGAGTGAAAACTAAAAATTAAAACTGTTACTGCCAACGAACTGTTTAACCTAGAAGAACAAAAATTGGTGAGCCAAGTGGCATTGGGGTACTGATCATTACCTGAAAATGTCATCAAGATTGGGTGAAAAAATGTGTGCTGAGATTTCAGGAAACTCGTAGTTTTTTGGAAGCTTGGAACCTTATTTCCATGAAAGTGATTTGCGGTGGTCTCTTCTTAGAGCTACATCAATAGGAAACAAACCATAGAGATAGAACTTGGAACTACTTTATTGTGTCAGGTTTCAAAGAGCTAGCACAAACCGTGTTTGATTTAGAGTTCCAAATACATGTATCCATATAGGAGAAAACAGAGTGAAACCTAAATTTAAAACTGTTACTGCCAACGAACGGTTTAACCTAGAAGAACGAAATTTGGTGAGCCAAGTGGGATTGGGGTACTGATCATTTCCTGAAAGTGTCATCAAGATTGGGTGAAAAAATGTGGGCTGAGATTTCAGGAAACTCGTAGTTTTCTGGAAGCTTGGCAACTTCTTTCCATGCAAGTGATTTGCGCCGGTCTCTGCTTAGGGCTACATCAATAGGAAACAAACCATAGAGACATAACTTGGAACTACTTTATTGTGTCAAGTTTAAAACAGCTAGCACAAACCGTGTTTGATTTAGAGTTCCAACAACATGTATCCATTAGGAGAAAACATGGTGAAACCTAAAAATTAAAACTGTTACTGCAATCGAACGGTTTAACCTAGAAGAACTAAATTTGGTGAGCCAAGTGGGATTGGGGTACTGATCATTACCTGAAAGTGTCATCAAGATTGGGTTAAAAAATGTGTGCTGATATTTCAGGAAACTCGTAGTTTTTTGCAAGCTTGGCAACCCCTTTCCATGAAAGTGATTTGTGCCAGTCTCTGCTTAGGGCTACATCAATAGGAAACAAATCATAGTGATAGAACTTGGAACTACTTTATTGTGTCAAGTTTCCAAGTGCTAGCACAAACCGTGTTTGATTTAGTGTTCCAACTACATGTATCCATAAAGGAGAAAACAGAGTAAAACCTAAAAATTAAAACTGTTACTGCCAAACAATGGTTTAACCTAGAAGAACGAAATTTGGTGAGCCAATTGGGATTGGGGTACTGATCATTACCTGAAAGTTTCATCAAGATTGGGTGAAAAAATGTGTGCTGAGATTTCAGGAAACTCGTAGTTTTTTGGAAGCTTGGCAACCCCTTTCCATGAAAGTGAATTGCGCCGGTCTCTGCTTAGGGCTACAACAATAGGAAACAAACCATAGAGATAGAACTTGGAACTACTTTATTGTGTCAAGTTTCAAAGAGCTAGCACAAACCGTGTTGGATTTAGAGTTCCAACTACATGTATCCATATATGAGAAAACAGAGTGAAACCGAAAAATTAAAACTGTTACTGCCAACGAACGGTTTAACCTAGAAGAATGAAAATTGGTGAGCCAAGTGGGATTGGGTTACTGATCATTACCTGAAAGTGTCATCAAGATTGTGTGAAAAAATGTGTGCTGAGATTTCAGGAAACTCATAGTTTTTTGGAAGCTTGGCAACCTTTTTCCGTGAAAGTGATTTGCGCTGTTCTCTGTTTAGGGCTACATCAATAGGAAACAAACCATAGAGATAGAACTTGGGACTACTTTATTGTGTCAAGTTTAAAACAGCTAGCACAAACCGTGTTTGATTTAGAGTTCCAAATACATGTATCCATAAAGGAGAAAACAGAGTGAAACCTAAAAATTAAAACTCTTACTGCCATCGATCGGGTTAACCTAGAAGAACGAAATTTGGTGAGCCAAGTGGGTTGGGGTACTGATCATTACCTGAAAGTGTCATCAAATTGGTTGAAAAAATGTGTGCTGAGATTTCAGGAAACTCGTAGTTTTTTGGAAGCTTGGCAACCCCTTTCCATGAACGTGGTTTCCGCCGCTCTCTGCTTAGGGCTACATCAATAGGAAACAAACCGTAGAAATAGAACTAGGAACTACTTTATTGTGTCAAGTTTCAAAGAGCTAGCACAAACCGTGTTTGATTTAGAGTTCCAACTACATGTATCCATATAGGAGAAAGCAGAGTGAAACCTAAAAATTAAAACTGTTACTGCCAACGAACGGTTTAACCAAGAGGAACGAAATTTAGTGAGCCAAGTGGGATTGGAAAACTGATCATTACCTGAAAGTGTCATCAGGTTTGGGTAAAAAAAAATGTTTGCTGACATTTCTGGAAACTCGTAGTTGCGTGGAAGCTTGGCAACCCCTTTCCATGAAAGTGATTTGTGCCAGTCTCTGCTTAGGGCTACATCAATAGGAAACAAATCATAGAGATAGAACTTGGAACTACTTTATTGTGTCAAGTTTCCAAGTGCTAGCACAAACCGTGTTTGATTTAGTGTTCCAACTACATGTATCCATATAGGAGAAACCAGAGTGAAACCTAAAAATTAAAACTGTTACTGCCAACGAACGGTTTAACCTAGAAGAACGAAATTTAATGAGCCATGTGGGATTGGGGTAAGGATCATTACATGAAAGTGTCATCAAGATTGGGTGAAAAAATGTGTGCTGAGATTTGAGAAAACTCGTAGTTTTCTGGAAGATTGGCAACCCCTTTCCATGAAAGTGATTTGCGGTGGTCTCTGCTTAGGGCTACAGCAATAGGAAACAAACCATAGAGATAGAACTTGGAACTACTTTATTTTGTCAAGTTTCAAAGAGCCATCACAAACCGTGTTTGATTTAGAGTTCCATCTACATGTATCCAATAGGAGAAAACAGAGTGAAACCTAAAAATTTAAACTGTTACTGCCAACGAAAGGTTTAACCTGGAAGAATGAAATTTGGTGAGCCAAGTGGGATTGGGGTACTTATCATTACCTGAAAGTGTCATCAAGATTGGGTGAAAAAATGTGTGCTGAGATTTCAGGAAACTCGTAGTTTTTTGGAAGCTTGGCAACCCATTTAGATGAAAGTAATTTGCAGTGGTCTCTACTTAGGGGTACATCAATAGGAAACAAACCATAGAGGTAGAACTTGGAACTACTTTATTGTGTCAAGTTTCAAAGAGCTAGCACAAACCGTGTTTGATTTAGAGTTCCAACTACATGTATCCATATAGGAGAAAACAGAGTGAAAGATAAAAATTAAAACTGTTACGGCCATCGAATGGTTTAACCTAGAAGAACAAAATTAAGTGAGCCTAGTGGGATTGGCGTACTGATCATTACCTGAAAGTGTCATCAAGATTGGGTGAAAAAATGTGTGCTGAGATTTCAGGAAACTCGTAGTTTTTTTGAAGCTTGGCAACCCCTTTCCATGAAAGTGATTTGCGCTGGTCTCTGTTTAGGGCTACATCAATAGGAAACAAACCATAGAGATAGAACTTGGAACTACTTTATTGTGTCAAGTTGCAAAGAGCTAGCACAAACCGTGTTTGATTTAGAGTTCCAACTACATGTATCCATATAGGAGAAAACAGAGTGAAACCTAAAAATTAAAACTGTTACTGCCAACGAACTGTTTAACCTAGAAGAACAAAAATTGGTGAGCCAAGTGGCATTGGGGTACTGATCATTACCTGAAAATGTCATCAAGATTGGGTGAAAAAATGTGTGCTGAGATTTCAGGAAATTCGTAGTTTTTTGGAAGCTTGGAACCCCATTTCCATGAAAGTGATTTGCGGTGGTCTCTGCTTAGGGCTACATCAATAGGAAACAAACCATAGAGATAGAACTTGGAACTACTTTATTGTGTCAGGTTTCAAAGAGCTAGCACAAACCGTTTTTGATTTAGAGTTCCAAATACATGTATCCATATAGGAGAAAACAGAGTGAAACCTAAAAATTAAAACTCTTACTGCCAACGAACGGTTTAACCTAGAAGAACGAAATTTGGTGAGCCAAGTGGGATTGGGGTACTGATCATTTCCTGAAAGTGTCAACAAGATTGGGTGAAAAAATGTGGGCTGAGATTTCAGGAAACTCGTAGTTTTCTGGAAGCTTGGCAACTTCTTTCCATGCAAGTGATTTGCGCCAGTCTCTGCTTAGGGCTACATCAATAGGAAACAAACCATAGAGACATAACTTGGAACTACTTTATTGTGTCAAGTTTCAAAGAGCTAGCACAAACCGTGTTTGATTTAGAGTTCCAACAACATGTATCCATTAGGAGAAAACATGGTGAAACCTAAAAATTAAAACTGTTACTGCCATCGAACGGTTTAACCTAGAAGAACTAAATTTGGTGAGCCAAGTGGGATTGTGGTACTGATCATTACCTGAAAGTGTCATCAAGATTGGGTTAAAAAATGTGTGCTGAGATTTCAGTAAACACGTAGTTTTTTGCAAGCTTGGCAACCCATTTCCATGAAAGTGATTTGTGCCAGTCTCTGCTTAGGGCTACATCAATAGGAAACAAATCATAGAGACAGAACTTGGAACTACTTTATTGTGTCAAGTTTCCAAGTGCTAGCACAAACCGTGTTTGATTTAGTGTTCCAACTACATGTATCCATAAAGGAGAAAACAGAGTGAAACCTAAAAATTAAAACTGTTACTGCCACCCAACGGTTTAACCTAGAAGAACGAAATTTGGTGAGCCAATTGGGATTGGGGTACTGATCATTACCTGAAAGTGTCATCAAGATTGGGTGAAAAAATGTGTGCTGAGATTTCAGGAAACTCGTAGTTTTTTGGAAGCTTGCAACCCCTTTCCATGAAAGTGATTTGCGCTGGTCTCTGCTTAGGGCTACAACAATAGGAAACAAACCATAGAGATAGAACTTGGAACTACTTTATTGTGTCAAGTTTCAAAGAGCTAGCACAAACCGTGTTGGATTTAGAGTTCCAACTACATGTATCCATATATGAGAAAACAGAGTGAAACCTAAAAATTAAAACTGTTACTGCCAACGAACGGTTTAACCTAGAAGAATGAAAATTGGTGAGCCAAGTGGGATTGGGGTACTGATCATTACCTGAAAGTGTCATCAAGGTTGTGTGAAAAAATATGTGCTGACATTTCATGAAACTCATAGTTTTTTGGAAGCTTGGCAACCTTTTTCCGTGAAAGTGATTTGTGCTGTTCTCTGTATAGGGCTACATCAATAGGAAACAAACCATAGAGATAGAACTTGGGACTACTTTATTGTGTCAAGTTTCAAACAGCTAGCACAAACCGTGTTTGATTTAGTGTTCCAAATACATGTATCCATAAAGGAGAAAACAGAGTGAAACCTAAAAATTAAAACTCTTACTGCCATCGATTGGATTAACCTAGAAGAACGAAATTTGGTGAGCCAAGTGGGTTGGGGTACTGATCATTACCTGAAAGTGTCATCAAGATTGGGTGAAAAAATGTGTGCTGAGATTTCAGGAAACTCGTAGTTTTTTGGAAGCTTGGCAACCCCTTTCCATGAAAGTGATTTGCGCTGGTCTCTGCTTAGGGCTACAACAATAGGAAACAAACCATAGAGATAGAACTTGGAACTACTTTATTGTGTCAAGTTTCAAAGAGCTAGCACAAACCGTGTTTGATTTAGAGTTCCAACTACATGTATCCATATAGGAGAAAACAGAGTGAAACCTAAAAATTAAAACTGTTACTGCCAATGAACAGTTTATCCTAGAAGAATGAAATTTGGTGAGCCAAGTGGGATTGGGGTACAGATCATTACATGAAAGTGTCATCAAGATTGGGTGAAAAAATGTGTGCTGAGATTTCAGGAAACTCGTAGATTTTTGGAAGCTTTGCAACCCCTTTCCATGAAAGGGATTTGCTCCGGTCTCTGCTTAGGGCTACATCAATAGGAAACAAACCATAGAGATAGAAATTGGAACAACTGTATTGTGTCAAGTTTCAAAGAGCTAGCACAGACCGTGTTTGATTTAGAGTTCCAACTACAGGTATCCATATAGGAGAAAACAGAGTGAAACCTAAAAATTAAAACTGTTACTGCCAACGAACGGTTTAACCTAGAAGAATGAAATTTGGTGAGCCAAGTGGGATTGGGGTACTGATCATTACCTGAAAGTGTCATCAAGATTTGGTGAAAAAATGTTTGCTGAAATTTCAGGAAAATCGTAGTTTTTTGGAAGCTTGGCAACCCCTTTCCATGAAAGTGATTTGTGCTGGTCTCTGCTTAGGGCTACATGAATAGGAAACAAACCATAGTGTTAGAACTTGGAACTACTTTATTGTGTCAAGTTTCAAAGAGCTAGCACAAACCGTGTTTGATTTAGAGTTCCAACTACATGTATCCATATAGGAGAAAACAGAGGGAAACCTAAAAATTAAAACTGTTACTGCCACCCAACGGTTTAACATAGAAGAACGAAATTTGGTGAGCCAATTAGGATTGCGGTACTGATCATTACCTGAAAGTGTCATCAAGTTTGGGTGAAAAATATGTGCTGAGATTTCAGGAAACTCGTAGTTTTTTGGAAGCTTGGCCACCCCTTTCCATGTAAGTGATTTGCGCCGGTCTCTGCTTAGGGCTACATCAATAGGAAACAAACCATAGAGATAGAACTTGGAACTACTTTATTGTGTAAAAGTTTCAAAGAACTAGCACAAACCGTGTTTGATTTAGAGTTCCAACTACATGTATCCATTTAGGAGAAAACAGAGTGAAACCTAAAAATTAAAACTGTTACTGCCACCCAACGGTTTAACCTAGAGGAACGAAATTTGGTGAGCCAAGTGGGATTGTGGTACTGATCATTACCTGAAAGTGTCATCAAGATTGGGTGAAAAAATGTGTGCTGAGATTTCAGGAAACTCGTAGTTTTTTGGAAGCTTGGCAACCCCTTTCCATGAACGTGGTTTCCGCCGCTCTCTGCTTAGGGCTACATCAATAGGAAACAAACCGTAGAAATAGAACTTGGAACTACTTTATTGTGTCAAGTTTCAAAGAGTTAGCATAAACCGTGTTTGATTTAGAGTTCCAACTACATGTATCCATAAAGGAGAAAACAGAGTAAAACCTAAAAATTAAAACTGTTACTGCCAAACAATGGTTTAACCTAGAAGAACGAAATTTGGTGAGCCAATTGGGATTGGGGTACTGATCATTACCTGAAAGTTTCATCAAGATTGGGTGAAAAAATGTGTGCTGAGATTTCAGGAAACTCGTAGTTTTTTGGAAGCTTGGCAACCCCTTTCCATGAAAGTGAATTGCGCCGGTCTCTGCTTAGGGCTACAACAATAGGAAACAAACCATAGAGATAGAACTTGGAACTACTTTATTGTGTCAAGTTTCAAAGAGCTAGCACAAACCGTGTTGGATTTAGAGTTCCAACTACATGTATCCATATATGAGAAAACAGAGTGAAACCTAAAAATTAAAACTGTTACTGACAACGAACGGTTTAACCTAGAAGAATGAAAATTGGTGAGCCAAGTGGGATTGGGTTACTGATCATTACCTGAAAGTGTCATCAAGATTGTGTGAAAAAATGTGTGCTGAGATTTCAGGAAACTCATAGTTTTTTGGAAGCTTGGCAACCTTTTTCCGTGAAAGTGATTTGCGCTGTTCTCTGTTTAGGGCTACATCAATAGGAAACAAACCATAGAGATAGAACTTGGGACTACTTTATTGTGTCAAGTTTAAAACAGCTAGCACAAACCGTGTTTGATTTAGAGTTCCAAATACATGTATCCATAAAGGAGAAAACAGAGTGAAACCTAAAAATTAAAACTCTTACTGCCATCGATCGGGTTAACCTAGAAGAACGAAATTTGGTGAGCCAAGTGGGTTGGGGTACTGATCATTACCTGAAAGTGTCATCAAATTGGTTGAAAAAATGTGTGCTGAGATTTCAGGAAACTCGTAGTTTTTTGGAAGCTTGGCAACCCCTTTCCATGAACGTGGTTTCCGCCGCTCTCTGCTTAGGGCTACATCAATAGGAAACAAACCGTAGAAATAGAACTAGGAACTACTTTATTGTGTCAAGTTTCAAAGAGCTAGCACAAACCGTGTTTGATTTAGAGTTCCAACTACATGTATCCATATAGGAGAAAGCAGAGTGAAACCTAAAAATTAAAACTGTTACTGCCAACGAACGGTTTAACCAAGAGGAACGAAATTTAGTGAGCCAAGTGGGATTGGAAAACTGATCATTACCTGAAAGTGTCATCAGGTTTGGGTAAAAAAAAATGTTTGCTGACATTTCTGGAAACTCGTAGTTGCGTGGAAGCTTGGCAACCCCTTTCCATGAAAGTGATTTGTGCCAGTATCTGCTTAGGGCTACATCAATAGGAAACAAATCATAGAGATAGAACTTGGAACTACTTTATTGTGTCAAGTTTCCAAGTGCTAGCACAAACCGTGTTTGATTTAGTGTTCCAACTACATGTATCCATATAGGAGAAACCAGAGTGAAACCTAAAAATTAAAACTGTTACTGCCAACGAACGGTTTAACCTAGAAGAACGAAATTTAATGAGCCATGTGGGATTGGGGTAAGGATCATTACCTGAAAGTGTCATCAAGATTGGGTGAAAAAATGTGTGCTGAGATTTGAGAAAACTCGTAGTTTTCTGGAAGCTTGGCAACCCCTTTCCATGAAAGTGATTTGCGGTGGTCTCTGCTTAGGGCTACAGCAATAGGAAACAAACCATAGTGATAGAACTTGGAACTACTTTATTGTGTCAAGTTGCAAAGAGCTAGCACAAACCGTGTTTGATTTAGAGTTCCAACTACATGTATCCATATAGGAGAAAACAGAGTGAAAACTAAAAATTAAAACTGTTACTGCCAACGAACTGTTTAACCTAGAAGAACAAAAATTGGTGAGCCAAGTGGCATTGGGGTACTGATCATTACCTGAAAATGTCATCAAGATTGGGTGAAAAAATGTGTGCTGAGATTTCAGGAAACTCGTAGTTTTTTGGAAGCTTGGAACCTTATTTCCATGAAAGTGATTTGCGGTGGTCTCTTCTTAGAGCTACATCAATAGGAAACAAACCATAGAGATAGAACTTGGAACTACTTTATTGTGTCAGGTTTCAAAGAGCTAGCACAAACCGTGTTTGATTTAGAGTTCCAAATACATGTATCCATATAGGAGAAAACAGAGTGAAACCTAAATTTAAAACTGTTACTGCCAACGAACGGTTTAACCTAGAAGAACGAAATTTGGTGAGCCAAGTGGGATTGGGGTACTGATCATTTCCTGAAAGTGTCATCAAGATTGGGTGAAAAAATGTGGGCTGAGATTTCAGGAAACTCGTAGTTTTCTGGAAGCTTGGCAACTTCTTTCCATGCAAGTGATTTGCGCCGGTCTCTGCTTAGGGCTACATCAATAGGAAACAAACCATAGAGACATAACTTGGAACTACTTTATTGTGTCAAGTTTCAAAGAGCTAGCACAAACCGTGTTTGATTTAGAGTTCCAACAACATGTATCCATTAGGAGAAAACATGGTGAAACCTAAAAATTAAAACTGTTACTGCAATCGAACGGTTTAACCTAGAAGAACTAAATTTGGTGAGCCAAGTGGGATTGGGGTACTGATCATTACCTGAAAGTGTCATCAAGATTGGGTTAAAAAATGTGTGCTGATATTTCAGGAAACTCGTAGTTTTTTGCAAGCTTGGCAACCCCTTTCCATGAAAGTGATTTGTGCCAGTCTCTGCTTAGGGCTACATCAATAGGAAACAAATCATAGTGATAGAACTTGGAACTACTTTATTGTGTCAAGTTTCCAAGTGCTAGCACAAACCGTGTTTGATTTAGTGTTCCAACTACATGTATCCATAAAGGAGAAAACAGAGTAAAACCTAAAAATTAAAACTGTTACTGCCAAACAATGGTTTAACCTAGAAGAACGAAATTTGGTGAGCCAATTGGGATTGGGGTACTGATCATTACCTGAAAGTTTCATCAAGATTGGGTGAAAAAATGTGTGCTGAGATTTCAGGAAACTCGTAGTTTTTTGGAAGCTTGGCAACCCCTTTCCATGAAAGTGAATTGCGCCGGTCTCTGCTTAGGGCTACAACAATAGGAAACAAACCATAGAGATAGAACTTGGAACTACTTTATTGTGTCAAGTTTCAAAGAGCTAGCACAAACCGTGTTGGATTTAGAGTTCCAACTACATGTATCCATATATGAGAAAACAGAGTGAAACCTAAAAATTAAAACTGTTACTGACAACGAACGGTTTAACCTAGAAGAATGAAAATTGGTGAGCCAAGTGGGATTGGGTTACTGATCATTACCTGAAAGTGTCATCAAGATTGTGTGAAAAAATGTGTGCTGAGATTTCAGGAAACTCATAGTTTTTTGGAAGCTTGGCAACCTTTTTCCGTGAAAGTGATTTGCGCTGTTCTCTGTTTAGGGCTACATCAATAGGAAACAAACCATAGAGATAGAACTTGGGACTACTTTATTGTGTCAAGTTTAAAACAGCTAGCACAAACCGTGTTTGATTTAGAGTTCCAAATACATGTATCCATAAAGGAGAAAACAGAGTGAAACCTAAAAATTAAAACTCTTACTGCCATCGATCGGGTTAACCTAGAAGAACGAAATTTGGTGAGCCAAGTGGGTTGGGGTACTGATCATTACCTGAAAGTGTCATCAAATTGGTTGAAAAAATGTGTGCTGAGATTTCAGGAAACTCGTAGTTTTTTGGAAGCTTGGCAACCCCTTTCCATGAACGTGGTTTCCGCCGCTCTCTGCTTAGGACTACATCAATAGGAAACAAACCGTAGAAATAGAACTTGGAACTACTTTATTGTGTCAAGTTTCAAAGAGCTAGCACAAACCGTGTTTGATTTAGAGTTCCAACTACATGTATCCATATAGGAGAAAGCAGAGTGAAACCTAAAAATTAAAACTGTTACTGCCAACGAACGGTTTAACCAAGAGGAACGAAATTTAGTGAGCCAAGTGGGATTGGAAAACTGATCATTACCTGAAAGTGTCATCAGGTTTGGGTAAAAAAAAATGTTTGCTGACATTTCTGGAAACTCGTAGTTGCGTGGAAGCTTGGCAACCCCTTTCCATGAAAGTGATTTGTGCCAGTCTCTGCTTAGGGCTACATCAATAGGAAACAAATCATAGAGATAGAACTTGGAACTACTTTATTGTGTCAAGTTTCCAAGTGCTAGCACAAACCGTGTTTGATTTAGTGTTCCAACTACATGTATCCATATAGGAGAAACCAGAGTGAAACCTAAAAATTAAAACTGTTACTGCCAACGAACGGTTTAACCTAGAAGAACGAAATTTAATGAGCCATGTGGGATTGGGGTAAGGATCATTACCTGAAAGTGTCATCAAGTTTGGGTGAAAAAATGTGTGCTGAGATTTGAGAAAACTCGTAGTTTTCTGGAAGCTTGGCAACCCCTTTCCATGAAAGTGATTTGCGGTGGTCTCTGCTTAGGGCTACAGCAATAGGAAACAAACCATAGAGATAGAACTTGGAACTACTTTATTTTGTCAAGTTTCAAAGAGCCATCACAAACCGTGTTTGATTTAGAGTTCCATCTACATGTATCCAATAGGAGAAAACAGAGTGAAACCTAAAAATTTAAACTGTTACTGCCAACGAAAGGTTTAACCTGGAAGAATGAAATTTGGTGAGCCAAGTGGGATTGGGGTACTTATCATTACCTGAAAGTGTCATCAAGATTGGGTGAAAAAATGTGTGCTGAGATTTCAGGAAACTCGTAGTTTTTTGGAAGCTTGGCAACCCATTTAGATGAAAGTAATTTGCAGTGGTCTCTACTTAGGGGTACATCAATAGGAAACAAACCATAGAGGTAGAACTTGGAACTACTTTATTGTGTCAAGTTTCAAAGAGCTAGCACAAACCGTGTTTGATTTAGAGTTCCAACTACATGTATCCATATAGGAGAAAACAGAGTGAAAGATAAAAATTAAAACTGTTACGGCCATCGAACGGTTTAACCTAGAAGAACAAAATTAAGTGAGCCTAGTGGGATTGGCGTACTGATCATTACCTGAAAGTGTCATCAAGATTGGGTGAAAAAATGTGTGCTGAGATTTCAGGAAACTCGTAGTTTTTTTGAAGCTTGGCAACCCCTTTCCATGAAAGTGATTTGCGGTGGTCTCTGTTTAGGGCTACATCAATAGGAAACAAACCATAGAGATAGAACTTGGAACTACTTTATTGTGTCAAGTTGCAAAGAGCTAGCACAAACCGTGTTTGATTTAGAGTTCCAACTACATGTATCCATATAGGAGAAAACAGAGTGAAACCTAAAAATTAAAACTGTTACTGCCAACGAACTGTTTAACCTAGAAGAACAAAAATTGGTGAGCCAAGTGGCATTGGGGTACTGATCATTACCTGAAAATGTCATCAAGATTGGGTGAAAAAATGTGTGCTGAGATTTCAGGAAATTCGTAGTTTTTTGGAAGCTTGGAACCCCATTTCCATGAAAGTGATTTGCGGTGGTCTCTGCTTAGGGCTACATCAATAGGAAACAAACCATAGAGATAGAACTTGGAACTACTTTATTGTGTCAGGTTTCAAAGAGCTAGCACAAACCGTTTTTGATTTAGAGTTCCAAATACATGTATCCATATAGGAGAAAACAGAGTAAAACCTAAAAATTAAAACTCTTACTGCCAACGAACGGTTTAACCTAGAAGAACGAAATTTGGTGAGCCAAGTGGGATTGGGGTACTGATCATTTCCTGAAAGTGTCAACAAGATTGGGTGAAAAAATGTGGGCTGAGATTTCAGGAAACTCGTAGTTTTCTGGAAGCTTGGCAACTTCTTTCCATGCAAGTGATTTGCGCCGGTCTCTGCTTAGGGCTACATCAATAGGAAACAAACCATAGAGACATAACTTGGAACTACTTTATTGTGTCAAGTTTCAAAGAGCTAGCACAAACCGTGTTTGATTTAGAGTTCCAACAACATGTATCCATTAGGAGAAAACATGGTGAAACCTAAAAATTAAAACTGTTACTGCCATCGAACGGTTTAACCTAGAAGAACTAAATTTGGTGAGCCAAGTGGGATTGGGGTACTGATCATTACCTGAAAGTGTCATCAAGATTGGGTTAAAAAATGTGTGCTGAGATTTCAGTAAACACGTAGTTTTTTGCAAGCTTGGCAACCCATTTCCATGAAAGTGATTTGTGCCAGTCTCTGCTTAGGGCTACATCAATAGGAAACAAATCATAGAGACAGAACTTGGAACTACTTTATTGTGTCAAGTTTCCAAGTGCTAGCACAAACCGTGTTTGATTTAGTGTTCCAACTACATGTATCCATAAAGGAGAAAACAGAGTGAAACCTAAAAATTAAAACTGTTACTGCCACCCAACGGTTTAACCTAGAAGAACGAAATTTGGTGAGCCAATTGGGATTGGGGTACTGATCATTACCTGAAAGTGTCATCAAGATTGGGTGAAAAAATGTGTGCTGAGATTTCAGGAAACTCGTAGTTTTTTGGAAGCTTGCAACCCCTTTCCATGAAAGTGATTTGCGCTGGTCTCTGCTTAGGGCTACAACAATAGGAAACAAACCATAGAGATAGAACTTGGAACTACTTTATTGTGTCAAGTTTCAAAGAGCTAGCACAAACCGTGTTGGATTTAGAGTTCCAACTACATGTATCCATATATGAGAAAACAGAGTGAAACCTAAAAATTAAAACTGTTACTGCCAACGAACGGTTTAACCTAGAAGAATGAAAATTGGTGAGCCAAGTGGGATTGGGGTACTGATCATTACCTGAAAGTGTCATCAAGATTGTGTGAAAAAATATGTGCTGAGATTTCATGAAACTCATAGTTTTTTGGAAGCTTGGCAACCTTTTTCCGTGAAAGTGATTTGTGCTGTTCTCTGTATAGGGCTACATCAATAGGAAACAAACCATAGAGATAGAACTTGGGACTACTTTATTGTGTCAAGTTTCAAACAGCTAGCACAAACCGTGTTTGATTTAGTGTTCCAAATACATGTATCCATAAAGGAGAAAACAGAGTGAAACCTAAAAATTAAAACTCTTACTGCCATCGATTGGATTAACCTAGAAGAACGAAATTTGGTGAGCCAAGTGGGTTGGGGTACTGATCATTACCTGAAAGTGTCATCAAGATTGGGTGAAAAAATGTGTGCTGAGATTTCAGGAAACTCGTAGTTTTTTGGAAGCTTGGCAACCCCTTTCCATGAAAGTGATTTGCGCTGGTCTCTGCTTAGGGCTACAACAATAGGAAACAAACCATAGAGATAGAACTTGGAACTACTTTATTGTGTCAAGTTTCAAAGAGCTAGCACAAACCGTGTTTGATTTAGAGTTCCAACTACATGTATCCATATAGGAGAAAACAGAGTGAAACCTAAAAATTAAAACTGTTACTGCCAACGAACAGTTTATCCTAGAAGAATGAAATTTGGTGAGCCAAGTGGGATTGGGGTACAGATCATTACATGAAAGTGTCATCAAGATTGGGTGAAAAAATGTGTGCTGAGATTTCAGGAAACTCGTAGATTTTTGGAAGCTTTGCAACCCCTTTCCATGAAAGGGATTTGCTCCGGTCTCTGCTTAGGGCTACATCAATAGGAAACAATCCATAGAGATAGAAATTGGAACAACTGTATTGTGTCAAGTTTCAAAGAGCTAGCACAGACCGTGTTTGATTTAGAGTTCCAACTACAGGTATCCATATAGGAGAAAACAGAGTGAAACCTAAAAATTAAAACTGTTACTGCCAACGAACGGTTTAACCTAGAAGAATGAAATTTGGTGAGCCAAGTGGGATTGGGGTACTGATCATTACCTGAAAGTGTCATCAAGATTTGGTGAAAAAATGTTTGCTGAAATTTCAGGAAAATCGTAGTTTTTTGGAAGCTTGGCAACCCCTTTCCATGAAAGTGATTTGTGCTGGTCTCTGCTTATGGCTACATGAATAGGAAACCAACCATAGAGTTAGAACTTGGAACTACTTTATTGTGTCAAGTTTCAAAGAGCTAGCACAAACCATGTTTGATTTAGAGTTCCAACTACATGTATCCATATAGGAGAAAACAGAGGGAAACCTAAAAATTAAAACTGTTACTGCCACCCAACGGTTTAACATAGAAGAACGAAATTTGGTGAGCCAATTAGGATTGCGGTACTGATCATTACCTGAAAGTGTCATCAAGTTTGGGTGAAAAATATGTGCTGAGATTTCAGGAAACTCGTAGTTTTTTGGAAGCTTGGCCACCCCTTTCCATGTAAGTGATTTGCGCCGGTCTCTGCTTAGAGCTACATCAATAGGAAACAAACCATAGAGATAGAACTTGGAACTACTTTATTGTGTAAAAGTTTCAAAGAACTAGCACAAACCGTGTTTGATTTAGAGTTCCAACTACATGTATCCATTTAGGAGAAAACAGAGTGAAACCTAAAAATTAAAACTGTTACTGCCACCAAACGGTTTAACCTAGAGGAACGAAATTTGGTGATCCAAGTGGGATTGGGGTACTGATCATTACCTGAAAGTGTCATCAAGATTGGGTGAAAAAAATGTGTGCTGAGATTTCAGGTACCTCGTAGTTTTTTGAAGCTTGGCAACCCCTTTCCATGAAAGTGATTTGCGCGGGTCTCTGCTTAGGGCTACATCAATAGGAAACAACCCATAGAGATAGAACTTGGAACTACTTTATTGTGTCAAGTTTCAAATAGCTACCACAAACCGTGTTTGATTTAGAGTTCCAAATACATGTATTCACATAGGAGAAAACAGAGTGAAAAATAAAAATTAAACTGTTACTGCCAACGAACGTTTTAATATAGAAGAACGAAATTTAATGAGCCAAGTCGGATTGGGGTACTGATCATTACCTGAAAGTGTCAACAAGATTGGGTTAAAAAATGTGTGCTGAGATTTCAGGAAACTCATAGTTTTTTGGAAGCTTGGCAACCCCTTTCCATGATAGTGATTTGCGCCGGTCTCTGCTTAGGGCTACATCAATAGGAAACAAACCATAGAGATAGAACTTGGAACTACTTTATTGTGTCAAGTTTCAAAGAGCTAGCACAAACCGTGTTTGATTTAGAGTTCCAACTGCATGTATCCATATAGGAGAAAACAGAGTGAAACCTAAAAATTAAAACTGTTACTGCCACCCAATGGTTTAACCTAGAGGAACGAAATTTGGTGAGCCAAGTGGGATTGCGGTACTGATCATTACCTGAAAGTGTCATCAAGATTGGGTGAAAAATATGTGCTGAGATTTCACCAAACTCGTAGTTTTTTGGAAGCTTGGCCACCCCTTTCCATGTAAGTGATTTGCGCCGGTCTCTGCTTAGGGCTACATCAATAGGAAACAAACCATAGAGATAGAACTTGGAACTACTCTATTGTGTAAAAGTTTCAAAGAGCTAGCACAAGCCGTGTTTGATTTAGAGTTCCAAATACATGTATAAATATAGGAGAAAACAGAGTGAAACCTAAAAATTAAAACTGTTACTGCCAACGAACGGTTTAACCTAAAAGAACGAAATTTGGTGAGCCAAGTGTTGATTGGGGTACTGATCATTACCTGAAAGTGTCATCAAGATTGGGTGAAAAAATGTGTGCTGAGATTTCAGGAAACTTGTAGTTTTTTGGAAGCTTGGCAACCCCTTTCCATGAAAGGGATTTGCAAGGTCTCTGCTTAGGGCTACATCAATAGGAAACAAACCATAGAGATAGAACTTGGAACTACTTTATTGTGTCAAGTTTCAAATAGCTAGCACAAACCGTGTTTGATTTAGAGTTCCAACTACATGTATCCATATAGAAGAAAACAGAGTGAAACCTAAAAATTAAAACTGTTACTGCCAACGAACGGTTTATCCTAGAAGAACGAAATTTGGTGAGAAAAGTGGGATTGGGGTACAGATCATTACCTGAAAGTGTCATCTAGATTGGGTGAAAAAATGTGTGCTGAGATTTCAGGAAACTCGTAGTTTTTTGGAAGCTTGGCAACCCATTTCCATAAAAGTGATTTGCGCCAGTCTCTGCTTAGGGCTACATCAATAGGAAACAATCCATAGAGATAGAACTTGGAACTACTTTATTGTGTCAAGTTTCAAAAAGCTAGCACAAACCGTGTTTGATTTAGAGTTCCAACTACATGTATCCTTATAGGATAAAACAGAGTGAATCCTAAAAATTTAAACTGTTACTGCCAACGAACGGTTTAACCTAGAAGAACGAAATTTGGTGAGCCAAGTGGGATTGGGGTACTGATCATTACCTGAAAGTGTCATCAAGATTGGGTGAAAAAATGTGTGCTGAGATTTCAGGAAACTCGTAGTTTTTTGGAAGCTTGGCAACCCCTTTCCATGTAAGTGATTTGCGCCGGTCTCTGCTTAGGGCTACATGAATAGGAAACAAACCATAGAGATAGAACTTGGAACTACTTTATTGTGTCAAGTTTCAAAGAGCTAGCACAAACCGTGTTTGATTTAGAGTTCCAACTTCATGTTTCCATATAGGAGAAAACAGAGTGAAACCTAAAAATTAAAACTCTTACTGCCAACGAACGGTTTAACCTAGAAGAACGAAATTTGGTGAGCCAAGTGGGATTGGGGTACAGATCATTACCTGAAAGTGTCATCAAGATTGGGTGAAAAAATGTGTGCTGAGATTTCAGGAAACTCGTAGATTTTTGGAAGCTTGTCAACCCCTTTTTATGAAAGTGATTTGCGCCGGTCTCTGCTTAGGGCTACATCAATAGGAAAGAAACCATAGAGATAGAACTTGGAACTACTGTATTGTGTCAAGTTTCAAAGAGCTAGCACAGACCGTGTTTGATTTAGAGTTCCAACTACATGTGTCCATATAGGAGAAAACAGAGTGAAACCTAAAAATTATAACTGTTACTGCCAACGAACGGTTTAACCTAGAAGAACGAAATTTGGTGAGCCAAGTGGGATTGCGGTACTGATCATTACCAGAAAGTGTCATCAAGATTGGGTGAAAAAATGTGTGCTGAAATTTCAGGAAACTCGTAGTTTTTTGGAAGCTTGGCAACCCCTTTCCATGAAAGTGATTTGTGCTGGTCTCTGCTTAGGGCTACATGAATAGGAAACAAACCATAGAGATAGAAGTGGGAACTACTTTTTTCTGTCAAGTTTAAAAGAGGTAGCACAAACCGTGTTTGATTTAGAGTTCCAACTACATGTATCCATATAGGAGAAAACAAAGTGAAACCTAAAAATTAAAACTCTTACTGCCAACGAACGGTTTTACCTAGAAGAACGAAATTTGGTGAGCCAAATGGGATTGGGGTACTGATCATTACCTGAAAGTGTCATCAAGATTGGGTGAAAAAAATGTGTGCTGAGATTTCAGGAAACTCGTAGTTTTTTGGAAGCTTGGCAAAATTTTTCCATGAAAGTGATTTGCGCCGGTCTCTGCTTAGGGCGACATCAATAGGAAACAAACCATAGAGATAGAACTTGGAACTACTTTATTGTGTCAAGTTTCAAAGAGCTAGCACAAACCGTGTTTGATTTAGAGTTCCAACTACATGTATCCATATAGGAGAAAACAGTGTGAAACCTAAAAATTAAAACTGTTACTGCCAACGAACGGTTTATCCTAGAAGAACGAAATTTGGTGAGAAAAGTGGGATTGGGGTACAGATCATTACCTGAAAGTGTCATCAAGATTGGGTGAAAAAATGTGTGATAAGATTTCAGGAAACTCGTAGTTTTTTGGAAGCTTGGCAACCCATTTCCATAAAAGTGATTTGCGCCAGTCTCTGCTTAGGGCTACATCAATAGGAAACAATCCATAGAGATAGAACTTGGAACTACTTTATTGTGTCAAGTTTCAAAGAGCTAGCACAATCCGTGTTTGATTTAGTGTTCCAAATACATGTATCCTTATAGGATAAAACAGAGTGAATCCTAAAAATTAAAACTTTTACTGCCAACGAACGGTTTAACCTAGAAGAACGAAATTTGGTGAGCCAAGTGGGATTGGGGTACTGATCATTACCTGAATGTGTCATCAAGTTTGGGTGAAAAAATGTGTGCTGAGATTTCAGGAAACTCGTAATTTTTTGGAAGCTTGGCAACCCCTTTCCTTGTAAGTGATTTGCGCTGGTCTCTGCTTAGGGCTACATGAATAGGAAACAAACCATAGAGATAGAACTTGGAACTACTTTATTGTGTCAAGTTTCAAAGAGCTAGCACAAACCGTGTTTGATTTAGAGTTCCCACTTCATGTTTCCATGTAGGAGAAAACAGAGTGAAACCTAAAAATTTAAAGTGTTACTGCCACCGAACGGTTTAACCTAGAAGAACGAAATTTGGTGAGCCAAGTGGGATTGGGGTACAGATCATTACCTGAAAGTGTCATCAAGATTGGGTGAAAAAATGTGTGCTGAGATTTCAGGAAATTCGTAGTTTTTTGGAAGCTTGGAACCCCATTTCCATGAAAGTGATTTGCGGTGGTCTCTGCTTAGGGCTACATCAATAGGAAACAAACCATAGAGATAGAACTTGGAACTACTTTATTGTGTCAGGTTTCAAAGAGCTAGCACAAACCGTTTTTGATTTAGAGTTCCAAATACATGTATCCATATAGGAGAAAACAGAGTGAAACCTAAAAATTAAAACTCTTACTGCCAACGAACGGTTTAACCTAGAAGAACGAAATTTGGTGAGCCAAGTGGGATTGGGGTACTGATCATTTCCTGAAAGTGTCAACAAGATTGGGTGACAAAATGTGGGCTGAGATTTCAGGAAACTCGTAGTTTTCTGGAAGCTTATCAACTTATTTCCATGCAAGTGATTTGCGCCGGTCTCTGCTTAGGGCTACATCAATAGGAAACAAACCATAGAGACATAACTTGGAACTACTTTATTGTGTCAAGTTTCAAAGAGCTAGCACAAACCGTGTTTGATTTAGAGTTCCAACAACATGTATCCATTAGGAGAAAACATGGTGAAACCTAAAAATTAAAACTGTTACTGCCATCGAACGGTTTAACCTAGAAGAACTAAATTTGGTGAGCCAAGTGGGATTGGGGTACTGATCATTACCTGAAAGTGTCATCAAGATTGGGTTAAAAAATGTGTGCTGAGATTTCAGTAAACACGTAGTTTTTTGCAAGCTTGGCAACCCATTTCCATGAAAGTGATTTGTGCCAGTCTCTGCTTAGGGCTACATCAATAGGAAACAAATCATAGAGACAGAACTTGGAACTACTTTATTGTGTCAAGTTTCCAAGTGCTAGCACAAACCGTGTTTGATTTAGTGTTCCAACTACATGTATCCATAAAGGAGAAAACAGAGTGAAACCTAAAAATTAAAACTGTTACTGCCACCCAACGGTTTAACCTAGAAGAACGAAATTTGGTGAGCCAATTGGGATTTAGGTACTGATCATTACCTGAAAGTGTCATCAAGATTGGGTGAAAAAATGTGTGCTGAGATTTCAGGAAACTCGTAGTTTTTTGGAAGCTTGCAACCCCTTTCCATGAAAGTGATTTGCGCTGGTCTCTGCTTAGGGCTACAACAATAGGAAACAAACCATAGAGATAGAACTTGGAACTACTTTATTGTGTCAAGTTTCAAAGAGCTAGCACAAACCGTGTTGGATTTAGAGTTCCAACTACATGTATCCATATATGAGAAAACAGAGTGAAACCTAAAAATTAAAACTGTTACTGCCAACGAACGGTTTAACCTAGAAGAATGAAAATTGGTGAGCCAAGTGGGATTGGGGTACTGATCATTACCTGAAAGTGTCATCAAGATTGTGTGAAAAAATATGTGCTGAGATTTCATGAAACTCATAGTTTTTTGGAAGCTTGGCAACCTTTTTCCGTGAAAGTGATTTGTGCTGTTCTCTGTATAGGGCTACATCAATAGGAAACAAACCATAGAGATAGAACTTGGGACTACTTTATTGTGTCAAGTTTCAAACAGCTAGCACAAACCGTGTTTGATTTAGTGTTCCAAATACATGTATCCATAAAGGAGAAAACAGAGTGAAACCTAAAAATTAAAACTCTTACTGCCATCGATTGGATTAACCTAGAAGAACGAAATTTGGTGAGCCAAGTGGGTTGGGGTACTGATCATTACCTGAAAGTGTCATCAAGATTGGTTGAAAAAATGTGTGCTGAGATTTCAGGAAACTCGTAGTTTTTTGGAAGCTTGGCAACCCCTTTCCATGAAAGTGATTTGCGCTGGTCTCTGCTTAGGGCTACAACAATAGGAAACAAACCATAGAGATAGAACTTGGAACTACTTTATTGTGTCAAGTTTCAAAGAGCTAGCACAAACCGTGTTTGATTTAGAGTTCCAACTACATGTATCCATATAGGAGAAAACAGAGTGAAACCTAAAAATTAAAACTGTTACTGCCAACGAACAGTTTATCCTAGAAGAATGAAATTTGGTGAGCCAAGTGGGATTGGGGTACAGATCATTACTTGAAAGTGTCATCAAGATTGGGTGAAAAAATGTGTGCTGAGATTTCAGGAAACTCGTAGATTTTTGGAAGCTTTGCAACCCCTTTCCATGAAAGGGATTTGCTCCGGTCTTTGCTTAGGGCTACATCAATAGGAAACAAACCATAGAGATAGAAATTGGAACAACTGTATTGTGTCAAGTTTCAAAGAGCTAGCACAGACCGTGTTTGATTTAGAGTTCCAACTACAGGTATCCATATAGGAGAAAACAGAGTGAAACCTAAAAATTAAAACTGTTACTGCCAACGAACGGTTTAACCTAGAAGAATGAAATTTGGTGAGCCAAGTGGGATTGGGGTACTGATCATTACCTGAAAGTGTCATCAAGATTTGGTGAAAAAATGTTTGCTGAAATTTCAGGAAAATCGTAGTTTTTTGGAAGCTTGGCAACCCCTTTCCATGAAAGTGATTTGTGCTGGTCTCTGCTTAGGGCTACATGAATAGGAAACAAACCATAGAGTTAGAACTTGGAACTACTTTATTGTGTCAAGTTTCAAAGAGCTAGCACAAACCATGTTTGATTTAGAGTTCCAACTACATGTATCCATATAGGAGAAAACAGAGGGAAACCTAAAAATTAAAACTGTTACTGCCACCCAACGGTTTAACATAGAAGAACGAAATTTGGTGAGCCAATTAGGATTGCGGTACTGATCATTACCTGAAAGTGTCATCAAGTTTGGGTGAAAAATATGTGCTGAGATTTCAGGAAACTCGTAGTTTTTTGGAAGCTTGGCCACCCCTTTCCATGTAAGTGATTTGCGCCGGTCTCTGCTTAGGGCTACATCAATAGGAAACAAACCATAGAGATAGAACTTGGAACTACTTTATTGTGTAAAAGTTTCAAAGAACTAGCACAAACCGTGTTTGATTTAGAGTTCCAACTACATGTATCCATTTAGGAGAAAACAGAGTGAAACCTAAAAATTAAAACTGTTACTGCCACCCAACGGTTTAACCTAGAGGAACGAAATTTGGTGATCCAAGTGGGATTGGGGTACTGATCATTACCTGAAAGTGTCATCAAGATTGGGTGAAAAAAATGTGTGCTGAGATTTCAGGTACCTCGTAGTTTTTTGAAGCTTGGCAACCCCTTTCCATGAAAGTGATTTGCGCGGGTCTCTGCTTAGGGCTACATCAATAGGAAACAACCCATAGAGATAGAACTTGGAACTACTTTATTGTGTCAAGTTTCAAATAGCTACCACAAACCGTGTTTGATTTAGAGTTCCAAATACATGTATTCACATAGGAGAAAACAGAGTGAAAAATAAAAATTAAACTGTTACTGCCAACGAACGTTTTAATATAGAAGAACGAAATTTAATGAGCCAAGTCGGATTGGGGTACTGATCTTTACCTGAAAGTGTCAACAAGATTGGGTGAAAAAATGTGTGCTGAGATTTCAGGAAACTCATAGTTTTTTGGAAGCTTGGCAACCCCTTTCCATGATAGTGATTTGCGCCGGTCTCTGCTTAGGGCTACATCAATAGGAAACAAACCATAGAGATAGAACTTGGAACTACTTTATTGTGTCAAGTTTCAAAGAGCTAGCACAAACCGTGTTTGATTTAGAGTTCCAACTGCATGTATCCATATAGGAGAAAACAGAGTGAAACCTAAAAATTAAAACTGTTACTGCCACCCAATGGTTTAACCTAGAGGAACGAAATTTGGTGAGCCAAGTGGGATTGCGGTACTGATCATTACCTGAAAGTGTCATCAAGATTGGGTGAAAAATATGTGCTGAGATTTCACCAAACTCGTAGTTTTTTGGAAGCTTGGCCACCCCTTTCCATGTAAGTGATTTGCGCCGGTCTCTGCTTAGGGCTACATCAATAGGAAACAAACCATAGAGATAGAACTTGGAACTACTCTATTGTGTAAAAGTTTCAAAGAGCTAGCACAAGCCGTGTTTGATTTAGAGTTCCAAATACATGTATAAATATAGGAGAAAACAGAGTGAAACCTAAAAATTAAAACTGTTACTGCCAACGAACGGTTTAACCTAAAAGAACGAAATTTGGTGAGCCAAGTGTTGATTGGGGTACTGATCATTACCTGAAAGTGTCATCAAGATTGGGTGAAAAAATGTGTGCTGAGATTTCAGGAAACTTGTAGTTTTTTGGAAGCTTGGCAACCCCTTTCCATGAAAGGGATTTGCAAGGTCTCTGCTTAGGGCTACATCAATAGGAAACAAACCATAGAGATAGAACTTGGAACTACTTTATTGTGTCAAGTTTCAAATAGCTAGCACAAACCGTGTTTGATTTAGAGTTCCAACTACATGTATCCATATAGAAGAAAACAGAGTGAAACCTAAAAATTAAAACTGTTACTGCCAACGAACGGTTTATCCTAGAAGAACGAAATTTGGTGAGAAAAGTGGGATTGGGGTACAGATCATTACCTGAAAGTGTCATCTAGATTGGGTGAAAAAATGTGTGCTGAGATTTCAGGAAACTCGTAGTTTTTTGGAAGCTTGGCAACCCATTTCCATAAAAGTGATTTGCGCCAGTCTCTGCTTAGGGCTACATCAATAGGAAACAATCCATAGAGATAGAACTTGGAACTACTTTATTGTGTCAAGTTTCAAAAAGCTAGCACAAACCGTGTTTGATTTAGAGTTCCAACTACATGTATCCTTATAGGATAAAACAGAGTGAATCCTAAAAATTTAAACTGTTACTGCCAACGAACGGTTTAACCTAGAAGAACGAAATTTGGTGAGCCAAGTGGGATTGGGGTACTGATCATTACCTGAAAGTGTCATCAAGATTGGGTGAAAAAATGTGTGCTGAGATTTCAGGAAACTCGTAGTTTTTTGGAAGCTTGGCAACCCCTTTCCATGTAAGTGATTTGCGCCGGTCTCTGCTTAGGGCTACATGAATAGGAAACAAACCATAGAGATAGAACTTGGAACTACTTTATTGTGTCAAGTTTCAAAGAGCTAGCACAAACCGTGTTTGATTTAGAGTTCCAACTTCATGTTTCCATATAGGAGAAAACAGAGTGAAACCTAAAAATTAAAACTGTTACTGCCAACGAACGGTTTAACCTAGAAGAACGAAATTTGGTGAGCCAAGTGGGATTGGGGTACAGATCATTACCTGAAAGTGTCATCAAGATTGGGTGAAAAAATGTGTGCTGAGATTTCAGGAAACTCGTAGATTTTTGGAAGCTTGTCAACCCCTTTTTATGAAAGTGATTTGCGCCGGTCTCTGCTTAGGGCTACATCAATAGGAAAGAAACCATAGAGATAGAACTTGGAACTACTGTATTGTGTCAAGTTTCAAAGAGCTAGCACAGACCGTGTTTGATTTAGAGTTCCAACTACATGTGTCCATATAGGAGAAAACAGAGTGAAACCTAAAAATTATAACTGTTACTGCCAACGAACGGTTTAACCTAGAAGAACGAAATTTGGTGAGCCAAGTGGGATTGCGGTACTGATCATTACCAGAAAGTGTCATCAAGATTGGGTGAAAAAATGTGTGCTGAAATTTCAGGAAACTCGTAGTTTTTTGGAAGCTTGGCAACCCCTTTCCATGAAAGTGATTTGTGCTGGTCTCTGCTTAGGGCTACATGAATAGGAAACAAACCATAGAGATAGAAGTGGGAACTACTTTTTTCTGTCAAGTTTAAAAGAGGTAGCACAAACCGTGTTTGATTTAGAGTTCCAACTACATGTATCCATATAGGAGAAAACAAAGTGAAACCTAAAAATTAAAACTCTTACTGCCAACGAACGGTTTTACCTAGAAGAACGAAATTTGGTGAGCCAAATGGGATTGGGGTACTGATCATTACCTGAAAGTGTCATCAAGATTGGGTGAAAAAAATGTGTGCTGAGATTTCAGGAAACTCGTAGTTTTTTGGAAGCTTGGCAACCTTTTTCCATGAAAGTGATTTGCGCCGGTCTCTGCTTAGGGCGACATCAATAGGAAACAAACCATAGAGATAGAACTTGGAACTACTTTATTGTGTCAAGTTTCAAAGAGCTAGCACAAACCGTGTTTGATTTAGAGTTCCAACTACATGTATCCATATAGGAGAAAACAGTGTGAAACCTAAAAATGAAAACTGTTACTGCCAACGAACGGTTTATCCTAGAAGAACGAAATTTGGTGAGAAACGTGGGATTGGGGTACAGATCATTACCTGAAAGTGTCATCAAGATTGGGTGAAAAAATGTGTGATAAGATTTCAGGAAACTCGTAGTTTTTTGGAAGCTTGGCAACCCATTTCCATAAAAGTGATTTGCGCCAGTCTCTGCTTAGGGCTACATCAATAGGAAACAATCCATAGAGATAGAACTTGGAACTACTTTATTGTGTCAAGTTTCAAAGAGCTAGCACAATCCGTGTTTGATTTAGAGTTCCAAATACATGTATCCTTATAGGATAAAACAGAGTGAATCCTAAAAATTAAAACTTTTACTGCCAACGAACGGTTTAACCTAGAAGAACGAAATTTGGTGAGCCAAGTGGGATTGGGGTACTGATCATTACCTGAATGTGTCATCAAGTTTGGGTGAAAAAATGTGTGCTGAGATTTCAGGAAACTCGTAATTTTTTGGAAGCTTGGCAACCCCTTTCCTTGTAAGTGATTTGCGCTGGTCTCTGCTTAGGGCTACATGAATAGGAAACAAACCATAGAGATAGAACTTGGAAGTACTTTATTGTGTCAAGTTTCAAAGAGCTAGCACAAACCGTGTTTGATTTAGAGTTCCCACTTCATGTTTCCATGTAGGAGAAAACAGAGTGAAACCTAAAAATTTAAAGTGTTACTGCCACCGAACGGTTTAACCTAGAAGAACGAAATTTGGTGAGCCAAGTGGGATTGGGGTACAGATCATTACCTGAAAGTGTCATCAAGATTGGGTGAAAAAATGTGTGCTGAGATTTCAGGAAACTCGTAGATTTTTGGAAGCTTGTCAACCCCTTTCCATGAAAGTGATTTGGGCTGGTCTCTGCTTAGGGCTACATCAATAGGAAACAAACCATAGAAATAGAACTTGGAACTACTGTATTGTGTCAAGTTTCAAAGAGCTAGCACAGACCATGTTTGATTTAGAGTTCCAACTACATGTGTCCATATAGGAGAAAACAGAGTGAAACCTAAAAATTATAACTGTTACTGCCAACGAACGGTTTAACCTAGAAGAACGAAATTTGGTGAGCCAAGTGGGATTGGGGTACTGATCATTACCAGAAAGTGTCATCAAGATTGGGTGAAAAAAGGTGTGCTGATATTTCAGGAAACTCGTAGTTTTTTGGAACCTTGGCAACCCCTTTCCATGAAAGTGATTTGTGCTCGTCTCTGCTTATGGCTACATGAATAGGAAACAAACCATAGAGTTAGAACTTGGAACTACTTTATTTTGTCATGTTTCAAAGAGCTAGCACAAACCGTGTTTGATTTAAAGTTCCAAATGCATGTATCCATTTAGGAGAAAACAGAGTGAAACCTAAAAATTAAAACTGTTACTGCTAACGAACGGTGTAACCTAGAAGAACGAAATTTGGTGAGCCAAGTGGGATTGGGGTACTGATCATTACCTGAAAATCTCATCAAGATTGGGTGAAAAAATGTATGCTGAGATTTCAGGAAACTCGTTTTTTGGAAGCTTGGCAACCCCTTTCCATGAAAGTGATTTGCGCCGGAATCTGCTTAGGCCTACATCAATAGGAAACAAACCATAGAGATAGAACTTGGAACTACTTTACTGTGTCAAGTTTCAAAGAGCTAGCACAAACCGTGTTTGATTTAGAGTTCCAACTACATGTATCCATATAGGAGAAAACAGAGTGAAACCTAAAAATTAAAACTGTTACGGCCACACAACGGTTTACCTAGAGGAACGAAATTTGGTGAGCCAAGTGGGATTGCGGTACTGATCATTACCTGAAAGTGTCATCAAGATTGGGTGAAAAATGTGTGCTGAGATTTCACCAAACTCGTAGTTTTTTGGAAGCTTGGCCACCCCTTTCCATGTAAGTGATTTGCGCCGGTCTCTGCTTAGGGCTACATCAATAGGAAACAAACCATAGAGATAGAACTTGGAACTACTTTATTGTGTCAAGTTTCAAAGAGCTAGCACAAACCGTGTTTGATTTAGAGTTCCAACTACATGTATCCATATAGGAGAAAACAGAGTGAAACCTAAGAATTAAAACTGTTACTGCCAACCAACGGTTTAACCTAGAGGAACGAAATTTGGTGATCCAAGTGGGATTGGGGTACTGATCATTACCTGAAAGTGTCATCAAGATTGGGTGAAAAAAATGTGTGCTGAGATTTCAGGTACCTCGTAGTTTTTTTGAAGCTTGGCAAACCCTTTCCATGAAAGTGATTTGCGCGGGTCTCTGCTTAGGGCTACATCAATAGGAAACAACCCATAGAGATAGAACTTGGAACTACTTTATTGTGTCAAGTTTCAAATAGCTACCACAAACCGTGTTTGATTTAGAGTTCCAACTACATGTATTCACACAGGAGAAAACAGAGTGAAAAATAAAAATTAAACTGTTACTGCCAACGAACGTTTTAATATAGAAGAACGAAATTTAATGAGCCAAGTCGGATTGGGGTACTGATCATTACCTGAAAGTGTCAACAAGATTGGGTGAAAAAATGTGTGCTGAGATTTCAGGAAACTCGTAGTTTTTTGGAAGCTTGGCAACCCCTTTCCATGAAAGTGATTTGACCAGTCTCTGCTTAGGGCTACATCAATAGGAAACAAATCATAGAGATAGAACTTGGAACTACTTTATTCTGTCAAGTTTCAAAGTACTAGAAAAAACCGTGTTTGATTTAGTGTTCCAACTACATGTATCCATATAGTAGAAACCAGAGTGAAACCTAAAAATTAAAACTGTTACTGCCAACGAATGGTTTAACCTTGAAGAACGAAATTTAATGAGCCAAGTGGGATTGGGGTACTGATCATTACCTGAAAGTGTCATCAAGATTGGGTGAAAAAATGTGTGCTGAGATTTCAGGAAACTCGTAGTTTTTTGGAAGCTTGGCAACCCCTTTCCATGAAAGTGATTTGCGTCAGTCTCTGCTTAGGGCTACAGCAATAGGAAACATATCATAGAGATACAACTTGGAACTACTTTATTGTGTCAAGTTTCAAAAAGCCATCACAAACCGTGTTTATTTAGAGTTCCAACTACATGTATCCATATAGGAGAAAACAGAGTGAAACCTAAAAATTAAAACTTTTACTGCCAACGAACGGTTTAACCTAGAAGAACGAAATTTGGTGAGCCAAGTGGGATTGGGGTACTGTTCATTACCTGAAAGTGTCATCAAGATTGGGTGAAAAAATGTGACTGAGATTTCAGGAAACTCGTAGTTTTTTGGAAGCTTCGCAACCCCTTTCCATGCAAGTGATTTGCGCGGGTCTCTGCTTAGGGCTACATCAATAGGAAACAAACCATAGAGATAGATCTTGGAACTACTTTATTGTGTCATGTTTCAAAGAGCTAGCACAAACCGTGTTTGATTTAGAGTTCCAACTACGTTTAGCCATATAGGAGAAAACAGAGTGAAACCTAAAAATTAAAAACATTACTGCCAACGAACGGTTTAACCTAGATGAATGAAATTTGGTGAGCCAAGTGGGAATGGGGTACTGATCATTACCTGAAAGAGTCATCAAGATTGGGTGAAAAAATGTGTGCTGAAATTTCAGGAAACTCACATTTTTTGGAAGCTTGTCAACCCCTATCCATGAAAGAGATTTGTGCCAGTCTCTACTTAGGGCTACATCAATAGGAAACAAACCGTAGAGATAGAACCTGGAACTACATTATTGTGTCAAGTTTCAAAAAGCTAGCACAAACCATGTTTGATTTAGAGTTCCAACTACATGTATCCGTATTGAAGAAAACACAGTGAAACCTAAAAATTAAAACTGTTACTACCAACGAACGGTTTAATTTAGAAGAACGAAATTTGGTGAGCCAAGTGGGATTGGGGTACTGATCATTACCTGAAAGTGTCATCAAGATTGGGTGAAAAAATGTGTGCTGAAATTTCAGGAAACTCGTAGTTTTTTGGTAGCTTGGCAACCCCTTTCCATGAAAGTGTATTGCGCTGGTCTCTGCTTAGGGCTACATGAATAGGAAACAAACCATAGAGATAGAACTTGAAACTACTTTATTGTGTCAAGTTTCAAAGAGATAGCACAAACTGTGTTTGATTTAGAGTTTCAACTACATGTATCCATATAGGAGAAAAAAAAGTGAAACCTAAAAATTAAAACTGTTACTGCCAACGAATGGTTTTACCTAGAAGAACGAAATTTGGTGAGCCAAGTGGGATTGGGGTACTGATCATTATCTGAAAGTGTCATCAAGATTGGGTGAAAAAATGTGTGCTGAGATTTCAGGAAACTCCTACTATTTTGGAAGCTTGGCAACCCCTTTCCATGAAAGTGATTTGCGGTGGTCTCTGCTTAGGGCGACATCAATAGGAAACAAACCATGGAGATAGAACTTGGAACTACTTTATTGTGTCAAGTTTCAAAGAGCTAGCACAAACCGTGTTTGATTTAGAGTTCCAACTACATGTATCCATATAGGAGAAAACAGAGTGACCTAAAAATTAAAACTGTTACTGCCAACGAACGGTTTATTCTAGAAGAACGAAATTTGGTGAGCCAATTGGGATTGGGATACAGATCATTACCTGAAAGTGTCATCAAGATTGGGTGAAAAAATGTGTGCTGAGATTTCAGGAAACTCGTAGATTTTTGGAAGCTTGTCAACCCCTTTCCATGAAAGTGATTTGCGCCGGTCTCTGCTAAGGGCTACGTCAATAGGAAACAAACCATAGAGATAGAACTTGGAACTACTGTATTGTGTCAAGTTTCAAAGAGCTAGCACAGACCGAGTTTGATTTAGAGTTCCAAATACATGTGTCCATATAGCAGAAAATAGAGTGAAACCTAAAAATTATAACTGTTACTGCCAACGAACGGTTTAACCTAGAAGAACGAAATTTGATGAGCCAAGTGGGGTTGGGGTACTGATCATTACCTGAAAGTGTCATCAAGATTGGGTGAAAAAATGTGTGCTGAGATTTCAGGAAACTCGTAGTTTTTTGGAAGCTTGGCAACCCCTTTCCATGAAAGTGATTTGTGCTGGTCTGTGCTTAGGGCTACATGAATAGGAAACAAACCATAGAGTTAGAACTTGGAACTACTTTATTGTGTCAAGTTTCAAAGAGCTAGCACAAAAAGTGTTTGATTTAGAGTTCCAACTACATGTTTCCATATAGGAGAAAACAGAGGGAAACCTAAATATTAAAAGTGTTACTGCCACCGAACGGTTTAACCTAGAAGAACGAAATTTGGTGAGCCAAGTGAGATTGGGGTACTGATCATTACCTGAAAGTGTCATCAAGATTGTGTGAAAAAATGTGTGCTGAGATTCAGGAAAATCGTAGTTTTTTGGAAGCTTGGCAACCCCTTTCCGTGAAAGTGATTTGCGCCGGTCTCTGCTTAGGGCTACATCAATAGGAAACAAACCATAGAGATAGATCTTGGGACTACTTTATTGTGTCAAGTTTCAAAGAGCTAGCACAAACCGTGTTTGATTTAGAGTTCCAAATACATGTATCCATATAGGAGAAAACAGAGTGAAACCTAAAAATTAAAACTGTTACGGCCACACAACGGTTTACCTAGAGGAACGAAATTTGGTGAGCCAAGTGGGATTGCGGTACTGATCATTACCTGAAAGTGTCATCAAGATTGGGTGAAAAATGTGTGCTGAGATTTCACCAAACTCGTAGTTTTTTGGAAGCTTGGCCACCCCTTTCCATGTAAGTGATTTGCGCCGGTCTCTGCTTAGGGCTACATCAATAGGAAACAAACCATAGAGATAGAACTTGGAACTACTTTATTGTGTCAAGTTTCAAAGAGCTAGCACAAACCGTGTTTGATTTAGAGTTCCAACTACATGTATCCATATAGGAGAAAACAGAGTGAAACCTAAGAATTAAAACTGTTACTGCCAACCAACGGTTTAACCTAGAGGAACGAAATTTGGTGATCCAAGTGGGATTGGGGTACTGATCATTACCTGAAAGTGTCATCAAGATTGGGTGAAAAAAATGTGTGCTGAGATTTCAGGTACCTCGTAGTTTTTTTGAAGCTTGGCAAACCCTTTCCATGAAAGTGATTTGCGCGGGTCTCTGCTTAGGGCTACATCAATAGGAAACAACCCATAGAGATAGAACTTGGAACTACTTTATTGTGTCAAGTTTCAAATAGCTACCACAAACCGTGTTTGATTTAGAGTTCCAACTACATGTATTCACACAGGAGAAAACAGAGTGAAAAATAAAAATTAAACTGTTACTGCCAACGAACGTTTTAATATAGAAGAACGAAATTTAATGAGCCAAGTCGGATTGGGGTACTGATCATTACCTGAAAGTGTCAACAAGATTGGGTGAAAAAATGTGTGCTGAGATTTCAGGAAACTCGTAGTTTTTTGGAAGCTTGGCAACCCCTTTCCATGAAAGTGATTTGACCAGTCTCTGCTTAGGGCTACATCAATAGGAAACAAATCATAGAGATAGAACTTGGAACTACTTTATTCTGTCAAGTTTCAAAGTACTAGAAAAAACCGTGTTTGATTTAGTGTTCCAACTACATGTATCCATATAGTAGAAACCAGAGTGAAACCTAAAAATTAAAACTGTTACTGCCAACGAATGGTTTAACCTTGAAGAACGAAATTTAATGAGCCAAGTGGGATTGGGGTACTGATCATTACCTGAAAGTGTCATCAAGATTGGGTGAAAAAATGTGTGCTGAGATTTCAGGAAACTCGTAGTTTTTTGGAAGCTTGGCAACCCCTTTCCATGAAAGTGATTTGCGTCAGTCTCTGCTTAGGGCTACAGCAATAGGAAACATATCATAGAGATACAACTTGGAACTACTTTATTGTGTCAAGTTTCAAAAAGCCATCACAAACCGTGTTTATTTAGAGTTCCAACTACATGTATCCATATAGGAGAAAACAGAGTGAAACCTAAAAATTAAAACTTTTACTGCCAACGAACGGTTTAACCTAGAAGAACGAAATTTGGTGAGCCAAGTGGGATTGGGGTACTGTTCATTACCTGAAAGTGTCATCAAGATTGGGTGAAAAAATGTGACTGAGATTTCAGGAAACTCGTAGTTTTTTGGAAGCTTCGCAACCCCTTTCCATGCAAGTGATTTGCGCGGGTCTCTGCTTAGGGCTACATCAATAGGAAACAAACCATAGAGATAGATCTTGGAACTACTTTATTGTGTCATGTTTCAAAGAGCTAGCACAAACCGTGTTTGATTTAGAGTTCCAACTACGTTTAGCCATATAGGAGAAAACAGAGTGAAACCTAAAAATTAAAAACATTACTGCCAACGAACGGTTTAACCTAGATGAATGAAATTTGGTGAGCCAAGTGGGAATGGGGTACTGATCATTACCTGAAAGAGTCATCAAGATTGGGTGAAAAAATGTGTGCTGAAATTTCAGGAAACTCACATTTTTTGGAAGCTTGTCAACCCCTATCCATGAAAGAGATTTGTGCCAGTCTCTACTTAGGGCTACATCAATAGGAAACAAACCGTAGAGATAGAACCTGGAACTACATTATTGTGTCAAGTTTCAAAAAGCTAGCACAAACCATGTTTGATTTAGAGTTCCAACTACATGTATCCGTATTGAAGAAAACACAGTGAAACCTAAAAATTAAAACTGTTACTACCAACGAACGGTTTAATTTAGAAGAACGAAATTTGGTGAGCCAAGTGGGATTGGGGTACTGATCATTACCTGAAAGTGTCATCAAGATTGGGTGAAAAAATGTGTGCTGAAATTTCAGGAAACTCGTAGTTTTTTGGTAGCTTGGCAACCCCTTTCCATGAAAGTGTATTGCGCTGGTCTCTGCTTAGGGCTACATGAATAGGAAACAAACCATAGAGATAGAACTTGAAACTACTTTATTGTGTCAAGTTTCAAAGAGATAGCACAAACTGTGTTTGATTTAGAGTTTCAACTACATGTATCCATATAGGAGAAAAAAAAGTGAAACCTAAAAATTAAAACTGTTACTGCCAACGAATGGTTTTACCTAGAAGAACGAAATTTGGTGAGCCAAGTGGGATTGGGGTACTGATCATTATCTGAAAGTGTCATCAAGATTGGGTGAAAAAATGTGTGCTGAGATTTCAGGAAACTCCTACTATTTTGGAAGCTTGGCAACCCCTTTCCATGAAAGTGATTTGCGGTGGTCTCTGCTTAGGGCGACATCAATAGGAAACAAACCATGGAGATAGAACTTGGAACTACTTTATTGTGTCAAGTTTCAAAGAGCTAGCACAAACCGTGTTTGATTTAGAGTTCCAACTACATGTATCCATATAGGAGAAAACAGAGTGACCTAAAAATTAAAACTGTTACTGCCAACGAACGGTTTATTCTAGAAGAACGAAATTTGGTGAGCCAATTGGGATTGGGATACAGATCATTACCTGAAAGTGTCATCAAGATTGGGTGAAAAAATGTGTGCTGAGATTTCAGGAAACTCGTAGATTTTTGGAAGCTTGTCAACCCCTTTCCATGAAAGTGATTTGCGCCGGTCTCTGCTAAGGGCTACGTCAATAGGAAACAAACCATAGAGATAGAACTTGGAACTACTGTATTGTGTCAAGTTTCAAAGAGCTAGCACAGACCGAGTTTGATTTAGAGTTCCAAATACATGTGTCCATATAGCAGAAAATAGAGTGAAACCTAAAAATTATAACTGTTACTGCCAACGAACGGTTTAACCTAGAAGAACGAAATTTGATGAGCCAAGTGGGGTTGGGGTACTGATCATTACCTGAAAGTGTCATCAAGATTGGGTGAAAAAATGTGTGCTGAGATTTCAGGAAACTCGTAGTTTTTTGGAAGCTTGGCAACCCCTTTCCATGAAAGTGATTTGTGCTGGTCTGTGCTTAGGGCTACATGAATAGGAAACAAACCATAGAGTTAGAACTTGGAACTACTTTATTGTGTCAAGTTTCAAAGAGCTAGCACAAAAAGTGTTTGATTTAGAGTTCCAACTACATGTTTCCATATAGGAGAAAACAGAGGGAAACCTAAATATTAAAAGTGTTACTGCCACCGAACGGTTTAACCTAGAAGAACGAAATTTGGTGAGCCAAGTGGGATTGGGGTAGTGATCATTACCTAAAAGTGTCATCAAGATTGGGTGAAAAAATGTGTGCTGAGATTTCAGGAAACTCGTAGTTTTTTGGAAGCTTGGCAACCCCTTTTCATGTAAGTGATTTGCGCCGGTCTCTGATTAGGGCTACATCAATAGGAAACAAACCATAGAGGTAGAACTTGGAACTACTTTATTGTGTCAAGTTTCAAAGAGCTAGCACAAACCGTGTTTGATTTACAGTTCCAACTACATGTATCCATATAGGAGAAAACAGAGTGAAACCTAAAAATTAAAACTCGTACTGCCAACAAACGGTTTAACCTAGAAGAACGAAATTTGGTGAGCCAAGTGAGATTGGGGTACTGATCATTACCTGAAAGTGTCATCAAGATTGTGTGAAAAAATGTGTGCTGAGATTCAGGAAAATCGTAGTTTTTTGGAAGCTTGGCAACCCCTTTCCGTGAAAGTGATTTGCGCCGGTCTCTGCTTAGGGCTACATCAATAGGAAACAAACCATAGAGATAGATCTTGGGACTACTTTATTGTGTCAAGTTTCAAAGAGCTAGCACAAACCGTGTTTGATTTAGAGTTCCAAATACATGTATCCATATAGGAGAAAACAGAGTGAAACCGAAAAATTAAAACTGTTACTGCCAACGAACGGTTTAACCTAGAAGAACGAAATTTGCTGAGCCAAGTGGATTTGGGGTACTGATCATTACCTGAAAGTGTCATCAAGATTGGGTGAAAAAATGTGTGCTGAGATTTCAGGAAACTCGTAGTTTTTTGGAAGCTTGGCAACCCCTTTCCATTAAAGTGATTTGCGCTGGTCTCTGCTTAGGGCTACATGAATAGGAAACAAACCATAGAGATAGAACTTGGAACTACTTTATTGTGTCAAGTTTCAAAGAGCTAGCCCAAACTGTGTTTGATTTAGAGTTTCAACTACATGTATCCATATAGGAGAAAAAAAAGTGAAACCTAAAAATTAAAACTGTTACTGCCAACGAATGGTTTTACCTAGAAGAACGAAATTTTGTGAGCCAAGTGGGATTGGGGTACTGATCATTACCTGAATGTGTCATCAAGATTGGGTGAAAAAATGTGTGCTGAGATTTCAGGAAACTCCTAGTATTTTGGAAGCTTGGCAACCACTTTCCATGAAAGTGATTTGCGGTGGTCTCTGCTTAGGGCGACATCAATAGGAAACAAACCATGGAGATAGAACTTGGAACTACTTTATTGTGTCAAGTTTCAAAGAGCTAGCACAAACCGTGTTTGATTTAGAGTTCCAAATACAGTATCCATATAGGAGAAAACAGAGTGAAACCTAAAAATTTAAACAGTTACTGCCAACGAACGGTTTAACCTAGAAGAACGAAATTTGGTGAGCCAAGTGGGATTGGGGTATTGATCATTACCTGAAAGTGTCATCAAGATTGTGTGAAAAAATGTGTGCTGAGATTCAGGAAAATCGTAGTTTTTTGGAAGCTTGGCAACCCCTTTCCGTGAAAGTGATTTGCGCTGGTCTCTGCTTAGGGCTACATGAATAGGAAACAAACCATAGATATAGAACTTGGAACTACTTTATTGTGTCAAGTTTCAAAGAGCTAGCACAAACTGTGTTTGATTTAGAGTTTCAACTACATGTATCCATATAGGAGAAAACAAAGTGAAACCTAAAAATTAAAACTGTTACTGCCAACGAACGGTTTTACCTAGAAGAACGAAATTTGGTGAGCCAAGTGAGATTGGGGTACTGATCATTACCTGAAAGTGTCATCAAGATTGGGTGAAAAAATGTGTGCTGAGATTTCAGGAAACTCGTAGTTTTTTGGAAGCTTGGCAACCCCTTTCCATGAAAGTGATTTGCGCTGGTCTCTGCTTAGGGCTATATCAATAGGAAACAAACCATAGAGGTAGAACTTGGAACTACTTTATTGTGTCAAGTTTCAAAGAGCTAGCACAAACCGTGTTTGATTTAGAGTTCCAACTACATGTATCCATATAGGAGAAAACAGAGTGAAACCTAAAAATTAAAACTCGTACTGCCAACAAACGGTTTAACCTAGAAGAACGAAATTTGATGAGCCAAGTGAGATTGGGGTACTGATCATTACCTGAAAGTGTCATCAAGATTGTGTGAAAAAATTTGTGCTGAGATTCAGGAAAATCGTAGTTTTTTGGAAGCTTGGCAACCCCTTTCCGTGAAAGTGATTTGCGCCGGTCTCTTCTTAGGGCTACATCAATAGGAAACAAACCATAGAGATAGATCTTGGGACTACTTTATTGTGTCAAGTTTCAAAGAGCTAGCACAAACCGTGTTTGATTTAGAGTTCCAAATACATGTATCCATATAGGAGAAAACAGAGTGAAACCGAAAAATTAAAACTGTTACTGCCAACGAACGGTTTAATCTAGAAGAACGAAATTTGCTGAGCCAAGTGGATTTGGGGTATGAGCATTACCTGAAAGTGTCATCAAGATTGGGTGAAAAAATGTGGGGTGAGATTTCAGGAAACTCGTAGTTTTTTGGAAGCTTGGCAACCCATTTCCATGAAAGTGATTTGCGGTGGTCTCTGCTTAGGGCTACATCAATAGGAAACAAACCATAGAGGTCGAACTTGGAACTACTTTATAGTGTCAAGTTTCAAAGAGCTAGCACAAACTGTGTTTGATTTAGAGTTTCAACTACATGTATCCATATAGGAGAAAACAAAGTGAAACCTAAAAATTAAAACTGTTACTGCCAATGAACGGTTTAATCTAGAAGAACGAAATTTGGTGAGCCAAGTGGGATTGGGGTAGTGATCATTACCTGAAAGTGTCATCAAGTTTGGGTGAAAAAATGTGTGCTGAGATTTCAGGAAACTCGTAGTTTTTTGGAAGCTTGGCAACCCCTTTCCATGAAAGTGATTTGCGCTGGTCTCTGCTTAGGGCTACATGAATAGGAAACAAACCATAGAGATAGAACTTGGAACTACTTTATTGTGTCAAGTTTCAAAGAGCTAGCACAAACTGTGTTTGATTTAGAGTTTCAACTACATGTATCCATATAGGAGAAAAAAAAGTGAAACCTAAAAATGAAAACTCTTACTGCCAACGAACGGTTTAATCTAGAAGAACGAAATTTGGTGAGCCAAGTGGGATTGGGGTACTGATCATTACCTGAAAGTGTCATCAAGTTTGGGTGAAAAAATGTGTGCTGAGATTTCAGGAAACTCGTAGTTTTTTGGAAGCTTGGCAACCCCTTTCCATGAAAGTGATTTGCGCTGGTCTCTGCTTAGGGCTACATGAATAGGAAACAAACCATAGAGATAGAACTTGGAACTACTTTATTGTGTCAAGTTTCAAAGAGCTAGCCCAAACTGTGTTTGATTTAGAGTTTCAACTACATGTATCCATATAGGAGAAAAAAAAGTGAAACCTAAAAATTAAAACTGTTACTGCCAACGAATGGTTTAACAAGGAAGAACGAAATTTGGTGAGCCAAGTGGGATTGGGGTACTGATCATTACCTGAAAGTGTCATCAAGATTGGGTGTAAAAATGTGTGCTGAGATTTCAGGAAACTCCTAGTATTTTGGAAGCTTGGCAACCCCTTTCCATGAAAGTGATTTGCGGTGGTCTCTGCTTAGGGCGACATCAATAGGAAACAAACCATGGAGATAGAACTTGGAACTACTTTATTGTGTCAAGTTTCAAAGTGCTAGCACAAACCGTGTTTGATTTAGAGTTCCAACTACAGTATCCATATAGGAGAAAACAGAGTGAAAGATAAAAATGAAAACTCTTACTGCCAACAAACGGTTTAATCTAGAAGAACGAAATTTGGTGAGCCAAGTGGGATTGGGGTACTGATCATTACCTGAAAGTGTCATCAAGTTTGGGTGAAAAAATATGTGCTGAGATTTCAGGAAACTCGTAGTTTTTTGGAAGCTTGGCAACCCCTTTCCATGAAAGTGATTTGCGCTGGTCTCTGCTTAGGGCTACATGAATAGGAAACAAACCATAGAGATAGAACTTGGAACTACTTTATTGTGTCAAGTTTCAAAGAGCTAGCACAAACTGTGTTTGATTTAGAGTTTCAACTACATGTATCCATATAGGAGAAAAAAAAGTGAAACCTAAAAATTAAAACTGTTACTGCCAACGAATGGTTTTACCTAGAAGAACGAAATTTGGTGAGCCAAGTGGGATTGGGGTACTGATCATTACCTGAAAGTGTCATCAAGATTGGGTGAAAAAATGTGTGCTGAGATTTCAGGAAACTCCTAGTATTTTGGAAGCTTGGCAACCCCTTTCCATGAAAGTGATTTCCGGTGGTCTCTGCTTAGGGCGACATCAATAGGAAACAAACCATGGAGATAGAACTTGGAACTACTTTATTGTGTCAAGTTTCAAAGAGCTAGCAGAAACCGTGTTTGATTTAGAGTTCCAACTACATGTATCCATATAGGAGAAAACAGAGTGACCTAAAAATTAAAACTGTTACTGCCAACGAACGGTTTATTCTAGAAGAACGAAATTTGGTGAGCCAAGTGGGATTGGGGTACAGATCATTACCTGAAAGTGTCATCAAGATTGGGTGAAAAAATGTGTGCTGAGATTTCAGGAAACTCGTAGTTTTTTGGAAGCTTGGCAACCCCTTTTCATGTAAGTGATTTGCGCCGGTCTCTGATTAGGGCTACATCAATAGGAAACAAACCATAGAGATAGAAGTGGGAACTACTTTATTGTGTCAAGTTTAAAAGAGGTAGCACAAACCGTGTTTGATTTAGAGTTCCAGCTCCATGTATCCATATAAGAGAAAACAGAGTGAAACCTAAAAATTAAAACTGTTACTGCCAACGAACCGTTTAACATGGAAGAACGAAATTTGGTGAGCCAAGTGGGGCTGGGGTACTGATCATTACCTGAAAGTGTCATCAAGATTGGGTGAAAAAATGTGTGCTGAGATTTCAGGAAACTCGTAGTTTTTTGGAAGCTTGGCAACCCCTTTCCATGAAAGTGTATTGCGCTGGTCGCTGCTTAGGGCTACATCAATAAGAAACAAACCATAGAGATAGAACTTGGAACTACTTTGTTGTGTCAAGTTTCAAAGAGCTAGCACAAACCGTGTTTGATTTAGAGTTCCAACTACATGTATCCATATAGGAGAAAACAAAGTGAAACCTAAAAATTAAAACTGTTACTGCCAACGAACGGTTTTACCTAGAAGAATGAAATTTGGTGAGCCAAGTGGGATTGGGGTACTGATCATTACCTGAAAGTGTCATCAAGATTGGGTGAAAAAATGTGTGCTGAGATTTCAGGAAACTCGTAGTTTTTTGGAAGCTTGACAACCCCTTTCCATGAAAGTGTATTGCGCTGGTCTCTGCTTAGAGCTACATGAATAAGAAACAAACCATAGAGATAGAACTTGGAACTACTTTATTGTGTCAACTTTCAAAGTGCTAGCACAAACCGTGTTTGATTTAGAGTTCCAAATACATGTATCCATATAGGAGAAAACAGAGTGAAACCTAAAAATTAAAACTGTTACTGCCAACGAACGGTTTAACCTAGAAGAACGAAAATTGGTGAGCCAAGTGGGATTGGGGTACTGATCCTTACCTGAAAGTGTCATCAAGATTGGGTGAAAAAATGTGTGCTGAGATTTCAGGAAACTCTTACTTTTTTGGAAGCTTGGCAACCCCTTTCCATGAAAGTGATTTGCGCCGGTCTCTGCTTAGGGCTACATCAATAGGAAACAAACCATAGAGACAGAACTTTGAACTACTTTATTGTGTCAAGTTTCAAAGAGCTAGCACAAACCGTGTTTGATTTAGAGTTCTTAAAACATGTATCCATTAGGAGAAAACAGAGTGAAACCTAAAAATTAAAACTGTTACTGCCATCGAACGGTTTAACCTAGAAGAACGAAATTTGGTGAGCCATGTGGGATTGGGGTACTGATCATTACCTGAAAGTGTCATCAAGTTTGGGAGAAAAAATGTGTGCTGAGATTTCAGGAAACTCGTAGTTTTTTGGAAGCTTGGCAACCCTTTTCCATGAAAGTGATTTGCGCTGGTCTCTGCTTAGGGCTACATCAATAGTAAACAAACCATAGAGATAGAATTTGGAACTACTTTATTGTATCAAGTTTCAAAGAGCTAGCACAAACCGTGTTTGATTTAGAGTTCCAACTACATGTATCCATATAGGAGAAAACAGAGTGAAACCGAAAAATTAAAACTGTTACTGCCAACGAAAGGTTTAACCTAGAAGAACGAAATTTGATGGGTCAAGTGGAATTGGGGTACTGATCATTACCTGAAAGTGTCATGAAGATTGGGTGAAAAAATGTGTGCTGAGATTTCAGGAAACTCGTAGTTTTTTGGAAGCTTGGCAACCCCTTTCCATGAAAGTGATTTGCGGTGGTCTGTGCTTAGTGCTACATCAATAGGAAACAAACCATAGAGATAGAACTTGGAACTACTTTATTGTGTCAAGTTTCAAAGAGCTAGCACAAACCGTGTTTCATTTAGAGTTCCAATTACATGTATCCATATAGGAGAAAACAGAGTGAAACCTAAAAAATTAAAACTGTTACTGCCAACGAATGGTTTAACCTAGAAGAACGAAATTTGGTGAGCCAAGTGGGATTGGGGTACTGATCATTACCTGAAAGTGTCATCAATATTGGGTGAAAAAATGTGTGCGGAGATTTCAGGAAACTCGTAGTTTTTTGGAAGCTTGGCAACACCTTTCCATGAAAGGGATTTGCGCTGGTCTCTGCTTAGGACTACATCAATAGGAAACAAACCATAGAGACAGAACTTGGAACTACTTTATTGTGTCAAGTTTCAAAGAGCTAGCACAAACCGTGTTTGATTTAGAGTTCCAACTACATGTATCCATAAATGAGAAAACAGAGTGAAACCTAAAAATTAAAACTGTTACTGCCAACGAACGGTTTAACCTAGAAGAATGAAATTTGGTGAGCCAAATGGGATTGGGGTACTGATCATTACCTGGAAGTGTCATCAATATTGGGTGAAAAAATGTGTGCTGAGATTTCAGGAAACTGGTAGTTTTTTGGAAACTTTCAACCCCTTTCCATGAAAGTGATTTGCGGTGGTCTCTGCTTAGGGCTACATCAATAGGAAGCAAACCATAGACATAGAACTTGGAACTACTTTATTGTGTCAAGTTTCAAAGAGCTAGCACAAACCGTGTTTGATTTAGAGTTCCAACTACATGTATCCATATAGGAGAAAACAGAGTGAAACCTAAAAATTAAAACTGTTACTGCCAACGAACGGTTTAACCTAGAAGAACGAAAATTGGTGAGCCAAGTGGGATTGGGGTACTGATCCTTACCTGAAAGTGTCATCAAGATTGGGTGAAAAAATGTGTGCTGAGATTTCAGGAAACTCTTACTTTTTTGGAAGCTTGGCAACCCCTTTCCATGAAAGTGATTTGCGCCGGTCTCTGCTTAGGGCTACATCAATAGGAAACAAACCATAGAGACAGAACTTTGAACTACTTTATTGTGTCAAGTTTCAAAGAGCTAGCACAAACCGTGTTTGATTTAGAGTTCTTAAAACATGTATCCATTAGGAGAAAACAGAGTGAAACCTAAAAATTAAAACTGTTACTGCCATCGAACGGTTTAACCTAGAAGAACGAAATTTGGTGAGCCATGTGGGATTGGGGTACTGATCATTACCTGAAAGTGTCATCAAGCTTGGGAGAAAAAATGTGTGCTGAGATTTCAGGAAACTCGTAGTTTTTTGGAAGCTTGGCAACCCTTTTCCATGAAAGTGATTTGGGCTGGTCTCTGCTTAGGGCTACATCAATAGTAAACAAACCATAGAGATAGAATTTGGAACTACTTTATTGTATCAAGTTTCAAAGAGCTAGCACAAACCGTGTTTGATTTAGAGTTCCAACTACATTTATCCATATAGGAGAAAACAGAGTGAAACCGAAAAATTAAAACTGTTACTGCCAACGAAATGTTTAACCTAGAAGAACGAAATTTGATGAGCCAAGTGGAATTGGGGTACTGATCATTACCTGAAAGTGTCATCAATATTGGGTGAAAAAATGTGTGCGGAGATTTCAGGAAACTCGTAGTTTTTTGGAAGCTTGGCAACACCTTTCCAAGAAAGGGATTTGCGCTGGTCTCTGCTTAGGGCTACATCAATAGGAAACAAACCATAGAGATAGAACTTGGAACTACTTTATTGTGTCAAGTTTCAAAGAGCTAGCACAAACCGTGTTTGATTTAGAGTTCCAACTACATGTATCCATAAATGAGAAAACAGAGTGAAACCTAAAAATTAAAACTGTTACTGCCAACGAACGGTTTAACCTAGAAGAATGAAATTTGGTGAGCCAAATGGGATTGGGGTACTGATCATTACCTGGAAGTGTCATCAATATTGGGTGAAAAAATGTGTGCTGAGATTTCAGGAAACTGGTAGTTGTTTGGAAACTTTCAACCCCTTTCCATGAAAGTGATTTGCGGTGGTCTCTGCTTAGGGCTACATCAATAGGAAACAAACCATAGAGATAGAACTTGGAACTACTTTATTGTGTCAAGTTTCAAAGAGCTAGCACAAACCGTGTTTGATTTAGAGTTCCAACTACATGTATCCATATAGGAGAAAACAGAGTGATCTAAAAATTAAAACTGTTACTGCCAACGAACGGTTTATTCTAGAAGAACGAAATTTGGTGAGCCAAGTGGGATTGGGGTACAGATCATTACCTGAAAGTGTCATCAAGATTGGGTGAAAAAATGTGTGCTGAGATTTCAGGAAACTCGTAGTTTTTTGGAAGCTTGGCAACCCCTTTTCATGTAAGTGATTTGCGCCGGTCTCTGATTAGGGCTACATCAATAGGAAACAAACCATAGAGATAGAACTTGGAACTACTTTGTTGTGTCAAGTTTCAAAGAGCTAGCACAAACCGTGTTTGATTTAGAGTTCCAAATACATGTATTCATATAGGAGAAAACAGAGTGAAACCTAAAAATTAAAACTGTTACTGCCAACGAACGGTTTAACCTAGAAGAACGAAAATTGGTGAGCCAAGTGGGATTGGGGTACTGATCCTTACCTGAAAGTGTCATCAAGATTGGGTGAAAAAATGTGTGCTGAGATTTCAGGAAACTCTTACTTTTTTGGAAGCTTGGCAACCCCTTTCCATGAAAGTGATTTGCGCCGGTCTCTGCTTAGGGCTACATCAATAGGAAACAAACCATAGAGACAGAACTTTGAACTACTTTATTGTGTCAAGTTTCAAAGAGCTAGCACAAACCGTGTTTGATTTAGAGTTCCAACTACATGTATCCATATAGGAGAAAACAGAGTGAAACCTAAAAATTAAAACTGTTACTGCCATCGAAAGGTTTAACCTAGATGAACGAAATTTGGTGAGCCTAGTGGGATTGGAGTACTGATCCTTACCTGAAAGTGTCATCAAGATTGGGTGAAAAAATGTGTGCTGAGATTTCAGGAAACTCGTAGTTTTTTGGAAGCTTGACAACCCCTTTCCATGAAAGTGTATTGCGCTGGTCTCTGCTTAGGGCTACATGAATAGGAAACAAACCATAGAGATAGAACTTGGAACTACTTTATTGTGTCAACTTTCAAAGTGCTAGCACAAACCGTGTTTGATTTAGAGTTCAAAATACATGTATCCATTAGGAGAAAACAGAGTGAAACCTAAAAATTAAAACTGTTACTGCCATCGAACGGTTTAACCTAGAAGAACGAAAATTGGTGAGCCAAGTGGGATTGGGGTACTGATCATTACCTGAAAGTGTCATCAAGATTGGGTGAAAAAATGTGTGCTGAGATTTCAGGAAACTCGTAGTTTTTTGGAAGCTTGACAACCCCTTTCCATGAAAGTGTATTGCGCTGGTCTCTGCTTAGAGCTACATGAATGAGAAACAAACCATAGAGATAGAACTTGGAACTACTTTATTGTGTCAACTTTCAAAGTGCTAGCACAAACCGTGTTTGATTTAGAGTTCCAAATACATGTATCCATATAGGAGAAAACAGAGTGAAACCTAAAAATTAAAACTGTTACTGCCAACGAACGGTTTAACCTAGAAGAACGAAAATTGGTGAGCCAAGTGGGATTGGGGTACTGATCCTTACCTGAAAGTGTCATCAAGATTGGGTGAAAAAATGTGTGCTGAGATTTCAGGAAACTCTTACTTTTTTGGAAGCTTGGCAACCCCTTTCCATGAAAGTGATTTGCGCCGGTCTCTGCTTAGGGCTACATCAATAGGAAACAAACCATAGAGACAGAACTTTGAACTACTTTATTGTGTCAAGTTTCAAAGAGCTAGCACAAACCGTGTTTGATTTAGAGTTCTTAAAACATGTATCCATTAGGAGAAAACAGAGTGAAACCTAAAAATTAAAACTGTTACTGCCATCGAACGGTTTAACCTAGAAGAACGAAATTTGGTGAGCCATGTGGGATTGGGGTACTGATCATTACCTGAAAGTGTCATCAAGTTTGGGAGAAAAAATGTGTGCTGAGATTTCAGGAAACTCGTAGTTTTTTGGAAGCTTGGCAACCCTTTTCCATGAAAGTGATTTGCGCTGGTCTCTGCTTAGGGCTACATCAATAGTAAACAAACCATAGAGATAGAATTTGGAACTACTTTATTGTATCAAGTTTCAAAGAGCTAGCACAAACCGTGTTTGATTTAGAGTTCCAACTACATGTATCCATATAGGAGAAAACAGAGTGAAACCGAAAAATTAAAACTGTTACTGCCAACGAAAGGTTTAACCTAGAAGAACGAAATTTGATGGGTCAAGTGGAATTGGGGTACTGATCATTACCTGAAAGTGTCATGAAGATTGGGTGAAAAAATGTGTGCTGAGATTTCAGGAAACTCGTAGTTTTTTGGAAGCTTGGCAACCCCTTTCCATGAAAGTGATTTGCGGTGGTCTGTGCTTAGTGCTACATCAATAGGAAACAAACCATAGAGATAGAACTTGGAACTACTTTATTGTGTCAAGTTTCAAAGAGCTAGCACAAACCGTGTTTCATTTAGAGTTCCAACTACATGTATCCATATAGGAGAAAACAGAGTGAAACCTAAAAAATTAAAACTGTTACTGCCAACGAATGGTTTAACCTAGAAGAACGAAATTTGGTGAGCCAAGTGGGATTGGGGTACTGATCATTACCTGAAAGTGTCATCAATATTGGGTGAAAAAATGTGTGCGGAGATTTCAGGAAACTCGTAGTTTTTTGGAAGCTTGGCAACACCTTTCCATGAAAGGGATTTGCGCTGGTCTCTGCTTAGGACTACATCAATAGGAAACAAACCATAGAGACAGAACTTGGAACTACTTTATTGTGTCAAGTTTCAAAGAGCTAGCACAAACCGTGTTTGATTTAGAGTTCCAACTACATGTATCCATAAATGAGAAAACAGAGTGAAACCTAAAAATTAAAACTGTTACTGCCAACGAACGGTTTAACCTAGAAGAATGAAATTTGGTGAGCCAAATGGGATTGGGGTACTGATCATTACCTGGAAGTGTCATCAATATTGGGTGAAAAAATGTGTGCTGAGATTTCAGGAAACTGGTAGTTTTTTGGAAACTTTCAACCCCTTTCCATGAAAGTGATTTGCGGTGGTCTCTGCTTAGGGCTACATCAATAGGAAGCAAACCATAGACATAGAACTTGGAACTACTTTATTGTGTCAAGTTTCAAAGAGCTAGCACAAACCGTGTTTGATTTAGAGTTCCAACTACATGTATCCATATAGGAGAAAACAGAGTGAAACCTAAAAATTAAAACTGTTACTGCCAACGAACGGTTTAACCTAGAAGAACGAAAATTGGTGAGCCAAGTGGGATTGGGGTACTGATCCTTACCTGAAAGTGTCATCAAGATTGGGTGAAAAAATGTGTGCTGAGATTTCAGGAAACTCTTACTTTTTTGGAAGCTTGGCAACCCCTTTCCATGAAAGTGATTTGCGCCGGTCTCTGCTTAGGGCTACATCAATAGGAAACAAACCATAGAGACAGAACTTTGAACTACTTTATTGTGTCAAGTTTCAAAGAGCTAGCACAAACCGTGTTTGATTTAGAGTTCTTAAAACATGTATCCATTAGGAGAAAACAGAGTGAAACCTAAAAATTAAAACTGTTACTGCCATCGAACGGTTTAACCTAGAAGAACGAAATTTGGTGAGCCATGTGGGATTGGGGTACTGATCATTACCTGAAAGTGTCATCAAGCTTGGGAGAAAAAATGTGTGCTGAGATTTCAGGAAACTCGTAGTTTTTTGGAAGCTTGGCAACCCTTTTCCATGAAAGTGATTTGGGCTGGTCTCTGCTTAGGGCTACATCAATAGTAAACAAACCATAGAGATAGAATTTGGAACTACTTTATTGTATCAAGTTTCAAAGAGCTAGCACAAACCGTGTTTGATTTAGAGTTCCAACTACATTTATCCATATAGGAGAAAACAGAGTGAAACCGAAAAATTAAAACTGTTACTGCCAACGAAATGTTTAACCTAGAAGAACGAAATTTGATGAGCCAAGTGGAATTGGGGTACTGATCATTACCTGAAAGTGTCATCAATATTGGGTGAAAAAATGTGTGCGGAGATTTCAGGAAACTCGTAGTTTTTTGGAAGCTTGGCAACACCTTTCCAAGAAAGGGATTTGCGCTGGTCTCTGCTTAGGGCTACATCAATAGGAAACAAACCATAGAGATAGAACTTGGAACTACTTTATTGTGTCAAGTTTCAAAGAGCTAGCACAAACCGTGTTTGATTTAGAGTTCCAACTACATGTATCCATAAATGAGAAAACAGAGTGAAACCTAAAAATTAAAACTGTTACTGCCAACGAACGGTTTAACCTAGAAGAATGAAATTTGGTGAGCCAAATGGGATTGGGGTACTGATCATTACCTGGAAGTGTCATCAATATTGGGTGAAAAAATGTGTGCTGAGATTTCAGGAAACTGGTAGTTGTTTGGAAACTTTCAACCCCTTTCCATGAAAGTGATTTGCGGTGGTCTCTGCTTAGGGCTACATCAATAGGAAACAAACCATAGAGATAGAACTTGGAACTACTTTATTGTGTCAAGTTTCAAAGAGCTAGCACAAACCGTGTTTGATTTAGAGTTCCAACTACATGTATCCATATAGGAGAAAACAGAGTGATCTAAAAATTAAAACTGTTACTGCCAACGAACGGTTTATTCTAGAAGAACGAAATTTGGTGAGCCAAGTGGGATTGGGGTACAGATCATTACCTGAAAGTGTCATCAAGATTGGGTGAAAAAATGTGTGCTGAGATTTCAGGAAACTCGTAGTTTTTTGGAAGCTTGGCAACCCCTTTTCATGTAAGTGATTTGCGCCGGTCTCTGATTAGGGCTACATCAATAGGAAACAAACCATAGAGATAGAACTTGGAACTACTTTGTTGTGTCAAGTTTCAAAGAGCTAGCACAAACCGTGTTTGATTTAGAGTTCCAAATACATGTATTCATATAGGAGAAAACAGAGTGAAACCTAAAAATTAAAACTGTTACTGCCAACGAACGGTTTAACCTAGAAGAACGAAAATTGGTGAGCCAAGTGGGATTGGGGTACTGATCCTTACCTGAAAGTGTCATCAAGATTGGGTGAAAAAATGTGTGCTGAGATTTCAGGAAACTCTTACTTTTTTGGAAGCTTGGCAACCCCTTTCCATGAAAGTGATTTGCGCCGGTCTCTGCTTAGGGCTACATCAATAGGAAACAAACCATAGAGACAGAACTTTGAACTACTTTATTGTGTCAAGTTTCAAAGAGCTAGCACAAACCGTGTTTGATTTAGAGTTCCAACTACATGTATCCATATAGGAGAAAACAGAGTGAAACCTAAAAATTAAAACTGTTACTGCCATCGAAAGGTTTAACCTAGATGAACGAAATTTGGTGAGCCTAGTGGGATTGGAGTACTGATCCTTACCTGAAAGTGTCATCAAGATTGGGTGAAAAAATGTGTGCTGAGATTTCAGGAAACTCGTAGTTTTTTGGAAGCTTGACAACCCCTTTCCATGAAAGTGTATTGCGCTGGTCTCTGCTTAGGGCTACATGAATAGGAAACAAACCATAGAGATAGAACTTGGAACTACTTTATTGTGTCAACTTTCAAAGTGCTAGCACAAACCGTGTTTGATTTAGAGTTCAAAATACATGTATCCATTAGGAGAAAACAGAGTGAAACCTAAAAATTAAAACTGTTATTGCCATCGAACGGTTTAACCTAGAAGAACGAAATTTGGTTAGCCATGTGGGATTGGGGTACTGATCATTACCTGAAAGTGTCATCAAGTTTGGGAAAAAAAATGTGTGCTGAGATTTCAGGAAACTCGTAGTTTTTTGGAAGCTTGGCAACCCTTTTCCATGAAAGTGATTTGCGCTGGTCTCTGCTTAGGGCTACATCAATAGTAAACAAACCATAGAGATAGAATTTGGAACTACTTTATTGTATCAAGTTTCAAAGAGCTAGCACAAACCGTGTTTGATTTAGAGTTCCAACTACATGTATCCATATAGGAGAAAACAGAGTGAAACCGAAAAATTAAAACTGTTACTGCCAACGAAAGGTTTAACCTAGAAGAACGAAATTTGATGGGCCAAGTGGAATTGCGGTACTGATCATTACCTGAAAGTGTCATGAAGATTGGGTGAAAAAATGTGTGCTGAGATTTCAGGAAACTCATAGTTTTTTGGAAGCTTGGCAACCCCTTTCCATGAAAGTGATTTGCGGTGGTCTGTGCTTAGGGCTACATCAATAGGAAACAAACCATAGAGATAGAGCTTGGAACTACTTTATTGTGTCAAGTTTCAGAGAGCTAGCACAAACCGTGTGTCATTTAGAGTTCCAATTACATGTATCCATATAGGAGAAAACAGAGTGAAACCTAAAAAATTAAAACTGTTACTGCCAACGAATGGTTTAACCTAGAAGAACGAAATTTGGTGAGCCAAGTGGGATTGGGGTACTGATCATTACCTGAAAGTGTCATCAATATTGGTTGAAAAAATGTGTGCGGAGATTTCAGGAAACTCGTAGTTTTTTGGAAGCTTGGCAACACCTTTCCATGAAAGGGATTTGCGCTGGTCTCTGCTTAGGGCTACATCAATAGGAAACAAACCATAGAGACAGAACTTGGAACTACTTTATTGTGTCAAGTTTCAAAGAGCTAGCACAAACCGTGTTTGATTTAGAGTTCCAACTACATGTATCCATAAATGAGAAAACAGAGTGAAACCTAAAAATTAAAACTGTTACTGCCAACGAACGGTTTAACCTAGAAGAATGAAATTTGGTGAGCCAAATGGGATTGGGGTACTGATCATTACCTGGAAGTGTCATCAATATTGGGTGAAAAAATGTGTGCTGAGATTTCAGGAAACTGGTAGTTTTTTGGAAACTTTCAACCCCTTTCCATGAAAGTGATTTGCGGTGGTCTCTGCTTAGGGCTACATCAATAGGAAACAAACCATAGACATAGAACTTGGAACTACTTTATTGTGTCAAGTTTCAAAGAGCTAGCACAAACCGTGTTTGATTTAGAGTTCCAACTACATGTATCCATATAGGAGAAAACAGAGTGAAACCTAAAAATTAAAACTCGTACTGCCAACAAACGGTTTAACCTAGAAGAACGAAATTTGGTGAGCCAAGTGAGATTGGGGTACTGATCATTACCTGAAAGTGTCATCAAGATTGTGTGAAAAAATGTGTGCTGAGATTCAGGAAAATCGTAGTTTTTTGGAAGCTTGGCAACCCCTTTCCGTGAAAGTGATTTGCGCCGGTCTCTGCTTAGTGCTACATCAATAGGAAACAAACCATAGAGATAGATCTCGGGACTACTTTATTGTGTCAAGTTTCAAAGAGCTAGCACAAACCGTGTTTGATTTAGAGTTCCAACTACATGTATCCATATAGGAGAAAACAGAGTGAAACCTAAAAATTAAAACTCGTACTGCCAACAAACGGTTTAACCTAGAAGAACGAAATTTGGTGAGCCAAGTGAGATTGGGGTACTGATCATTACCTGAAAGTGTCATCAAGATTGTGTGAAAAAATGTGTGCTGAGATTCAGGAAAACCGTAGTTTTTTGGAAGCTTGGCAACCCCTTTCCATTAAAGTGATTTGCGCCGGTCTCTGATTAGGGCTACCTCAATAGGAAACAAACCATAGAGATAGAACTTGGAACTACTTTATTGTGTCAAGTTTCAAAGAGTTAGCCCAAACCGTGTTTGATTTAGAGTTCCAACTACATGTATCCATATAGGAGAAAACAGAGTGAAACCTAAAAATTAAAACTGTTACTGCCATCGAACGGTTTAACATAGAAGAACGAAATTTGCTGAGCCAAGTGGATTTGGGGTACTGATCATTACCTGAAAGTGTCATCAAGATTGGGTGAAAAAATGTGTGCTGAGATTTTAGGAAACTCGTAGTTTTTTGGAAGCTTGGCAACCCCTTTCCATGAAAGTGATTTGCGCCGGTCTCTGCTTAGGGCTACATCAATAGGAAACAAACCATAGAGACAGAACTTGGAACTACTTTATTGTGTCAAGTTTCAAAGAGCTAGCACAAACCGTGTTGGATTTAGAGTTCCAACTACATGTATCCATATAGGAGAAAACAGAGTGAAAGATAAAAATTAAAACTGTTACTGCCATCGAAAGGTTTAACCTAGATGAACGAAATTTGGTGAGCCTAGTGGGATTGGAGTAGTGATCCTTACCTGAAAGTGTCATCAAGATTGGGTGAAAAAATGTGTGATGAGATTTCAGGAAACTCGTAGTATTTTGGAAGCTTGGCAACCCATTTCAATGAAAGTGATTTGCGGTGGTCTCTGCTTAGGGCTACATCAATAGGAAACAAACCATAGAGGTCGAACTTGGAACTACTTTATTGTGTCAAGTTTCAAAGAGCTAGCACAAACCGTGTTTGATTTAGAGTTCCAACTACATGTATCCATATAGGAGAAAACAGAGTGAAACCTAAAAATTAAAACTCGTACTGCCAACAAACTGTTTAACCTAGAAGAACGAAATTTGGTGAGCCAAGTGAGATTGGGGTACTGATCATTACCTGAAAGTGTCATCAAGATTGGGAGAAAAAATGTGTGCTGAGATTTCAGGAAACTCTTACTTTTTTGGAAGCTCGGCAACCCCTTTCCATGAAAGTGATTTGCGCCGGTCTCTGCTTAGGGCTACATCAATAGGAAACAAAGCATAGAGAAAGAACTTTGAACTACTTTATTGTGTCAAGTTTCAAAGAGCTAGCACAAACCGTGTTTGATTTAGAGTTCCTAAAATATGTATCCATTAGGAGAAAACAGAGTGAAACCTAAAAATTAAAACTCTTACTGCCAAGGAACGGTTTAACCAAGAAGAACAAAATTTGGTGAGCCAAGTGGATTTGGGGTACTGATCATTACCTGAAAGTGTCATCAAGATTGTGTGAAAAAATGTGTGCTGAGATTCAGGAAACTCGTAGTTTTTTGGAAGCTTGGCAACCCCTTTCCGTGAAAGTGATTTGCGCCGGTCTCTGCTTAGGGCTACATCAATAGGAAACAAACCATCGAGATAGATCTTGGGACTCTTTTATTGTGTCAAGTTTCAAAGAGCTAGCAGAAACCGTGTTTGATTTAGAGTTCCAACTACATGTATCCATATAGGAGAAAACAGAGTGAAAGATAAAAATTAAAACTCTTACTGCCAACGAACGGTTTAATCTAGAAGAACGAAATTTGGTGAGCCAAGTGGGATTGGGGTACTGATCATTACCTGAAAGTGTCATCAAGATTGGGTGAAAAAATGTGTGCTGAGATTTCAGGAAACTCGTAGTTTTCTAGAAGCTTTGCAACCCCTTTCCGTGAGAGAGATTTGCGCCGGTCTCTGCTTAGGGCTACATCAATAGGAAACAAACCATAGAGATAGAACTTGGAACTACTTTATTGTGTCAAGTTTCAAAGAGCTAGCACAAACCGTGTTTGATTTAGAGTTCCAACTACATGTATCCATATAGGAGAAAACAGAGTGAAACCGAAAAATTAAAACTGTTACTGCCAACGAACGGTTTAACCTAGAAGAACGAAATTTGGTGAGCCAAATGGGATTGGGGTACTGATCATTACCTGAAAGTGTCATCAATATTGGGTGAAAAAATGTGTGCTGAGATTTCAGGAAACTCGTAGTTTTTTGGAAGCTTTCAACCCCTTTCCATGAAAGTGATTTGCGGAGGTCTCTGCTTAGGGCTACATCAGTAGGAAACAAACCATAGAGATAGAACTTGGAACTACTTTATTGTGTCAAGTTTCAAAGAGCTAGCACAAACTGTGTTGGATTTAGAGTTCCAACTACATGTATCCATATAGAAGAAAACAGATTGAAAGATAAAAATTAAAACTGTTACTGCCATCGAAAGGTTTAACCTAGATGAACGAAATTTGGTGAGCCTAGTGGGATTGGCGTACTGATCCTTACCTGAAAGTGTCATCAAGATTGGGTGAAAAAATGTGTGCTGATATTTCAGGAAACTCGTAGTTTTTTGGAAGCTTGGCAACCCATTTCCATGAAAGTGATTTGCGGTGGTCTCTGCTTAGGGCTTCATCAATAAGAAACAATCCATAGAGATAGAACTTGTAACTACTTTATTGTGTCAAGTTTCAAAGAGCTAGCACAAACCGTGTTTGATTTAGAGTTCCAAATACATGTATCCATATAGGAGAAAACAGAGTGAAACCTAAAAATTAAAACTCGTACTGCCAACAAACGGTTTAACCTAGAAGAACGAAATTTGGTGAGCCAAGTGAGATTGGGGTACTGATCATTACCTGAAAGTGTCATCAAGATTGTGTGAAAAAATGTGTGCTGAGATTCAGGAAACTCCTAGTTTTTTGGAAGCTTGGCAACCCCTTTCCGTGAAAGTGATTTGCGCTGGTCTCTGCTTAGGGCTACATCAATAGGAAACAAGCCATACAGATAGATCTTGGGACTACTTTATTGTGTCAAGTTTCAAAGAGCTAGCACAAACCGTGTTTGATTTAGAGTTCCAACTACATGTATCCATATAGGAGAAAACAGAGTGAAACCTAAAAATGAAAACTGTTACTGCCAACGAACGGTTTAACCTAGAAGAACGAAAATTGGTGAGCCAAGTGGGATTGGGGTACTGATCCTTACCTGAAAGTGTCATCAAGATTGGGTGAAAAAATGTGTGCTGAGATTTCAGGAAACTCTTACTTTTTTGGAAGCTTGGCAACCCCTTTCCATGAAAGTGATTTGCGCCGGTCTCTGCTTAGGGCTACATCAATAGGAAACAAACCATAGAGACATAACTTTGAACTACTTTATTGTGTCAAGTTTCAAAGAGCTAGCACAAACCGTGTTTGATTTAGAGTTCCTAAAATATGTATCCATTAGGAGAAGACAGAGTGAAACTTAAAAATTAAAACTCTTACTGCCAAGGAACGGTTTAAGCAAGAAGAACGAAATTTGGTGAGCCAAGTGGATTTAGGGTACTGATCATTACCTGAAAGTGTCATCAAGATTGTGTGAAAAAATGTGTGCTGAGATTCAGGAAACTCGTAGTTTTTTGGAAGCTTGGCAACCCCTTTCCGTGAAAGTGATTTGCGCCGGTCTCTGCTTAGGGCTACATCAATAGGAAACAAACCATAGAGATAGATCTTGGGACTACTTTATTGTGTCAAGTTTCAAAGAGCTAGCACAAACCGTGTTTGATTTAGAGTTCCAACTACATGTATCCATATAGGAGAAAACAGAGTGAAACCGAAAAATTAAAACTGTTACTGCCAACGAACGGTTTTACCTAGAAGAACGAAATTTGGTGAGCCAAATGGGATTGGGGTACTGATCATTACCTGAAAGTGTCATCAATATTGGGTGAAAAAATATGGGCTGAGATTTCAGGAAACTCGTAGTTTTTTGGAAGCTTGGCAACCCCTTTCCATGAAAGTGATTTGCGCCGGTCTCTGATTAAGGCTATCTCAATAGGAAACAAACCATAGAGATAGAACTTGGAACTACTTTATTTTGTCAAGTTTCAAAGAGCTAGCAGAAAACGTGTTTGATTTAGAGTTCCAACTACATGTATCCATATAGGAGAAAACAGAGTGAAAGATAAAAATTAAAACTCTTACTGCCAACGAACGGTTTAATCTAGAAGAACGAAATTTGGTGAGCCAAGTGGGATTGGGGTACTGATCATTACCTGAAAGTGTCATCAAGATTGGGTGAAAAAATGTGTGCTGAGATTTCAGGAAACTCGTAGTTTTCTAGAAGCTTGGCAACCCCTTTCCGTGAAAGAGATTTGCGCCGGTCTCTGCATAGGGCTACATCAATAGGAAACAAACCATAGAGATAGAACTTGGAACTAATTTATTGTGTCAAGTTTCAAAGAGCTAGCACAAACCGTGTTTGATTTAGAGTTCCAACTACATGTATCCATATAGGAGAAAACAGAGTGAAACCTAAAAATTAAAACTGTTACTGCCATTGAACAGTTTAACCTAGAAGAACGAAATTTGCTGAGCCAAGTGGATTTGGGGTATGAGCATTACCTGAAAGTGTCATCAAGATTGGGTGAAAAAATGTGGGGTGAGATTTCAGGAAACTCGTAGTTTTTTGGAAGCTTGGCAACCCCTTTCTATGAAAGTGATTTGCGCCGGTCTCTGCTTAGGGCTACATCAATAGGAAACAAACCATAGAGATAGAACTTGGAACTACTTTATTGTGTCAAGTTTCAAAGAGCTAGCACAAACCATGTTTGATTTAGAGTTCCAACTACATGTATCCATATAGGAGAAAACAGAGTGAAACCTAAAAATTAAAACTGTTACTGCCATCAAACGGTTTAACCAAGAAGAACGAAATTTGGTGATCCAAGTGGATTTGGGGTACTGATCATTACCTGAAAGTGTCATCAAGATTGGGTGAAAAAATTTGTGCTGAGATTTCAGGAAATTCGTAGTTTTCTAAAAGCTTGGCAACCCCTTTCCATATAAGTGATTTGCGGTGGTCTCTGCTTAGGGCTACATCAATAGGAAGCAAACCATAGAAACAGAACTTTGAACTACTTTATTGTGTCAAGTTTCAAAGAGCTAGCACAAACCGTGTTTGATTTAGAGTTCCAAGTACATGTATCCATATAGGAGAAAACAGAGTGAAACCTAAAAATGAAAACTGTTACTGCCAACGAACGCTTTAACCTAGAAGAACGAAAATTGGTCAGCCAAGTGGGATTGGGGTAGTGATCCTTACCTGAAAGTGTCATCAAGATTGGGTGAAAAAATGTGTGCTGAGATTTCAGGAAACTCTTACTTTTTTGGAAGCTTGGCAACCCCTTTCCATGAAAGTGATTTGCGCCGGTCTCTTCTTAGTGCTACATAAATAGGAAACAAACCATAAAGACAGAACTTTGAACTACTTTATTGTGTCAAGTTTCAAAGAGCTAGCACAAACCGTGTTTGATTTAGAGTTCCTAAAACATGTGTTAATTAGGAGAAAACAGAGTGAAACCTAAAAATTAAAACTGTTACTGCCATCGAACGGTTTAGCCTAGAAGAACGAAATTTGGTGAGCCATGTGGGATTGGGGTACTGATCATTACCTGAAAGTGTCATCAAGATTTGGTGAAAAAATGTGTGCTGTGATTTCAGGAAACTCGTAGTTTTTTTGGAAGCTTTGGCAACCCATTTCCATGAAAGTGATTTGCGGTGGTCTCTGCTTAGGGCTACATCAATAAGAAACAATCCATAGATATAGAACTGGGAACTACTTTATTGTGTCAAGTTTCAAAGAGCTAGCACAAACCGTGTTTGATTTAGAGTTCCAACTACATGTATCCATATAGGAGAAAACAGAGTGAAACAAAAATTAAAACTCGTACTGCCAACAAACGGTTTAACCTAGAAGAACGAAATTTGGTGATCCAAGTGAGATTGGGGTACTGATCATTACCTGAAAGTGTCATCAAGATTGGGTGAAAAAATGTGTGCTGAGATTCAGGAAACTCGTAGTTTTTTGGAAGCTTGGCTACCCCTTTCCGTGAAAGTGATTTGCGGTGGTTTCTGCTTAGGGCTACATCAATAAGAAACAAACCATAGAGATAGAACTTGGAACTACTTTATTGTGTCAAGTTTCAAAGAGCTAGCAAAAACCGTATTTGATTTAGAGTTCCAACTACATGTATCCATATAGGAGAAAACAGAATGAAACCTAAAAATTAAAACTGTTACTGCCAATGAACGGTTTAACCTAGAAGAACGAAATTTGGTGAGCCAAGTGGGATTGGGGTACTGAAAATTACCTGAAAGTGTCATCAAGATTGGGTGAAAAAATGTGGGCTGAGATTTCAGGAAACTCGTAGTTTTTTGGAAGCATGGCAACCCCTTTCCATGAAAGGGTTTTGCGCCGGTCTCTGCTTAGGGCTACATCAATAGGAAACAAACCATAGAGACAGAACATGGAACTACTTTATTCTGTCAAGTTTCAAAGAGCTAGCACAAACCGTGTTGGATTTAGAGTTCCAACTACATGTATCCATATAGGAGAAAACAGAGTGAAAGATAAAAATTAAAACTGTTACTGCCATCGAAAGGTTTAACCTAGATGAACGAAATTTGGTGAGCCTAGTGGGATTGGTGTACTGATCCTTACCTGAAAGTGTCATCAAGATTAGGTGAAAAAATGTGTGATGAGATTTCAGGAAACACGTAGTATTTTGGAAGCTTGGCCACCCATTTCCATGAAAGTGATTTGCGGTGGTCTCTGCTTAGGGCTACATCAATAGGAAACAAACCAAAGAGGTCGAACTTGGAACTACTTTATTGTGTCAAGTTTCAAAGAGCTAGCACAAACCGTGTTTGATTTAGAGTTCCAACTACTTGTATCCATATAGGAGAAAACAGAGTGAAAGATAAAAATTAAAACTCTTACTGCCAACGAACGGTTTAATCTAGAAGAACGAAATTTGGTGAGCCAAGTGGGATTGGGATACTGATCATTACCTGAAAGTGTCTTCAAGATTGTGTGAAAAAATATGTGCTGAGATTTCAGGAAACTCGTAGTTTTTTGGAAGCTTGGCAACCCCTTTCCGTGAAAGAGATTTGCGCCGGTCTCTGCTTAGGGCTACATCAATAGGAAACAAACCATAGAGATAGAACTTGGGACTAATTTATTGTGTCAAGTTTGAAACAGCTAGCACAAACCGTGTTTGATTTAGAGTTCCAACTACATGTATCCATATAGGAGAAAACAGAGTGAAACCTAAAAATTAAAACTGTTATTGCCAACGAACAGTTTAAACTAGAAGAATGAAATTGGGTGAGCCAAGTGAAATTGGGGTATGAGCATTACATGAAAGTGTCATCAAGATTGGGTGAAAAAATGTGGGGTGAGATTTCAGGAAACTCGTAGTTTTTTGGAAGCTTGGCAACCCCTTTCCATGAAAGTGATTTGCGCCGGTCTCTGCTTAGGGATACATCAATAGGAAACAAACCATAGAGATAGAACTTGGAACTACTTTATTGTGTCAAGTTTCAAAGAGCTAGCACAAACCGTGTTTGATTTAGAGTTCCAACTACATGTATCCATATAGGAGAAAACAGAGTGAAACCTAAAAATTAAAACTGTTACTGCCGTCAAATGGTTTAACCAAGAAGAACGAAATTTGGTGATCCAAGTGGATTTGGGGTACTGATCATTACCTGAAAGTGTCATCAAGATTGGGTGAAAAAATGTGTGCTGAGATTTCAGGAAACTCATAGTTTTCTAAAAGCTTGGCAACCCCATTCCATGAAAGTGATTTGCGCTGGTCTCTGCTTAGGGCTACATCAATAGGAAGCAAACCATAGAAACAGAACTTTGAACTACTTTATTGTGTCAAGTTTCAAAGAGCTAGCACAAACCGTGTTTGATTTAGAGTTCCAAGTACATGTATCCATATAGGAGAAAACAGAGTGAAACCTAAAAATGAAAAGTGTTACTGTCAACGAACGGTTTAACCTAGAAGAACGAAAATTGGTCAGCCAAGTGGGATTGGGGTACTGATCCTTACCTGAAAGTGTCATCAAGATTGGGTGAAAAAATGTGTGCTGAGATTTCAGGAAACTCTTACTTTTTTGGAAGCTTGGCAACCCCTTTCCATGAAAGTGATTTGTGACGGTCTCTGCTTAGGGCAACATCAATAGGAAACAAACCATAGAGACAGAACTTTGAACTACTTTATTGTGTCAAGTTTCAAAGAGCTAGCGCAAACCGTGTTTGATTTAGAGTTCCAAAAACATGTATTAATTAGGAGAAAACAGAGTGAAACCTAAAAATTAAAACTGTTACTGCCATCGAACGGTTTAAACTAGAAGAACGAAATTTGGTGAGCCATGTGGGATTGGGGTACTGATCATTACCTGAAAGGGTCATCAAGATTGGGTGAAAAAATGTGTGCTGAGATTTCAGGAAACTCGTAGTTTTTTTGGAAGCTTGGCTACCCATTTCCATGAAAGTGATTTGCGGTGGTCTCTGCTTAGGGCTACATCAATAAGAAACAATCCATAGATATAGAACTTGGAACTACTTTATTGTGTCAAGTTTCAAAGAGCTAGCACAAACCGTGTTTGATTTGGAGTTCCAACTACATGTATCCATATAGGAGAAAACAGAGTGAAACAAAAATTAAAACTCGTACTGCCAACAAACGGTTTAACCTAGAAGAATGAAATTTGGTGATCCAAGTGAGATTGGGGTACTGATCATTACCTGAAAGTGTCATCAAGATTGTGTGAAAAAATATGTGCTGAGATTCAGGAAACTCGTAGTTTTTTGGAAGCTTGGCTACCCCTTTCCGTGAAAGTGATTTGCGCCGGTCTCTGATTAAGGCTATCTCAATAGGAAACAAACCATAGAGATAGAACTTGGAACTACTTTATTGTGTCAAGTTTCAAAGAGCTAGCAGAAAACGTGTTTGATTTAGAGTTCCAACTACATGTATCCATATAGGAGAAAACAGAGTGAAAGATAAAAATTAAAACTCTTACTGCCAACGAACGGTTTAATCTAGAAGAACGAAATTTGGTGAGCCAAGTGGGATTGGGGTACTGATCATTACCTGAAAGTGTCATCAAGATTGGGTGAAAAAATGTGTGCTGAGATTTCAGGAAACTCGTAGTTTTCTAGAAGCTTGGCAACCCCTTTCCGTGAAAGAGATTTGCGCCGGTCTCTGCATAGGGCTACATCAATAGGAAACAAACCATAGAGATAGAACTTGGAACTAATTTATTGTGTCAAGTTTCAAAGAGCTAGCACAAACCGTGTTTGATTTAGAGTTCCAACTACATGTATCCATATAGGAGAAAACAGAGTGAAACCTAAAAATTAAAACTGTTACTGCCATTGAACAGTTTAACCTAGAAGAACGAAATTTGCTGAGCCAAGTGGATTTGGGGTATGAGCATTACCTGAAAGTGTCATCAAGATTGGGTGAAAAAATGTGGGGTGAGATTTCAGGAAACTCGTAGTTTTTTGGAAGCTTGGCAACCCCTTTCCATGAAAGTGATTTGCGCCGGTCTCTGCTTAGGGCTACATCAATAGGAAACAAACCATAGAGATAGAACTTGGAACTACTTTATTGTGTCAAGTTTCAAAGAGCTAGCACAAACCATGTTTGATTTAGAGTTCCAACTACATGTATCCATATAGGAGAAAACAGAGTGAAACCTAAAAATTAAAACTGTTACTGCCATCAAACGGTTTAACCAAGAAGAACGAAATTTGGTGATCCAAGTGGATTTGGGGTACTGATCATTACCTGAAAGTGTCATCAAGATTGGGTGAAAAAATTTGTGCTGAGATTTCAGGAAATTCGTAGTTTTCTAAAAGCTTGGCAACCCCTTTCCATGTAAGTGATTTGCGGTGGTCTCTGCTTAGGGCTACATCAATAGGAAGCAAACCATAGAAACAGAACTTTGAACTACTTTATTGTGTCAAGTTTCAAAGAGCTAGCACAAACCGTGTTTGATTTAGAGTTCCAAGTACATGTATCCATATAGGAGAAAACAGAGTGAAACCTAAAAATGAAAACTGTTACTGCCAACGAACGGTTTAACCTAGAAGAACGAAAATTGGTCAGCCAAGTGGGATTGGGGTAGTGATCCTTACCTGAAAGTGTCATCAAGATTGGGTGAAAAAATGTGTGCTGAGATTTCAGGAAACTCTTACTTTTTTGGAAGCTTGGCAACCCCTTTCCATGAAAGTGATTTGCGCCGGTCTCTTCTTAGTGCTACATAAATAGGAAACAAACCATAAAGACAGAACTTTGAACTACTTTATTGTGTCAAGTTTCAAAGAGCTAGCACAAACCGTGTTTGATTTAGAGTTCCTAAAACATGTGTTAATTAGGAGAAAACAGAGTGAAACCTAAAAATTAAAACTGTTACTGCCATCGAACGGTTTAGCCTAGAAGAACGAAATTTCGTGAGCCATGTGGGATTGGGGTACTGATCATTACCTGAAAGTGTCATCAAGATTTGGTGAAAAAATGTGTGCTGAGATTTCAGGAAACTCGTAGTTTTTTTGGAAGCTTTGGCAACCCATTTCCATGAAAGTGATTTGCGGTGGTCTCTGCTTAGGGCTACATCAATAAGAAACAATCCATAGATATAGAACTGGGAACTACTTTATTGTGTCAAGTTTCAAAGAGCTAGCACAAACCGTGTTTGATTTAGAGTTCCTAAAACATGTATCCATTAGGAGAAAACAGAGTGAAACCTAAAAATTAAAACTGTTACTGCCATCGAACGGTTTAACCTAGAAGAACGAAATTTGGTGAGCCATGTGGGATTGGGGTACTGATCATTACCTGAAAGTGTCATCAAGTTTGGGAGAAAAAATGTGTGCTGAGATTTCAGGAAACTCGTAGTTTTTTGGAAGCTTGGCAACCCTTTTCCATGAAAGTGATTTGCGCTGGTCTCTGCTTAGGGCTACATCAATAGTAAACAAACCATAGAGATAGAATTTGGAACTACTTTATTGTATCAAGTTTCAAAGAGCTAGCACAAACCGTGTTTGATTTAGAGTTCCAACTACATGTATCCATATAGGAGAAAACAGAGTGAAACCGAAAAATTAAAACTGTTACTGCCAACGAAAGGTTTAACCTAGAAGAACGAAATTTGGTGAGCCAAGTGGGATTGGGGTACTGATCATTACCTGAAAGTGTCATCAATATTGGGTGAAAAAATGTGTGCGGAGATTTCAGGAAACTCGTAGTTTTTTGGAAGCTTGGCAACACCTTTCCATGAAAGGGATTTGCGCTGGTCTCTGCTTAGGGCTACATCAATAGGAAACAAACCATAGAGACAGAACTTGGAACTACTTTATTGTGTCAAGTTTCAAAGAGCTAGCACAAACCGTGTTTGATTTAGAGTTCCAACTACATGTATCCATAAATGAGAAAACAGAGTGAAACCTAAAAATTAAAACTGTTACTGCCAACGAACGGTTTAACCTAGAAGAATGAAATTTGGTGAGCCAAATGGGATTGGGGTACTGATCATTACCTGGAAGTGTCATCAATATTGGGTGAAAAAATGTGTGCTGAGATTTCAGGAAACTGGTAGTTTTTTGGAAACTTTCAACCCCTTTCCATGAAAGTGATTTGCGGTGGTCTCTGCTTAGGGCTACATCAATAGGAAGCAAACCATAGACATAGAACTTGGAACTACTTTATTGTGTCAAGTTTCAAAGAGCTAGCACAAACCGTGTTTGATTTAGAGTTCCAACTACATGTATCCATATAGGAGAAAACAGAGTGAAACCTAAAAATTAAAACTCGTACTGCCAACAAACGGTTTAACCTAGAAGAACGAAATTTGGTGAGCGAAGTGAGATTGGGGTACTGATCATTACCTGAAAGTGTCATCAAGATTGTGTGAAAAAATGTGTGCTGAGATTCAGGAAAATCGTAGTTTTTTGGAAGCTTGGCAACCCCTTTCCGTGAAAGTGATTTGCGCCGGTCTCTGCTTAGTGCTACATCAATAGGAAACAAACCATAGAGATAGATCTCGGGACTACTTTATTGTGTCAAGTTTCAAAGAGCTAGCACAAACCGTGTTTGATTTAGAGTTCCAACTACATGTATCCATATAGGAGAAAACAGAGTGAAAGATAAAAATTAAAACTCTTACTGCCAACGAACGGTTTAATCTAGAAGAACGAAATTTGGTGAGCCAAGTGGGATTGGGATACTGATCATTACCTGAAAGTGTCTTCAAGATTGTGTGAAAAAATATGTGCTGAGATTTCAGGAAACTCGTAGTTTTTTGGAAGCTTGGCAACCCCTTTCCGTGAAAGAGATTTGCGCCGGTCTCTGCTTAGGGCTACATCAATAGGAAACAAACCATAGAGATAGAACTTGGGACTAATTTATTGTGTCAAGTTTGAAACAGCTAGCACAAACCGTGTTTGATTTAGAGTTCCAACTACATGTATCCATATAGGAGAAAACAGAGTGAAACCTAAAAATTAAAACTGTTATTGCCAACGAACAGTTTAAACTAGAAGAATGAAATTGGGTGAGCCAAGTGAAATTGGGGTATGAGCATTACATGAAAGTGTCATCAAGATTGGGTGAAAAAATGTGGGGTGAGATTTCAGGAAACTCGTAGTTTTTTGGAAGCTTGGCAACCCCTTTCCATGAAAGTGATTTGCGCCGGTCTCTGCTTAGGGATACATCAATAGGAAACAAACCATAGAGATAGAACTTGGAACTACTTTATTGTGTCAAGTTTCAAAGAGCTAGCACAAACCGTGTTTGATTTAGAGTTCCAACTACATGTATCCATATAGGAGAAAACAGAGTGAAACCTAAAAATTAAAACTGTTACTGCCGTCAAATGGTTTAACCAAGAAGAACGAAATTTGGTGATCCAAGTGGATTTGGGGTACTGATCATTACCTGAAAGTGTCATCAAGATTGGGTGAAAAAATGTGTGCTGAGATTTCAGGAAACTCATAGTTTTCTAAAAGCTTGGCAACCCCATTCCATGAAAGTGATTTGCGCTGGTCTCTGCTTAGGGCTACATCAATAGGAAGCAAACCATAGAAACAGAACTTTGAACTACTTTATTGTGTCAAGTTTCAAAGAGCTAGCACAAACCGTGTTTGATTTAGAGTTCCAAGTACATGTATCCATATAGGAGAAAACAGAGTGAAACCTAAAAATGAAAAGTGTTACTGTCAACGAACGGTTTAACCTAGAAGAACGAAAATTGGTCAGCCAAGTGGGATTGGGGTACTGATCCTTACCTGAAAGTGTCATCAAGATTGGGTGAAAAAATGTGTGCTGAGATTTCAGGAAACTCTTACTTTTTTGGAAGCTTGGCAACCCCTTTCCATGAAAGTGATTTGTGACGGTCTCTGCTTAGGGCAACATCAATAGGAAACAAACCATAGAGACAGAACTTTGAACTACTTTATTGTGTCAAGTTTCAAAGAGCTAGCGCAAACCGTGTATGATTTAGAGTTCCAAAAACATGTATTAATTAGGAGAAAACAGAGTGAAACCTAAAAATTAAAACTGTTACTGCCATCGAACGGTTTAAACTAGAAGAACGAAATTTGGTGAGCCATGTGGGATTGGGGTACTGATCATTACCTGAAAGGGTCATCAAGATTGGGTGAAAAAATGTGTGCTGAGATTTCAGGAAACTCGTAGTTTTTTTGGAAGCTTGGCTACCCATTTCCATGAAAGTGATTTGCGGTGGTCTCTGCTTAGGGCTACATCAATAAGAAACAATCCATAGATATAGAACTTGGAACTACTTTATTGTGTCAAGTTTCAAAGAGCTAGCACAAACCGTGTTTGATTTGGAGTTCCAACTACATGTATCCATATAGGAGAAAACAGAGTGAAACAAAAATTAAAACTCGTACTGCCAACAAACGGTTTAACCTAGAAGAATGAAATTTGGTGATCCAAGTGAGATTGGGGTACTGATCATTACCTGAAAGTGTCATCAAGATTGTGTGAAAAAATATGTGCTGAGATTCAGGAAACTCGTAGTTTTTTGGAAGCTTGGCTACCCCTTTCCGTGAAAGTGATTTGCGCCGGTCTCTGATTAAGGCTATCTCAATAGGAAACAAACCATAGAGATAGAACTTGGAACTACTTTATTGTGTCAAGTTTCAAAGAGCTAGCAGAAAACGTGTTTGATTTAGAGTTCCAACTACATGTATCCATATAGGAGAAAACAGAGTGAAAGATAAAAATTAAAACTCTTACTGCCAACGAACGGTTTAATCTAGAAGAACGAAATTTGGTGAGCCAAGTGGGATTGGGGTACTGATCATTACCTGAAAGTGTCATCAAGATTGGGTGAAAAAATGTGTGCTGAGATTTCAGGAAACTCGTAGTTTTCTAGAAGCTTGGCAACCCCTTTCCGTGAAAGAGATTTGCGCCGGTCTCTGCATAGGGCTACATCAATAGGAAACAAACCATAGAGATAGAACTTGGAACTAATTTATTGTGTCAAGTTTCAAAGAGCTAGCACAAACCGTGTTTGATTTAGAGTTCCAACTACATGTATCCATATAGGAGAAAACAGAGTGAAACCTAAAAATTAAAACTGTTACTGCCATTGAACAGTTTAACCTAGAAGAACGAAATTTGCTGAGCCAAGTGGATTTGGGGTATGAGCATTACCTGAAAGTGTCATCAAGATTGGGTGAAAAAATGTGGGGTGAGATTTCAGGAAACTCGTAGTTTTTTGGAAGCTTGGCAACCCCTTTCCATGAAAGTGATTTGCGCCGGTCTCTGCTTAGGGCTACATCAATAGGAAACAAACCATAGAGATAGAACTTGGAACTACTTTATTGTGTCAAGTTTCAAAGAGCTAGCACAAACCATGTTTGATTTAGAGTTCCAACTACATGTATCCATATAGGAGAAAACAGAGTGAAACCTAAAAATTAAAACTGTTACTGCCATCAAACGGTTTAACCAAGAAGAACGAAATTTGGTGATCCAAGTGGATTTGGGGTACTGATCATTACCTGAAAGTGTCATCAAGATTGGGTGAAAAAATTTGTGCTGAGATTTCAGGAAATTCGTAGTTTTCTAAAAGCTTGGCAACCCCTTTCCATGTAAGTGATTTGCGGTGGTCTCTGCTTAGGGCTACATCAATAGGAAGCAAACCATAGAAACAGAACTTTGAACTACTTTATTGTGTCAAGTTTCAAAGAGCTAGCACAAACCGTGTTTGATTTAGAGTTCCAAGTACATGTATCCATATAGGAGAAAACAGAGTGAAACCTAAAAATGAAAACTGTTACTGCCAACGAACGGTTTAACCTAGAAGAACGAAAATTGGTCAGCCAAGTGGGATTGGGGTAGTGATCCTTACCTGAAAGTGTCATCAAGATTGGGTGAAAAAATGTGTGCTGAGATTTCAGGAAACTCTTACTTTTTTGGAAGCTTGGCAACCCCTTTCCATGAAAGTGATTTGCGCCGGTCTCTTCTTAGTGCTACATAAATAGGAAACAAACCATAAAGACAGAACTTTGAACTACTTTATTGTGTCAAGTTTCAAAGAGCTAGCACAAACCGTGTTTGATTTAGAGTTCCTAAAACATGTGTTAATTAGGAGAAAACAGAGTGAAACCTAAAAATTAAAACTGTTACTGCCATCGAACGGTTTAGCCTAGAAGAACGAAATTTCGTGAGCCATGTGGGATTGGGGTACTGATCATTACCTGAAAGTGTCATCAAGATTTGGTGAAAAAATGTGTGCTGAGATTTCAGGAAACTCGTAGTTTTTTTGGAAGCTTTGGCAACCCATTTCCATGAAAGTGATTTGCGGTGGTCTCTGCTTAGGGCTACATCAATAAGAAACAATCCATAGATATAGAACTGGGAACTACTTTATTGTGTCAAGTTTCAAAGAGCTAGCACAAACCGTGTTTGATTTAGAGTTCCTAAAACATGTATCCATTAGGAGAAAACAGAGTGAAACCTAAAAATTAAAACTGTTACTGCCATCGAACGGTTTAACCTAGAAGAACGAAATTTGGTGAGCCATGTGGGATTGGGGTACTGATCATTACCTGAAAGTGTCATCAAGTTTGGGAGAAAAAATGTGTGCTGAGATTTCAGGAAACTCGTAGTTTTTTGGAAGCTTGGCAACCCTTTTCCATGAAAGTGATTTGCGCTGGTCTCTGCTTAGGGCTACATCAATAGTAAACAAACCATAGAGATAGAATTTGGAACTACTTTATTGTATCAAGTTTCAAAGAGCTAGCACAAACCGTGTTTGATTTAGAGTTCCAACTACATGTATCCATATAGGAGAAAACAGAGTGAAACCGAAAAATTAAAACTGTTACTGCCAACGAAAGGTTTAACCTAGAAGAACGAAATTTGGTGAGCCAAGTGGGATTGGGGTACTGATCATTACCTGAAAGTGTCATCAATATTGGGTGAAAAAATGTGTGCGGAGATTTCAGGAAACTCGTAGTTTTTTGGAAGCTTGGCAACACCTTTCCATGAAAGGGATTTGCGCTGGTCTCTGCTTAGGGCTACATCAATAGGAAACAAACCATAGAGACAGAACTTGGAACTACTTTATTGTGTCAAGTTTCAAAGAGCTAGCACAAACCGTGTTTGATTTAGAGTTCCAACTACATGTATCCATAAATGAGAAAACAGAGTGAAACCTAAAAATTAAAACTGTTACTGCCAACGAACGGTTTAACCTAGAAGAATGAAATTTGGTGAGCCAAATGGGATTGGGGTACTGATCATTACCTGGAAGTGTCATCAATATTGGGTGAAAAAATGTGTGCTGAGATTTCAGGAAACTGGTAGTTTTTTGGAAACTTTCAACCCCTTTCCATGAAAGTGATTTGCGGTGGTCTCTGCTTAGGGCTACATCAATAGGAAGCAAACCATAGACATAGAACTTGGAACTACTTTATTGTGTCAAGTTTCAAAGAGCTAGCACAAACCGTGTTTGATTTAGAGTTCCAACTACATGTATCCATATAGGAGAAAACAGAGTGAAACCTAAAAATTAAAACTCGTACTGCCAACAAACGGTTTAACCTAGAAGAACGAAATTTGGTGAGCGAAGTGAGATTGGGGTACTGATCATTACCTGAAAGTGTCATCAAGATTGTGTGAAAAAATGTGTGCTGAGATTCAGGAAAATCGTAGTTTTTTGGAAGCTTGGCAACCCCTTTCCGTGAAAGTGATTTGCGCCGGTCTCTGCTTAGTGCTACATCAATAGGAAACAAACCATAGAGATAGATCTCGGGACTACTTTATTGTGTCAAGTTTCAAAGAGCTAGCACAAACCGTGTTTGATTTTGAGTTCCAACTACATGTATCCATATAGGAGAAAACAGAGTGAAACCTAAAAATTAAAACTCCTACTGCCAACAAACGGTTTAACCTAGAAGAACGAAATTTGGTGAGCCAAGTGAGATTGGGGTACTGATCATTACCTGAAAGTGTCATCAAGATTGTGTGAAAAAATGTGTGCTGAGATTCAGGAAAACCGTAGTTTTTTGGAAGCTTGGCAACCCCTTTCCGTGAAAGTGTATTGCGCTGGTCTCTGCATAGGGCTACATGAATAGGAAACAAACCATAGAGATAGAACTTGGAACTACTTTATTGTGTCAACTTTCAAAGTGCTAGCACAAACCGTGTTTGATTTAGAGTTCCAAATACATGTATTCATATAGGAGAAAACAGAGTGAAACCTAAAAATTAAAACTGTTACTGCCAACGAACGGTTTAACCTAGAAGAACGAAAATTGGTGAGCCAAGTGGGATTGGGGTACTGATCCTTACCTGAAAGTGTCATCAAGATTGGGTGAAAAAATGTGTGCTGAGATTTCAGGAAACTCTTACTTTTTTGGAAGCTTGGCAACCCCTTTCCATGAAAGTGATTTGCGCCGGTCTCTGCTTAGGGCTACATCAATAGGAAACAAACCATAGAGACAGAACTTTGAACTACTTTATTGTGTCAAGTTTCAAAGAGCTAGCACAAACTGTGTTGGATTTAGAGTTCCAACTACATGTATCCATATAGGAGAAAACAGATTGAAAGATAAAAATTAAAACTGTTACTGCCATCGAAAGGTTTAACCTAGATGAACGAAATTTGGTGAGCCTAGTGGGATTGGCGTACTGATCCTTACCTGAAAGTGTCATCAAGATTGGGTGAAAAAATATGTGCTGAGATTTCAGGAAACTCGTAGTTTTTTGGAAGCTTGACAACCCCTTTCCATGAAACTGTATTGCGCTGGTCTCTGCTTAGGGCTACATGAATAGGAAACAAACCATAGAGATAGAACTTGGAACTACTTTATTGTGTCAACTTTCAAAGTGCTAGCACAAACCGTGTTTGATTTAGAGTTCAAAATACATGTATCCATTAGGAGAAAACAGAGTGAAACCTAAAAATTAAAACTGTTACTGCCATCGAACGGTTTAACCTAGAAGAACGAAATTTGGTTAGCCATGTGGGATTGGGGTACTGATCATTACCTGAAAGTGTCATCAAGTTTGGGAAAAAAAATGTGTGCTGAGATTTCAGGAAACTCGTAGTTTTTTGGAAGCTTGGCAACCCTTTTCCATGAAAGTGATTTGCGCTGGTCTCTGCTTAGGGCTACATCAATAGTAAACAAACCATAGAGATAGAATTTGGAACTACTTTATTGTATCAAGTTTCAAAGAGCTAGCACAAACCGTGTTTGATTTAGAGTTCCAACTACATGTATCCATATAGGAGAAAACAGAGTGAAACCGAAAAATTAAAACTGTTACTGCCAACGAAAGGTTTAACCTAGAAGAACGAAATTTGATGGGCCAAGTGGAATTGCGGTACTGATCATTACCTGAAAGTGTCATGAAGATTGGGTGAAAAAATGTGTGCTGAGATTTCAGGAAACTCGTAGTTTTTTGGAAGCTTGGCAACCCCTTTCCATGAAAGTGATTTGCGGTGGTCTGTGCTTAGGGCTACATCAATAGGAAACAAACCATAGAGATAGAGCTTGGAACTACTTTATTGTGTCAAGTTTCAAAGAGCTAGCACAAACCGTGTGTCATTTAGAGTTCCAATTACATGTATCCATATAGGAGAAAACAGAGTGAAACCTAAAAAATTAAAACTGTTACTGCCAAGGAATGGTTTAACCTAGAAGAACGAAATTTGGTGAGCCAAGTGGGATTGGGGTACTGATCATTACCTGAAAGTGTCATCAATATTGGTTGAAAAAATGTGTGCGGAGATTTCAGGAAACTCGTAGTTTTTTGGAAGCTTGGCAACACCTTTCCATGAAAGGGATTTGCGCTGGTCTCTGCTTAGGGCTACATCAATAGGAAACAAACCATAGAGACAGAACTTGGAACTACTTTATTGTGTCAAGTTTCAAAGAGCTAGCACAAACCGTGTTTGATTTAGAGTTCCAACTACATGTATCCATAAATGAGAAAACAGAGTGAAACCTAAAAATTAAAACTGTTACTGCCAACGAACGGTTTAACCTAGAAGAATGAAATTTGGTGAGCCAAATGGGATTGGGGTACTGATCATTACCTGGAAGTGTCATCAATATTGGGTGAAAAAATGTGTGCTGAGATTTCAGGAAACTGGTAGTTTTTTGGAAACTTTCAACCCCTTTCCATGAAAGTGATTTGCGGTGGTCTCTTCTTAGGGCTACATCAATAGGAAACAAACCATAGACATAGAACTTGGAACTACTTTATTGTGTCAAGTTTCAAAGAGCTAGCACAAACCGTGTTTGATTTAGAGTTCCAACTACATGTATCCATATAGGAGAAAACAGAGAGAAACCTAAAAATTAAAACTCGTACTGCCAACAAACGGTTTAACCTAGAAGAACGAAATTTGGTGAGCCAAGTGAGATTGGGGTACTGATCATTACCTGAAAGTGTCATCAAGATTGTGTGAAAAAATGTGTGCTGAGATTCAGGAAAATCGTAGTTTTTTGGAAGCTTGGCAACCCCTTTCCGTGAAAGTGATTTGCGCCGGTCTCTGCTTAGTGCTACATCAATAGGAAACAAACCATAGAGATAGATCTCGGGACTACTTTATTGTGTCAAGTTTCAAAGAGCTAGCACAAACCGTGTTTGATTTAGAGTTCCAACTACATGTATCCATATAGGAGAAAACAGAGTGAAACCTAAAAATTAAAACTCGTACTGCCAACAAACGGTTTAACCTAGAAGAACGAAATTTGGTGAGCCAAGTGAGATTGGGGTACTGATCATTACCTGAAAGTGTCATCAAGATTGTGTGAAAAAATGTGTGCTGAGATTCAGGAAAACCGTAGTTTTTTGGAAGCTTGGCAACCCCTTTCCATTAAAGTGATTTGCGCCGGTCTCTGATTAGGGCTACCTCAATAGGAAACAAACCATAGAGATAGAACTTGGAACTACTTTATTGTGTCAAGTTTCAAAGAGTTAGCCCAAACCGTGTTTGATTTAGAGTTCCAACTACATGTATCCATATAGGAGAAAACAGAGTGAAACCTAAAAATTAAAACTGTTACTGCCATCGAACGGTTTAACCTAGAAGAACGAAATTTGCTGAGCCAAGTGGATTTGGGGTACTGATCATTACCTGAAAGTGTCAACAAGATTGGGTGAAAAAATGTGTGCTGAGATTTTAGGAAACTCGTAGTTTTTTGGAAGCTTGGCAACCCCTTTCCATGAAAGTGATTTGCGCCGGTCTCTGCTTAGGGCTACATCAATAGGAAACAAACCATAGAGACAGAACTTGGAACTACTTTATTGTGTCAAGTTTCAAAGAGCTAGCACAAACCGTGTTGGATTTAGAGTTCCAACTACATGTATCCATATAGGAGAAAACAGAGTGAAAGATAAAAATTAAAACTGTTACTGCCATCGAAAGGTTTAACCTAGATGAACGACATTTGGTGAGCCTAGTGGGATTGGAGTAGTGATCCTTACCTGAAAGTGTCATCAAGATTAGGTGAAAAAATGTGTGATGAGATTTCAGGAAACTCGTAGTATTTTGGAAGCTTGGCAACCCATTTCAATGAAAGTGATTTGCGGTGGTCTCTGCTTAGGGCTACATCAATAGGAAACAAACCATAGAGGTCGAACTTGGAACTACTTTATTGTGTCAAGTTTCAAAGAGCTAGCACAAACCGTGTTTGATTTAGAGTTCCAACTACATGTATCCATATAGGAGAAAACAGAGTGAAACCTAAAAATTAAAACTCGTACTGCCAACAAACTGTTTAACCTAGAAGAACGAAATTTGGTGAGCCAAGTGAGATTGGGGTACTGATCATTACCTGAAAGTGTCATCAAGATTGGGAGAAAAAATGTGTGCTGAGATTTCAGGAAACTCTTACTTTTTTGCAAGCTCGGCAACCCCTTTCCATGAAAGTGATTTGCGCCGGTCTCTGCTTAGGGCTACATCAATAGGAAACAAACCATAGAGACAGAACATGGAACTACTTTATTCTGTCAAGTTTCAAAGAGCTAGCACAAACCGTGTTGGATTTAGAGTTCCAACTACATGTATCCATATAGGAGAAAACAGAGTGAAAGATAAAAATTAAAACTCTTACTGCCAACGAACGGTTTTACCTAGAAGAACGAAATTTGGTGAGCCAAATGGGATTGGGGTACTGATCATTACCTGAAAGTGTCATCAATATTGGGTGAAAAAATATGGGCTGAGATTCCAGGAAACTCGTAATTTTTTGGAAGCTTGGCAACCCCTTTCCATGAAAGTGATTTGCGCCGGTCTCTGATTAAGGCTATCTCAATAGGAAACAAACCATAGAGATAGAACTTGGAACTACTTTACTGTGTCAAGTTTCAAAGAGCTAGCACAAACCGTGTTTGATTTAGAGTTCCAACTACATGTATCCATATAGGAGAAAACAGAGTGAAACCTAAAAATTAAAACTGTTACTGCCATCGAACGGTTTAACCTAGAAGAACGAAATTTGCTGAGCCAAGTGGATATGGGGTACAGATCATTACCTGAAAGTGTCATCAAGATAGGTTGAAATAATCTGTGCTGAGATTTCAGGAAACTCGTAGTTTTTTGGAAGCTTGGCAACCCCTTTCCATGAAAGTGATTTGCGCTGGTCTCTGCTTAGGGCTACATCAATAGGAAACAAACCATAGAGGTCGAACTTGGAACTACTTTATTGTGTCAAGTTTCAAAGAGCTAGCAGAAACCGTGTTTGATTTAGAGTTCCAACTACATGTATCCATATAGGAGAAAACAGCGTGAAAGATAAAAATTAAAGCTCTTACTGCCAACGAACGGTTTAATCTAGAAGAACGAAATTTGGTGAGCCAAGTGGGATTGGGGTACTGATCATTACCTGAAAGTGTCATCAAGATTGGGTGAAAAAATGTGTGCTGAGATTTCAGGAAACTCGTAGTTTTTTGGAAGCTTGGCAACCCCTTTCCGTGAGAGAGATTTGCGCCGGTCTCTGCTTAGGGCTACATCAATAGGAAACAAACCATAGAGATAGAACTTGGAACTACTTTATTGTGTCAAGTTTCAAAGAGCTAGCACAAACCGTGTTTGATTTAGAGTTCCAACTACATGTATCCATATAGGAGAAAACAGAGTGAAACCGAAAAATTAAAACTGTTACTGCCAACGAACGGTTTAACCTAGAAGAACGAAATTTGGTGAGCCAAATGGGATTGGGGTACTGATCATTACCTGAAAGTGTCATCAATATTGGGTGAAAAAATGTGTGCTGAGATTTCAGGAAACTCGTAGTTTTTTGGAAGCTTTCAACCCCTTTCCATGAAAGTGATTTGCGGAGGTCTCTGCTTAGGGCTACATCAGTAGGAAACAAACCATAGAGATAGAACTTGGAACTACTTTATTGTGTCAAGTTTCAAAGAGCTAGCACAAACTGTGTTGGATTTAGAGTTCCAACTACATGTATCCATATAGGAGAAAACAGATTGAAAGATAAAAATTAAAACTGTTACTGCCATCGAAAGGTTTAACCTAGATGAACGAAATTTGGTGAGCCTAGTGGGATTGGCGTACTGATCCTTACCTGAAAGTGTCATCAAGATTGGGTGAAAAAATGTGTGCTGATATTTCAGGAAACTCGTAGTTTTTTGGAAGCTTGGCAACCCATTTCCAAGAAAGTGATTTGCGGTGGTCTCTGCTTAGGGCTTCATCAATAAGAAACAATCCATAGAGATAGAACTTGTAACTACTTTATTGTGTCAAGTTTCAAAGAGCTAGCACAAACCGTGTTTGATTTAGTGTTCCAAATACATGTATCCATATAGGAGAAAACAGAGTGAAACCTAAAAATTAAAACTCGTACTGCCAACAAACGGTTTAACCTAGAAGAACGAAATTTGGTGAGCCAAGTGAGATTGGGGTACTGATCATTACCTGAAAGTGTCATCAAGATTGTGTGAAAAAATGTGTGCTGAGATTCAGGAAACTCCTAGTTTTTTGGAAGCTTGGCAACCCCTTTCCGTGAAAGTGATTTGCGCTGGTCTCTGCTTAGGGCTACATCAATAGGAAACAAGCCATACAGATAGATCTTGGGACTACTTTATTGTGTCAAGTTTCAAACAGCTAGCACAAACCGTGTTTGATTTAGAGTTCCAACTACATGTATCCATATAGGAGAAAACAGAGTGAAACCTAAAAATGAAAACTGTTACTGCCAACGAACGGTTTAACCTAGAAGAACGAAAATTGGTGAGCCAAGTGGGATTGGGGTACTGATCCTTACCTGAAAGTGTCATCAAGATTGGGTGAAAAAATGTGTGCTGAGATTTCAGGAAACTCTTACTTTTTTGGAAGCTTGGCAACCCCTTTCCATGAAAGTGATTTGCGCCGGTCTCTGCTTAGGGCTATATCAATAGGAAACAAACCATAGAGACATAACTTTGAACTACTTTATTGTGTCAAGTTTCAAAGAGCTAGCACAAACCGTGTTTGATTTAGAGTTCCTAAAATATGTATCCATTAGGAGATGACAGAGTGAAACTTAAAAATTAAAACTCTTACTGCCAAGGAACGGTTTAAGCAAGAAGAACGAAATTTGGTGAGCCAAGTGGATTTAGGGTACTGATCATTACCTGAAAGTGTCATCAAGATTGTGTGAAAAAATGTGTGCTGAGATTCAGGAAACTCGTAGTTTTTTGGAAGCTTGGCAACCCCTTTCCGTGAAAGTGATTTGCGCCGGTCTCTGCTTAGGGCTACATCAATAGGAAACAAACCATAGAGATAGATCTTGGGACTACTTTATTGTGTCAAGTTTCAAAGAGCTAGCACAAACCGTGTTTGATTTAGAGTTCCAACTACATGCATCCATATAGGAGAAAACAGAGTGAAACCGAAAAATTAAAACTGTTACTGCCAACGAACGGTTTTACCTAGAAGAACGAAATTTGGTGAGCCAAATGGGATTGGGGTACTGATCATTACCTGAAAGTGTCATCAATATTGGGTGAAAAAATATGGGCTGAGATTTCAGGAAACTCGTAGTTTTTTGGAAGCTTGGCAACCCCTTTCCGTGAAAGTGATTTGCGCCGGTCTCTGATTAAGGCTATCTCAATAGGAAACAAACCATAGAGATAGAACTTGGAACTACTTTATTGTGTCAAGTTTCAAAGAGCTAGCAGAAAACGTGTTTGATTTAGAGTTCCAACTACATGTATCCATATAGGAGAAAACAGAGTGAAAGATAAAAATTAAAACTCTTACTGCCTACGAACGGTTTAATCTAGAAGAACGAAATTTGGTGAGCCAAGTGGGATTGGGGTACTGATCATTACCTGAAAGTGTCATCAAGATTGGGTGAAAAAATGTGTGCTGAGATTTCAGGAAACTCGTAGTTTTCTAGAAGCTTGGCAACCCCTTTCCGTGAAAGAGATTTGCGCCGGTCTCTGCATAGGGCTACATCAATAGGAAACAAACCATAGAGATAGAACTTGGAACTAATTTATTGTGTCAAGTTTCAAAGAGCTAGCACAAACCGTGTTTGATTTAGAGTTCCAACTACATGTATCCATATAGGAGAAAACAGAGTGAAACCTAAAAATTAAAACTGTTACTGCCATTGAACAGTTTAACCTAGAAGAACGAAATTTGCTGAGCCAAGTGGATTTGGGGTATGAGCATTACCTGAAAGTGTCATCAAGATTGGGTGAAAAAATGTGGGGTGAGATTTCAGGAAACTCGTAGTTTTTTGGAAGCTTGGCAACCCCTTTCCATGAAAGTGATTTGCGCCGGTCTGTGCTTAGGGCTACATCAATAGGAAACAAACCATAGAGATAGAACTTGGAACTACTTTATTGTGTCAAGTTTCAAAGAGCTAGCACAAACCATGTTTGATTTAGAGTTCCAACTACATGTATCCATATAGGAGAAAACAGAGTGAAACCTAAAAATTAAAACTGTTACTGCCATCAAACGGTTTAACCAAGAAGAACGAAATTTGGTGATCCAAGTGGATTTGGGGTACTGATCATTACCTGAAAGTGTCATCAAGATTGGGTGAAAAAATTTGTGCTGAGATTTCAGGAAATTCGTAGTTTTCTAAAAGCTTGGCAACCCCTTTCCATATAAGTGATTTGCGGTGGTCTCTGCTTAGGGCTACATCAATAGGAAGCAAACCATAGAAACAGAACTTTGAACTACTTTATTGTGTCAAGTTTCAAAGAGCTAGCACAAACCGTGTTTGATTTAGAGTTCCAAGTACATGTATCCATATAGGAGAAAACAGAGTGAAACCTAAAAATGAAAACTGTTACTGCCAACGAACGGTTTAACCTAGAAGAACGAAAATTGGTCAGCCAAGTGGGATTGGGGTAGTGATCCTTACCTGAAAGTGTCATCAAGTTTGGGTGAAAAAATGTGTGCTGAGATTTCAGGAAACTCTTACTTTTTTGGAAGCTTGGCAACCCCTTTCCATGAAAGTGATTTGCGCCGGTCTCTTCTTAGTGCTACATAAATAGGAAACAAACCATAGAGACAGAACTTTGAACTACTTTATTGTGTCAAGTTTCAAAGAGCTAGCACAAACCGTGTTTGATTTAGAGTTCCTAAAACATGTGTTAATTAGGAGAAAACAGAGTGAAACCTAAAAATTAAAACTGTTACTGCCATCGAACGGTTTAGCCTAGAAGAACGAAAATTGGTCAGCCAAGTGGGATTGGCGTACTGATCCTTACCTGAAAGTGTCATCAAGATTGGGTGAAAAAATGTGTGCTGAGATTTCAGGAAACTCGTAGTTTTTTTGGAAGCTTTGGCAACCCATTTCCATGAAAGTGATTTGCGGTGGTCTCTGCTTAGGGCTACATCAATAAGAAACAATCCATAGATATAGAACTGGGAACTACTTTATTGTGTCAAGTTTCAAAGAGCTAGCACAAACCGTGTTTGATTTAGAGTTCCAACTACATGTATCCATATAGGAGAAAACAGAGTGAAACAAAAATTAAAACTCGTACTGCCAACAAACGGTTTAACCTAGAAGAACGAAATTTGGTGATCCAAGTGAGATTGGGGTACTGATCATTACCTGAAAGTGTCATCAAGATTGTGTGAAAAAATGTGTGCTGAGATTCAGGAAACTCGTAGTTTTTTGGAAGCTTGGCTACCCCTTTCCGTGAAAGTGATTTGCGGTGGTTTCCACTTAGGGCTACATCAATAAGAAACAAACCATAGAGATAGAACTTGGAACTACTTTATTGTGTCAAGTTTCAAAGAGCTAGCAAAAACCGTATTTGATTTAGAGTTCCAACTACATGTATCCATATAGGAGAAAACAGAATGAAACCTAAAAATTAAAACTGTTACTGCCAATGAACGGTTTAACCTAGAAGAACGAAATTTGGTGAGCCAAGTGGGATTGGGGTACTGAAAATTACCTGAAAGTGTCATCAAGATTGGGTGAAAAAATATGGGCTGAGATTTCAGGAAACTCGTAGTTTTTTGGAAGCATGGCAACCCCTTTCCATGAAAGGGTTTTGCGCCGGTCTCTGCTTAGGGCTACATCAATAGGAAACAAACCATAGAGACAGAACATGGAACTACTTTATTCTGTCAAGTTTCAAAGAGCTAGCACAAACCGTGTTGGATTTAGAGTTCCAACTACATGTATCCATATAGGAGAAAACAGAGTGAAAGATAAAAATTAAAACTGTTACTGCCATCGAAAGGTTTAACCTAGATGAACGAAATTTGGTGAGCCTAGTGGGATTGGTGTACTGATCCTTACCTGAAAGTGTCATCAAGATTAGGTGAAAAAATGTGTGATGAGATTTCAGGAAACATGTAGTATTTTGGAAGCTTGGCAACCCATTTCCATGAAAGTGATTTGCGGTGGTCTCTGCTTAGGGCTACATCAATAGGAAACAAACCAAAGAGGTCGAACTTGGAACTACTTTATTGTGTCAAGTTTCAAAGAGCTAGCACAAACCGTGTTTGATTTAGAGTTCCAACTACTTGTATCCATATAGGAGAAAACAGAGTGAAAGATAAAAATTAAAACTCTTACTGCCAACGAACGGTTTAATCTAGAAGAACGAAATTTGGTGAGCCAAGTGGGATTGGGATACTGATCATTACCTGAAAGTGTCTTCAAGATTGTGTGAAAAAATATGTGCTGAGATTTCAGGAAACTCGTAGTTTTTTGGAAGCTTGGCAACCCCTTTCCGTGAAAGAGATTTGCGCCGGTCTCTGCTTAGGGCTACATCAATAGGAAACAAACCATAGAGATAGAACTTGGGACTAATTTATTGTGTCAAGTTTGAAACAGCTAGCACAAACCGTGTTTGATTTAGAGTTCCAACTACATGTATCCATATAGGAGAAAACAGAGTGAAACCTAAAAATTAAAACTGTTATTGCCAACGAACAGTTTAAACTAGAAGAATGAAATTTGGTGAGCCAAGTGAAATTGGGGTATGAGCATTACATGAAAGTGTCATCAAGATTGGGTGAAAAAATGTGGGGTGAGATTTCAGGAAACTCGTAGTTTTTTGGAAGCTTGGCAACCCCTTTCCATGAAAGTGATTTGCGCCGGTCTCTGCTTAGGGATACATCAATAGGAAACAAACCATAGAGATAGAACTTGGAACTACTTTATTGTGTCAAGTTTCAAAGAGCTAGCACAAACCGTGTTTGATTTAGAGTTCCAACTACATGTATCCATATAGGAGAAAACAGAGTGAAACCTAAAAATTAAAACTGTTACTGCCGTCAAATGGTTTAACCAAGAAGAACGAAATTTGGTGATCCAAGTGGATTTGGGGTACTGATCATTACCTGAAAGTGTCATCAAGATTGGGTGAAAAAATGTGTGCTGAGATTTCAGGAAACTCATAGTTTTCTAAAAGCTTGGCAACCCCATTCCATGAAAGTGATTTGCGCTGGTCTCTGCTTAGGGCTACATCAATAGGAAGCAAACCATAGAAACAGAACTTTGAACTACTTTATTGTGTCAAGTTTCAAAGAGCTAGCACAAACCGTGTTTGATTTAGAGTTCCAAGTACATGTATCCATATAGGAGAAAACAGAGTGAAACCTAAAAATGAAAAGTGTTACTGTCAACGAACGGTTTAACCTAGAAGAACGAAAATTGGTCAGCCAAGTGGGATTGGGGTACTGATCCTTACCTGAAAGTGTCATCAAGATTGGGTGAAAAAATGTGTGCTGAGATTTCAGGAAACTCTTACTTTTTTGGAAGCTTGGCAACCCCTTTCCATGAAAGTGATTTGTGACGGTCTCTGCTTAGGGCTACATCAATAGGAAACAAACCATAGAGACAGAACTTTGAACTACTTTATTGTGTCAAGTTTCAAAGAGCTAGCGCAAACCGTGTTTGATTTAGAGTTCCTAAAACATGTATTAATTAGGAGAAAACAGAGTGAAACCTAAAAATTAAAACTGTTACTGCCATCGAACGGTTTAAACTAGAAGAACGAAATTTGGTGAGCCATGTGGGATTGGGGTACTGATCATTACCTGAAAGGGTCATCAAGATTGGGTGAAAAAATGTGTGCTGAGATTTCAGGAAACTCGTAGTTTTTTTGGAAGCTTGGCTACCCATTTCCATGAAAGTGATTTGCGGTGGTCTCTGCTTAGGGCTACATCAATAAGAAACAATCCATAGATATAGAACTTGGAACTACTTTATTGTGTCAAGTTTCAAAGAGCTAGCACAAACCGTGTTTGATTTGGAGTTCCAACTACATGTATCCATATAGGAGAAAACAGAGTGAAACAAAAATTAAAACTCGTACTGCCAACAAACGGTTTAACCTAGAAGAATGAAATTTGGTGATCCAAGTGAGATTGGGGTACTGATCATTACCTGAAAGTGTCATCAAGACTGTGTGAAAAAATATGTGCTGAGATTCAGGAAACTCGTAGTTTTTTGGAAGCTTGGCTACCCCTTTCCGTGAAAGTGATTTGCGCCGGTCTCTGATTAAGGCTATCTCAATAGGAAACAAACCATAGAGATAGAACTTGGAACTACTTTATTGTGTCAAGTTTCAAAGAGCTAGCAGAAAACGTGTTTGATTTAGAGTTCCAACTACATGTATCCATATAGGAGAAAACAGAGTGAAAAATAAAAATTAAAACTCTTACTGCCAACGAACGGTTTAATCTAGAAGAACGAAATTTGGTGAGCCAAGTGGGATTGGGGTACTGATCATTACCTGAAAGTGTCATCAAGATTGGGTGAAAAAATGTGTGCTGAGATTTCAGGAAACTCGTAGTTTTCTAGAAGCTTGGCAACCCCTTTCCGTGAAAGAGATTTGCGCCGGTCTCTGCATAGGGCTACATCAATAGGAAACAAACCATAGAGATAGAACTTGGAACTACTTTATTGTGTCAAGTTTCAAAGAGCTAGCACAAACCGTGTTTGATTTAGAGTTCCAACTACATGTATCCATATAGGAGAAAACAGAGTGAAACCTAAAAATTAAAACTGTTACTGCCATTGAACAGTTTAACCTAGAAGAACGAAATTTGCTGAGCCAAGTGGATTTGGGGTATGAGCATTACCTGAAAGTGTCATCAAGATTGGGTGAAAAAATGTGGGGTGAGATTTCAGGAAACTCGTAGTTTTTTGGAAGCTTGGCAACCCCTTTCCATGAAAGTGATTTGCGCCGGTCTCTGCTTAGGGCTACATCAATAGGAAACAAACCATAGAGATAGAACTTGGAACTACTTTATTGTGTCAAGTTTCAAAGAGCTAGCACAAACCATGTTTGATTTAGAGTTCTAACTACATGTATCCATATAGGAGAAAACAGAGTGAAACCTAAAAATTAAAACTGTTACTGCCATCAAACGGTTTAACCAAGAAGAACGAAATTTGGTGATCCAAGTGGATTTGGGGTACTGATCATTACCTGAAAGTGTCATCAAGATTGGGTGAAAAAATTTGTGCTGAGATTTCAGGAAACTCATAGTTTTCTAAAAGCTTGGCAACCCCTTTCCATGTAAGTGATTTGCGGTGGTCTCTGCTTAGGGCTACATCAATAGGAAGCAAACCATAGAAACAGAACTTTGAACTACTTTATTGTGTCAAGTTTCAAAGAGCTAGCACAAACCGTGTTTGATTTAGAGTTCCAAGTACATGTATCCATATAGGAGAAAACAGAGTGAAACCTAAAAATGAAAACTGTTACTGCCAACGAACGGTTTAACCTAGAAGAACGAAAATTGGTCAGCCAAGTGGGATTGGGGTAGTGATCCTTACCTGAAAGTGTCATCAAGATTGGGTGAAAAAATGTGTGCTGAGATTTCAGGAAACTCTTACTTTTTTGGAAGCTTGGCAACCCCTTTCCATGAAAGTGATTTGCGCCGGTCTCTTCTTAGTGCTACATAAATAGGAAACAAACCATAAAGACAGAACTTTGAACTACTTTATTGTGTCAAGTTTCAAAGAGCTAGCACAAACCGTGTTTGATTTAGAGTTCCTAAAACATGTGTTAATTAGGAGAAAACAGAGTGAAACCTAAAAATTAAAACTGTTACTGCCATCGAACGGTTTAGCCTAGAAGAACGAAATTTCGTGAGCCATGTGGGATTGGGGTACTGATCATTACCTGAAAGTGTCATCAAGATTTGGTGAAAAAATGTGTGCTGAGATTTCAGGAAACTCGTAGTTTTTTTGGAAGCTTTGGCAACCCATTTCCATGAAAGTGATTTGTGGTGGTCTCTGCTTAGGGCTACATCAATAAGAAACAATCCATAGATATAGAACTGGGAACTACTTTATTGTGTCAAGTTTCAAAGAGCTAGCACAAACCGTGTTTGATTTAGAGTTCCAACTACATGTATCCATATAGGAGAAAACAGAGTGAAACAAAAATTAAAACTCGTACTGCCAACAAACGGTTTAACCTAGAAGAACGAAATTTGGTGATCCAAGTGAGATTGGGGTACTGATCATTACCTGAAAGTGTCATCAAGATTGGGTGAAAAAATGTGTGCTGAGATTCAGGAAACTCGTAGTTTTTTGGAAGCTTGGCTACCCCTTTCCGTGAAAGTGATTTGCGGTGGTTTCTGCTTAGGGCTACATCAATAAGAAACAAACCATAGAGATAGAACTTGGAACTACTTTATTGTGTCAAGTTTCAAAGAGCTAGCAAAAACCGTATTTGATTTAGAGTTCCAACTACATGTATCCATATAGGAGAAAACAGAATGAAACCTAAAAATTAAAACTGTTACTGCCAATGAACGGTTTAACCTAGAAGAACGAAATTTGGTGAGCCAAGTGGGATTGGGGTACTGAAAATTACCTGAAAGTTTCATCAAGATTGGGTGAAAAAATGTGGGCTGAGATTTCAGGAAACTCGTAGTTTTTTGGAAGCATGGCAACCCCTTTCCATGAAAGGGTTTTGCGCCGGTCTCTGCTTAGGGCTACATCAATAGGAAACAAACCATAGAGACAGAACATGGAACTACTTTATTCTGTCAAGTTTCAAAGAGCTAGCACAAACCGTGTTGGATTTAGAGTTCCAACTACATGTATCCATATAGGAGAAAACAGAGTGAAAGATAAAAATTAAAACTGTTACTGCCATCGAAAGGTTTAACCTAGATGAACGAAATTTGGTGAGCCTAGTGGGATTGGCGTACTGATCCTTACCTGAAAGTGTCATCAAGATTAGGTGAAAGAATGTGTGATGAGATTTCAGGAAACACGTAGTATTTTGGAAGCTTGGCAACCCATTTCCATGAAAGTGATGCGGTGGTCTCTGCTTAAGGCTACATCAATAGGAAACAAACCAAAGAGGTCGAACTTGGAACTACTTTATTGTGTCAAGTTTCAAAGAGCTAGCACAAACCGTGTTTGATTTAGAGTTCCAACTACTTGTATCCATATAGGAGAAAACAGAGTGAAAGATAACAATTAAAACTCTTACTGCCAACGAACGGTTTAATCTAGAAGAACGAAATTTGGTGAGCCAAGTGGGATTGGGATACTGATCATTACCTGAAAGTGTCATCAAGATTGTGTGAAAAAATATGTGCTGAGATTTCAGGAAACTCGTAGTTTTTTGGAAGCTTGGCAACCCCTTTCCGTGAAAGAGATTTGCGCCGGTCTCTGCTTAGGGCTACATCAATAGGAAACAAACCATAGAGATAGAACTTGGGACTAATTTATTGTGTCAAGTTTGAAACAGCTAGCACAAACCGTGTTTGATTTAGAGTTCCAACTACATGTATCCATATAGGAGAAAACAGAGTGAAACCTAAAAATTAAAACTGTTATTGCCAACGAACAGTTTAAACTAGAAGAATGAAATTTGGTGAGCCAAGTGAAATTGGGGTATGAGCATTACATGAAAGTGTCATCAAGATTGGGTGAAAAAATGTGGGGTGAGATTTCAGGAAACTCGTAGTTTTTTGGAAGCTTGGCAACCCCTTTCCATGAAAGTGATTTGCGCCGGTCTCTGCTTAGGGCTACATCAATTGGAAACAAACCATAGAGATAGAACTTGGAACTACTTTATTGTGTCAAGTTTCAAAGAGCTAGCACAAACCGTGTTTGATTTAGAGTTCCAACTACATGTATCCATATAGGAGAAAACAGAGTGAAACCTAAAAATTAAAACTGTTACTGCCGTCAAATGGTTTAACCAAGAAGAACGAAATTTGGTGATCCAAGTGGATTTGGGGTACTGATCATTACCTGAAAGTGTCATCAAGATTGGGTGAAAAAATGTGTGCTGAGATTTCAGGAAACTCATAGTTTTCTAAAAGCTTGGCAACCCCATTCCATGAAAGTGATTTGCGCTGGTCTCTGCTTAGGGCTACATCAATAGGAAGCAAACCATAGAAACAGAACTTTCAACTACTTTATTGTGTCAAGTTTCAAAGAGCTAGCACAAACCGTGTTTGATTTAGAGTTCCAAGTACATGTATCCATATAGGAGAAAACAGAGTGAAACCTAAAAATGAAAAGTGTTACTGTCAACGAACGGTTTAACCTAGAAGAACGAAAATTGGTCAGCCAAGTGGGATTGGGGTACTGATCCTTACCTGAAAGTGTCATCAAGATTGGGTGAAAAAATGTGTGCTGAGATTTCAGGAAACTCTTACTTTTTTGGAAGCTTGGCAACCCCTTTCCATGAAAGTGATTTGTGACGGTCTCTGCTTAGGGCTACATCAATAGGAAACAAACCATAGAGACAGAACTTTGAACTACTTTATTGTGTCAAGTTTCAAAGAGCTAGCGCAAACCGTGTTTGATTTAGAGTTCCTAAAACATGTATTAATTAGGAGAAAACAGAGTGAAACCTAAAAATTAAAACTGTTACTGCCATCGAACGGTTTAAACTAGAAGAACGAAATTTGGTGAGCCATGTGGGATTGGGGTACTGATCATTACCTGAAAGGGTCATCAAGATTGGGTGAAAAAATGTGTGCTGAGATTTCAGGAAACTCGTAGTTTTTTTGGAAGCTTTGGCAACCCATTTCCATGAAAGTGATTTGCGGTGGTCTCTGCTTAGGGCTACATCAATAAGAAACAATCCATAGATATAGAACTTGGAACTACTTTATTGTGTCAAGTTTCAAAGAGCTAGCACAAACCGTGTTTGATTTGGAGTTCCAACTACATGTATCCATATAGGAGAAAACAGAGTGAAACAAAAATTAAAACTCGTACTGCCAACAAACGGTTTAACCTAGAAGAATGAAATTTGGTGATCCAAGTGAGATTGGGGTACTGATCATTACCTGAAAGTGTCATCAAGATTGTGTGAAAAAATATGTGCTGAGATTCAGGAAACTCGTAGTTTTTTGGAAGCTTGGCTACCCCTTTCCGTGAAAGTGATTTGCGCCAGTCTCTGCTTAGGGTTACATCAATAGGAAACAAACCATAGAGATAGATCTTGGGACTACTTTATTGTGTCAAGTTTCAAAGAGCTAGCACAAACCGTGTTTGATTTAGAGTTCCAACTACATGTATCCATATAGGAGAAAACAGAGTGAAACCGAAAAATTAAAACTGTTACTGCCAACGAACGGTTTAACATAGAAGAACGAAATTTGGTGAGCCAAATGGGATTAGGGTACTGATCATTACCTGAAAATGTCATCAATATTGGGTGAAAAAAATGTGTGTTGAGATTTCAGGAAACTCGTAGTTTTTGGAAGCTTTCAACCCCTTTCCATGAAAGTGATTTGCGGTGGTTTCTGCTTAGGGCTACATCAATAAGAAACAAACCATAGAGACAGAACTTGGAACTACTTTATTGTGTCAAGTTTCAAAGACCTAGCACAAACCGTGTTGGATTTAGAGTTCCAACTACATGTATTCATATAGGAGAAAACAGAGTGAAAGATAAAAATTAAAACTGTTACTGCCATCGAAAGGTTTAACCTAGATGAACGAAATTTGGTGAGCCTAGTGGGATTGGCATACTGATCCTTACCTGAAAGAGTCATCAAGATTGGGTGAAAAAATGTATGATGAGATTTCAGGAAACTCGTAGTATTTTGGAAGCTTGGCAACCCATTTCCATGAAAGTGATTTGCGGTGGTCTCTGCTTAGGGCTACATCAATAGGAAACAAACCATAGAGGTAGAACTTGGAACTACTTTATTGTGTCAAGTTTCAAAGAGCTAGCACAAACCGTGTTTGATTTAGAGTTCCAACTACATGTATCCATATAGGAGAAAAAAGAGTGAAAGATAAAAATTAAAACTCTTACTGCCAACGAACGGTTTAATCTAGAAGAACGAAATTTGGTGAGCCAAGTGGGATTGGGGTACTGATCATTACCTGAAAGTGTCATCAAGATTGTGTGAAAAAATATGTGCTGAGATTTCAGGAAACTCGTACTTTTTTGGAAGCTTGGCAACCCCTTTCCGTGAAAGTGATTTGCGCCGGTCTCTGCTTAGGGCTACATGAATAGGAAACATACCATAGAGATAGAACTTGGGACTACTTTATTGTGTCAAGTATCAAAGAGCTAGCACAAACCGTGTTGGATTTAGAGTTCCAACTACATGTATCCATATAGGAGAAAACAGAGTGAAACCTAAAAATTAAAACTGTTACTGCCAACGAACGGTTTAACCTAGAAGAATGAAATTTGGTGAGCCAAGTGAAATTGGGGTATGAGCATTACCTGAAAGTGTCATCAAGATTGGGTGAAAAAATGTGGGGTTAGATTTCAGGAAACTCGTAGTTTTTTGGAAGCTTGGCAACCCCTTTCCATGAAAGTGATTTGCGCCGGTCTCTGCTTAGGGCTACATCAATAGGAAACAAACCATAGAGACAGAACTTGGAACTACTTTATTGTGTCAAGTATCAAAGAGCTAGCACAAACCGTGTTGGATTTAGAGTTCCAACTACATGTATCCATATAGGAGAAAATAGAGTGAAAGATAAAAATTAAAACTGTTACTGCCATCGAAAGGTTAAACCTAGATGAACGAAATTTGGTGAGCCTAGTGGGAATGGCGTACTGATCCTTACCTGAAAGAGTCATCAAGATTGGGTGAAAAAATGTGTGATGAGATTTCAGGAAACTCGTAGTATTTTGGAAGCTTGGCAACCCATTTCCATGAAAGTGATTTGCGGTGGTCTCTGCTTAGGGCTACATCAATAGGAAAGAAACCATAGTGGTAGAACTTGGAACTACTTTATTGTGTCAAGTTTCAAAGAGCTAGCACAAACCGTGTTTGATTTAGAGTTCCAACTACATGTATCCATATAGGAGAAAACAGAGTGAAAGATAAAAATTAAAACTCTTACTGCCAACGAACGGTTTAATCTAGAAGAACGAAATTTGGTGTGCCAAGTGGGATTGGGGTACTGACCATTACCTGAAAGTGTCATCAAGATTGTGTGAAAAAATATGTGCTGAGATTTCAGAAAACTCGTAGTTTTTTGGAAGCTTGGCAACCCCTTTCCGTGAAAGTGATTTGCGCTGGTCTCTGCTTAGGGCTACATCAATAGGAAACAAACCATAGAGATAGAACTTGGAACTACTTTATTGTGTCAAGTTTCAAAGAGCTAGCACAAACCGTGTTTGATTTAGAGTTCCAACTACAGGTATCCATATAGGAGAAAACAGAGTGAAACCTAAAAATTAAAACTGTTACTGCCAATGAACGGTTTAACCTAGAAGAATGAAATTTGGTGAGCCAAGTGAAATTGGGGTATGAGCATTACCTGAAAGTGTCATCAAGATTGGGTGAAAAAATGTGGGGTTAGATTTCAGGAAACTCGTAGTTTTTTGGAAGCTTGGCAACCCCTTTCCATGAAAGTGATTTGCGCCGGTCTCTGCTTAGGGATACATCAATAGGAAACAAACCATAGAGATAGAACTTGGAACTATTTTATTGTGTCAAGTTTCAAAGAGCTAGCACAAACCGTGTTTGATTTACAGTTCCTACTACATGTATCCATATAGGAGAAAACAGAGTGAAACCTAAAAATTAAAACTGTTACTGCCATCAAACGGTTTAACCAAGAAGAACGAAATTTGGTGAGCCAAGTGGATTTGGGGTACTGATCATTACCTGAAAGTGTCATCAAGATTGGGTGAAAAAATGTGTGCTGAGATTTCAGGAAACTCGTAGTTTTCTAGAAGCTTGGCAACCCCTTTCCATGAAAGTGATTTGCGCCGGTCTCTGCTTAGGGCTACATCAATAGGAAACAAACCATAGAAACAGAACTTTGAACTACTTTATTGTGTCAAGTTTCAAAGAGCTAGCACATACCGTGTTTGATTTAGAGTTCCAAATACATTAATCCATATAAGAGAAAACAGAGTGAAACCTAAAAATTAAAACTGTTACTGCCAACGAACGGTTTAACCTTGAAGAACGAAAATTGGTGAGACAAGTGGGATTGGGGTACTGATCCTTACCTGAAAGTGTCATCAAGATTGGGTGAAAATATGTGTGCTGAGATTTCAGGAAACTCGTAGTTTTTTGGAAGCTTGGCATCCCCTTTCCATGATAGTGGTTTCCGCCGGTCTCTGCTTAGGGCTACATCAATAGGAAACAAACCGTAGAAATAAACTTGGAACTACTTTTTTGTGTCAAGTTTCAAAGAGCTAACACAAACCGTGTTTGATTTAGAGTTCCAACTACATGTATCCATATAGGAGAAAACAGAGTGAAACCTAAAAATTAAAACTGTTACTGCCAACGAACGGTTTAACCTAGAAGAACGAAAATTGGTGAGCCAAGTGTGATTGGGGTACTGATCCTTAACTGAATGTGTCATCAATATTGGGTGAAAAAATATGTCCGGAGATTTCAGGAAACTCGCAGTTTTTTGGAAGCTTGGCAACCCCTTTCCGTGAAAGTGATTTGCGCCGGTCTCTGCTTAGGGCTACATCAATAGGAAACAAACCATAGAGATAGAACTTGGGACTACTTTATTGTGTCAAGTTTCAAATACCTAGCACAAACCGTGTTTGATTGAGAGTTCTAAATACATGTATGCATATAGGAGAAAACAGAGTGAAACCTAAAAATTAAAACTGTGACTGCCAACGAACGGACTAACCTAGAAGAACGAAATTTGATGAGCCAAGTGGGATTGGGGTAGTGATCATTACCAGAAAGTGTCATCAAGATTGGCTTAAAAAATGTGTGCTGAGATTTCAGGAAACTCGTAGTTTTTTGGAAGCTTGGCATCCCCTTTCCATGATAGTGGTTTCCGCCGGTCTCTGCTTAGGGCTACATCAATAGGAAAAAAACCGTAGAAATTAAACTTGGAATTACTTTATTGTGTCAAGTTTCAAAGAGCTAGCACAAACCGTGTTTCATTTAGAGTTCCAACTACATGTATCCATATAGGAGAAAACAGAGTGAAACCTAAAAATTTAAAACTGTTACTGCCAACGAAAAGTTTAACCTAGAAAAACGAAATTTGGTGAGCCAAGTGGGATTGGGGTACTGACCATTACCTGAAAGTGTCATCAAGATTGGGTGAAAAAATGTGTGCTGAGATTTCAGGAAACTCGTAGTTTTTTGGAAGCTTGGCAACCCCTTTCCAAGAAAGTGATTTGCGCCGGTCTCTCCTTAGGGCTACATCAATAGGAAACAAACCATAGAGATAGAACATGGAACTACTTTATTGTGTCAAGTTTCAAAGAGCTAGCACAAACCGTGTTTCATTTAGAGTTCCAACTACATGTATCCATATAGGAGAAAACAGAGTGAAACCTAAAAATTTAAAACTGTTACTGCCACCGAACGGTTTAACCTAGAAGAACGAAATTTGGTGAGCCAAGTGGGATTGGGGTACTGACCATTACCTGAAAGTGTCATCAAGATTGGGTGAAAAAATGTGTGCTGAGATTTCAGGAAACTCGTAGTTTTTTGGAAGCTTGGCAACCCCTTTCCATGAAAGTGATTTGCGCTGGTCTCTGCTTAGGGCTACATCAATAGGAAACAAACCATAGAGATAGAACTTGGAACTACTTGATTGTGTCAAGTTTCAAAGAGCTAGCACAAACCATGTTTCATTTAGAGTTCCAACAACATGTATCCATATAGGAGAAAACAGAGTGAAACCTAAAAAATTAAAACTGTTACTGCCAACGAATGGTTTAAACTAGAAGAACAAAATTTGGTGAGCCATGTGGGATTGGGGTACTGATCATTACCTGAAAGTGTCATCAATATTGAGTGAAAAAATGTGTGCGGAGATTTCAGGAAACTCGTAGTTTTTTGGAAGCTTGGCAACCCCTTTCCATGAAAGTGATTTGCGGTGGTCTCTGCTTAGGGCTACATCAATAGGAAACAAACCATAGAGATAAAACTTGGAACTACTTTATTGTGTCAAGGTAAAAGAGCTAGCAAAAACCGTGTTTGATTTGGAGTTCCAAATACATGTATTCATATAGGAGAAAACAGAGTGAAACCTAAAAATTAAAACTGTAACTGCCAACGAACGGTTTAACCTAGAAGAACGAAATTTGGTGGGCCAAGTGGGATTGGGGTACTGATCATTACCTGAAAGTGTCATCAAGATTGGGTGAAAAAATGTGTGCTGAGATTTCAGGAAACTCGTATTTATTTGGAAGCATGGCAACCCCTTCATTTAAAGTGGTTTGCCCAGGTCTCTGCTTAGGGCTACATGAATAGGAAACAAACCATAGAGATAGAACTTGGAACTACTTTATTGTGTCAAGTTTCAAAGAGCTAGCACAAACCGTGTTTGATTTAGAGTTCCAACTACATGTATCCATATAGGAGAAAACAGAGTGAAACCTAAAAATTAAAACTGTAACTGCCAACGAACGGTTTAACCTAGAAGAACGAAATTTGGTGAGCCAAGTGGGATTGGGGTAGTGATCATTACCTGAAAGTGTCATCATGATTGGGTGAAAAAATGTGTGCTGAGATTTCAGGAAACGTAGTTTTTTGGAAACTTGGAAACCCCTTACCATGAAAGTGATTTGCACCAGTCTCTGCTTAGGGCTACATCAATAGGAAACAAACCATAGAGATAGAACTTGGAACTACTTTATTGTGTAAAGTTTCAAAGAGGTAGCACAAACCGTGTTTGATTTACAGTTCCAACTACATGTATCCATATAGGTGAAAACAGAGTGAAACCTAAAAATTAAAACTGTTACTGCCAACGAACGGTTTAAACTAGAAGAACGAAATTTGGTGGGCCACGTGGGATTGGGGTACTGATCATTACCTGAAAGTGTCATCAAGATTGGGTGAAAAAATGTGTGCTGAGATTTCAGGATACTCGTTGTTTTTTGGAAGCTTGGCAACCTTTTTTCATGAAAGTCATTTGCGCCAGTCTCTTCTTAGGGCTACATCAATAGGAAACAAACCATAGAGATAGAATTTGGAACTACTTTATTGTGTCAAGTTTCAAAGAGCTAGCACAAACCGTGTTTGATTTAGAGTTCCAACTACATGTATCCATATAGGAGAAAACAGAGTGAAACCTAAAAATTAAAACTGTTACTGCCAACGAACGGTTTAACCTAGAAGAATGAAATTTGGTGAGCCATGTGGGATTGGCGTACTGATCATTACCTGAAAGTGTCATCAAGATTGGGTGAAAAAATGTGTGCTGAGATTTCAGGAAACTCGTAGTTTTTTGGAAGCTTGGCAACCTCTTTCCGTGAAAGTGATTTGCGCCAGTCTCGGCTTAGGGCTTCATCAATAGGAAAAGAAACCATAGAGATAGAACTTGAAACTTCTTTATTGTGTCAAGTTTCAAAGAACTAGCACAAACCGTGTTTGATTTAGAGTTCCAACTACATGTATTTTAATAGTAGAAAAGAGAGTGAAACATAAAAATTAAAACTGTTACTGCCTACGAACAGTTTAACCTAGAAGAACGAAATTTGGTGAGCCAAGTGGAATTGGGTACTGATCATTACCTGAAAGTGTCATCAAGATTGGGTGAAAAAATGTGTGCTGATATGTCATGAAACTCGTAGTTTTTTGGAATCTTGGCCACCCCTTTCTATGAAAGTGATTTGCACCGGTCTCCGCTTAGGGCTACATCAATAGGAAACAAACCATAGAGATAGAACTTGGAACTAATTTATTGTGTCAAGTTTCAAAGAGCTAGCACAAACCGTGTTTGATTTAAAGTTCCAACTACATGTATCCATATAGGAGAAAACAGAGTGAAACCTAAAAATTAAAACTGTTACTGCCAACGAATGGTTTAACCTAGAAGAACGAAATTTTGGGAGCCAAGTGTGATTGGGGAACTGATCATTACCTGAAAGTGTCATCAAGATTGGGTGAAAAAATGTGTGCTGAGATTTCAGGAAAATCTTAGTTTTTTTGGAAGCTTCCAACCCCTTTCCATAAAAGTGATTTGTGCCGGTCTCTGCTTAGGGCTACATCAATAGCAAACAAACCATAGAGATACAACTTGGAACTACATTATTGTGTCAAGTTTCAAAGAGCTAGCACAAACCGTGTTTGATTTACAGTTCCATCTACATGTATCCATATAGGAGAAAACAGAGAGAAACATAAAAATTTAAACTGTTAATGCCAACAAATGGTTTAACCTAGAAGAACGAAATTTGGTGAGCCAAGTGGGATTGGGGTACTGATCATTGCCTGAAAGTGTTATAAAAGTTGGGTGAAAAAATGTGTGCTGATATTTCAGGAAACTCCTAGTTTTTTGGAAGCTTGGCAACCCCTTTCCGTGAAAGTGATTTGCGCCAGTCTCTGCTTAGGGCTACATCAATAGGAAAGAAACCATAGAGATAGAACTTGGAACTACTTGATTGTGTCAAGTTTCAAAGAGCTAGCACAAACCGTGTTTGATTTAGAGTTTCAACTACATGTATCCATATAGGAGAAAACAGAGAGAAACCTTAAAATTTAAAATTTTACTGCCAACAAACGGTTTAACCTAGAAGAACGAAATTTCGTGAGCCAAGTGGGATTGGGGTACTGATCATTGCCTGAAAGTGTCATCAAGGTTGGGTGAAAAAATGTGTGCTGATATTTCAGGAAACTCCTAGTTTTTTGGAAGCTTGGCAACCCCTTTCCGTGAAAGTGATTTGCGCCAGTCTCTGCTTAGGGCTACATCAATAGGAAAGAAAGCATAGAGATAGAATTTGGAACTACTTTATTGTGTCAACTTTCAAAGAGCTAGCACAAACTGTGTTTGATTTAGAGTTCCAACTACATGTATCCACATAGGAGAAAACAGAGTTAAATCTAAAAATTAAAACCGTTACTGCCAACGAACGGTTTAACCTAGAAGAACGAAATTTGGTGAGACAAGAGGGATTTGGTAGTGATCATTAGATGAAATTGTCATCAAGATTGGGTGAAAAAATGTGTGCTGAGATTTCAGGAAAATCGTAGTTTTTTGGAAGCTTCCAACCCCTTTCCAAAAAAGTGATTTGCGCTAGTCTCTGCTTAGGGCTACATCAATAGCAAACAAACCATAGATATAGAACTTGGAATGACTTTATTGTGTCAAGTTTCAAAGAGCTAGCACAAACCATGTTTGATTTACAGTTCCAACTACATGTATCCATATAATGGAGAAAACAGAGAGAAACCTAAAAATTAAAACTGTTACTGCCAACGAATGTTTTAAACTAGAAGAACGAAATTTGGTGAGCCACGTGGGATTGGGGTACTGATCATTACCTGAACGTGTCATCAAGATTGGGTGAAAAAATGTGTGCTGATATTTCAGGAAACTCCTAGTTTTTTGGAAGCTTGGCAACCCCTTTCCATGAAAGTGATTTGCGACGGTCTCTGCTTAGGGCTACATCAATAGGAAACAAACCATAGAGATACAACTTGGAACTACTTTATTGTGTCAAGTTTCAAAGAGCTAGCACAAACCGTGTTTGATTTAGAGTTCCAACTACAGGTACCCATATAGGAGAAAACAGAGTGAAACCTAAAAATTAAAACTGTTACTGCCAACGAACGGTTTAACCTAGAAGAACGAAATTTGGTGAGCCAAGTGGGATTGGGGTACTGATCATTACCTGAAAATGTCATCAAGATTGGGTGAAAAAATGTGTGCTGAGATTTCAGGAAACTCGTAGTTTTTTGGAAGCTTGGCAACCCCTATCCATGAAAGTGATTTGCGTTGGTCTCTGCTTAGGGCTACATCAATAGGAAACAAACCATAGAGATAGAACTTGGAACTACTTTATTGTGTCAAGTTTCAAAGAGCTAGCACAAACCGTGTTTGATTTAGAGTTTCAACTACATGTATCCATATAGGAGAAAACAGAGAGAAACCTTAAAATTTAAACTTTTACTGCCAACAAACGGTTTAACCTAGAAGAACGAAATTTGGTGAGCCAAGTGGGATTGGGGTACTGATCATTGCCTGAAAGTGTCATCAAGGTTGGGTGAAAAAATGTGTGCTGATATTTCAGGAAACTCCTAGTTTTTTGGAAGCTTGGCAACCCCTTTCCTTGAAAGTGGTTTGCGCCAGTCTCTGCTTAGGGCTACATCAATACGAAACAAACCATAGAGATAGAACTTGGAACTACTTTATTGTGTCAAGTTTCAAAGAGCTAGCACAAACCGTGTTTGATTTAGAGTTCCAACTACATGTATCCATATAGTAGAAAACAGAGTGAAACCTAAAAATTAAAACTGTTACTGCCATCGAACGGTTTAACCTAGAAGAACGAAATTTGGTGAGCCAAGTGGGATTGGGGTACTGATCATTACGTGAAAGTGTCATCAAGATTGGGTGAAAAAATATGTGCTGTCAGGAAACTCGTAGTTTTTTGGAATCTTGGCAACCCCTTTCCATGAAAGTGTTTTGCACCGGTCTCTGCTTAGGGCTATATCAATAGGAAACAAACCATAGAGACAGAACTTGGAACTACTTTAATGTGGCAAGTTTCAAAGAGCTAGCACAAACCGTGTTTGATTTTGAGTTCCAAATACATGTATCCATATAGGAGAAAACAGAGTGACCCCTAAAAATTAAAACTGTTACTGCCAACGAACGTTTTAACCTAGAAGAACGAAATTTGGTGAGCCAAGTGGGATTAGGGTACTGATCATTACCTGAAAGTGTCATCAAGATTGGGTGAAAAAATGTGTGCTGAGATGTCAGGAAACTCGTAGTTTTTTGGAAGCTTGGCAACCCCTATCCATGAAAGTGATTTGCTCCGGTCTCTGCTTAGGGCTACATCAATAGGAAACAAACCATAGAAATAGAACTTGGAACTACTTTATTGTGTCAACTTTCAAAGAGCTAGCACAAACTGTGTTTGATTTAGAGTTCCAACTACATGTAAACATATAGGAGAAAACAGAGTTAAATCTAAAAATTAATACCGTTACTGCCAACGAACGGTTTAAACTAGAAGAACGAAATTTGGTGAGACAAGAGGGATTGGGGTAGTGATCATTAAATGAAATTGTCATCAAGATTGGGTGAAAAAATGTGTGCTGAGATTTCAGGAAAATCGTAGTTTTTTGGAAGCTTCCAACCCCTTTCCAAAAAAGTGATATGCGCTAGTCTCTGCTTAGGGCTACATCAATAGCAAACAAACCATAGATATAGAACTTGGAACGACTTTATTGTGTCAAGTTTCAAAGAGCTAGCACAAACCATGTTTGATTTACAGTTCCAACTACATGTATTCATATAATGGAGAAAACAGAGAGAAACCTAAAAATTAAAACTGTTACTGCCAATGAATGGTTTAACCTAGAAGAACGAAATTTGGTGAGCCACGTGGGATTGGGGTACAGATCATTACCTGAATGTGTCATCAAGATTGGGTGAAAAAATGTGTGCTGATATTTCAGGAAACTCCTAGTTTTTTGGAAGCTTGGCAACCCCTTTCCATGAAAGTGATTTGCGACGGTCTCTGCTTAGGGCTACATAAATAGGAAACAAACCATAGAGATACAACTTGGAACTACTTTATTGTGTCAAGATTCAAAGAGCTAGCACAAACCGTGTTTGATTTAGAGTTCCAACTACATGTATCCATATAGGAGAAAACAGAGTGAAACCTAAAAATTTAAACTGTTACTGCCAAGGAACGGTTTTACCTAGAAGAACGAAATTTGGTGAGCCATGTGGGATTGTGGAACTGATCATTACCTGAAAGTTTCATCAAGATTGGGTGAAAAAATGTGTGCTGAGATTTCAGGAAACTCGTAGTTTTTTGGAAGCTTGGCAAACCCATTCCAATAATGTGATTTGTGCCGGCCTCTGCTAGGGCTACATCAATAGGAAACAAACTATAGAGATTGAACTTGGAACCACTTTATTTTGTAAAGTTTCAAAGAGCTAGCACAAACCGTGTTTGATTTAGAGTTCCAACTACATGTATCCATATAGGAGAAAACAGAGTGAAACCTAAAAATTAAAACAGTTACTGCCAACGAACGGTTTAACCTAGAAGAACGAAACTTGGTGAGCCAAGTGGGATTGGGGTTCTGATCATTACCTGAAAGTGTCATCAAGATTGGGTGAAAAAATGTGTGCTGAGATTTCAGGAAACTCGTAATTTTTTGGAAGCTTGTCAACCCCTTTCCATGAAAGGGATTTGCGCCGGTCTCTGCTTAGGGCTACATCAATAGGAAAGAGACCATAGAGATAGAACTTGGAACTACTTTATTGTGTCAAATTTCAAAGAGCTAGCACAAACCATGTTTGATTTAGAGATCCAACTACATGTATTCATATACGAGAAAACAGAGTGAAACCTAAAAATTAAAACTGTCACTGCCAACGAACGGTTTAACTTGGAAGAACGAAATTTGGTGACCCAATTGGCATTATGGTACTGATCATTACCTGAAGGTGTCAACAAGATTGGGTAAAAAATGTGTGCTGAGATTTCAGGAAACTCGTAGTTTTTTGGAAGCTTGGCAACCCCTTTCCAAGAAAGTCATATGCGCCGTTCTCTGCTTAGTGCTATGTCAATAGGAAACAAACCGTAGAGATAGATCTTGGAACTACTTTATTGTGTCAAGTTTCAAAGAGCTAGCACAAACCGTGTTTGATTTAGAGTTCCACCTACATGTATTCACATAGGAGAAAACAGAGTGAAACCTAAAAATTAAAACTGTTACTGCCAACGAACGGTTTAACCTAGAAGAACGAAATTTGTTGAGCCAACTGAGATTGGCGTACTGATCATTACCTGAAAGTGTCATCAAGATTGGGTGAAAAAATGTGTGCTGAGATTTCAGGAAACTCGTAGTTTTTTGTAAGCTTGGCAACCCCTTTCCATGAAAGTGATTTGCGCCGGTCTCTGCTTAGGGCTACATGAATAGGAAACAAACCATAGAGATAGAACTTGGAACTACTTTATTGTGTCAAGTTTCAAAGAGCTAGCACAAACCGTGTTTGATTTAGAGTTCCAACTACATGTATCCATATAGGAGAAAACAGAGTGAAACCTAAAAATTTAAACTGTTACTGCCAACGAACGGTTTTACCTAGAAGAACGAAATTTGGTGAGCCATGTGGGATTGTGGAACTGATCATTACCTGAAAGATTCATCAAGATTGGGTGAAAAAATGTGTGCTGAGATTTCAGGAAACTCGTAGTTTTTTGGAAGCTTGGCAAACCCATTCGAATAATGTGATTTGTGCCGGCCTCTGCTAGGGCTACATCAATAGGAAACAAACTATAGAGATTGAACTTGGAACCACTTTATTTTGTAAAGTTTCAAAGAGCTAGCACAAACCGTTTTTGATTTAGAGTTCCAACTACATGTATCCATATAGGAGAAAACAGAGTGAAACCTAAAAATTAAAACTGTTACTGCCAACGAACGGTTTAACCTAGAAGAACGAAACTTGGTGAGCCAAGTGGGATTGGGGTTCTGATCATTACCTGAAAGTGTCATCAAGATTGGGTGAAAAAATGTGTGCTGAGATTTCAGGAAACTCGTAATTTTTTGGAAGCTTGTCAACCCCTTTCCATGAAAGGGATTTGCGCCGGTCTCTGCTTAGGGCTACATCAATAGGAAAGAAACCATAGAGATAGAACTTGGAACTACTTTATTGTGTCAAGTTTCAAAGAGCTAGCACAAACCGTGTTTGATTTAGAGTTCCACCTACATGTATCCACATAGGAGAAAACAGAGTGAAACCTAAAAATTAAAACTGTTACTGCCAACGAACGGTTTAACCTAGAAGAACGAAATTTGTTGAGCCAACTGAGATTGGCGTACTGATCATTACCTTAAAGTGTCATCAAGATTGGGTGAAAAAATGTGTGCTGAGATTTCAGGAATCTCATAGTTTTTTGGAAGCTTGGCAACCCCTTTCCATGAAAGTGATTTACGCCGGTCTCTGCTTAGGGCTATATCAATAGGAAACAAACCATAGAGATAGAACTTGGAACTACTTGATTGTGTCAAGTTTCAAAGAGCTAGCACAAACCGTGTTTGATTTAGAGTTCCAAATACATGTATCCAAATAGGAGAAAAGAGAGTGAAACCTAAAAATTAAAACTGTTACTGCCAACGAACGGTTTAACGTAGAAGAACGAAATTTGGTGAGCCAAGTGTGAATGGGGTACTGATGATTACCTGAATGTGTCATCAAGATTGGGTAAAAAAATGTGTGCTGAGATTTCAAGAAACTCGTAGTCTTTTAGAAGCTTGGCAACCCCTTTCCATGAAAGTGATTTTCGCCGGTCTCTGCTTAGGGCTACATAAATAGGAAAAAAACCGTAGAGATAGAACTTGGAACTACTTTATTGTGTCAAGATTCAAAGAGCTAGCACAAACCGTGTTTTATTTAGAGATCCAACTACATGTATCCATATAGGAGAAAACAGAGTGAAACCTAAAAATTAAAACTGTTACTGCCAACGAACGGTTTAACCTAGAAGAATGAAATTTGGTGAGCCAAGTGGGATTGGGGTACTGATATTTACCTGAAAGTGTCATCAAGATTGGGTGAAAAAATGTGTGCTGAGATTTCAGGAAACTCATAGTTTTTTGAAAGCTTGGCAACCCCTTTCCATGAAAGTGATTTGCGCCGGTCTCTGCTTAGGGCTACATCAATAGGAAACAAACCATAGAGATAGAACTTGGAACTACTTTATTGTGTCAAGTTTCAAAGAGCTAGCACAAACCGTGTTTGATTTAGAGTTCCAAATACATGTATCCATATAGGAGAAAACAGAGTGAAACCTAAAAATTAAAACTGTTACTGCCAACGAACGGTTTTACCTAGAAGAACGAAATTTGGTGAGCCATGTGGGATTGTGGAACTGATCATTACCTGAAAGTTTCATCAAGATTGGGTGAAAAAATGTGTGCTGAGATTTCAGGAAACTCGTAGTTTTTTGGAAGCTTGGCAAACCCTTTCCATTAAAGTGATTTGTGCCGGCCTCTGCTAGGGCTACATCAATAGGAAACAAACTATAGAGATTGAACTTGGAACCACTTTATTTTGTAAAGTTTCAAAGAGCTAGCACAAACCGTTTTTGATTTAGAGTTCCAACTACATGTATCCATATAGGAGAAAACAGAGTGAAACCTAAAAATTAAAACTGTTACTGCCAACGAACGGTTTAACCTAGAAGAACGAAACTTGGTGAGCCAAGTGGGATTGGGGTTCTGATCATTACCTGAAAGTGTCATCAAGATTGGGTGAAAAAATGTGTGCTGAGATTTCAGGAAACTCGTAATTTTTTGGAAGCTTGTCAACCCCTTTCCATGAAAGGGATTTGCGCCGGTCTCTGCTTAGGGCTACATCAATAGGAAACAAACCATAGAGATAGAACTTGGAACTACTTTATTGTGTCAAATTTCAAAGAGCTAGCACAAACCGTGTTTGATTTAGAGTTCCAAATACATGTATCCATATAGGAGAAAACAGAGTGAAACCTAAAAATTAAAAGTGTTACTGCCAAAAAACCGTTTAACCTAGAAGAACGAAATTTGGTGAGCCAATGGGATTGGGGTACTGATAATTACTTGAAAGTGTCATCAAGATTGGGTGAAAAAATGTGTGCTGAGATTTCAGGAAACTCGTAGTTTTTTGGAAGCTTGGCAACCCCTTTTTATGAAAGTGATTTACGCCGGTCTCTGCTTAGGGCTACATCAATAGGAAACAAACCATAGAGATAGAACTTGGAACTTCTTTATTTTGTCAAATTTCAAAGAGCTAGCACAAACCATGTTTGATTTAGAGATCCAACTACATGTATCCATATACGAGAAAACAGAGTGAAACCTAAAAATTAAAACTGTCACTGCCAACGAACGGTTTAACTTGGAAGAACGAAATTTGGTGACCCAAGTGGCATTATGGTACTGATCATTACCTGAAAGTGTCATCAAGATTGGGTGAAAAAATGTGTGCTGAGATTTCAGGAAACTCGTAGTTTTTTGGAAGCTTGGCAACCCCTTTCCATGAAAGTGATATGCGCCGTTCTCTGCTTAGTGCTATGTCAATAGGAAACAAACCGTAGAGATAGAACTTGGAACTCCTTTATTGTGTCAAGTTTCAAAGAGCTAGCACAAACCGTGTTTGATTTAGAGTTCCACCTACATGTATCCACATAGGAGAAAACAAAGTGAAACCTAAAAATTAAAACTGTTACTGCCAACGAACGGTTTAACCTAGAAGAACGAAATTTGTTGAGCCAACTGAGATTGGTGTACTGATCATTACCTGAAAGTGTCATCAAGATTGGGTGAAAAAATGTGTGCTGTGATTTCAGGAAACTCATAGTTTTTTGGAAGCTTGGCAACCCCTTTCCATGAAAGTGATTTACGCCGGTCTCTGCTTAGGGCTATATCAATAGGAAACAAACCATAGAGATAGAACTTGGAACTACTTGATTGTGTCAAGTTTCAAAGAGCTAGCACAAACCGTGTTTGATTTAGAGTTCCAAATACATGCATCCATATAGGATAAAACAGAGTGAAACCTAAAAATTAAAACTGTTACTGCCAACGAACTGTTTAACTTAGAAGAACGAAATTTGGTGAGCCAAGTGGGATTGGGGTACTGATCATTACCTGAAAGTGTCATCAAGATTGGGAGAAAAAAGTTTGCTGAGATTTCAAGAAACTCGTAGTTTTTTGGAAGCTTGGAACCCCTTTCCTTGAAAGTGATTTTCGCTAGACTCTGCTTAGGGCTACATCAATAGGAAAGAAACCATAGAGATAGAACTTGGAACTACTTTATTGTGTCAAGTTTCAAAGAGTTAGCATAAACCGTGTTTGATTTAGAGTTCCAACTACATGTATCCAAATAGGAGAAAAGAGAGTGAAACCTAAAAATTAAAACTGTTACTGCCAACGAACGGTTTAACGTAGAAGAACGAAATTTGGTGAGCCAAGTGTGAATGGGGTACTGATGATTACCTGAATGTGTCATCAAGATTGGGTAAAAAAATGTGTGCTGAGATTTCAGGAAACTCGTAGTCTTTTAGAAGCTTGGCAACCCCTTTCCATGAAAGAGATTTTCGCCGGTCTCTGCTTAGGGCTACATCAATAGGAAAAAAAAACGTAGAGATAGAACTTGGAACTACTTTATTGTGTCAAGATTCAAAGAGCTAGCACAAACCGTGTTTGATTTAGAGATCCAACTACATGTATCCATATAGGAGAAAACAGAGTGAAACCTAAAAATTAAAACTGTTACTGCCAACGAACGGTTTAACCTAGAAGAATGAAATTTGGTGAGCCAAGTGGGATTGGGGTACTGATATTTACCTGAAAGTGTCATCAAGATTGGGTGAAAAAATGTGTGCTGAGATTTCAGGAAACACGTAGTTTTTTGAAAGCTTGGCAACCCCTTTCCATGAAAGTGATTTGCGCCGGTCTCTGCTTAGGGCTACATCAATAGGAAACAAACCATAGAGATAGAACTTGGAACTACTTTATTGTGTCAAGTTTCAAAGAGCTAGCACAAACCGTGTTTGATTTAGAGTTCCAACTACATGTATCCATATAGGAGAAAACAGAGTGAAACCTAAAAATTAAAACTGTTACTGCCAACGAACGGTTTAACCTAGAAGAACGAAACTTGGTGAGCCAAGTGGGATTGGGGTTCTGATCATTACCTGAAAGTGTCATCAAGATTGGGTGAAAAAATGTGTGCTGAGATTTCAGGAAACTCGTAATTTTTTGGAAGCTTGTCAACCCCTTTCCATGAAAGGGATTTGCGCCGGTCTCTGCTTAGGGCTACATCAATAGGAAACAAACCATAGAGATAGAACTTGGAACTGCTTTATTGTGTCAAATTTCAAAGAGCTAGCACAAACCGTGTTTGATTTAGAGTTCCAAATACATGTATCCATATAGGAGAAAACAGAGTGAAACCTAAAAATTAAAACTGTTACTGCCAACAAACCGTTTAACCTAGAAGAACGAAATTTGGTGAGCCAATGGGATTGGGGTACTGATAATTACCTGAAAGTGTCATCAAAATTGGGTGAAAAAATGTGTGCTGAGATTTCAGGAAAATCGTAGTTTTTTGGAAGCTTGGCAACACCTTTCCATGAAAGTGATTTACGCCGTTCTCTGCTTAGGGCTACATCAATAGGAAACAAACCATAGAGATAGAACATGGAACTTCTTTATTTTGTCAAGTTTCAAAGAGCTAGCACAAACCGTGTTTGATTTAGAGTTCCAACTACATGTATCCATATAGGAGAAAACAGAGTGAAACCTAAAAATTAAAACTGTTACTGCCATCAAAGTGTTTAACCTAGAAGAACGAAATTTGGTGAGCCAAGTGGTATTGGGGTACTGATCATTACCTGAAACTGAAATCAAGATTGGGTTAAAAAATGTGTGCTGAGATTTCAGGAAACTGGTAGTTTTTTGGAAGCTTGGCAACCCCTTTTCATGAAAGTGATTTGCGCCGGTCTCTGCTTAGGGCTACATCAATACGAAACAAACCATAGAGATAGAACTTGGAACTTCTTTATTGTGTCAAGTTTCAAAGAGCTAGCACAAACCGTGTTTGATTTAGAGTTCCAACTACATGTATCCATAAAGGAGAAAACAGAGTGAAACCTAAAAAAAAACTGTTACTGCCAATGAACGGTTTAACCTGGAAGAATGAAATTTGGTGATCCTAGTGGGATTGGGGTACTGATCATTACCTGAAAGTGTCATCAAGATTGGGTGAAAAAATGTGTGCTGAGATTTCAGGAAACTCGTAGTTTTTTGGAAGCTTGGCAACCCCTTTTTATGAAAGTGATTTACGCCGGTCTCTGCTTAGGGCTACATCAATAGGAAACAAACCATAGAGATAGAACTTGGAACTTCTTTATTGTCAAGTTTCAAAGAGCTAGCACAAACCGTGTTTGATTTAGAGTTCCACCTACATGTATCCACATAGGAGAAAACAGAGTGAAACCTAAAAATTAAAACTGTTACTCCCAACGAACGGTTTACCCTAGAAGAACGAAATTTGTTGAGCCAACTGGGATTGGCGTACTGATCATTACCTGAAAGTGTCATCAAGATTGGGAGAAAAAAGTGTGCTGAGATTTCAAGAAACTCGTAGTTTTTTGGAAGCTTGGCAACCCCTTTCCGTGAAAGTGATTTGCGCTAGACTCTGCTTAGGACTACATCAAAAGGAAAGAAACCATAGAGATAGAACTTGGAACTACTTTATTGTATCAAGTTTCAAAGAGTTAGCAGAAACCGTGTTTGATTTAGAGTTCCAACTACATGTATCCAAATAGGAGAAAAGAGAGTGAAACCTAAAAATTAAAACTGTTACTGCCAACGAAGGGTTTAACCTAGAAGAACGAAATTTGGTGAGCAACGTGGGATTGGGGTACTGATATTTACCTGAAAGTGTCATCAAGATTGGGTGAAAAAATGTGTGCTGAGATTTCAGGAAACTCGTAGTTTTTTGAAAGCTTGGCAACCCCTTTCCATGAAAGTGATTTGTCCCGGTCTCTTCTTAAGGCTACATCAATAGGAAACAAACCATAGAGATAGAACTTGGAACTTCTTTATTGTGTCAAGTTTCAAAGAGCTAGCACAAACCGTGTTTGATTTAGAGTTCCAACTACATGAATCCATATAGGACAAAACAGAGTGAAACCTAAAAATTAAAACTGTTACTGCCAACGAACGGTTTAACCTAGAAGAACGAAATTTGGTGAGCCAAGTGTGAGTGGGGTATTGATCATTACCTGAAAGTGTCATCAAGATTGGGAGAAAAAATGTGTGCTGAGATTTCAGGAAACTCGTAGTGTTTTGGAAGATTCACAACCCCTATCCGTGAAAGTGATTTGTGCCAGTCTCTGCTTAGGGCTACATCAATAGGAAACAAACCATAGAGATAGAAATTGGAACCACTTTATTGTGTCAAGTTTCAAAGAGCTAGCACAAACCGTGTTTGATTTAGAGTTTCAACTATATGTATCCACATAGGAGAAAACAGAGTGAAACCTAAAAATTAAAACTGTTACTGCCAACGAACGGTTTAACCTTAAGGAACGAAATTTGGTGAGCCAAGTTGGATTGGGGTACTGATAATTATCTGAAAGTGTCATCAAGATTGGGTGAAAAAATGTGTGCTGAGATTTCAGGAAACTCATAGTTTTTTGTAAGCTTGGCAACCCCTTTCCATGAAAGTGATTTGCGCCGGTCTCTGCTTAGGGCTACATCAATAGGAAACAAACCATAGAGATAGAACTTGGAACTACTTTATTGTGTCAAGTTTCAAAGAGCTAGCACAAACCATGTTTGATTTAGAGTTCCAACTACATGTATCCATATAGGAGAAAACAGAGTGAAACCTAAAAATTTAAACTGTTACTGCCAACGAACGGTTTTACCTAGAAGAACAAAATTTGGTGAGCCATGTGGGATTGTGGAACTGATCATTACCTGAAAGTTTCATCAAGATTGGGTGAAAAAATGTGTGCTGAGATTTCAGGAAACTCGTAGTTTTTTGGAAGCTTGGCAAACCCTTTCCATGAAAGTGATTTGTGCCGGCCTCTGCTAGGGCTACATCAATAGGAAACAAACTATAGAGATTGAACTTGGAACCACTTTATTTTGTAAAGTTTCAAAGAGCTAGCACAAACCGTGTTTGATTTAGAGTTCCAACTACATGTATCCATATAGGAGAAAACAGAGTGAAACCTAAAAATTAAAACTGTCACTGCCAACGATCGGTTTAACTTGGAAGAACGAAATTTGGTGACCCAAGTGGCATTATGGTACTGATCATTACCTGAAAGTGTCAACAAGATTGGGTAAAAAAATGTGTGCTGAGATTTCAGGAAACTCGTAGTTTTTTGGAAGCTTGGCAACCCCTTTCCATGAAAGCGATATGCGCCGTTCTCTGCTTAGTGCTATGTCAATAGGAAACAAACCGTAGAGATAGAACTTGGAACTACTTTATTGTGTCAAGTTTCAAAGAGCTAGCACAAACCATGTTTGATTTAGAGTTCCAACTACATGTATCCGTATAGGAGAAAACAGAGTGAAATCTAAAAATTAAAACTGTTACTGCCAACGAACGGTTTAACCTAGAGGAACGAAATTTGGTGAGCCAATTGGGATTGGGGTACTGATCATTACCTGAAAGTGTCATCAAGATTGGGTGAAAAAACGTGTGCTGAGACTTCTGAAAACTCGTAGTTTTTTGGAAGCTTGGCAACCCCTTTTCATGAAAGTGATTTGCGCAGGTCTCTGCTTAGGGCTACATCAATAGGAAACAAACCGTAGAGAGAGAACTCGGTACTACTTTATTGTGTCAAGTTTCAAAGAGCTAGCACAAACCATGTTTGATTTAGAGTTCCAACTATATGTAACCATATAGGAGAAAACAGAGTGAAACCTAAAAATTAAAACTGTTACTGCCAACGAACGGTTTAACCTAGAAGAACGAAATTTGGTGAGCCAACTGGGATTGGGTACTGATCATTACCTGAAAGTGTCATCAAGATTGGGTGAAAAAATGTGTGCTGAGATTTCAGGAAACTTGTAGTTTTTTGAAAGCTTGGCAACCCCTTTCCATGAAAGTGATTTGGCCGGTCTCTGCTTAGGGCCACATCAACTGGAAAAAACCGTAGAGATAGAACTTGGAACTACTTTATTGTGTCAAGTGTCAAAGAGCTAGGACAAACCGTGTTTGATTTAGAGTTCCAACTACATGTATCCATATAGGAGAAAACAGAGTGAAACCTAAAAATTAAAACTGTTTCTGCCAACGAACTGTTTAACCTAGAAGAACTAAATTTGGTAGGCAAGTGGGATTAGGGTACATTTCATTACCTGAAAGTGTCATCAAGATTGGGTAAAAAAATGTGTCCTGAGATTTCAGGTAACTCGTAGTTTTTTGGAAGCTTGGCAACCCCTTTCCATGAAAGTGATTTGCGCTGGTCTTCGCTTAGGGCTACATCAATAGGAAACAAACCATAGAGATAGAACTTGGAACTACTTTATTGTTTCAAGTTTCAAAGAGCTAGCACAAACCGTGTTTGTTTTAGAGTTCCAACTACATGTATCCATATATGAGAAAACAGAGTGAAACCTAAAAATTAAAACTGTTACTGTCAACGAACGGTTTAACATAGAAGAATGAAATTTGGTGAGCCAAGTGGGATTAGGGTACTGATCATTACCTGAAAGTGTCATCAAGATTGGGTAAAAAAATGTGTGCTGAGATTTCAGGTAACTCGTAGTTTTTTAGAAGCTTGGCAACCCCTTTCCATGAAAGTGATTTGCGTTGGTCTTCGCTTAGGGCTACATCAATAGGAAACAAACCATAGAGATAGAACTCGGAACTACTTTGTTGTGTCAAGTTTCAAAGAGCTAGCACAAACCGTGTTTGATTTAGAGTTCCAACTACATGTATCCATATAGGAGAAAACAGAGTGAAACCTAAAAATTAAAACTGTTACTGCCATCGAACTGTTTAACCTAGAAGAACGAAATTGGGTGAGCCAAGTGGAATGGGGTACTGATTATTACCTGAAAGTGTCATCAAGATTGGGTTAAAAAATGTGTGCTGAGATTTCAGGAAACTGGTAGTTTTTTGGAAGCTTGGCAACCCCTTTTCATGAAAGTGATTTGCACCGGTCTCTACTTAGGGCTACATCAATACGAAACAAACCGTAGAGATAGAACTTGGAACTACTTTATTGTGTCAAGTTTCAAAGAGGTAGCACAAACCGTGTTGGATTTAGAGTTCCAACTACATGTATCCATATAGGAGAAAACAGAGTGAAACCTAAAAATTTAAACTGTTACTGCCAACGAACGGTTTTACCTAGAAGAACGAAATTTGGTGAGCCAAGTGGGATTGGGGTACTGATCATTACCGGAAAGTCTCATCAAAATTGGGTGAAAAAATGTGTGCTGAGATTTCAGGAAACTCGTAGTTTTATGGAAGCTTGGCAACCCCTTTCCATGAAAGTGATTTGCGCTGGTCTTCGCTTAGGGCTACATCAATAGGAAACAAACCATAGAGATAGAACTTGGAACTACTTTATTGTTTCAAGTTTCAAAGAGCTAGCACAAACCGTGTTTGTTTTAGAGTTCCAACTACATGTATCCATATATGAGAAAACAGAGTGAAACCTAAAAATTAAAACTGTTACTGTCAACGAACGGTTTAACATAAAAGAACGAAATTTGGTGAGCCAAGTGGGACTAGGGTACTGATCATTACCTGAAAGTGTCATCAAGATTGGGTAAAAAAATGTGTGCTGAGATTTCAGGTAACTCGTAGTTTTTTGGAAGCTTGGCAACCCCTTTCCATGAAAGTGATTTGCGCTGGTCTTCGCTTAGGGCTACATCAATAGGAAACAAACCATAGAGATAGAACTTGGAACTACTTTATTGTGTCAAGTTTCAAAGAGCTAGCACAAACCGTGTTTGATTTAGAGTTCCAACTACATGTATCCATATAGGAGAAAACAGAGTGAAACCTAAAAATTTAAACAGTTACTGCCAACGAACGGTTTAACCTAGAAGAACGAAATTTGGTGAGCCAAGTGGGATTGGGGTACTGATCATTACCTGAAAGTGTCATCAAGATTGTGTGAAAAAATGTGTGCTGAGATTTAAGGAAACTCGTAGTTTTTTGGAAGCTTGGCAACACCTTTCCATGAAAGTGATTTACGCCGGTCTCTGCTTAGGGCTACATCAATAGGAAACAAACCATAGAGATAGAACTTGGAACTTCTTTATTGTGTCAAGTTTCAAAGAGCTAGCACAAACCGTGTTTGATTTAGAGTTCCAACTACATGTATCCATATAGGAGAAAACAGAGTGAAACCTAAATATTCAAACTGTTACTGCCATCGAAAGGTTTAACCTATAAGAATGAAATTTGGTGAGCCAAGTGGTATTGGGGTACTGATCATTATCTGAAAGTGTCATCAAGATTGGGTGAAAAAATGTGTGCTGAGATTTAAGGAAACTCGTAGTTTTTTGGAAGCTTGGCAAACCCTTTCCATGAGAGTGATTTGTGCCGGCCTCTGCTAGGGCTACATCAATAGGAAACAAACTATACAGATTGAACTTGGAACCACTTTATTTTGTAAAGTTTCAAAGAGCTAGCACAAACCGTTTTTGATTTAGAGTTCCAACTACATGTATCCATATAGGAGAAAACAGAGTGAAACCTAAAATTTAAAACTGTTACTGCCAACGAACGGTTTAACCTAGAAGAACGAAACTTGGTGAGCCAAGTGGGATTGGGGTTCTGATCATTACCTGAAAGTGTCATCAAGATTGGGTGAAAAAATGTGTGCTGAGATTTCAGGAAACTCGTAGTTTTTTGGAAGCTTGGCAAACCCTTTCCATTTAAGTGATTTGTGCCGGCTTCTGCTAGGGCTACATCAATAGGAAACAAACTATAGAGATTGAACTTGGAACCACTTTATTTTGTAAAGTTTCAAAGAGCTAGCACAAACCGTTTTTGATTTAGAGTTCCAACTACATGTATCCATATAGGAGAAAACAGAGTGAAACCTAAAAATTAAAACTGTTACTGCCAACGAACGGTTTAACCTAGAAGAACGAAACTTGGTGAGCCAAGTGGGCTTGGGGTTCTGATCATTACCTGAAAGTGTCATCAAGATTGGGTGAAAAAATGTGTGCTGAGATTTCAGGAACCTCGTAATATTTTGGAAGCTTGGCAACCCCTTTCCATGAAAGGGATTTGCGCCGGTCTCTGCTTAGGGCTACATCAATAGGAAACAAACCATAGAGATAGAACTTGGAACTACTTTATTGTGTCAAGATTCAAAGAGCTAGCACAAACCGTGTTTGATTTAGAGTTCCAACTACATGTATCCATATAGGAGAAAACAGAGTGAAACCTAAAAATTAAAACTGTTACTGCCAACGAACGGTTTAACCTAGAAGAATGAAATTTGGTGAGCCAAGTGGAATTGGGGTACTGATATTTACCTGAAAGTGTCATCAAGATTGGGTGAAAAAATGTGTGCTGAGATTTCAGGAAACTCGTAGTTTTCTGAAAGCTTGGCAACCCCTTTCCATGAAAGTGATTCGTCCTGGTCTCTTCTTAGGGCTACATCAATAGGAAACAAACCATAGAGATAGAACTTGGAACTTCTTTATTGTGTCAAGTTTCAAAGAGCTAGCACAAACCGTGTTTGATTTAGAGTTCCAACTACATGAATCCATATAGGAGAAAACAGAGTGAAACCTAAAAATTAAAACTGTTACTGCCAACGAACGGTTTAACCTAGAAACGAAATTTGGTGAGCCAAGTGTGTGTGGGGTATTGATCATTACCTGAAAGTGTCATCAAGATTGGGAGAAAAAATGTGTGCTGAGATTTCAGGAAACTCGTAGTTTTTTGGAAGATTCACAACCCCTATACGTGAAAGTGATTTGTGCCAGTCTCTGCTTAGGGCTACATCAATAGGGAACAAACCATAGAGATAGAACTTGGAACTACGTTATTGTGTCAAGTTTTAAAGAGCTAGCACAAACCGTGTTTGATTTAGAGTTCCACTACAAGTATCCATATAGGAGAAAACAGAGTGAAACCTAAAAATTAAAACTGATACTGCCAACGAACGGTTTAACAAGGAAGAACGAAATTTGGTGAGCCAAGTGGGATTGGGGTACTGATCATTACCTGAAAGTGTCATCAAGATTGGGTGAAAAAATGTGTGCTGTGATTTCAGGAAACTCATAGTTATTTGGCAGCTTGGCAACCCCTTTCCATGAAAGTGATTTGCGCCAGTCTCTGCTTAGGGCTACATCAATAGGAAACAAACCATAGAGAGAGAACTTGGAACTACTTTATTGTGTCAAGTTTCAAAGAGCTAGCACAAACCGTGTTTGATTTAGAGTTCCAACTACATCTATCCATATAGGAGAAAACAGAGTGAAACCTAAAAATTAAATCTGTTACTGCCAACGAACGGTTTAACCTAAAAGAACGAAATTTGGTGAGCCAAGTGGGATTGGGGTACTGATCATTACCTGAAAGTGTCATCAAGATTGGGTGAAAAAATGTGTAGTGAGATTTCAGGAAACTCGTAGTTTTTTGGAAGCTTGGCAACCCCTTTCCATGAAAGGGATTTGCACTGGTCTCTGCTTAGGGCTACATCAATAGGAAACAAACCATAGAGATAGAACTTGGAACTACTTTATTGTGTCAAGTTTCAAAGAGCTAGCACAAACCGTGTTTGATTTAGAGTTCCAACTACATGTATCCATATAGGAGAAAACAGAGTGAAACCTAAAAATTAAAACTGGTACTGCCAACGAACGGTTTAACCTAGAAGAATGAAATTTGGTGAGCCAAGTGGGATTGGGGTACTGATCATTACCTGAAAGTGTCATCAAGATTGGGTGAAAAAATGTGTGCTGAGATTTCAGGAAACTCGTAGTTTTTTGGAAGCTTGGCAACCCCTTTCCATGAAAGTGATTTGCGCCAGTCTCTGCTTAGGGCTACATCAATAGGAAACAAACCATAGAGATAGAACTTGGAACTACTTTACTGTGTCAAGTTTCAAAGAGCTAGCACAAACAGTGTTTGATTTAGAGTTCCAACTATATGTATCCATATAGGAGAAAACAGAGTGAAACCTAAAAATTTAAACTGTTACTGCCAACGAACAGTTTAACAAGGAAGAACGAAATTTGGTGAGCCAAGTGGGATTGGGGTACTGATCATTACCTGAAAGTGTCATCAAGATTGGGTGAAAAAATGTGTGCTGAGATTTCAGGAAACTCATAGTTTTTTGGCAGCTTGGCAACCCCTTTCAATGAAAGTGATTTGCGCCAGTCTCTGCTTAGGGCTACATCAATAGGAAACAAACCATAGAGAGAGAACTTGGAACTACTTTATTGTGTCAAGTTTCAAAGAGCTAGCACAAACCGTGTTTGATTTAGAGTTCCAACTACATGTATCCATATAGGAGAAAACAGAGTGAAACCTAAAAATTAAAACTGTTTCTGCCAACGAACGGTTTAACCTAGAAGAACGAAATTTGGTGAGCCAAGTGGGATTAGGGTACTGATCATTACCTGAAAGTGTCATCAAGATTGGGTAAAAAAATGTGTGCTGAGATTTCAGGTAACTCGTATTTTTTTGGAAGCTTGGCAACCCCTTTGCATGAAAGTGATTTGCGCTGGTCTTCGCTTAGGGCTACATCAATAGGAAACAAACCATAGAGATAGAACTTGGAACTACTTTATTGTGTCATGTTTCAAAGAGCTAGCACAAACCGTGTTTGATTTAGAGTTCCAACTACATGTATCCATATAGGAGAAAACAGAGTGAAACCTAAAAATTAAAACTGTTTCTGCCAACGAACGGTTTTACCTAGAAGAACGAAATTTGGTGAGCCAAGTGGGATTGGGGTACTGATCATTACCTGAAAGTCTCATCAAGATTGGGTGAAAAAATGTGTGCTGAGATTTCAGGAAACTCGTAGTTTTTTGGAAGCTTGGCAACCCCTTTCCATGCAAGTGATTTGTGCAAGTCTCTGCTTAGGGCTACATCAATAGGAAAAAAACCGTAGAGATAGAACTTGGAACTACTTTATTGTGTCAAATTTCAAAGATCTAGCACAAACCGTGTTTGATTTAGAGTTCCAACTACATGTATCCATATAGGATAAAACAGAGTGAAACCTAAATATTCAAACTGTTACTGCCATCGAAATGTTTAACCTATAAGAATGAAATTTGGTCTACCAAGTGGTATTGGGGTACTGATCATTACCTGAAAGTGTCATCAAGATTGTGTGAAAAAATGTGTGCTGAGATTTAAGGAAACTCGTAGTTTTTTGGAAGCTTGGCAAACCCTTTCCATGAAAGTGATTTGTGCCGGCCTCTGCTAGGGCTACATCAATAGGAAACAAACTATACAGATTGAACTTGGAACCACTTTATTTTGTAAAGTTTCAAAGAGCTAGCACAAACCGTTTTTGATTTAGAGTTCCAACTACATGTATCCATATAGGAGAAAACAGAGTGAAACCTAAAAATTAAAACTGGTACTGCCAATGAACGGTTTAACCTAGAAGAACGAAACTTGGTGAGCCAAGTGGGATTGGGGTTCTGATCATTACCTGAAAGTGTCATCAAGATTGGGTGATAAAACGTGTGCTGAGACTTCTGAAAACTCGTAGTTTTTTTTAAGATTGGCAACCCCTTTTCATGAAAGTGATTTGCGCAGGTCTCTGCTTAGGGCTACATCAATAGGAAACAAACCGTACAGAGAGAAATTGGTACTACTTTATTGTGTCAAGTTTCAAAGAGCTAGCACAAACCATGTTTGATTTATAGTTCCAACTATATGTATCCATATAGGAGAAAACAGAGTGAAACCTAAAAATTAAAACTGTTACTGCCAACGAACGGTTTAACCTAGAAGAACGAAATTTGGTGAGCCAACTGGGATTGGGGTTCTGATCATTACCTGAAAGTGTCATCAAGATTGGGTGATAAAACGTGTGCTGAGACTTCTGAAAACTCGTAGTTTTTTGGAAGCTTGGCAACCCCTTTTCATGAAAGTGATTTGCGCAGGTCTCTGCTTAGGGCTACATCAATAGGAAACAAACCGTACAGAGAGAACTCGGTACTATTTTATTGTGTCAAGTTTCAAAGAGCTAGCACAAACCATGTTTGATTTAGAGTTCCAACTATATGTATCCATATAGGAGAAAACAGAGTGAAACCTAAAAATTAAAACTGTTACTGCCAACGAACGGTTTAACCTAGAAGAACGAAATTTGGTGAGCCAACTGGGATTGGGTACTGATCATTACCTGAAAGTGTCATCAAGATTGGGTGAAAAAATGTGTGCTGAGATTTCAGGAAACTTGTAGTTTTTTGAAAGCTTGGCAACCCCGTTCCATGAAAGTGATTTGGCCGGTCTCTGCTTATGGCTACATCAACTGGAAAAAAACCGTAGAGATAGAACTTGGAACTACTTTATTGTGTCAAGTTTCAAAGAGCTAGCACAAACCGTGTTTGATTTAGAGTTCCAACTACATGTATCCACATAGGAGAAAACAGAGTGAAACATAAAAATTTAAACTGTTACTGCCACCGAACGGTTTAACCTAGAAGAACGAATTTTGGTGAGCCAACTGGGATTGGGGTACTGATCATTACCTGAAAGTGTCATCAAGATTGGGTGAAAAAATGTGTGCTGTGATTTCAGGAAACTCATAGTTATTTGGCAGCTTGGCAACCCCTTTCCATGAAAGTGATTTGCGCCAGTCTCTGCTTAGGGCTACATCAATAGGAAACAAACCATAGAGAGAGAACTTGGAACTACTTTATTGTGTCAAGTTTCAAAGAGCTAGCACAAACCGTGTTTGATTTAGAGTTCCAACTACATGTATCCATATAGGAGAAAACAGAGTGAAACCTAAAAATTAAATCTGTTACTGCCAACGAACGGTTTAACCTAAAAGAACGAAATTTGGTGAGCCAAGTGGGATTGGGGTACTGATCGTTTCCTGAAAGTGTCATCAAGATTGGGTGAAAAAATGTGTGCTGAGATTTCAGGAAACTCGTAGTTTTTTGGAAGCTTGGCAACCCCTTTCCATGAAAGTGATTTGCGCCAGTCTCTGCTTAGGGCTACATCAATAGGAAACAAACCATAGAGATAGAACTTGGAACTACTTTACTGTGTCAAGTTTCAAAGAGCTAACACAAACAGTGTTTGATTTAGAGTTCCAACTATATGTATCCATATAGGAGAAAACAGAGTGAAACCTAAAAATTTAAACTGTTACTGCCAACGAACAGTTTAACAAGGAAGAACGAAATTTGGTGAGCCAAGTGGGATTTTGGTACTGATCATTACCTGAAAGTGTCATCAAGATTGGGTGAAAAAATGTGTGCTGAGATTTCAGGAAACTCATAGTTTTTTGGCAGCTTGGCAACCCCTTTCAATGAAAGTGATTTGCGCCAGTCTCTGCTTAGGGCTACATCAATAGGAAACAAACCATAGAGAGAGAACTTGGAACTACTTTATTGTGTCAAGTTTCAAAGAGCTAGCACAAACCGTGTTTGATTTAGAGTTCCAACTACATGTATCCATATAGGAGAAAACAGAGTGAAACCTAAAAATTAAAACTGTTTCTGCCAACGAACGGTTTAACCTAGAAGAACGAAATTTGGTGAGCCAAGTGGGATTAGGGTACTGATCATTACCTGAAAGTGTCATCAAGATTGGGTAAAAAAATGTGTGCTGAGATTTCAGGTAACTCGTATTTTTTTGGAAGCTTGGCAACCCCTTTCCATGAAAGTGATTTGCGCTGGTCTTCGCTTAGGGCTACATCAATAGGAAACAAACCATAGAGATAGAACTTGGAACTACTTTATTGTGTCATGTTTCAAAGAGCTAGCACAAACCGTGTTTGATTTAGAGTTCCAACTACATGTATCCATATAGGAGAAAACAGAGTGAAACCTAAAAATTAAAACTGTTTCTGCCAACGAACGGTTTTACCTAGAAGAACGAAATTTGGTGAGCCAAGTGGAATTGGGGTACTGATCATTACCTGAAAGTCTCATCAAGATTGGGTGAAAAAATGTGTGCTGAGATTTCAGGAAACTCGTAGTTTTTTGGAAGCTTGGCAACCCCTTTCCATGCAAGTGATTTGTGCAAGTCTCTGCTTAGGGCTACATCAATAGGAAAAAAACCGTAGAGATAGAACTTGGAACTACTTTATTGTGTCAAGTTTCAAAAGCTAGCACAAACCGTGTTTGATTTAGAGTTCCAACTACATGTATCCATATAGGAGAAAACAGAGTGAAACCTAAATATTCAAACTGTTACTGCCATCGAAATGTTTAACCTATAAGAATGAAATTTGGTCTACCAAGTGGTATTGGGGTACTGATCATTACCTGAAAGTGTCATCAAGATTGGGTGAAAAAATGTGTGCTGAGATTTAAGGAAACTCGTAGTTTTTTGGAAGCTTGGCAAACCCTTTCCATGAAAGTGATTTGTGCCGGCCTCTGCTAGGGCTACATCAATAGGAAACAAACTATAGAGATTGAACTTGGAACCACTTTATTTTGTAAAGTTTCAAAGAGCTAGCACAAACCGTTTTTGATTTAGAGTTCCAACTACATGTATCCATATAGGAGAAAACAGAGTGAAACCTAAAAATTAAAACTGTTACTGCCAATGAACGGTTTAACCTAGAAGAACGAAACTTGGTGAGCCAAGTGGGATTGGGGTTCTGATCATTACCTGAAAGTGTCATCAAGATTGGGTGATAAAACGTGTGCTGAGACTTCTGAAAACTCGTAGATTTTTTTAAACTTGGCAACCCCTTTTCATGAAAGTGATTTGCGCAGGTCTCTGCTTAGGGCTACATCAATAGGAAACAAACCGTACAGAGAGAAATCGGTACTACTTTATTGTGTCAAGTTTCAAAGAGCTAGCACAAACCATGTTTGATTTATAGTTCCAACTATATGTATCCATATAGGAGAAAACAGAGTGAAACCTAAAAATTAAAACTGTTACTGCCAACGAACGGTTTAACCTAGAAGAACGAAATTTGGTGAGCCAACTGGGATTGGGGTTCTGATCATTACCTGAAAGTGTCATCAAGATTGGGTGATAAAACGTGAGCTGAGACTTCTGAAAACTCGTAGTTTTTTGGAAGCTTGGCAACCCCTTTTCATGAAAGTGATTTGCGCAGGTCTCTGCTTAGGGCTACATCAATAGGAAACAAACCGTACAGAGAGAACTCGGTACTACTTTATTGTGTCAAGTTTCAAAGAGCTAGCACAAACCATGTTTGATTTAGAGTTCCAACTATATGTATCCATATAGGAGAAAACAGAGTGAAACCTAAAAATTAAAACTGTTACTGCCAACGAACGGTTTAACCTAGAAGAACGAAATTTGGTGAGCCAACTGGGATTGGGTACTGATCATTACCTGAAAGTGTCATCAAGATTGGGTGAAAAAATGTGTGCTGAGATTTCAGGAAACTTGTAGTTTTTTGAAAGCTTGGCAACCCCTTTCTGTGAAAGTGATTTGGCCGGTCTCTGCTTAGGGCTACATCAACTGGAAAAAAACCGTAGAGATAGAACTTGGAACTACTTTATTGTGTCAAGTTTCAAAGAGCTAGCACAAACCGTGTTTGATTTAGAGTTCCAACTACATGTATCCACATAGGAGAAAACAGAGTGAAACCTAAAAATTAAAACTGTTACTGCCAACGAAGGCTTTAACGTAGAAGAACGAAATTTGGTGAGCCAACTGGGATTGGGGTACTGATCATTACCTGAAAGAGTCATCAAGATTGGGTGAAAAAATGTGTGCTGAGATTTCAGAAAACTCGTAGTTTTTTGGAAGCTTGACAACCCCTTTCCGTGAAAGTGATTTGTGCCAGTCTCTGCTTAGGGCTACATCAATAGGAAACAAACCATAGAGATAGAACTTGGAACTACGTTATTGTGTCAAATTTCAAAGAGCTAGCACAAACCGTGTTTGATTTAGAGTTCCACTACATGTATCCATATAGGAGAAAACAGAGTGAAACCTAAAAATTAAAACTGTTACTGGCAACGAACGGTTTAACAAGGAAGAACGTAATTTGGTGAGCCAAGTGGGATTGGGGTACTGATCATTACCTGAAAGTGCCATCAAGATTGGGTGAAAAAATGTGTGCTGAGATTACAGGAAAATCGTAGTTTTTTGGAAGCTAGGCAACCCCTTTCCTTGAAAGTGATATGCGCCCTTCTCTGCTTAGGGCTATGTCAATAGGAAACAAAACGTAGAGATAGAACTTGGAACTACTTTATTGTGTCAAGTTTCAAAGAGCTAGCACAAACCGTGTTTGATTTAGAGTTCCAACTACATGTATCCACATAGGAGAAAACAGAGTGAAACCTAAAAATTAAAACTGTTACTGCCAAAGAACGGTTTAACAAGGAACAACGAAATTTGGTGAGCCAAGTGGGATTGGGGTACTGATCATTACCTGAAAGTGTCATCAAGATTGGGTGAAAAAATGTGTGCTGAGATTTCAGGAAACTCATAGTTTTTTGACAGCTTGGCAACCCCTTTCCATGAAAGTGATTTGCGCCAGTCTCTGCTTAGGGCTGCATCAATAGGAAACAAACCATAGAGATAGAACTTGGAACTACTTTATTGTGTCATGTTTCAAAGAGCTAGCACAAACCGTGTTTGATTTAGAGTTCCAACTACATGTATCCATATAGGAGAAAACAGAGTGAAACCTAAAAATTAAAACTGTTATTGCCAACGAACGGTTTAACCTAGAAGAACGAAATATGGTGAGCCAAGTGGGATAAGGGTACTGATCATTACCTGAAAGTGTCATCAAGATTGGGTAAAAAAATGGGTGCTGAGATTTCAGGTAACTCGTAGTTTTTTGGAAGCTTGGCAACCCCTTTCCATTAAAGTGATTTGCGCTGGTCTTCGCTTAGGGCTACATCAATAGGAAACAAACCATAGAGATAGAACTTGGAACTACTTTACTGTGTCAAGTTTCAAAGAACTAGCACAAACCGTGTTTGATTTAGAGTTCCAACTACATGTATCCATATAGGAGAAAACAGAGTGAAACCTAAAAATTTAAACTGTTACTGCCAACGAACGGTTTAACCTAGAAGAACGAAATTTGGTGAGCCAAGTGGGATTAGGGTACTGATCATTACCTGAAAGTGTCATCAAGATTGGGTAAAAAAATGTGTGCTGAGATTACAGGAAAATCGTAGTTTTTTGGAAGCTTGGCAACCCCTTTCCATGAAAGTGATATGCGCCCTTCTCTGCTTAGGGCTATGTCAATAGGAAACAAAACGTAGAGATAGAACTTGGAACTACTTTATTGTGTCAAGTTTCAAAGAGCTAGCACAAACCGTGTTTGATTTAGAGTTCCAACTACATGTATCCACAAAGGAGAAAACAGAGTGAAACCTAAAAATTAAAACTGTTACTGCCAACGAACGGTTTAACAAGGAAGAACGAAATTTGGTGAGCCAAGTGGGATTGGGGTACTGATCATTACCTGAAAGTGTCATCAAGATTGGGTGAAAAAATGTGTGCTGAGATTTCAGGAAACTCATAGTTTTTTGACAGCTTGGCAACCCCTTTCCATGAACGTGATTTGCGCCAGTCTCTGATTAGTGCTACATCAATAGGAAACAAACCATAGAGATAGAACTTGGAACTAATTTATTGTGTCATGTTTCAAAGAGCTAGCACAAACCGTGTTTGATTTAGAGTTCCAACTACATGTATCCATGTAGGAGAAAACAGAGTGAAACCTAAAAATTAAAACTGTTATTGCCAACGAACGGTTTAACCTAGAAGAACGAAATATGGTGAGCCAAGTGGGATAAGGGTACTGATCATTACCTGAAAGTGTCATCAAGATTGGGTAAAAAAATGTGTGCTGAGATTTCAGGTAACTCGTAGTTTTTTGGAAGCTTGGCAACCCCTTTCCATGAAAGTGATTTGCGCTGGTCTTCGCTTAGGGCTACATCAATAGGAAACAAACCATAGAGATAGAACTTGGAACTACTTTACTGTGTCAAGTTTCAAAGAACTAGCACAAACCGTGTTTGATTTAGAGTTCCAACTATATGTATCCATATAGGAGAAAACAGAGTGAAACCTAAAAATTTAAACTGTTACTGCCAACGAACGGTTTAACCTAGAAGAACGAAATTTGGTGAGCCAAGTGGGATTAGGGTACTGATCATTACCTGAAAGTGTCATCAAGATTGGGTAAAAAAATGTGTGCTGAGATTACAGGAAAATCGTAGTTTTTTGGAAGCTTGGCAACCCCTTTCCATGCAAGTGATATGCGCCCTTCTCTGCTTAGGGCTATGTCAATAGGAAACAAAACGTAGAGATAGAACTTGGAACTACTTTATTGTGTCAAGTTTCAAAGAGCTAGCACAAACCGTGTTTGATTTAGAGTTCCAACTACATGTATCCACATAGGAGAAAACAGAGTGAAACCTAAAAATTAAAACTGTTACTGCCAACGAACGGTTTAACCTAGAAGAACGAAATTTGGTGAGCCAACTGGGATTGGGGTAATGATCATTACCTTAAAGTGTCATCAAGAATTGGTGAAAAAATGTGTGCTGAGATTTCAGGAAACTCGTAGTTTTTTCGAAGCTTGGCAACCCCTTTCCATGAAAGTGATTTACGCTGGTCTCTGCTTAGGGCTACATCAATAGGAAACAAACCAAAGAGATAGAACTTCGAACTACGTTATTGTGTCAGGTTTCAAAGAGCTAGCATAAACCGTGCTTGATTTACAGTTCCAACTACATTTATCCATATAGGAGAAAACAGAGTGAAACCTAAAAATTCAAACTGTTACTGCCAACGATTGGATTAACCTAGAAGAACGAAATTTGGTGAGCCAACTGGGATTGGGTACTGATCATTACCTGAAAGTGTCATCAAGATTGGGTGAAAAAATGTGTGCTGAGATTTCAGGAAACTTGTAGTTTTTTGAAAGCTTGGCAACCCCTTTCTGTGAAAGTGATTTGGCCGGTCTCTGCTTAGGGCTACATCAACTGGAAAAAAACCGTAGAGATAGAACTTGGAACTACTTTATTGTGTCAAGTTTCAAAGAGCTAGCACAAACCGTGTTTGATTTAGAGTTCCAACTACATGTATCCACATAGGAGAAAACAGAGTGAAACCTAAAAATTAAAACTGTTACTGCCAACGAAGGGTTTAACGTAGAAGAACGAAATTTGGTGAGCCAACTGGGATTGGGGTACTGATCATTACCTGAAAGAGTCATCAAGATTGGGTGAAAAAATGTGTGCTGAGATTTCAGAAAACTCGTAGTTTTTTGGAAGCTTGACAACCCCTTTCCGTGAAAGTGATTTGTGCCAGTCTCTGCTTAGGGCTACATCAATAGGAAACAAACCATAGAGATAGAACTTGGAACTACGTTATTGTGTCAAATTTCAAAGAGCTAGCACAAACCGTGTTTGATTTAGAGTTCCACTACATGTATCCATATAGGAGAAAACAGAGTGAAACCTAAAAATTAAAACTGTTACTGGCAACGAACGGTTTAACAAGGAAGAACGTAATTTGGTGAGCCAAGTGGGATTGGGGTACTGATCATTACCTGAAAGTGCCATCAAGATTGGGTGAAAAAATGTGTGCTGAGATTACAGGAAAATCGTAGTTTTTTGGAAGCTAGGCAACCCCTTTCCTTGAAAGTGATATGCGCCCTTCTCTGCTTAGGGCTATGTCAATAGGAAACAAAACGTAGAGATAGAACTTGGAACTACTTTATTGTGTCAAGTTTCAAAGAGCTAGCACAAACCGTGTTTGATTTAGAGTTCCAACTACATGTATCCACATAGGAGAAAACAGAGTGAAACCTAAAAATTAAAACTGTTACTGCCAAAGAACGGTTTAACAAGGAACAACGAAATTTGGTGAGCCAAGTGGGATTGGGGTACTGATCATTACCTGAAAGTGTCATCAAGATTGGGTGAAAAAATGTGTGCTGAGATTTCAGGAAACTCATAGTTTTTTGACAGCTTGGCAACCCCTTTCCATGAAAGTGATTTGCGCCAGTCTCTGCTTAGGGCTGCATCAATAGGAAACAAACCATAGAGATAGAACTTGGAACTACTTTATTGTGTCATGTTTCAAAGAGCTAGCACAAACCGTGTTTGATTTAGAGTTCCAACTACATGTATCCATATAGGAGAAAACAGAGTGAAACCTAAAAATTAAAACTGTTATTGCCAACGAACGGTTTAACCTAGAAGAACGAAATATGGTGAGCCAAGTGGGATAAGGGTACTGATCATTACCTGAAAGTGTCATCAAGATTGGGTAAAAAAATGTGTGCTGAGATTTCAGGTAACTCGTAGTTTTTTGGAAGCTTGGCAACCCCTTTCCATTAAAGTGATTTGCGCTGGTCTTCGCTTAGGGCTACATCAATAGGAAACAAACCATAGAGATAGAACTTGGAACTACTTTACTGTGTCAAGTTTCAAAGAACTAGCACAAACCGTGTTTGATTTAGAGTTCCAACTACATGTATCCATATAGGAGAAAACAGAGTGAAACCTAAAAATTTAAACTGTTACTGCCAACGAACGGTTTAACCTAGAAGAACGAAATTTGGTGAGCCAAGTGGGATTAGGGTACTGATCATTACCTGAAAGTGTCATCAAGATTGGGTAAAAAAATGTGTGCTGAGATTACAGGAAAATCGTAGTTTTTTGGAAGCTTGGCAACCCCTTTCCATGAAAGTGATATGCGCCCTTCTCTGCTTAGGGCTATGTCAATAGGAAACAAAACGTAGAGATAGAACTTGGAACTACTTTATTGTGTCAAGTTTCAAAGAGCTAGCACAAACCGTGTTTGATTTAGAGTTCCAACTACATGTATCCACAAAGGAGAAAACAGAGTGAAACCTAAAAATTAAAACTGTTACTGCCAACGAACGGTTTAACAAGGAAGAACGAAATTTGGTGAGCCAAGTGGGATTGGGGTACTGATCATTACCTGAAAGTGTCATCAAGATTGGGTGAAAAAATGTGTGCTGAGATTTCAGGAAACTCATAGTTTTTTGACAGCTTGGCAACCCCTTTCCATGAACGTGATTTGCGCCAGTCTCTGATTAGTGCTACATCAATAGGAAACAAACCATAGAGATAGAACTTGGAACTAATTTATTGTGTCATGTTTCAAAGAGCTAGCACAAACCGTGTTTGATTTAGAGTTCCAACTACATGTATCCATGTAGGAGAAAACAGAGTGAAACCTAAAAATTAAAACTGTTATTGCCAACGAACGGTTTAACCTAGAAGAACGAAATATGGTGAGCCAAGTGGGATAAGGGTACTGATCATTACCTGAAAGTGTCATCAAGATTGGGTAAAAAAATGTGTGCTGAGATTTCAGGTAACTCGTAGTTTTTTGGAAGCTTGGCAACCCCTTTCCATGAAAGTGATTTGCGCTGGTCTTCGCTTAGGGCTACATCAATAGGAAACAAACCATAGAGATAGAACTTGGAACTACTTTACTGTGTCAAGTTTCAAAGAACTAGCACAAACCGTGTTTGATTTAGAGTTCCAACTATATGTATCCATATAGGAGAAAACAGAGTGAAACCTAAAAATTTAAACTGTTACTGCCAACGAACGGTTTAACCTAGAAGAACGAAATTTGGTGAGCCAAGTGGGATTAGGGTACTGATCATTACCTGAAAGTGTCATCAAGATTGGGTAAAAAAATGTGTGCTGAGATTACAGGAAAATCGTAGTTTTTTGGAAGCTTGGCAACCCCTTTCCATGCAAGTGATATGCGCCCTTCTCTGCTTAGGGCTATGTCAATAGGAAACAAAACGTAGAGATAGAACTTGGAACTACTTTATTGTGTCAAGTTTCAAAGAGCTAGCACAAACCGTGTTTGATTTAGAGTTCCAACTACATGTATCCACATAGGAGAAAACAGAGTGAAACCTAAAAATTAAAACTGTTACTGCCAACGAACGGTTTAACCTAGAAGAACGAAATTTGGTGAGCCAACTGGGATTGGGGTAATGATCATTACCTTAAAGTGTCATCAAGAATTGGTGAAAAAATGTGTGCTGAGATTTCAGGAAACTCGTAGTTTTTTCGAAGCTTGGCAACCCCTTTCCATGAAAGTGATTTACGCTGGTCTCTGCTTAGGGCTACATCAATAGGAAACAAACCAAAGAGATAGAACTTCGAACTACGTTATTGTGTCAGGTTTCAAAGAGCTAGCATAAACCGTGCTTGATTTACAGTTCCAACTACATTTATCCATATAGGAGAAAACAGAGTGAAACCTAAAAATTCAAACTGTTACTGCCAACGATTGGATTAACCTAGAAGAACGAAATTTGGTGAGCAAAGTGGGATTGGGGTACTGATCATTACCTGAAAGTGTCATCAAGATTGGTTGAAAAAATGTGTGCTGAGATTTCAGGAAACTCGTAGATTTTTGGAAGCTTGGCAACCCCTTTCCATGAAAGTGATTTGCGCCAGTCTCTGCTTAGGGCTACATCAATAGGAAACAAATCATATAGATAGAACTTGGAACTACTTTATTGTGTCAAGTTTCAAAGAGCTAGCACAAACCGTGTTTGATTTAGAGTTCCAACTACATGTATCCATATAGGAGAAAACAGAGTGAAACCTAAAAATTAAAACTGTTACTGCCAACGAAGGGTTTAACGTAGAAGAACGAAATTTGGTGAGCCAACTGGGATTGGGGTACTGATCATTACCTGAAAGAGTCATCAAGATTGGGTGAAAAAATGTGTGCTGAGATTTCAGGAAACTCGTAGTTTTTTGGAAGCTTGACAACCCCTTTCCGTGAAAGTGATTTGTGCCAGTCTCTGCTTAGGGCTACATCAATAGGAAACAAACCATAGAGATAGAACTTGGAACTACGTTATTGTGTCAAATTTCAAAGAGCTAGCACAAACCGTGTTTGATTTAGAGTTCCACTACATGTATCTATATAGGAGAAAACAGAGTGAAACCTAAAAATTAAAACTGTTACTGCCAACGAACGGTTTAACAAGGAAGAACGAAATTTGGTGAGTCAAGTGGGATTGGGGTACTGATCATTACCTGAAAGTGTCATCAAGATTGGGTGAAAAAATGTGTGCTGAGATTTCAGGAAACTCATAGTTTTTTGGCAGCTTGGCAACCCCTTTCCATGAAAGTGATTTGCGCCAGTCTCTGCTTAGGGCTACATCAATAGGAAACAAACCGTAGAGAGAGAACTTGGAACTACTTTATTGTGTCAAGTTTCAAAGAGCTAGCAGAAACCGTGTTTGATTTAGAGTTCCAACTACATCTATCCATATAGGAGAAAACAGAGTGAAACCTAAAAATTAAAACTGTTACTGCCAACGAACGGTTTAACCTAGAAGAACGAAATTTGGTGATCGTACTGGGATTGGGGTACTGATCATTACCTTAAAGTGTCATCAAGATTGGGTGAAAAAATGTGTGCTGAGATTTCAGGAAACTCGTAGTTTTTTCGAAGCTTGGCAACCCCTTTCCATGAAAGTGATTTACGCCGGTCTCTGCTCAGGGCTACATCAATAGGAAACAAACCATAGAGATATAACTTGGAACTACTTTATTGTGTCAAGTTTCAAAGAGCTAGCACAAACCGTGTTTGATTTAGAGTTCCAACTACATGTATCCATATAGGCGAAAACAGAGTGAAAGCTAAAAATTAAAACTGTTACTGCCAACGAACTGTTTAAATTAGAAGAACGAAATTTGGTGAGCCAAGTGGGATTGGGGTACTGATCATTACCTGAAAGTGTCATCAAGATTGGGTAAAAATATGTGTGCTGAGATTTCAGGAAATTCGTAGTTTTTTGGAAAATTGGCAACCCCTTTCCATGAAAGTGATATGAGCCGTTCTCGGCTTAGTGCTATGTCAATAGGAAACAAACCGTACAGATAGAACTTGGAACTACTTTATTGTGTCAAGTTTCAAAGAACTAGTACAAACCGTGTTTGAATTAGAGTTCCAACTACATGTATCCATATAGGAGAAAACAGAGTGAAACCTAGAAATTAAAACTGTTACTGCCAACGAACTGTTTAACTCAGAAGAACGAAATTTGGTGAGCCAAGTGGGATTGGGGTACTGATCATTACCTGAAAGTGTCATCAAGATTGGGAGAAAAAAGTGTGCGGAGATTTCAAGAAACTCGTAGTTTTTTGGAAGCTTGGCAACCCCTTTCCGTGAAAGTGATTTGCGCTAGACTCTGCTTAGGGCTACATCAATAGGAAAGAAACCATAGAGATAGAACTTGGAACTACTTTATTTTGTCAAGTTTCAAAGAGTTAGCAGAAACCGTGTTTGATTTAGAGTTCCAACTACATGTATCCATATAGGAGAAAACAGAGTGAAACCTAAAAATTTAAACTGTTACTGTCAACGAACGGTTTAACCTAGAAGAACGAAATTTGGTGAGCCAAGTGGGATTAGGGTACTGATCATTACCTGAAAGAGTCATCAAGATTGGGTAAAAAAATGTGTGCCGAGATTTCAAGAAAATCGTCGTTTTTTGGAAGCTTGGCAACCCCTTTCCATGAAAGTGATATGCGCCGTTCTCTGCTTAGTGCTATGTCAATAGGAAACAAACTATAGAGATAGAACTTGGAACTACTTTATTGTGTCAAGTTTCAAAGAGCTAGCACAAACCGTGTTTGATTTAGAGTTCCAACTACATGTATCCACATAGGAGAAAACAGAGTGAAACATAAAAATTTAAACTGTTACTGCCACCGAACGGTTTAACCTAGAAGAACGAAATTTGCTGAGCCAAGTGGATTTGGGGTACTGATCATTACCTGAAAGTGTCATCATTATTGGGTGAAAAAATGTGTGCTGAGATTTCAGGAAACTCGTAGTTTTTTCGAAGCTTGGCAACCCCTTTCCATGAAAATGATTTACGCCGGTCTCTGCTTAGGGCTACATCAATAGGAAACAAACCATAGAGATAGAACTTGGAACTACTTTATTGTGTCAAGTTTCAAAGTGATAGCACAAACCGTGTTTGATTTAGAGTTCCAACTACATGTATCCATATAGGAGAAAACAGAGTGAAACCAAAAAATTAAAACTGTTACTGCCACGAACGGTTTAACCTAGAACGAAATTTGGTGAGCCAAGTGGGATTGGGGTACTGATCGTTTCCTGAAAGTGTCATCAAGATTGGGTGAAAAAATGTGTGCTGAGATTTCAGGAAACTCGTAATTTTTTGGAAGCTTGGCAACCCCTTTCCATGAAAGGGATTTGCGCCGGTCTCTCCTTAGGGCAACATCAATAGGAAACAAACCATAGAGAAAGAACTTGGAACTACTTTATTGTGGCAAATTTCAAAGAGCTAGCACAAACCATGTTCGATTTAGAGATCCAACTACATGTATGCATATAGGAGAAAACAGAGTGAAACCTAAAAATTACAACTGTTATTGCCAACGAACGGTTTAACCTAGAAGAACGAAATTTGGTGAGCCAAGTGGGATTGGGGTACTGATCATTACCTGAAAGTGTCATCAACATTGGGTAAAAAAATGTGTGCTGATATTTCAGGAAACTCATAGTTTTTTGGAAGCTTGGCAACCCCTTTCCATGAAAGTGATATGCGCCGTTCTCTGCTTAGTTCTATGTCAATAGGAAACAAACCATAGAGATAGAACATGGAACTATTTTATTGTGTCAAGTTTCAAAGAGCTAGCACAAACCGTGTTTGATTTAGAGTTCCACCTACATGTATCCACATAGGAGAAAACAGAGTGAAACCTAAAAATTAAAACTGTTACTGCAAACGAACGGTTTAACCTAGAGGAACGAAATTTGTTGAGCCAACTGGGATTGGCGTACTGATCATTACCTGAAAGTGTCATCAAGATTGGGTGAAAAAATGTGTTCTGAGATTTCAGGAAACTGGTAGTTTTTTGGAAGCTTGGCAACCCCTTTTCATGAAAGTGATTTGCGCCGGTCCCTATTTAGGGCTACGTCAATACGAAACAAACCGTAGAGATAGAACTTGGAACTACTTTATTGTGTCAAGTTTCAAAGAGCTAGCACAAACCGTGTTTGATTTAGAGTTCCAACTACATGTATCCATATAGGAGAAAACAGAGTGAAACCTAAAAATTTAAACTGTTACTGCCAACGAACGGTTTTACCTAGAAGAACGAAATTTGGTGAGCCATGTGGGATTGTGGAACTGATCATTACCTGAAAGTGTCATCAAGATTGGGTGAAAAAATGTGTGCTGAGATTTCAGGAAACTCGTAGTTTTTTGGAAGCTTGGCAAACCCTTTCCATGAAAGTGATTTGTGCCGGCCTCTGCTAGGGCTACATCAATAGGAAACAAACTATAGAGATTGAACTTGGAACCACTTTATTTTGTAAAGTTTCAAAGAGCTAGCACAAACCGTTTTTGATTTAGAGATCCAACTACATGTATCCATATAGGAGAAAACAGAGTGAAACCTAAAAATTAAAACTGTTACTGCCAACGAACGGTTTAACCTAGAAGAAAGCAACTTGGTGAGCCAAGTAGGATTGGGGTTCTGATCATTACCTGAAAGTGTCATCAAGATTGGGAGAAAAAATGTGTGCTGAGATTTCAGGAAACTCGTAGTTTTTTGGAAGATTCACAACCCCTATACGTGAAAGTGATTTGTGCCAGTCTCTGCTTAGTGCTACATCAATAGGGAACAAACCATAGAGATAGAACTTGGAACTACGTTATTGTGTCAAGTTTCAAAGAGCTAGCACAAACCGTGTTTGATTTAGAGTTCCACTACAAGTATCCATATAGGAGAAAACAGAGTGAAACCTAAAAATTAAAACTGATACTGCCAACGAACGGTTTAACAAGGAAGAACAAAATTTGGTGAGCCAAGTGGGATTGGGGTACTGATCATTACCTGAAAGTGTCATCAAGATTGGGTGAAAAAATGTGTGCTGAGATTTCAGGAAACTCGTAGTTTTTTGGAAGCTTGGCAACCCCTTTCCGTGAAAGTGATTTGTGCCAGTCTCTGCTTAGGGCTACATCAATAGGAAACAAACCATAGAGATAGAACTTGGAACTACGTTATTGTGTCAAAATTCAAAGAGCTAGCACAAACCGTGTTTGATTTAGAGTTCCACTACATGTATCCATATAGGAGAAAACAGAGTGAAACCTAAAAATTAAAACTGTTACTGCCAACGAACGGTTTAACAAGGAAGAACGAAATTTGGTGAGCCAAGTGGGATTGGGGTACTGATCATTACCTGAAAGTGTCATCAAGATTGGGTGAAAAAATGTGTGCTGTGATTTCAGGAAACTCATAGTTATTTGGCAGCTTGGCAACCCCTTTCCATGAAAGTGATTTGCGCAAGTCTCTGCTTAGGTCTACATCAATAGGAAACAAACCATAGAGAGAGAACTTGGAACTACTTTATTGTGTCAAGTTTCAAAGAGCTAGCACAAACCGTGTTTGATTTAGAGTTCCAACTACATCTATCCATATAGGAGAAAACAGAGTGAAACCTAAAAATTAAATCTGTTACTGCCAACGAACGGTTTAACCTAAAAGAACGAAATTTGGTGAGCCAAGTGGGATTGGGGTACTGATCATTACCTGAAAGTGTCATCAAGATTGGGTGAAAAAATGTGTAGTGAGATTTCAGGAAACTCGTAGTTTTTTGGAAGCTTGGCAACCCCTTTCCATGAAAGGGATTTGCACTGGTCTCTGCTTAGGGCTACATCAATAGGAAACAAACCATAGAGATAGAACTTGGAACTACTTTATTGTGTCAAGTTTCAAAGAGCTAGCACAAACCGTGTTTGATTTAGAGTTCCAACTACATGTCTCCATATAGGAGAAAACAGAGTGAAACTTAAAAATTAAAACTGGTACTGCCAACGAACGGTTTAACCTAGAAGAATGAAATTTGGAGAGCCAAGTGGGATTGGGGTACTGATCATTACCTGAAAGTGTCATCAAGATTGGGTGAAAAAATGTGTGCTGAGATTTCAGGAAACTCGTAGTTTTTTGGAAGCTTGGCAACCCCTTTCCATGAAAGTGATTTGCGCCAGTCTCTGCTTAGGTCTACATCAATAGGAAACAAACCATAGAGATAGAACTTGGAACTACTTTACTGTGTCAAGTTGCAAAGAGCTAGCACAAACAGTGTTTGATTTAGAGTTCCAACTATATGTATCCATATAGGAGAAAACAGAGTGAAACCTAAAAATTTAAACTGTTACTGCCAACGAACAGTTTAACAAGGAAGAACGAAATTTGGTGAGCCAAGTGGGATTGGGGTACTGATCATTACCTGAAAGTGTCATCAAGATTGGGTGAAAAAATGTGTGCTGAGATTTCAGGAAACTCATAGTTTTTTGGCAGCTTGGCAACCCCTTTCAATGAAAGTGATTTGCGCCAGTCTCTGCTTATGGCTACATCAATAGGAAACAAACCATAGAGAGAGAACTTGGAACTACTTTATTGTGTCAAGTTTCAAAGAGCTAGCACAAACCGTGTTTGATTTAGAGTTCCAACTACATCTATCCATATAGGAGAAAACAGAGTGAAACCTAAAAATTAAATCTGTTACTGCCAACGAACGGTTTAACCTAAAAGAACGAAATTTGGTGAGCAAAGTGGGATTGGGGTACTGATCATTACCTGAAAGTGTCATCAAGATTGGGTGAAAAAATGTGTAGTGAGATTTCAGGAAACTCGTAGTTTTTTGGAAGCTTGGCAACCCCTTTCCATGAAAGGGATTTGCACTGGTCTCTGCTTAGGGCTACATCAATAGGAAACAAACCATAGAGATAGAACTTGGAACTACTTTATTGTGTCAAGTTTCAAAGAGCTAGCACAAACCGTGTTTGATTTAGAGTTCCAACTACATGTATCCATATAGGAGAAAACAGAGTGAAACTTAAAAATTAAAACTGGTACTGCCAACGAACGGTTTAACCTAGAAGAATGAAATTTGGTGAGCCAAGTGGGATTGGGGTACTGATCATTACCTGAAAGTGTCATCAAGATTGGGTGAAAAAATGTGGGCTGAGATTTCAGGAAACTCGTAGTTTTTTGGAAGCTTGGCAACCCCTTTCCATGAAAGTGATTTGCGCCAGTCTCTGCTTAGGTCTACATCAATAGGAAACAAACCATAGAGATAGAACTTGGAACTACTTTACTGTGTCAAGTTTCAAAGAGCTAGCACAAACAGTGTTTGATTTAGAGTTCCAACTATATGTATCCATATAGGAGAAAACAGAGTGAAACCTAAAAATTTAAACTGTTACTGCCAACGAACAGTTTAACAAGGAAGAACGAAATTTGGTGAGCCAAGTGGGATTGGGGTACTGATCATTACCTGAAAGTGTCATCAAGATTGGGTGAAAAAATGTGTGCTGAGATTTCAGGAAACTCATAGTTTTTTGGCAGCTTGGCAACCCCTTTCAATGAAAGTGATTTGCGCCAGTCTCTGCTTAGGGCTACATCAATAGGAAACAAACCATAGAGAGAGAACTTGGAACTACTTTATTGTGTCAAGTTTCAAAGAGCTAGCACAAACCGTGTTTGATTTAGAGTTCCAACTACATGTATCCATATAGGAGAAAACAGAGTGAAACCTAAAAATTAAAACTGTTTCTGCCAACGAACGGTTTAACCTAGAAGAACGAAATTTGGTGAGCCAAGTGGGATTAGGGTACTGATCATTACCTGAAAGTGTCATCAAGATTGGGTAAAAAAATGTGTGCTGAGATTTCAGGTAACTCGTATTTTTTTGGAAGCTTGGCAACCCCTTTCCATGAAAGTGATTTACGCTGGTCTTCGCTTAGGGCTACATCAATAGGAAACAAACCATAGAGATAGAACTTGGAACTACTTTATTGTGTCATGTTTCAAAGAGCTAGCACAAACCGTGTTTGATTTAGAGTTCCAACTACATGTATCCATATAGGAGAAAACAGAGTGAAACCTAAAAATTAAAACTGTTTCTGCCAACGAACGGTTTTACCTAGAAGAACGAAATTTGGTGAGCCAAGTGGGATTGGGGTACTGATCATTACCTGAAAGTCTCATCAAGATTGGGTGAAAAAATGTGTGCTGAGATTTCAGGAAACTCGTAGTTTTTTGGAAGCTTGGCAACCCCTTTCCATGCAAGTGATTTGTGCAAGTCTCTGCTTAGGGCTACATCAATAGGAAAAAAACCGTAGAGATAGAACTTGGAACTACTTTATTGTGTCAAGTTTCAAAGAGCTAGCACAAACCGTGTTTGATTTAGAGTTCCAACTACATGTATCCATATAGGAGAAAACAGAGTGAAACCTAAATATTCAAACTGTTACTGCCATCGAAATGTTTAACCTATAAGAATGAAATTTGGTCTACCAAGTGGTATTGGGGTACTGATCATTACCTGAAAGTGTCATCAAGATTGGGTGAAAAAATGTGTGCTGAGATTTAAGGAAACTCGTAGTTTTTTGGAAGCTTGGCAAACCCTTTCCATGAAAGTGATTTGTGCCGGCCTCTGCTAGGGCTACATCAATAGGAAACAAACTATAGAGATTGAACTTGGAACCACTTTATTTTGTAAAGTTTCAAAGAGCTAGCACAAACCGTTTTTGATTTAGAGTTCCAACTACATGTATCCATATAGGAGAAAACAGAGTGAAACCTAAAAATTAAAACTGTTACTGCCAATGAACGGTTTAACCTAGAAGAACGAAACTTGGTGAGCCAAGTGGGATTGGGGTTCTGATCATTACCTGAAAGTGTCATCAAGATTGGGTGATAAAACGTGTGCTGAGACTTCTGAAAACTCGTAGTTTTTTGGAAGCTTGGCAACCCCTTTTCATGAAAGTGATTTGCGCAGGTCTCTGCTTAGGGCTACATCAATAGGAAAGAAACCGTACAGAGAGAAATCGGTACTACTTTATTGTGTCAAGTTTCAAAGAGCTAGCACAAACCATGTTTGATTTATACTTCCAACTATATGTATCCATATAGGAGAAAACAGAGTGAAACCTAAAAATTAAAACTGTTACTGCCAACGAACGGTTTAACCTAGAAGAACGAAATTTGGTGAGCCAACTGGGATTGGGGTTCTGATCATTACCTGAAAGTGTCATCAAGATTGGGTGATAAAACGTGTGCTGAGACTTCTGAAAACTCGTAGTTTTTTGGAAGCTTGGCAACCCCTTTTCATGAAAGTGATTTGCGCAGGTCTCTGCTTAGGGCTACATCAATAGGAAACAAACCGTACAGAGAGAACTCGGTACTACTTTATTGTGTCAAGTTTCAAAGAGCTAGCACAAACCATGTTTGATTTAGAGTTCCAACTATATGTATCCATATAGGAGAAAACAGAGTGAAACCTAAAAATTAAAACTGTTACTGCCAACGAACGGTTTAACCTAGAAGAACGAAATTTGGTGAGCCAACTGGGATTGGGTACTGATCATTACCTGAAAGTGTCATCAAGATTGGGTGAAAAAATGTGTGCTGAGATTTCAGGAAACTTGTAGTTTTTTGAAAGCTTGGCAACCCCTTTCCATGAAAGTGATTTGGCCGGTCTCTGCTTAGGGCTACATCAACTGGAAAAAAACCGTAGAGATAGAACTTGGAACTACTTTATTGTGTCAAGTTTCAAAGAGCTAGCACAAACCGTGTTTGATTTAGAGTTCCAACTACATGTATCCACATAGGAGAAAACAGAGTGAAACATAAAAATTTAAACTGTTACTGCCACCGAACGGTTTAACCTAGAAGAACGAATTTTGGTGAGCCAACTTGGATTGGGGTACTGATCATTAACTTAAAGTGTCATCAAGATTGGGTGAAAAAATGTGTGCTGAGATTTCAGGAAACTCGTAGTTTTTTCGAAGCTTGGCAACCCCTTTCCATGAAAGTGATTTACGCCGGTCTCTGCTTAGGGCTACATCAATAGGGAACAAACCATAGAGATAGAACTTGGAACTACTTTATTGTGTCAAGTTTCAAAGAGCTAGCACAAACCGTGTTTGATTTAGAGTTCCAACTACATGTATCCACATAGGAGAAAACAGAGTGAAACCTAAAAATTAAAACTGTTACTGCCAACGAAGGGTTTAACGTAGAAGAACGAAATTTGGTGAGCCAACTGGGATTGGGGTACTGATCATTACCTGAAAGAGTCATCAAGATTGGGTGAAAAAATGTGTGCTGAGATTTCAGGAAACTCGTAGTTTTTTGGAAGCTTGACAACCCCTTTCCGTGAAAGTGATTTGTGCCAGTCTCTGCTTAGGGCTACATCAATAGGAAACAAACCATAGAGATAGAACTTGGAACTACGTTATTGTGTCAAATTTCAAAGAGCTAGCACAAACCGTGTTAGATTTAGAGTTCCACTACATGTATCCATATAGGAGAAAACAGAGTGAAACCTAAAAATTAAATCTGTTACTGGCAACGAACGGTTTAACAAGGAAGAACGTAATTTGGTGAGCCAAGTGGGATTGGGGTACTGATCATTACCTGAAAGTGTCATCAAGATTGGGTGAAAAAATGTGTGCTGAGATTTCAGGAAACTCATAGTTTTTTGGCAGCTTGGCAACCCCTTTCCATGAAAGTGATTTGCGCCAGTCTCTGCTTAGGGCTACATCAATAGGAAACAAACCATAGAGATAGAACTTGGAACTACTTTATTGTGTCATGTTTCAAAGAGCTAGCACAAACCGTGTTTGATTTAGAGTTCCACTACATGTATCCATATAGGAGAAAACAGAGTGAAACCTAAAAATTAAAACTGTTATTGCCAACGAACGGTTTAACCTAGAAGAACGAAATATGGTGAGCCAAGTGGGATTAGGGTACTGATCATTACCTGAAAGTGTCATCAAGATTGGGTAAAAAAATGTGTGCTGAGATTTCAGGTAACTCGTAGTTTTTTGGAAGCTTGGCAACCCCTTTCCATTAAAGTGATTTGCGCTGGTCTTCGCTTAGGGCTACATCAATAGGAAACAAACCATAGAGATAGAACTTGGAACTACTTTACTGTGTCAAGTTTCAAAGAACTAGCACAAACCGTGTTTGATTTAGAGTTCCAACTATATGTATCCATATAGGAGAAAACAGAGTGAAACCTAAAAATTTAAACTGTTACTGCCAACGAACGGTTTAACCTAGAAGAACGAAATTTGGTGAGCCAAGTGGGATTAGGGTACTGATCATTACCTGAAAGTGTCATCAAGATTGGGTAAAAAAATGTGTGCTGAGATTACAGGAAAATCGTAGTTTTTTGGAAGCTAGGCAACCCCTTTCCATGAAAGTGATATGCGCCCTTCTCTGCTTAGGGCTATGTCAATAGGAAACAAAACGTAGAGATAGAACTTGGAACTACTTTATTGTGTCAAGTTTCAAAGAGCTAGCACAAACCGTGTTTGATTTAGAGTTCCAACTACATGTATCCACATAGGAGAAAACAGAGTGAAACCTAAAAATTAAAACTGTTACTGCCAACGAACGGTTTAACAAGGAAGAACGAAATTTGGTGAGCCAAGTGGGATTGGGGTACTGATCATTACCTGAAAGTGTCATCAAGATTGGGTGAAAAAATGTGTGCTGAGATTTCAGGAAACTCATAGTTTTTTGACAGCTTGGCAACCCCTTTCCATGAAAGTGATTTGCGCCAGTCTCTGCTTAGTGCTACATCAATAGGAAACAAACCATAGAGATAGAACTTGGAACTACTTTATTGTGTCATGTTTCAAAGAGCTAGCACAAACCGTGTTTGATTTAGAGTTCCAACTACATGTATCCATATAGGAGAAAACAGAGTGAAACCTAAAAATTAAAACTGTTATTGCCAACGAACGGTTTAACCTAGAAGAACGAAATATGGTGAGCCAAGTGGGATAAGGGTACTGATCATTACCTGAAAGTGTCATCAAGATTGGGTAAAAAAATGTGTGCTGAGATTTCAGGTAACTCGTAGTTTTTTGGAAGCTTGGCAACCCCTTTCCATGAAAGTGATTCGCGCTGGTCTTCGCTTAGGGCTACATCAATAGGAAACAAACCATAGAGATAGAACTTGGAAATACTTTACTGTGTCAAGTTTCAAAGAACTAGCACAAACCGTGTTTGATTTAGAGTTCCAACTATATGTATCCATATAGGAGAAAACAGAGTGAAACCTAAAAATTTAAACTGTTACTGCCAACGAACGGTTTAACCTAGAAGAACGAAATTTGGTGAGCCAAGTGGGATTAGGGTACTGATCATTACCTGAAAGTGTCATCAAGATTGGGTAAAAAAATGTGTGCTGAGATTACAGGAAAATCGTAGTTTTTTGGAAGCTTGGCAACCCCTTTCCATGAAAGTGATATGCGCCCTTCTCTGCTTAGGGCTATGTCAATAGGAAACAAAACGTAGAGATAGAACTTGGAACTACTTTATTGTGTCAAGTTTCAAAGAGCTAGCACAAACCGTGTTTGATTTAGAGTTCCAACTACATGTATCCACATAGGAGAAAACAGAGTGAAACCTAAAAATTAAAACTGTTACTGCCAACGAACGGTTTAACCTAGAAGAACGAAATTTGGTGAGCCAACTGGGATTGGGGTACTGATCATTACCTTAAAGTGTCATCAAGAATTGGTGAAAAAATGTGTGCTGAGATTTCAGGAAACTCGTAGTTTTTTCGAAGCTTGGCAACCCCTTTCCATTAAAGTGATTTACGCTGGTCTCTGCTTAGGGCTACATCAATAGGAAACAAACCAAAGAGATAGAACTTCGAACTACGTTATTGTGTCAGGTTTCAAAGAGCTAGCATAAACCGTGCTTGATTTACAGTTCCAACTACATTTATCCATATAGGAGAAAACAGAGTGAAACCTAAAAATTCAAACTGTTACTGCCAACGAATGGATTAACCTAGAAGAACGAAATTTGGTGAGCCAAGTGGGATTGGGGTACTGATCATTACCTGAAAGTGTCATCAAGATTGGTTGAAAAAATGTGTGCTGAGATTTCAGGAAACTCGTAGATTTTTGGAAGCTTTTCAACCCCTTTCCATGAAAGTGATTTGTGCCAGTCTCTGCTTAGGGCTACATCAATAGGAAACAAATCATAGAGATAGAACTTGGAACTACTTTATTGTGTCAAGTTTCAAAGAACTAGCACAAACCGTGTTTGATTTAGAGTTCCAACTACATCTATCCATATAGGAGAAAACAGAGTGAAACCTAAAAATTAAAACTGTTACTGCCAACGAACGGTTTAACCTAAAAGAACGAAATTTGGTGAGCCAAGTGGGATTGGGGTACTGATCATTACCTGAAAGTGTCATCAAGATTGGGTGAAAAAATGTGTAGTGAGATATCAGGAAACTCGTAGTTTTTTGGAAGCTTGGCAACCCTTTTCCATGAAAGGGATTTGCGCAGGTCTCTGCTTAGGGCTACATCAATAGGAAACAAACCATAGAGAAAGAACTTGGAACTACTTTATTGTGTCAAGTTTCAAAGAGCTAGCACAAACCGTGTTTGATTTAGAGTTCCAACTACATGTATCCATATAGGAGAAAACAGAGTGAAACCTAAAAATTAAAACTGGTACTGCCAACGAATGGTTTAACCTAGAAGAATGAAATTTGGTGAGCCAAGTGGGATTGGGGTATTGATCATTACCTGAAAGTGTCATCAAGATTGGGTGAAAAAATGTGTGCTGAGATTTCAGGAAACTCGTAGTTTTTTGGAAGCTTGGCAACCCCTTTTCATGAAAGTGATTTGCGCCGGTCTCTGCTTAGGGCTACATCAATAGGAAACAAACCATAGAGATAGTACTTGGAACTACTTTATTGTGTCAAGTTTCAAAGAGCTAGCACAAACCGTGTTTGATTTAGAGTTCCAACTACATGTATCCATATGGGAGAAAACAGAGTGAAACCTAAAAATTAAAACTGTTACTGCCATCGAAGGGTTTAACGTAGAAGAACGAAATTTGGTGAGCCAACTGGGATTGGGGTACTGATCATTACCTGAAAGAGTCATCAAGATTGGGTGAAAAAATGTGTGCTGAGATTTCAGGAAACTCGTAGTTTTTTGGAAGCTTGACAACCCCTTTCCGTGAAAGTGATTTGTGCCAGTCTCTGCTTAGGGCTACATCAATAGGAAACAAACCATAGAGATAGAACTTGGAACTACGTTATTGTGTCAAATTTCGAAGAGCTAGCACAAACCGTGTTTGATTTAGAGTTCCACTACATGTATCTATATAGGAGAAAACAGAGTGAAACCTAAAAATTAAAACTGTTACTGCCAACGAACGGTTTAACAAGGAAGAACGAAATTTGGTGAGCCAAGTGGGATTGGGGTACTGATCGTTTCCTGAAAGTGTCATCAAGATTGGGTGAAAAAATGTGTGCTGAGATTTCAGGAAACTCGTAATTTTTTGGAAGCTTGGCAACCCCTTTCCATGAAAGGGATTTGCGCCGGTCTCTCCTTAGGGCTACATCAATAGGAAACAAACCATAGAGAAAGAACTTGGAACTACTTTATTGTGGCAAATTTCAAAGAGCTAGCACAAACCATGTTCGATTTAGAGATCCAACTACATGTATGCATATAGGAGAAAACAGAGTGAAACCTAAAAATTACAACTGTTATTGCCAACGAACGGTTTAACCTAGAAGAACGAAATTTGGTGAGCCAAGTGGGATTGGGGTACTGATCATTACCTGAAAGTGTCATCAACATTGGGTAAAAAAATGTGTGCTGATATTTCAGGAAACTCATAGTTTTTTGGAAGCTTGGCAACCCCTTTCCATGAAAGTGATATGCGCCGTTCTCTGCTTAGTTCTATGTCAATAGGAAACAAACCATAGAGATAGAACATGGAACTACTTTATTGTGTCAAGTTTCAAAGAGCTAGCACAAACCGTGTTTGATTTAGAGTTCCACCTACATGTATCCACATAGGAGAAAACAGAGTGAAACCTAAAAATTAAAACTGTTACTGCAAACGAACGGTTTAACCTAGAGGAACGAAATTTGTTGAGCCAACTGGGATTGGCGTACTGATCATTACCTGAAAGTGTCATCAAGATTGGGTGAAAAAATGTGTGCTGAGATTTCAGGAAACTGGTAGTTTTTTGGAAGCTTGGCAACCCCTTTTCATGAAAGTGATTTGCGCCGGTCCCTATTTAGGGCTACGTCAATACGAAACAAACCGTAGAGATAGAACTTGGAACTACTTTATTGTGTCAAGTTTCAAAGAGCTAGCACAAACCGTGTTTGATTTAGAGTTCCAACTACATGTATCCATATAGGAGAAAACAGAGTGAAACGTAAAAATTTAAACTGTTACTGCCAACGAACGGTTTTACCTAGAAGAACGAAATTTGGTGAGCCATGTGGGATTGTGGAACTGATCATTACCTGAAAGTGTCATCAAGATTGGGTGAAAAAATGTGTGCTGAGATTTCAGGAAACTCGTAGTTTTTTGGAAGCTTGGCAAACCCTTTCCATGAAAGTGATTTGTGCCGGCCTCTGCTAGGGCTACATCAATAGGAAACAAACTATAGAGATTGAACTTGGAACCACTTTATTTTGTAAAGTTTCAAAGAGCTAGCACAAACCGTTTTTGATTTAGAGATCCAACTACATGTATCCATATAGGAGAAAACAGAGTGAAACCTAAAAATTAAAACTGTTACTGCCAACGAACGGTTTAACCTAGAAGCAAGCAACTTGGTGAGCCAAGTAGGATTGGGGTTCTGATCATTACCTGAAAGTGTCATCAAGATTGGGAGAAAAAATGTGTGCTGAGATTTCAGGAAACTCGTAGTTTTTTGGAAGATTCACAACCCCTATACGTGAAAGTGATTTGTGCCAGTCTCTGCTTAGGGCTACATCAATAGGGAACAAACCATAGAGATAGAACTTGGAACTACGTTATTGTGTCAAGTTTCAAAGAGCTAGCACAAACCGTGTTTGATTTAGAGTTCCACTACAAGTATCCATATAGGAGAAAACAGAGTGAAACCTAAAAATTAAAACTGATACTGCCAACGAACGGTTTAACAAGGAAGAACGAAATTTGGTGAGCCAAGTGGGATTGGGGTACTGATCATTACCTGAAAGTGTCATCAAGATTGGGTGAAAAAATGTGTGCTGAGATTTCAGGAAACTCGTAGTTTTTTGGAAGCTTGGCAACCCCTTTCCGTGAAAGTGATTTGTGCCAGTCTCTGCTTAGGGCTACATCAATAGGAAACAAACCATAGAGATAGAACTTGGAACTACGTTATTGTGTCAAATTTCAAAGAGCTAGCACAAACCGTGTTTGATTTAGAGTTCCACTACATGTATCCATATAGGAGAAAACAGAGTGAAACCTAAAAATTAAAACTGTTACTGCCAACGAACGGTTGAACAAGGAAGAACGAAATTTGGTGAGCCAAGTGGGATTGGGGTACTGATCATTACCTGAAAGTGTCATCAAGATTGGGTGAAAAAATGTGTGCTGTGATTTCAGGAAACTCATAGTTATTTGGCAGCTTGGCAACCCCTTTCCATGAAAGTGATTTGCGCCAGTCTCTGCTTAGGGCTACATCAATAGGAAACAAACCATAGAGAGAGAACTTGGAACTACTTTATTGTGTCAAGTTTCAAAGAGCTAGCACAAACCGTGTTTGATTTAGAGTTCCAACTACATCTATCCATATAGGAGAAAACAGAGTGAAACCTAAAAATTAAATCTGTTACTGCCAACGAACGGTTTAACCTAAAAGAACGAAATTTGGTGAGCCAAGTGGGATTGGGGTACTGATCATTACCTGAAAGTGTCATCAAGATTGGGTGAAAAAATGTGTAGTGAGATTTCAGGAAACTCGTAGTTTTTTGGAAGCTTGGCAACCCCTTTCCATGAAAGGGATTTGCACTGGTCTCTGCTTAGGGCTACATCAATAGGAAACAAACCATAGAGATAGAACTTGGAACTACTTTATTGTGTCAAGTTTCAAAGAGCTAGCACAAACCGTGTTTGATTTAGAGTTCCAACTACATGTATCCATATAGGAGAAAACAGAGTGAAACTTAAAAATTAAAACTGGTACTGCCAACGAACGGTTTAACCTAGAAGAATGAAATTTGGTGAGCCAAGTGGGATTGGGGTACTGATCATTACCTGAAAGTGTCATCAAGATTGGGTGAAAAAATGTGTGCTGAGATTTCAGGAAACTCGTAGTTTTTTGGAAGCTTGGCAACCCCTTTCCATGAAAGTGATTTGCGCCAGTCTCTGCTTAGGTCTACATCAATAGGAAACAAACCATAGAGATAGAACTTGGAACTACTTTACTGTGTCAAGTTTCAAAGTGCTAGCACAAACAGTGTTTGATTTAGAGTTCCAACTATATGTATCCATATAGGAGAAAACAGAGTGAAACCTAAAAATTTAAACTGTTACTGCCAACGAACAGTTTAACAAGGAAGAACGAAATTTGGTGAGCCAAGTGGGATTGGGGTACTGATCATTACCTGAAAGTGTCATCAAGATTGGGTGAAAAAATGTGTGCTGAGATTTCAGGAAACTCATAGTTTTTTGGCAGCTTGGCAACCCCTTTCAATGAAAGTGATTTGCGCCAGTCTCTGCTTAGGGCTACATCAATAGGAAACAAACCATAGAGAGAGAACTTGGAACTACTTTATTGTGTCAAGTTTCAAAGAGCTAGCACAAACCGTGTTTGATTTAGAGTTCCAACTACATCTATCCATATAGGAGAAAACAGAGTGAAACCTAAAAATTAAATCTGTTACTGCCAACGAACGGTTTAACCTAAAAGAACGAAATTTGGTGAGCCAAGTGGGATTGGGGTACTGATCATTACCTGAAAGTGTCATCAAGATTGGGTGAAAAAATGTGTAGTGAGATTTCAGGAAACTCGTAGTTTTTTGGAAGCTTGGCAACCCCTTTCCATGAAAGGGATTTGCACTGGTCTCTGCTTAGGGCTACATCAATAGGAAACAAACCATAGAGATAGAACTTGGAACTACTTTATTGTGTCAAGTTTCAAAGAGCTAGCACAAACCGTGTTTGATTTAGAGTTCCAACTACATGTATCCATATAGGAGAAAACAGAGTGAAACTTAAAAATTAAAACTGGTACTGCCAACGAACGGTTTAACCTAGAAGAATGAAATTTGGTGAGCCAAGTGGGATTGGGGTACTGATCATTACCTGAAAGTGTCATCAAGATTGGGTGAAAAAATGTGTGCTGAGATTTCAGGAAACTCGTAGTTTTTTGGAAGCTTGGCAACCCCTTTCCATGAAAGTGATTTGCGCCCGTCTCTGCTTAGGTCTACATCAATAGGAAACAAACCATAGAGATAGAACTTGGAACTACTTTACTGTGTCAAGTTTCAAAGAGCTAGCACAAACAGTGTTTGATTTAGAGTTCCAACTATATGTATCCATATAGGAGAAAACAGAGTGAAACCTAAAAATTTAAACTGTTACTGCCAACGAACAGTTTAACAAGGAAGAACGAAATTTGGTGAGCCAAGTGGGATTGGGGTACTGATCATTACCTGAAAGTGTCATCAAGATTGGGTGAAAAAATGTGTGCTGAGATTTCAGGAAACTCATAGTTTTTTGGCAGCTTGGCAACCCCTTTCAATGAAAGTGATTTGCGCCAGTCTCTGCTTAGGGCTACATCAATAGGAAAGAAACCATAGAGAGAGAACTTGGAACTACTTTATTGTGTCAAGTTTCAAAGAGCTAGCACAAACCGTGTTTGATTTAGAGTTCCAACTACATGTATCCATATAGGAGAAAACAGAGTGAAACCTAAAAATTAAAACTGTTTCTGCCAACGAACGGTTTAACCTAGAAGAACGAAATTTGGTGAGCCAAGTGGAATAGGGTACTGATCATTACCTGAAAGTGTCATCAAGATTGGGTAAAAAAATGTGTGCTGAGATTTCAGGTAACTCGTATTTTTTTGGAAGCTTGGCAACCCCTTTCCATGAAAGTGATTTACGCTGGTCTTCGCTTAGGGCTACATCAATAGGAAACAAACCATAGAGATAGAACTTGGAACTACTTTATTGTGTCATGTTTCAAAGAGCTAGCACAAACCGTGTTTGATTTAGAGTTCCAACTACATGTATCCATATAGGAGAAAACAGAGTGAAACCTAAAAATTAAAACTGTTTCTGCCAACGAACGGTTTTACCTAGAAGAACGAAATTTGGTGAGCCAAGTGGGATTGGGGTACTGATCATTACCTGAAAGTCTCATCAAGATTGGGTGAAAAAATGTGTGCTGAGATTTCAGGAAACTCGTAGTTTTTTGGAAGCTTGGCAACCCCTTTCCATGCAAGTGATTTGTGCAAGTCTCTGCTTAGGGCTACATCAATAGGAAAAAAACCGTAGAGATAGAACTTGGAACTACTTTATTGTGTCAAGTTTCAAAGAGCTAGCACAAACCGTGTTTGATTTAGAGTTCCAACTACATGTATCCATATAGGAGAAAACAGAGTGAAACCTAAATATTCAAACTGTTACTGCCATCGAAATGTTTAACCTATAAGAATGAAATTTGGTCTACCAAGTGGTATTGGGGTACTGATCATTACCTGAAAGTGTCATCAAGATTGGGTGAAAAAATGTGTGCTGAGATTTAAGGAAACTCGTAGTTTTTTGGAAGCTTGGCAAACCCTTTCCATGAAAGTGATTTGTGCCGGCCTCTGCTAGGGCTACATCAATAGGAAACAAACTATAGAGATTGAACTTGGAACCACTTTATTTTGTAAAGTTTCAAAGAGCTAGCACAAACCGTTTTTGATTTAGAGTTCCAACTACATGTATCCATATAGGAGAAAACAGAGTGAAACCTAAAAATTAAAACTGTTACTGCCAATGAACGGTTTAACCTAGAAGAACGAAACTTGGTGAGCCAAGTGGGATTGGGGTTCTGATCTTTACCTGAAAGTGTCATCAAGATTGGATGATAAAACGTGTGCTGAGACTTCTGAAAACTCGTAGTTTTTTGGAAGCTTGGCAACCCCTTTTCATGAAAGTGATTTGCGCAGGTCTCTGCTTAGGGCTACATCAATAGGAAAGAAACCGTACAGAGAGAAATCGGTACTACTTTATTGTGTCAAGTTTCAAAGAGCTAGCACAAACCATGTTTGATTTATAGTTCCAACTATATGTATCCATATAGGAGAAAACAGAGTGAAACCTAAAAATTAAAACTGTTACTGCCAACGAACGGTTTAACCTAGAAGAACGAAATTTGGTGAGCCAACTGGGATTGGGGTTCTGATCATTACCTGAAAGTGTCATCAAGATTGGGTGATAAAACGTGTGCTGAGACTTCTGAAAACTCGTAGTTTTTTGGAAGCTTGGCAACCCCTTTTCATGAAAGTGATTTGCGCAGGTCTCTGCTTAGGGCTACATCAATAGGAAACAAACCGTACAGAGAGAACTCGGTACTACTTTATTGTGTCAAGTTTCAAAGAGCTAGCACAAACCATGTTTGATTTAGAGTTCCAACTATATGTATCCATATAGGAGAAAACAGAGTGAAACCTAAAAATTAAAACTGTTACTGCCAACGAACGGTTTAACCTAGAAGAACTAAATTTGGTGAGCCAACTGGGATTGGGTACTGATCATTACCTGAAAGTGTCATCAAGATTGGGTGAAAAAATGTGTGCTGAGATTTCAGGAAACTTGTAGTTTTTTGAAAGCTTGGCAACCCCTTTCCATGAAAGTGATTTGGCCGGTCTCTGCTTAGGGCTACATCAACTGGAAAAAAACCGTAGAGATAGAACTTGGAACTACTTTATTGTGTCAAGTTTCAAAGAGCTAGCACAAACCGTGTTTGATTTAGAGTTCCAACTACATGTATCCACATAGGAGAAAACAGAGTGAAACCTAAAAATTAAAACTGTTACTGCCAACGAAGGGTTTAACGTAGAAGAACGAAATTTGGTGAGCCAACTGGGATTGGGGTACTGATCATTACCTGAAAGAGTCATCAAGATTGGGTGAAAAAATGTGTGCTGAGATTTCAGGAAACTCGTAGTTTTTTGGAAGCTTGACAACCCCTTTCCGTGAAAGTGATTTGTGCCAGTCTCTGCTTAGGGCTACATCAATAGGAAACAAACCATAGAGATAGAACTTGGAACTACGTTATTGTGTCAAATTTCAAAGAGCTAGCACAAAACGTGTTTGATTTAGAGTTCCACTACATGTATCCATATAGGAGAAAACAGAGTGAAACCTAAAAATTAAATCTGTTACTGGCAACGAACGGTTTAACAAGGAAGAACGTAATTTGGTGAGCCAAGTGGGATTGGGGTACTGATCATTACCTGAAAGTGTCATCAAGATTGGGTGAAAAAATGTGTGCTGAGATTTCAGGAAACTCATAGTTTTTTGGCAGCTTGGCAACCCCTTTCCATGAAAGTGATTTGCGCCAGTCTCTGCTTAGGGCTACATCAATAGGAAACAAACCATAGAGATAGAACTTGGAACTACTTTATTGTGTCATGTTTCAAAGAGCTAGCACAAACCGTGTTTGATTTAGAGTTCCAACTACATGTATCCATATAGGAGAAAACAGAGTGAAACCTAAAAATTAAAACTGTTATTGCCAACGAACGGTTTAACCTAGAAGAATGAAATATGGTGAGCCAAGTGGGATTAGGGTACTGATCATTACCTGAAAGTGTCATCAAGATTGGGTAAAAAAATGTGTGCTGAGATTTCAGGTAACTCGTAGTTTTTTGGAAGCTTGGCAACCCCTTTCCATTAAAGTGATTTGCGCTGGTCTTCGCTTAGGGCTACATCAATAGGAAACAAACCATAGAGATAGAACTTGGAACTACTTTACTGTGTCAAGTTTCAAAGAACTAGCACAAACCGTGTTTGATTTAGAGTTCCAACTATATGTATCCATATAGGAGAAAACAGAGTGAAACCTAAAAATTTAAACTGTTACTGCCAACGAACGGTTTAACCTAGAAGAACGAAATTTGGTGAGCCAAGTGGGATTAGGGTACTGATCATTACCTGAAAGTGTCATCAAGATTGGGTAAAAAAATGTGTGCTGAGATTACAGGAAAATCGTAGTTTTTTGGAAGCTAGGCAACCCCTTTCCATGAAAGTGATATGCGCCCTTCTCTGCTTAGGGCTATGTCAATAGGAAACAAAACGTAGAGATAGAACTTGGAACTACTTTATTGTGTCAAGTTTCAAAGAGCTAGCACAAACCGTGTTTGATTTAGAGTTCCAACTACATGTATCCACATAGGAGAAAACAGAGTGAAACCTAAAAATTAAAACTGTTACTGCCAACGAACGGTTTAACAAGGAAGAACGAAATTTGGTGAGCCAAGTGGGATTGGGGTACTGATCATTACCTGAAAGTGTCATCAAGATTGGGTGAAAAAATGTGTAGTGAGATTTCAGGAAACTCGTAGTTTTTTGGAAGCTTGGCAACCCCTTTCCATGAAAGGGATTTGCACTGGTCTCTGCTTAGGGCTACATCAATAGGAAACAAACCATAGAGATAGAACTTGGAACTACTTTATTGTGTCAAGTTTCAAAGAGCTAGCACAAACCGTGTTTGATTTAGAGTTCCAACTACATGTATCCATATAGGAGAAAACAGAGTGAAACTTAAAAATTAAAACTGGTACTGCCAACGAACGGTTTAACCTAGAAGAATGAAATTTGGTGAGCCAAGTGGGATTGGGGTACTGATCATTACCTGAAAGTGTCATCAAGATTGGGTGAAAAAATGTGTGCTGAGATTTCAGGAAACTCGTAGTTTTTTGGAAGCTTGGCAACCCCTTTCCATGAAAGTGATTTGCGCCAGTCTCTGCTTAGGTCTACATCAATAGGAAACAAACCATAGAGATAGAACTTGGAACTACTTTACTGTGTCAAGTTTCAAAGTGCTAGCACAAACAGTGTTTGATTTAGAGTTCCAACTATATGTATCCATATAGGAGAAAACAGAGTGAAACCTAAAAATTTAAACTGTTACTGCCAACGAACAGTTTAACAAGGAAGAACGAAATTTGGTGAGCCAAGTGGGATTGGGGTACTGATCATTACCTGAAAGTGTCATCAAGATTGGGTGAAAAAATGTGTGCTGAGATTTCAGGAAACTCATAGTTTTTTGGCAGCTTGGCAACCCCTTTCAATGAAAGTGATTTGCGCCAGTCTCTGCTTAGGGCTACATCAATAGGAAACAAACCATAGAGAGAGAACTTGGAACTACTTTATTGTGTCAAGTTTCAAAGAGCTAGCACAAACCGTGTTTGATTTAGAGTTCCAACTACATCTATCCATATAGGAGAAAACAGAGTGAAACCTAAAAATTAAATCTGTTACTGCCAACGAACGGTTTAACCTAAAAGAATGAAATTTGGTGAGCCAAGTGGGATTGGGGTACTGATCATTACCTGAAAGTGTCATCAAGATTGGGTGAAAAAATGTGTAGTGAGATTTCAGGAAACTCGTAGTTTTTTGGAAGCTTGGCAACCCCTTTCCATGAAAGGGATTTGCACTGGTCTCTGCTTAGGGCTACATCAATAGGAAACAAACCATAGAGATAGAACTTGGAACTACTTTATTGTGTCAAGTTTCAAAGAGCTAGCACAAACCGTGTTTGATTTAGAGTTCCAACTACATGTATCCATATAGGAGAAAACAGAGTGAAACTTAAAAATTAAAACTGGTACTGCCAACGAACGGTTTAACCTAGAAGAATGAAATTTGGTGAGCCAAGTGGGATTGGGGTACTGATCATTACCTGAAAGTGTCATCAAGATTGGGTGAAAAAATGTGTGCTGAGATTTCAGGAAACTCGTAGTTTTTTGGAAGCTTGGCAACCCCTTTCCATGAAAGTGATTTGCGCCCGTCTCTGCTTAGGTCTACATCAATAGGAAACAAACCATAGAGATAGAACTTGGAACTACTTTACTGTGTCAAGTTTCAAAGAGCTAGCACAAACAGTGTTTGATTTAGAGTTCCAACTATATGTATCCATATAGGAGAAAACAGAGTGAAACCTAAAAATTTAAACTGTTACTGCCAACGAACAGTTTAACAAGGAAGAACGAAATTTGGTGAGCCAAGTGGGATTGGGGTACTGATCATTACCTGAAAGTGTCATCAAGATTGGGTGAAAAAATGTGTGCTGAGATTTCAGGAAACTCATAGTTTTTTGGCAGCTTGGCAACCCCTTTCAATGAAAGTGATTTGCGCCAGTCTCTGCTTAGGGCTACATCAATAGGAAACAAACCATAGAGAGAGAACTTGGAACTACTTTATTGTGTCAAGTTTCAAAGAGCTAGCACAAACCGTGTTTGATTTAGAGTTCCAACTACATGTATCCATATAGGAGAAAACAGAGTGAAACCTAAAAATTAAAACTGTTTCTGCCAACGAACGGTTTAACCTAGAAGAACGAAATTTGGTGAGCCAAGTGGAATAGGGTACTGATCATTACCTGAAAGTGTCATCAAGATTGGGTAAAAAAATGTGTGCTGAGATTTCAGGTAACTCGTATTTTTTTGGAAGCTTGGCAACCCCTTTCCATGAAAGTGATTTACGCTGGTCTTCGCTTAGGGCTACATCAATAGGAAACAAACCATAGAGATAGAACTTGGAACTACTTTATTGTGTCATGTTTCAAAGAGCTAGCACAAACCGTGTTTGATTTAGAGTTCCAACTACATGTATCCATATAGGAGAAAACAGAGTGAAACCTAAAAATTAAAACTGTTTCTGCCAACGAACGGTTTTACCTAGAAGAACGAAATTTGGTGAGCCAAGTGGGATTGGGGTACTGATCATTACCTGAAAGTCTCATCAAGATTGGGTGAAAAAATGTGTGCTGAGATTTCAGGAAACTCGTAGTTTTTTGGAAGCTTGGCAACCCCTTTCCATGCAAGTGATTTGTGCAAGTCTCTGCTTAGGGCTACATCAATAGGAAAAAAACCGTAGAGATAGAACTTGGAACTACTTTATTGTGTCAAGTTTCAAAGAGCTAGCACAAACCGTGTTTGATTTAGAGTTCCAACTACATGTATCCATATAGGAGAAAACAGAGTGAAACCTAAATATTCAAACTGTTACTGCCATCGAAATGTTTAACCTATAAGAATGAAATTTGGTCTACCAAGTGGTATTGGGGTACTGATCATTACCTGAAAGTGTCATCAAGATTGGGTGAAAAAATGTGTGCTGAGATTTAAGGAAACTCGTAGTTTTTTGGAAGCTTGGCAAACCCTTTCCATGAAAGTGATTTGTGCCGGCCTCTGCTAGGGCTACATCAATAGGAAACAAACTATAGAGATTGAACTTGGAACCACTTTATTTTGTAAAGTTTCAAAGAGCTAGCACAAACCGTTTTTGATTTAGAGTTCCAACTACATGTATCCATATAGGAGAAAACAGAGTGAAACCTAAAAATTAAAACTGTTACTGCCAATGAACGGTTTAACCTAGAAGAACGAAACTTGGTGAGCCAAGTGGGATTGGGGTTCTGATCTTTACCTGAAAGTGTCATCAAGATTGGATGATAAAACGTGTGCTGAGACTTCTGAAAACTCGTAGTTTTTTGGAAGCTTGGCAACCCCTTTTCATGAAAGTGATTTGCGCAGGTCTCTGCTTAGGGCTACATCAATAGGAAAGAAACCGTACAGAGAGAAATCGGTACTACTTTATTGTGTCAAGTTTCAAAGAGCTAGCACAAACCATGTTTGATTTATAGTTCCAACTATATGTATCCATATAGGAGAAAACAGAGTGAAACCTAAAAATTAAAACTGTTACTGCCAACGAACGGTTTAACCTAGAAGAACGAAATTTGGTGAGCCAACTGGGATTGGGGTTCTGATCATTACCTGAAAGTGTCATCAAGATTGGGTGATAAAACGTGTGCTGAGACTTCTGAAAACTCGTAGTTTTTTGGAAGCTTGGCAACCCCTTTTCATGAAAGTGATTTGCGCAGGTCTCTGCTTAGGGCTACATCAATAGGAAACAAACCGTACAGAGAGAACTCGGTACTACTTTATTGTGTCAAGTTTCAAAGAGCTAGCACAAACCATGTTTGATTTAGAGTTCCAACTATATGTATCCATATAGGAGAAAACAGAGTGAAACCTAAAAATTAAAACTGTTACTGCCAACGAACGGTTTAACCTAGAAGAACTAAATTTGGTGAGCCAACTGGGATTGGGTACTGATCATTACCTGAAAGTGTCATCAAGATTGGGTGAAAAAATGTGTGCTGAGATTTCAGGAAACTTGTAGTTTTTTGAAAGCTTGGCAACCCCTTTCCATGAAAGTGATTTGGCCGGTCTCTGCTTAGGGCTACATCAACTGGAAAAAAACCGTAGAGATAGAACTTGGAACTACTTTATTGTGTCAAGTTTCAAAGAGCTAGCACAAACCGTGTTTGATTTAGAGTTCCAACTACATGTATCCACATAGGAGAAAACAGAGTGAAACCTAAAAATTAAAACTGTTACTGCCAACGAAGGGTTTAACGTAGAAGAACGAAATTTGGTGAGCCAACTGGGATTGGGGTACTGATCATTACCTGAAAGAGTCATCAAGATTGGGTGAAAAAATGTGTGCTGAGATTTCAGGAAACTCGTAGTTTTTTGGAAGCTTGACAACCCCTTTCCGTGAAAGTGATTTGTGCCAGTCTCTGCTTAGGGCTACATCAATAGGAAACAAACCATAGAGATAGAACTTGGAACTACGTTATTGTGTCAAATTTCAAAGAGCTAGCACAAAACGTGTTTGATTTAGAGTTCCACTACATGTATCCATATAGGAGAAAACAGAGTGAAACCTAAAAATTAAATCTGTTACTGGCAACGAACGGTTTAACAAGGAAGAACGTAATTTGGTGAGCCAAGTGGGATTGGGGTACTGATCATTACCTGAAAGTGTCATCAAGATTGGGTGAAAAAATGTGTGCTGAGATTTCAGGAAACTCATAGTTTTTTGGCAGCTTGGCAACCCCTTTCCATGAAAGTGATTTGCGCCAGTCTCTGCTTAGGGCTACATCAATAGGAAACAAACCATAGAGATAGAACTTGGAACTACTTTATTGTGTCATGTTTCAAAGAGCTAGCACAAACCGTGTTTGATTTAGAGTTCCAACTACATGTATCCATATAGGAGAAAACAGAGTGAAACCTAAAAATTAAAACTGTTATTGCCAACGAACGGTTTAACCTAGAAGAACGAAATATGGTGAGCCAAGTGGGATTAGGGTACTGATCATTACCTGAAAGTGTCATCAAGATTGGGTAAAAAAATGTGTGCTGAGATTTCAGGTAACTCGTAGTTTTTTGGAAGCTTGGCAACCCCTTTCCATTAAAGTGATTTGCGCTGGTCTTCGCTTAGGGCTACATCAATAGGAAACAAACCATAGAGATAGAACTTGGAACTACTTTACTGTGTCAAGTTTCAAAGAACTAGCACAAACCGTGTTTGATTTAGAGTTCCAACTATATGTATCCATATAGGAGAAAACAGAGTGAAACCTAAAAATTTAAACTGTTACTGCCAACGAACGGTTTAACCTAGAAGAACGAAATTTGGTGAGCCAAGTGGGATTAGGGTACTGATCATTACCTGAAAGTGTCATCAAGATTGGGTAAAAAAATGTGTGCTGAGATTACAGGAAAATCGTAGTTTTTTGGAAGCTAGGCAACCCCTTTCCATGAAAGTGATATGCGCCCTTCTCTGCTTAGGGCTATGTCAATAGGAAACAAAACGTAGAGATAGAACTTGGAACTACTTTATTGTGTCAAGTTTCAAAGAGCTAGCACAAACCGTGTTTGATTTAGAGTTCCAACTACATGTATCCACATAGGAGAAAACAGAGTGAAACCTAAAAATTAAAACTGTTACTGCCAACGAACGGTTTAACAAGGAAGAACGAAATTTGGTGAGCCAAGTGGGATTGGGGTACTGATCATTACCTGAAAGTGTCATCAAGATTGGGTGAAAAAATGTGTGCTGAGATTTCAGGAAACTCGTAGTTTTTTGGAAGCTTGGCAACCCCTTTCCATGAAAGTGATTTGCGCCAGTCTCTGCTTAGTGCTACATCAATAGGAAACAAACCATAGAGATAGAACTTGGAACTACTTTATTGTGTCATGTTTCAAAGAGCTAGCACAAACCGTGTTTGATTTAGAGTTCCAACTACATGTATCCATATAGGAGAAAACAGAGTGAAACCTAAAAATTAAAACTGTTATTGCCAACGAACGGTTTAACCTAGAAGAACGAAATATGGTGAGCCAAGTGGGATAAGGGTACTGATCATTACCTGAAAGTGTCATCAAGATTGGGTAAAAAAATGTGTGCTGAGATTTCAGGTAACTCGTAGTTTTTTGGAAGCTTGGCAACCCCTTTCCATGAAAGTGATTTGCGCTGGTCTTCGCTTAGGGCTACATCAATAGGAAACAAACCATAGAGATAGAACTTGGAAATACTTTACTGTGTCAAGTTTCAAAGAACTAGCACAAACCGTGTTTGATTTAGAGTTCCAACTATATGTATCCATATAGGAGAAAACAGAGTGAAACCTAAAAATTTAAACTGTTACTGCCAACGAACGGTTTAACCTAGAAGAACGAAATTTGGTGAGCCAAGTGGGATTAGGGTACTGATCATTACCTGAAAGTGTCATCAAGATTGGGTAAAAAAATGTGTGCTGAGATTACCGGAAAATCGTAGTTTTTTGGAAGCTTGGCAACCCCTTTCCATGAAAGTGATATGCGCCCTTCTCTGCTTAGGGCTATGTCAATAGGAAACAAAACGTAGAGATAGAACTTGGAACTACTTTATTGTGTCAAGTTTCAAAGAGCTAGCACAAACCGTGTTTGATTTAGAGTTCCAACTACATGTATCCACATAGGAGAAAACAGAGTGAAACCTAAAAATTAAAACTGTTACTGCCAACGAACGGTTTAACCTAGAAGAACGAAATTTGGTGAGCCAACTGGGATTGGGGTACTGATCATTACCTTAAAGTGTCATCAAGAATTGGTGAAAAAATGTGTGCTGAGATTTCAGGAAACTCGTAGTTTTTTCGAAGCTTGGCAACCCCTTTCCATTAAAGTGATTTACGCTGGTCTCTGCTTAGGGCTACATCAATAGGAAACAAACCAAAGAGATAGAACTTCGAACTACGTTATTGTGTCAGGTTTCAAAGAGCTAGCATAAACCGTGCTTGATTTACAGTTCCAACTACATTTATCCATATAGGAGAAAACAGAGTGAAACCTAAAAATTCAAACTGTTACTGCCAACGAATGGATTAACCTAGAAGAACGAAATTTGGTGAGCCAAGTGGGATTGGGGTACTGATCATTACCTGAAAGTGTCATCAAGATTGGTTGAAAAAATGTGTGCTGAGATTTCAGGAAACTCGTAGATTTTTGGAAGCTTGGCAACCCCTTTCCATGAAAGTGATTTGCGCCAGTCTCTGCTTAGGGCTACATCAATAGGAAACAAATCATAGAGATAGAACTTGGAACTACTTTATTGTGTCAAGTTTCAAAGAACTAGCACAAACCGTGTTTGATTTAGAGTTCCAACTACATCTATCCATATAGGAGAAAACAGAGTGAAACCTAAAAATTAAAACTGTTACTGCCAACGAACGGTTTAACCTAAAAGAACGAAATTTGGTGAGCCAAGTGGGATTGGGGTACTGATCATTACCTGAAAGTGTCATCAAGATTGGGTGAAAAAATGTGTAGTGAGATATCAGGAAACTCGTAGTTTTTTGGAAGCTTGGCAACCCTTTTCCATGAAAGGGATTTGCGCAGGTCTCTGCTTAGGGCTACATCAATAGGAAACAAACCATAGAGATAGAACTTGGAACTACTTTATTGTGTCAAGTTTCAAAGAGCTAGCACAAACCGTGTTTGATTTAGAGTTCCAACTACATGTATCCATATAGGAGAAAACAGAGTGAAACCTAAAAATTAAAACTGGTACTGCCAACGAACGGTTTAACCTAGAAGAATGATATTTGGTGAGCCAAGTGGGATTGGGGTATTGATCATTACCTGAAAGTGTCATCAAGATTGGGTGAAAAAATGTGTGCTGAGATTTCAGGAAACTCGTAGTTTTTTGGAAGCTTGGCAACCCCTTTTCATGAAAGTGATTTGCGCCGGTCTCTGCTTAGGGCTACATCAATAGGAAACAAACCATAGAGATAGTACTTGGAACTACTTTATTGTGTCAAGTTTCAAAGAGCTAGCACAAACCGTGTTTGATTTAGAGTTCCAACTACATGTATCCATATGGGAGAAAACAGAGTGAAACCTAAAAATTAAAACTGTTACTGCCAACGAAGGGTTTAACGTAGAAGAACGAAATTTGGTGAGCCAACTGGGATTGGGGTACTGATCATTACCTGAAAGAGTCATCAAGATTGGGTGAAAAAATGTGTGCTGAGATTTCAGGAAACTCGTAGTTTTTTGGAAGCTTGACAACCCCTTTCCGTGAAAGTGATTTGTGCCAGTCTCTGCTTAGGGCTACATCAATAGGAAACAAACCATAGAGATAGAACTTGGAACTACGTTATTGTGTCAAATTTCAAAGAGCTAGCACAAACCGTGTTTGATTTAGAGTTCCACTACATGTATCTATATAGGAGAAAACAGAGTGAAACCTAAAAATTAAAACTGTTACTGCCAACGAACGGTTTAACAAGGAAGAACGAAATTTGGTGAGCCAAGTGGGATTGGGGTACTGATCATTACCTGAAAGTGTCATCAAGATTGGGTGAAAAAATGTGTGCTGAGATTTCAGGAAACTCATAGTTTTTTGGCAGCTTGGCAACCCCTTTCCATGAAAGTGATTTGCGCCAGTCTCTGCTTAGGGTTACATCAATAGGAAACAAACCATAGAGAGAGAACTTGGAACTACTTTATTGTGTCAAGTTTCAAAGAGCTAGCAGAAACCGTGTTTGATTTAGAGTTCCAACTACATCTATCCATATAGGAGAAAACAGAGTGAAACCTAAAAATTAAAACTGTTACTGCCAACGAACGGTTTAACCTAAAAGAACGAAATTTGGTGAGCCAAGTGGGATTGGGGTACTGATCATTACCTGAAAGTGTCATCAATATTGGGTGAAAAAATGTGTAGTGAGATTTCAGGTAACTCGTAGTTTTTTGGAAGCTTGGCAACCGCTTTCCATGAAAGTGATTTGCGCTGGTCTTTCCTTAGGGCTACATCAATAGGAAACAAACCATAGAGATAGAACTTGGAACTACTTTACTGTGTCAAGTTTCAAAGAGCTAGCACAAACAGTGTTTGATTTAGAGTTCCAACTATATGTATCCATATAGGAGAAAACAGAGTGAAACCTAAAAATTTAAACTGTTACTGCCAACGAACAGTTTAACCTAGAAGAACGAAACTTGGTGAGCCAAGTGGGATTAGGGTACTGATCATTACCTGAAAGTGTCATCAAGATTGGGTAAAAAAATGTGTGCTGAGATTTCTGGAAAATCGTAGTTTTTTGGAAGCTTGGCAACCCCTTTCCATGAAAGTGATATGCACCCTTCTCTGCTTAGGGCTATGTCAATAGGAAACAAAACGTAGAGATAGAACTTGGAACTACATTATTGTGTCAAGTTTCAAAGAGCTAGCACAAACCGTGTTTGATTTAGAGTTCCAACTACATGTATCCACATAGGAGAAAACAGAGTGAAACCTAAAAATTAAAACTGTTACTGCCAACGAACGGTTTAACCTAGAAGAACGAAATTTGGTGATCGTACTGGGATTGGGGTACTGATCATTACCTTAAAGTGTCATCAAGATTGGGTGAAAAAATGTGTGCTGAGATTTCAGGAAACTCGTAGTTTTTTCGAAGCTTGGCAACCCCTTTCCATGAAAGTGATTTACGCCGGTCTCTGCTCAGGGCTACATCAATAGGAAACAAACCATAGAGATATAACTTGGAACTACTTTATTGTGTCAAGTTTCAAAGAGCTAGCACAAACCGTGTTTGATTTAGAGTTCCAAATACATGTATCCATACAGGCGAAAACAGAGTGAAACCTAAAAATTAAAACTGTTACTGCCAACGAACAGTTTAAACTAGAAGAACGAAATTTGGTGAGCCAAGTGGGATTGGGGTACTGATCGTTTCCTGAAAGTGTCATCAAGATTGGGTGAAAAAATGTGTGCTGGGATTTCAGGAAACTCGTAGTTTTTTGGAAGCTTGGCAACCCCTTTCCATGAAAGTGATATGCGCCGTTCTCTGCTTACTGCTATGTCAATAGGAAACAAACCGTAGATATAGAACTTGGAACTACTTTATTGTGTCAAGTTTCAAAGAGCTAGCACAAACCGTGTTTGATTTAGAGTTCCACCTACATGTACCCACATAGGAGAAAAAAGAGTGAAACCTAAAAATTAAAACTGTTACTGCCAACGAACGGTTTAACCTAGAAGAACGAAATTTGTTGAGCCAACTGGGATTGGCGTACTGATCATTAGCTGAAAGTGTCATCAATATTGGGTGAAAAAATGTGTGCTGAGATTTCAGGAAACTCGTAGTTTTTTGGAAGCTTGGCAACCCCTTTCCATGAAAGTGATTTACGCCGGTCTCTGCTTAGGGCTATATCAATAGGAAACAAACCATAGAGATAGAACTTGGAACTACTGGATTGTGTCAAGTTTCAAAGAGCTAGCACAAACCGTGTTTGATTTAGAGTTCCAAATACATGTATCCATATAGGAGAAAACAGAGTGAAAGCTAAAAATTAAAACCGTTACTGCCAACGAACTGTTTAAATTAGAAGAACGAAATTTGGTGAGCCAAGTGGGATTGGGGTACTGATCATTACCTGAAAGTGTCATCAAGATTGGGTGAAAAAAGTGTGCTGAGATTTCAAGAAACTCGTAGTTTTTTGGAAGCTTGGCAACCCCTTTCCGTGAAAGTGATTTGCGCTAGACTCTGCTTAGGGCTACATCAATAGGAAAGAAACCATAGAGATAGAACTTGGAACTACTTTATTGTGTCAAGTTTCAAAGAGTTAGCAGAAACCGTGTTTGATTTAGAGTTCCAACTACATGTATCCATATAGGAGAAAACAGAGTGAAACCTAAAAATTTAAACTGTTACTGTCAACGAACGGTTTAACCTAGAAGAACGAAAATTGGTGAGCCAAGTGGGATTAGGGTACTGATCATTACCTGAAAGAGTCATCAAGATTGGGTAAAAAAATGTGTGCCGAGATTTCAGGAAAATCGTCGTTTTTTGGAAGCTTGGCAACCCCTTTCCATGAAAGTGATATGCGCCGTTCTCTGCTTAGTGCTATGTCAATAGGAAACAAACTATAGAGATAGAACTTGGAACTACTTTATTGTGTCAAGTTTCAAAGAGCTAGCACAAACCGTGTTTGATTTAGAGTTCCAACTACATGTATCCACATAGGAGAAAACAGAGTGAAACATAAAAATTAAAACTGTTACTGCCACCGAACGGTTTAACCTAGAAGAACAAAATTTGCTGAGCCAAGTGGATTTGGGGTACTGATCATTACCTGAAAGTGTCATCAAGATTGGGTGAAAATATGTGTGCTGAGATTTCAGGAAACTCATAGTTTTTTCGAAGCTTGGCAACCCCTTTCCATGAAAGTGATTTACGCCGGTCTCTGCTTAGGGCTACATCAATAGGAAACAAACCATAGAGATAGAACTTGGAACTACTTTATTGTGTCAAGTTTCAAAGAACTAGCACAAACCGTGTTTGATTTAGAGTTCCAACTACATCTATCCATATAGGAGAAAACAGAGTGAAACCTAAAAATTAAAACTGTTACTGCCAACGAACGGTTTAACCTAAAAGAACGAAATTTGGTGAGCCAAGTGGGATTGGGGTACTGATCATTACCTGAAAGTGTCATCAAGATTGGGTGAAAAAATGTGTAGTGAGATATCAGGAAACTCGTAGTTTTTTGGAAGCTTGGCAACCCTTTTCCATGAAAGGGATTTGCGCAGGTCTCTGCTTAGGGCTACATCAATAGGAAACAAACCATAGAGATAGAACTTGGAACTACTTTATTGTGTCAAGTTTCAAAGAGCTAGCACAAACCGTGTTTGATTTAGAGTTCCAACTACATGTATCCATATAGGAGAAAACAGAGTGAAACCTAAAAATTAAAACTGGTACTGCCAACGAACGGTTTAACCTAGTAGAATGAAATTTGGTGAGCCAAGTGGGATTGGGGTATTGATCATTACCTGAAAGTGTCATCAAGAGTGGGTGAAAAAATGTGTGCTGAGATTTCAGGAAACTCGTAGTTTTTTGGAAGCTTGGCAACCCCTTTTCATGAAAGTGATTTGCGCCGGTCTCTGCTTAGGGCTACATCAATAGGAAACAAACCATAGAGATAGTACTTGGAACTACTTTATTGTGTCAAGTTTCAAAGAGCTAGCACAAACCGTGTTTGATTTAGAGTTCCAACTACATGTATCCATATGGGAGAAAACAGAGTGAAACCTAAAAATTAAAACTGTTACTGCCAACGAAGGGTTTAACGTAGAAGAACGAAATTTGGTGAGCCAACTGGGATTGGGGTACTGATCATTACCTGAAAGAGTCATCAAGATTGGGTGAAAAAATGTGTGCTGAGATTTCAGGAAACTCGTAGTTTTTTGGAAGCTTGACAACCCCTTTCCGTGAAAGTGATTTGTGCCAGTCTCTGCTTAGGGCTACATCAATAGGAAACAAACCATAGAGATAGAACTTGGAACTACGTTATTGTGTCAAATTTCAAAGAGCTAGCACAAACCGTGTTTGATTTAGAGTTCCACTATATGTATCTATATAGGAGAAAACAGAGTGAAACCTAAAAATTAAAACTGTTACTGCCAACGAACGGTTTAACAAGGAAGAACGAAATTTGGTGAGCCAAGTGGGATTGGGGTACTGATCATTACCTGAAAGTGTCATCAAGATTGGGTGAAAAAATGTGTGCTGAGATTTCAGGAAACTCATAGTTTTTTGGCAGCTTGGCAACCCCTTTCCATGAAAGTGATTTGCGCCAGTCTCTGCTTAGGGTTACATCAATAGGAAACAAACCATAGAGAGAGAACTTGGAACTACTTTATTGTGTCAAGTTTCAAAGAGCTAGCAGAAACCGTGTTTGATTTAGAGTTCCAACTACATCTATCCATATAGGAGAAAACAGAGTGAAACCTAAAAATTAAAACTGTTACTGCCAACGAACGGTTTAACCTAAAAGAACGAAATTTGGTGAGCCAAGTGGGATTGGGGTACTGATCATTACCTGAAAGTGTCATCAATATTGGGTGAAAAAATGTGTAGTGAGATTTCAGGTAACTCGTAGTTTTTTGGAAGCTTGGCAACCGCTTTCCATGAAAGTGATTTGCGCTGGTCTTTCCTTAGGGCTACATCAATAGGAAACAAACCATAGAGATAGAACTTGGAACTACTTTACTGTGTCAAGTTTCAAAGAGCTAGCACAAACAGTGTTTGATTTAGAGTTCCAACTATATGTATCCATATAGGAGAAAACAGAGTGAAACCTAAAAATTTAAACTGTTACTGCCAACGAACAGTTTAACCTAGAAGAACGAAACTTGGTGAGCCAAGTGGGATTAGGGTACTGATCATTACCTGAAAGTGTCATCAAGATTGGGTAAAAAAATGTGTGCTGAGATTTCTGGAAAATCGTAGTTTTTTGGAAGCTTGGCAACCCCTTTCCATGAAAGTGATATGCACCCTTCTCTGCTTAGGGCTATGTCAATAGGAAACAAAACGTAGAGATAGAACTTGGAACTACATTATTGTGTCAAGTTTCAAAGAGCTAGCACAAACCGTGTTTGATTTAGAGTTCCAACTACATGTATCCACATAGGAGAAAACAGAGTGAAACCTAAAAATTAAAACTGTTACTGCCAACGAACGGTTTAACCTAGAAGAACGAAATTTGGTGATCGTACTGGGATTGGGGTACTGATCATTACCTTAAAGTGTCATCAAGATTGGGTGAAAAAATGTGTGCTGAGATTTCAGGAAACTCGTAGTTTTTTCGAAGCTTGGCAACCCCTTTCCATGAAAGTGATTTACGCCGGTCTCTGCTCAGGGCTACATCAATAGGAAACAAACCATAGAGATATAACTTGGAACTACTTTATTGTGTCAAGTTTCAAAGAGCTAGCACAAACCGTGTTTGATTTAGAGTTCCAAATACATGTATCCATACAGGCGAAAACAGAGTGAAACCTAAAAATTAAAACTGTTACTGCCAACGAACAGTTTAAACTAGAAGAACGAAATTTGGTGAGCCAAGTGGGATTGGGGTACTGATCGTTTCCTGAAAGTGTCATCAAGATTGGGTGAAAAAATGTGTGCTGGGATTTCAGGAAACTCGTAGTTTTTTGGAAGCTTGGCAACCCCTTTCCATGAAAGTGATATGCGCCGTTCTCTGCTTACTGCTATGTCAATAGGAAACAAACCGTAGATATAGAACTTGGAACTACTTTATTGTGTCAAGTTTCAAAGAGCTAGCACAAACCGTGTTTGATTTAGAGTTCCACCTACATGTACCCACATAGGAGAAAAAAGAGAGAAACCTAAAAATTAAAACTGTTACTGCCAACGAACGGTTTAACCTAGAAGAACGAAATTTGTTGAGCCAACTGGGATTGGCGTACTGATCATTAGCTGAAAGTGTCATCAAGATTGGGTGAAAAAATGTGTGCTGAGATTTCAGGAAACTCGTAGTTTTTTGGAAGCTTGGCAACCCCTTTCCATGAAAGTGATTTACGCCGGTCTCTGCTTAGGGCTATATCAATAGGAAACAAACCATAGAGATAGAACTTGGAACTACTGGATTGTGTCAAGTTTCAAAGAGCTAGCACAAACCGTGTTTGATTTAGAGTTCCAAATACATGTATCCATATAGGAGAAAACAGAGTGAAAGCTAAAAATTAAAACTGTTACTGCCAACGAACTGTTTAAATTAGAAGAACGAAATTTGGTGAGCCAAGTGGGATTGGGGTACTGATCATTACCTGAAAGTGTCATCAAGATTGGGAGAAAAAAGTGTGCTGAGATTTCAAGAAACTCGTAGTTTTTTGGAAGCTTGGCAACCCCTTTCCGTGAAAGTGATTTGCGCTAGACTCTGCTTAGGGCTACATCAATAGGAAAGAAACCATAGAGATAGAACTTGGAACTACTTTATTGTGTCAAGTTTCAAAGAGTTAGCAGAAACCGTGTTTGATTTAGAGTTCCAACTACATGTATCCATATAGGAGAAAACAGAGTGAAACCTAAAAATTTAAACTGTTACTGTCAACGAACGGTTTAACCTAGAAGAACGAAATTTGGTGAGCCAAGTGGGGTTAGGGTACTGATCATTACCTGAAAGAGTCATCAAGATTGGGTAAAAAAATGTGTGCCGAGATTTCAGGAAAATCGTCGTTTTTTGGAAGCTTGGCAACCCCTTTCCATGAAAGTGATATGCGCCGTTCTCTGCTTAGTGCTATGTCAATAGGAAACAAACTATAGAGATAGAACTTGGAACTACTTTATTGTGTCAAGTTTCAAAGAGCTAGCACAAACCGTGTTTGATTTAGAGTTCCAACTACATGTATCCAAATAGGAGAAAACAGAGTGAAACATAAAAATTAAAACTGTTACTGCCACCGAACGGTTTAACCTAGAAGAACGAAATTTGCTGAGCCAAGTGGATTTGGGGTACTGATCATTACCTGAAAGTGTCATCAAGATTGGGTGAAAATATGTGTGCTGAGATTTCAGGAAACTCATAGTTTTTTCGAAGCTTGGCAACCCCTTTCCATGAAAGTGATTTACGCCGGTCTCTGCTTAGGGCTACATCAATAGGAAACAAACCATAGAGATAGAACTTGGAACTACTTTATTGTGTCAAGTTTCAAAGTGATAGCACAAACCGTGTTTGATTTAGAGTTCCAACTACATGTATCCATATAGGAGAAAACAGAGTGAAACCAAAAAATTAAAACTGTTACTGCCACGAACGGTTTAACCTAGAACGAAATTTGGTGAGCCAAGTGGGATTGGGGTACTGATCGTTTCCTGAATGTGTCATCAAGATTGGGTGAAAAAATGTGTGCTGAGATTTCAGGAAACTCGTAGTTTTTTGGAAGCTTGGCAACCCCTTTCCATGAAAGGGATTTGCGCCGGTCTCTCCTTAGGGCTACATCAATAGGAAACAAACCATAGAGAAAGAACTTGGAACTACTTTATTGTGGCAAATTTCAAAGAGCTAGCACAAACCATGTTCGATTTAGAGATCCAACTACATGTATGCATATAGGAGAAATCAGAGTGAAACCTAAAAATTACAACTGTTATTGCCAACAAACGGTTTAACCTAGAAGAACGAAATTTGGTGAGCCAAGTGGGATTGGGGTACTGATCACTACCTGAAAGTGTCATCAACATTGGGTAAAAAAATGTGTGCTGATATTTCAGGAAACTCATAGTTTTTTGGAAGCTTGGCAACCCCTTTCCATGAAAGTGATATGCGCCGTTCTCTGCTTAGTTCTATGTCAATAGGAAACAAACCATAGAGATAGAACATGGAACTACTTTATTGTGTCAAGTTTCAAAGAGCTAGCACAAACCGTGTTTGATTTAGAGTTCCACCTACATGTATCCACATAGGAGAAAACAGAGTGAAACCTAAAAATTAAAACTGTTACTGCAAACGAACGGTTTAACCTAGAAGAACGAAATTTGTTGAGCCAACTGGGATTGGCGTACTGATCATTAGCTGAAAGTGTCATCAAGATTGGGTGAAAAAATATGTGCTGAGATTTCAGGAAACTGGTAGTTTTTTGGAAGCTTGGCAACCCCTTTTCATGAAAGTGATTTGCGCCGGTCCCTATTTAGGGCTATATCAATAGGAAACAAACCATAGAGATAGAACTTGGAACTACTTGATTGTGTCAAGTTTCAAAGAGCTAGCACAAACCGTGTTTGATTTAGAGTTCCAACTACATGTATCCACATAGGAGAAAACAGAGTGAAACATAAAAATTTAAACTGTTACTGCCACCGAACGGTTTAACCTAGAAGAACGAAATTTGGTGAGCCAACTGTGATTGGAGTACTGATCATTACCTTAAAGTGTCATCAAGATTGGGTGAAAAAATGTGTGCTGAGATTTCAGGAAACTCGTAGTTTTTTCGAAGCTTGGCAACCCCTTTCCATGAAAGTGATTTACGCCGGTCTCTGCTTAGGGCTACATCAATAGGAAACAAACCATAGAGATAGAACTTGGAACTACTTTATTGTGTCAAGTTTCAAAGAGATAGCACAAACCGTGTTTGATTTAGAGTTCCAACTACATGTATCCATATAGGAGAAAACAGAGTGAAACCTAAAAATTTAAACTGTTACTGCCAACGAACGGTTTTACCTAGAAGAACGAAATTTGGTGAGCCATGTGGGATTGTGGAACTGATCATTACCTGAAAGTGTCATCAAGATTGGGTGAAAAAATGTGTTCTGACATTTCAGGAAACTCGTAGTTTTTTGGAAGCTTGGCAAACCCTTTCCATGAAAGTGATTTGTGCCGGCCTCTGCTAGGGCTACATCAATAGGAAACAAACTATAGAGATTGAACTTGGAACCACTTTATTTTGTAAAGTTTCAAATAGCTAGCACAAACCGTTTTTGATTTAGAGTTCCAACTACATGTATCCATATAGGAGAAAACAGAGTGAAACCTAAAAATTAAAACTGTTACTGCCAACGAACGGTTTAACGTAGAAGAACGAAACTTGGTGAGCCAAGTGGGATTGGGGTTCTGATCATTACCTGAAAGTGTCATCAAGATTGGGTGAAAAAATGTGTGCTGAGATTTCAGGAAACTCGTAGTTTTTTGGAAGCTTGGCAAACCCTTTCCATGAAAGTGATTTGTGCCGGCCTCTGCTAGGGCTACATCAATAGGAAACAAACTATAGAGATTGAACTTGGAACCACTTTATTTTGTAAAGTTTCAAAGATCTAGCACAAACCGTTTTTGATTTAGAGTTCCAACTACATGTATCCATATAGGAGAAAAGAGAGTGAAACCTAAAAATTAAAACTGTTACTGCCAACGAACGGTTTAACCTAGAAGAACGAAACTTGGTGAGCCAAGTGGGATTGGGGTTCTGATCATTACCTGAAAGTGTCATCAAGATTGGGTAAAAAAATGTGTGCTGAGATTTCAGGAAACTCGTATATTTTTGGAAGCTTGGCAACCCCTTTCCATGAAAGTGTTTTGCGCCAGTCTCTGCTTAGGGCTACATTAATAGGAAACAAACCATAGAGATAGAACTTGGAACTACTTTATTGTGTCAAGTTTGAAAGAGCTAGCACAAACCCTGTTTGATTTAGAGTTCCAACTACATGGATCCATATAGGAGAAAACAGAGTGAAACCTAAGAATTAAAACTGTTACTGCCAACGAACGGTTTAACCTAGAAGAACGAAATTTGTTGAGCCAACTGGGATTGGCGTACTGATCATTACCTGAAAGTGTCATCAAGATTGGGTGAAAAAATGTGTGCTGAGATTTCAGGAAACTCATAGTTTTTTGGAAGCTTGGCAACCCCTTTCCATGAAAGTGATTTACGCCGGTCTCTGCTTAGGGCTATATCAATAGGAAACAAACCATAGAGATAGAACTTGGAACTACTTTATTGTGTCAAGTTTCAAAGAGCTAGCACAAACCGTGTTTGATTTAGAGTTCCAACTACATGTATCCATATAGGAGAAAACAGAGTGAAACCTAAAAATTAAAACTGTTACTGCCAACGAACGGTTTAACAAGGAAGAACGAAATTTGGTGAGCCAAGTGGGATTGGGGTACTGATCATTACCTGAAAGTGTCATCAAGATTGGGTGAAAAAATGTGTGCTGAGATTTCAGGAAACTCATAGTTTTTTGGCAGCTTGGCAACCCCTTTCCATGAAAGTGATTTGCGCCAGTCTCTGCTTAGGGCTACATCAATAGGAAACAAACCATAGAGAGAGAACTTGGAACTACTTTATTGTGTCAAGTTTCAAAGACCTAGCACAAACCGTGTTTGATTTAGAGTTCCAACTACATGTATCCATATAGGAGAAAACAGAGTGAAACCTAAAAATTAAAACTGTTTCTGCAACGAATGGTTTAACCTAGAAGAACGAATTTTGGTGAGCCAAGTGGGATTAGGGTACTGATCATTACCTGAAAGTGTCATCAAGATTGGGTAAAAAAATGTGTGCTGAGATTTCAAGTAACTCGTAGTTTTTTGGAAGCTTGACAACCCCTTTCCATGAAAGTGATTTGCGCTGGTCTTCGTTAGGGATACATCAATAGGAAACAAACCATAGAGATAGAACTTGGAACTACTTTATTGTGTCAAATTTCAAAGAGCTAGCACAAACCATGTTTGATTTACAGTTCCAACTACATTTATCCATATAGGAGAAAACAGAGTGAAACCTAAAAATTAAAACTGTTACTGCCAACGAACTGTTTAACCTAGAAGAACGAAATTTGTTGAGCCAACTGGGATTGGCGTACTGATCATTACCTGAAAGTGTCATCAAGATTGGGTGAAAAAATGTGTGCTGAGATTTCAGGAAACTTGTAGTTTTTTGGAAGCTTGGCAACCCCTTTTCATGAAAGTGATTTGCGCCGGTCTCTACTTAGGGCTACGTCAATACGAAACAAATCGTAGAGATAGAACTTGGAACTACTTTATTGTGTCAAGTTTCAAAGAGCTAGCACAAACCGTGTTTGATTTAGAGTTCCAACTACATGTATCCATATAGGAGAAAACAGAGTGAAACCTAAAAAGTTAAACTGTTACTGCCAACGAACGGTTTTACCTAGAAGAACAAAATTTGGTGAGCCATGTGGGATTGTGGAACTGATCATTACCTGAAAGTGTCATCAAGATTGGGTGAAAAAAAGTGTGCTGACATTTCAGGAAACTCGTAGTTTTTTGGAAGCTTGGCAAACCCTTTCCATGAAAGTGATTTGTGCCGGCCTCTGCTAGGGATACATCAATAGGAAACAAACTATAGAGATTGAACTTGGATCCACTTTATTTTGTAAAGTTTCAAAGAGCTAGCACAAACCGTTTTTGATTTAGAGTTCCAACTACATGTATCCATATAGGAGAAAACAGAGTGAAACCTAAAAATTAAAACTGTTACTGCCAACGAACAGTTGAACCTAGAAGAACGAAACTTGGTGAGCCAAGTGGGATTGGGGTTCTGATCATTACCTGAAAGTGTCATCAAGATTGGGTGAAAAAATGTGTGCTGAGATTTCAGGAAACTCGTAATTTTTTGGAAGCTTGGCAACCCCTTTCCATGAAAGGGATTTGCGCCGGTCTCTGCTTAGGGCTACATCAATAGGAAACAAACCATAGAGATAGAACTTGGAACTACTTTATTGTGTGAAATTTCAAAGAGCTAGCACAATCCATGTTTGATTTAGAGATCCAACTACATGTATCCATATACGAGAAAACAGAGTGAAACCTAAAAATTAAAACTGTCACTGCCAACGAACGGTTTAACCTAGAAGAACGAAATTTGGTGAGCCAAGTGGGATTATGGTACTGATCATTACCTGAAAGTGTCATCAAGATTGGGTAAAAAAATGTGTGCTAAGATTTCAGGAAACTCGTAGATTTTTGGAAGCTTGGCAACCCCTTTCCATGAAAGTGTTTTGCGCCAGTCTCTGCTTAGGGCTACATTAATAGGAAACAAATCATAGAGATAGAACTTGGAACTACTTTATTGTGTCAAGTTTCAAAGAGCTAGCACAAACCGTGTTTGATTTAGAGTTCCAACTACATGTATCCATATAGGAGAAAACAGAGTGAAACCTAAAAATTAAAACTGTTACTGCCAACGAACGGTTTAACAAGGAAGAACGAAATTTGGTGAGCCAAGTGGGATTGGGGTACTGATCATTACCTGAAAGTGTCATCAAGATTGGGTGAAAAAATGTGTGCTGAGATTTCAGGAAACTCATAGTTTTTTGGCAGCTTGGCAACCCCTTTCAATGAAAGTGATTTGCGCCAGTCTCTGCTTAGGGCTACATCAATAGGAAACAAACCATAGAGAGAGAACTTGGAACTACTTTATTGTGTCAAGTTTCAAAGAGCTAGCACAAACCGTGTTTGATTTAGAGTTCCAACTACATGTATCCATATAGGAGAAAACAGAGTGAAACCTAAAAATTAAAACTGTTTCTGCAACGAATGGTTTAACCTAGAAGAACGAATTTTGGTGAGCCAAGTGGGATTAGGGTACTGATCATTACCTGAAAGTGTCATCAAGATTGGGTAAAAAAATGTGTGCTGAGATTTCAAGTAACTCGTAGTTTTTTGGAAGCTTGACAACCCCTTTCCATGAAAGTGATTTGCGCTGGTCTTCGCTTAGGGATACATCAATAGGAAACAAACCATAGAGATAGAACTTGGAACTACTTTATTGTGTCAAATTTCAAAGAGCTAGCACAAACCATGTTTGATTTACAGTTCCAACTACATTTATCCATATAGGAGAAAACAGAGTGAAACCTAAAAATTCAAACTGTTACTGCCAACGAACGGTTTAACCTAGAAGAACGAAATTTGGTGAGCCAAGTGGGATTGGGGTACTGATCATTACCTGAAAGTGTCATCAAGATTGGGTAAAAAAATGTGTGCTGAGATTTCAGGAAACTCGTAGTTTTTTGGAAGCTTGGCAACCCCTTTCCATAAAAGTGATTTGCGCCATTCTCTGCTTAGTTCTATGTCAATAGGAAACAAACCATAGAGATAGAACATGGAACTACTTTGTTGTGTCAAGTTTCAAAGAGCTAGCACAAACCGTGTTTGATTTAGAGTTCCACCTACATGTATCCACATAGGAGAAAACAGAGTGAAACCTAAAAATTAAAACTGTTACTGCCAAGGAACGGTTTAACCTAAAAGAACGAAATTTGGTGAGCCAAGTGGGATTGGGGTACTGATCATTACCTGAAAGTGTCATCAATATTGGGTGAAAAAATGTGTAGTGAGAGTTCAGGAAACTCGTAGTTTTTTGGAAGCTTGGCAACCCCTTTCTGTGAAAGTGATTTGTGCCAGTCTCTGCTTAGGGCTACATCAATAGGAAACAAACCATAGAGATAGAACTTGGAACAACTTTATTGTGTCAAGTTTCAAAGAGCAAGCACAAACCGTGTTTGATTTAGAGTTCCAACTACATGTATCCATATAGGAGAAAACAGAGTGAAACCTAAAAATTAAAACTGTTTCTGCAACGAATGGTTTAACCTAGAAGAACGAATTTTGGTGAGCCAAGTGGGTTTAGGGTACTGATCATTACCTGAAAGTGTCATCAAGATTGGGTAAAAAAATGTGTGCTGAGATTTCAAGTAACACGTAGTTTTTTGGAAGCTTGACAACCCCTTTCCATGAAAGTGATTTGCGCTGGTCTTCGCTTAGGGATACATCAATAGGAAACAAACCATAGAGATAGAACTTGGAACTACTTTATTGTGTCAAATTTCAAAGAGCTAGCACAAACCATGTTTGATTTACAGTTCCAACTACATTTATCCATATAGGAGAAAACAGAGTGAAACCTAAAAATTCAAACTGTTACTGCCAACGAACGGTTTAACCTAGAAGAACGAAATTTGGTGAGCCAAGTGGGATTGGGGTACTGATCTTTACCTGAAAGTGTCATCAAGATTGGGTAAAAAAATGTGTGCTGAGATTTCAGGAAACACGTAGTTTTTTGGAATCTTTGCAACCCCTTTCCATGAAAGTGATTTGCGCCGTTCTCTGCTTAGTTCTATGTCAATAGGAAACAAACCATAGAGATAGAACATGGAACTACTTTGTTGTGTCAAGTTTCAAAGAGCTAGCACAAACCGTGTTTGATTTAGAGTTCCACCTACATGTATCCACATAGGAGAAAACAGAGTGAAACCTAAAAATTAAAACTGTTACTGCCAACGAACGGTTTAACCTAGAAGAACGAAATTTGTTGAGCCAACTGGGATTGGCGTACTGATCATTACCTGAAAGTGTCATCAAGATTGGGTGAAAAAATGTGTGCTGAGATTTCAGGAAACTCGTAGTTTTTTGGAAGCTTGGCAACCCCTTTCCATGAAAGTGATTTGTGCCAGTCTCTGCTTAGTGCTACATCAATAGAAAACAAACCATAGAGATAGAATTTGGAACTAGTTTATTGTGTCAAGTTTCAAAGAGCTAGCATAAACCGTGTTTGATATACAGTTCCAACTACATGTATCCATATAGGAGAAAACAGAGTGAAACCTAAAAATTCAAACTGTTACTGCCAACGAACGGTTTAACCTAGAAGAACGAAATTTGGTGAGCCAAGTGGGATTGGGGTACTGATCATTACCTGAAAGTGTCATCAAGATTGGGTGAAAAAATGTGTGCTGAGATTGCAGGAAACTCGTAGTTTTTTGGAAGCTTGGCAAACCCTTTCCATGAAAGTGATTTGTGCCGGCCTCTGCGAGGGCTACATCAATAGGAAGCAAACTATAGAGATTGAACTTGGAACCACTTTATTTTGTAAAGTTTCAAAGAGCTAGCACAAACCGTTTTTGATTTAGAGTTCCAACTACATGTATCCATATAGGAGAAAACAGAGTGAAACCTAAAAATTAAAACTGTTACTGCCAACGAACGGTTTAACCTAGAAGAACGAAACTTGGTGAGCCAAGTGGGATTGGGGTTCTGATCATTACCTGAAAGTGTCATCAAGATTGGGTGAAAAAATGTGTGCTGAGATTTCAGGAAACTCGTAATTTTTTGGAAGCTTGGCAACCCCTTTCCATTAAAGGGATTTGCGCCGGTCTCTGCTTAGGGCTACATCAATAGGAAACAAACCATAGAGATAGAACTTGGAACTTCTTTATTGTGTCAAATTTCAAAGAGCTAGCAGAAACCATGTTTGATTTAGAGATCCAACTACATGTATCCATATACGAGAAAACAGAGTGAAACCTAAAAATTAAAACTGTCACTGCCAACGAACGGTTTAACCTAGAAGAACAAAATTTGGTGAGCCAAGTGGGATTATGGTACTGATCGTTACCTGAAAGTGTCATCAAGATTGGGTAAAAAAATGTGTGCTGAGATTTCAGGAATCTCGTAGTTTTTTGGAAGCTTGGCAACCCCTTTCCATGAAAGTGATATGCGCCGTTCTCTGCTTAGTGCTATGTCAATAGGATACAAACCGTAGAGATAGAACTTGGAACTACTTTATTGTGTCAAGTTTCAAAGAGCTAGCACAAACCGTGTTTGATTTAGAGTTCCAACTACATGTATCCACATAGGAGAAAACAGAGTGAAACCTAAAAATTAAAACTGTTACTGCCAACGAACGGTTTAACCTAGAAGAACGAAATTTGTTGAGCCAACTGGGATTGGCATACTGATCATTACCTGAAAGTGTCATCAAGATTGGGTGAAAAAATGTGTTCTGAGATTTCAGGAAACTCATAGTTTTTTGGAAGCTTGGCAACCCCTTTCCATGAAAGTGATTCACGCTGGTCTCTGCTTAGGGCTATATCAATAGGAAACAAACCATAGAGATAGAACTTGGAACTACTTGATTGTGTCAAGTTTCAAAGAGCTAGCACAAACCGTGTTTGATTTAGAGTTCCAAATACATGTATCCATATAGGATAAAAGAGAGTGAAACATAAAATTAAAACTGTTACTGCCAACGAACTGTTTAACTTAGAAGAACGAAATTTGGTGAGCCAAGTGGGATTCGGGTACTGATCATTACCTGAAAGTGTCATCAAGATTGGGAGAAAAAAGTGTGCTGAGATTTCAAGAAACTCATAGTTTTTTGGAAGCTTGGCAACCCCTTTCCGTGAAAGTGATTTGCGCTAGACTCTGCTTAGGGCTACATCAATAGGAAAGAAACCATAGAGATAGAACTTGGAACTACTTTATTGTGTCAAGTTTCAAAGAGTTAGCAGAAACCGTGTTTGATTTAGAGTTCCAACTACATGTATCCAAATAGGAGAAAAGAGAGTGAAACCTAAAAATTAAAACTGTTACTGCAAACGAACGGTTTAACGTAGAAGAACGAAATTTGGTGAGCCAAGTGTGAATGGGGTACTGATCATTACCTGAAAGTGTCATCAAGATTGGGTAAAAAAAAGTGTGCTGAGATTTCAGGAAACTCGTAGTCTTTTGGAAGCTTGGCAACCCCTTTCCATGTAAGTGATTTGCGCCGGTCTCTGCTTAGGTCTTCATCAATAGGAAAAAAACCGTAGAGATAGAACTTGGAACTACTTTATTGTGTCAAGATTCAAAGAGCTAGCACAAACCGTGTTTGATTTAGAGATCCAACTACATGTATCCATATAGGAGAAAACAGAGTGAAACCTAAAAATTAAAACTGTTACTGCCAACGAACGGTTTAACCTAGCAGAATGAAATTTGATGAGCCAAGTGGGATTGGGGTACTGATATTTACCTGAAAGTGTCATCAAGACTGGGTGAAAAAATGTGTGCTGAGATTTCAGGAAACTCGTAGTTTTTTGAAACTTGGCAACCCCTTTCCATGAAAGTGATTTGTCCCGGTCTCTTCTTAGGGCTACATCAATAGGAAACAAACCATAGAGATAGAACTTGGAACTTCTTTATTGTGTCAAGTTTCAAAGAGCTAGCACAAACCGTGTTTGATTTAGAGTTCCAACTACATGAATCCATATAGGAGAAAACAGAGTGAAACCTAAAAATTAAAACTGTTACTGCCAACGAACGGTTTAACCTAGAAGAACGAAATTTGGTGAGCCAAGTGTGAGTGGGGTATTGATCATTACCTGAAAGTGTCATCAAGATTGGGAGAAAAAATGTGTGCTGAGATTTCAGGAAACTCGTAGTTTTTTGGAAGATTCACAACCCCTATCCGTGAAAGTGATTTGTGCCAGTCTCTGCTTAGGGCTACATCAATAGGGAACAAACCATAGAGACAGAACTTGGAACTACGTTATTGTGTCAAGTTTCAAAGAGCTAGCACAAACCGTGTTTGATTTAGTGTTCCACTACATGTATCCATATAGGAGAAAACAGAGTGAAACCTAAAAATTAAAACTGTTACTGCCAACGAACGGTTTTACCTAGAAGAACGAAATTTGGTGAGCCATGTGGGATTGTGGAACTGATCATTACCTGAAAGTGTCATCAAGATTGGGTGAAAAAATGTGTGCTGAGATTTCAGGAAACTCGTAGTTTTTTGGAAGCTTGGCAAACCCTTTCCATGAAAGTGATTTGCGCTGGTCTTCGCTTAGGGATACATCAATAGGAAACAAACCATAGAGATAGAACTTGGAACTACTTTATTGTGTCAAATTTCAAAGAGCTAGCACAAACCATGTTTGATTTACAGTTCCAACTACATTTATCCATATAGGAGAAAACAGAGTGAAACCTAAAAATTCAAACTGTTACTGCCAACGAACGGTTTAACCTAGAAGAACGAAATTTGGTGAGCCAAGTGGGATTGGGGTACTGATCATTACCTGAAAGTGTCATCAAGATTGGGTAAAAAAATGTGTGCTGAGATTTCAGGAAACTCGTAGTTTTTTGGAAGCTTGGCAACCCCTTTCCATAAAAGTGATTTGCGCCATTCTCTGCTTAGTTCTATGTCAATAGGAAACAAACCATAGAGATAGAACATGGAACTACTTTGTTGTGTCAAGTTTCAAAGAGCTAGCACAAACCGTGTTTGATTTAGAGTTCCACCTACATGTATCCACATAGGAGAAAACAGAGTGAAACCTAAAAATTAAAACTGTTACTGCCAAGGAACGGTTTAACCTAAAAGAACGAAATTTGGTGAGCCAAGTGGGATTGGGGTACTGATCATTACCTGAAAGTGTCATCAATATTGGGTGAAAAAATGTGTAGTGAGAGTTCAGGAAACTCGTAGTTTTTTGGAAGCTTGGCAACCCCTTTCTGTGAAAGTGATTTGTGCCAGTCTCTGCTTAGGGCTACATCAATAGGAAACAAACCATAGAGATAGAACTTGGAACAACTTTATTGTGTCAAGTTTCAAAGAGCAAGCACAAACCGTGTTTGATTTAGAGTTCCAACTACATGTATCCATATAGGAGAAAACAGAGTGAAACCTAAAAATTAAAACTGTTTCTGCAACGAATGGTTTAACCTAGAAGAACGAATTTTGGTGAGCCAAGTGGGTTTAGGGTACTGATCATTACCTGAAAGTGTCATCAAGATTGGGTAAAAAAATGTGTGCTGAGATTTCAAGTAACTCGTAGTTTTTTGGAAGCTTGACAACCCCTTTCCATGAAAGTGATTTGCGCTGGTCTTCGCTTAGGGATACATCAATAGGAAACAAACCATAGAGATAGAACTTGGAACTACTTTATTGTGTCAAATTTCAAAGAGCTAGCACAAACCATGTTTGATTTACAGTTCCAACTACATTTATCCATATAGGAGAAAACAGAGTGAAACCTAAAAATTCAAACTGTTACTGCCAACGAACGGTTTAACCTAGAAGAACGAAATTTGGTGAGCCAAGTGGGATTGGGGTACTGATCATTACCTGAAAGTGTCATCAAGATTGGGTAAAAAAATGTGTGCTGAGATTTCAGGAAACACGTAGTTTTTTGGAATCTTTGCAACCCCTTTCCATGAAAGTGATTTGCGCCGTTCTCTGCTTAGTTCTATGTCAATAGGAAACAAACCATAGAGATAGAACATGGAACTACTTTGTTGTGTCAAGTTTCAAAGAGCTAGCACAAACCGTGTTTGATTTAGAGTTCCACCTACATGTATCCACATAGGAGAAAACAGAGTGAAACCTAAAAATTAAAACTGTTACTGCCAACGAACGGTTTAACCTAGAAGAACGAAATTTGTTGAGCCAACTGGGATTGGCGTACTGATCATTACCTGAAAGTGTCATCAAGATTGGGTGAAAAAATGTGTGCTGAGATTTCAGGAAACTCGTAGTTTTTTGGAAGCTTGGCAACCCCTTTCCATGAAAGTGATTTGTGCCAGTCTCTGCTTAGTGCTACATCAATAGAAAACAAACCATAGAGATAGAATTTGGAACTAGTTTATTGTGTCAAGTTTCAAAGAGCTAGCATAAACCGTGTTTGATATACAGTTCCAACTACATGTATCCATATAGGAGAAAACAGAGTGAAACCTAAAAATTCAAACTGTTACTGCCAACGAACGGTTTAACCTAGAAGAACGAAATTTGGTGAGCCAAGTGGGATTGGGGTACTGATCATTACCTGAAAGTGTCATCAAGATTGGGTGAAAAAATGTGTGCTGAGATTGCAGGAAACTCGTAGTTTTTTGGAAGCTTGGCAAACCCTTTCCATGAAAGTGATTTGTGCCGGCCTCTGCGAGGGCTACATCAATAGGAAGCAAACTATAGAGATTGAACTTGGAACCACTTTATTTTGTAAAGTTTCAAAGAGCTAGCACAAACCGTTTTTGATTTAGAGTTCCAACTACATGTATCCATATAGGAGAAAACAGAGTGAAACCTAAAAATTAAAACTGTTACTGCCAACGAACGGTTTAACCTAGAAGAACGAAACTTGGTGAGCCAAGTGGGATTGGGGTTCTGATCATTACCTGAAAGTGTCATCAAGATTGGGTGAAAAAATGTGTGCTGAGATTTCAGGAAACTCGTAATTTTTTGGAAGCTTGGCAACCCCTTTCCATTAAAGGGATTTGCGCCGGTCTCTGCTTAGGGCTACATCAATAGGAAACAAACCATAGAGATAGAACTTGGAACTTCTTTATTGTGTCAAATTTCAAAGAGCTAGCAGAAACCATGTTTGATTTAGAGATCCAACTACATGTATCCATATACGAGAAAACAGAGTGAAACCTAAAAATTAAAACTGTCACTGCCAACGAACGGTTTAACCTAGAAGAACAAAATTTGGTGAGCCAAGTGGGATTATGGTACTGATCGTTACCTGAAAGTGTCATCAAGATTGGGTAAAAAAATGTGTGCTGAGATTTCAGGAATCTCGTAGTTTTTTGGAAGCTTGGCAACCCCTTTCCATGAAAGTGATATGCGCCGTTCTCTGCTTAGTGCTATGTCAATAGGATACAAACCGTAGAGATAGAACTTGGAACTACTTTATTGTGTCAAGTTTCAAAGAGCTAGCACAAACCGTGTTTGATTTAGAGTTCCAACTACATGTATCCACATAGGAGAAAACAGAGTGAAACCTAAAAATTAAAACTGTTACTGCCAACGAACGGTTTAACCTAGAAGAACGAAATTTGTTGAGCCAACTGGGATTGGCATACTGATCATTACCTGAAAGTGTCATCAAGATTGGGTGAAAAAATGTGTTCTGAGATTTCAGGAAACTCATAGTTTTTTGGAAGCTTGGCAACCCCTTTCCATGAAAGTGATTCACGCTGGTCTCTGCTTAGGGCTATATCAATAGGAAACAAACCATAGAGATAGAACTTGGAACTACTTGATTGTGTCAAGTTTCAAAGAGCTAGCACAAACCGTGTTTGATTTAGAGTTCCAAATACATGTATCCATATAGGATAAAAGAGAGTGAAACATAAAATTAAAACTGTTACTGCCAACGAACTGTTTAACTTAGAAGAACGAAATTTGGTGAGCCAAGTGGGATTCGGGTACTGATCATTACCTGAAAGTGTCATCAAGATTGGGAGAAAAAAGTGTGCTGAGATTTCAAGAAACTCATAGTTTTTTGGAAGCTTGGCAACCCCTTTCCGTGAAAGTGATTTGCGCTAGACTCTGCTTAGGGCTACATCAATAGGAAAGAAACCATAGAGATAGAACTTGGAACTACTTTATTGTGTCAAGTTTCAAAGAGTTAGCAGAAACCGTGTTTGATTTAGAGTTCCAACTACATGTATCCAAATAGGAGAAAAGAGAGTGAAACCTAAAAATTAAAACTGTTACTGCAAACGAACGGTTTAACGTAGAAGAACGAAATTTGGTGAGCCAAGTGTGAATGGGGTACTGATCATTACCTGAAAGTGTCATCAAGATTGGGTAAAAAAAAGTGTGCTGAGATTTCAGGAAACTCGTAGTCTTTTGGAAGCTTGGCAACCCCTTTCCATGTAAGTGATTTGCGCCGGTCTCTGCTTAGGTCTTCATCAATAGGAAAAAAACCGTAGAGATAGAACTTGGAACTACTTTATTGTGTCAAGATTCAAAGAGCTAGCACAAACCGTGTTTGATTTAGAGATCCAACTACATGTATCCATATAGGAGAAAACAGAGTGAAACCTAAAAATTAAAACTGTTACTGCCAACGAACGGTTTAACCTAGCAGAATGAAATTTGATGAGCCAAGTGGGATTGGGGTACTGATATTTACCTGAAAGTGTCATCAAGACTGGGTGAAAAAATGTGTGCTGAGATTTCAGGAAACTCGTAGTTTTTTGAAACTTGGCAACCCCTTTCCATGAAAGTGATTTGTCCCGGTCTCTTCTTAGGGCTACATCAATAGGAAACAAACCATAGAGATAGAACTTGGAACTTCTTTATTGTGTCAAGTTTCAAAGAGCTAGCACAAACCGTGTTTGATTTAGAGTTCCAACTACATGAATCCATATAGGAGAAAACAGAGTGAAACCTAAAAATTAAAACTGTTACTGCCAACGAACGGTTTAACCTAGAAGAACGAAATTTGGTGAGCCAAGTGTGAGTGGGGTATTGATCATTACCTGAAAGTGTCATCAAGATTGGGAGAAAAAATGTGTGCTGAGATTTCAGGAAACTCGTAGTTTTTTGGAAGATTCACAACCCCTATCCGTGAAAGTGATTTGTGCCAGTCTCTGCTTAGGGCTACATCAATAGGGAACAAACCATAGAGACAGAACTTGGAACTACGTTATTGTGTCAAGTTTCAAAGAGCTAGCACCAACCGTGTTTGATTTAGTGTTCCACTACATGTATCCATATAGGAGAAAACAGAGTGAAACCTAAAAATTAAAACTGTTACTGCCAACGAACGGTTTTACCTAGAAGAACGAAATTTGGTGAGCCATGTGGGATTGTGGAACTGATCATTACCTGAAAGTGTCATCAAGATTGGGTGAAAAAATGTGTGCTGAGATTTCAGGAAACTCGTAGTTTTTTGGAAGCTTGGCAAACCCTTTCCATGAAAGTGATTTGTGCCGGCCTCTGCTAGGGCTACATCAATAGGAAACAAACTATAGAGATTGAACTTGGAACCACTTTATTTTGTAAAGTTTCAAAGAGCTAGCACAAACCGTGTTTGATTTAGAGTTCCAACTACATGTATCCATATAGGAGAAAACAGAGTGAAACCTAAAAATTTAAACTGTTACTGCCAACGAACAGTTTAACCTAGAAGAACGAAATTTGTTGAGCCAACTGGGATTGGCGTACTGATCATTACCTGAAAGTGTCATCAAGATTGGGTGAAAAAATGTGTGCTGAGATTTCAGGAAACTCGTAGTTTTTTGGAAGCTTGGCAACCCCTTTCCATGAAAGTGATTCACGCCGGTCTCTGCTTAGGGCTATATCAATAGGAAACAAACCATAGAGATAGAACTTGGACTACTTGATTGTGTCAAGTTTCAAAGAGCTAGCACAAACCGTGTTTGATTTAGAGTTCCAAATACATGTATCCATATAGGATAAAACAGAGTGAAACATAAAATTAAAACTGTTACTGCCAACGAACTGTTTAACTTAGAAGAACGAAATTTGGTGAGCCAAGTGGGATTCGGGTACTGATCATTACCTGAAAGTGTCATCAATTTTGGGAGAAAAAAGTGTGCTGAGATTTCAAGAAACTCGTAGTCTTTTGGAAGCTTGGCAACCCCTTTCCGTGAAAGTGATTTGCGCTAGACTCTGCTTAGGGCTACATCAATAGGAAAGAAACCATAGAGATAGAACTTGGAACTACTTTATTGTGTCAAGTTTCAAAGAGTTAGAAGAAACCGTGTTTGATTTAGAGTTCCAACTACATGTATCCAAATAGGAGAAAAGAGAGTGAAACCTAAAAATTAAAACTGTTACTGCCAACGAACGGTTTAACCTGGAAGAACGAAATTTGGTGAGCCAAGTGTGAATGGGGTACTGATCATTACCTGAAAGTGTCATCAAGATTGGGTAAAAAAATGTGTGCTGAGATTTCAGGAAACTCGTAGTCTTTTGGAAGCTTGGCAACCCCTTTCCATGAAAGTGATTTGCGCCGGTCTCTGCTTAGGGCTACATCAATAGGAAAAAAACCGTAGAGATAGAACTTGGAACTACTTTATTGTGTCAAGATTCAAAGAGCTAGCACAAACCGTGTTTGATTTAGAGATCCAACTACATGTATCCATATAGGAGAAAACAGAGTGAAACCTAAAAATTAAAACTGTTACTGCCAACGAACGGTTTAACCTAGAAGAATGAAATTTGATGAGCCAATTGGGATTGGGGTACTGATCATTACCTGAAAGTGTCATCAAGATTGGGTAAAAAAATGTGTGCTGAGATTTCAGGAATCTCTTAGTTTTTTGGAAGCTTGGCAACCCCTTTCCATGAAAGTGATATGCGCCTTTCTCTGCTTAGTGCTATGTCAATAGGAAACAAACCGTAGAGATAGAACTTGGAACTACTTTATTGTGTCAAGTTTCAAAGAGCTAGCACAAACCGTGTTTGATTTAGAGTTCCACCTACATGTATCCACATAGGAGAAAACAGAGTGAAACCTAAAAATTAAAACTGTTACTGCCAACGAACGGTTTAACCTAGAAGAACGAAATTTAGTGAGCCAAGTGGGATTGGGGTACTGATCGTTTCCTGAAAGTGTCATCAAGATTGGGTGAAAAAAATGTGTGCTGAGATTTCAGGAAACTCGTAGTTTTTTGGAAGCTTGGCAACCCCTTTCCATGAAAGGGATTTGCGCCGGTCTCTCCTTAGGGCTACATCAATAGGAAACAAACCATAGAGATAGAACTTGGAACTACTTTATTGTGTCAAATTTCAAAGAGCTAGCACAAACCATGTTTGATTTAGAGATCCCACTACATGTATGCATATAGGAGAAAACAGATTGAAACCTAAAAATTACAACTGTTACTGCCAACGAACGGTTTAACCTAGAAGAACGAAATTTGGTGAGCCAAGTGGGATTGGGGTAATGATCATTACCTGAAAGTGTCGTCAAGATTGGGTAAAAAAATGTGTGCTGAGATTTCAGGAAACTCGTAGTTTTTTGGAAGCTTGGCAACCCCTTTCCATGAAAGTGATATGCGCCGTTCTCTGCTTAGTTCTATGTCAATAGGAAACAAACCATAGAGATAGAACATGGAACTACTTTATTGTGTCAAGTTTCAAAGAGCTATCAGAAACCGTGTTTTATTTAGAGTTCCAAATACATGTATCCAAATAGGAGAAAGGAGAGTGAAACCTAAAAATTAAAACTGTTACTGCCAACGAACGGTTTAACCTAGAAGAACGAAATTTGTTGAGCCAACTGGGATTGGCGTACTGATCATTACCTGAAAGTGTCATCAAGATTGGGTGAAAAAATGTGTGCTGAGATTTCAGGAAACTCGTAGTTTTTTGGAAGCTTGGCAACCCCTTTCCATGAAAGTGATTTGTGCCAGTCTCTGCTTAGTGCTACATCAATAGAAAACAAACCATAGAGATAGAATTTGGAACTAGTTTATTGTGTCAAGTTTCAAAGAGCTAGCATAAACCGTGTTTGATTTAGAGTTCCAACTACGTCTATCCATATAGGAGAAAACAGAGTGAAACCTAAAAATTCAAACTGTTACTGCCAACGAACAGTTTAACCTAGAAGAACGAAATTTGGTGAGCCAAGTGGGATTGGGGTACTGATCATTACCTGAAAGTGTCATCAAGATTGGGTGAAAAAATGTGTGCTGAGATTTCAGGAAACTCGTAGTTTTTTGGAAGCTTGGCAACCCCTTTCCATGAAAGTGATATGCGCCGTTCTCTGCTTAGTTCTATGTCAATAGGAAACAAACCATAGAGATAGAACATGGAACTACTTTATTGTGTCAAGTTTCAAAGAGCTATCAGAAACCGTGTTTGATTTAGAGTTCCAAATACATGTATCCAAATAGGAGAAAGGAGAGTGAAACCTAAAAATTAAAACTGTTACTGCCAACGAACGGTTTAACGTAGAAGAACGAAATTTGGTGAGCCAAGTGTGAATGGGGTACTGATCATTACCTGAAAGTGTCATCAAGATTGGGTGAAAAAATGTGTGCTGAGATTTCAGGAAACTCATTATTTTTTGGAAGCTTCGCAACCCCTTTCCATGAAAGGGTTTTGTGCTGGTCTCTGCTTAAGGCTACAATAATAGGAAACAAACCACAGAGATAGAACTTGGAACTACGTTATTGTGTCAAGTTTCAAAGAGCTAGCACAAACCGTGTTTGATTTAGAGTTCCAACTACATGTATCCACATAGGAGAAAACAGAGTGAAACCTAAAAATTAAAACTGTTACTGCCATCGAACGGTTTAACCTAGAAGAAGGAAATTTGGTGAGCCAAGTGGGATTGGTGTGCTGATCATTATCTGAAAGTGTCATCAAGATTGGGTGAAAAAAATGTGTGCTGAGATTTCAAGAAACTCGTAGTTTTTTGGAAGCTTGGCAACCCCTTTCCATGAAAGTGAATTGCGCCAGTCTCTACTTAGGGCTACAACAATAGGAAACAAACCATAGAGATAGAACTTGGAACTACTTTTTTGTGTCAAGTTTCAAAGAGCTAGCACAAACCGTGTTTGATTTAGAGTTCCAACTACATCTATCCATATAGGAGAAAACAGAGTGAAACCTAAAAATTAAAACTGTTACTGCCAACGAACGGTTTAACCTAAAAGAACGAAATTTGGTGAACCAAGTGGGATTGGGGTACTGATCATTACCTGAAAGTGTCATCAACATTGGGTGAAAAGTTGTGTAGTGAGATTTCAGGAAACTCGTAGTTTTTTGGAAGCTTGGCAACCCCTTTCCATGAAAGGGATTTGCGCTGGTCTCTGCTTAGGGCTACATCAATAGGAAACAAACCATAGAGATAGAACATGGAACTACTTTATAGTGTCAAGTTTCAAAGAGCTAGCACAAACCGTGTTTGATTTAGAGTTCCAACTACATCTATCCATATAGGAGAAAACAGAGTGAAACCTAAAAATTAAAACTGTTACTGCCAACGAACGGTTTAACGTAGAAGAACGAAATTTGGTGAGCCAACTGGGATTGGGGTACTGATCATTACCTGAAAGAGTCATTAAGATTGGGTGAAAAAATGTGTGCTGAGATTTCAGGAAACTCGTAGTTTTTTGGAAGCTTGACAACCCCTTTCCGTGAAAGTGATTTGTGCCAGTCTCTGCTTAGGGCTACATCAATAGGAAACAAACCATAGAGATAGAACTTGGAACTACTTTTTTGTGTCAAGTTTCAAAGAGCTAGCACAAACCGTGTTTGATTTAGAGTTCCAACTACATGTATCCATATAGGAGAAAACAGAGTTAAACCTAAAAATTAAAACTGGTACTGCCAACGAACGGTTTAACCTGGAAGAACGAAATTTGGTGAGCAATGTGGGATTGTGGAACTGATCATTACCTGAAAGTGTCATCAAGATTGGGTGAAAAAATGTGTGCTGAGATTTCAGGAAACTCGTAGATTTTTGGAAGCTTGTCAACCCCTTTCCATGAAAGTGATTTGCGCCGGTCTCTGCTTAGGGCTACATCAATAGGAAACAAACCATAGAGATAGAACTTGGAACTACGTTATTGTGTCAAGTTTCAAAGAGCTAGCATAAACCGTGTTTGATTTACAGTTCCAAATACATTTATCCATATAGGAGAAAACAGAGTGAAACCAGAAATTCAAACTGTTACTGCCAACGAACGGATTAACCTAGAAGAACGAAATTTGCTGAGCCAAGTGGGATTGGGGTACTGATCATTACCTGAAAGTGTCATCAAGATTGGTTGAAAATATGTGTGCTGAGATTTCAGGAAACTCGTAGTTTTTTGGAAGCTTGGCAACCGCTTTCCATGAAAGGGATTTGCGCTGGTCTCTGCTTAGGGCTACATCAATAGGAAACAAACCATAGAGATAGAACTTGGAACTACTTTATATTGTCAAGTTTCAAAGAGCTAGCAGAAACCGTGTTTGATTTAAAGTTCCAAATACATGTATCCATATAGGAGAAAACAGAGTGAATCCTAAAAATTAAAACTGTTACTGCCAACGAAGGGTTTAACCTAAAAGAACGAAATTTGGTTAGCCAAGTGGGATTGGGGTACTGATCATTACCTGAAAGTGTCATCAAGATTGGGTGAAAAAATGTGTAGTGAGATTTCAGGAAACTCGTAGTTTTTTGGAAGCTTGGCAACCCCTTTCCATGAAAGGGATTTGCGCTGCTCTCTGCTTAGGGCTACATCAATAGGAAACGAACCATAGAGATAGAACTTGGAACTACTTTATTGTGTCAAATTTCAAAGAGATAGCACAAACCGTGTTTGATTTAGAGTTCCAACTACATGTATCCATAAAGGAGAAAACAGAGTGAAACCTAAAAATTAAAACTTGTACTGCCAACAAACGGTTTAACCTGGAAGAACGAAATTTGGTGAGACAAGTGGGATTGGGGTACTGATCATATCCTGAAAGTGTCATCAAGATTGGGTGAAAAAATGTGTACTGAGATTTCAGGAAACTCGTAGTTTTTTGGAAGCTTGGCAACCCCTTTTCATGAAAGTGATTTGCGCCGGTCTCTGCTTAGGGCTACATCAATAGGAAACAAACCATAGAAATAGAACTTGGAACTACTCTATTGTGTCAAGTTTCAAAGAGCTAGCACAAACCGTGTTTGATTTAGAGTTCCAAATACATGCATCCATATAGGATAAAACAGAGTGAAACCTAAAAATTAAAACTGTTACTGCCAACGAACTGTTTAACTTAGAAGAACGAAATTTGATGAGCCAAGTGGGATTGGTGTACTGATCATTACCTGATAGTGTCATCAAGATTGGGAGAAAAAAGTGTGCTGAGATTTCAAGAAACTCGTAGTTTTTTGGAAGCTTGGCAACCCCTTTCCGTGAAAGTGATTTGCGCTAGACTCTGCTTAGGGCTACATCAATAGGAAAGAAACCATAGAGATAGAACTTGGAACTATTTTATTGTGTCAAGTTTCAAAGAGTTAGCAGAAACCGTGTTTGATTTAGAGTTCCAACTTATGTATCCAAATAGGAGAAAAGAGAATGAAACCTAAAAATTAAAACTGTTACTGCCAACGAACGGTTTAACGTAGAAGAACGAAATTTGGTGAGCCAAGTGTAAATGGGGTACTGATCATTACCTGAAAGTGTCATCAAGATTGGGTAAAAAAATGTGTGCTGAGATTTCAGGAAACTCGTAGTCTTATTGAAGCTTGGCAACCCCTTTCAATGAAAGTGATTTGCGCAGGTCTCTGCTTAGGGCTACATCAATAGGAAAAAAACCGTAGAGATAGAACTTGGAACTACTTTATTGTGTCAAGATTCAAAGAGCTAGCACAAACCGTGTTTGATTTAGAGATCCAACTACATGTATCCATATAGGAGAAAACAGAGTGAAACCTAAAAATTAAAACTGTTACTGCCAACGAACGGTTTAACCTAGAAGAATGAAATTTGGTGAGCCAAGTGGGATTGGGGTACTGATATTTACCTGAAAGTGTCATCAAGATTGGGTGAAAAAATGTGTGCTGAGATTTCAGGAAACTCGTAGTTTTTTGAAAGCTTGGCAACCCATTTCCATGAAAGTGATTTGTCCCGGTCTCTTCTTAGGGCTACATCAATAGGAAACAAACCATAGAGATAGAACTTGGAACTTCTTTATTGTGTCAAGTTTCAAAGAGCTAGCACAAACCGTGTTTGATTTAGAGTTCCAACTACATGAATCCATATAGGAGAAAACAGAGTGAAACCTAAAAATTAAAACTGTTACTGCCAACGAACGGTTTAACCTAGAAGAACGAAATTTGGTGAGCCAAGTGTGAGTGGGGTATTGATCATTACCTGAAAGTGTCATCAAGATTGGGAGAAAAAATGTGTGCTGAGATTTCAGGAAACTCGTAGTTTTTTGGAAGATTCACAACCCCTATCCGTGAAAGTGATTTGTGCCAGTCTCTGCTTAGGGCTACATCAATAGGGAACAAACCATAGAGACAGAACTTGGAACTACGTTATTGTGTCAAGTTTCAAAGAGCTAGCACAAACCGTGTTTGATTTAGAGTTCCAACTACATGTATCCATATAGGAGAAAACAGAGTGAAACCTAAAAATTTAAACTGTTACTGCCAACGAACGGTTTTAACTAGAAGAACGAAATTTGGTGAGCCATGTGGGATTGTGGAACTGATCATTACCTGAAAGTGTCATCAAGATTGGGTGAAAAAATGTGTGCTGAGATTTCAGGAAACTCGTAGTTTTTTGGAAGCTTGGCAAACCCTTTCCATGAAAGTGATTTGTGCCGGCCTCTGCTAGGGCTACATCAATAGGAAACAAACTATAGAGATTGAACTTGGAACCACTTTATTTTGTAAAGTTTCAAAGAGCTAGCACAAACCGTTTTTGATTTAGAGTTCCAACTACATGTATCCATATAGGAGAAAACAGAGTGAAACCTAAAAATTTAAACTGTTACTGCCAACGAACGGTTTAACCTAGAAGAACGAAATTTGTTGAGCCAACTGGGATTGGCGTACTGATCATTACCTGAAAGTGTCATCAAGATTGGGTGAAAAAATGTGTGCTGAGATTTCAGGAAACTCATAGTTTTTTGGAAGCTTGGCAACCCCTTTCCATGAAAGTGATTCACGCCGGTCTCTGCTTAGGGCTATATCAATAGGAAACAAACCATAGAGATAGAACTTGGAACTACTTGATTGTGTCAAGTTTCAAAGAGCTAGCACGAACCGTGTTTGATTTAGAGTTCCAAATACATGTATCCATATAGGATAAAACAGAGTGAAACATAAAATTAAAACTGTTACTGCCAACGAACTGTTTAACTTAGAAGAACGAAATTTGGTGAGCCAAGTGGGATTCGGGTACTGATCATTACCTGAAAGTGTCATCAAGATTGGGAGAAAAAAGTGTGCTGAGATTTCAGGAAACTCGTAGTCTTTTGGAAGCTTGGCAACCCCTTTCCATGAAAGTGATTTGCGCCGGTCTCTGCTTAGGGCTACATCAATAGGAAAAAAACCGTAGAGATAGAACTTGGAACTACTTTATTGTGTCAAGATTCAAAGAGCTAGCACAAACCGTGTTTGATTTAGAGATCCAACTACATGTATCCATATAGGAGAAAACAGAGTGAAACCTAAAAATTAAAACTGTTACTGCCAACGAACGGTTTAACCTAGAAGAATGAAATTTGATGAGCCAAGTGGGATTGGGGTACTGATCATTACCTGAAAGTGTCATCAAGATTGGGTAAAAAAATGTGTGCTGAGATTTCAGGAATCTCGTAGTTTTTTGGAAGCTTGGCAACCCCTTTCCATGAAAGGGATATGCGCCTTTCTCTGCTTAGTGCTATGTCAATAGGAAACAAACCGTAGAGATAGAACTTGGAACTACTTTATTGTGTCAAGTTTCAAAGAGCTAGCACAAACCGTGTTTGATTTAGAGTTCCACCTACATGTATCCACATAGGAGAAAACAGAGTGAAACCTAAAAATTAAAACTGTTACTGCCAACGAACGGTTTAACCTAGAAGAACGAAATTTAGTGAGCCAAGTGGGATTGGGGTACTGATCGTTTCCTGAAAGTGTCATCAAGATTGGGTGAAAAAATGTGTGCTGAGATTTCAGGAAACTCGTAGTTTTTTGGAAGCTTGGCAACCCCTTTCCATGAAAGGGATTTGCGCCGGTCTCTCCTTAGGGCTACATCAATAGGAAACAAACCATAGAGATAGAACTTGGAACTACTTTATTGTGTCAAATTTCAAAGAGGTAGCACAAACCAAGTTTGATTTAGAGATCCAACTACATGTATGCATATAGGAGAAAACAGATTGAAACCTAAAAATTACAACTGTTACTGCCAACGAACGGTTTAACCTAGAAGAACGAAATTTGGTGAGCCAAGTGGGATTGGGGTAATGATCATTACCTGAAAGTGTCGTCAAGATTGGGTAAAAAAATGTGTGCTGAGATATCAGGAAACTCGTAGTTTTTTGGAAGCTTGGCAACCCCTTTCCATGAAAGTGATATGCGCCGTTCTCTGCTTAGTTCTATGTCAATAGGAAACAAACCATAGAGATAGAACATGGAACTACTTTATTGTGTCAAGTTTCAAAGAGCTATCAGAAACCGTGTTTGATTTAGAGTTCCAAATACATGTATCCAAATAGGAGAAAGGAGAGTGAAACCTAAAAATTAAAACTGTTACTGCCAACGAACGGTTTAACGTAGAAGAACGAAATTTGGTGAGCCAAGTGTGAATGGGGTACTGATCATTACCTGAAAGTGTCATCAAGATTGGGTGAAAAAATGTGTGCTGAGATTTCAGGAAACTCATTATTTTTTGGAAGCTTCGCAACCCCTTTCCATGAAAGGGTTTTGTGCTGGTCTCTGCTTAAGGCTACAATAATAGGAAACAAACCACAGAGATAGAACTTGGAACTACGTTATTGTGTCAAGTTTCAAAGAGCTAGCACAAACCGTGTTTGATTTAGAGTTCCAACTACATGTATCCACATAGGAGAAAACAGAGTGAAACCTAAAAATTAAAACTGTTACTGCCATCGAACGGTTTAATCTAGAAGAACGAAATTTGGTGAGCCAAGTGGGATTGGTGTGCTGATCATTATCTGAAAGTGTCATCAAGATTGGGTGAAAAAAATGTGTGCTGAGATTTCAGGAAACTCGTAGTTTTTTGGAAGCTTGGCAACCCCTTTCCATGAAAGTGAATTGCGCCAGTCTCTACTTAGGGCTACAACAATAGGAAACAAACCATAGAGATAGAACTTGGAACTAATTTTGTGTCAAGTTTCAAAGAGCTAGCACAAACCGTGTTTGATTTAGAGTTCCAACTACATCTATCCATATAGGAGAAAACAGAGTGAAACCTAAAAATTAAAACTGTTACTGCCAACCAACGGTTTAACCTAAAAGAACGAAATTTGGTGAACCAAGTGGGTTTGGGGTACTGATCATTACCTGAAAGTGTCATCAACATTGGGTGAAAAATTGTGTAGTGAGATTTCAGGAAACTCGTAGTTTTTTGGAAGCTTGGCAACCCCTTTCAATGAAAGGGATTTGCGCTGGTCTCTGCTTAGGGCTACATCAATAGGAAACAAACCATAGAGACAGAACTTGGAACTACTTTATAGTGTCAAGTTTCAAAGAGCTAGCACAAACCGTGTTTGATTTAGAGTTCCAACTACATCTATCCATATAGGAGAAAACAGAGTGAAACCTAAAAATTAAAACTGTTACTGCCAACGAACGGTTTAACGTAGAAGAACGAAATTTGGTGAGCCAACTGGGATTGGGGTACTGATCATTACCTGAAAGAGTCATTAAGATTGGGTGAAAACATGTGTGCTGAGATTTCAGGAAACTCTTTTTGGAAGCTTGACAACCCCTTTCCGAGAAAGTGATTTGTGCCAGTCTCTGCTTAGGGCTACATCAATAGGAAACAAACCATAGAGATAGAACTTGGAACTACTTTTTTGTGTCAAGTTTCAAAGAGCTAGCACAAACCGTGTTTGATTTAGAGTTCCAACTACATGTATCCATATAGGAGAAAACAGAGTTAAACCTAAAAATTAAAACTGGTACTGCCAACGAACGGTTTAACCTGGAAGAACGAAATTTGGTGAGCAATGTGGGATTGTGGAACTGATCATTACCTGAAAGTGTCATCAAGATTGGGTGAAAAAATGTGTGCTGAGATTTCAGGAAACTCGTAGATTTTTGGAAGCTTGTCAACCCCTTTCCATGAAAGTGATTTGCGCCGGTCTCGCTTAGGGCTACATCAATAGGAAACAAACCATAGAGATAGAACTTGGAACTACGTTATTGTGTCAAGTTTCAAAGAGCTAGCATAAACCGTGTTTGATTTACAGTTCCAAATACATTTATCCATATAGGAGAAAACAGAGTGAAACCAGAAATTCAAACTGTTACTGCCAATGAACGGATTAACCTAGAAGAACGAAATTTGCTGAGCCAAGTGGGATTGGGGTACTGATCATTACCTGAAAGTGTCATCAAGATTGGTTGAAAAAATGTGTGCTGAGATTTCAGGAAACTCGTAGTTTTTTGGAATCTTGGCAACCCCTTTCCATGAAAGTGATTTGCGCCAGTCCCTGCTTAGGGCTACATCAATAGGAAACAAATCATAGAGATAGAACTTGGAACTACTTTATTGTGTCAAGTTTCAAAGAGGTACCACAAACCGTGTTTGATTTAGAGTTCCAACTACATCTATCCATATATGAGAAAACAGAGTGAAACCTAAAAATTAAAAGTGTTACTGCCAACGAACGGTTTAACCTAAAAGAACGAAATTTGGTGAACCAAGTGGGATTGGGGTACTGATCATTACCTGAAAGTGTCATCAAGATTGGGTGAAAAAATGTGTAGTGAGATTTCAGGAAACTCGTAGTTTTTTGGAAGCTTGGCAACCGCTTTCCATGAAAGGGATTTGCGCTGGTCTCTGCTTAGGGCTACATCAATAGGAAACAAACCATAGAGATAGAACTTGGAACTACTTTATATTGTCAAGTTTCAAAGATCTAGCAGAAACCGTGTTTGATTTAAAGTTCCAAATACATGTATCCATATAGGAGAAAACAGAGTGAATCCTAAAAATTAAAACTGTTACTGCCAATGAAGGGTTTAACCTAAAAGAACGAAATTTGGTGAGCCAAGTGGGATTGGGGTACTGATCATTACCTGAAAGTGTCATCAAGTTTGGGTGAAAAAATGTGTAGTGAGATTTCAGGAAACTCGTAGTTTTTTGGAAGCTTGGCAACCCCTTTCCATGAAAGGGATTTGCGCTGGTCTCTGCTTAGGGCTACATCAATAGGAAACAAACCATAGAGATAGAACTTGGAACTGCTTTATTGTGTCAAGTTTCAAAGAGCTAGCACAAACCGTGTTTGATTTAGAGTTCCAACTACATGTATCCATAAAGGAGAAAACAGAGTGAAACCTAAAAATTAAAACTTGTACTGCCAACAAACGGTTTAACCTAGAAGAACGAAATTTGGTGAGACAAGTGGGATTGGGGTACTGATCATATCCTGAAAGTGTCATCAAAATTGGGTGAAAAAATGTGTACTGAGATTTCAGGAAACTCGTAGTTTTTTGGAAGCTTGGCAACCCCTTTTCATGAAAGTGATTTGCGCCGGTCTCTGCTTAGGGCTACATCAATAGGAAACAAACCATAGAAATAGAACTTGGAACTACTCTATTGTGTCAAGTTTCAAAGAGCTAGCACAAACCGTGTTTGATTTAGAGTTCCAACTACATGTATCCATAAAGGAGAAAACAGAGTGAAACCTAAAAATTAAAACTGTTAATGCCAACGAAGGGTTTAACGTAGAAGAACAAAATTGGGTGAGCCAACTGGGATTGGGGTACTGATCATTACCTGAAAGAGTCATCAAGATTGGGTGAAAAAATGTGTGCTGAGATTTCAGGAAACTCGTAGTTTTTTGGAAGCTTGACAACCCCTTTCCGTGAAAGTGATTTGTGCCAGTCTCTGCTTAGGGCTACATCAATAGGAAACAAACCATAGAGATAGAACTTGGAACTACGTTATTGTGTCAAATTTCAAAGAGCTAGCACAAACCGTCTTTGATTTAGAGTTCCACTACATGTATCCATATAGGAGAAAACAGAGTGAAACCTAAAAATTAAAACTGTTACTGCCAACGAACGGTTTAACCTAGAAGAACGAAATTTGGTGAGCCAAGTGGGATTGGGGTACTGATCATTACCTGAAAGTGTCATCAAGATTGGTGAAAAAATGTGTGCTGAGATTTCAGGAAACTCATAGTTTTTTGGCAGCTTGGCAACCCCTTTCCATGAAAGTGATTTGCGCCAGTCTCTGCTTAGGGCTACATCAATAGGAAACAAATCATAGAGATAGAACTTGGAACTACTTTATTGTGTCAAGTTTCAAAAGCTAGCACAAACCGTGTTTGATTTAGAGTTCCAACTACATCTATCCATATAGGAGAAAACAGAGTGAAAACTAAAAATTAAAACTGTTACTGCCAACGAACGGTTTAACCTAGAAGAACGAAATTTGGTGAGCCAAGTGGGATTGGGGTACTGATCATTACCTGAAAGTGTCATCAAGATTGGTTGAAAAAATGTGTAGTGAGATTTCAGGAAACTCGTAGTTTTTTGGAAGCTTGGCAACCCCTTTCCATGAAAGGGATTTGCGCTGGTCTCTGCTTAGGGCTACATCAATCAGAAACAAACCATAGAGATAGAACTTGGAACTACTTTATTGTGTCAAGTTTCAAAGAGCTAGCACAAACCGTGTTTGATTTAGAGTTCCAACTACATGTATCCATATAGGAGAAAACAGAGTGAAACCTAAAAATTAAAACTGGTACTGCCAACAAACGGTTTAACGTAGAAGAACGAAATTTGGTGAGCCAAGTGGGATTGGGGTACTGATCATTTCCTGAAATTGTCATCAAGATTGGTGAAAAAATGTGTGCTGAGATATCAGGAAACTCGTAGTTTTTTGGAAGCTTGGCAACCCCTTTTCATGAAAGTGATTTGCGCCGGTCTTTGCTTAGGGCTACATCAATAGGAAACAAACCATTGAGATAGAACTTGGAACTACTTTATTGTGTCAAGTTTCAAAGAGCTAGCACAAACCGTGTTTGATTTAGAGTTCCAACTACATGTATCCATATAGGAGAAAACAGAGTGAAACCTAAAAATTAAAACTGTTACTGCCATCGAACGGTTTAACGTAGAAGAACGAAATTTGGTGAGCCAACTGGGATTGGGGTACTGATCATTACCTGAAAGAGTCATTAAGATTGGGTGAAAACATGTGTGCTGAGATTTCAGGAAACTCTTTTTGGAAGCTTGACAACCCCTTTCCGAGAAAGTGATTTGTGCCAGTCTCTGCTTAGGGCTACATCAATAGGAAACAAACCATAGAGATAGAACTTGGAACTACTTTTTTGTGTCAAGTTTCAAAGAGCTAGCACAAACCGTGTTTGATTTAGAGTTCCAACTACATGTATCCATATAGGAGAAAACAGAGTTAAACCTAAAAATTAAAACTGGTACTGCCAACGAACGGTTTAACCTGGAAGAACGAAATTTGGTGAGCAATGTGGGATTGTGGAACTGATCATTACCTGAAAGTGTCATCAAGATTGGGTGAAAAAATGTGTGCTGAGATTTCAGGAAACTCGTAGATTTTTGGAAGCTTGTCAACCCCTTTCCATGAAAGTGATTTGCGCCGGTCTCGCTTAGGGCTACATCAATAGGAAACAAACCATAGAGATAGAACTTGGAACTACGTTATTGTGTCAAGTTTCAAAGAGCTAGCATAAACCGTGTTTGATTTACAGTTCCAAATACATTTATCCATATAGGAGAAAACAGAGTGAAACCAGAAATTCAAACTGTTACTGCCAATGAACGGATTAACCTAGAAGAACGAAATTTGCTGAGCCAAGTGGGATTGGGGTACTGATCATTACCTGAAAGTGTCATCAAGATTGGTTGAAAAAATGTGTGCTGAGATTTCAGGAAACTCGTAGTTTTTTGGAATCTTGGCAACCCCTTTCCATGAAAGTGATTTGCGCCAGTCCCTGCTTAGGGCTACATCAATAGGAAACAAATCATAGAGATAGAACTTGGAACTACTTTATTGTGTCAAGTTTCAAAGAGGTACCACAAACCGTGTTTGATTTAGAGTTCCAACTACATCTATCCATATATGAGAAAACAGAGTGAAACCTAAAAATTAAAAGTGTTACTGCCAACGAACGGTTTAACCTAAAAGAACGAAATTTGGTGAACCAAGTGGGATTGGGGTACTGATCATTACCTGAAAGTGTCATCAAGATTGGGTGAAAAAATGTGTAGTGAGATTTCAGGAAACTCGTAGTTTTTTGGAAGCTTGGCAACCGCTTTCCATGAAAGGGATTTGCGCTGGTCTCTGCTTAGGGCTACATCAATAGGAAACAAACCATAGAGATAGAACTTGGAACTACTTTATATTGTCAAGTTTCAAAGATCTAGCAGAAACCGTGTTTGATTTAAAGTTCCAAATACATGTATCCATATAGGAGAAAACAGAGTGAATCCTAAAAATTAAAACTGTTACTGCCAATGAAGGGTTTAACCTAAAAGAACGAAATTTGGTGAGCCAAGTGGGATTGGGGTACTGATCATTACCTGAAAGTGTCATCAAGTTTGGGTGAAAAAATGTGTAGTGAGATTTCAGGAAACTCGTAGTTTTTTGGAAGCTTGGCAACCCCTTTCCATGAAAGGGATTTGCGCTGGTCTCTGCTTAGGGCTACATCAATAGGAAACAAACCATAGAGATAGAACTTGGAACTGCTTTATTGTGTCAAGTTTCAAAGAGCTAGCACAAACCGTGTTTGATTTAGAGTTCCAACTACATGTATCCATAAAGGAGAAAACAGAGTGAAACCTAAAAATTAAAACTTGTACTGCCAACAAACGGTTTAACCTAGAAGAACGAAATTTGGTGAGACAAGTGGGATTGGGGTACTGATCATATCCTGAAAGTGTCATCAAAATTGGGTGAAAAAATGTGTACTGAGATTTCAGGAAACTCGTAGTTTTTTGGAAGCTTGGCAACCCCTTTTCATGAAAGTGATTTGCGCCGGTCTCTGCTTAGGGCTACATCAATAGGAAACAAACCATAGAAATAGAACTTGGAACTACTCTATTGTGTCAAGTTTCAAAGAGCTAGCACAAACCGTGTTTGATTTAGAGTTCCAACTACATGTATCCATAAAGGAGAAAACAGAGTGAAACCTAAAAATTAAAACTGTTAATGCCAACGAAGGGTTTAACGTAGAAGAACAAAATTGGGTGAGCCAACTGGGATTGGGGTACTGATCATTACCTGAAAGAGTCATCAAGATTGGGTGAAAAAATGTGTGCTGAGATTTCAGGAAACTCGTAGTTTTTTGGAAGCTTGACAACCCCTTTCCGTGAAAGTGATTTGTGCCAGTCTCTGCTTAGGGCTACATCAATAGGAAACAAACCATAGAGATAGAACTTGGAACTACGTTATTGTGTCAAATTTCAAAGAGCTAGCACAAACCGTCTTTGATTTAGAGTTCCACTACATGTATCCATATAGGAGAAAACAGAGTGAAACCTAAAAATTAAAACTGTTACTGCCAACGAACGGTTTAACCTAGAAGAACGAAATTTGGTGAGCCAAGTGGGATTGGGGTACTGATCATTACCTGAAAGTGTCATCAAGATTGGTGAAAAAATGTGTGCTGAGATTTCAGGAAACTCATAGTTTTTTGGCAGCTTGGCAACCCCTTTCCATGAAAGTGATTTGCGCCAGTCTCTGCTTAGGGCTACATCAATAGGAAACAAATCATAGAGATAGAACTTGGAACTACTTTATTGTGTCAAGTTTCAAAAGCTAGCACAAACCGTGTTTGATTTAGAGTTCCAACTACATCTATCCATATAGGAGAAAACAGAGTGAAAACTAAAAATTAAAACTGTTACTGCCAACGAACGGTTTAACCTAGAAGAACGAAATTTGGTGAGCCAAGTGGGATTGGGGTACTGATCATTACCTGAAAGTGTCATCAAGATTGGTTGAAAAAATGTGTAGTGAGATTTCAGGAAACTCGTAGTTTTTTGGAAGCTTGGCAACCCCTTTCCATGAAAGGGATTTGCGCTGGTCTCTGCTTAGGGCTACATCAATCAGAAACAAACCATAGAGATAGAACTTGGAACTACTTTATTGTGTCAAGTTTCAAAGAGCTAGCACAAACCGTGTTTGATTTAGAGTTCCAACTACATGTATCCATATAGGAGAAAACAGAGTGAAACCTAAAAATTAAAACTGGTACTGCCAACAAACGGTTTAACGTAGAAGAACGAAATTTGGTGAGCCAAGTGGGATTGGGGTACTGATCATTTCCTGAAATTGTCATCAAGATTGGTGAAAAAATGTGTGCTGAGATATCAGGAAACTCGTAGTTTTTTGGAAGCTTGGCAACCCCTTTTCATGAAAGTGATTTGCGCCGGTCTTTGCTTAGGGCTACATCAATAGGAAACAAACCATTGAGATAGAACTTGGAACTACTTTATTGTGTCAAGTTTCAAAGAGCTAGCACAAACCGTGTTTGATTTAGAGTTCCAACTACATGTATCCATATAGGAGAAAACAGAGTGAAACCTAAAAATTAAAACTGTTACTGCCATCGAACGGTTTAACCTAGAAGAACGAAATTTGGTGAGCCAAGTGGGATTGGTGTGCTGATCATTATCTGAAAGTGTCATCAAGATTGGGTGAAAAAAATGTGTGCTGAGATTTCAGGAAACTCGTAGTTTTTTGGAAGCTTGGCCACCCCTTTCCATGAAAGTGAATTGCGCCAGTCTCTACTTAGGGCTACAACAATAGGAAACAAACCATAGAGATAGAACGTGGAACTACATTTTTGTGTCAAGTTTCAAAGAGCTAGCACAAACCGTGTTTGATTTAGAGTTCCAAATACATCTATCCATATAGGAGAAAACAGAGTGAAACCTAAAAATTAAAACTGTTACTGCCAACGAACGGTTTAACCTAAAAGAACGAAATTTGGTGAACCAAGTGGGATTGGGGTACTGATCATTACCTGAAAGTGTCATCAACATTGGGTGAAAAATTGTGTAGTGAGATTTCAGGAAACTCATAGTTTTTTGGAAGCTTGGCAACCCCTTTCCATGAAAGGGATTTGCGCTGGTCTCTGCTTAGGGCTACATCAATAGGAAACAAACCATAGAGATAGAACTTGGAACTACTTTATAGTGTCAAGTTTCAAAGAGCTAGCCCAAACCGTGTTTGATTTAGAGTTCCAACTACATCTATCCATATAGGAGAAAACAGAGTGAAACCTAAAAATTAAAACTGTTACTGCCAACGAACGGTTTAACGTAGAAGAAGGAAATTTGGTGAGCCAACTGGGATTGGGGTACTGATCATTACCTGAAAGAGTCATTAAGATTGGGTGAAAAAATGTGTGCTGAGATTTCAGGAAACTCGTAGTTTTTTGGAAGCTTGACAACCCCTTTCCGTGAAAGTGATTTGTGCCAGTCTCTGCTTAGGGCTACATCAATAGGAAACAAACCATAGAGATAGAACTTGGAACTACTTTTTTGTGTCAAGTTTCAAAGAGCTAGCACAAACCGTGTTTGATTTAGAGTTCCAACTACATGTATCCATATAGGAGAAAACAGAGTTAAACCTAAAAATTAAAACTGGTACTGCCAACGAACGGTTTAACCTGGAAGAACGAAATTTGGTGAGCAATGTGGGATTGTGGAACTGATCACTACCTGAAAGTGTCATCAAGATTGGTTGAAAAAATGTGTGCTGAGATTTCAGGAAACTCGTAGATTTTTAGAAGATTGTCAACCCCTTTCCATGAAAGTGATTTGCGCCGGTCTCTGCTTAGGGCTACATCAATAGGAAACAAACCATAGAGATAGAACTTGGAACTACGTTATTGTGTCAAGTTTCAAAGAGCTAGCATAAACCGTGTTTGATTTACAGTTCCAAATACATTTATCCATATAGGAGAAAACAGAGTGAAACCAGAAATTCAAACTGTTACTGCCAAAAAACGGATTAACCTAGAAGAACGAAATTTGGTGAGCCAAGTGGGATTGGGGTACTGATCATTACCTGAAAGTGTCATCAAGATTGGTTGAAAAAATGTGTGCTGAGATTTCAGGAAACTCGTAGTTTTTTGGAATCTTGGCAAACCCTTTCCATGAAAGTGATTTGCGCCAGTCTCTGCTTAGGGCTACATCAATAGGAAACAAACCATAGAGAGAGAACTTGGAACTACTTTATTGTGTCAAGTTTCAAAGAGGTAGCACAAACCGTGTTTGATTTAGAGTTCCAACTACATCTATCCATATAGGAGAAAACAGAGTGAAACCTAAAAATTAAAAGTGTTACTGCCAACGAACGGTTTAACCTAAAAGAACGAAATTTGGTGAACCAAGTGGGATTGGGGTACTGATCATTACCTGAAAGTGTCATCAAGATTGGGTGAAAAAATGTGTAGTGAGATTTCAGGAAACTCGTAGTTTTTTGGAAGCTTGGCAACCGCTTTCCATGAAAGGGATTTGCGCTGGTCTCTGCTTAGGGCTACATCAATAGGAAACAAACCATAGAGATAGAACTTGGAACTACTTTATATTGTCAAGTTTCAAAGAGCTAGCAGAAACCGTGTTTGATTTAGAGTTCCAAATACATGTATCCATATAGGAGAAAACAGAGTGCAACCTAAAAATTAAAACTGTTACTGCCAACGAAGGGTTTAACGTAGAAGAACGAAATTTGGTGAGCCAACTGGGATTGGGGTACTGATCATTACCTGAAAGAGTCATTAAAATTGTGTGAAAAAATGTGTGCTGAGATTTCAGGAAACTTGTAGTTTTTTGGAAGCTTGACAACCCCTTTCCGTGAAAGTGATTTGTGCCAGTCTCTGCTTAGGGCTACATCAATAGGAAACAAACCATAGAGATAGAACTTGGAACTACGTTATTGTGTCAAATTTCAAAGAGCTAGCACAAACCGTGTTTGATTTAGAGTTCCACTACATGTATCCTTATAGGAGAAAACAGAGTGAAACCTAAAAATTAAAACTGTTACTGCCAACGAACGGTTTAACAAGGAAGAACGAAATTTGGTGTGCCAAGTGGGATTGGGGTACTGATCATTACCTGAAAGTGTCATCAAGATTGGGTGAAAAAATGTGTGCTGAGATTTCAGGAAACTCATAGTTTTTTGGCAGCTTGGCAACCCCTTTCCATGAAAGTGATTTGCGCCAGTCTCTGCTTAGGGCTACATCAATAGGAAACAAACCATAGAGAGAGAACTTGGAACTACTTTATTGTGTCAAGTTTCAAAGAGCTAGCACAAACCGTGTTTGATTTAGAGTTCCAACTATATCTATCCATATAGGAGAAAACAGAGTGAAACCTAAAAATTAAAACTGTTACTGCCAACGAACGGTTTAACCTAAAAGAATGAAATTTAGTTATCAAAGTGGGATTGGGGTACTGATCATTACCTGAAAGTGTCATCAAGTTTGGGTGAAAAAATATGTTGTGAGATTTCAGGAAACTCGTAGTTTTTTGGAAGCTTGGCAACCCCTTTCCATGAAAGTGATTTGCGCCGGTCTCTGCTTAGGGCTACATCAATAGGAAACAAACCATAGAGATAGAACTTGGAACTACTTTATTGTGTCAAGTTTCAAAGAGCTAGCACAAACCGTGTTTGATTTAGAGTTCCAACTACATGTATCCATATAGGAGAAAACAGAGTGAAACCTAAAAATTAAAACTGGTACTGCCAACAAACGGTTTAACCTAGAAGAACGATATTTGGTGAGCCAAGTGGGATTGGGGTACTGATAATTTCCTGAAATTGTCATCAAGATTGGGTGAAAAAATTTGTGCTGAGATTTCAGGAAACTCGTAGTTTTTTGGAAACTTGGCAACCCCTTTCCATGAATGTGATTTGCGCCGGTCTTTGCTTAGGGCTACATCACTAGGAAACAAACCATAGAGATAGAACATGGAACTACTTTATTGTGTCAAGTTTCAAAGTGCTAGCACAAACCGTGTTTGATTTAGAGTTCCAACTACATGTATCCATATAGGAGAAAACAGAGTGAAACCTAAAAATTAAAACTGTTACTGCCAACGAAGGGTTTAACCTAGAAGAACGAAATTTGGTGAGCCAACTGGATTGGGGTACTGATCATTACCTGAAAGTATCATCAAGATTGGTGAAAAAATGTGTGCTGAGATTTCAGGAAACACATATTTTTTTCGAAGGTTGGCAACCCCTTTCCATGAAAGTGATTTGTGCCAGTCTCCGCTTAGGGCTACATCAATTGGAAACAAACCATAGAGATAGAACTTGGAACTTCTTTATTGTGTCAAGTTTCAAAGAGCTAGCACAAACCGTGTTTGATTTAGAGTTCCAACTACATGTATCCATATAGGAGAAAACAGAGTGAAACCTAAAAATTAAAACTGTTACTGCCATCGAACGGTTTAACCTAGAAGAACGAAATTTGGTGAGCCAAGTGGGATTGGGGTGCTGATCATTATCTGAAAGTGTCATCAAGATTGGGTGAAAAAAATGTGTGCTGAGATTTCAGGAAACTCGTAGTTTTTTGGAAGCTTGGCAACCCCTTTCCATGAAAGTGATTTGTGCCAGTCTCTGCTTAGGGCTACATCAATAGGAAACAAACCATAGAGAAAAAACTTGGAACTACATTTTTGTGTCAAGTTTCAAAGAGCTAGCACAAACCGTGTTTGATTTAGAGTTCCAACTACATGTATCCATATAGGAGAAAACAGAGTGAAACCTAAAAATTAAATCTGTTACTGCCAATGAACGGTTTAACCTAGAAGAACGAAATTTGGTGAGCCAAGTGGGATTGGGGTACTGATCATTACCTGAAAGTGTCATCAAGATTGGGTGAAAAAATGTGTGCTGAGATTTCAGGAAACTCGTAGTTTTTTGGAAGCTTGGCAACCCCTTTCCATGAAAGTGATTTGCGCCGGTCTCTCCTTAGGGCTACATCAATAGGAAACAAACCATAGAGATAGAACTTGGAACTACTTTATTGTGTCAAGTTTCAAAGAGCTAGCACAAACCGTGTTTGATTTAGAGTTCCAACTACATGTATCCATATAGGAGAAAACAGAGTGAAACCTAAAAATTAAAACTGGTACTGCCAACAAACGGTTTAACCTAGAAGAACGATATTTGGTGAGCCAAGTGGGATTGGGGTACTGATAATTTCCTGAAATTGTCATCAAGATTGGGTGAAAAAATTTGTGCTGAGATTTCAGGAAACTCGTAGTTTTTTGGAAACTTGGCAACCCCTTTCCATGAATGTGATTTGCGCCGGTCTTTGCTTAGGGCTACATCACTAGGAAACAAACCATAGAGATAGAACATGGAACTACTTTATTGTGTCAAGTTTCAAAGTGCTAGCACAAACCGTGTTTGATTTAGAGTTCCAACTACATGTATCCATATAGGAGAAAACAGAGTGAAACCTAAAAATTAAAACTGTTACTGCCAACGAAGGGTTTAACCTAGAAGAACGAAATTTGGTGAGCCAACTGGATTGGGGTACTGATCATTACCTGAAAGTATCATCAAGATTGGGTGAAAAAATGTGTGCTGAGATTTCAGGAAACACATATTTTTTTCGAAGGTTGGCAACCCCTTTCCATGAAAGTGATTTGTGCCAGTCTCCGCTTAGGGCTACATCAATTGGAAACAAACCATAGAGATAGAACTTGGAACTTCTTTATTGTGTCAAGTTTCAAAGAGCTAGCACAAACCGTGTTTGATTTAGAGTTCCAACTACATGTATCCATATAGGAGAAAACAGAGTGAAACCTAAAAATTAAAACTGTTACTGCCATCGAACGGTTTAACCTAGAAGAACGAAATTTGGTGAGCCAAGTGGGATTGGGGTGCTGATCATTATCTGAAAGTGTCATCAAGATTGGGTGAAAAAAATGTGTGCTGAGATTTCAGGAAACTCGTAGTTTTTTGGAAGCTTGGCAACCCCTTTCCATGAAAGTGATTTGTGCCAGTCTCTGCTTAGGGCTACATCAATAGGAAACAAACCATAGAGAAAAAACTTGGAACTACATTTTTGTGTCAAGTTTCAAAGAGCTAGCACAAACCGTGTTTGATTTAGAGTTCCAACTACATGTATCCATATAGGAGAAAACAGAGTGAAACCTAAAAATTAAATCTGTTACTGCCAATGAACGGTTTAACCTAGAAGAACGAAATTTGGTGAGCCAAGTGGGATTGGGGTACTGATCATTACCTGAAAGTGTCATCAAGATTGGGTGAAAAAATGTGTGCTGAGATTTCAGGAAACTCGTAGTTTTTTGGAAGCTTGGCAACCCCTTTCCATGAAAGTGATTTGTGCCAGTCTCTGCTTAGGCCTACATCAATAGGAAACAAACAATAGAGATAGAATTTGGAACTACTTTATTGTGTCAAGTTTCAAAGAGCTAGCGTAAACCGTGTTTGATTTACAGTTCCAACTACATGTATCCATATAGGAGAAAACAGAGTGAAACCTAAAAATTCAAACTGTTACTGCCAACGAACCGATTAACGTAGAAGAACGAAATTTGGTGAGCCATGTGGGATTGGGGTTCTGATCATTACCTGAAAGTGTCATCAAGATTGGGTGAAAAAATGTGTGCTGAGATTTCAGGAAACTCGTAGTTTTTTGGAAGCTTGGCAACCCCTTTCCATGAAAGTGATTTGCGCCAGTCTCTGCTTAGGACTACATCAATAGGAAACAAACCATAGAGATAGAATTTGGAACTACTTTATTGTGTCAAGTTTCAAAGAGCTAGCACAAACCGTGTTTGATTTACAATTCCAACTACATGTATCCATATAGGAGAAAACAGAGTGAAACATAAAAATTAAAACTGTTACTGCCAACGAACTGTTTAACCTAGAAGAACGAAATTTGGTGAGCCAAGTGGGATTGGGGTACTGATCATTACCTGAAAGTGTCATCAAGATTGGGTGAAAAAATGTGTAGTGAGATTTCAGGAAACTCATAGTTTTTTGGAAGCTTGGCAACCCCTTTCCATGAAAGTGATTTGTGCCAGTCTCTGCTTAGGGCTACATCAATAGGAAACAAACCATAGAGATAGAACTTGGAACTACTTTATTGTGTCAAGTTTCAAAGAGTTAGCACAAACCGTGTTTGATTTAGAGTTCCAACTACATGTATCCATATAGGAGAAAACAGAGTGAAACCTAAAAATTAAAACTGGTACTGCCAACAAACAGTTTAACCTAGAAGAACGAAATTTGGTGAGCCAAGTGGGATTGGGGTACTGATCATTACCTGAAAGTGTCATCAAGATTGGGTCAAAAAATGTGTGCTGAGATTTCAGGAAATTCGTAGTTTTTTGGAAGCTTGGCAACCCCTTTCCATGAACGTGTATATGTGCCAGTCTCTGCTTAGCTCTACATCAATAGGAAACAAATCATAGAGATAGAACTTGGAACTACTTTATTGTGTCAAGTTTCAAAGAGGTAGCACAAACCGTGTTTGATTTACAGTTCCAACTACATGTATCCATATAGAGAAAACAGAGTGAAACCTAAAAATTAAAAGTGTTACTGCCAACGAACGGATTAACCTAGAAGAACGAAATTTGGTGAGCCAAGTGGGATTGGGGTACTGATCATTACCTGAAAGTGTCATCAAGATTGGGTGAAAAAATGTGTGCTGAGATTTCAGGAAACTCGTAGTTTTTTGAAAGCTTGGCAACCCCTTTCCATGAAAGTGATTTGTCCCGGTCTCTTCTTAGGGCTACATCAATAGGAAACAAACCATAGAGATAGAACTTGGAACTTCTTTATTGTGTCAAGTTTCAAAGAGCTAGCACAAACCGTGTTTGATTTAGAGTTCCAACTACATGAATCCATATAGGAGAAAACAGAGTGAAACCTAAAAATTAAAACTGTTACTGCCAACGAACGGTTTAACCTAGAAGAACGAAATTTGGTGAGCCAAGTGTGAGTGGGGTATTGATCATTACCTGAAAGTGTCATCAAGATTGGGAAAAAAATATGTGCTGAGATTTCAGGAAACTCGTAGTTTTTTGGAAGATTCACAACCCCTATCCGTGAAAGTGATTTGTGCCAGTCTCTGCTTAGGGCTACATCAATAGGGAACAAACCATAGAGACAGAACTTGGAACTACGTTATTGTGTCAAGTTTCAAAGAGCTAGCACAAACCGTGTTTGATTTAGAGTTCCACTACATGTATCCATATAGGAGAAAACAGAGTGAAACCTAAAAATTAAAACTGTTACTGCCAACGAACGGTTTTATCTAGAAGAACGAAATTTGGTGAGCCATGTGGGATTGTGGAACTGATCATTACCTGAAAGTGTCATCAAGATTGGGTGAAAAAATGTGTGCTGAGATTTCAGGAAACTCGTATTTTTTGGAAGCTTGGCAACCCCTTTCCATGAAAGTGATATGCGCCGTTCTCTGCTTAGTTCTATGTCAATAGGAAACAAACCATAGAGATAGAACATGGAACTACTTTATTGTGTCAAGTTTCAAAGAGCTATCAGAAACCGTGTTTGATTTAGAGTTCCAAATACATGTATCCAAATAGGAGAAAGGAGAGTGAAACCTAAAAATTAAAACTGTTACTGCCAACGAACGGTTTAACGTAGAAGAACGAAATTCGGTGAGCCAAGTGTGAATGGGGTACTGATCATTACCTGAAAGTGTCATCAAGATTGGGTGAAAAAATGTGTGCTGAGATTTCAGGAAACTCATTATTTTTTGGAAGCTTCGCAACCCCTTTCCATGAAAGGGTTTTGTGCTGGTCTCTGCTTAAGGCTACAATAATAGGAAACAAAACACAGAGATAGAACTTGGAACTACGTTATTGTGTCAAGTTTCAAAGAGCTAGCACAAACCGTGTTTGATTTAGAGTTCCAACTACATGTATCCACATAGGAGAAAACAGAGTTAAACCTAAAAATTAAAACTGGTACTGCCAACGAACGGTTTAACCTGGAAGAACGAAATTTGGTGAGCAATGTGGGATTGTGGAACTGATCATTACCTGAAAGTGTCATCAAGATTGGGTGAAAAAATGTGTGCTGAGATTTCAGGAAACTCGTAGATTTTTGGAAGCTTGTCAACCCCTTTCCATGAAAGTGATTTGCGCCGGTCTCTGCTTAGGGCTACATCAATAGGAAACAAACCATAGAGATAGAACTTGGAACTACGTTATTGTGTCAAGTTTCAAAGAGCTATCATAAACCGTGTTTGATTTACATTTCCAAATACATTTATCCATATAGGAGAAAACAGAGTGAAACCAGAAATTCAAACTGTTACTGCCAACGAACGGATTAACCTAGAAGAACGAAATTTGCTGAGCCAAGTGGGATTGGGGTACTGATCATTACCTGAAAGTGTCATCAAGATTGGTTGAAAAAATGTGTGCTGAGATTTCAGGAAACTCGTAGTTTTTTGGAATCTTGGCAACCCCTTTCCATGAAAGTGATTTGCGCCGGTCTGTGCTTAGGGCTACATCAATAGGAAACAAATCATAGAGATAGAACTTGGAACTACTTTATTGTGTCAAGTTTCAAAGAGGTAGCACAAACCGTGTTTGATTTAGAGTTCCAACTACATCTATCCATATATGAGAAAACAGAGTGAAACCTAAAAATTAAAAGTGTTACTGCCAACGAACGGTTTAACCTAAAAGAACAAAATTTGGTGAACCAAGTGGGATTGGGGTACTGATCATTACCTGAAAGTGTCATCAAGATTGGGTGAAAAAATGTGTAGTGAGATTTCAGGAAACTCGTAGTTTTTTGGAAGCTTGGCAACCGCTTTCCATGAAAGGGATTTGCGCTGGTCTCTGCTTAGGGCTACATCAATAGGAAACAAACCATAGAGATAGAACTTGGAACTACTTTATATTGTCAAGTTTCAAAGAGCTACCAGAAACCGTTTTTGATTTAAAGTTCCAAATACATGTATCCATATAGGAGAAAACAGAGTGAATCCTAAAAATTAAAACTGTTACTGCCAACGAAGGGTTTAACCTAAAAGAACGAAATTTGGTGAGCCAAGTGGGATTGGGGTACTGATCATTACCTGAAAGTGTCATCAAGATTGGGTGAAAAAATGTGTAGTGAGATTTCAGGAAACTCGTAGTTTTTTGGAAGCTTGGCAACCCCTTTCCATGAAAGGGATTTGCGCCAGTCTCTGCTTAGGGCTACATCAATAGGAAACAAACCATAGAGATAGAACTTGGAACTACTTTATTGTGTCAAGTTTCAAAGAGCTAGCACAAACCGTGTTTGATTTAGAGTTCCAACTACATGTATCCATAAAGGAGAAAACAGAGTGAAACCTAAAAATTAAAACTTGTACTGCCAACAAACGGTTTAACCTAGAAGAAAGAAATTTGGTGAGACAAGTGGGATTGGGGTACTGATCATATCCTGAAAGTGTCATCAAGATTGGGTGAAAAAATGTGTACTGAGATTTCAGGAAAGTCGTAGTTTTTTGGAAGCTTGGCAACCCCTTTTCATGAAAGTGATTTGCGCCGGTCTCTGCTTAGGGCTACATCAATAGGAAACAAACCATAGAAATAGAACTTGGAACTACTCTATTGTGTCAAGTTTCAAAGAGCTAGCACAAACCGTGTTTGATTTAGAGTTCCAACTACATGTATCCATATAGGAGAAAACAGAGTGAAACCTAAAAATTAAAACTGTTAATGCCAACGAAGGGTTTACCGTAGAAGAACAAAATTTGGTGAGCCAACTGGGATTGGGGTACTGATCATTAACTGAAAGAGTCATCAAGATTGGGTGAAAAAATGTGTGCTGAGATTTCAGGAAACTCGTAGTTTTTTGGAAGCTTGACAACCCCTTTCCGTGAAAGTGATTTGTGCCAGTCTCTGCTTAGGGCTACATCAATAGGAAACAAACCATAGAGATAGAACTTGGAACTACGTTATTGTGTCAAATTTCAAAGAGCTAGCACAAACCGTCTTTGATTTAGAGTTCCACTACATGTATCCATATAGGAGAAAACAGAGTGAAACCTAAAAATTAAAACTGTTACTGCCAACGAACGGTTTAAACTAGAAGAACGAAATTTGCTGAGCCAAGTTGGATTGGGGTCCTGATCATTACCTGAAAGTGTCATCAAGATTGGTGAAAAAATGTGTGCTGAGATTTCAGGAAACTCATAGTTTTTTGGCAGCTTGGCAACCCCTTTCCATGAAAGTGATTTGCGCCACTCTCTGCTTAGGGCTACATCAATAGGAAACAAATCATAGAGATAGAACTTGGAACTACTTTATTGTGTCAAGTTTCAAAAGCTAGCACAAACCGTGTTTGATTTAGAGTTCCAACTACATCTATCCATATAGGAGAAAACAGAGTGAAAACTAAAAATTAAAACTGTTACTGCCAACGAACGGTTTAACCTAGAAGAACGAAATTTGGTGAGCCAAGTGGGATTGGGGTACTGATCATTACCTGAAAGTGTCATCAAGATTGGTTGAAAAAATGTGTAGTGAGATTTCAGGAAACTCGTAGTTTTTTGGAAGCTTGGCAACCCCTTTCCATGAAAGGGATTTGCGCTGGTCTCTGCTTAGGGCTACATCAATCAGAAACAAACCATAGAGATAGAACTTGGAACTACTTTATTGTGTCAAGTTTCAAAGAGCTAGCACAAACCGTGTTTGATTTAGAGTTCCAACTACATGTATCCATATAGGAGAAAACAGAGTGAAACCTAAAAATTAAAACTGGTACTGCCAACAAACGGTTTAACCTAGAAGAACGAAATTTGGTGAGCCAAGTGGGATTGGGGTACTGATCATTTCCTGAAATTGTCATCAAGATTGGTGTAAAAATGTGTGCTGAGATATCAGGAAACTCGTAGTTTTTTGGAAGCTTGGCAACCCCTTTTCATGAAAGTGATTTGCGCCGGTCTTTGCTTAGGGCTACATCAATAGGAAACAAACCATTGAGATAGAACTTGGAACTACTTTATTGTGTCAAGTTTCAAAGAGCTAGCACAAACCGTGTTTGATTTAGAGTTCCAACTACATGTATCCATATAGGAGAAAACAGAGTGAAACCTAAAAATTAAAACTGTTACTGCCATCGAACGGTTTAACCTAGAAGAACGAAATTTGGTGAGCCAAGTGGGATTGGTGTGCTGATCATTATCTGAAAGTGTCATCAAGATTGGGTGAAAAAAATGTGTGCTGAGATTTCAGGAAACTCGTAGTTTTTTGGAAGCTTGGCCACCCCTTTCCATGAAAGTGAATTGCGCCAGTCTCTACTTAGGGCTACAACAATAGGAAACAAACCATAGAGATAGAACTTGGAACTACTTTTTTGTGTCAAGATTCAAAGAGCTAGCACAAACCGTGTTTGATTTAGAGTTCCAACTACATCTATCCATATAGGAGAAAACAGAGTGAAACCTAAAAATTAAAACTGTTACTGCCAACGAACGGTTTAACCTAAAAGAACGAAATTTGGTGAACCAAGTGGGATTGGGGTACTGATCATTACCTGAAAGTGTCATCAAGATTGGGTGAAAAAATGTGTAGTGAGATTTCAGGAAACTCGCAGTTTTTTGGAAGCTTGGCAACCCCTTTCCATGAAAGGGATTTGCGCTGGTCTCTGCTTAGGGCTACATCAATAGGAAACAAACCATAGAGATAGAACTTGGAACTACTTTATAGTGTCAAGTTTCAAAGAGCTAGCACAAACCGTGTTTGATTTAGAGTTCCAACTACATCTATCCATATAGGAGAAAACAGAGTGAAACCTAAAAATTAAAACTGTTACTGCCAACGAACGGTTTAACGTAGAAGAAGGAAATTTGGTGAGCCAACTGGGATTGGGGTACTGATCATTACCTGAAAGAGTCATTAAGATTGGGTGAAAAAATGTGTGCTGAGATTTCAGGAAACTCGTAGTTTTTTGGAAGCTTGACAACCCCTTTCCGTGAAAGTGATTTGTGCCAGTCTCTGCTTAGGGCTACATCAATAGGAAACAAACCATAGAGATAGAACTTGGAACTACTTTTTTGTGTCAAGTTTCAAAGAGCTAGCACAAACCGTGTTTGATTTAGAGTTCCAACTACATGTATCCATATAGGAGAAAACAGAGTTAAACCTAAAAATTAAAACTGGTACTGCCAATGAACGGTTTAACCTGGAAGAACGAAATTTGGTGAGCAATGTGGGATTGTGGAACTGATCATTACCTGAAAGTGTCATCAAGATTGGGTGAAAAAATGTGTGCTGAGATTTCAGGAAACTCGTAGATTTTTGGAAGCTTGTCAACCCCTTTCCATGAAAGTGATTTGCGCCGGTCTCTGCTTAGGGCTACATCAATAGGAAACAAACCATAGAGATAGAACTTGGAACTACTTTATTGTGTCAAGTTTCAAAGAGCTAGCACAAACCGTGTTTGATTTAGAGTTCCAACTACATGTATCCATATAGGAGAAAACAGAGTGAAACCTAAAAATTAAAACTGTTACTGCCATCGAATGGTTTAACCTAGAAGAACGAAATTTGGTAAGAAAAGTGGGATTGGGGTGCTGATCATTATCTGAAAGTGTCATCAAGTTTGGGTGAAAAAAGTGTGTGCTGAGTTTTCAGGAAACTAGTAGTTTTTTGGAATCTTGGCAACCCCTTTCCATGAAAGTGATTTGCGCCAGTCTCTACTTAGGGCTACATCAATAGGAAACAAACCATAAAGATAGAACTTGGAACTACTTTATTGTGTCAAGTTTCAAAGAGCTAGCACAAACCGTGTTTGATTTAGAGTTCCAACTACATGTATCCATATAGGAGAAAACAGAGTGAAACCTAAAAATTAAAACTGTTAATGCCTCGAACGGTTTAACCTAGAAGAACGAAATTTGGTGAGAAAAGTGGGATTGGGGTGCTGATCATTATTTGAAAGTGTCATCAAGATTGGGTGAAAAAAGTGTGTGCTGAGATTTCAGGAAACTCGTAGTTTTTTGGAAGCTTGGCAACCCCTTTCCATGAAAGTGATTTGCGCCAGTCTCTGCTTAGGGCTACATCAATAGGAAAGAACCCATAGGGATAGAACTTGGAACTACTTTATTGTGTCAAGTTTCAAAGAGCTAGCACAAACCGTGTTTGATTTAGAGTTCCAACTGCATGTATCCATATAGGAGAAAACAGAGTGAAACCTAAAAATTAAAACTGTTACTGTCAACGAACGGTTTAACCTGGAAATACGAAACTTGGTGAGCCAAGTGGGATTGGAGAACTGATCATTACCTGAAAGTGTCATCAAGATTGGGTGAAAAAATGTGTGCTGAGATTTCAGGAAACTCATAGTTTTTTGGAAGCTTGGCAACCCCTTTCCATGAAAGTCATTTGCGCTGCTGTCTGCTTAGGGCTACATCAATAGGAAACAAACCATAGTGATAGAACTTGGAACTATTTTATTGTGTCAAGTTCAATTAGCTAGCACAAACCGTGTTTGATTTAGAGTTCCAACTACGTGTATCCATATAGGAGAAAACAGAGTGAAACCTAAAAACTTAAACTGTTACTGCCAACGAACGGTTTAACCTAGAAGAACGAAATTTGGTGAGCCAAGTGGGATTGGGGTACTGATCATTACCTGAAAGTGTCATCAAGATTGGGTGAAAAAATGTGTGCTGAGATTTCAGGAAACTCGTAGTTTTTTGGAAGCTTGGCAACCCCTTTCCATGAAAGTGATTTGCGCCAGTCTCTGCTTTGGGCTACATCAATAGGAAACAAACCAAAGAGATAGAACTTGGAACTACTTTATTGTGTCAAGTTTCAAAGAGCTAGCACAAACCGTGTTTGATTTAGAGTTCCAACTAAGTGTATCCATATAGGAGAAAACAGAGTGAAACCTAAAAATTTAAACTGGTACTGCCAAGAACGGTTTAACCTAGAAGAACGAAATTTGGTGAGCCAAGTGGGATTGGGGTACTGATCATTACCTGAAAGTGTCATCAAGATTGGGTGAAAAAATGTGTGCTGAGATTTCAGGAAACTCGTAGTTTTTTGGAAGCTTGGCAACCCCTTTCCATGAAAGTCATTTGCGCTGCTGTCTGCTTAGTGCTACATCAATAGGAAACAAACCATAGAGATAGAACTTGGAACTACTTTATTGTGTCAAGTTTCAAAGATTTAGCACAAACCGTGTTTGATTTAGAGTTCCAACTACATGTATCCATATCGGAGAAAACAGAGTGAAACCTAAAAATTAAAACTGTTACTGCCAACGAACGGTTTAACCTAGAAGAACGAAATTTGGTGAGCCAAGTGGGATTGGGGTACTGATCATTACCTGAAAGTGTCATCAAGATTGGGTGAAAAAATGTGTGCTGAGATTTCAGGAAACTCGTAGTTTTTTGGATGCTTGGCAACCCCTTTCCATGAAAGTGATTTCTGCCAGTCTCTGCTTAGGGCTACATCAATAGGAAACAAACCATAGAGATAGAATTTGGAACTACTTTATTGTGTCAAGTTTCAAAGAGCTAGCACAAACAGTGTTTGATTTAGAGTTCCAACTACATGTATCCATATAGGAGAAAACAGAGTGAAACCTAAAAATTAAAACTGTTACTGCCATCGAACGGATTAACATAGAAGAACGAAATTTGGTGAGCCAAGTGGGATTGGGATACTGATCATCACCTGAAAGTGGCATCAAGACTGGGTGAAAAAATGTGTGCTGAGATTTCAGGAAACTCGTAGTTTTTTGGAAGCTTGGCAACCCCTTTCCATGAAAGTGATTTGCGCCAGTCTCTGCTTAGGGCTACATCAATAGGAAACAAACCATAGAGATAGAACTTGGAACTACTTTATTGTTTCAAGTTTCATAGAGCTAGCACAAACCGTGTTTGATTTAGAGTTTCAACTACATGTATCCATATAGGAGAAAACAGAGTGAAACCTAAAAATTCAAACTGTTACTGCCAACGAACGGTTTAACCTGGAAGAACGAAATTTGGTGAGCCAAGTGGGATTGGGGAACTGATCATTACCTGAAAGTGTCATCAAGATTGGGTGAAAAAATGTGTGCTGAGATTTCAGATAACTCGTAGTTTTTTGGAATCTTCGCAACCCCTTTCCATGAAAGTGATTTGCGCTGGCCTGTGCTTAGGGCTACATCAATAGGAAACAAACCATAGAGATAGAACTTGGAACTACTTTATTGTGTCAAGTTTCAAAGAGCTAGCACAAACCGTGTTTGATTTAGAGTTCCAACTACATGTATCCATATAGGAGAAAACAGAGTGAAACCTAAAAATTAAAACTGTTACTGCCATCGAACGGTTTAACCTAGAAGAACGAAATTTGGTGAGAAAAGTGGGATTGGGGTGCTGATCATTATCTGAAAGTGTCATCAAGATTGGGTGAAAAAAGTGTGTGCTGAGATTTCAGGAAACTCGTAGTTTTTTGGAAGCTTGGCAACCCCTTTCCATGAAAGTGATTTGCGCCAGTCTCTGCTTAGGGCTACATCAATAGGAAACAAACCATAGGGATAGAACTTGGAACTACTTTATTGTGTCAAGTTTCAAAGAGCTAGCACAAACCGTGTTTGATTTAGAGTTCCAACTGCATGTATCCATATAGGAGAAAACAGAGTGAAACCTAAAAATTAAAACTGTTACTGTCAACGAACGGTTTAACCTGGAAGAACGAAACTTGGTGAGCCAAGTGGGATTGGGGAACTGATCATTACCTGAAAGTGTCATCAAGATTGGGTGAAAAAATGTGTGCTGAGATTTCAGGAAACTCATAGTTTTTTGGAAGCTTGGCAACCCCTTTCCATGAAAGTCATTTGCGCTGCTGTCTGCTTAGGGCTACATCAATAGGAAACAAACCATAAAGATAGAACTTGGAACTATTTTATTGTGTCAAGTTTCAATGAGCTAGCACAAACCGTGTTTGATTTAGAGTTCCAACTACATGTATCCGTATAGTAGAAAACAGAGTGAAACCTAAAAATTAAAACTGTTACTGCCATCGAACGGTTTAACCTAGAAGAACGAAATTTGGTGAGAAAAGTTGGATTGGGGTGCTGATCATTATCTGAAAGTGTCATCAAGATTGGGTGAAAAAAGTGTGTGCTGAGATTTCAGAAAACTCGTAGTTTTTTGGAAGCTTGGCAACCCCTTAACATGAAAGTGATTTGCGCCAGTCTCTGCTTAGGGCTACATCAATAGGAAACAAACCATAGGGATAGAACTTGGAACTACTTTATTGTGTCAAGTTTCAAAGAGCTAGCACAAACCGTGTTTGATTTAGAGTTCCAACTGCATGTATCCATATAGGAGAAAACAGAGTGAAACCTAAAAATTAAAACTGTTACTGTCAACGAACGGTTTAACCTGGAAGAATGAAATTTGGTGAGCCAAGTTGGATTGGGGAACTGATCATTACCTGAAAGTGTCATCAAGATTGGGTGAAAAAATGTGTGCTGAGATTTCAGGAAACTCGTAGTTTTTTGGAAGCTTGGCAACCCCTTTCCATGAAAGTCATTTGCGCTGCTGTCTGCTTAGGGCTACATCAATAGGAAACAAACCATAGTGATAGAACTTGGAACTATTTTATTGTGTCAAGTTTCAATGAGCTAGCACAAACCGTGTTTGATTTAGAGTTCCAACTACGTGTATCCATATAGGAGAAAACAGAGTGAAACCTAAAAACTTAAACTGTTACTGCCAATGAACGGTTTAACCTAGAAGAACGAAATTTGGTGAGCCAAGTGGGATTGGGGTACTGATCATTACCTGAAAGTGTCATCAAGATTGGGTGAAAAAATGTGTGCTGAGATTTCAGGAAACTCGTAGTTTTTTGGAAGCTTGGCAACCCCTTTCCATGATAGTGATTTGTGCCAGTCTCTGCTTAGGGCTACATCAATAGGAAACAAACCATAGAGATAGAATTTGGAACTACTTTATTGTGTCAAGTTTCAAAGAGCTAGCACAAAGCGAGTTTGATTTAGAGTTCCAACTACATGTATCCATGTAGGAGAAAACAGAGTGAAACCTAAAAATTAAAACTGTTACTGCCAACGAACGGTTTAACCTGGAAGAACGAAATTTGGTGAGCCAAGTGGGATTGGGGAACTGATCATTACCTGAAAGTGTCATCAAGATTGGGTGAAAAAATGTGTGCTGAGATTTCAGGAAACTCGTAGTTTTTTGGAAGCTTGGCAACCCCTTTCCATGAAAGTGATTTGCGCCAGTCTCTGCTTTGGGCTACAACAATAGGAAACAAACCAAAGAGATAGAACTTGGAACTACTTTATTGTGTCAAGTTTCAAAGAGCTAGCACAAACCGTGTTTGATTTAGATTTCCAACTAAGTGTATCCATATAGGAGAAAACAGAGTGAAACCTAAAAATTTAAACTGGTACTGCCAAGAACGGTTTAACCTAGAAGAACGAAATTTGGTGAGCCAAGTGGGATTGGGGTACTGATCATTACCTGAAAGTGTCATCAAGATTGGGTGAAAAAATGTGTGCTGAGATTTCAGGAAACTCGTAGTTTTTTGGAAGCTTGGCAACCCCTTTCCATGAAAGTCATTTGCGCTGCTGTCTGCTTAGGGCTACATCAATAGGAAACAAACCATAGAGATAGAACTTGGAACTACTTTATTGTGTCAAGTTTCAAAGAGCTAGCACAAACCGTGTTTGATTTAGAGTTCCAACTACATGTATACATATAGAAGAAAACAGAGTGAAACCTAAAAATTCAAACTGTTACTGCCAACGAACGGTTTAACCTGGAAGAACGAAATTTGGTGAGCCGAGTGGGATTGGGGAACTGATCATTTCCTGAATGTGTCATCAAGATTGGGTGAAAAAATGTGTGCTGAGATTTCAGGAAACTCGTAGTTTTTGGAATCTTGGCAACCCCTTTCCATGAAAGTGATTTGCGCTGGTCGCTGCTTAGGGCTCCATCAATAGGAAACAAACAATAGAGATAGAACTTGGAACTACTTTATTGTGTCAAGTTTCAAAGATTTAGCACAAACCGTGTTTGATTTAGAGTTCCAACTACATGTATCCATATCGGAGAAAACAGAGTGAAACCTAAAAATTAAAACTGTTACTGCCAACGAACGGTTTAACCTAGAAGAACGAAATTTGGTGAGCCAAGTGGGATTGGGGTACTGATCATTACCTGAAAGTGTCATCAAGATTGGGTGAAAAAATGTGTGCTGAGATTTCAGGAAACTCGTAGTTTTTTGGATGCTTGGCAACCCCTTTCCATGAAAGTGATTTCTGCCAGTCTCTGCTTAGGGCTACATCAATAGGAAACAAACCATAGAGATAGAATTTGGAACTACTTTATTGTGTCAAGTTTCAAAGAGCTAGCACAAACAGTGTTTGATTTAGAGTTCCAACTACATGTATCCATATAGGAGAAAACAGAGTGAAACCTAAAAATTAAAACTGTTACTGCCATCGAACGGATTAACATAGAAGAACGAAATTTGGTGAGCCAAGTGGGATTGGGATACTGATCATCACCTGAAAGTGGCATCAAGACTGGGTGAAAAAATGTGTGCTGAGATTTCAGGAAACTCGTAGTTTTTTGGAAGCTTGGCAACCCCTTTCCATGAAAGTGATTTGCGCCAGTCTCTGCTTAGGGCTACATCAATAGGAAACAAACCATAGAGATAGAACTTGGAACTACTTTATTGTTTCAAGTTTCATAGAGCTAGCACAAACCGTGTTTGATTTAGAGTTTCAACTACATGTATCCATATAGGAGAAAACAGAGTGAAACCTAAAAATTCAAACTGTTACTGCCAACGAACGGTTTAACCTGGAAGAACGAAATTTGGTGAGCCAAGTGGGATTGGGGAACTGATCATTACCTGAAAGTGTCATCAAGATTGGGTGAAAAAATGTGTGCTGAGATTTCAGATAACTCGTAGTTTTTTGGAATCTTCGCAACCCCTTTCCATGAAAGTGATTTGCGCTGGCCTGTGCTTAGGGCTACATCAATAGGAAACAAACCATAGAGATAGAACTTGGAACTACTTTATTGTGTCAAGTTTCAAAGAGCTAGCACAAACCGTGTTTGATTTAGAGTTCCAACTGCATGTATCCATATAGGAGAAAACAGAGTGAAACCTAAAAATTAAAACTGTTACTGTCAACGAACGGTTTAACCTGGAAGAATGAAATTTGGTGAGCCAAGTTGGATTGGGGAACTGATCATTACCTGAAAGTGTCATCAAGATTGGGTGAAAAAATGTGTGCTGAGATTTCAGGAAACTCGTAGTTTTTTGGAAGCTTGGCAACCCCTTTCCATGAAAGTCATTTGCGCTGCTGTCTGCTTAGGGCTACATCAATAGGAAACAAACCATAGTGATAGAACTTGGAACTATTTTATTGTGTCAAGTTTCAATGAGCTAGCACAAACCGTGTTTGATTTAGTGTTCCAACTACGTGTATCCATATAGGAGAAAACAGAGTGAAACCTAAAAACTTAAACTGTTACTGCCAATGAACGGTTTAACCTAGAAGAACGAAATTTGGTGAGCCAAGTGGGATTGGGGTACTGATCATTACCTGAAAGTGTCATCAAGATTGGGTGAAAAAATGTGTGCTGAGATTTCAGGAAACTCGTAGTTTTTTGGAAGCTTGGCAACCCCTTTCCATTAAAGTGATTTGTGCCAGACTCTGCTTAGGGCTACATCAATAGGAAACAAACCATAGTGATAGAACTTGGAACTTCTTTATTGTGTCAAGTTTCAAAGAGCTAGCACAAACAGTGTTTGATTTAGAGTTCCAACTACATGTATCCATATAGGAGAAAACAGAGTGAAACCTAAAAATTTAAACTGTTACTGCCATCGAACGGATTAACCTAGAAGAACGAAATTTGGTGAGCCAAGTGGAATTGGGATACTGATCATTACTTGAAAGTGTCATCAAGATTTGGTGAAAAAATGTGTGCTGAGATTTCAGGAAACTCGTAGTTTTTTGGACGCTTGGCAACCCCTTTCCATGATAGTGATTTGTGCCAGTCTCTGCTTAGGGCTACATCAATAGGAAACAAACCATAGAGATAGAATTTGGAACTACTTTATTGTGTCAAGTTTCAAAGAGCTAGCACAAAGCGAGTTTGATTTAGAGTTCCAACTACATGTATCCATGTAGGAGAAAACAGAGTGAAACCTAAAAATTAAAACTGTTACTGCCAACGAACGGTTTAACCTGGAAGAACGAAATTTGGTGAGCCAAGTGGGATTGGGGAACTGATCATTACCTGAAAGTGTCATCAAGATTGGGTGAAAAAATGTGTGCTGAGATTTCAGGAAACTCGTAGTTTTTTGGAAGCTTGGCAACCCCTTTCCATGAAAGTGATTTGCGCCAGTCTCTGCTTTGGGCTACAACAATAGGAAACAAACCATAGAGATAGAACTTGGAACTACTTTATTGTGTCAAGTTTCAAAGAGCTAGCACAAACCGTGTTTGATTTAGAGTTCCAACTAAGTGTATCCATATAGGAGAAAACAGAGTGAAACCTAAAAATTTAAACTGGTACTGCCAACGAACGGTTTAACCTAGAAGAACGATTTGGTGAGCCAAGTGGGATTGGGGTACTGATCATTACCTGAAAGTGTCATCAAGATTGGGTGAAAAAATGTGTGCTGAGATTTCAGGAAACTCGTAGTTTTTTGGAAGCTTGGCAACCCCTTTCCATGAAAGTCATTTGCGCTGCTGTCTGCTTAGGGCTACATCAATAGGAAACAAACTATAGAGATAGAACTTGGAACTACTTTATTGTGTCAAGTTTCAAAGAGCTAGCACAAACCGTGTTTGATTTAGAGTTCCAACTACATGTATCCATATAGGAGAAAACAGAGTGAAACCTAAAAATTCAAACTGTTACTGCCAACGAACGGTTTAACCTGGAAGAACGAAATTTGGTGAGCCGAGTGGGATTGGGGAACTGATCATTACCTGAATGTGTCATCAAGATTGGGTGAAAAAATGTGTGCTGAGATTTCAGGAAACTCGTAGTTTTTGGAATCTTGGCAACCCCTTTCCATGAAAGTGATTTGCGCTGGTCTCTGCTTAGGGCTACATCAATAGGAAACAAACCATAGAGATAGAACTTGGAACTACTTTATTGTGTCAAGTTTCAAAGAGCTAGCACAAACCGTGTTTGATTTAGAGTTCCAACTACATGTATCCATATAGGAGAAAACAGAGTGAAACCTAAAAATTAAAACTGTTACTGCCATCGAACGGTTTAACCTAGAAGAACGAAATTTGGTGAGAAAAGTGGGATTGGGGTGCTGATCATTATCTGAAAGTGTCATCAAGATTGGGTGAAAAAAGTGTGTGCTGAGATTTCAGGAAACTCGTAGTTTTTTGGAAGCTTGGCAACCCCTTAACATGAAAGTGATTTGCGCCAGTCTCTGCTTAGGGCTACATCAATAGGAAACAAACCATAGGGATAGAACTTGGAACTACTTTATTGTGTCAAGTTTCAAAGAGCTAGCACAAACAGTGTTTGATTTAGAGTTCCAACTGCATGTATCCATATAGGAGAAAACAGAGTGAAACCTAAAAATTAAAACTGTTACTGTCAACGAACGGTTTAACCTGGTAGAATGAAATTTGGTGAGCCAAGTGGGATTGGGGAACTGATCATTACCTGAAAGTGTCATCAAAATTGGGTGAAAAAATGTGTGCTGAGATTTCAGGAAACTCGTAGTTTTTTGGAAGCTTGGCAACCCCTTTCCATGAAAGTCATTTGCGCTGCTGTCTGCTTAGGGCTACATCAATAGGAAACAAACCATAGTGATAGAACTTGGAACTATTTTATTGTGTCAAGTTTCAATGAGCTAGCACAAACCGTGTTTGATTTAGAGTTCCAACTACGTGTATCCATATAGGAGAAAACAGAGTGAAACCTAAAAACTTAAACTGTTACTGCCCATGAACGGTTTAACCTAGAAGAACGAAATTTGGTGAGCCAAGTGGGATTGGGGTACTGATCATTACCTGAATGTGTCCTCAACTTTGGGTGAAAAAATGTGTGCTGAGATTTCAAAAAACTCGTAGTTTTTTGGAAGCTTGACAACCCCTATCCGTGAAAGTGATTTGTGCCAGTCTCTGCTTAGGGCTACATCAATGAGAAACAAACCATAGAGATAGAACTTGGAACTACTTTATTGTGTCAAGTTTCAAAGAGCTAGCAGAAACCGTGTTTGATTTAGAGTTCCACTACATGTATCCATATAGGAGAAAACAGAGTGAAAACTAAAAATTAAAACTGTTACTGCCAACGAACGGTTTAACCTAGAAGAACGAAATTTGGTGAGACAAGTGGGATTGGGGTACTGATCATTACCTGAAAGTGTCATCAAGATTGGGTGAAAAAATGTGTGCTGAGATTTCTGGAAACTCGTAGTTTTTTGGAAGCTTGGCAACCCCTTTCCATGAAAGTGATTTGCGCCAGTCTCTGCTTAGGGCTACATCAATAGGAAACAAACCATAGTGATAGAACTTGGAACTTCTTTATTGTGTCAAGTTTCAAAGAGCTAGCACAAACAGTGTTTGATTTAGAGTTCCAACTACATATATCCATATAGGAGAAAACAGAGTGAAACCTAAAAATTTAAACTGTTACTGCCATCGAACGGATTAACCTAGAAGAACGAAATTTGTTGAGCCTTGTGGGATTGTGGAACTGATCATTACCTGAAAGTGTCATCAAGATTGGGTGAAAAAATGTGTGCTGAGATTTCAGGAAACTCGTAGTTTTTTGGAAGCTTGGCAACCCCTTTCCATGAAAGTGATTTGTGCCAGTCTCTGCTTAGTGCTACATCAATAGAAAACAAACCATAGAGATAGAATTTGGAACTAGTTTATTGTGTCAAGTTTCAAAGAGCTAGCATAAACCGTGTTTGATATACAGTTCCAACTACATGTATCCATATAGGAGAATACAGAGTGAAACCTAAAAATTCAAACTGTTACTGCCAACGAACGGATTAACCTAGAAGAACGAAATTTTGTGAGCCAAGTGGGATTGGGGTACTGATCATTACCTGAAAGTGTCATCACGATTGGGTGAAAAAATGTGTGCTGAGATTTCAGGAAACTCATAGTTTTTTGGAAGCTTGGCAACCCCTTTCCATGAAAGTGATTTGCGCCAGTCTCTGCTTAGGGCTACATCAATAGGAAACAAACCATAGAGATAGAACTTGGAACTACTTTATTGTGTCAAGTTTCAAAGAGCTAGCACAAACCGTGTTTGATTTAGAGTTCCAACTACATGTATCCATATAGGAGAAAACAGAGGGAAACCTAAAAATTCAAACTGTTACTGCCAACGAACGGTTTAAGCTAGAAGAACGAAATTTGGTGACCCAAGTGGGATTGGGGAACTGATCATTACCTGGAAGTGTCATCAAGATTGGGTGAAAAAATGTGTGCTGAGATTTCAGGAAACTCGTAGTTTTTTGGAATCTTGGCAACCCCTTTCCATGAAAGTGATTTGTGCCAGTCTCTGCTTAGGGCTACATCAATAGGAAACAAACCATAGAGATAGAATTTGGAACTACTTTATTGTGTCAAGTTTCAAGGAGCTAGCATAAACCGTGTTTGATTTACAGTTCCAACTACATGTATCCATATAGGAGAAAACAGAGTGAAACCTAAAAATTCAAACTGTTACTGCCAACGAACGGATTAACCTAGAAGAACGAAATTTTGTGAGCCAAGTGGGATTGGGGTACTGATCATTACCTGAAAGTGTCATCAAGATTGGGTGAAAATATGTGTGCTGAGATTTCAGGAAACTCGTAGTTTTTTGGAAGCTTGGCAACCCCTTTCCATGAAAGTGATTTGCACCAGTCTCTGCTTTGGGCTACATCAATAGGAAACAAACCATAGAGATAGAACTTGGATCTAGTTTATGGCGTCAAGTTTCAAAGAGCTAGCACAAACCGTGTTTGATTTAGAGTTCCAACTACATGTATCCCTATAGGAGAAAACAGAGTGAAACCTAAAAATTAAAATTGTTACTGCCATCGAACGGTTTAACCTAGAAGAACGAAATTTGGTGAGCCAAGTGGGATTGGGATACTGATCATTACCTGAAAGTGTCATCAAAATTGGTTGAAAAAACGTGTGCTGAGATTTCAGGAAACTCGTAGTTTTTTGGAAGCTTGGCAACCCCTTTCCATGAAAGTGATTTGCGCCGGTCTCTGCTTTGGGCTACATCAATAGGAAACAAACCATAGAGATAGAACTTGGATCTAGTTTATGGCGTCAAGTTTCAAAGAGCTAGCACAAACCGTGTTTGATTTAGAGTTCCAACTACGTGTTTCCATATCGGAGAAAACAGAGTGAAACCTAAAAATTTAAACTGTTACTGCCAACGAACGGTTTAACCTAGAAGAAGGAAATTTGGTGAGACAAGTGGGATTGGGGTACTGATCATTACGTGAAATTGTCATCAAGATTGGTTGAAAAAATGTGTGCTGAGATTTCAGGAAACTCGTAGTTTTTTGGAAGCTTGGCAACCACTTTCCATGAAAGTGATTTGTGCCAGTCTCTGCTTAGGGCTACATTAATAGGAAACAAACCATAGAGATAGAATTTGGAACTAGTTTATTGTGTCAAGTTTCAAGGAGCTAGCATAAACCGTGTTTGATTTACAGTTCCAACTACATGTGTCCATATAGGAGAAAACAGAGTGAAACCTAAAAATTCAAACTGTTACTGCCAACGAACGGATTAACCTAGAAGAACGAAATTTTGTGAGCCAAGTGGGATTGGGGTACTGATCATTACCTGAAAGTGTCATCAAGATTGGGTGAAAAAATATGTGCTGAGATTTCAGGAAACTCGTAGTTTTTTGGAAGCTTGGCAACCCCTTTCCGTGAAAGTGATTTGCGCCAGTCTCTGCTTAGGTCTACATCAATAGGAAACAAACCATAGAGATAGAACTTGGAACTACGTTACTGTGTCAAGTTTCAAAGAGCTAGCACAAACCGTGTTTGATTTAGAGTTCCAACTACATGTATCCATATAGGAGAAAACAGAGTGAAACCTAAAAATTAAAACTGTTACTGCCAACGAACGGTTTAACCTAGAAGAACGAAATTTGGTTAGCCAAGTGGGATTGGGGTACTGATCATTATCTGAAAGTGTCATCAAGTTTGGGTGAAAAAATGTGTAGGGAGATTTCAGGAAACTCGTAGTTTTTTGGAAGCTTGGCAACCCCTTTTCATGAAAGTGATTTGCGCCGGTTTCTGCTTAGGGCTACATCAATAGGAAACAAACCATAGAGATAGAACTTGGAACTAATTTATTGTGTAAAGTTTCAAAGAGCTAGCACAAACCGTGTTTGATTTAGAGTTCCAACTACATCTATCCATATAGGAGAAAACAGAGTGAAACCTAAAAATTAAAACTGTTACTGCCAACGAACGGTTTAACGTAGAAGAAGGAAATTTGGTGAGCCAACTGGGATTGGGGTACTGATCATTACCTGAAAGAGTCATTAAGATTGGGTGAAAAAATGTGTGCTGAGATTTCAGGAAACTCGTAGTTTTTTGGAAGCTTGACAACCCCTTTCCGTGAAAGTGATTTGTGCCAGTCTCTGCTTAGGGCTACATCAATAGGAAACAAACCATAGAGATAGAACTTGGAACTACTTTTTTGTGTCAAGTTTCAAAGAGCTAGCACAAACCGTGTTTGATTTAGAGTTCCAACTACATGTATCCATATAGGAGAAAACAGAGTTAAACCTAAAAATTAAAACTGGTACTGCCAACGAACGGTTTAACCTGGAAGAACGAAATTTGGTGAGCAATGTGGGATTGTGGAACTGATCATTACCTGAAAGTGTCATCAAGATTGGTTGAAAAAATGTGTGCTGAGATTTCAGGAAACTCGTAGATTTTTGGAAGCTTGTCAAACCCTTTCCATGAAAGTGATTTGCGCCGGTCTCTGCTTAGGGCTACATCAATAGGAAACAAACCATAGAGATAGAACTTGGAACTACTTTATTGTGTCAAGTTTCAAAGAGCTAGCACAAACCGTGTTTGATTTAGAGTTCCAACTACATGTATCCATATAGGAGAAAACAGAGTGAAACCTAAAAATTAAAACTGTTACTGCCATCGAATGGTTTAACCTAGAAGAACGAAATTTGGTAAGAAGAGTGGGATTGGGGTGCTGATCATTATCTGAAAGTGTCATCAAGTTTGGGATAAAAAAGTGTGTGCTGAGATTTCAGGAAACTAGTAGTTTTTTGGAATCTTGGCAACCCCTTTCCATGAAAGTGATTTGCGCCAGTCTCTACTTAGGGCTACATCAATAGGAAACAAACCATAAAGATAGAACTTGGAACTACTTTATTGTGTCAAGTTTCAAAGAGCTAGCACAAACCGTGTTTGATTTAGAGTTCCAACTACATGTATCCATATAGGAGAAAACAGAGTGAAACCTAAAAATTAAAACTGTTAATGCCATCGAACGGTTTAACCTAGAAGAACGAAATTTGGTGAGAAAAGTGGGATTGGGGTGCTGATCATTATCTGAAAGTGTCATCAAGATTGGGTGAAAAAAGTGTGTGCTGAGATTTCAGGAAACTCGTAGTTTTTTGGAAGCTTGGCAACCCCTTTCCATGAAAGTGATTTGCGCCAGTCTCTCCTTAGGGCTACATCAATAGGAAAGAAACCATAGGGATAGAACTTGGAACTACTTTATTGTGTCAAGTTTCAAAGAGCTAGCACAAACCGTGTTTGATTTAGAGTTCCAACTGCATGTATCCATATAGGAGAAAACAGAGTGAAACCTAAAAATTAAAACTGTTACTGTCAACGAACGGTTTAACCTGGAAATACGAAACTTGGTGAGCCAAGTGGGATTGGGGAACTGATCATTACCTGAAAGTGTCATCAAGATTGGGTGAAAAAATGTGTGCTGAGATTTCAGGAAACTCATAGTTTTTTGGAAGCTTGGCAACCCCTTTCCATGAAAGTCATTTGCGCTGCTGTCTGCTTAGGGCTACATCAATAGAAAACAAACCATAGTGATAGAACTTGGAACTATTTTATTGTGTCAAGTTTCAATGAGCTAGCACAAACCGTGTTTGATTTAGAGTTCCAACTACGTGTATCCATATAGGAGAAAACAGAGTGAAACCTAAAAACTTAAACTGTTACTGCCAACGAACGGTTTAACCTAGAAGAACGAAATTTGGTGAGCCAAGTGGGATTGGGGTACTGATCATTACCTGAAAGTGTCATCAAGATTGGGTGAAAAAATGTGTGCTGAGATTTCAGGAAACTCGTAGTTTTTTGGAAGCTTGGCAACCCCTTTCCATGAAAGTGATTTGCGCCAGTCTCTGCTTTGGGCTACATCAATAGGAAACAAACCAAAGAGATAGAACTTGGAACTACTTTATTGTGTCAAGTTTCAAAGAGCTAGCACAAACCGTGTTTGATTTAGAGTTCCAACTAAGTGTATCCATATAGGAGAAAACAGAGTGAAACCTAAAAATTTAAACTGGTACTGCCAAGAACGGTTTAACCTAGAAGAACGAAATTTGGTGAGCCAAGTGGGATTGGGGTACTGATCATTACCTGAAAGTGTCATCAAGATTGGGTGAAAAAATGTGTGCTGAGATTTCAGGAAACTCGTAGTTTTTTGGAAGCTTGGCAACCCCTTTCCATGAAAGTCATTTGCGCTGCTGTCTGCTTAGGGCTACATCAATAGGAAACAAACCATAGAGATAGAACTTGGAACTACTTTATTGTGTCAAGTTTCAAAGAGCTAGCACAAACCGTGTTTGATTTAGAGTTCCAACTACATGTATCCATATAGAAGAAAACAGAGTGAAACCTAAAAATTCAAACTGTTACTGCCAACGAACGGTTTAACCTGGAAGAACGAAATTTGGTGAGCCGAGTGGGATTGGGGAACTGATCATTACCTGAATGTGTCATCAAGATTGGGTGAAAAAATGTGTGCTGAGATTTCAGGAAACTCGTAGTTTTTTGGAATCTTGGCAACCCCTTTCCATGAAAGTGATTTGCGCTGGTCGCTGCTTAGGGCTCCATCAATAGGAAACAAACAATAGAGATAGAACTTGGAACTACTTTATTGTGTCAAGTTTCAAAGATTTAGCACAAACCGTGTTTGATTTAGAGTTCCAACTACATGTATCCATATCGGAGAAAACAGAGTGAAACCTAAAAATTAAAACTGTTACTGCCAACGAACGGTTTAACCTAGAAGAACGAAATTTGGTGAGCCAAGTGGGATTGGGGTACTGATCATTACCTGAAAGTGTCATCAAGATTGGGTGAAAAAATGTGTGCTGAGATTTCAGGAAACTCGTAGTTTTTTGGATGCTTGGCAACCCCTTTCCATGAAAGTGATTTCTGCCAGTCTCTGCTTAGGGCTACATCAATAGGAAACAAACCATAGAGATAGAATTTGGAACTACTTTATTGTGTCAAGTTTCAAAGAGCTAGCACAAACAGTGTTTGATTTAGAGTTCCAACTACATGTATCCATATAGGAGAAAACAGAGTGAAACCTAAAAATTAAAACTGTTACTGCCATCGAACGGATTAACATAGAAGAACGAAATTTGGTGAGCCAAGTGGGATTGGGATACTGATCATCACCTGAAAGTGGCATCAAGACTGGGTGAAAAAATGTGTGCTGAGATTTCAGGAAACTCGTAGTTTTTTGGAAGCTTGGCAACCCCTTTCCATGAAAGTGATTTGCGCCAGTCTCTGCTTAGGGCTACATCAATAGGAAACAAACCATAGAGATAGAACTTGGAACTACTTTATTGTTTCAAGTTTCATAGAGCTAGCACAAACCGTGTTTGATTTAGAGTTTCAACTACATGTATCCATATAGGAGAAAACAGAGTGAAACCTAAAAATTCAAACTGTTACTGCCAACGAACGGTTTAACCTGGAAGAACGAAATTTGGTGAGCCAAGTGGGATTGGGGAACTGATCATTACCTGAAAGTGTCATCAAGATTGGGTGAAAAAATGTGTGCTGAGATTTCAGATAACTCATAGTTTTTTGGAATCTTCGCAACCCCTTTCCATGAAAGTGATTTGCGCTGGCCTCTGCTTAGGGCTACATCAATAGGAAACAAACCATAGAGATAGAACTTGGAACTACTTTATTGTGTCAAGTTTCAAAGAGCTAGCACAAACCGTGTTTGATTTAGAGTTCCAACTACATGTATCCATATAGGAGAAAACAGAGTGAAACCTAAAAATTAAAACTGTTACTGCCATCGAACGGTTTAACCTAGAAGAACGAAATTTGGTGAGAAAAGTGGGATTGGGGTGCTGATCATTATCTGAAAGTGTCATCAAGATTGGGTGAAAAAAGTGTGTGCTGAGATTTCAGGAAACTCGTAGTTTTTTGGAAGCTTGGCAACCCCTTTCCATGAAAGTGATTTGCGCCAGTCTCTGCTTAGGGCTACATCAATAGGAAACAAACCATAGGGATAGAACTTGGAACTACTTTATTGTGTCAAGTTTCAAAGAGCTAGCACAAACCGTGTTTGATTTAGAGTTCCAACTGCATGTATCCATATAGGAGAAAACAGAGTGAAACCTAAAAATTAAAACTGTTACTGTCAACGAACGGTTTAACCTGGAAGAACGAAACTTGGTGAGCCAAGTGGGATTGGGGAACTGATCATTACCTGAAAGTGTCATCAAGATTGGGTGAAAAAATGTGTGCTGAGATTTCAGGAAACTCATAGTTTTTTGGAAGCTTGGCAACCCCTTTCCATGAAAGTCATTTGCGCTGCTGTCTGCTTAGGGCTACATCAATAGGAAACAAACCATAGTGATAGAACTTGGAACTATTTTATTGTGTCAAGTTTCAATGAGCTAGCACAAACCGTGTTTGATTTAGAGTTCCAACTACATGTATCCGTATAGTAGAAAACAGAGTGAAACCTAAAAATTAAAACTGTTACTGCCATCGAATGGTTTAACCTAGAAGAACGAAATTTGGTGAGAAAAGTTGGATTGGGGTGCTGATCATTATCTGAAAGTGTCATCAAGATTTGGTGAAAAAAGTGTGTGCTGAGATTTCAGGAAACTCGTAGTTTTTTGGAAGCTTGGCAACCCCTTAACATGAAAGTGATTTGCGCCAGTCTCTGCTTAGGGCTACATCAATAGGAAACAAACCATAGGGATAGAACTTGGAACTACTTTATTGTGTCAAGTTTCAAAGAGCTAGCACAAACCGTGTTTGATTTAGAGTTCCAACTGCATGTATCCATATAGGAGAAAACAGAGTGAAACCTAAAAATTAAAACTGTTACTGTCAACGAGGGTTTAACCTGGAAGAATGAAATTTGGTGAGCCAAGTTGGATTGGGGAACTGATCATTACCTGAAAGTGTCATCAAGATTGGGTGAAAAAATGTGTGCTGAGATTTCAGGAAACTCGTAGTTTTTTGGAAGCTTGGCAACCCCTTTCCATGAAAGTCATTTGCGCTGCTGTCTGCTTAGGGCTACATCAATAGGAAACAAACCATAGTGATAGAACTTGGAACTATTTTATTGTGTCAAGTTTCAATGAGCTAGCACAAACCGTGTTTGATTTAGAGTTCCAACTACGTGTATCCATATAGGAGAAAACAGAGTGAAACCTAAAAACTTAAACTGTTACTGCCAATGAACGGTTTAACCTAGAAGAACGAAATTTGGTGAGCCAAGTGGGATTGGGGTACTGATCATTACCTGAAAGTGTCATCAACTTTGGGTGAAAAAATGTGTGCTGAGATAAAAAAAACTCGTAGTTTTTTGGAAGCTTGACAACCCCTATCCGTGAAAGTGATTTGGGCCAGTCTCTGCTTAGGGCTACATCAATGAGAAACAAACCATAGAGATACAACTTGGAACTACTTTATTGTGTCAAGTTTCAAAGAGCTAGCAGAAACCGTGTTTGATTTAGAGTTCCACTACATGTATCCATATAGGAGAAAACAGAGTGAAACCTAAAAATTAAAACTGTTACTGCCAACGAACGGTTTAACAAGGAAGAACGAAATTTGGTGAGACAAGTGGGATTGGGGTACTGATCATTACCTGAAAGTGTCATCAAGATTGGGTGAAAAAATGTGTGCTGAGATTTCAGGAAACTCGTAGTTTTTTGGAAGCTTGGCAACCCCTTTCCATTAAAGTGATTTGTGCCAGACTCAGCTTAGGGCTACATCAATAGGAAACAAACCATAGTGATAGAACTTGGAACTTCTTTATTGTGTCAAGTTTCAAAGAGCTAGCACAAACCGTGTTTGATTTAGAGTTCCAACTAAGTGTATCCATATAGGAGAAAACAGAGTGAAACCTAAAAATTTAAACTGGTACTGCCAACAAACGGTTTAACCTAGAAGAACGATTTGGTGAGCCAAGTGGGATTGGGGTACTGATCATTACCTGAAAGTGTCATCAAGATTGGGTGAAAAAATGTGTGCTGAGATTTCAGGAAACTCGTAGTTTTTTGGAAGCTTGGCAACCCCTTTCCATGAAAGTCATTTGCGCTGCTGTCTGCTTAGGGCTACATCAATAGGAAACAAACCATAGAGATAGAACTTGGAACTACTTTATTGTGTCAAGTTTCAAAGAGCTAGCACAAACCGTGTTTGATTTAGAGTTCCAACTACATGTATCCATATAGGAGAAAACAGAGTGAAACCTAAAAATTCAAACTGTTACTGCCAACGAACGGTTTAACCTGGAAGAACGAAATTTGGTGAGCCGAGTGGGATTGGGGAACTGATCATTACCTGAATGTGTCATCAAGATTGGGTGAAAAAATGTGTGCTGAGATTTCAGGAAACTCGTAGTTTTTGGAATCTTGGCAACCCCTTTCCATGAAAGTGATTTGCGCTCGTCTCTGCTTAGGGCTACATCAATAGGAAACAAACCATAGAGATAGAACTTGGAACTACTTTATTGTGTCAAGTTTCAAAGAGCTAGCACAAACCGTGTTTGATTTAGAGTTCCAACTACATGTATCCATATAGGAGAAAACAGAGTGAAACCAAAAATTAAAACTGTTACTGCCATCGAACGGTTTAACCTAGAAGAACGAAATTTGGTGAGAAAAGTGGGATTGGGGTGCTGATCATTATCTGAAAGTGTCATCAAGATTGGGTGAAAAAAGTGTGTGCTGAGATTTCAGGAAACTCGTAGTTTTTTGGAAGCTTGGCAACCCCCTAACATGAAAGTGATTTGCGCCAGTCTCTGCTTAGGGCTACATCAATAGGAAACAAACCATAGGGATAGAACTTGGAACTACTTTATTGTGTCAAGTTTCAAAGAGCTAGCACAAACCGTGTTTGATTTAGAGTTCCAACTGCATGTATCCATATAGGAGAAAACAGAGTGAAACCTAAAAATTAAAACTGTTACTGTCAATGAACGGTTTAACCTGGTAGAATGAAATTTGGTGAGCCAAGTGGGATTGGGGAACTGATCATTACCTGAAAGTGTCATCAAAATTGGTTGAAAAAATGTGTGCTGAGATTTCAGGAAACTCGTAGTTTTTTGGAAGCTTGGCAACCCCTTTCCATGAAAGTCATTTGCGCTGCTGTCTGCTTAGGGCTACATCAATAGGAAACAAACCATAGTGATAGAACTTGGAACTATTTTATTGTGTCAAGTTTCAATGAGCTAGCACAAACCGTGTTTGATTTAGAGTTCCAACTACGTGTATCCATATAGGAGAAAACAGAGTGAAACCTAAAAACTTAAACTGTTACTGCCAATGAACGGTTTAACCTAGAAGAACGAAATTTGGTGAGCCAAGTGGGATTGGGGTACTGATCATTACCTGAAAGTGTCATCAACTTTGGGTGAAAAAATGTGTGCTGAGATTTCAAAAAACTCGTAGTTTTTTGGAAGCTTGACAACCCCTATCCGTGAAAGTGATTTGTGCCAGTCTCTGCTTAGGGCTACATCAATGAGAAACAAACCATAGAGATAGAACTTGGAACTACTTTATTGTGTCAAGTTTCAAAGAGCTAGCAGAAACCGTGTTTGATTTAGAGTTCCACTACATGTATCCATATAGGAGAAAACAGAGTGAAAACTAAAAATTAAAACTGTTACTGCCAACGAACGGTTTAACAAGGAAGAACGAAATTTGGTGAGACAAGTGGGATTGGGGTACTGATCATTACCTGAAAGTGTCATCAAGATTGGGTGAAAAAATGTGTGCTGAGATTTCTGGAAACTCGTAGTTTTTTGGAAGCTTGGCAACCCCTTTCCATGAAAGTGATTTGTGCCAGTCTCTGCTTAGGGCTACATCAATAGGAAACAAACCATAGTGATAGAACTTGGAACTTCTTTATTGTGTCAAGTTTCAAAGAGCTAGCACAAACAGTGTTTGATTTAGAGTTCCAACTACATATATCCATATAGGAGAAAACAGAGTGAAACCTAAAAATTTAAACTGTTACTGCCATCGAACGGATTAACCTAGAAGAACGAAATTTGTTGAGCCTTGTGGGATTGTGGAACTGATCATTACCTGAAAGTGTCATCAAGATTGGGTGAAAAAATGTGTGCTGAGATTTCAGGAAACTCGTAGTTTTTTGGAAGCTTGGCAACCCCTTTCCATGAAAGAGATTTGTGCCAGTCTCTGCTTAGTGCTACATCAATAGAAAACAAACCATAGAGATAGAATTTGGAACTAGTTTATTGTGTCAAGTTTCAAAGAGCTAGCATAAACCGTGTTTGATATACAGTTCCAACTACATGTATCCATATAGGAGAATACAGAGTGAAACCTAAAAATTCAAACTGTTACTGCCAACGAACGGATTAACCTAGAAGAACGAAATTTTGTGAGCCAAGTGGGATTGGGGTACTGATCATTACCTGAAAGTGTCATCACGATTGGGTGAAAAAATGTGTGCTGAGATTTCAGGAAACTCATAGTTTTTTGGAAGCTTGGCAACCCCTTTCCATGAAAGTGATTTGCGCCAGTCTCTGCTTAGGGCTACATCAATAGGAAACAAACCATAGAGATAGAACTTGGAACTACTTTATTGTGTCAAGTTTCAAGGAGCTAGCATAAACCGTGTTTGATTTACAGTTCCAACTACATGTATCCATATAGGAGAAAACAGAGTGAAACCTAAAAATTCAAACTGTTACTGCCAACGAACGGATTAACCTAGAAGAACGAAATTTTGTGAGCCAAGTGGGATTGGGGTACTGATCATTACCTGAAAGTGTCATCAAGATTGGGTGAAAAAATGTGTGCTGAGATTTCAGGAAACTCGTAGTTTTTTGGAAGCTTGGCAACCCCTTTCCATGAAAGTGATTTGCACCAGTCTCTGCTTTGGGCTACATCAATAGGAAACAAACCATAGAGATAGAACTTGGATCTACTTTATGGCGTCAAGTTTCAAAGAGCTAGCACAAACCGTGTTTGATTTAGAGTTCCATCTACATGTATCCCTATAGGAGAAAACAGAGTGAAACCTAAAAATTAAAATTGTTACTGCCATCGAACGGTTTAACCTAGAAGAACGAAATTTGGTGAGCCAAGTGGGATTGGGATACTGATCATTACCTGAAAGTGTCATCAAAATTGGTTGAAAAAAGTGTGCTGAGATTTCAGGAAACTCGTAGTTTTTTGGAAGCTTGGCAACCCCTTTCCATGAAAGTGATTTGCGCCGGTCTCTGCTTAGGGCTACATCAATAGGAAACAAACCATAGAGATAGAACTTGGAACTACTTTATTGTGTCAAGTTTCAAAGAGATAGCACAAACCGTGTTTGATTTAGAGTTCCAACTACGTGTTTCCATATAGGAGAAAACAGAGTGAAACCTAAAAATTTAAACTGTTACTGCCAACGAACGGTTTAACCTAGAAGAAGGAAATTTGGTGAGACAAGTGGGATTGGGGTACTGATCATTACGTGAAATTGTCATCAAGATTGGTTGAAAAAATGTGTGCTGAGATTTCAGGAAACTCGTAGTTTTTTGGAAGCTTGGCAACCACTTTCCATGAAAGTGATTTGTGCCAGTCTCTGCTTAGGGCTACATTAATAGGAAACAAACCATAGAGATATAATTTGGAACAAGTTTATTGTGTCAAGTTTCAAGGAGCTAGCATAAACCGTGTTTGATTTACAGTTCCAACTACATGTGTCCATATAGGAGAAAACAGAGTGAAACCTAAAAATTCAAACTGTTACTGCCAACGAACGGATTAACCTAGAAGAACGAAATTTTGTGAGCCAAGTGGGATTGGGGTACTGATCATTACCTGAAAGTGTCATCAAGATTGGGTGAAAAAATATGTGCTGAGATTTCAGGAAACTCGTAGTTTTTTGGAAGCTTGGCAACCCCTTTCCGTGAAAGTGATTTGCGCCAGTCTCTGCTTAGGTCTACATCAATAGGAAACAAACCATAGAGATAGAACTTGGAACTAATTTATTGTGTAAAGTTTCAAAGAGCTAGCACAAACCGTGTTTGATTCAGAGTTCCAACTACATGTATCCATATAGGAGAAAACAGAGTGAAACCTAAAAATTAAAACTGTTACTGCCAACGAAGGGTTTAACATAGAAGAAGGAAATTTGGTGAGCCAACTGGGATTGGGGTACTGATCATTACCTGAAAGTGTCATCAAGATTGGGTGAAAAAATGTGTGCTGAGATTTCAGGAAACTCGTAGTTTTTTGGAAGCTTGGCAACCCCTTTCAATGAAAGTGATTTGCGCTGGTCTCTGCTTAGGGCTACATCATCAGGAAACAAACCATAGAGATAGAACTTGGAACTACTTTATTGTGTCAAGTTTCAAAGAGCTAGAACAAACCGTGTTTGATTTAGAGTTCCAACTACATGTATTCATATAGGAGAAAACAGAGTGAAACCTAAAAATTAAAACTGTTATTGCCAACGAACGGTTTAACCTAGAAGAAAGAAATTTGGTAAGCCAAGTGGGTATGGGGTACTGATCATTATCTGAAAGTGTCATCAAGTTTGGGTGAAAAAATGTGTAGTGAGATTTCAGGAAACTCGTTGTTTTTTGGATGCTTGGCAACCCCTTTTCATGAAAGTGATTTGCGCCGGTCTCTGCTTAGGGCTACATCAATAGGAAACAAACCATAGAGATAGAACTTGGAACTACTTTATTGTGTCAAGTTTCAAAGAGCTAGCACAAACCGTGTTTGATTCAGAGTTCCAACTACATGTATCCATATAGGAGAAAACAGAGTAAAACCTAAAAATTAAAACTGTTAATGCCAACGAAGGGTTTAACCTAGAAGAACGAAATTTGGTGAGCCAACTGGGATTGGGGTACTGATCATTACCTGAAAGTGTCATCATGATTGGGTGAAAAAATATGTTCTGAGTTTTCAGGAAACTCGTAGTTATTTGGAAGCTTGGCAACCCCTTTCCATGAAAGTGATTTGTGCCAGTCTCTGCTTAGGGCTACATCAATAGGAAACAAACCATAGAGATAGAACTTGGAACTACTTTATTGTGTCAAGTTTCAAAGAGCTAGCACAAACCGTGTTTGATTTAGAGTTCCAACTACATGTATCCATATAGGAGAAAAAAGAGTGAAACCTAAAAATTCAAACTGTTACTGCCAATGAACGGTTTAACCTGGAAGAACGAAATTTGGTGAGCCAAGTGGGAATGGGGAACTGATCATTACCTGAAAGTGTCATCAAGATTGGGTGAAAAAATGTGTGCTGAGATTTCAGGAAACTCGTAGTTTTTTGGAAGCTTGGCAACCCCTTTCCATGAAAGTGATTTGCGCCAGTCTCTGCTTAGGTCTACATCAATAGGAAACAAACCATAGAGACAGAACTTGGAACTACGTTATTGTGTCAAGTTTCAAAGAGCTAGCACAAACCGTGTTTGATTTAGAGTTCCAACTACATGTATCCATATAGGAGAAAACAGAGTGAAACCTAAAAATTCAAACTGTTACTGCCAACGAACCGTTTAACCTGGAAGAACGAAATTTGGTGAGACAAGTGGGATTGGGGTACTGATCATTACCTGAAAGTGTCATCAAGATTGGGTGAAAAAATGTGTGCTGAGATTTCAGGAAACTCATAGTTTTTTGGAAGCTTGGCAACCCCTTTCCATGAAAGTGATTTGCGCCAGTCTCTGCTTAGGTCTACATCAATAGGAAACAAACCATAGAGACAGAACTTGGAACTACGTTATTGTGTCAAGTTTCAAAGAGCTAGCACAAACCGTGTTTGATTTAGAGTTCCAACTACATGTATCCATATAGGAGAAAACAGAGTGAAAACTAAAAATTAAAACTGTTATTGCGAACAAACGGTTTAACCTACAAGAACGAATTTTGGTGAGACAAGTGGGATTGGGGTACTGATCATTACCTGAAAGTGTCATCAAGATTGGGTGAAAAAATGTGTGCTGAGATTTCAGGAAACTATTAGTTTTTTGGAAGCTTGGCAACCCCTTTCCATCAAAGTGATTTGCGCCAGTCTCTGCTTAGGGCTACATCAATAGGAAACAAACCGTTGAGATAGAACTTGGATCTACTTTATTGTCTCAAGTTTCAAAGAGCTAGCACAAACCGTGTTTGATTTAGAGTTCCAACTACAAGTATCCATATAGGAGAAAACAGAGTGAAACCTAAAAATTAAAACTGTTACTGCCATCGAACGGTTTAACCTAGAAGAACGAAATTTGGTGAGCCAAGTGGGATTGGGATACTGATCATTACCTGAAAGTGTCATCAAGATTGGATGAAAAAACGTGTGCTGAGATGTCAGGAAACTCGTAGTTTTTTGGAAGCTTGGCAACCCCTTTCCATGAAAGTGATTTGCGCCAGTCTCTGCTTAGGGCTACATCAATAGGAAACAAACCATAGAGATAGAACTTGGAACGATTTTATTGTGTCAAGTTTCAAAGAGCTAGCACAAACCGTGTTTGATTTAGAGTTCCAACTACATGTATCCATATAGGAGAAAACAGAGTGAAACCTAAAAATTAAAACTGTTACTGCCATCGAACGGTTTAACCTAGAAGAACGAAATTTGGTGAGCCAAGTGGGATTGGGGTGCTGATCATTATCTGAAAGTGTCATCAAGATTGGGTGAAAAAAATGTGTGCTGAGATTCAGGAAACTCATAGTTTTTTGGAAGCTTGGCAACCCCTTTCCATGAAAGTGATTTGCGCCAGTCTCTGCTTAGGGCTACATCAATAGGAAACAAACCATAGAGATAGAACTTGGAACTACTGTATTGTGTCAAGTTTCAAAGAGCTAGCACAAACCGTGTTTGATTTAGAGTTCCACCTACATGTATCCATATAGGAGAAAACAGAGTGAAACCTAAAAATTTCAACTGTTACTGCCAACGAACAGTTTAACCTAGAAGAACGAAATTTGGTGAGAAAAGTGGGATTGGGGTGCTGAACATTACCTGAAAGTGTCATCAAATTTGGGTGAAAAAATGTGTGCTGAGATTTCAGGAAACTCGTAGTTTTTTGAAAGCTTGGCAACCCCTTTCCATGAAAGTGATTTGCGCCAGTCTCTGCTTAGGTCTACATCAATAGGAAACAAACCATGGAGATAGAACTTGGAACCACTTTATTGTGTCACGTTTCAAAGAGCTAGCACAAACCGTGTTTGATTTAGAGTTCCAACTACATGTATCCATATAGGAGAAAACAGAGTGAAACCTAAAAATTCAAACTGTTACTGCCAACGAACGGTTTAAGCTAGAAGAACGAAATTTGGTGAGCCAAGTGGGATTGGGGAACTGATCATTACCTGGAAGTGGCATCAAGATTGGGTGAAAAAAATGTGTGCTGAGATTTCAGGAAACTCGTAGTTTTTTGGAAGCTTGGCAACCCCTTTCCATGAAAGTGATTTGCGCCAGTCTCTGCTTAGGTCTACATCAATAGGAAACAAACCATGGAGATAGAACTTGGAACCACTTTATTGTGTCAAGTTTCAAAGAGCTAGCACAAACCGTGTTTGATTTAGAGTTCCAACTACATGTATCCATATAGGAGAAAACAGAGTGAAACCTAAAAATTAAAACTGTTACTGCCAACGAACAGTTTAACCTAGAAGAACGAAATTTGGTGAGAAAAGTGGGCTTGGCGTGCTGATCATTACCTGAACGTGTCATCAAGATTGGGTGAAAAAATGTGTGCTGAGATTTCAGGAAACTCGTAGTTTTTTGGAAGCTTGGCAACCCCTTTCCATGAAAGTAATTTGCGCCAGTATCTGCTTAGGGCTAAATCAATAGGAAACAAACCATAGAGATAGAACTGGGAACTACTTTATTGTGTCAAGTTTCAAAGAGCTAGCACAAACCGTGTTTGATTTAGAGTTCCAACTACATGTATCCATATAGGAGAAAACAGAGTGAAACCTAAAAATTCAAACTGGTACTGCCAACGAACGGTTTAAGCTAGAAGAACGAAATTTGGTGAGCCAAGTGGGATTGGGGAACTGATCATTACCTGAAAGTGTCATCAAGATTGGGTGAAAAAATGTGTGCTGAGATTTCAGGAAACTCCTAGTTTTTTGGAAGCTTGGCAACCCCTTTCCATGAAAGTGATTTGCGCCAGTCTCTGCTTAGGTCTACATCAATAGGAAAGAAACCATAGAGACAGAACTTGGAACTACGTTATTGTGTCAAGTTTCAAAGAGCTAGCACAAACCGTGTTTGATTTAGAGTTCCAACTACATGTATCCATATAGGAGAAAACAGAGTGAAACCTAAAAATTCAAACTGTTACTGCCAACGAACGGATTAACCTAGAAGAACGAAATTTTGTGAGCCAAGTGCGATTGGGGTACTGATCATTACCTGAAAGTGTCATCATGATTGGGTGAAAAAATGTGTGCTGAGATTTCAGGAAATTCATAGTTTTTTGGAAGCTTGGCAACCCCTTTCCATGAAAGTGATTTGCGCCAGTCTCTGCTTAGGGCTACATCAATAGGAAACAAACCGTTGAGATAGAACTTGGATCTACTTTATTGTCTCAAGTTTCAAAGAGCTAGCACAAACCGTGTTTGATTTAGAGTTCCAACTACATATATCCATATAGGAGAAAACAGAGTGAAACCTAAAAATTAAAACTGTTACTGCCATCGAACGGTTTAACCTAGAAGAACGAAATTTGGTGAGCCAAGTTGGATTGGGATACTGATCATTACCTGAAAGTGTCATCAAGATTGGATGAAAAAACGTGTGCTGAGATTTCAGGAAACTCGTAGTTTTTTGGAAGCTTGGCAACCCCTTTCCATGAAAGTGATTTGCGCCAGTCTCTGCTTAGGGCTACATCAATAGGAAACAAACCATTGAGATAGAACTTGGAACGATTTTATTGTGTCAAGTTTCAAAGAGCTAGCACAAACCGTGTTTGATTTAGAGTTCCAACTACATGTATCCATATAGGAGAAAACAGAGTGAAACCTAAAAATTAAAACTGTTACTGCCATCGAACGGTTTAACCTAGAAGAACGAAATTTGGTGAGCCAAGTGGGATTGGGGTGCTGATCATTATCTGAAAGTGTCATCAAGATTGGGTGAAAAAAATGTGTGCTGAAATTCAGGAAACTCATAGTTTTTTGGAAGCTTGGCAACCCCTTTCCATGAAAGTGATTTGCGCCGTTCTCTGCTTAGGGCTACATCAATAGGAAACAAACCATAGAGATAGAACTTGGAACTACTTTATTGTGTCAAGTTTCAAAGAGCTAGCACAAACCGTGTTTGATTTAGAGTTCCACCTACATGTATCCATATAGGAGAAAACAGAGTGAAACCTAAAAATTTCAACTGTTACTGCCAACGAACAGTTTAACCTAGAAGAACGAAATTTGGTGAGAAAAGTGGGATTGGGGTGCTGAACATTACCTGAAAGTGTCATCAAATTTGGGTGAAAAAATGTGTGCTGAGATTTCAGGAAACTCGTAGTTTTTTGAAAGCTTGGCAACCCCTTTCCATGAAAGTGATTTGCGCCAGTCTCTGCTTAGGTCTACATCAATAGGAAACAAACCATGGAGATAGAACTTGGATCTACTTTATGGCGTCAAGTTTCAAAGAGCTAGCACAAACCGTGTTTGATTTAGAGTTCCAACTACATGTATCCCTATAGGAGAAAACAGAGTGAAACCTAAAAATTTAAACTGTTACTGCCAACGATCGGTTTAACCTAGAAGAACGAAATTTGGTGAGACAAGTGGGATTGGGGTACTCATCCTTACCTGAAAGTGTCATCAAGATTGGGTGAAAAAATGTGTGCTGAGATTTCAGGAAACTCGTAGTTTTTTGAAAGCTTGGCAACCCCTTTCCGTGAAAGTGATTTGCGCCAGTCTCTGCTTAGGTCTACATCAATAGGAAACAAACCATAGAGATAGAACTTGGAACTACGTTACTGTGTCAAGTTTCAAAAAGCTAGCACAAACCGTGTTTGATTTAGAGTTCCAACTACATGTATCCATATAGGAGAAAACAGAGTGAAACCTAAAAATTAAAACTGTTATTGCCAACGAACGGTTTAACATAGAAGAAAGAAATTTGGTAAGCCAAGTGGGTATGGGGTACTGATCATTATCTCAAAGTGTCATCAAGTTTGGGTGAAAAAATGTGTAGTGAGATTTCAGGAAACTCGTAGTTTTTTGGATGCTTGGCAACCCCTTTTCATGAAAGTGATTTGCGCCGGTCTCTGCTTAGGGCTACATCAATAGGAAACAAACCATAGAGATAGAACTTGGAACTACTTTATTGTGTCAAGTTTCAAAGAGCTAGCACAAACCGTGTTTGATTCAGAGTTCCAACTACATGTATCCATATAGGAGAAAACAGAGTAAAACCTAAAAATTAAAACTGTTACTGCCAACAAAGGGTTTAACTTAGAAGAACGAAATTTGGTGAGCCAACTGGGATTGGGGTACTGATCATTACCTGAAAGTGTCATCAAGATTGGGTGAAAAAATGTGTGCTGAGATTTCAGGAAACTCGTAGTTTTTTGGAAGCTTGGCAACCCCTTTCCATGAAAGTGATTTGCGCCAGTCTCTGCTTAGGGCTACATCAATAGGAAACAAACCATAGAGATAGAACTTGGAACTACTTTATTGTGTCAAGTTTCAAAGAGCTAGCACAAACCGTGTTTGATTTAGAGTTCCAACTACATGTATCCATATAGGAGAAAAAAGAGTGAAACCTAAAAATTCAAACTGTTACTGCCAACGAACGGTTTAACCTGGAAGAACGAAATTTGGTGAGCCAAGTGGGAATGGGGAACTGATCATTACCTGAAAGTGTCATCAAGTTTGGGTGAAAAAATGTGTGCTGAGATTTCAGGAAACTCGTAGTTTTTTGGAAGCTTGGCAACCCCTTTCCATGAAAGTGATTTGCGCCGGTCTCTGCTTAGGGCTACATCAATAGGAAACAAACAATAGAGATAGAACTTGGAACTACTATATTGTGTAAAGTTTCAAAGAGCTAGCACAAACCGTGTTTGATATAGAGTTCAAACTACGTGTTTCCATATAGGAGAAAACAGAGTGAAACCTAAAAATTTAAACTGTTTCTGCCAATGAATGGTTTAACCTGGAAGAACGAAATTTGGTGAGACAAGTGGGATTTGGGTACTGATCATTACCTGAAAGTGTCATCAAGATTGGGTGAAAAAATGTGTGCTGAGATTTTAGGAAACTCGTAGTTTTTTGGAAGCTTGGCAACCCCTTTCCATGAAAGTGATTTGCGCCGGTCTCTGCCTAGGGCTACATCAATAGGAAACAAACCATAGAGATAGAACTTGGAACTACTTTTTTGTGTCAAGTTTCAAAGAGCTAGCACAAACCGTGTTGGATTTAGAGTTCCAACTACATGTATCCATATAGGAGAAAACAGAGTGAAACCTAAAAATTAAAACTGTTACTGCCAACGAACGGTTTAAACCAGAAGAACGAAAATTGGTGAGCCAAGTGGGATGGGGGTACTGATCATTACCTGAAAGTGTCATCAAGATTGGGTGAAAAAATGTGTGCTGAGATCAGGAAACTCTTGTTTTTTGGAAGCTTGGCAACCCATTTAGATGAAAGTAATTTGCGGTGGTCTCTGCTTAGGGCTACATCAATAGGAAACAAACCATAGAGGTAGAACTTGGAACTACTTTATTGTGTCAAGTTTCAAAGAGCTAGCACAAACCGTGTTTCATTTAGAGTTCCAACTACATGTATCCATATAGGAGAAAACAGAGTGAAACCTAAAAACTTAAAACTGTTACTGCCAACGAATGGTTTAACCTAGAAGAACGAAATTTGGTGAGCCAAGTTGGATTGGGGTACTGATCATTACCTGAAAGTGTCATCAATATTGGGTGAAAAAATGTGTTCTGAGATTTCAGGAAACTCGTAGTTTTTTGGAAGCCTGGCAACCCCTTTCCATGAAAGTGATTTGCGCTGGCCTCTGCTTAGGGCTACATCAATAGGAAACAAACCATAGAGATAGAACTTGGAACTACTTTATTGTGTCAAGTTTCAAAGAGCTAGCACAAACCGTGTTTGATTTAGAGTTCCAACTACATGTATCCATATAGGAGAAAACAGAGTGAAACCTAAAAATTTAAACTGTTACTGCCAATGAACGGTTTAACCTAGAGAACGAAATTTGGTGAGCCAAGTAGGATTGGGGTACTGATCATTACCTGAAAGTGTCATCAAGATTGGGTGAAAAAATGTGTGCTGAGATTGCAGGAATCTCATAGTTTTTTGGAAGCTTGGCAACCCCTTTACATGTAAGTGATTTGCGCTGGTCTCTGCTTAGGTCTACATCAATAGGAAACAAACCGTAGAGATAAAACTTGGAACTACTTTATTGTGTCAAGTTTCAAAGAGCTAGCACAAACCGTGTTTGATTTAGAGTTCCAAATACATGTATCCATATAAGAGAAAACAGAGTGAAACCTAAAAATTAAAACTGTTACTGCCAACGAACGGTTTAACCTAGAGGAACGAAATTTTGTGACCCAAGTGGGATTGGGGTACTGATCATTACCTGAAAGTGTCATCAGGATTGGGTAAAAAAATGTTTGCTGAGATTTCAGGAAACTCGTAGTTACTTGGAAGCTTGGCAACCCCATTCCATGAAAGTGATTTGCGCTGGTCTCTGCTTAGGGCTCCTTCAATAGGAAACAAACCATACAGATAGAACTTGGAACTACTTTATTGTGTCAAGTTTCAAAGAGCTAACACAAACCGTGTTTGATTTAGAGTTCCAACTACATGTATCCATATAGGAGAAAACTGAGTGAAACCTAAAAATTAAAAATGTTACTGCCAACGAACGGTTTAAACTAGAGGAACGAAATTTGGTGAGCCAAGAGGGTTTGGGGTACTGATCATTACCTGAAAGTGTCATCAAGATTGGGTGAAAAAATGTGTGCTGAGATTTCAGGAAACTCGTAGTTTTTTGGAAGATTGGCAACCCCTTTCCATGATAGTGGTTTCCGCCGGTCTGCTTATGGCTACATCAATAGGAAACAAACCGTAGAAATAGAACTTGGAACTACTTTATTGTGTCAAGTTTCAAAGAGCTAACACAAACCGTGTTTGATTTAGAGTTCCAACTACATGTATCCATATAGGAGAAAACAGAGTGAAATGTAAAAATTAAAACTGTTACTGCCATCGAATGGTTTAACCTAGAAGAACGAAATTTGGTGAGCCTAGTGGGATTCGCGTACTGATCATTACCTGAAAGTGTCATCAAGATTGGGTGAAAAAATGTGTGCTGAGATTTCAGGAAACTCGTAGTTTTTTGGAAGCTTGGCAACCCCTTTCCGTGAAAGTGATTTGCGCCGGTCTCTGCTTAGGGCTACATCAATAGTAAACAAACCATAGAGATAGAACTTGGGACTACTTTATTGTGTCAAGTTTCAAACAGCTAGCACAAACAGTGTTTGATTTAGAGTTCCAACTACATGTATCCATATAGGAGAAAACAGAGTGAAACCTAAAAATTAAAACTGTTACTGCCAATGAACGGATTAACATAGAAGAACGAAATTTGGTGAGCCAAGTGGGATTGGGGTACTGATCATTACCTGAAAGTGTCATCAAGATTGGGTTAAAAAATGTGTGCTGAGATTTCAGGAAACTCGTAGTATTTTGGAAGCTTGGCAACCCCTTTCCATGAAAGTGATTTGCGCCGGTCTCTCTTAGGGCTACATCAATAGGAAACAAACCATAGAGATAGAACTTTGAACTACTTTATTGTGTCAAGTTTCAAAGTGCTAGCACAAACCGTGTTTGATTTAGAGTTCCAATTACATGTATCCATATAGGAGAAAACAGAGTGAAACCTAAAATTTAAAACTGTTACTGCCAACGAATGGTTCAACCTAGAGGAACGAAATTTGGTGAGCCAAGTGGGATTGGGGTACTGATCATTACCTGAAAGTGTCATCAGTTTTGGGTAAAAAAATGTTTGCTGAGATTTCAGGAAACTCGTAGTTACTTGGAAGCTTGGCAACCCCTTTCCATGAAAGAGATTTGCGCGGGTCTCTGCTTAGGGCTCCTTCAATAGGAAACAAACCATAGAGATAGAACTTGGAACTACTTTATTGTGTCAAGTTTCAAAGAGCTAACACAAACAGTGTTTGATTTAGAGTTCCAACTACATGTATCCATATAGGGGAAAACTGAGTGAAACCTAAAAATTAAAACTGTTACTGCCAACGAACGGTTTAACCTAGAGGAACGAAATTTGGTGAGCCAAGTGGGATTGGGGTACTGATCATTACCTGAAAGTGACATCAAGATTGTGTGAAAAAATGTGTGCTGAGATATCAGGAAACTCGTAGTTTTTTGGAAGCTTTTCAACCCCTTTCCATGAAAGTCATTTGCGCCGGTCTATGCTTAGAGCTACACCAATAGGAAACAAACCATAGAGACAGAACTTGGAAGTACTTTATTGTGTCAAGTTTCAAAGAGCTAGCACAAACCGTGTTTGATTTAGAGTTCCAACTACATATATCCATACAGGAGAAAACAGAGTGAAACCTAAAAATTAAAACTGTTACTGTCAAAGAACGGTTTAACCTAGAAGAACGAAATTTGGTGAGCCAAGTGGGGTTGGGGTACTGATCATTACCTGAAAGTGTCATCAAGATTGGGTGAAAAAATGTGTGCTGAGATTTCAGGAAACTCGTAGTTTTTTGGAAGCTTGGCAACCCCTTTCCATGAAAGTGATTTGCGCCGGTCTCTGCCTAGGGCTACATCAATAGGAAACAAACCATAGAGATAGAACTTGGAACTACTTTATTGTGTCAAGTTTCAAAGAGCTAGCACAAACCGTGTTGGATTTAGAGTTCCAACTACATGTATCCATATAGGAGAAAACAGAGTGAAACCTAAAAATTAAAACTGTTACTGCCAACGAACGGTTTAAACCAGAAGAACGAAAATTGGTGAGCCAAGTGGGATGGGCGTACTGATCATTACCTGAAAGTGTCATCAAGATTGGGTGAAAAAATGTGTGCTGAGATCAGGAAACTCTTGTTTTTTGGAAGCTTGGCAACCCATTTAGATGAAAGTAATTTGCGGTGGTCTCTGCTTAGGGCTACATCAATAGGAAACAAACCATAGAGGTAGAACTTGGAACTACTTTATTGTGTCAAGTTTCAAAGAGCTAGCACAAACCGTGTTTGATTTAGAGTTCCAACTACATGTAACCATATAGGAGAAAACAGAGTGAAAGATAAAAATTAAAACTGTTACTGCCATCGAACGGTTTAACTTAGAAGAACGAAATTTGGTGAGCCAAGTGGCATTGGGGTACTGATCATTACCTGAAAGTGTCATCAAGATTGTGTGAAAAAATGTGTGCTGAGATTTCAGGAAACTCGTAGTTTTTTGGAAGCTTGGCAACCTTTTTCCGTGAAAGTGATTTGCGCTGGTCTCTGCTTAGGTCTACATCAATAGGAAACAAAACATAGAGATAGAACTTGGGACTACTTTATTGTGTCAAGTTTCAAACAGCTAGCACAAACCGTGTTTGATTTAGAGTTCCAACTACATGTATCCATATAGGAGAAAACAGAGTGAAAACTAAAAATTAAAACTGTTACTGCCAACAAACGGTTTAACCTAGAAGAATGAAAATTGGTTAGCCAAGTTGGATTGGGGTACTGATCATTACCTGAAAGTGTCATCAAGATTGTGTGAAAAAATGTGTGCTGAGATTTCAGGAAACTCGTAGTTTTTTGGAAGCTTGGCAACCTTTTTCCGTGAAAGTGATTTGCGCTGGTCTCTGCTTAGGGCTACATCAATAGGAAACAAACCATAGAGATAGAACTTGGGACTACTTTATTGTGTCAAGTTTAAAACAGCTAGCACAAACCGTGTTTGATTTAGAGTTCCAACTACATGTAACCATATAGGAGAAAACAGAGTGAAAGATAAAAATTAAAACTGTTACTGCCATCGAACGGTTTAACTTAGAAGAACGAAATTTGGTGAGCCAAGTGGCATTGGGGTACTGATCATTACCTGAAAGTGTCATCAAGATTGTGTGAAAAAATGTGTGCTGAGATTTCAGGAAACTCGTAGTTTTTTGGAAGCTTGGCAACCTTTTTCCGTGAAAGTGATTTGCGCTGGTCTCTGCTTAGGGCTACATCAATAGGAAACAAACCATAGAGATAGAACTTGGGACTACTTTATTGTGTCAAGTTTCAAACAGCTAGCACAAACCGTGTTTGATTTAGAGTTCCAAATACATGTATCCATAAAGGAGAAAACAGAGTGATACCTAAAAATTAAAACTCTTACTGCCAACGATCGGATTAACCTAGAAGAACGAAATTTGGTGAGCCAAGTGGGTTGGGGTACTGATCATTACCTGAAAGTGTCATCAAGATAGGTTGAAAAAATATGTGCTGAGATTTCAGGAAACTCGTAGTTTTTTGGAAGCTTGGCAACCCCTTTCCATGTTAGTGGTTTCCATCGGTCTCTGCTTAGGGCTACATCAATAGGAATGAAACCGTAGAAATAGAACTTGGAACTACTTTATTGTGTCAAGTTTCAAAGAGCTAGCACAAACCGTGTTTGATTTAGAGTTCCAAATACATGTATCCATATAGGAGAAAACAGAGTGAAAGATAAAAATTAAAACTGTTACTGCCATCGAACGGTTTAACCTAGAAGAACGAAATTTGGTGAGCCTAGTGGGATTGGCGTACTGATCATTACCTGAAAGTGTCATCAAGTTTGGGTGAAAAAATGTGTGCTGAGATTTCAGGAAACTCGTAGTTTTTTGGAAGCTTGGCAACCCCTTTCCATGAAAGTGATTTGCGCCGGTCTCTCTTAGGGCTACATCAATAGGAAACAAACCATAGAGATAGAACTTTGAACTACTTTATTGTGTCAAGTTTCAAAGAGCTAGCACAAACCGTGTTTGATTTAGAGTTCCAATTACATGTATCCATATAGGAGAAAACAGAGTGAAACCTAAAATTTAAAACTGTTACTGCCAACGAATGGTTTAACCTAGAAGAACGAAATTTGGTGAGCCAAGTGGGATTGGGGTACTGATCATTACCTGAAAGTGTCATCAATATTGGGTGAAAAAATGTGTTCTGAGATTTCAGGAAACTCGTAGTTTTTTGGAAGCCTGGCAACCCCTTTCCATGAAAGTGATTTGCGCTGGCCTCTGCTTAGGGCTACATCAATAGGAAACAAACCATAGAGATAGAACTTGGAACTACTTTATTGTGTCAAGTTTCAAAGAGCTAGAACAAACCGTGTTTGATTTAGAGTTCCAACTACATGTATCAATATAGGAGAAAACAGAGTGAAACCGAAAAATTAAAACTGTTACTGCCAACGAACGGTTTAACCTAGAAGAACGAAATTTGGTGAGCCAAATGGGATTGGGGTACTGATCATTACCTGAAAGTGTCATCAATATTGGGTGAAAAAATGTGTGCTGAGATTTCAGGAAAATCGTAGTTTTTTGGAAGCTTTCAACCCCTTTCCATGAAAGTGATTTGCGGTGGTCTCTGCTTAGGGCTACATCAATAGGAAACAAACCATAGAGATCGAACTTGGAACTATTTTATTGTGTCAAGTTTCAAAGAGCTAGCACAAACCGTGTTTGATTTAGAGTTTCAACTACATGTATCCATATAGGAGAAAACAGAGTGAAACCTAAAAATTTAAACTGTTACTGCCAACGAATGGTTAAACCTAGAAGAACGAAATTTGGTGAGCCAAGTGGGATTGGGGTACTGATCATTACCTGAAAGTGTCATCAAGATTGGGTGAAAAAATGTGTGCTGAGATTTCAGGAAACTCGTAGTTTTTTGGAAGCCTGGCAACCCCTTTCCTTGAAAGTGATTTGCGCTGGCCTCTGCTTAGGGCTACATCAATAGGAAACAAACCATAGAGATAGAACTTGGGACTACTTTATTGTGTCAAGTTTCAAACAGCTAGCACAAACCGTGTTTGATTTAGAGTTCCAAATACATGTATCCATAAAGGAGAAAAGAGAGTGAAACCAAAAAATTAAAACTTTTACTGCCAACGATCAGATTAACCTAGAAGAACGAAATTTGGTGAGCCAAGTGGGTTGGGGTACTGATCATTACCTGAAAGTGTCATCAAGATTGGTTGAAAAATGTGTGCTGAGATTTCAGGAAACTCGTAGTTTTTTGGAAGCCTGGCAACCCCTTTCCATGATAGTGGTTTCCTTCGGTCTCTGTTTAGGGCTACATCAATAGGAAACAAACCGTAGAAATAGAACTTGGAACTACTTTATTGTGTCAAGTTTCAAAGAGCTAGCACAAACAGTGTTGGATTTAGAGTTCCAACTACATGTATCCATATAGGAGAAAACAGAGTGAAACCTAAAAATTAAAACTGTTACTGCCAACGAACGGTTTAGCCTAGAAGAACGAAATTTGGTGAGCCAAGTGGGATTGGGGTAGTGACCATTACCTGAAAGTGTCATCAAGATTGGGTGAAAAAATGTGTGCTGAGATTTCAGGAAACTGGTAGTTTTTTGGAAGCTTGGCAAACCCTTTCCATGATAGTGGTTTCCGCCGGTCTTCTTGGGGCTACATCAATAGGAAACAAACCGTTGAAATAGAACTTGGAACTACTTTATTGTGTCAAGTTTCAAAGAGCTAGCACAAACCGTGTTTGATTTAGTGTTCCAACTACATGTATCCATATAGGAGAAACCAGAGTGAAACCTAAAAATTAAAACTGTTACTGTCAAAGAACGGTTTAACCTAGAAGTACGAAATTTAATGAGCCAAGTGGGATTGGGGTACTGATCATTACCTGAAAGTGTCATCAAGATTGGGTGAAAAAATGTGTGCTGGGATTTCAGGAAACTCGTAGTTTTTTGGAAGCTTGGCAACCCATTTTCATGAAAGTGATATGTGGTGGTCTCTGCTTAGGGCTACATCAATAGGAAACAAACCATAGAGATAGAACTTGGAACTACTTTATTGTCAAGTTTCAAAGAGCTAGCACATACCGTGTTGGATTTAGAGTTCCAACTACATGTATCCATATAGGAGAAAACAGAGTGAAACCTAAAAATTTAAACTGTTACTGCCAACGAACGGTTTAACCTAGAAGAACGAAAATTGGTGAGCCAAGTGGGATTGGGGTACTGATCATTACCTGAAAGAGTCATCAAGATTCGGTGAAAATATGTGTGCTGAGATTTCAGGAAACTCGTAGTTTTTTGGAAGCTTGGCAACCCCTTTCCATGATAGTGGTTTCCGCCGGTCTTCTTGGGGCTACATCAATAGGAAACAAACCGTAGAAATAGAACTTGGAACTACTTTATTGTGTCAAGTTTCAAAGAGCTAGCACAAACCGTGTTTGATTTAGTGTTCCAACTACATGTATCCATATAGGAGAAACCAGAGTGAAACCTAAAAATTAAAACTGTTACTGCCAAAGAACGGTTTAACCTAGAAGAACGAAATTAGGTGAGCCTAGTGGGATTGGTGTACTGATCCTTACCTGAAAGTGTCATCAAGATTGGGTGAAAAAATGTGTGCTGAGATTTCAGGAAACTCATAGTATTTTGGAAGCTTGGCAACCGATTTCCATGAAAGTGATTTGCGGTGGTCTCTGCTTAGGGCTACATCAATAGGAAACAAATCATAGAGGTAGAACTTGGAACTACTTTATTGTGTCAAGTTTCAAAGAGCTAGCACAAACCGTGTTTGATTTAGAGTTCCAAATACATGAGGCCTATGAGAAAACAGAGAGAAAGATAAAAATTAAAACTCTTACAGCCAACGAACGGTTTAATCTAGAAGAACGAAATTTGGTGAGCCAAGTGGGATTGGGATACTGATCATTACCTGAAAGTGTCATCAAGATTGTGTGAAAAAATATGTGCTGAGATTTCAGGAAACTCGTAGTTTTTTGGAAGCTTGGCAACCCCTTTCAGTGCAAGTGATTTGCGCCGGTCTCTGCTTAGGGCTACATCAATAGGAAACAAACCATAGAGATAGAACTTGGGACTACTTTATTGTGTCAAGTTTCAAACAGCTAGCACAAACCGTGTTTGATTTAGAGTTCCAACTACATGTATGCATATAGGAGAAAACAGAGTGAAACCTAAAAATTAAAACTGTTACTGCCATCGAACGGTTTAACCAAGAAGAACGAAATTTGGTGAGCCAAGTGGATTTGCGGTTCTGATCATTACCTGAAAGTGTCATCAAGATTGGGTGAAAAAATGTGTGCTGAGATTTCAGGAAACTCGTAGTTTTCTAGAAGCTTGGCAACCCCTTTCCATGAAAGTGATATGCGCCGGTCTCTGCTTAGGGCTACATGAATAGGAAACAAACCATAGAGACAGAACTTTGAACTAGTTTATTGTGTCAAGTTTCATAGAGCTAGCACAAACCGTGTTTGATTTAGAGTTCCAACAACATGTATCCATTAGGAGAAAACACAGTGAAACCTAAAAATTAAAACTGTTACTGCCATCGAATGGTTTAACCTAGAAGAACGAAATTTGGTGAGCCAAGTGGGATTGGGGTACTGATCATTACCTGAAAGTGTCATCAAGATTGGGTGAAAAAATGGGGGCTGATATTTCAGGAAACTCGTAGTTTTTTGGAAGCTTGGCAACCCCTTTCCATGATAGTGGTTTCTGCCGGTCTCTGCTTAGGGCTACATCAATAGGAAACAAACAGTAGAAATAATACTTGGAACTACTTTATTGTGTCAAGTTTAAAAGAGCTAGCACAAACCATGTTTGATTTGGAGTTCCAACTACATGTATCCATATAGGAGAAAGCAGAGTGAAACATAAAATTAAAACTGTTACTGCCAACGAACGGTTTAACCTAGAAGAACGAAATTTGGTGAGCCAAGTGGGATTGCGGTACTGATCATTACCCGAAAGTGTCATCAAGTTTGGGTGAAAAATGTGTGCTGAGATTTCACGAAACTCATAGTTACTTGGAAGCCTGGCAACCCCTTTCCATGAAAGTGATTTGCGCCGGTCTCTGCTTAGGGCTCCTTCAATAGGAAACAAACCATAGAGACACAACTTGGAACTACTTTATTGTGTCAAGTTTCAAAGAGCTAACACAAATCGTGTTTGATTTAGAGTTCCAAATACATGTATCCATATAGCAGAAAACTGAGTGAAACCTAAAAATTAAAACTGTTACTGCCAACGAATGGTTTAAACTAGAGGAACGAAATTTGGTGAGCCAAGTGGGATTGGCATACTGATCATTACCTGAAAGTGTCATCAAGATTGGATGAAAAAATGTGTGCTGAGATTTCAGGAAACTCGTAGTTTTTTGGAAGCTTGGCAATCCCTTTCCATGAAAGTGATTTGCGCCAGTCTCTGCTTAGGGCTACATCAACAGGAAACAAATCATAGAGATAGAACTTGGAACTACTTTATTGTGTCAAGTTTCAAAGTGCTAGCACAAACCGTGTTTGATTTAGTGTTACAACTACATGTATCCATATAGGAGAAACCAGAGTGAAACCTAAAAATTAAAACTGTTACTGCCAAAGAACGGTTTAACCTGGAAGTACGAAATTTAATGAGCCAAGTGGGATTGGGGTACTGATCATTACCTGAAAGTGTCATCAAGATTGGGTGAAAAAATGGGTGCTGATATTTCAGAAAACTCGTAGTTTTTTGGAAGCTTGTTAAACCCTTTCCATGATAGAGGTTTCCGCCAGTCTCTGCTTAGGGCTACATCAATAGGAAACAAAAAGTAGAAATAGAACTTGGAACTACTTTATTGTGTCAAGTTTAAAAGAGCTAGCACAAATCGTGTTTGATTTAGTGTTCCAACTACATGTATCCATATAGGAGAAAAAAGAGTGAAACCTAAAAATTAAAACTGTTACTGCCAAAGAACGGTTTAACCTAGAAGTACGAAATTTAATGAGCCACGTGGGATTGGGGTACTGATCATTACCTGAAAGTGTCATCAAGATTGGGTGAAAAAATGTGTGCTGGGATTTCAGGAAACTCGTAGTTTTTTGGAAGCCTGGCAACTCATTTTCATGAAAGTGATTTGTGGTGGTCTCTGCTTAGAGCTACATCAATAGGAAACAAACCATAGAGATAGAACTTGGAACTACTTTATTGTGTCAAGTTTCAAAAGCTAGCACAAACCGTGTTGGATTTAGAGTTCCAACTACATGTATCCATATAGCAGAAAACAGAGTGAAACCTAAAAATTAAAACTGCTACTGCCAACGAACAGTTTAACCTAGAAGAACGAAAATTGGTGAGCCAAGTGGGATTGGGGTACTGATCATTACCTGAAAGTGTCATCAAGATTCGGTGAAAATATGTGTGCTGAGATTTCAGGGAACTCGTTGTTTTTTGGAAGCTTGGCAACCCTTTTCCATGATAGTGGTTTCCGCCGGTCTCCTTGGGGCTACATCAGTAGGAAACAAACCGTAGAAATAGAACTTGGAACTACTTTATTGTGTCAAGTTTCAAAGAGCTAGGACAAACCGTGTTGGATTTAGAGTTCCAACTACATGTATCCATATAGGAGAAAATAGAGTGAAAGATAAAAATTAAAACTGTTACTGGCATCGAACGGTTTAACCTAGAAGAACGAAATTCGGTGAGCCTAGTGGGATTGGCGTACTGATCCTTACCTGAAAGTGTCATGAAGATTCGGTGAAAAAATGTGTGCTGAGATTTCAGAAAACTCATAGTATTTTGGAAGCTTGGGAACCCATTTCCATGAAAGTGATTTGCGGTGGTCTCTGCTTAGGGCTACATCAATAGGAAACAAATCATAGAGGTAGAACTTGGAACTACTTTATTGTGTCAAGTTTCAAAGAGCTAGCACAAACCGTGTTTGATTTAGAGTTCCAACTACATGTATCCCTATGAGAAAACAGAGAGAAAGATAAAAATTAAAACTCTTACTGCCAACGAACGGTTTAATCTAGAAGAACGAAATTTGGTGAGCCAAGTGGGATTGGGGTACTGATCATTACCTGAAAGTGTCATCAAGATTGTGTGAAAAAATATGTGCTGAGATTTCAGGAAACTCGTAGTTTTTTGGAAGCTTGGCAACCCCTTTCCGTGCAAGTGATTTGCGCCGGTCTCTGCTTAGGGCTACATCAATAGGAAACAAACCATAGAGATAGAACTTGGGACTACTTTATTGTGTCAAGTTTCAAACAGCTAGCACAAACCGTGTTTGATTTAGAGTTCCAACTACATGTATGCATATAGGAGAAAACAGAGTGAAACCTAAAAATTAAAACTGTTACTACCATCGAACGGTTTAACAAAGAAGAATGAAATTTGGTGAGCCAAGTGGATTTTGGGTTCTGATCATTACCTGAAAGTTTAATCAAGATTGGGTGAAAAAATGTGTGCTGAGATTTCAGGAAACTCGTAGTTTTCTAGAAGCTTGGCAACCCCTTTCCATGAAAGTGATTTGCGCCGGTCTCTGCTTAGGGCTACATGAATAGGAAACAAACCATAGAGACAGAACTTTGAACTAGTTTATTGTGTCAAGTTTCAAAGAGCTAGCACAAACCGTGTTTGATTTAGAGTTCCAACAACATGTATCCATTAGGAGAAAACACAGTGAAACCTAAAAATTAAAACTGTTACTGCCATCGAATGGTTTAACCTAGAAGAACGAAATTTGGTGAGTCAAGTGGGATTGGGGTACTGATCATTACCTGAAAGTGTCATCAAGATTGGGTGAAAAAATGGGTGCTGATATTTCAGGAAACTCGTAGTTTTTTGGAAGCTCGGCAACCCCTTTCCATGATAGTGGTTTCTGCCGGTCTCTGCTTAGGGCTACATCAATAGGAAACAAACAGTAGAAATAGAACTTGGAACTACTTTATTGTGTCAAGTTTAAAAGAGCTAGCACAAACCGTGTTTGATTTGGAGTTCCAACTACATGTATCCATATAGGAGAAAGCAGAGTGAAACATAAAATTAAAACTGTTACTGCCAACGAACGGTTTAACCTAGAAGAACGAAATTTGGTGAGCCAAGTGGGATTGCGGTACTGATCATTATCCGAAAGTGTCATCAAGATTGGGTGAAAAATGTGTGCTGAGATTTCACGAAACTCATAGTTACTTGGAAGCCTGGCATCCCCTTCCATGAAAGTGATTTGCGCCGGTCTCTGCTTAGGGCTCCTTCAATAGGAAACAAACCATAGAGACACAACTTGGAACTATTTTATTGTGTCAAGTTTCAAAGTGCTAGCCCAAACCGTGTTTGATTTAGTGTTACAACTACATGTATCCATATAGGAGAATCCAGAGTGAAACCTAAAAATTAAAACTGTTACTGCCAAAGAATGGTTTAACCTGGAAGTATGAAATTTAATGAGCCAAGTGGGATTGGGGTACTGATCATTACCTGAAAGTGTCATCAAGATTGGGTGAAAAAATGGGTGCTGATATTTCAGAAAACTCGTAGTTTTTTGGAAGCTTGGTAACCCCTTTCCATGATAGTGGTTTCCGCCGGTCTCTGCTTAGGGCTACATCAATAGGAAACAAACAGTAGAAATAGAACTTGGAACTACTTTATTGTGTCAAGTTTCAAAGAGCTAACACAAACCGTGTTTGATTTAGAGTTCCAACTACATGTATCCATATAGCAGAAAACTGAGTGAAACCTAAAAATTAAAACTGTTACTGCCAACGAATGGTTTAAACTAGAGGAACGAAATTTGGTGAGCCAAGTGGGATTGGCATACTGATCATTACCTGAAAGTGTCATCAAGATTGGATGAAAAAATGTGTGCTGAGATTTCAGGAAACTCGTAGTTTTTTGGAAGCTTGGCAACCCCTTTCCATGAAAGTGATTTGCTCCAGTCTCTGCTTAGGGCTACATCAATAGGAAACAAATCATAGAGATAGAACTTGGAACTACTTTATTGTGTCAAGTTTCAAAGTGCTAGCACAAACCGTGTTTGATTTAGTGTTCCAACTACATGTATCCATATAGGAGAAACCAGAGTGAAACCTAAAAATTAAAACTGTTACTGCCAAAGAACGGGTTAACCTAGAAGTACGAAATTTGTTGAGCCTAGTGGGATTGGGGTACTGATCATTACCTGAAAGTGTCATCAAGATTGGGTGAAAAAATGTGTGCTGAGATTTCAGGAAACTCGTAGTTTTTTGGAAGCTTGGCAAACCCTTTCCATGAAAGTGATTTGCGTGAGTCTCTGCTTAGGGCTACATCAATAGGAAACAAACCATAGAGATAGAACTTGGAACTACTTTATTGTGTCAAGTTTAAAAGAGCTAGCACAAACCGTGTTGGATTTAGAGTTCCAACTACATGTATCCATATAGCAGAAAACAGAGTGAAACCTAAAAATTAAAACTGTTACTGCCAACGAACGGTTTAACCTAGAAGAACGAAAATCGGTGATCCAAGTGGGATTGGGGTACTGATCATTACCTGAAAGTGTCATCAAGATTCGGTGAAAATTTGTGTGCTGAGATTTCAGGAAACTCGTAGTTTTTTGGAAGCTTGGCAACCCCTTTCCATGATAGTGGTTTCCGCCGGTCTTCCTGGGGCTACATCAATAGGAAACAAACCGTAGAAATAGAACTTGGAACTACTTTATTGTGTCAAGTTTCAAAGAGCTAGCACAAACCGTGTAGGATTTAGAGTTCCAACTGCATGTATCCATATAGGAGAAAATAGAGTGAAAGATAAAAATTAAAACTGTTACTGCCATCGAACGGTTTAACCTAGAAGAACGAAATTAGGTGAGCCTAGTGTGATTGGCGTACTGATCCTTACCTGAAAGTGTCATCAAGATTAGGTGAAAAAATGTGTGCTGAGATTTCAGGAAACTCATAGTATTTTGGAAGCTTGGCAACCCATTTAAATGAAAGTGATTTGCGGTGGTCTCTGCTTAGGGCTACATCAATAGGAAACAAACCATAGTGGTAGAACTTGGAACTACTTTATTGTGTCAAGTTTCAAAGAGCTAGCACAAACCGTGTTTGATTTAGAGTTCCAACTACATGTATCCCTATAGGAGAAAACAGAGAGAAAGATAAAAATTAAAACTCTTACTGCCAACGAACGGTTTAATCTAGAAGAACGAAATTTGGTGAGCCAAGTAGGATTGGGGTACTGATCATTACCTGAAAGTGTCATCAAGACTGTGTGAAAAAATATGTGCTGAGATTTCAGGAAACTCGTAGTTTTTTGGAAGCTTGGCAACCCCTTTCCGTGAAAGTGATTTGCGCCGGTCTCTGCTTAGGGCTACATCAATAGGAAACACACCATAGAGATAGAACTTGGGACTACTTTATTGTGTCAAGTTTCAAACAGCTAGCACAAACCGTGTTTGATTTAGAGTTCCAACTACATGTATCCATATAGGAGAAAACAGAGTGAAACCTAAAAATTAAAACTGTTACTGCCATCAAACGGTTTATCCAAGAAGAACGAAATTTGGTGAGCCAAGTGGATTTGGGGTACTGATCATTACCTGAAAGTGTCATCAAGTTTGGGTGAAAAAATGTGTGCTGAGATTTCAGGAAACTCGTAGTTTTCTAGAAGCTTGGCAACTCCTTTCCATGAAAGTGATTTGCGCCAGTCTCTGCTTAGGGCTACATCAATAGGAAACAAACCATAGAGACAAAACTTTGAACTAGTTTATTGTGTCAAGTTTCAAAGAGCTAGCACAAACCGTGTTTGATTTAGAGTTCCAACAACATGTATCCATTAGGAGAAAATACAGTGAAACCTAAAAATTAAAACTGTTACTGCCATCGAATGGTTTAACCTAGAAGAACGAAATTTGGTGAGCCAAGTGGGTTGGGGTACTGATCATTACTTGAAAGTGTCATCAAGATTGGGTGAAAAAATGTGTGCTGAGATTTCAGGAAACTCATAGTTTTATGGAAGCTTGGCAACCCCTTTCAATGAAAGAGATTTGTGCCAGTCTCTGCTTAGGGCTACATCAATAGGAAACAAACCATAGAGATAGAACTTGGAACTACTTTATTGTTTCAAGTTTCAAAGAGCTAGCACAAACCGTGTTTGATTTAGAGTTCCAAATACATGTATCCATAAAGGAGAAAACAGAATGAAACCTAAAAATTAAAACTGTTACTGCCAACGAACGGTTTAACCTAGAAGAACGAAATATGGTCAGGCAAGTGGGATTGGGGTACTGATCATTACCTGAAAGTGTCATCAAATTGGGAGAAAAATGTGTGCTGAGATTGCAGGAAACTCTTAGTTTTTAGGAAGCTTGGCAACCCCTTTCCATGAAAGTGATTTGCACCAGTCTCTGCTTAGGGCTACATCAATAGGAAACAAAATATAGAGATGGAACTTGGAACTACTTCATTGTGTCAAGTTTCAAAGAGCTACCACAAACCGAGTTGGATTTAGAGTTCCATCTACATGTATCCATATAGGAGAAAACAGAGTAAAACCTAAGAATTAAAACTGTTACTGCCAAAGAATTGTTTAACCTAGAAGAACGAAATTTATTGAGCCAAGTGGGATTGGGGTACTGATCATTACCTGAAAGTGCCATCAAGATTGGGTGAAAAAATGTGTGCTGAGATTTCAGGAAACTCGTAGTCTTTTGGAAGCTTGGCAACCCCTTTCCATGAAAGTAATTTGCGCCAGTCTCTGCCAGGGCTACATCAATAGGAAACAAACCATAGAGATAGAACTTGGAACTACATTATTGTGTCAAGTTTCAAAGAGCTGGCACAAACCGTGTGTGATTTACATTTCCAACTCCATGTATCCATATAGGAGAAAAGAGAGTGAAACCTAAAAATTTAAACTGTTACTGCCAACGAACGGTTTAACCTAGAAGAACAAAATTTGGTGAGCCAAGTGGGATTGGGGTCCAGATCATTACCTGAAAGTGTCATCAAGATTGGGTTAAAAAAATGTGTGCTGAGATTTCAGGAAACTCCTAGTTTTTAGGAAGCTTGGCAACCCCTTTCCATGAAAGTGATTTGCGCCAGCCTCTGCTTAGGGCTACATCAATAGGAAACAAACCATAGAGATAGAACGTGGAACTACTTTATTGTGTCAAGTTTCAAAGAGCTAGCACAAACCGTGTTTGATTTAGAGTTCCAACTACATGTATCCATATAGGAGAAAACAGAGTGAAACCTAAAAATTAAAACTGTTACTGCCAACGAATGGTTTAAACTAGAAGAACGAAATTTGGTGAGCCAAGTGGGATTGGGGTACTGATCATTACCTGAAAGTGTCATCAAGATTGGGTGAAAAAATGTGTGCTGAGCTTTCAGGAATCTCGTAGTTTTTGGAAGCTTGGCAACCCCTTTCCATGAAAGTGATCTGCGCCAGTCTCTGATTCGGGCTACAACAATACGAAACAAACCATAGAGATAGAACTTGGAACTACTTTATTGTATCTAGTTTCAAACAGCTAACACAAACCGTGTTTGATTTAGAGTTCCAACTACATGTATCCGTATAGGAGAAAACAGAGTTAAACCAAAAATGTAAATTGTTACTGCCAACGAACAGTTTAACCTAGAAGAACGAAATTTGGGGACCCAAGTGGGATTGGGGTACTGATCATTACCTGAAAGTGCCATCAAGATTGGGTGAAAAAATGTGTGCTGAGATTTTAGGAAACTCGTAGATTTTTGGAAGCTTGCCAAGCCCTTTCCATGAAAGTGATTTGCGCCAGTCTCTGCTTAGGGCTACACCAATTGGAAACAAACCATAGAGATAGAACTTGGAACTACTTTATTGTGTCAAGTTTCAAAGAGCTAGCACAAACCTTGTTTGATTTAGAGTTCAAACTACATGTATCCATATAGGAAAAAACAGAGTTAAACCTAAAAATTTAAATTTTACTGCCAACGAACAGTTTAACCTAGAAGAACGAAATTTGGTGAGCCAAGTGGGATTGGGGTACTGATCATTACCTGAAAGTGCCATCAAGATTGGGTGAAAAAATGTGTGCTGAGATTTCAGGAAACTCATAGATTTTTGGAAGCTTGCCAACCCCTTTCCATGAAAGTGATCTGCGCTGGTCTCTGCTTAGGGCTACATCAATAGGAAACAAACCATAGACATAGAACTTGGAACTACATTATTGTGTCAAGTTTCAAAGAGCTACCACAAACCGAGTTGGATTTAGAGTTCCAACTACATGTATCCATATAGGAGAAAACAGAGTGAAACCTAAAAATTAAAACTGTTACTGCCAAAGAATTGTTTAACCTAGAAGAACGAAATTTATTGAGCCAAGTACGATTGGGGTACTGATCATTACCTGAAATTGTCATCAAGATTGGGTGAAAAAATGTGTGCTGAGATTTCAGGAAACTCGTAGTCTTTTGGAAGCTTGGCAACCCCTTTCCATGAAAGTGATTTGCACCAGTCTCTGCTTAGGGCTACATCAATAGGAAACAAACCATAGAGATAGAACTTGGAACTACTTTATTGTGTCAAGTTTCAAAGAGCTAGCACAAACCCTGTGTGATTTAGAGTTCCAACTACATGTATCCATATAGGAGAAAACAGAGTGAAACCTAAAAATTTAAACTGTTACTGCCAACGAACGGTTTAACCTAGAAGAACGAAATTTGGTGAGCCAAGTGGGATTGGGGTCCAGATCATTACCTGAAAGTGTCATCAAGATTGGGTTAAAAAATGTGTGCTGAGATTTCAGGAAACTCGTAGTTTTTAGGAAGCTTGGCATCCCCTTTCCATGATAGTGGTTTCCGCTGGTCTCTCCTTAGGGCTACATCAATAGGAAACAAACCGTAGAGATAGAACTTGGAACTACTTTATTGTCTCAAGTTTCAAAGAGCTAGCACAAACCGTGTTTGATTTAGAGTTCCAACTACATGTATCCATATAGGAGAAAACAGAGTGAAACCGAAAAATTTAAACTGTTACTGCCAACGAACGGTTTAACCTAGAAGAACGAAATTTGGTGAGCCAAGTGGGATTGGGGTACTGATCATTACCTGAAAGTGCCATCAAGATTGGTTGAAAAAATGTGTGCTGAGATTTCAGGAAACTCGTAGATTTTTGGAAGCTTGCCAACCCCTTTCCATGAAAGTGATCTGCGCTGGTCTCTGCTTAAAGCCACATCAATAGGAAACAAACCATAGAGATAGAACTTGGAACTACTTTATTGTGTCAAGTTTCAAAGAGCTAGCACAAACCGTGTTTGATTTAGAGTTCCAACTACATGTATCCATATAGGAGAAAACAGAGTGAAACCTAAAAATTTTAACTGTTACTGCCAAAGAACAGTTTAACATAGAAGAACGAAATTTGGTGAGCCAAGTGGGATTGGGGTCCAGATCATTACCTGAAAGTGTCATCAAGATTGGGTTAAAAAAATGTGTGCTGAGATTTCAGGAAACTCGTAGTTTTTAGGAAGCTTGGCAACCCCTTTCCATGAAAGAGATTTGCGCCAGCCTCTGCTTAGGGCTACATCAATAGGAAAGAAACCATAGAGATAGAACTTGGAATTACTTTATTGTGTCAAGTTTCAAAGAGCTAGCACAAAGCGTGTTTGATTTTGAGTTCCAACTACATGTATGCATATAGGAGAAAACAGAGTGAAACCTAAAAATTAAAACTGTTAATGCCAACGAACGGTTTAACCTAGAAGAACGAAATTTGGTGAGCCAAGTGGGATTGGAGTATTGATCATTACCTGAAAGTGTCATCAAGACGGGTGAAAAAATATGTGCTGAGATTTCAGGAATCTCGTAGTTTTTTGGAAGCTTGGCAACCCCTTTCCATGAAAGTGATCTGCGCCAGTCTCTGCTTAGGGCTACACCAATAGGAAACAAAACATAGAGATAGAACTTGGAACTACTTTATTGTGTCAAGTTTCAAAGAGCTAGCACAAACCGTGTTTGAATTAGAGTTCAAACTACATGTATCCATATAGGAAAAAACAGAGTTAAACCTAAAAATTTAAACTGTTACTGCCAACGAACAGTTTAACCTAGAAGAACGAAATTTGTTGATCCAAGTGGGATTGGGGTACTGATCATTACCTGAAAGTGCCATCAAGATTGGGTGAAAAAATGTGTGCTGAGATTTCAGGAAACTCGTAGATTTTTTGAAGCTTGCCAACCGCTTTCCATGAAAGTGATCTCCGCCAGTCTCTGCTTAGGGCTACACCAATAGGAAACAAAATACAGAGATAGAACTTGGAACTACTTTATTGTGCCAAGTTTCAAAGAGCTAGCCAAACCTTGTTTGATTTAGAGTTCAAACTACATGTATCCATATAGGAAAAAACAGAGTAAACCTAAAAATTTAAACTGTTACTGCCAACGAACTGTTTAACCTAGAAGAACGAAATTTGGTGAGCCAAGTGGGATTGGGGTACTGATCATTACCTGAAAGTGCCATCAAGATTGGGTGAAAAAATGTGTTCTGAGATTTCAGGAAATTCGTAGATTTTTGGAAGCTTGCCAACCCCTTTCCATGAAAGTGATCTGCGCGGGTCTCTGCTTAGGGCTACATCAATAGGAAACAAACCATAGAGATAGAACTTGGAACTACATTATTATGTCAAGTTTCAAAGAGCTAGCACAAACCGTGTTTGATTTAGAGTTCCAACTACATGTATCCATATAGGAGAAAACAGAGTGAAACCTAAAAATTAAAACTGTTACTGCCAAAGAACGGTTTAACATAGAAGAAGGAAATTTATTGAGCCAAGTGCAATTGGTGTACTGATCATTACCTGAAAGTGTCATCAAGATTGGGTGAAAAAATGTGTGCTGAGATTTCAGGAAACTCGTAGTTTTTTGGAAGCTTGGCACCCCCTTTCAATGAAAGTGATTTTCGCCGGTCTCTGCTTAGGGCTACATCAATAGAAAACACACCACAGAGATAGAACTTGGAACTACTTTATTGTGTCAAGTTTCAATGAGCTAGCACAAACCGTGTTTGATTTAGCGTTCCAACTACATGTATCCATATAGAAGAAAACAGAGTGAAACCTAAATATTAAAACTGTTACTGCCAACGAACGGCTAAACCTAGATGAACGAAATTTAGTGAGCCAAGTGGGATTGGTGTACTGATCATTACCTGAAAGCGTCATCAAGATTGGTTGAAAAAATGTGTGCTGAGATTTTAGGAAACTCGTAGTTTTTGGAAGCTTGGCAACCCCTTTCCATGAAAGTGAATTGCGCCGGTCTCTCCCTAGGGCTACATCAATAGGAAACAAACCATAGAGATTGAACTTGGAACTACTTTATTGTGTCATGTTTCAAAGAGCTAACACAAACCGACTTTGATTTAGAGTTCCAACTACATGTATCCATATAGGAGAAAACAGAGTGAAACCTAAAAATTAAAACTGTTACTGCCAACGAACGGTTTAACCTAGAAGAAGGAAATTTGGTGAGCCAAGTGGGATTGGGGTACTGATAATTATCTGAAAGTGTCATCAAGATTGGTGAAAAAATGTGTGCTGAGATTTCAGGAATCTCGTAGTTTTTTGGAAGCTTGGCAACCCCTTTCCATGAAAGGGATCTGCGCCAGTCTCTGCTTAGGGCTACATCAATAGGAAACAAACCATAGAGATAGAACTTGGAACTACTTTATTGTGTCAAGTTTCAACGAGCTCGCACAAACCGTGTTTGATTTACAGTTCCAAATACATGTATCCATATAGGAGAAAACAGAATGAAACCTAAAAATTAAAACTGTTACTGCCAACGAACGGTTTAACCTAGAAGAACGAAATTTGGTGAGCCAAGTGGGATTGGTGAACTGATCATTACCTGAAAGTATCATCAAGATTGGGTGAAAAAATGTATGCTGAGATTTCAGGAAACTCGTAGTTTTTTGGAAGCTTGGCAACCCCTTTCCATGAAAGTGATTTGAGCCTGTCTCTGCTTAGGGCTACATCAATAGGAAACAAACCATAGAGATAGAACTTGGAACTACTTTATTGTGTCAAGTTTCAAAGAGCTAGCACAAACCGTGTTTGATTTAGAGTTCCAACTACATGTATCCATATAGGAGTAAACAGAGTGAAACCTAAAAATTAAAACTGTTAATGCCAACGAACGGTTTAACCTAGAAGAACGAAATTTGGTGAGCCAAGTGGGATTGGAGTATTGATCATTACCTGAAAGTGTCATCAAGACGGGTGAAAAAATGTGTGCTGAGATTTCAGGAATCTCGTAGTTTTTTGGAAGCTTTGCAACCCCTTTCCATGAAAGTGATCTGCGCCAGTCTCTGCTTAGGGCTACACCAATAGGAAACAAAACATAGAGATAGAACTTGGAACTACTTTATTGTGTCAAGTTTCAAAGAGCTAGCACAAACCGTGTTTGAATTAGAGTTCAAACTACATGTATCCATATAGGAAAAAACAGAGTTAAACCTAAAAATTTAAACTGTTACTGCCAACGAACAGTTTAACCTAGAAGAACGAAATTTGGTGAGCCAAGTGGGATTGGGGTACTGATCATTACCTGAAAGTGCCATCAAGATTGGGTGAAAAAATGTGTTCTGAGATTTCAGAAAATTTGTAGATTTTTGGAAGCTTGCCAACCCCTTTCCATGAAATTGATCTGCGCGGGTCTCTGCTTAGGGCTACATCAATAGGAAACAAACCATAGAGATAGAACTTGGAACTACATTATTGTGTCAAGTTTCAAAGAGCTAGCACAAACCGTGTTTGATTTAGAGTTCCAACTACATGTATCCATATAGGAGAAAAAAGAGTGAAACCTAAAAATTAAAACTGTTACTGCCAAAGAACGGTTTAACATAGAAGAAGGAAATTTATTGAGCCAAGTGCAATTGGTGTACTGATCATTACCTGAAAGTGTCATCAAGATTGGGTGAAAAATGTGTGCTGAGATTTCAGGAAACTCGTAGTTTTTTGGAAGCTTGGCACCCCCTTTCAATGAAAGTGATTTTCGCCGGTCTCTGCTTAGGGCTACATCAATAGAAAACAAACCACAGAGATAGAACTTGGAACTACTTTATTGTGTCAAGTTTCAATGAGCTAGCACAAACCGTGTTTGATTTAGAGTTCCAACTACATGTATCCATATAGAAGAAAACAGAGTGAAACCTAAATATTAAAACTGTTACTGCCAACGAACGGCTAAACCTAGATGAACGAAATTTAGTGAGCCAAGTGGGATTGGTGTACTGATCATTACCTGAAAGCGTCATCAAGATTGGTTGAAAAAATGTGTGCTGAGATTTTAGGAAACTCGTAGTTTTTGGAAGCTTGGCAACCCCTTTCCATGAAAGCGAATTGCGCCGGTCTCTCCCTAGGGCTACATCAATAGGAAACAAACCACAGAGATTGAACTTGGAACTACTTTATTGTGTCATGTTTCAAAGAGCTAACACAAACCGACTTTGATTTAGAGTTCCAACTACATGTATCCATATAGGAGAAAACAGAGTGAAACCTAAAAATTAAAACTGTTACTGCCAACGAACGGTTTAACCTAGAAGAAGGAAATTTGGTGAGCCAAGTGGGATTGGGGTACTGTTCATTACCTGAAAGTGTCATCAAGATTGGGTGAAAAAATGTGTGCTGAGATTTCAGGAAACTCGTAGTTTTTTGGAAGCTTGGCAACCCCTTTCCATGAAAGTGATTTGAGCCTGTCTCTGCTTAGGGAACATCAATAGGAAACAAACCATAGAGATAGAACTTGGAACTACTTTATTGTGTCAAGTTTCAAAGAGCTAGCACAAACCGTGTTTGATTTAGAGTTCCAACTACATGTATCAATATAGGAGAAGACAGAGTGAAACCTGAAAATTAAAACTGTTACTGCCAACGAACGGTTTAACCTAGAAGAACGAAATTTGGTGTGCCAAGTGGGATTGGGGTACTGATCATTACCTGAAAGTGTCATCAAGATTGGGTGAAAATATGTGTGCTGAGATTTGAGGAAACTCGTAGTTTTTTGGAAGGTTGGCAACCCCTTTCCATGTATGTGATTTGTGCCGGTCTCTGCTTAGGGCTACATCAATAGGAAACAAACCATAGAGATAGAACTTTGAACTACTTTATTGTGTCAAGTTTTAAAGAGCTAGCACAAACCGTGTTTGATTTAGAGTTCCAACTACATGTATCCATATAGGAGAAAAAAGAGTGAAACCTAAAAATTAAAACTGTTACTGCCAACTAACGGTTTAACCTAGAAGAACGAAATTTGGTGAGCCAATTGGGACTGGGGTACTGATCATTACCTGAAATTGTCATCAAGATTGGGTGAAAAAATGTGTGCTGAGATTTCAGGAAACTCGTAGTTTTTTTGGAAGCTTGGCAACCCATTTCCATGAAAGAGATTTGCGCCAGTCTCTGCTTAGGGCTACATCAAAAGGAAACAAACCATAGAGATAGAACTTGGAACTAATTTATGGTGTCAAATTTCAAAGAGCTAGCACAAACCGTGTTTGATTTAGAGTTCCAACTACATGTATCCATATAGGAGAAAACAGAGTGAAACCTAAAAATTAAAACTGTTACTGCCAACGAACGGTTTAACCTAGAAGAATGAAATTTGGTGAGCCAAGTGGGATTGGGGTACTGATAATTATCTGAAAGTGTCATCAAGATTGGTGAAAAAATGTGTGCTGAGATTTCAGGAATCTCGTAGTTTTTTGGAAGCTTGGCAACCCCTTTCCATGAAAGTGATCTGCGCCAGTCTCTGCTTAGGGCTACATCAATAGGAAACAAACCATAGAGATAGAACTTGGAACTACTTTATTGTGTCAAGTTTGAAAGAGCTAGCAAAAACCGTGTTTGATTTAGAGTTCCAAATACATGTATCAATATAGAAGAAGACAGAGTGAAACCTAAAAATTAAAACTGTTACTGCCAACGAACGGTTTAACCTAGAAGAACGAAATTTGGTGAGGCAAGTGGGATTGGGGTACTGATCATTAACTGAAAGTGTCATCAAGATTGGGTGAAAAAATGTGTGCTGAGATTTCAGGAAACTCGTAGTTTTTTGGAAGCTTGGCAACCCCTTTCCATGAAAGTGATTTGCGCCGGTCTCTCCTTAGGCCTACATCAATTTGAAACAAACCATAGAGATTAAACTTGGAACTACTTTATTTTGTCATGCTTCAAAAAGCTAACACAAACCGTCTTTGATTTAGAGTTCCAACTACATGTATCCATATAGGAGAAAAATGAGTGAAAGCTAAAAATTAAAACTGTTACTGCCAACGAACGGTTTAACCTAGAAGAAGGAAATTCGGTGAGCCAAGTGGTATTGGGGTACTGATCATTACCTGAAAGTGTCATCAAGATTGGGTGAAAAAATGTGTGCTGAGATTTCAGGAAACTCGTAGTTTTTTGGAAGCTTGACAATCCCTTTCCATGAAAGTGATTTGCGCCGGTCTCTGCTTAGGGATATATCAATAGGAACAAAACCATAGAGATAGAACTTGGAACTACTTTATTGTGTCAAGTTTCAACGAGCTCGCACAAACCGTGTTTGATTTACAGTTCCAAATACATGTATCCATATAGGAGAAAACAGAATGAAACCTAAAAATTAAAACTGTTACTGCCAACGAACGGTTTAACCTAGAAGAACGAAATTTGGTGAGCCAAGTGGGATTGGTGTACTGATCATTACTGAAAGTATCATCAAGATTGGGTGAAAAAATGTATGCTGAGATTTCAGGAAACTCGTAGTTTTTTGGAAGCTTGGCAACCCCTTTCCATGAAAGTGATTTGAGCCTGTCTCTGCTTAGGGCTACATCAATAGGAAACAAACCATAGAGATTGAACTTGGAACTACTTTATTGTGTCAAGTTTCAAAGAGCTAGCATAAACCGTGTTTGATTTAGAGTTCCAACTACATGTATCCATATAGGAGAAAACAGAGTGAAACCTAAAAATTTAAACTGTTACTGCCAACGAACGGTTTAACCTAGAAGAACGAAATTTGGTGAGCCACGTGGGATTGGGGTACTGATCATTACTTCAAAGTGTCATCAAGATTGGGTGAAAAAATGTGTGCTGAGATTTCAAGAAACTCGTAGTTTTTTGGAAGCTTGGCAACCCCTTTCCATGAAAGTGATTTGAGCCTGTATCTGCTTTGGGCTACATCAATAGGAAACAATCCATAGAGATAGAACTTGGAACTACTTTATTGTGTCAAGTTTCAAATAGCTAGCACAAACCGTGTTTGATTTAGAGTTACAAATACATGTATCAATATAGGAGAAGACAGAGTGAAATCTAAAAATTAAAACTGTTACTGCCAACGAATGGTTTAACCTAGAAGAACGAAATTTGATGAGCCAAGTTGGATTGGGGTACTGATCATTACCTGAAAGTGTCATCAATATTGGGTGAAAAAATGTGTGCTGAGATTTCAGGAACTCGTAGTTTCTTGGAAGCTTGGCAACCCCTTTCCATGAAAGTGATTTGCGCCAGTCTCTGCTTAGGGCTACATCAATAGGAAACAAACCACAGAGATAGAACTTGGAACTACTTTATTGTTTCAAGTTTCAATGAGCTAGCACAAACCGTGTTTGATTTAGAGTTCCAAGTACATGTAACCATATAGGAGAAAACAGAGTGAAACCTTAAAATTAAAACTGTTACTGCCAACAAACGGTTTAACCTAGATGAAAGAAATTTGGTGAGCCAAGTGGGATTGGCGTACTGATTATTACCTGAAAGCGTCATCAAGATTGGGTGAAAAAATGTGTGCTGAGGTGTCAGGAAACTCGTAGTTTTTTGGAAGGTTGGCAACCCCTTTCCATGAAAGTGATTTGCGTCAGTCTGTGCTTAGGGCTACATCAATAGGAAACAAACCGTAGAGATAGATCATGGAACTACTTTATAGTGTCAAGTTTCAAAGAGCTAGCACAAACCGTGTTTGATTTAGAGTTCCAACTACATATATCCATAAAGGAGAAAACAGAGTGAAACCTAAAAATTAAAACTGTTACTGCCAACGAACGGTTTAACCTAGAAGAACGAAATTTGGTGAGCCAAGTGGGATTGGGGTACTGATCATTACCTGAAAGTGTCATCAAGATTGGGTGAAAAAATGTGTGCTGAGATTTCAGGAAACTTGTAGTTTTTGGAAGGTTGGCAACCCCTTTCCATGAAAGTGAATTGCGCCGGTCTCTCCCTAGGGCTACATCAATAGGAAACAAACCATAGAGATTGAACTTGGAACTACTTTATTGTGTCATGTTTCAAAGAGCTAACACAAACCGACTTTGATTTAGAGTTCCAACTACATGTATCCATATAGGAGAAAACAGAGTGAAACCTAAAAATTAAAACTGTTACTGCCAACGAACGGTTTAACCTAGAAGAAGGAAATTTGGTGAGCCAAGTGGGATTGGGGTACTGATAATTATCTGAAAGTGTCATCAAGATTGGTGAAAAAATGTGTGCTGAGATTTCAGGAATCTCGTAGTTTTTTGGAAGCTTGGCAACCCCTTTCCATGAAAGGGATCTGCGCCAGTCTCTGCTTAGGGCTACATCAATAGGAAACAAACCATAGAGATAGAACTTGGAACTACTTTATTGTGTCAAGTTTCAACGAGCTCGCACAAACCGTGTTTGATTTACAGTTCCAAATACATGTATCCATATAGGAGAAAACAGAATGAAACCTAAAAATTAAAACTGTTACTGCCAACGAACGGTTTAACCTAGAAGAACGAAATTTGGTGAGCCAAGTGGGATTGGTGTACTGATCATTACCTGAAAGTATCATCAAGATTGGGTGAAAAAATGTATGCTGAGATTTCAGGAAACTCGTAGTTTTTTGGAAGCTTGGCAACCCCTTTCCATGAAAGTGATTTGAGCCTGTCTCTGCTTAGGGCTACATCAATAGGAAACAAACCATAGAGATAGAACTTGGAACTACATTATTGTGTCAAGTTTCAAAGAGCTAGCACAAACCGTGTTTGATTTAGAGTTCCAACTACATGTATCCATATAGGAGAAAAAAGAGTGAAACCTAAAAATTAAAACTGTTACTGCCAAAGAACGGTTTAACATAGAAGAAGGAAATTTATTGAGCCAAGTGCAATTGGTGTACTGATCATTACCTGAAAGTGTCATCAAGATTGGGTGAAAAATGTGTGCTGAGATTTCAGGAAACTCGTAGTTTTTTGGAAGCTTGGCACCCCCTTTCAATGAAAGTGATTTTCGCCGGTCTCTGCTTAGGGCTACATCAATAGAAAACAAACCACAGAGATAGAACTTGGAACTACTTTATTGTGTCAAGTTTCAATGAGCTAGCACAAACCGTGTTTGATTTAGAGTTCCAACTACATGTATCCATATAGAAGAAAACAGAGTGAAACCTAAATATTAAAACTGTTACTGCCAACGAACGGCTAAACCTAGATGAACGAAATTTAGTGAGCCAAGTGGGATTGGTGTACTGATCATTACCTGAAAGCGTCATCAAGATTGGTTGAAAAAATGTGTGCTGAGATTTTAGGAAACTCGTAGTTTTTGGAAGCTTGGCAACCCCTTTCCATGAAAGCGAATTGCGCCGGTCTCTCCCTAGGGCTACATCAATAGGAAACAAACCACAGAGATTGAACTTGGAACTACTTTATTGTGTCATGTTTCAAAGAGCTAACACAAACCGACTTTGATTTAGAGTTCCAACTACATGTATCCATATAGGAGAAAACAGAGTGAAACCTAAAAATTAAAACTGTTACTGCCAACGAACGGTTTAACCTAGAAGAAGGAAATTTGGTGAGCCAAGTGGGATTGGGGTACTGTTCATTACCTGAAAGTGTCATCAAGATTGGGTGAAAAAATGTGTGCTGAGATTTCAGGAAACTCGTAGTTTTTTGGAAGCTTGGCAACCCCTTTCCATGAAAGTGATTTGAGCCTGTCTCTGCTTAGGGAACATCAATAGGAAACAAACCATAGAGATAGAACTTGGAACTACTTTATTGTGTCAAGTTTCAAAGAGCTAGCACAAACCGTGTTTGATTTAGAGTTCCAACTACATGTATCAATATAGGAGAAGACAGAGTGAAACCTGAAAATTAAAACTGTTACTGCCAATGAACGGTTTAACCTAGAAGAACGAAATTTGGTGTGCCAAGTGGGATTGGGGTACTGATCATTACCTGAAAGTGTCATCAAGATTGGGTGAAAATATGTGTGCTGAGATTTGAGGAAACTCGTAGTTTTTTGGAAGGTTGGCAACCCCTTTCCATGTATGTGATTTGTGCCGGTCTCTGCTTAGGGCTACATCAATAGGAAACAAACCATAGAGATAGAACGTTGAACTACTTTATTGTGTCAAGTTTTAAAGAGCTAGCACAAACCGTGTTTGATTTAGAGTTCCAACTACATGTATCCATATAGGAGAAAAAAGAGTGAAACCTAAAAATTAAAACTGTTACTGCCAACTAACGGTTTAACCTAGAAGAACGAAATTTGGTGAGCCAATTGGGACTGGGGTACTGATCATTACCTGAAATTGTCATCAAGATTGGGTGAAAAAATGTGTGCTGAGATTTCAGGAAACTCGTAGTTTTTTTGGAAGCTTGGCAACCCATTTCCATGAAAGAGATTTGCGCCAGTCTCTGCTTAGGGCTACATCAAAAGGAAACAAACCATAGAGATAGAACTTGGAACTAATTTATGGTGTCAAATTTCAAAGAGCTAGCACAAACCGTGTTTGATTTAGAGTTCCAACTACATGTATCCATATAGGAGAAAACAGAGTGAAACCTAAAAATTAAAACTGTTACTGCCAACGAACGGTTTAACCTAGAAGAATGAAATTTGGTGAGCCAAGTGGGATTGGGGTACTGATAATTATCTGAAAGTGTCATCAAGATTGGTGAAAAAATGTGTGCTGAGATTTCAGGAATCTCGTAGTTTTTTGGAAGCTTGGCAACCCCTTTCCATGAAAGTGATCTGCGCCAGTCTCTGCTTAGGGCTACATCAATAGGAAACAAACCATAGAGATAGAACTTGGAACTACTTTATTGTGTCAAGTTTGAAAGAGCTAGCAAAAACCGTGTTTGATTTAGAGTTCCAAATACATGTATCAATATAGAAGAAGACAGAGTGAAACCTAAAAATTAAAACTGTTACTGCCAACGAACGGTTTAACCTAGAAGAACGAAATTTGGTGAGGCAAGTGGGATTGGGGTACTGATCATTAACTGAAAGTGTCATCAAGATTGGGTGAAAAAATGTGTGCTGAGATTTCAGGAAACTCGTAGTTTTTTGGAAGCTTGGCAACCCCTTTCCATGAAAGTGATTTGCGCCGGTCTCTCCTTAGGCCTACATCAATTTGAAACAAACCATAGAGATTAAACTTGGAACTACTTTATTTTGTCATGCTTCAAAAAGCTAACACAAACCGTCTTTGATTTAGAGTTCCAACTACATGTATCCATATAGGAGAAAAATGAGTGAAAGCTAAAAATTAAAACTGTTACTGCCAACGAACGGTTTAACCTAGAAGAAGGAAATTCGGTGAGCCAAGTGGTATTGGGGTACTGATCATTACCTGAAAGTGTCATCAAGATTGGGTGAAAAAATGTGTGCTGAGATTTCAGGAAACTCGTAGTTTTTTGGAAGCTTGACAATCCCTTTCCATGAAAGTGATTTGCGCCGGTCTCTGCTTAGGGATATATCAATAGGAACAAAACCATAGAGATAGAACTTGGAACTACTTTATTGTGTCAAGTTTCAACGAGCTCGCACAAACCGTGTTTGATTTACAGTTCCAAATACATGTATCCATATAGGAGAAAACAGAATGAAACCTAAAAATTAAAACTGTTACTGCCAACGAACGGTTTAACCTAGAAGAACGAAATTTGGTGAGCCAAGTGGGATTGGTGTACTGATCATTACTGAAAGTATCATCAAGATTGGGTGAAAAAATGTATGCTGAGATTTCAGGAAACTCGTAGTTTTTTGGAAGCTTGGCAACCCCTTTCCATGAAAGTGATTTGAGCCTGTCTCTGCTTAGGGCTACATCAATAGGAAACAAACCATAGAGATTGAACTTGGAACTACTTTATTGTGTCAAGTTTCAAAGAGCTAGCATAAACCGTGTTTGATTTAGAGTTCCAACTACATGTATCCATATAGGAGAAAACAGAGTGAAACCTAAAAATTTAAACTGTTACTGCCAACGAACGGTTTAACCTAGAAGAACGAAATTTGGTGAGCCACGTGGGATTGGGGTACTGATCATTACTTCAAAGTGTCATCAAGATTGGGTGAAAAAATGTGTGCTGAGATTTCAGGAAACTCGTAGTTTCTTGGAAGCTTGGCAACCCCTTTCCATGAAAGTGATTTGCGCCAGTCTCTGCTTAGGGCTACATCAATAGGAAACAAACCATAGAGATAGAACTTGGAACTACTTTATTGTGTCAAGTTTAAAGAGCTAGCACAAACCGTGTTTGATTTAGAGTTCCAACTACATGTATCCATATAGGAGAAAACAGAGTGAAACCTAAAAATTAAAACTGTTACTGCCAACGAACGGTTTAACCTAGAAGAACGAAATTTGGTGAGCCAAGTGGGATTGGGGTACTGATCATTACCTGAAATTGTCATCAAGATTGGGTGAAAAAATGTGTGCTGAGATTTCAGGAAACTCGTAGTTTTTTTGGAAGCTTGGCAACCCCTTTCCATGAAAGTGATTTGTGCCAGTCTCTGCTTAAGACTACATGAAAAGGAAACAAACCATAGAGATAGAACTTGGAACTACTTTATTGTGTCAAATTTCAAAGAGCTAGCACAAACCGTGTTTGATTTTGAGTTCCAAGTACATGTATCCATATAGGAGAAAACAGATTGAAACCTAAAAATTAAAACTGTTACTGCCAACGAACGGTTTAACCTAGAAGAACGAAATTTGGAGAGCCAAGTGGGATTGGGGTACTGATAATTATCTGAAAGTGTCATCAAGATGGTGAAAAAATGTGTGCTGAGATTTCAGGAAAATCGTAGTTTTTTGGAAGCTTGGCACCCCCTTTCCATGAAAGTGATTTGAGCCTGTCTCTGCTTAGGGCTACATCAATAGGAAACAAACCATAGAGATAGAACTTGGAACTACTTTATTGTGTCAAGTTTCAAAGAGCTAGCAAAAACCGTGTTTGATTTAGAGTTCCAAATACATGTATCAATATAGGAGAAGACAGAGTGAAACCTAAAAATTAAAACTGTTACTGCCAACATACGGTTTAACCTAGAAGAACGAAATTTGGTGTGCCAAGTGGGATTGGGGTACTGATCATTACCTGAAAGTGTCATCAAGATTGGGTGAAAAAATGTTTGCTGAAATTTCAGGAAATGCGTAGTTTTTTGGAAGCTTGGCAACCCCATTTCATGAAAGTGATTTGCGCCAGTTTCTGCTTAGGGCTACATCAATAGGAAACAAACCATAGAGATAGAACTTGGAACTACTTTATTGTGTCAAGTTTCAAAGAGCTAGCAAAAACCGTGTTTGATTTAGAGTTCCAACTACATGTATCCATATAGGAGAAAACAGAGTGAAACCTAAAAATTAAAACTGTTACTGCCAATGAACGGTTTAAGCTAGAAGAACGAAATTCGGTGAGCCAAGTGGGACTCGGGTACTGATCATTACCTGAAAGTGTCATCAAGATTGGGTGAAAAAATGTGTGCTGAGATTTCAGGAAACTCGTACTTTTTTGGAAGCTTCACAATCCCTTTCCATGAAAGTGATTTGCGCCGGTCTCTGCATAGGGATATATCAATAGGAACAAAACCATAGAGATAGAACTTGGAACTACTTTATTGTGTCTAGTTTCAACGAGCTCGCACAAACCGTGTTTGATTTACAGTTCCAAATACATGTATCCATATAGGAGAAAACAGAATGAAACCTAAAAATTAAAACTGTTACTGCCAACGAACGGTTTAACCTAGAAGAACGAAATTTGGTGAGCCAAGTGGGATTGGTGTACTGATCATTACCTGAAAGTATCAACAAGATTGGGTGAAAAAATGTATGCTGAGATTTCAGGAAACTCGTAGTTTTTTGGAAGCTTGGCAACCCCTTTCCATGAAAGTGATTTGAGCCTGTCTCTGCTTAGGGCTACATCAATAGGAAACAAACCATAGAGATTGAACTTGGAACTACTTTATTGTGTCAAGTTTCAAAGAGCTAGCACAAACCGTGTTTGATTTAGAGTTCCAACTACATGTATCCATATAGGAGAAAACAGAGTGAAACCTAAAAATTTAAACTGTTACTGCCAACGAACGGTTTAACCTAGAAGAACGAAATTTGGTGAGCCAAGTGGGATTGGGGTACTGATCATTACCTGAAAGTGTCATCAAGATTGGGTGAAAAAATGTGTGCTGAGATTTCAGGAAACTCGTAGTTTTTTGGAAGCTTGGCAACCCCTTTCCATGAAAGTGATTTGAGCCTGTATCTGCTTAGGGCTACATCAATAGGAAACAATCCATAGAGATAGAACTTGGAACTACTTTATTGTGTCAAGTTTCAAATAGCTAGCACAAACCGTGTTTGATTTAGAGTTACAAATACATGTATCAATATAAGAGAAGACAGAGTGAAATCTAAAAATTAAAACTGTTACTGCCAACGAATGGTTTAACCTAGAAGAACGAAATTTGATGAGCCAAGTTGGATTGGGGTACTGATCATTACCTGAAAGTGTCATCAAGATTGGGTGAAAAAATGTGTGCTGAGATTTCAGGAAACTCGTACTTTCTTGGAAGCTTGGCAACCCCTTTCCATGAAAGTGATTTGCGCCAGTCTCTGCTTAGGGCTACATCAATAGGAAACAAACCACAGAGATAGAACTTGGAACTACTTTATTGTTTCAAGTTTCAATGAGCTAGCACAAACCGTGTTTGATTTAGAGTTCCAAGTACATGTAACCATATAGGAGAAAACAGAGTGAAACCTTAAAATTAAAACTGTTACTGCCAACAAACGGTTTAACCTAGATGAACGAAATTTGGTGAGCCATGTGGGATTGGCGTACTGATCATTACCTGAAAGTATCATCAACATTGGGTGAAAAAATGTATGCTGAGATTTCAGGAAACTCGTAGTTTTTTGGAAGGTTGGCAACCCCTTTCCATGAAAGTGATTTGCGTCAGTCTGTGCTTAGGGCTACATCAATAGGAAACAAACCATAGAGATAGAACTTGGAACTACTTTATTGTGTCAAGTTTCAAAGAGCTAGCAAAAACCGTGTTTGATTTAGAGTTCCAACTACATGTATCCATATAGGAGAAAACATACTGAAACCTAAAAATTAAAACTGTTACTGCCAACGAACGGTTTAACGTAGAAGAACGAAATTTGGTGAGGCAAGTGGGATTGGGGTACTGATCATTACCTGAAAGTGTCATCAAGAATGGGTGAAAAAATGTGTGCTGAGATTTGAGGAAACTCGTAGTTTTTTGGAAGCTTGGCAACCCCTTTGCATGAAAGTGATTTGAGCCTGTCTCTGCTTAGGGAACATCAATAGGAAACAAACCATAGAGATAGAACTTGGAACTACTTTATTGTGTCAAGTTTCAAAGAGCTAGCACAAACCGTGTTTGATTTAGAGTTCCAACTACATGTATCAATATAGGAGAAGACAGAGTGAAACCTAAAAATTAAAACTGTTACTGCCAACGAATGGTTTAACCTAGAAGAACGAAATTTGGTGCGCCAAGTGGGATTGGGGTACTGATCATTACTAAAGTGTCATCAAGATTGGGTGAAAAAATGTGTGCTGAGACTTCAGGAAACTCGTAGTTTTTTGGAAGTTTGGCAACCCCTTTCCATGAAAGTGATTTGTGCCGGTCTCTGCTTAGGGCTACATCAATAGGAAACAAACCATAGAGATAGAACTTGGAACTACTTTATTGTGTCAAGTTTAAAGAGCTAGCACAAACCGTGTTTGATTTAGAGTTCCAACTACATGTATCCATATAGGAGAAAACAGAGTGAAACCTAAAAATTAAAACTGTTACTGCCAACGAACGGTTTAACCTAGAAGAACGAAATTTGGTGAGCCAAGTGGGATTGGGGTACTGATCATTACCTGAAATTGTCATCAAGATTGGGTGAAAAAATGTGTGCTGAGATTTCAGGAAACTCGTAGTTTTTTTGGAAGCTTGGCAACCCCTTTCCATGAAAGTGATTTGCACCAGTCTCTGCTTAAGGCTACATGAAAAGGAAACAAACCATAGAGATAGAACTTGGAACTACTTTATTGTGTCAAATTTCAAAGAGCTAGCACAAACCGTGTTTGATTTAGAGTTCCAAGTACATGTATCCATATAGGAGAAAACAGATTGTAACCTAAAAATTAAAACTGTTACTGCCAACGAACGGTTTAACCTAGAAGAACGAAATTTGGAGAGCCAAGTGGGATTGGGGTACTGATAATTATCTGAAAGTGTCATCAAGATGGTGAAAAAATGTGTGCTGAGATTTCAGGAAAATCATAGTTTTTTGGAAGCTTGGCACCCCCTTTCCATGAAAGTGATTTGAGCCTGTCTCTGCTTAGGGCTACATCAATAGGAAACAAACCATAGAGATACAACTTGGAACTACTTTATTGTGTCAAGTTTCAAAGAGCTAGCAAAAACCGTGTTTGATTTAGAGTTCCAAATACATGTATCAATATAGGAGAAGACAGAGTGAAACCTAAAAATTAAAACTGTTACTGCCAACGAACAGTTTAACCTAGAAGAACGAAATTTGGTGCGCCAAGTGGGATTGGGGTACTGATCATTACCTGAAAGTGTCATCAAGATTGGGTGAAAAAATGTTTGCTGAAATTTCAGGAAATGCGTAGTTTTTTGGAAGCTTGGCAACCCCATTTCATGAAAGTGATTTACGCCAGTTTCTGCTTAGGGCTACATCAATAGGAAACAAACCATAGAGATAGAACTTGGAACTACTTTATTGTGTCAAGTTTCAAAGAGCTAGCAAAAACCGTGTTTGATTTAGAGTTCCAACTACATGTATCCATATAGGAGAAAACAGAGTGAAACCTAAAAATTAAAACTGTTACTGCCAACGAACGGTTTAACCTAGAAGAACAAAATTTGGTGCGCCAAGTGGGATTGGTGTACTGATCATTACCTGAAAGTATCATCAAGATTGGGTGAAAAAATGTATGCTGAGATTTCAGGAAACTCGTAGTTTTTTGGAAGCTTGGCAACCCCTTTCCATGAAAGTGATTTGAGCCTGTCTCTGCTTAGGGCTACATCAATAGGAAACAAACCATAGAGATTGAACTTGGAACTACTTTATTGTGTCAAGTTTCAAAGAGCTAGCACAAACCGTGTTTGATTTAGAGTTCCAACTACATGTATCCATATAGGAGAAAACAGAGTGAAACCTAAAAATTTAAACTGTTACTGCCAACGAACGGTTTAACCTAGAAGAACGAAATTTGGTGAGCCAAGTGGGATTGGGGTACTGATCATTACCTGAAAGTGTCATCAAGATTGGGTGAAAAAATGTGTGCTGAGATTTCAGGAAACTCGTAGTTTTTTGGAAGCTTGGCAACCCCTTTCCATGAAAGTGATTTGAGCCTGTATCTGCTTAGGGCTACATCAATAGGAAACAATCCATAGAGATAGAACTTGGAACTACTTTATTGTGTCAAGTTTCAAATAGCTAGCACAAACCGTGTTTGATTTAGAGTTACAAATACATGTATCATTATAAGAGAAGACAGAGTGAAATCTAAAAATTAAAACTGTTACTGCCAACGAATGGTTTAACCTAGAAGAACGAAATTTGATGAGCCAAGTTGGATTGGGGTACTGATCATTACCTGAAAGTGTCATCAAGATTGGGTGAAAAAATGTGTGCTGAGATTTCAGGAAACTCGTACTTTCTTGGAAGCTTGGCAACCCCTTTCCATGAAAGTGATTTGCGCCAGTCTCTGCTTAGGGCTACATCAATAGGAAACAAACCACAGAGATAGAACTTGGAACTACTTTATTGTTTCAAGTTTCAATGAGCTAGCACAAACCGTGTTTGATTTAGAGTTCCAAGTACATGTAACCATATAGGAGAAAACAGAGTAAAACCTTAAAATTAAAACTGTTACTGCCAACAAACGGTTTAACCTAGATGAACGAAATTTGGTGAGCCATGTGGGATTGGCGTACTGATTATTACCTGAAAGCGTCATCAAGATTGGGTGAAAAAGTGTGTGCTGAGATTTCAGAAAACTCGTAGTTTTTTGGAAGGTTGGCATTCCCTTTACATGAAAGTGATTTGCGCCGGTCTCTCCTTAGGCCTACATCAATTTGAAACAAACCATAGAGATTGAACTTGGAACTACTTTATTGTGTCAAGTTTCAAAGAGCTAAACATACTGTGTTTGATTTACAGTTCCAAATACATGTATCCATATAGGAGAAAACAGAGTGAAACCTAAAAATTAAAACTGTTACTGCCATCGAACGGTTTAATCTAGAAGAACGAAATTTGGTGAGCCAAGTGGGATTGGGGTACTGATCATTACCTGAAAGTGTCATCAAGATTGGGTGAAAAAATGTGTGCTGAGGTGTCAGGAAACTCGTACTTTTTTGGAAGCTTGACAATCCCTTTCCATGAAAGTGATTTGCGCTGGTGTCTGCTTAGGGCTACATCAATAGGAAACAAACCGTAGAGATAGATCATGGAACTACTTTATAGTGTCAAGTTTCAAAGAGCTAGCACAAACCGTGTTTGATTTAGAGTTCCAACTACATATATCCATAAAGGAGAAAACAGAGTGAAACCTAAAAATTAAAACTGTTACTGCCAACGAACGGTTTAACCTAGAAGAACGAAATTTGGTGAGCCAAGTGGGATTGGGGTACTGATCATTACCTGAAAGTGTCATCAAGATTGGGTGAAAAAATGTGTGCTGAGATTTCAGGAAACTCGTAGTTTTTTGGAAGGTTGGCAACCCCTTTCCATGAAAGTGATTTGCGTCAGTCTGTGCTTAGGGCTACATCAATAGGAAACAAACCATAGAGATAGAACTTGGAACTACTTTATTGTGTCAAGTTTAAAAGAGCTAGCACAAACCGTGTTTGATTTAGAGTTCCAACTACATGTATCCATATAGGAGAAAACACAGTGAAACCTAAAAATTAAAACTGTTACTGCCAACGAACGGTTTAACGTAGAAGAACGAAATTTGGTGAGGCAAGTGGGATTGGGGTACTGATCATTACCTGAAAGTGTCATCAAGATTGGGAGAAAAAATGTGTGCTGAGATTTGAGGAAACTCGTAGTTTTTTGGAAGCTTGGCAACCCCTTTGCATGAAAGTGATTTGAGCCTGTCTCTGCTTAGGGAACATCAATAGGAAAAAAACCATAGAGATAGAACTTGGAACTACTTTATTGTGTCAAGTTTCAAAGAGCTAGCACAAACCGTGTTTGATTTAGAGTTCCAACTACATGTATCAATATAGGAGAAGACAGACTGAAACCTAAAAATTAAAACTGTTACTGCCAACGAACGGTTTAACCTAGAAGAACGAAATTTGGTGCGCCAAGTGGGATTGGGGTACTGATCATTACTAAAGTGTCATCAAGATTGGGTGAAAAAATGTGTGCTGAGACTTCAGGAAACTCGTAGTTTTTTGGAAGGTTGGCAACCCCTTTCCATGAAAGTGATTTGTGCCGGTCTCTGCTTAGGGCTACATCAATAGGAAACAAACCATAGAGATAGAACTTGGAACTACTTTATTGTGTCAAGTTTAAAGAGCTAGCACAAACCGTGTTTGATTTAGAGTTCCAACTACATGTATCCATATAGGAGAAAACAGAGTGAAACCTAAAAATTAAAACTGTTACTGCCAACGAACGGTTTAACCTAGAAGAACGAAATTTGGTGAGCCAAGTGGGATTGGGGTACTGATCATTACCTGAAATTGTCATCAAGATTGGGTGAAAAAATGTGTGCTGAGATTTCAGGAAACTCGTAGTTTTTTTGGAAGCTTGGCAACCCATTTCCATGAAAGTGATTTGCGCCAGTCTCTGCTTAGGGCTACATGAAAAAGAAACAAACCATAGAGATAGAACTTGGAACTACTTTATTGTGTCAAATTTCAAAGAGCTAGCAAAAACCGTGTTTGATTTAGAGTTCCAAGTACATGTATCCATATAGGAGAAAACAGATTGAAACCTAAAAATTAAAACTGTTACTGCCAACGAACGGTTTAACCTAGAAGAACGAAATTTGGAGAGCCAAGTGGGATTGGGGTACTGATAATTATCTGAAAGTGTCATCAAGATTGGTGAAAAAATGTGTGCTGAGATTTCAGGAAACTCGTAGTTTTTTGGAAGCTTGGCACCCCCTTTCCATGAAAGTGATTTGAGCCTGTCTCTGCTTAGGGCTACATCAATAGGAAACAAACCATAGAGATAGAACTTGGAACTACTTTATTGTGTCAAGTTTCAAAGAGCTAGCAAAAACCGTGTTTGATTTAGAGTTCCAACTACATGTATCCATATAGGAGAAAACAGAGTGAAACCTAAAAATTAAAACTGTTACTGCCAACGAACGGTTTAAGCTAGAAGAACGAAATTCGGTGAGCCAAGTGGGACTCGGGTACTGATCATTACCTGAAAGTGTCATCAAGATTGGGTGAAAAAATGTGTGCTGAGATTTCAGGAAACTCGTAGTTTTTTGGAAGCTTGGCACCCCCTTTCCATGAAAGTGATTTGAGCCTGTCTCTGCTTAGGGCTACAACAATAGGAAACAAACCATCGAGATAGAACTTGGAACTACTTTATTGTGTCAAGTTTCAAAGAGCTAGCACAAACCGTGTTTGATTTAGAATTTCAACTACGTGTATCCATATAGGAGAAAACAGAGTGAAACCTAAAAATTAAAACTGTTACTGCCAACGAACTGTTTAACCTAGAAGAACGAAATTTGGTGAGCCAAGTGGGATTGGGGTACTGATCATTACCTGAAAGTGTCATCAAGTTTGTGTGAAAAAATGTGTGCTGAGATTTCAGGAAACTCGTAGTTTTTTGGAAGCTTGGCATCCCCTTTCCATGAAGGTGATTTGCGCCAGTCTCTGCTTAGGGCTACATCAATAGGAAACAAACCATAGAGAGAGAACATGGAACTACTTTATTGTGGCAAGTTTCAAAAAGCTAGCACAAACCGTGTTTGATTTAGAGTTCCAACTACATGTATCCATATAGGAGAAAATAGAGTGAAACCTAAAAATTAAAACTGTTACTGCCAACGAACGGTTTAACCTAGAAGAACGAAATTTGGTGATCCAAGTGGGAATGGGGTACTGATAATTACTAAAGTGTCATCAAGATTGGGTGAAAAAATGTGTGCTGAGACTTCAGGAAACACGTAGTTTTTTGAAAGGTTGGCAACCCCTTTCCATGAAAGTGATTTGTGCCGGTCTCTGCTTAGGGCTACATCAATAGGAAACAAACCATAGAGATACAATTTGGAACTACTTTATTGTGTCAAGTTTAAAGAGCTTGCACAAACCGTGTTTGATTTAGAGTTCCAACTACATGTATCCATATAGGAGAAAACAGAGTGAAACCTAAAAATTAAAACTGTTACTGCCAACGAACGGTTTAACCTAGAAGAACGAAATTTGGTGAGCCAAGTGGGATTGGGGTACTGATCATTACCTGAAATTGTCATCAAGATTGGGTGAAAAAATGTGTGCTGAGATTTCAGGAAACTCGTAGTTTTTTTGGAAGCTTGGCAACCCATTTCCATGAAAGTGATTTGCGCCAGTCTCTGCTTAGGGCTACATGAAAAAGAAACAAACCATAGAGATAGAACTTGGAACTACTTTATTGTGTCAAATTTCAAAGAGCTAGCAAAAACCGTGTTTGATTTAGAGTTCCAAGTACATGTATCCATATAGGAGAAAACAGATTGAAACCTAAAAATTAAAACTGTTACTGCCAACGAACGGTTTAACCTAGAAGAACGAAATTTGGAGAGCCAAGTGGGATTGGGGTACTGATAATTATCTGAAAGTGTCATCAAGATTGGTGAAAAAATGTGTGCTGAGATTTCAGGAAACTCGTAGTTTTTTGGAAGCTTGGCACCCCCTTTCCATGAAAGTGATTTGAGCCTGTCTCTGCTTAGGGCTACATCAATAGGAAACAAACCATAGAGATAGAACTTGGAACTACTTTATTGTGTCAAGTTTCAAAGAGCTAGCAAAAACCGTGTTTTATTTAGAGTTCCAAATACATGTATCAATATAGGAGAAGACAGAGTGAAACCTAAAAATTAAAACTGTTACTGCCAACGAACGGTTTAACCTAGAAGAACGAAATTTGGTGCGCCAAGTGGGATTGGGGTACTGATCATTACCTGAAAGTGTCATCAAGATTGGGTGAAAAAATGTGTGCTGAGATTTCAGGAAACTCGTAGTTTTTTGGAAGCTTGGCACCCCCTTTCCATTAAAGTGATTTGAGCCTGTCTCTGCTTAGGGCTACATCAATAGGAAACAAACCATAGAGATAGAACTTGGAACTACTTTATTGTTCAAGTTTCAAAGAGCTAGCACAAACCGTGTTTGATTTAGAGTTCCAAAAACGTGTAGCCATATAGGAGAAAAGAGAGTGAAACCTAAAAATTAAAACTGTTACTGCCAACGAACGGTTTAACCTAGAAGAATGAAATTTGGTGAGCCAAGTGGGATTGGGGTACTGATCATTACCTGAAAGCGTCATCAAGTTTGGGTGAAAAAATGTTTGCTGAAATTTCAGGAAATGCGTAGTTTTTTGGAAGCTTGGCAATCTCATTTCATGAAAGTGATTTGCGCCAGTTTCTGCTTAGGGCTACATCAATAGGAAACAAACCATAGAGATAGAACTTGGAACTACTTTATTTTGTCAAGTTTCAAAGAGCTAGCACAAACCGTGTTTGATTTAGAGTTCCAACTACATGTATCCATATAGGAGAAAACAGAGTGAAACCTAAAAATTAAAACTGTTACTGCCAACGAACGGTTTAAGCTAGAAGAACGAAATTCGGTGAGCCAAGTGGGACTCGGGTACTGATCATTACCTGAAAGTGTCATCAAGATTGGGTGAAAAAATGTGTGCTGAGCTGTCAGGAAACTCGTAGTTTTTTGGAAGCTTGACAATCCCTTTCCATGAAAGTGATTTGCGCCGGTCTCTGCTTAGGGATATATCAATAGGAACAAAACCATAGAGATAGAACTTGGAACTACTTTATTGTGTCAAGTTTCAACGAGCTCGCACAAACCGTGTTTGATTTACAGTTCCAAATACATGTATCCATATAGGAGAAAACAGAATGAAACCTAAAAATTAAAACTGTTACTGCCAACGAACGGTTTAACCTAGAAGAACGAAATTTGGTGAGCCAAGTGGGATTGGTGTACTGATCATTACCTGAAAGTGTCATCAAGATTGGGTGAAAAAATATATGCTGAGATTTCAGGAAACTCGTAGTTTTTTGGAAGCTTGGCAACCCCTTTCCATGAAAGTGATTTGAGCCTGTCTCTGCTTAGGGCTACATCAATAGGAAACAAACCATAGAGATTGAACTTGGAACTACTTTATTGTGTCAAGTTTCAAAGAGCTAGCACAAACCGTGTTTGATTTAGAGTTCCAACTACATGTATCAATATAGGAGAAGACAGAGTGAAACCTAAAAATTAAAACTGTTACTGCCAACGAACGGTTTAACCTAGAAGAACGAAATTTGGTGCGCCAAGTGGGATTGGGGTACTGATCATTACTAAAGTGTCATCAAGATTGGGTGAAAAAATGTGTGCTGAGACTTCAGGAAACACGTAGTTTTTTGGAAGGTTGGAAACCCCTTTCCATGAAAGTGATTTGCGCCAGTCTCTGCTTAGGGCTACATCAATAGGAAACAAACTACAGAGATAGAACTTGGAACTACTTTATTGTGTCAAGTTTCAAAGAGCTAGCACAAACCGTGTTTGATTTAGAGTTCCAACTACATGTATCCATATAGGAGAAAACAGAGTGAAACCTAAAAATTAAAACTGTTACTGCCAACGAACGGTTTAAGCTAGAAGAAGGAAATTCGGTGAGCCAAGTGGGACTCGGGTACTGATCATTACCTGAAAGTGTCATCAAGATTGGGTGAAAAAATGTGTGCTGAGATTTCAGGAAACTCGTAGTTTTTTGGAAGCTTGGCACCCCCTTTCCATGAAAGTGATTTGAGCCTGTCTCTGCTTAGGGCTACAACAATAGGAAACAAACCATCGAGATAGAACTTGGAACTACTTTATTGTGTCAAGTTTCAAAGAGCTAGCACAAACCCTGTTTGATTTAGAATTTCAACTACGTGTATCCATATAGGAGAAAACAGAGTGAAACCTAAAAATTAAAACTGTTACTGCCAACGAACGGTTTAACCTAGAAGAACGAAATTTGGTGATCCAAGTGGGAATGGGGTACTGATAATTACTAAAGTGTCATCAAGATTGGGTGAAAAAATGTGTGCTGAGACTTCAGGAAACACGTAGTTTTTTGGAAGGTTGGCAACCCCTTTCCATGAAAGTGATTTGTGCCGGTCTCTGCTTAGGGCTACATCAATAGGAAACAAACCATAGAGATTGAACTTGGAACTACTTTATTGTGTCAAGTTTAAAGAGCTTGCACAAACCGTGTTTGATTTAGAGTTCCAACTACATGTATCCATATAGGAGAAAACAGAGTGAAACCTAAAAATTAAAACTGTTACTGCCAACGAACGGTTTAACCTAGAAGAACGAAATTTGGTGAGCCAAGTGGGATTGGGGTACTGATCATTACCTGAAATTGTCATCAAGATTGGGTGAAAAAATGTGTGCTGAGATTTCAGGAAACTCGTAGTTTTTTGGAAGCTTGGCACCCCCTTTCCATGAAAGTGAATTGAGCCTGTCTCTGCTTAGGGCTACAACAATAGGAAACAAACCATCGAGATAGAACTTGGAACTACTTTATTGTGTCAAGTTTCAAAGAGCTAGCACAAACCGTGTTTGATTTAGAATTTCAACTACGTGTATCCATATAGGCAAAAATAGAGTGAAACCTAAAAATTAAAACTGTTACTGCCAACGAACGGTTTAACCTAGAAGAACGAAATTTGGTGATCCAAGTGGGAATGGGGTACTGATAATTATCTGAAAGTGTCATCAAGATTGGTGAAAAAATGTGTGCTGAGATTTCAGGAAACTCGTAGTTTTTTGGAAGCTTGGCACCCCCTTTCCATGAAAGTGATTTGTGCCGGTCTCTCTCTAGGGCTACATCAATAGGAAACAAACCATAGAGATTGAACTTGGAACTACTTTATTGAGTCATGTTTCAAAGAGCTAACACAAACCGACTTTGATTTAGAGTTCCAACTACATGTATCCGTATAGGAGAAAACAGAGTGAAACCTAAAAATTAAAACTGTTACTGCCAACGAACGGTTTAACCTAGAAGAACGAAATTTGGTGTGCCAAGTGGGATTGTGGTAGTGATCATTACCTGAAAGTGTCATCAAGATTGGGTGAAAAAATGTGTGCTGAGATTTCAGGAAACTCGTAGTTTTTTGGAAGGTTGGCAACCCCTTTCCATGAAAGTGATTTGTGCCGGTCTCTGCTTAGGGCTACATCAATAGGAAACAAATCATAGAGATAGAACTTTGAACTACTTTATTGTGTCAAGTTTTAAAGAGCTAGCACAAACCGTGTTTGATTTAGAGTTCCAACTACATGTATCCATATAGGAGAAAACAGAGTGAAACCTAAAAATTAAAACTGTTACTGCCAACGAACGGTTTAACCTAGAAGAACGAAATTTGGTGAGCCAATTGGGACTGGGGTACTGATCATTACCTGAAATTGTCATCAAGATTGGGTGAAAAAATATGTGCTGAGATTTCAGGAAACTCGTACTTTTTTTGGAAGCTTGGCAACCCCTTTCCATGAAAGTGATTTTCGCAGGTCTCTGCTTAGGGCTACATCAATAGGAAACAAACCACAAAGATAGAACTTGGAACTATTTTATTGTGTCAAGTTTCAATGAGCTAGCACAAACCGTGTTTGATTTAGAGTTCCAACTACATGTATCCATATAGGAGAAAACAGAGTGAAACCTAAATATTAAAACTGTTACTGCCAACGAACAGTTTAACCTAGATGAACGAAATTTGGTGAGCCAAGTGGGATTGGTGTACTGTTCATTACCTGAAAGTGTCATCAAGATTGGGTGAAAAAATGTGTGCTGAGATTTCAGGAAACTCGTAGTTTTTTGGAAGGTTGACAACCCCTTTCCATGAAAGTGATTTGCGCCAGTCTGTGCTTAGGGCTACATCAATAGGAAACAAACCATAGAGATAGAACTTGGAACTACTTTATTGTGTACAGTTTCAAAGAGCTAGCACAAACCGAGTTTGATTTAGAACTCCAACTACATGTATCCATATAGGAGAAAACAGAGTGAAACCTAAAAATTAAAACTGTTACTGCCAACGAACGGTTTAACCTAGAAGAAGAAATTTGGTGAGCCAAGTGGTATTGGGGTACTGATCATTACCTGAAAGTGTCATCAAGATTGGGTGAAAAAATGTGTGCTGAGATTTCAGGAAAGTCGTAGTTTGTTGGAAGCTTGGCAACCCATTTCCATGAAAGTGATTTGCGCTAGTCTCTGCTTAGGGCTACATGAAAAGGAAACAAACCATAGAGATAGAACATGGAACTACTTTATTGTGGCAAGTTTCAAAGAGCTAGCACAAACCGTGTTTGATTTAGTGTTCCAACTACATGTATCCATATAGGAGAAAATAGAGTGAAACCTAAAAATTAAAACTGTTACTGCCAACGAACGGTTTAACCTAGAAGAACGAAATTTGGTGATCCAAGTGGGAATGGGGTACTGATAATTACTAAAGTGTCATCAAGATTGGGTGAAAAAATGTGTGCTGAGACTTCAGGAAACACGTAGTTTTTTGGAAGGTTGGCAACCCCTTTCCATGAAAGTGATTTGTGCCGGTCTCTGCTTAGGGCTACATCAATAGGAAACAAACCATAGAGATAGAACTTGGAACTACTTTATTGTGTCAAGTTTAAAGAGCTTGCACAAACCGTGTTTGATTTAGAGTTCCAACTACATGTATCCATATAGGAGAAAACAGAGTGAAACCTAAAAATTAAAACTGTTACTGCCAACGAACGGTTTAACCTAGAAGAACGAAATTTGGTGAGCCAAGTGGGATTGGGGTACTGATCATTACCTGAAATTGTCATCAAGATTGGGTGAAAAAATGTGTGCTGAGATTTCAGGAAACTCGTAGTTTTTTTGGAAGCTTGGCAACCCATTTCCATGAAAGTGATTTGCGCTAGTCTCTGCTTAGGGCTACATGAAAAGGAAACAAACCATAGAGATAGAACTTGGAACTACTTTATTGTGTCAAATTTCAAAGAGCTAGCACAAACCGTGTTTGATTTAGAGTTCCAACAACGTGTAGCCATATAGGAGAAAAGAGAGTGAAACCTAAAAATTAAAACTGTTACTGCCAACGAACGGTTTAACCTAGAAGAATGAAATTTGGTGAGCCAAGTGGGATTGGGGTACTGATCATTACCTGAAAGCGTCATCAAGTTTGGGTGAAAAAATGTGTGCTGAAATTTCAGGAAATTCGTAGTTTTTTGGAAGCTCGGCAACCCCATTTCATGAAAGTGATTTGCGCCAGTCTCTGCTTAGGGCTACATCAATAGGAATCAAACCATAGAGATAGAACTTGGAACTACTTTATTGTGTCAAGTTTCAAAGAGCTAGCACAAACCGTGTTTGATTTAGAGTTCCAACTACATGTATCCATATAGGAGAAAACAGAGTGAAACCTAAAAATTAAAACTGTTACTGCCAACGAGCGGTTTAAGCTAGAAGAACGAAATTCGGTGAGCCAAGTGGGACTCGGGTACTGATCATTACCTGAAAGTGTCATCAAGATTGGGTGAAAAAATGTGTGCTGAGATTTCAGGAAACTCGTAGTTTTTTGGAAGCTTGGCACCCCCTTTCCATGAAAGTGATTTGAGCCTGTCTCTGCTTAGGGCTACAACAATAGGAAACAAACCATCGAGATAGAACTTGGAACTACTTTATTGTGTCAAGTTTCAAAGAGCTAGCACAAACCGTGTTTGATTTAGAATTTCAACTACGTGTATCCATATAGGCAAAAATAGAGTGAAACCTAAAAATTAAAACTGTTACTGCCAACGAACGGTTTAACCTAGAAGAACGAAATTTGGTGATCCAAGTGGGAATGGGGTACTGATAATTATCTGAAAGTGTCATCAAGATTGGTGAAAAAATGTGTGCTGAGATTTCAGGAAACTCGTAGTTTTTTGGAAGCTTGGCACCCCCTTTCCATGAAAGTGATTTGGGCCGGTCTCTCTCTAGGGCTACATCAATAGGAAACAAACCATAGAGACTGAACTTGGAACTACTTTATTGTGTCATGTTTCAAAGAGCTAACACAAACAGACTTTGATTTAGAGTTCCAACTACATGTATCCGTATAGGAGAAAACAGAGTGAAACCTAAAAATTAAAACTGTTACTGCCAACGAACGGTTTAACCTAGAAGAACGAAATTTGGTGTGCCAAGTGGGATTGGGGTAGTGATCATTACCTGAAAGTGTCATCAAGATTGGGTGAAAAAATGTGTGCTGAGATTTCAGGAAACTCGTAGTTTTTTGGAAGGTTGGCAACCCCTTTCCATGAAAGTGATTTGTGCCGGTCTCTGCTTAGGGCTACATCAATAGGAAACAAATCATAGAGATAGAACTTTGAACTACTTTATTGTGTCAAGTTTTAAAGAGCTAGCACAAACCGTGTTTGATTTAGATTTCCAACTACATGTATCCATATAGGAGAAAACAGAGTGAAACCTAAAAATTAAAACTGTTACTGCCAACGAACGGTTTAACCTAGAAGAACGAAATTTGGTGAGCCAATTGGGACTGGGGTACTGATCATTACCTGAAATTGTCATCAAGATTGGGTGAAAAAATGTGTGCTGAGATTTCAGGAAACTCGTACTTTTTTTGGAAGCTTGGCAACCCCTTTCCATGAAAGTGATTTTCGCAGGTCTCTGCTTAGGGCTACATCAATAGGAAACAAACCACAGAGATAGAACTTGGAACTATTTTATTGTGTCAAGTTTCAATGAGCTAGCACAAACCGTGTTTGATTTAGAGTTCCAACTACATGTATCCATATAGGAGAAAACAGAGTGAAACCTAAATATTAATACTGTTACTGCCAACGAACGGTTTAACCTAGATGAACGAAATTTGGTGAGCCAAGTGGGATTGGTGTACTGTTCATTACCTGAAAGTGTCATCAAGATTGGGTGAAAAAATGTGTGCTGAGATTTCAGGAAACTCGTAGTTTTTTGGAAGGTTGACAACCCCTTTCCATGAAAGTGATTTGCGCCAGTCTGTGCTTAGGGCTACATCAATAGGAAACAAACCATAGAGATAGAACTTGGAACTACTTTATTGTGTACAGTTTCAAAGAGCTAGCACAAACCGAGTTTGATTTAGAACTCCAACTACATGTATCCATATAGGAGAAAACAGAGTGAAACCTAAAAATTAAAACTGTTACTGCCAACGAACGGTTTAACCTAGAAGAAGAAATTTGGTGAGCCAAGTGGGATTGGGGTACTGATCATTACCTGAAAGTGTCATCAAGATTGGGTGAAAAAATGTGTGCTGAGATTTCAGGAAAGTCGTAGTTTGTTGGAAGCTTGGCAACCCCTTTCCATGAAAGTGATTTGAGCCTGTATCTGCTTAGGGAACATCAGTAGGAAACAAACCATAGAGATAGAACTTGGAACTACTTTATTGTGTCCAGTTTCAAAGAGCTAGCACAAACCGTGTTTGATTTAGAGTTCCAACTACATGTATCCATATAGGAGAAAACCGAGTGAAACCTAAAAATTAAAACTCTTACTGCCAACGAACGGTTTAACCTAGAAGAACGAAATTTGGTGAGCCAAGTGGAACAGGGGTACTGTTCATTACCTGAAAGTGACATCAGGATTGGGTGAAAAAATGTGTGCTGAGATTTCAGGAAACTCGTAGTTGTTTGGAAGGTTGGCAACATCTTTCAATGAAAGTGATTTGCGCCAGTCTGTGCTTAGGGCTACATCAATAGGAAGCAAAGCATAGAGATAGAACTTGGAAGTACTTTATTGTGTCAAGTTTCAAAGAGCTAGCACAAACCGTGTGTGATTTAGAGTTTCAACTACATGTATCCATATAGGAGAAAACAGATTGAAACCTAAAAATTAAAACTGTTACTGCCAACGAACGGTTTAACCTAGAAGAAGAAATTTGGTGAGCCAAGTGGGATTGGGGTACTGATCATTACCTGAAAGTGTCATCAAGATTGGGTGAAAAAATGTGTGCTGAGCTGTCAGGAAACTCGTAGTTTTTTGGAAGCTTGGCAACCCCTTCCATGAAAGTGATTTGCGCCGGTCTCTGCTTAGGGCTACACCAATAGGAAACAAACCATAGAGATAGAAATTGGAACTACTTTATTGTGTCAAGTTTCAAAGAGCTAGCACAAACCATGTGTGATTTAGAGTTTCAACTACATGTATCCATATAGGAGAAAACAGATTGAAACCTAAAAATTAAAACTGTTACTGCCAACGAACGGTTTAACCTAGAAGAAGAAATTTGGTGAGCCAAGTGGGATTGGGGTACTGATCATTACCTGAAAGTGTCATCAAGATTGGGTGAAAAAATGTGTGCTGAGGTTTCAGGAAAGTCGTAGTTTGTTGGAAGCTAGGCAACCCCTTTCCATGAAAGTGATTTGCCTTGGTCTCTGCTTAGGGCTACATCAATAGGAAACAAATCATAGAGATAGAACTTGGAACTACTTTATTGTGTCAAGTTTCAAAGAGCTAGCACAAACCGTGTGTGATTTAGAGTTTCAACTACATGTATCCATATAGGAGAAAACAGAGTGAAACCTAAAAATTAAAACTGTTACTGCCAAAGAATGGTTTAACCTAGAAGAACGAAATTTGGTGAGCCAAGTGGGATTGGGTTACTGATCATTACCTGAAAATGTCATCATGATTTGGTGAAAAAATGTGTTCTGAGATTTCAGGAAACTCGTAGTTTTTTGGAAGCTTGGCAACCCTTTTCAATGAAAATAATTTGTGCCAGTCTCTGCTTAGGGATACATCAATAGGAACCAAACCATAGAGATAGAACTTAGAACTACTTTATTGTGTCAAGTTTCAAAAAGCTGGCACAAACCGTGTTTGATTTACACTTCCAAATACATGTATCCATATAGGAGAAAACAGAGTGAAACCTAAAAATTTAAACTGTTACTGCCAACGAACGGTTTAACATATAAGAACGAAATTTGGAGAGCCAAGTGGGATTGGGGTACTGATCATTGCCTGAAAGTTTCATCAAGATTGGGTGAAAAAATGTGTGCTGAGATTTCAGGAAACTCGTAGTTTTTTGGAAGCTTGGCAACCCCTTTCCATGAAAGTGATTTGCGCCCGTCTCTCCCTAGGGCTACATCATTAGGAAACAAACCATAGAGATTGAACTTGGAACTACTTTATTGTGTCAAGTTTCAATGAGCTAGCACAAACCGTGTTTGAGTTAGAGTTTCAACTACATGTATCCATATAGGAGAAAACAGAGTGAAACCGAAAAATTAAAACTGTTACTGCCAACGAACGGTTTAACCTAGAGGAATGAAATTTGGTGAGCCAAGTGGGATTGGGGTACTGATCATTTCCTGAAAGTGTCATCAGGATTGGGTGAAAAAATGTGTGCTGAGATTTCAGGAAACTCGTAGTTTTTTGGAAGCTTGGCAACCCATTTTCATGAAAGTGATTTGCTCCGGTCTCAGCCTAGGGCTACATCAATAGGAAACAAACCATAGAGATAGAACTTGGAACTACTTTATTGTGTCAAGTTTCAATGAGCTAGCACAAACCGTGTTTGATTTAGAGTTCCAACTACATGTATCCATACAGGAGAAAACAGAGTGAAACCTAAAAATTAAAAGTGTTACTGCCAACGAACGGTTTAACCTAGAAGAATGAAATTTGGTGAGCCAAGTGGGATTGGGGTACTGATCATTACCTGAAAATGTCATCAAGATTGGGTGAAAAAATATGTGCTGGGATTTCAGGAAACTCGTAGTTTTTTGGAATCTTGGACACCCTTTTCAATGAAAGTGATTTGCGCCAGTCTCTGCTTAGGGATACATCAATAGGAACCAAACCATAGACATAGAACTTGGAACTATTTTATTGTGTCAAGTTTCAAAGAGCTGGCACAAACCGTGTTTGATTTACACTTCCAAATACATGTATCCATATAGAAGAAAACAGAGTGAAACCTAAAAATTAAAACTGTTACTGCCAACGAACGGTTTAACCTAGAAGAACGAAATTTGGTGAGCCAAGTGGGATTGGGGTACTGATCATTACCTGAAAGTGTCATCAAGATTGGGTGAAAAAATGTGTGCTGAGCTGTAAGGAAACTCGTAGTTTTTTGGAAGCTTGGCAACCCCTTTCCATGAAAGTGTTTTGCGCCGGTCTCTGCTTAGGCCTACATCAATAGGAAACAAACCATAGAGATAGAACTTGGAAGTACTTTATTGTGAAGTTTCAAAGAGGTAGCAAAAACCGTGTGTGATTTAGAATTTCAACTACATGTATCCATATAGGAGAAAACAGAGTGAAACCTAAAAATTAAAACTGTTACTGCCAACGAACGGTTTAAACTAGAAGAACGAAATTTTGGGAGCCAAGTGGTATTCGGGTACTGATCATTACCTGAAAGTGTCATCAAGATTGGGTGAAAAAATGTGTGCTGAGATTTCAGGAAACTCGTAGTTTTTGGAAGCTTGGCAACCCCTTTCCATGAAAGTGATTTGTGCTGGTCTCTGCTTAGGGCTACATCAATAGGAAACAAACCATAGAAATAGAACTTGGAACTACGTTATTGTGTCAAGTTTCAATGAGCTAGCACAAACCGTGTTTGATTTACACTTCCAAATACATGTATCCATATAGGAGAAAACAGAGTGAAACCTAAAAATTAAAACTGTTACTGCCAACGAACGGTTTAACCTAGAAGAATGAAATTTGGTGAGCCAAGTGGGATTGGGGTACTGATCATTACCTGTAAATGGCATCAAGATTGGGTGAAAAAATGTGTGCTGAGATTTCAGGAAACTCTTAGTTTTTTGGATGCTTGGCAACCCTTTTCAATGCAAGTGATTTGTGCCAGTCACTGCTTAGGGATACATCAATAGGAACCAAACCATAGAGATAAACTTGGAACTACTTTATTGTGTCAAGTTTCAAAAAGCTGGCACAAACCGTGTTTGATTTACACGTCCAAATACATGTATCCATATAGGAGTAAACAGGGTGAAACCTAAAAATTTAAACTGTTACTGCCAACAAACGGTTTAACATAGAAGAACGAAATTTGGAGAGCCAAGTGGGATTGGGGTACTGATCATTGCCTGAAAGTTTCATCAAGATTGGCTGGAAAATGTGTGCTGAGATTTCAGGAAACTTGTAGTTTTTTGGAAGCTTGGCAACCCCTTTCCATGAAAGTGATTTGCGCCGGTCTCTGCTTAGGGCTACATCAATAGGAAACAAACCGTAGAGATAGAACTTGGAACTACTTTATTGTGTCAAGTTTCAAAGAGCTAGCAAAAACCGTGTGTGATTTAGAGTTTCAACTACATGTATCCATATAGGAGAAAACAGAGTGAAACCTAAAAATTAAACTGTTACTGCCAACGAACGGTTTAACCTAGATGAACGAAATTTGGTGAGCCAAGTGCGATTGGCGTATTGATCATTACCTGAAAGTGTCATCAAGATTGGGTGAAAAAATGTGTGCTGAGATTTCAGGAAACTCGTAGTTTTTTGGAAGCTTGGCAACCCCTTTCCATGAAGGTGATTTGCGCCAGTCTCTGCTTAGGGCTACATCAATAGGAAACAAACCATAGAGAGAGAACATGGAACTACTTTATTGTGGCAAGTTTCAAAGAGCTAGCACAAACCGTGTTTGATTTAGAGTTCCAACTACATGTATCCATATAGGAGAAAATAGAGTGAAACCTAAAAATTAAAACTGTTACTGCCAACGAACGGTTTAACCTAGAAGAATGAAATTTGGTGATCCAAGTGGGAATGGGGTACTGATAATTACTAAAGTGTCATCAAGATTGGGTGAAAAAATGTGTGCTGAGACTTCAGGAAACACGTAGTTTTTTGGCAGGTTGGCAACCCCTTTCCATGAAAGTGATTTGTGCCGGTCTCTGCTTAGGGCTACATCAATAGGAAACAAACCATAGAGATAGAACTTGGAACTACTTTATTGTGTCAAGTTTAAAGAGCTTGCACAAACCGTGTTTGATTTAGAGTTCCAACTACATGTATCCATATAGGAGAAAACAGAGTGAAACCTAAAAATTAAAACTCTTACTGCCAACGAACGGTTTAACCTAGAAGAACGAAATTTGGTGAGCCAAGTGGGATTGGGGTACTGATCATTACCTGAAATTGTCATCAAGATTGGGTGAAAAAATGTGTGCTGAGATTTCAGGAAACTCGTAGTTTTTTTGGAAGCTTGGCAACCCCTTTCCATGAAAGTGATTTGCGCTAGTCTCTGCTTAGGGCTACATGAAAAGGAAACAAACCATAGAGATAGAACATGGAACTACTTTATTGTGGCAAGTTTCAAAGAGCTAGCACAAACCGTGTTTGATTTAGTGTTCCAACTACATGTATCCATATAGGAGAAAATAGAGTGAAACCTAAAAATTAAAACTGTTACTGCCAACGAACGGTTTAACCTAGAAGAACGAAATTTGGTGATCCAAGTGGGAATGGGGTACTGATAATTACTAACCTGTCATCAAGATTGGGTGAAAAAATGTGTGCTGAGACTTCAGGAAACACGTAGTTTTTTGGAAGCTTGGCACCCCCTTTCCATGAAAGTGATTTGAGCCTGTCTCTGCTTAGGGCTACAACAATAGGAAACAAACCATCGAGATAGAACTTGGAACTACTTTATTGTGTCAAGTTTCAAAGAGCTAGCACAAACCGTGTTTGATTTAGAATTTCAACTACGTGTATCCATATAGGCAAAAATAGAGTGAAACCTAAAAATTAAAACTGTTACTGCCAACGAACGGTTTAACCTAGAAGAACGAAATTTGGTGATCCAAGTGGGAATGGGGTACTGATAATTATCTGAAAGTGTCATCAAGATTGGTGAAAAAATGTGTGCTGAGATTTCAGGAAACTCGTAGTTTTTTGGAAGCTTGGCACCCCCTTTCCATGAAAGTGATTTGTGCTGGTCTCTCTCTAGGGCTACATCAATAGGAAACAAACCATAGAGATTGAACTTGGAACTACTTTATTGTGTCATGTTTCAAAGAGCTAACACAAACCGACTTTGATTTAGAGTTCCAACTACATGTATCCGTATAGGAGAAAACAGAGTGAAACCTAAAAATTAAAACTGTTACTGCCAACGAACGGTTTAACCTAGAAGAAGAAATTTGGTGAGCCAAGTGGGATTGGGGTACTGATCATTACCTGAAAGTGTCATCAAGATTGGGTGAAAAAATGTGTGCTGAGGTTTCAGGAAAGTCGTAGTTTGTTGGAAGCTAGGCAACCCCTTTCCATGAAAGTGATTTGCCTTGGTCTCTGCTTAGGGCTACATCAATAGGAAACAAATCATAGAGATAGAACTTGGAACTACTTTATTGTGTCAAGTTTCAAAGAGCTAGCACAAACCGTGTGTGATTTAGAGTTTCAACTACATGTATCCATATAGGAGAAAACAGAGTGAAACCTAAAAATTAAAACTGTTACTGCCAAAGAATGGTTTAACCTAGAAGAACGAAATTTGGTGAGCCAAGTGGGATTGGGTTACTGATCATTACCTGAAAATGTCATCATGATTTGGTGAAAAAATGTGTTCTGAGATTTCAGGAAACTCGTAGTTTTTTGGAAGCTTGGCAACCCTTTTCAATGAAAATAATTTGTGCCAGTCTCTGCTTAGGGATACATCAATAGGAACCAAACCATAGAGATAGAACTTAGAACTACTTTATTGTGTCAAGTTTCAAAAAGCTGGCACAAACCGTGTTTGATTTACACTTCCAAATACATGTATCCATATAGGAGAAAACAGAGTGAAACCTAAAAATTTAAACTGTTACTGCCAACGAACGGTTTAACATATAAGAACGAAATTTGGAGAGCCAAGTGGGATTGGGGTACTGATCATTGCCTGAAAGTTTCATCAAGATTGGGTGAAAAAATGTGTGCTGAGATTTCAGGAAACTCGTAGTTTTTTGGAAGCTTGGCAACCCCTTTCCATGAAAGTGATTTGCGCCCGTCTCTCCCTAGGGCTACATCATTAGGAAACAAACCATAGAGATTGAACTTGGAACTACTTTATTGTGTCAAGTTTCAATGAGCTAGCACAAACCGTGTTTGAGTTAGAGTTTCAACTACATGTATCCATATAGGAGAAAACAGAGTGAAACCGAAAAATTAAAACTGTTACTGCCAACGAACGGTTTAACCTAGAGGAATGAAATTTGGTGAGCCAAGTGGGATTGGGGTACTGATCATTTCCTGAAAGTGTCATCAGGATTGGGTGAAAAAATGTGTGCTGAGATTTCAGGAAACTCGTAGTTTTTTGGAAGCTTGGCAACCCATTTTCATGAAAGTGATTTGCTCCGGTCTCAGCCTAGGGCTACATCAATAGGAAACAAACCATAGAGATAGAACTTGGAACTACTTTATTGTGTCAAGTTTCAATGAGCTAGCACAAACCGTGTTTGATTTAGAGTTCCAACTACATGTATCCATACAGGAGAAAACAGAGTGAAACCTAAAAATTAAAAGTGTTACTGCCAACGAACGGTTTAACCTAGAAGAATGAAATTTGGTGAGCCAAGTGGGATTGGGGTACTGATCATTACCTGAAAATGTCATCAAGATTGGGTGAAAAAATATGTGCTGAGATTTCAGGAAACTCGTAGTTTTTTGGAATCTTGGACACCCTTTTCAATGAAAGTGATTTGCGCCAGTCTCTGCTTAGGGATACATCAATAGGAACCAAACCATAGACATAGAACTTGGAACTATTTTATTGTGTCAAGTTTCAAAGAGCTGGCACAAACCGTGTTTGATTTACACTTCCAAATACATGTATCCATATAGAAGAAAACAGAGTGAAACCTAAAAATTAAAACTGTTACTGCCAACGAACGGTTTAACCTAGAAGAACGAAATTTGGTGAGCCAAGTGGGATTGGGGTACTGATCATTACCTGAAAGTGTCATCAAGATTGGGTGAAAAAATGTGTGCTGAGCTGTAAGGAAACTCGTAGTTTTTTGGAAGCTTGGCAACCCCTTTCCATGAAAGTGTTTTGCGCCGGTCTCTGCTTAGGCCTACATCAATAGGAAACAAACCATAGAGATAGAACTTGGAAGTACTTTATTGTGAAGTTTCAAAGAGGTAGCAAAAACCGTGTGTGATTTAGAATTTCAACTACATGTATCCATATAGGAGAAAACAGAGTGAAACCTAAAAATTAAAACTGTTACTGCCAACGAACGGTTTAAACTAGAAGAACGAAATTTTGGGAGCCAAGTGGTATTCGGGTACTGATCATTACCTGAAAGTGTCATCAAGATTGGGTGAAAAAATGTGTGCTGAGATTTCAGGAAACTCGTAGTTTTTGGAAGCTTGGCAACCCCTTTCCATGAAAGTGATTTGTGCTGGTCTCTGCTTAGGGCTACATCAATAGGAAACAAACCATAGAAATAGAACTTGGAACTACGTTATTGTGTCAAGTTTCAATGAGCTAGCACAAACCGTGTTTGATTTACACTTCCAAATACATGTATCCATATAGGAGAAAACAGAGTGAAACCTAAAAATTAAAACTGTTACTGCCAACGAACGGTTTAACCTAGAAGAATGAAATTTGGTGAGCCAAGTGGGATTGGGGTACTGATCATTACCTGTAAATGGCATCAAGATTGGGTGAAAAAATGTGTGCTGAGATTTCAGGAAACTCTTAGTTTTTTGGATGCTTGGCAACCCTTTTCAATGCAAGTGATTTGTGCCAGTCACTGCTTAGGGATACATCAATAGGAACCAAACCATAGAGATAAACTTGGAACTACTTTATTGTGTCAAGTTTCAAAAAGCTGGCACAAACCGTGTTTGATTTACACGTCCAAATACATGTATCCATATAGGAGTAAACAGAGTGAAACCTAAAAATTTAAACTGTTACTGCCAACAAACGGTTTAACATAGAAGAACGAAATTTGGAGAGCCAAGTGGGATTGGGGTACTGATCATTGCCTGAAAGTTTCATCAAGATTGGCTGGAAAATGTGTGCTGAGATTTCAGGAAACTTGTAGTTTTTTGGAAGCTTGGCAACCCCTTTCCATGAAAGTGATTTGCGCCGGTCTCTGCTTAGGGCTACATCAATAGGAAACAAACCGTAGAGATAGAACTTGGAACTACTTTATTGTGTCAAGTTTCAAAGAGCTAGCACAAACCGTGTGTGATTTAGAGTTTCAACTACATGTATCCATATAGGAGAAAACAGAGTGAAACCTAAAAATTAAACTGTTACTGCCAACGAACGGTTTAACCTAGATGAACGAAATTTGGTGAGCCAAGTGCGATTGGCGTATTGATCATTACCTGAAAGTGTCATCAAGATTGGGTGAAAAAATGTGTGCTGAGATTTCAGGAAACTCGTAGTTTTTTGGAAGCTTGGCAACCCCTTTCCATGAAGGTGATTTGCGCCAGTCTCTGCTTAGGGCTACATCAATAGGAAACAAACCATAGAGAGAGAACATGGAACTACTTTATTGTGGCAAGTTTCAAAGAGCTAGCACAAACCGTGTTTGATTTAGAGTTCCAACTACATGTATCCATATAGGAGAAAATAGAGTGAAACCTAAAAATTAAAACTGTTACTGCCAACGAACGGTTTAACCTAGAAGAATGAAATTTGGTGATCCAAGTGGGAATGGGGTACTGATAATTACTAAAGTGTCATCAAGATTGGGTGAAAAAATGTGTGCTGAGACTTCAGGAAACACGTAGTTTTTTGGCAGGTTGGCAACCCCTTTCCATGAAAGTGATTTGTGCCGGTCTCTGCTTAGGGCTACATCAATAGGAAACAAACCATAGAGATAGAACTTGGAACTACTTTATTGTGTCAAGTTTAAAGAGCTTGCACAAACCGTGTTTGATTTAGAGTTCCAACTACATGTATCCATATAGGAGAAAACAGAGTGAAACCTAAAAATTAAAACTCTTACTGCCAACGAACGGTTTAACCTAGAAGAACGAAATTTGGTGAGCCAAGTGGGATTGGGGTACTGATCATTACCTGAAATTGTCATCAAGATTGGGTGAAAAAATGTGTGCTGAGATTTCAGGAAACTCGTAGTTTTTTTGGAAGCTTGGCAACCCCTTTCCATGAAAGTGATTTGCGCTAGTCTCTGCTTAGGGCTACATGAAAAGGAAACAATCCATAGAGATAGAACATGGAACTACTTTATTGTGGCAAGTTTCAAAGAGCTAGCACAAACCGTGTTTGATTTAGTGTTCCAACTACATGTATCCATATAGGAGAAAATAGAGTGAAACCTAAAAATTAAAACTGTTACTGCCAACGAACGGTTTAACCTAGAAGAACGAAATTTGGTGATCCAAGTGGGAATGGGGTACTGATAATTACTAACCTGTCATCAAGATTGGGTGAAAAAATGTGTGCTGAGACTTCAGGAAACACGTAGTTTTTTGGAAGCTTGGCACCCCCTTTCCATGAAAGTGATTTGAGCCTGTCTCTGCTTAGGGCTACAACAATAGGAAACAAACCATCGAGATAGAACTTGGAACTACTTTATTGTGTCAAGTTTCAAAGAGCTAGCACAAACCGTGTTTGATTTAGAATTTCAACTACGTGTATCCATATAGGCAAAAATAGAGTGAAACCTAAAAATTAAAACTGTTACTGCCAACGAACGGTTTAACCTAGAAGAACGAAATTTGGTGATCCAAGTGGGAATGGGGTACTGATAATTATCTGAAAGTGTCATCAAGATTGGTGAAAAAATGTGTGCTGAGATTTCAGGAAACTCGTAGTTTTTTGGAAGCTTGGCACCCCCTTTCCATGAAAGTGATTTGTGCTGGTCTCTCTCTAGGGCTACATCAATAGGAAACAAACCATAGAGATTGAACTTGGAACTACTTTATTGTGTCATGTTTCAAAGAGCTAACACAAACCGACTTTGATTTAGAGTTCCAACTACATGTATCCGTATAGGAGAAAACAGAGTGAAACCTAAAAATTAAAACTGTTAATGCCAACGAACGGTTTAACCTAGAAGAACGAAATTTGGTGTGCCAAGTGGGATTGGGGTAGTGATCATTACCTGAAAGTGTCATCAAGATTGGGTGAAAAAATGTGTGCTGAGATTTCAGGAAACTCGTAGTTTTTTGGAAGGTTGGCAACCCCTTTCCATGAAAGTGATTTGTGCCGGTCTCTGCTTAGGGCTACATCAATAGGAAACAAATCATAGAGATAGAACTTTGAATACTTTATTGTGTCAAGTTTTAAAGAGCTAGCACAAACCGTGTTTGATTTAGAGTTCCAACTACATGTATCCATATAGGAGAAAACAGAGTGAAACCTAAAAATTAAAACTGTTACTGCCAACGAACGGTTTAACCTAGAAGAACGAAATTTGGTGAGCCAATTGGGACTGGGGTACTGATCATTACCTGAAATTGTCATCAAGATTGGGTGAAAAAATGTGTGCTGAGATTTCAGGAAACTCGTACTTTTTTTGGAAGCTTGGCAACCCCTTTCCATGAAAGTGATTTTCGCAGGTCTCTGCTTAGGGCTACATCAATAGGAAACAAACCACAGAGATAGAACTTGGAACTATTTTATTGTGTCAAGTTTCAATGAGCTAGCACAAACCGTGTTTGATTTAGAGTTCCAACTACATGTATCCATATAGGAGAAAACAGAGTGAAACCTAAATATTAAAACTGTTACTGCCAACGAACGGTTTAACCTAGATGAACAAAATTTGGTGAGCCAAGTGGGATTGGTGTACTGTTCATTACCTGAAAGTGTCATCAAGATTGGGTGAAAAAATGTGTGCTGAGATTTCAGGAAACTCGTAGTTTTTTGGAAGGTTGACAACCCCTTTCCATGAAAGTGATTTGCGCCAGTCTGTGCTTAGGGCTACATCAATAGGAAACAAACCATAGAGATAGAACTTGGAACTACTTTATTGTGTACAGTTTCAAAGAGCTAGCACAAACCGAGTTTGATTTAGAACTCCAACTACATGTATCCATATAGGAGAAAACAGAGTGAAACCTAAAAATTAAAACTGTTACTGCCAACGAACGGTTTAACCTAGAAGAAGAAATTTGGTGAGCCAAGTGGGATTGGGGTACTGATCATTACCTGAAAGTGTCATCAAGATTGGGTGAAAAAATGTGTGCTGAGATTTCAGGAAAGTCGTAGTTTGTTGGAAGCTTGGCAACCCCTTTCCATGAAAGTGATTTGAGCCTGTATCTGCTTAGGGAACATCAATAGGAAACAAACCATAGAGATAGAACTTGGAACTACTTTATTGTGTCCAGTTTCAAAGAGCTAGCACAAACCGTGTTTGATTTAGAGTTCCAACTACATGTATCCATATAGGAGAAAACAGAGTGAAACCTAAAAATTAAAACTCTTACTGCCAACGAACGGTTTAACCTAGAAGAACGAAATTTGGTGAGCCAAGTGGGACTGGGGTACTGTTCATTACCTGAAAGTGACATCAGGATTGGGTGAAAAAATGTGTGCTGAGATTTCAGGAAACTCGTAGTTGTTTGGAAGGTTGGCAACATCTTTCAATGAAAGTGATTTGCGCCAGTCTGTGCTTAGGGCTACATCAATAGGAAGCAAAGCATAGAGATAGAACTTGGAACTACTTTATTGTGTCAAGTTTCAAAGAGCTAGCACTAACCGTGTTTGATTTAGAGTTTCAACTACATGTATCCATATAGGAGAAAACAGAGTGAAACCTAAAAATTAAAACTATTACTGCCAACGAACGGTTAAACCTAGAAGAACGAAATTTGGTGCGCCAAGTGGGATTGGGGTACTGATCATTACCTGAAAGTGTCATCAAGATTGGGTGAAAAAATGTGTGCTGAGCTGTCAGGAAACTCGTAGTTTTTTGGAAGCTTGGCAACCCCTTCCATGAAAGTGATTTGCGCCGGTCTCTGCTTAGGGCTACACCAATAGGAAACAAACCGTAGAGATAGAACTTGGAACTACTTTATTGTGTCAAGTTTCAAAGAGCTAGCACAAACCATGTGTGATTTAGAGTTTCAACTACATGTATCCATATAGGAGAAAACAGATTGAAACCTAAAAATTAAAACTGTTACTGCCAACGAACGGTTTAACCTAGAAGAAGAAATTTGGTGAGCCAAGTGGGATTGGGGTACTGATCATTACCTTAAAGTGTCATCAAGATTGGGTGAAAAAATGTGTGCTGAGATTTCAGGAAAGTCGTAGTTTGTTGGAAGCTAGGCAACCCCTTTCTATGAAAGTGATTTGCCTTGGTCTCTGCTTAGGGCTACATCAATAGGAAACAAATCATAGAGATAGAACTTGGAACTACTTTATTGTGTCAAGTTTCAAAGAGCTAGCACGAACCGTGTGTGATTTAGAGTTTCAACTACATGTATCCATATAGGAGAAAACAGAGTGAAACCTAAAAATTAAAACTGTTACTGCCAAAGAATGGTTTAACCTAGAAGAACGAAATTTGGTGAGCCAAGTGGGATTGGGTTACTGATCATTACCTGAAAATGTCATCATGATTTGGTGAAAAAATGTGTTCTGAGATTTCAGGAAACTCGTAGTTTTTTGGAAGCTTGGCAACCCTTTTCAATGAAAGTAATTTGTGCCAGTCTCTGCTTAGGGATACATCAATAGGAACCAAACCATAGAGATAGAACTTAGAACTACTTTATTGTGTCAAGTTTCAAAAAGCTGGCACAAACCGTGTTTGATTTACACTTCCAAATACATGTATCCATATAGGAGAAAACAGAGTGAAACCTAAAAATTTAAACTGTTACTGCCAACGAACGGTTTAACATATAAGAACGAAATTTGGAGAGCCAAGTGGGATTGGGGTACTGATCATTGCCTGAAAGTTTCATCAAGATTGGGTGAAAAAATGTGTGCTGAGATTTCAGGAAACTCGTAGTTTTTTGGAAGCTTGGCAACCCCTTTCCATGAAAGTGATTTGCGCCCGTCTCTCCCTAGGGCTACATCATTAGGAAACAAACCATAGAGATTGAACTTGGAACTACTTTATTGTGTCAAGTTTCAATGAGCTAGCACAAACCGTGTTTGAGTTAGAGTTTCAACTACATGTATCCATATAGGAGAAAACAGAGTGAAACCTAAAAATTAAAACTGTTACTGCCAACAAACGGTTTAACCTAGAAGAACGAAATTTGGAGAGCCAAGTGGGATTGGGGTACTGATAATTATCTGAAAGTGTCATCAAGATTGGTGAAAAAATGTGTGCTGAGATTTCAGGAAACTCGTAGTTTTTTGGAAGCTTGGCAACCCATTGCCATGAAAGTGATTTGCGCCGGTCTCTGCTTTGGGCTATATCAATAGGAAACAAACCATAGAGATAGAACTTGGAACTACTTTATTGTGTCAAGTTTCAAATAGCTAGCACAAACCGTGTTTGATTTAGAGTTCCAACTAAATGTATCCATATAGGAGAAAACTGAGTGAAACCTAAAAATTAAAACTGTTACTGCCAATGAACGGTGTAACCAAGAAGAACGAAATTTGGTGAGCCAAGTGGCATTGGGGTACTGATCATTACCTGAATGTGTCATCAAGATTGGGTGAAAAAATGTGTGCTGAGATTTCAGGAAACTCGTAGTTTTTTGGAAGCTTGGGAACCCCTTTCCATGAAAGTGATTTGCGCCAGTCTCTGCTTAGGGCTACATCAATAGGAAACAAACCACAGAGATAGAACTTGGAACTACTTTATTGTGTCACGTTTCAATGAGCTAGCACAAACCATGTTTGATTTAGAGTTCCAACTACATGTATCCATACAGGAGAAAACAGAGTGAAACCTAAAATTTAAAACTGTTACTGCCAACGAACGGTTTAACCAAGAAGAACAAAATTGGTGAGCCAAGTGGGATTTGGGTACTGATCATTACCTGAAAATGTCATCAAGATTGGGTGAAAAAATATGTGCTGTGATTTCAGGATACTTGTAGTTTTTTGGAAGCTTGGCAACCCTTTTCAATGAAAGTGATTTGCGCCAGTCTCTGCTTAGGGATACAACAATAGGAACCAAACCATAGACATAGAACTTGGAACTATTTTATTGTGTCAAGTTTCAAAGAGCTGGCACAAACCGTGTTTGATTTACACTTCCAAATACATGTATCCATATAGGAGAAAACAGAGTGAAACCTAAAAATTAAAACTGTTACTGCCAAGGAACGGTTTAACCTAGAAGAACGAAATTTGGTGAGCCAAGTGGGATTGGGGTACTGATCATTACCTGAAAGTGTCATCAAGATTGGGTGAAAAAATGTCTGCTGAGCTGTCAGGAAACTCGTAGTTTTTTGGAAGCTTGGCAACCCCTTCCATGAAAGTGATTTGCGCCTGTCTCTGCTTAGGGCTACACCAATAGGAAACAAACCGTAGAGATAGAACTTGGAACTACTTTATTGTGTCAAGTTTCAAAGAGCTAGCACAAACCATGTGTGATTTAGAGTTTCAACTACATGTATCCATATAGGAGAAAACAGAGTGAAACCTAAAAATTTAAACTGTTACTGCCAACGAACGGTTTAACCTACATGAACGAAATTTGGTGAGCCAAGTGGGATTGGTGTACTGATCATTACCTGAAAGTGTCATCATGATTGGGTGAAAAAAAGTGTGCTGAGATTTCAGGAAACTCGTAGTTTTTTGGAAGCTTGGACACCCATTTCAATGAAAGTGATTTGCGCCAGTCTCTGCTTAGGGATACATCAATAGGAACCAAACCATAGACATAGAATTTGGAACTATTTTATTGTGTCAAGTTTCAAAGAGCTGGCACAAACCGTGTTTGATTTACATTTCCAAATACATGTATCCATATAGGAGAAAACAGAGTGAAACCTAAAAATTAAAACTGTTACTGCCAACGAACGTTTTAACCTAGAAGAACGAAATTTGGTGAGCCAAGTGGGATTGGGGTACTGATCATTACCTGAAAGTGTCATCAAGATTGGGTGAAAAAATGTGTGCTGAGATTTCAGGAAACTCGTAGTTTTTCTAAGCTTGGAAACCCCTTTCCATGAAAGTGATTTGCGCTGGTCTCTGCTTAGGGCTACATCAATAGGAAACAAACCATAGAGACAGAACTTGGAACTACTTTATTGTGTCAAGTTTCAATGAGCTAGCACAAACCGTGTTTGATTTACACTTCCAACTACATGTATCCATATAGGAGAAAACAGAGTGAAACCTAAAAATTAAAACTGTTACTGCCAACGAACGGTTTAAGCTAGAAGAACGAAATTCGGTGAGCCAAGTGGGACTCGGGTACTGATCATTACCTGAAAGTGTCATCAAGATTGGGTGAAAAAATGTGTGCTGAGATTTCAGGAAACTCGTAGTTTTTTGGAAGCTTGGCACCCCCTTTCCATGAAAGTGATTTGAGCCTGTCTCTGCTTAGGGCTACAACAATAGGAAACAAACCATCGAGATAGAACTTGGAAGTACTTTATTGTGTCAAGTTTCAAAGAGCTAGCACAAACCGTGTTTGATTTAGAATTTCAACTACGTGTATCCATATAGGAGAAAACAGAGTGAAACCTAAAAATTAAAACTGTTACTGCCAACGAACTGTTTAACCTAGAAGAACGAAATTTGGTGAGCCAAGTGGGATTGGGGTACTGATCATTACCTGAAAGCGTCATCAAGATTGGGTGAAAAAATGTGTGCTGAGATTTCAGGAAACTCGTAGTTTTTTGGAAGCTTGGCAACCCCTTTCCATGAGGGTGATTTGCGCCAGTCTCTGCTTAGGGCTACATCAATAGGAAACAAACCATAGAGATAGAACATGGAACTACTTTATTGTGGCAAGTTTCAAAGAGCTAGCACAAACCGTGTTTGATTTAGAGTTCCAACTACATGTATCCATATAGGAGAAAATAGAGTGAAACCTAAAAATTAAAACTGTTACTGCCAACGAACGGTTTAACCTAGAAGAACGAAATTTGGTGATCCAAGTGGGAATGGGGTACTGATAATTACTAAAGTGTCATCAAGATTGGGTGAAAAAATGTGTGCTGAGACTTCAGGAAACACGTAGTTTTTTGGAAGGTTGGCAACCCCTTTCCATGAAAGTGATTTGTGCCGGTCTCTGCTTAGGGCTACATCAATAGGAAACAAACCATAGAGATAGAACTTGGAACTACTTTATTGTGTCAAGTTTAAATAGCTTGCACAAACCGTGTTTGATTTAGAGTTCCAACTACATGTATCCATATAGGAGAAAACAGAGTGAAACCTAAAAATTAAAACTGTTACTGCCAACGAACGGTTTAACCTAGAAGAAGGAAATTTGGTGAGCCAAGTGGGATTGGGGTACTGAACATTACCTGAAATTGTCATCAAGATTGGGTGAAAAAATGTGTGCTGAGATTTCAGGAAACTCGTAGTTTTTTTGGAAGCTTGGCAACCCATTTCCATGAATGTGATTTGCGCCAGTCTCTGCTTAGGGCTACATGAAAAGGAAACAAACCATAGAGATAGAACTTGGAACTACTTTATTGTGTCAAATTTCAAAGAGCTAGCACAAACCGTGTTTGATTTAGAGTTCCAAGTACATGTATCCATATAAGAGAAAACAGTGAAACCTAAAAATTAAAACTGTTACTTCCAACAAACGGTTTAACCTAGAAGAACGAAATTTGGAGAGCCAAGTGGGATTGGGGTACTGATAATTATCTGAAAGTGTCATCAAGATTGGTGAAAAAATGTGTGCTGAGATTTCATGAAACTCGGAGTTTTTTGGAAGCTTGGCACCCCCTTTCCATGAAAGTGATTTGAGCCTGTCTCTGCTTAGGGCTACATCAATAGGAAACAAACCATAGAGATAGATCTTGGAACTACTTTATTGTGTCAAGTTTCAAAGAGCTAGCACAAACCGTGTTTGATTTAGAGTTCCAACTACATGTATCCATATAGGAGAAAACAGAGTGAAACCTAAAAATTAAAACTGTTACTGCTAACGAACGGTTTAAGCTAGAAGAACGAAATTCGGTGAGCCAAGTGGGACTCGGGTACTGATCATTACCTGAAAGTGTCATCAAGATTGGGTGAAAAAATGTGTGCTGAGATTTCAGGAAACTCGTAGTTTTTTGGAAGCTTGGCACCCCCTTTCCATGAAAGTGATTTGAGCCTGTCTCTGCTTAGGGCTACAACAATAGGAAAAAAACCATCGAGATAGAACTTGGAACTACTTTATTGTGTCAAGTTTCAAAGAGCTAGCACAAACCGTGTTTGATTTAGAATTTCAACTACGTGTATCCATATAGGAGAAAATAGAGTGAAACCTAAAAATTAAAACTGTTACTGCCAACGAACGGTTTAACCTAGAAGAACGAAATTTGGTGAGCCACGTGGGATTGGGGTACTGATCATTACTTGAAAGTGTCATCAAGATTGGGTGAAAAAATGTGTGCTGAGATTTCAGGAAACTCGTAGTTTTTTGGAAGCTTGGCACCCCCTTTCCATGAAAGTGATTTGTGCCGGTCTCTCTCTAGGGCTACATCAATAGGAAACAAACCATAGAGATTGAACTTGGAACTACTTTATTGTGTCATGTTTCAAAGAGCTAACACAAACCGACTTTGATTTAGAGTTCCAACTAAATGTATCCGTATAGGAGAAAACAGAGTGAAACCTAAAAATTAAAACTGTTACTGCCAACGAACGGTTTAACCTAGAAGAACGAAATTTGGTGTGCCAAGTGGGATTGGGGTAGTGATCATTACCTGAAAGTGTCATCAAGATTGGGTGAAAAAGTGTGTGCTGAGATTTCAGGAAACTCGTAGTTTTTTGGAAGGTTGGCAACCCCTTTCCATGAAAGTGATTTGTGCCGGTCTCTACTTAGGGCTACATCAATAGGAAACAAACCATAGAGATAGAACTTTGAACTACTTTATTGTGTCAAGTTTTAAAGAGCTAGCACAACCCGTGTTTGATTTAGAGTTCCAACTACATGTATCCATATAGGAGAAAACAGAGTGAAACCTAAAAATTAAAACTGTTACTGCCAACGAACGGTTTAACCTAGAAGAACGAAATTTGGTGAGCCAATTGGGACTGGGGTACTGATCATTACCTGAAATTGTCATCAAGATTGGGTGAAAAAATGTGTGCTGAGATTTCAGGAAACTCGTACTTTTTTTGGAAGCTTGGCAACCCCTTTCCATGAAAGTGATTTTCGCAGGTCTCTGCTTAGGGCTACATCAATAGGAAACAAACCACAGAGATAGAACTTGGAACTATTTTATTGTGTCAAGTTTCAATGAGCTAGCACAAACCGTGTTGGATTTAGAGTTCCAACTACATGTATCCATATAGGAGAAAACAGAGTGAAACCTAAAAATTAAAACTGTTACTGCCAACGAACGGTTTAACCTAGAAGAAGAAATTTGGTGAGCCAAGTGGGATTGGGGTACTGATCATTACCTGAAAGTGTCATCAAGATTGGGTGAAAAAATGTGTGCTGAGATTTCAGGAAAGTCGTAGTTTTTTGGAAGCTTGGCAACCCCTTTCCATGAAAGTGATTTGAGCCTGTATCTGCTTAGGGAACATCAATAGGAAACAAACCATAGAGATAGAACTTGGAACTACTTTATTGTGTCCAGTTTCAAAGAGCTAGCACAAACCGTGTTTGATTTAGAGGTTCAACTACATGTATCCATATAGGAGAAAACAGAGTGAAACCTAAAAATTAAAACTCTTACTGCCAACGAACGGTTTAACCTAGAAGAACCAAATTTGGTGAGCCAAGTGGGACTGGGGTACTGTTCATTACCTGAAAGTGACATCAGGATTGGGTGAAAAAATGTGTGCTGAGATTTCAGGAAACTCGTAGTTGTTTGGAAGGTTGGCAACATCTTTCAATGAAAGTGATTTGCGCCAGTCTGTGCTTAGGGCTACATCAATAGGAAGCAAAGCATAGAGATAGAACTTGGAACTACTTTATTGTGTCAAGTTTCAAAGAGCTAGCACAAACCGTGTGTGATTTAGAGTTTCAACTACATATATCCATATAGGAGAAAACAGAGTGAAACCGAAAAATTAAAACTGTTACTGCCAACGAACTGTTTAACCTAGAGGAATGAAATTTGGTGAGCCAAGTGGGATTGGGGTACTGATCATTTCCTGAAAGTGTCATCAGGATTGGGTGAAAAAATGTGTGCTGAGATTTCAGGAAACTCGTAGTTTTTTGGAAGCTTGGCAACCCATTTTCATGAAAGTGATTTGCGCCGGTCTCAGCTTAGGGCTACATCAATAGGAAACAAACCATAGAGATAGAACTTGGAACTACTTTATTGTATCAAGTTTCAATGAGCTAGCACAAACCGTGTTTGATTTAGAGTTCCAACTACATGTATCCATACAGGAGAAAACAGAGTGAAACCTAAAAATTAAAAGTGTTACTGCCAACGAACGGTTTAACCTAGAAGAATGAAATTTGGTGAGCCAAGTGGGATTGGGGTACTGATCATTACCTGAAAATGTCATCAAGATTGGGTGAAAAAAAATGTGCTGAGATTTCAGGAAACTCGTAGTTTTTTGGAATCTTGGACACCCTTTTCAATGAAAGTGATTTGCGCCAGTCTCTGCTTAGGGATACATCAATAGGAACCAAACCATAGACATAGAACTTGGAACTATTTTATTGTGTCAAGTTTCAAAGAGCTGGCACAAACCGTGTTTGATTTACACTTCCAAATACATGTATCCATATAGGAGAAAACAGAGTGAAACCTAAAAATTAAAACTGTTACTGCCAACGAACGGTTTAACCTAGAAGAACGAAATTTGGTGAGCCAAGTGGGATTGGGGTACTGATCATTACCTGAAAGTGTCATCAAGATTGGGTGAAAAAATGTGTGCTGAGCTATCAGGAAACTCGTAGTTTTTTGGAAGCTTGGCAACCCCTTTCCATGAAAGTGATTTGCGCCGGTCTCTGCTTAGGCCTACATCAATAGGAAACAAACCGTAGAGATAGAACTTGGAACTACTTTATTGTGAAGTTTCAAAGAGGTAGCACAAACCGTGTGTGATTTAGAGGTTCAACTACATGTATCCATATAGGAGAAAACAGAGTGAAACCTAAAAATTTAAACTGTTACTGCCAACGAACGGTTTAAACTAGAAGAACGAAATTTTGGGAGCCAAGTGGTATTCGGGTACTGATCATTACCTGAAAGTGTCATCAAGATTGGGTGAAAAAATGTGTGCTGAGATTTCAGGAAACTCGTAGTTTTTGGAAGCTTGGCAACCCCTTTCCATGAAAGTGATTTGTGCTGGTCTCTGCTTAGGGCTACATCAATAGGAAACAAACCATAGAAATAGAACTTGGAACTACTTTATTGTGTCAAGTTTCAATGAGCTAGCACAAACCGTGTTTGATTTACACTTCCAAATACATGTATCCATATAGGAGAAAACAGAGTGAAACCTAAAAATTAAAACTGTTACTGCCAACGAACGGTTTAACCTAGAAGAATGAAATTTGGTGAGCCAAGGTGGATTGGGGTACTGATCATTACCTGTAAATGTCATCAAGATTGGGTGAAAAAATGTGTGCTGAGATTTCAGGAAACTCTTAGTTTTTTGGATGCTTGGCAACCCTTTTCAATGCAAGTGATTTGTGCCAGTCTCTGCTTAGGGATACATCAATAGGAACCAAACCATAGAGATAGAACTTGGAACTACTTTATTGTGTCAAGTTTCAAAAAGCTGGCACAAACCGTGTTTGATTTACACGTCCAAATACATGTATCCATATAGGAGAAAACAGAGTGAAACCTAAAAATTTAAACTGTTACTGCCAACAAACGGTTTAACATAGAAGAACGAAATTTGGTGATCCAAGTGGGAATGGGGTACTGATAATTACTAAAGTGTCATCAAGATTGGGTGAAAAAATGTGTGCTGAGACTTCAGGAAACACGTAGTTTTTTGGAAGGTTGGCAACCCCTTTCCATGAAAGTGATTTGTGCCGGTCTCTGCTTAGGGCTACATCAATAGGAAACAAACCATAGAGATAGAACTTGGAACTACTTTATTGTGTCAAGTTTAAAGAGCTTGCACAAACCGTGTTTGATTTAGAGTTCCAACTACATGTATCCATATAGGAGAAAACAGAGTGAAACCTAAAAATTAAAACTGTTACTGCCAACGAACGGTTTAACCTAGAAGAAGGAAATTTGGTGAGCCAAGTGGGATTGGGGTACTGAACATTAACTGAAATTGTCATCAAGATTGGGTGAAAAAATGTGTGCTGAGATTTCAGGAAACTCGTAGTTTTTTTGGAAGCTTGGCAACCCATTTCCATGAAAGTGATTTGCGCCAGTCTCTGCTTAGGGCTACATGAAAAGGAAACAAACCATAGAGATAGAACTTGGAACTACTTTATTGTGTCAAATTTCAAAGAGCTAGCACAAACCGTGTTTGATTTAGAGTTCCAAGTACATGTATCCATATAAGAGAAAACAGATTGAAACCTAAAAATTAAAACTGTTACTGCCAACAAACGGTTTAACCTAGAAGAACGAAATTTGGAGAGCCAAGTGGGATTGGGGTACTGATAATTATCTGAAAGTGTCATCAAGATTGGTGAAAAAATGTGTGCTGAGATTTCAGGAAACTCGTAGTTTTTTGGAAGCTTGGCAACCCCTTTCCATGAAAGTTATTTGCGCCAGTCTCTGCTTAGGGCTACATCAATAGGAAACAAACCACAGAGATAGAACTTGGAACTACTTTATTGTGTCAAGTTTCAAATAGCTAGCACAAACCGTGTTTGATTTAGAGTTCCAACTACATGTATCCATACAGGAGAAAACAGAGTGAAACCTAAAATTTAAAACTGTTACTGCCAACGAACGGTTTAACCAAGAAGAACAAAATTGGTGAGCCAAGTGGGATTTGAGTACTGATCATTACCTGAAAATGTCATCAAGATTGGGTGAAAAAATATGTGCTGTGATTTCAGGAAACTTGTAGTTTTTTGGAAGCTTGGCAACCCTTTTCAATGAAAGTGATTAGCGCCAGTCTCTGCTTAGGGATACAACAATAGGAACCAAACCATAGGCATAGAACTTGGAACTATTTTATTGTGTCAAGTTTCAAAGAGCTAGCACAAACCGTGTTTGATTTACACTTCCAAATACATGTATCCATATAGGAGAAAACAGAGTGAAACCTAAAAATTAAAACTGTTACTGCCAAGGAACGGTTTAACCTAGAAGAACGAAATTTGGTGAGCCAAGTGGGATTGGGGTACTGATCATTACCTGAAAGTGTCATCAAGATTGGGTGAAAAAATGTGTGCTGAGCTGTCAGGAAACTTGTAGTTTTTTGGAAGCTTGGCAACCCCTTCCATGAAAGTGATTTGCGCCGGTCTCTGCTTAGGGCTACACCAATAGGAAACAAACCGTAGAGATAGAACTTGGAACTACTTTATTGTGTCAAGTTTCAAAGAGCTAGCACAAACCATGTGTGATTTAGAGTTTCAACTACATGTATCCATATAGGAGAAAACAGAGTGAAACCTAAAAATTTAAACTGTTACTGCCAACGAACGGTTTAACCTACATGAACGAAATTTGGTGAGCCAAGTGGGATTGGTGTACTGATCATTACCTGAAAGTGTCATCATGATTGGGTGAAAAAAAGTGTGCTGAGATTTCAGGAAACTCGTAGTTTTTTGGAAGCTTGGACACCCTTTTCAATGAAAGTGATTTGCGCCAGTCTCTGCTTAGGGATACATCAATAGGAACCAAACCATAGACATAGAATTTGGAACTATTTTATTGTGTCAAGTTTCAAAGAGCTGGCACAAACCGTGTTTGATTTACATTTCCAAATACATGTATCCATATAGGAGAAAACAGAGTGAAACCTAAAAATTAAAACTGTTACTGCCAACGAACGTTTTAACCTAGAAGAACGAAATTTGGTGAGCCAAGTGGGATTGGGGTACTGATCATTACCTGAAAGTGTCATCAAGATTGGGTGAAAAAATGTGTGCTGAGATTTCAGGAAACTCGTAGTTTTTCTAAGCTTGGCAACCCCTTTCCATGAAAGTGATTTGCGCTGGTCTCTGCTTAGGGCTACATCAATAGGAAACAAACCATAGAGACAGAACTTGGAACTACTTTATTGTGTCAAGTTTCAATGAGCTAGCACAAACCGTGTTTGATTTACACTTCCAACTACATGTATCCATATAGGAGAAAACAGAGTGAAACCTAAAAATTAAAACTGTTACTGCCAACGAACGTTTTAACCTAGAAGAACGAAATTTGGTGAGCCAAGTGGGATTGGGGTACTGATCATTACCTGAAAGTGTCATCAAGATTGGGTGAAAAAATGTGTGCTGAGATTTCAGGAAACTCGTAGTTTTTCTAAGCTTGGCAACCCCTTTCCATGAAGGTGATTTGCGCTGGTCTCTGCTTAGGGCTACATCAATAGGAAACAAACCATAGAGACAGAACTTGGAACTACTTTATTGTGTCAAGTTTCAATGAGCTAGCACAAACCGTGTTTGATTTACACTTCCAACTACATGTATCCATATAGGAGAAAACAGAGTGAAACCTAAAAATTAAAACTGTTACTGCCAACGAACGGTTTAAGCTAGAAGAACGAAATTCGGTGAGCCAAGTGGGACTCGGGTACTGATCATTACCTGAAAGTGTCATCAAGATAGGGTGAAAAAATGTGTGCTGAGATTTCAGGAAACTCGTAGTTTTTTGGAAGCTTGGCACCCCCTTTCCATGAAAGTGATTTGAGCCTGTCTCTGCTTAGGGCTACAACAATAGGAAACAAACCATCGAGATAGAACTTGGAAGTACTTTATTGTTTCAAGTTTCAAAGAGCTAGCACAAACCGTGTTTGATTTAGAATTTCAACTACGTGTATCCATATAGGAGAAAACAGAGTGAAACCTAAAAATTAAAACTGTTACTGCCAACGAACTGTTTAACCTAGAAGAACGAAATTTGGTGAGCCAAGTGGGATTGGGGTACTGATCATTACCTGAAAGCGTCATCAAGATTGGGTGAAAAAATGTGTGCTGAGATTTCAGGAAACTCGTAGTTTTTTGGAAGCTTGGCAACCCCTTTCCATGAGGGTGATTTGCGCCAGTCTCTGCTTAGGGCTACATCAATAGGAAACAAACCATAGAGATAGAACATGGAACTACTTTATTGTGGCAAGTTTCAAAGAGCTAGCACAAACCGTGTTTGATTTAGAGTTCCAACTACATGTATCCATATAGGAGAAAATAGAGTGAAACCTAAAAATTAAAACTGTTACTGCCAACGAACGGTTTAACCTAGAAGAACGAAATTTGGTGATCCAAGTGGGAATGGGGTACTGATAATTACTAAAGTGTCATCAAGATTGGGTGAAAAAATGTGTGCTGAGACTTCAGGAAACACGTAGTTTTTTGGAAGGTTGGCAACCCCTTTCCATGAAAGTGATTTGTGCCGGTCTCTGCTTAGGGCTACATCAATAGGAAACAAACCATAGAGATAGAACTTGGAACTACTTTATTGTGTCAAGTTTAAAGAGCTTGCACAAACCGTGTTTGATTTAGAGTTCCAACTACATGTATCCATATAGGAGAAAACAGAGTGAAACCTAAAAATTAAAACTGTTACTGCCAACGAACGGTTTAACCTAGAAGAAGGAAATTTGGTGCGCCAAGTGGGATTGGGGTACTGATCATTACCTGAAAGTGTCATCAAGATTGGGTGAAAAAATGTGTGCTGAGATTTCAGGAAACTCGTAGTTTTTTGGAAGCTTGGCACCCCCTTTCCATTAAAGTGATTTGTGCCGGTCTCTCTCTAGGGCTACATCAATAGGAAACAAACCATAGAGATTGAACTTGGAACTACTTTATTGTGTCATGTTTCAAAGAGCTAACACAAACCGACTTTGATTTAGAGTTCCAACTACATGTATCCGTATAGGAGAAAACAGAGTGAAACCTAAAAATTAAAACTGTTACTGCCAACGAATGGTTTAACCTAGAAGAACGAAATTTGGTGTGCCAAGTGGGATTGGGGTAGGGATCATTACCTGAAAGTGTCATCAAGATTGGGTGAAAAAGTGTGTGCTGAGATTTCAGGAAACTCGTAGTTTTTTGGAAGGTTGGCAACCCCTTTCCATGAAAGTGATTTGTGCCGGTCTCTACTTAGGGCTACATCAATAGGAAACAAACCATAGAGATAGAACTTTGAACTACTTTATTGTGTCAAGTTTTAAAGAGCTAGCACAACCCGTGTTTGATTTAGAGTTCCAACTACATGTATCCATATAGGAGAAAACAGAGTGAAACCTAAAAATTAAAACTGTTACTGCCAACGAACGGTTTAACCTAGAAGAACGAAATTTGGTGAGCCAATTGGGACTGGGGTACTGATCATTACCTGAAATTGTCATCAAGATTGGGTGAAAAAATGTGTGCTGAGATTTCAGGAAACTCGTACTTTTTTTGGAAGCTTGGCAACCCCTTTCCATGAAAGTGATTTTCGCAGGTCTCTGCTTAGGGCTACATCAATAGGAAACAAACCACAGAGATAGAACTTGGAACTATTTTATTGTGTCAAGTTTCAATGAGCTAGCACAAACCGTGTTGGATTTAGAGTTCCAACTACATGTATCCATATAGGAGAAAACAGAGTGAAACCTAAAAATTTAAACTGTTACTGCCAACGAACGGTTTAACCTAGATGAACGAAATTTGGTGAGCCAAGTGGGATTGGTGTACTGTTCATTACCTGAAAGTGTCATCAAGATTGGGTGAAAAAATATGTGCTGAGATTTCAGGAAACTCGTAGTTTTTTGGAAGGTTGACAACCCCTTTCCATGAAAGTGATTTGCGCCAGTCTGTGCTTAGGGCTACATCAATAGGAAACAAACCATAGAGATAGAACTAGGAACTACTTTATTGTGTCCAGTTTCAAAGAGCTAGCACAAACCGAGTTTGATTTATAGCTCCAACTACATGTATCCATATAGGAGAAAACAGAGTGAAACCTAAAAATTAAAACTGTTACTGCCAAGGAACGGTTTAACCTAGAAGAAGAAATTTGGTGAGCCAAGTGGGAATGGGGTACTGATAATTACTAAAGTGTCATCAAGATTGGGTGAAAAAATGTGTGCTGAGACTTCAGGAAACACGTAGTTTTTTGGAAGGTTGGCAAACCCTTTCCATGAAAGTGATTTGTGCCGGTCTCTGCTTAGGGCTACATCAATAGGAAACAAACCATAGAGATAGAACTTGGAACTACTTTATTGTGTCAAGTTTAAAGAGCTTGCACAAACCGTGTTTGATTTAGAGTTCCAACTACATGTATCCATATAGGAGAAAACAGAGTGAAACCTAAAAATTAAAACTGTTACTGCCAACGAACGGTTTAACCTAGAAGAAGGAAATTTGGTGCGCCAAGTGGGATTGGGGTACTGATCATTACCTGAAAGTGTCATCAAGATTGGGTGAAAAAATGTGTGCTGAGATTTCAGGAAACTCGTAGTTTTTTGGAAGCTTGGCACCCCCTTTCCATTAAAGTGATTTGAGCCTGTCTCTGCTTAGGGCTACATCAATAGGAAACAAACCATAGAGATAGAACTTGGAACTACTTTATTGTGTCAAGTTTCAAAGAGCTAGCACAAACCGTGTTTGATTTAGAGTTCCAACAACGTGTAGCCATATAAGAGAAAAGAGAGTGAAACCTAAAAATTAAAACTGTTACTGCCAACGAACGGTTTAACCTAGAAGAATGAAATTTGGTGAGCCAAGTGGGATTGGGGTACTGATCATTACCTGAAAGCGTCATCAAGTTTGTTTGAAAAAATGTGTGCTGAAATTTCAGGAAATGCGTAGTTTTTTGGAAGCTCGGCAACCCCATTTCATGAAAGTGATTTGCGGCAGTCTCTGCTTAGGGCTACATCAATAGGAAACAAACCATAGAGATAGAACTTGGAACTACTTTATTGTGTCAAGTTTCAAAGAGCTAGCACAAACCGTGTTTGATTTAGAGTTCCAACTACATGTATCCATATAGGAGAAAACAGAGTGAAACCTAAAAATTAAAACTGTTACTGCCAACGAACGGTTTAAGCTAGAAGAACGAAATTCGGTGAGCCAAGTGGGACTCGGGTACTGATCATTACCTGAAAGTGTCATCAAGATAGGGTGAAAAAATGTGTGCTGAGATTTCAGGAAACTCATAGTTTTTTGGAAGCTTGGCACCCCCTTTCCATGAAAGTGATTTGAGCCTGTCTCTGCTTAGGGCTACAACAATAGGAAACAAACCATCGAGATAGAACTTGGAAGTACTTTATTGTTTCAAGTTTCAAAGAGCTAGCACAAACCGTGTTTGATTTAGAATTTCAACTACGTGTATCCATATAGGAGAAAACAGAGTGAAACCTAAAAATTAAAACTGTTACTGCCAACGAACTGTTTAACCTAGAAGAACGAAATTTGGTGAGCCAAGTGGGATTGGGGTACTGATCATTACCTGAAAGCGTCATCAAGATTGGGTGAAAAAATGTGTGCTGAGATTTCAGGAAACTCGTAGTTTTTTGGAAGCTTGGCAACCCCTTTCCATGAGGGTGATTTGCGCCAGTCTCTGCTTAGGGCTACATCAATAGGAAACAAACCATAGAGATAGAACATGGAACTACTTTATTGTGGCAAGTTTCAAAGAGCTAGCACAAACCGTGTTTGATTTAGAGTTCCAACTACATGTATCCATATAGGAGAAAATAGAGTGAAACCTAAAAATTAAAACTGTTACTGCCAACGAACGGTTTAACCTAGAAGAACGAAATTTGGTGTGCCAAGTGGGATTGGGGTAGTGATCATTACCTGAAAGTGTCATCAAGATTGGGTGAAAAAATGTGTGCTGAGATTTCAGGAAACTCGTAGTTTTTTGGAAGGTTGGCAACCCCTTTCCATGAAAATGATTTGAGCCTGTATCTGCTTAGGGAACATCAATAGGAAACAAACCATAGAGATAGAACTTGGAACTACTTTATTGTGTCCAGTTTCAAAGAGCTAGCACAAACCGTGTTTGATTTAGAGGTTCAACTATATGTATCCATATAGGAGAAAACAGAGTGAAACCTAAAAATTAAAACTGTTACTGCCAACGAACGGTTTAACCTAGAAGAACGAAATTTGGTGAGCCAAGTGGGACTGGGGTACTGTTCATTACCTGAAAGTGACATCAGGATTGGGTGAAAAAATGTGTGCTGAGATTTCAGGAAACTCGTAGTTGTTTGGAAGGTTGGCAACATCTTTCAATGAAAGTGATTTGCGCCAGTCTGTGGTTAGGGCTACATCAATAGGAAGCAAAGAATAGAGATAGAACTTGGAACTACTTTATTGTGTCAAGTTTCAAAGAGCTACCACTAACCGTGTTTGATTTAGAGTTTCAACTACATGTATCCATATAGGAGAAAACAGAGTGAAACCTAAAAATTAAAACTGTTACTGCCAACGAACGGTTAAACCTAGAAGAACGAAATTTGGTGCGCCAAGTGGGATTGGGGTACTGATCATTACCTGAAAGTGTCATCAAGATTGGGTGAAAAAATGTGTGCTGAGATTTCAGGAAACTCGTAGTTTTTTGGAAGGTTGGCAACCCCTTTCCATGAAAGTGATTTGCGCCGGTCTCTCCTTAGGGCTATAAAATTTGAAACAAACCAGAGAGATTGAACTTGGAACTACTTTATTGTGTCAAGTTTCAAAGAGCTAGCACAAACCGTGTTTGATTTAGAGTTCCAACTACATGTATCCATATTGGAGAAAACAGAGTGAAACCTAAAAATTAAACCGTTACTGCCAACGAACGGTTTAACTTAGAAGAACGAAATTTGGTGAGCCAAGTGGGATTGGGGTACTGATCATTACCTGAAAATGTCAGCATGATTGGGTGAAAAAATGTGTGCTGAGATTTCAGGAAACTCGTAGTTTTTTGGAAGCTTGGCAACCCTTTTCAATGAAAGTGATTTGTGCCAGTCTCTGCTTAGGGCTACATCAATAGGAAACAAACCATAGAGATAGAACTTGGAACTACTTTATTGTGTCAAGTTTCAAAGAGCTAGCACAAACCATGTTTGATTTAGAGTTCCAACTACATGTATCCATATAAAAGAAAACAGATTGAAACCTAAAAATTAAAACTGTTACTGCCAACGAACGGTTTAACCTAGAAGAAGAAATTTGGTGAGCCAAGTGGGATTGGGGTACTGATCATTACCTGAAAGTGTCATCAAGATTGGGTGAAAAAATGTGTGCTGAGATTTCAGGAAAGTCGTAGTTTTTTGGAAGCTTGGCAACCCTTTTCAATGAAAGTGATTTGTGCCAGTCTCTGCTTAGGGCTACATCAATAGGAAACAAACCATAGAGATAGAACTTGGAACTACTTTATTGTGTCAAGTTTCAAAAAGCTGGCACAAACCGTGTTTGATTTACACTTCCAAATACATGTATCCATATAGGAGAAAAGAGAGTGAAACCTAAAAATTTAAACTGTTACTGCCAACGAACGGTTTAAAATATAAGAACGAAATTTGGAGAGCCAAGTGGGATTGGGGTACTGATCATTGCCTGAAAGTTTCATCAAGATTGGGTGAAAAAATGTGTGCTGAGATTTCAGGAAACTCGTAGTTTTTTGGAAGCTTGGCAACCCCTTTCCATGAAAGTGATTTGCGCCCGTCTCTCCCTAGGGCTACATAATTAGGAAACAAACCATAGAGATTGAACTTGGAACTACTTTATTGTGTCAAGTTTCAATGAGCTAGCACAAACCGTGTTTGAGTTAGAGTTTCAACTACATGTATCCATATAGGAGAAAACAGAGTGAAACCGAAAAATTAAAACTGTTACTGCCAACGAACGGTTTAACCTAGAGGAATGAAATTTGTTGAGCCAAGTGGGATTGGGGTACTGATAATTTCCTGAAAGTGTCATCAGGATTGGGTGAAAAAATGTGTGCTGAGATTTCAGGAAACTCGTAGTTTTTTGGAAGCTTGGCAACCCATTTTCATGAAAGTGATTTGCGCCGGTCTCAGCTTAGGGCTACATCAATAGGAAACAAACCATAGAGATAGAACTTGGAACTACTTTATTGTATCAAGTTTCAATGAGCTAGCACAAACCGTGTTTGATTTAGAGTTCCAACTACATGTATCCATACAGGAGAAAACAGAGTGAAACCTAAAAATTAAAAGTGTTACTGCCAACGAACGGTTTTACCTAGAAGAATGAAATTTGGTGAGCCAAGTGGGATTGGGGTACTGATCATTACCTGAAAATGTCATCAAGATTGGGTGAAAAAAAATGTGCTGAGATTTCAGGAAACTCGTAGTTTTTTGGAATCTTGGGCACCCTTTTCAATGAAAGTGATTTGCGCCAGTCTCTGCTTAGGGATACATCAATAGGAACCAAACCATAGACATAGAACTTGGAACTATTTTATTGTGTCAAGTTTCAAAGAGCTGGCACAAACCGTGTTTGATTTACACTTCCAAATACATGTATCCATATAGGAGAAAACAGAGTGAAACCTAAAAATTAAAACTGTTACTGCCAAGGAACGGTTTAACCTAGAAGAACGAAATTTGGTGAGCCAAGTGGGATTGGGGTACTGATCATTACCTGAAAGTGTCATCAAGATTGGGTGAAAAAATGTGTGCTGAGCTGTCAGGAAACTCGTAGTTTTTTGGAAGCTTGGCAACCCCTTTCCATGAAAGTGATTTGCGCCGGTCTCTGCTTAGGCCTACATCAATAGGAAACAAACCGTAGAGATAGAACTTGGAACTACTTTATTGTGAAGTTTCAAAGAGGTAGCACAAACCGTGTGTGATTTAGAGGTTCAACTACATGTATCCATATAGGAGAAAACAGAGTGAAACCTAAAAATTAAAACTGTTAGTGCCAACGAACGGTTTAAACTAGAAGAACGAAATTTTGGGAGCCAAGTGGTATTCGGGTACTGATCATTACCTGAAAGTGTCATCAAGATTGGGTGAAAAAATGTGTGCTGAGATTTCAGGAAACTCGTAGTTTTTGGAAGCTTGGCAACCCCTTTCCATGAAAGTGATTTGTGCTGGTCTCTGCTTAGGGCTACATCAATAGGAATCAAACCATAGAAATAGAACTTGGAACTACTTTATTGTGTCAAGTTTCAATGAGCTAGCACAAACCGTGTTTGATTTACACTTCCAAATACATGTATCCATATAGGAGAAAACAGAGTGAAACCTAAAAATTAAAACTGTTACTGCCAACGAACGGTTTAACCTAGAAGAATGAAATTTGGTGAGCCAAGGTGGATTGGGGTACTGATCATTACCTGTAAATGTCATCAAGATTGGGTGAAAAAATGTGTGCTGAGATTTCAGGAAACTCTTAGTTTTTTGGATGCTTGGCAACCCTTTTCAATGCAAGTGATTTGTGCCAGTCTCTGCTTAGGGATACATCAATAGGAACCAAACCATAGAGATAGAACTTGGAACTACTTTATTGTGTCAAGTTTCAAAATGCTGGCACAAACCGTGTTTGATTTACACTTCCAAATACATGTATCCATATAGGAGAAAACAGAGTGAAACCTAAAAATTTAAACTGTTGCTGCCAAGGAACGGTTTAACCTAGAAGAACGAAATTTGGTGAGCCAAGTGGGATTGGGGTACTGATCATTACCTGAAAGTGTCATCAAGATTGGGTGAAAAAATGTGTGCTGAGCTGTCAGGAAACTCGTAGTTTTTTGGAAGCTTGGCAACCCCTTCCATGAAAGTGATTTGCGCCAATCTCTGCTTAGGGCTACACCAATAGGAAACAAACCGTAGAGATAGAACTTGGAACTACTTTATTGTGTCAAGTTTCAAAGAGCTAGCACAAACCGTGTGTGATTTAGAGTTTCAACTACATGTATCCATATAGGAGAAAACAGAGTGAAACCTAAAAATTTAAACTGTTACTGCCAACGAACGGTTTAACCTACATGAACGAAATTTGGTGAGCCAAGTGGGATTGGCGTACTGATCATTACCTGAAAGTGTCATCAAGATTGTGTGAAAAAATGTGTGCTGAGATTTCAGGAAACTCGTAGTTTTTTTGAAGCTTGGACACCCTTTTCAATGAAAGTGATTTGCGCCAGTCTCTGCTTAGGGATACATCAATAGGAACCAAACCATAGACATAGAATTTGGAACTATTTTATTGTGTCAAGTTTCAAAGAGCTGGCACAAACTGTGTTTGATTTACATTTCCAAATACATGTATCCATATAGGAGAAAACAGAGTGAAACCTAAAAATTAAAACTGTTACTGCCAACGAACGATTTAACCTAGAAGAACGAAATTTGGTGAGCCAAGTGGGATTGGGGTACTGATCATTACCTGAAAGTGTCATCAAGATTGGGTGAAAAAATGTGTGCCGAGATTTCAGGAAACTCGTAGTTTTTTGGAAGCTTGGGAACTCCTTTCCATGAAAGTGTTTTGCGCCAGTTTCTGCTTAGGGCTACATCAATAGGAAACAAACCACAGAGATAGAACTTGGAACTACTTTATTGTGTCAAGTTTCAAAGAGCTAGCACAAACCGTGTGTGATTTAGAGTTTCAACTACATGTATCCATATAGGAGAAAACAGAGTGAAAGCTAAAAATTAAACTGTTACTGCCAATGAACGGTTTAACCTAGATGAACGAAATTTGGTGAGCCAAGTGGGATTGGCGTACTGATCATTACCTGAAAGTGTCATCAAGATTGTGTGAAAAAATGTGTGCTGAGATTTCAGGAAACTCGTAGTTTTTTGGAAGCTTAGCAACCCATTTCCATGAAAGTGATTTTCGCCGGTCTCTGCTTTTGGCTACATCAATAGGAAACAAACCATAGAGATAGAACTTGGAACTACTTTATTGTGTCAAGTTTCAAATAGCTAGCACAAACCGTGTTAGATTTAGAGTTCCAACTAAATGTATACATATAGGAGTAAACTGAGTGAAACCTAAAAATTAAAACTGTTACTGCCAACGAACGGTTTAACCAAGAACGAAATTTGGTGAGCCAAGTGGGATTGGGGTACTGATCATTACCTGAAAGTGTCATCAAGATTGGGTGAAAAAATGTGTGCCGAGATTTCAGCTCGTAGTTTTTTGGAAGCTTGGGAACTCCTTTCCATGAAAGTGATTTGCGCCGGTCTCTGCTTAGGGCTACATCAATAGGAAACAATCCACAGAGATAGAACTTGGAACTACTTTATTGTGTCAAGTTTCAATGAGATAGCACAAACCGTGTGTGACTTAGAGTTTCAACTACATGTATCCATATAGGAGAAAACAGAGTGAAACCTAAAAATTTAAACTGTTACTGCCAACGAACGGTTTAACCTAGAAGAACGAAATTTGGTGAGCCAAGTTGGATTAAGGTACTGATCATTACCTGAATGTGTCATCCAGATTGGGTGAAAAAATGTGTGCTGAGATTTCAGGATACTCGTAGTTTTTTGGAAGCTTGGCAACCCCTTTCCATGAAAGTGATTTGTGCCGGTCTCTGCTTAGGGCTACATCAATAGGAAACAAACCGTAGAGATAGAACTTGGAACTACTTTATTGTGTCAAGTTTCAAAGAGCTAGCACAAACCGTGTGTGATTTAGAGTTTCAACTACATGTATCCATATAGGAGAAAACAGAGTGAAACCTAAAAATTTAAACTGTTACTGCCAACGAACGGTTTAACCTAGAAGAACGAAATTTGGTGAGCCAAGTGGGATTGGGGTACTGATCATTACCTGAATGTGTCATCCAGATTGGGTGAAAAAATGTGTGCTGAGATTTCAGGAAACTCGTCGTTTTTTGGAAGCTTGGCAACCCCTTTCCATGAAAGTGATTTGCGCCGGTCTCTGCTTAGGGCTACATCAATAGTAAACAATCCACAGAGATAGAACTTGGAACTACTTTATTGTGTCAAGTTTCAATGAGATAGCACAAACCGTGTTTGATTTAGAGTTCCAACTACATGTATCCATAGAGGAGAAAACAGAGTAAAACCTAAAAATTAAAACTGTTACTGCCAACGAACGGTTTAACCTAGAAGAACAAAATTTGGTGAGCCAAGTGGGATTGGTGTACTGATCATTACCTGAAAATGTTATCAAGATTGGGTGAAAAAATGTGTGCTGAGATTTCAGGAAACTTGTAGTTTTTTGGAAGCTTGGCAACCCCTTTCCATGAAAGTGATTTGCGCTGGTCTCTGCTTAGGGCTACATCAATAGGAAACAAACCGTAGAGATAGAACTTGGAACTACTTTATTGTGTCATGTTTCAAAGAGCTAGCACAAACCGTGTGTGATTTAGAGTTTCAACTACATGTATCCATATAGGAGAAAACAGAGTGAAACCTAAAAATTTAAACTGTTACTGCCAACGAACGGTTTAACCTAGAAGAACAAAATTTTGGGAGCCAAGTGGTATTCGGGTACTGATCATTACCTGAAAGTGTCATCAAGATTGGGTGAAAAAATGTGTGCTGAGATTTCAGGAAACTCGTAGTTTTTCTAAGCTTGGCAACCCCTTTCCATGAAAGTGATTTGTGCTGGTCTCTGCTTAGGGCTACATCAATAGGAAACAAACCATAGAGATAGAACTTGGAACTATTTATTGTGTCAAGTTTCAATGAGCTAGCAAAAACCGTGTTTGATTTACACTTCCAAATACATGTATCCATATAGGAGAAAACAGAGTGAAACCTAAAAATTAAAACTGTTACTGCCAACGAACGGTTTAACCTAGAAGAACGAAATTTGGTGAGCCAAGTGGGATTGGGGTACTGATCATTACCTGTAAATGTCATCAAGATTGGGTGAAAAAATGTGTGCTGAGATTTCAGGAAACTCTTAGTTTTTTGGATGCTTGGCAACCCTTTTCAATGTAAGTGATTTGTGCCAGTCTCTGCTTAGGGATACATCAATAGGAACCAAACTACAGAGATAGAACTTGGAACTACTTTATTGTGTCAAGTTTCAAAAAGCTGGCACAAACCGTGTTTGATTTTCACGTCCAAATACATGTATCCATATAGGAGAAAACAGAGTGAAACCTAAAAATTTAAACTGTTACTGCCAACAAACGGTTTAACATAGAAGAACGAAATTTGGAGAGCCAAGTGGAATTGGGGTACTGATCATTGCCTGAAAGTTTCATCAAGATTGGCTGAAAAAATGTGTGCTGAGATTTCAGGAAACTTGTAGTTTTTTGGAAGCTTGGGAACCCCTTTCCATGAAAGTGATTTGCGCCGGTCTCTGCTTTGGGCTACATCAATAGGAAACAAACCACAGAGATAGAACTTGGAACTACTTTATTGTGTCAAGTTTCAAAGAGCTAGCCCAAACCGTGTTAGATTTAGAGTTCCAACTAAATGTATCCATATAGGAGAAAACTGAGTGAAACCTAAAAATTAAAACTGTTACTGCCAACGAACGGTTTAACCAAGAAGAACGAAATTTGGTGAGCCAAGTGGTATTGGGGTAGTGATCATTACCTGAAAGTGTCATCAAGATTGGGTGAAAAAATGTGTGCTGAGATTTCAGGAAACTCGTAGTTTTTTGGAAGCTTGGCAACCCCTTTCCATGAAAATGATTTGCGCTGGTCTCTGCTTAGGGCTACATCCACAGGAAACAAACCATATAGATAGAACTTGGAACTACTTTATTGTGTCAAGTATCAAAGAGCTAGCACAAACCGTCTTTGATTTAGAGTTCCAACTACATATATCCATATAGGAGAAAACAGAGTGAAACCTAAAAATTAAAACTGTTACTGCCAACGAACGGTTTAACCTAGAGCAACGAAATTTGGTGAGCTAAGTGGGATTGGGGTACTGATCATTACCTGAAAGTGTCATCAGGTTTGGGTGAAAAAATGTGTGCTGAGATTTCAGGAAACTCGTAGTTATTTGGAAGCTTGGCAACCCATTTCCATGAAAGTGATTTGCGCCCGTCTCTGCTTAGGTCTACATCAATAGGAAACAAACCATAGAGAAAGAACTTGGAACTACTTTATTGGGTCAAGTTTCAAAGAGCTAGCACAAACCGTGTTTGATTTAGAGTTCCAACTACATGTATCCCTATAGGAGAAAACAGAGTGAAACCTAAAAATTAAAACTGTTACTGCCAATGCACGCTTTAACCTAGAAGAACAAAATTTGGTGAGCCAAGTGGGATTGGGGTACTGATCATTACCTGAAAATGTCATCAAGATTGGGTGAAAAATTGTGTGCTGAGATTTCAAGAAACTCGTAGTTTTTTGGAAGCTTGGCAACCCTTTTCAATGAAAGTGATTTGCGCCAGTCTCTGCTTAGGGATACATCAATAGGAACCAAACCATAGACATATAACTTGGAAATACTTTATTGTGTCAAGTTTCAAAGAGCTGGCACAAACCGTGTTTGATTTACACTTCCAAATACATATATCCATATAGGAGAAAACAGAGTGAAACCTAAAAAATTAAAACTGTTACTGCCAACGAACGGTTTACCTAGAAGAACGAAATTTTGGGAGCCAAGTGGGATTGGGGTACTGATCATTACCTGAAAGTGTCATCAAGATTGGGTGAAAAAATGTGTGCTGAGTTTTCAGGAAACTCGTAGTTTTTGGAAGCTTGGCAACCCCTTTCCATGAAATTGATTTTCGCCGGTCTCTCCCTAGGGCTACATCATTAGGAAACAAACCATAGAGATTGAACTTGGAACTACTTTATTGTGTCATGTTTCAAAGAGCTAACACAAACCGTCTTTGATTTAGTGTTCCAACTACATGTATCCATACAGGAGAAAACAGAGTGAAACCTAAAATTTAAAACTGTTACTGCCAACGAACGGTTTAACCTAGAATGACGAAATTTGGTGAGCCAAGTGGGATTGGGGTACTGATCATTACCTGAAAGTGTCATCAAGATTGGGTGAAAAAATGTGTGCTGAGATTTCTGGAAACTCGTAGTTTTTTGGAAGCTTGGCAATCCCTTTCCATGAAAGTGATTTGCGCCAGTCTCTGCTTAGGGCTACATCAATAGGAAACAAACCATAGAGATAGAACTTGGAACTACTTTATTGTGTCAAGTTTCAAAAAGCTAGCAGAAACCGTGTTTGATTTAGAGTTCCAACTACATGTATCCATATAGGAGAAAACAGAGTGAAACCTAAAAATTAAAACTGGTACTGCCAACGAACAGTTTAACCTAGAATTACGAAATTTGGTGAGCCAAGTGGTATTGGGGTACTGATCATTACCTGAAAGTGTCATCAAGATTGGGTGAAAAAATGTGTGCTGAGATTTCAGGAAACTCGTAGTTTTTTGGAAGCTTGGCAAATCCTTTCCATGAAAGTGATTTGCGCCGGTCTCTGCTTAGGGCTACATCAATAGGAAACAAAACCGTAGAGATAGAACTTGGAACTACTTTATTGTGTCAAGTTTCAAAGAGCTAGCACAAACCGTGTGTGATTTAGAGTTTCAACTACATGTATCCATATAGGAGAAAACAGAGTGAAACCTAAAAATTAAAACTGTTACTACCAACGAACGGTTAAACCTAGATGAACGAAATTTGGTGAGCCAAGTGGGATTGGCGTACTGAGCATTACCTGAAAGTGTCATCAAGATTGGGTGAAAAAATGTGTGCTGAGATTTCAGGAAACTCGTAGTTTTTTGGAAGCTTGGCAACCCATTTGCATGAAAGTGATTTGCGCCCGTCTCTGCTAAGGTCTACATCAATAGGAAACAAACCATAGAGATAGAACTTGGAACTACTTTATTGTGTCAAGTTTCAAAGAGCTAGCACAAACCGTCTTTGATTTAGAGTTCCAACTACATGTATCCATACAGGAGAAAACAGAGTGAAACCTAAAAATTAAAACTGTTACTGCCAATGAACTGTTTAACCTAGAGGAACAAAATTTGGTGAGCCAAGTGGGATTGGGGTACTGATCATTACCTGAAAATGTTATCAAAATTGGGTGAAAAAATGTGTGCTGAGCTTTCAGGAAACTCGTAGTTTTTTGGAAGCTTGGCAACCCCTTTCCATGAAAGTGATTTGCGCCGGTCTCTGCTCAGGGCTACATCAATAGGAAACAAAACCGTAGAGATAGAACTTGGAACTACTTTATTGTGTCAAGTTTCAAAGAGCTAGCACAAACCGTGTGTGATTTAGAGTTTCAACTACATGTATCCATACAGGAGAAAACAGAGTGAAACCTAAAAATTAAAACTGTTACTGCCAATGAATGGTTTAACCTAGAAGAACAAAATTTGGTGAGCCAAGTGGGATTGGGGTACTGATCATTACCTGAAAATGTCATCAAGATTGGGTGAAAAATTTTGTGCTGAGATTTCAAGAAACTCGTAGTTTTTTGGAAGCTTGGCAACCCCTTTCACTGAAAGTGATTTGCGCCAGTCTCTGCTTAGGGCTACATCAATAGGAAACAAAAGCATAGAGAGAGAACTTGGAACTACTTTATTGTGTCAAGTTTCAAAGATCTAGCACAAACCGTGTGTGATTTAGAGTTTCAACTACATGTATCCATATAGGAGAAAACAGAGTGAAACCTAAAAATTTAACGTGTTACTGCCAACGAAAGGTTTAACCTACATGACGAAATTTGGTGAGCCAAGTTGGATTGGCGTACTGATCATTATTGAAAGTGTCACCAAGTTTGGGTGAAAAAATGTGTGCTGAGATTTCAGGAAACTTGTAGTTTTTTGGAAGCTTGGCAACCCCATTCCATGAAAGTGATTTGTGCCAGTCTCTGCTTAGGGCTACATCAATAGGAAACAAACCATAGAGATAGAACATGGAACTACTTTATTGTGTCAAGTTTCAAAGAGCTAGCACAAACCGTGTTTGATTTAGAGTTCCAACTACATGTATCCATATAGGAGAAAACAGAGTGAAACCAAAAATTTAAAACTGTTACTGCCAACGAACGGTTTAACCTAGAGGAACGAAATTTGGTGAGCCAAGTGGGATTGGGGAACTGATCATTACCTGAAAGTGTCATCAGAATTGGGTGAAAAAATGTGTGGTGAGATTTCAGGAAACTCGTAGTTTTTTGGAAGCTTGGCAACCCCTTTCCATGAAAGTGATTTGCGCCAGTCTCTGCTTAGGGCTACATCAATAGGAAACAAACCATAGAGATAGAACTTGGAACTACTTTATTGTGTCAAGTTTCAAAGAGTTAGCACAAACCGTCTTTGATTTAGAGTTCCAACTACATGTATCCACATAGGAGAAAACAGAGTGAAACCTAAAAATTAAAACTCTTACTGCCAACGAACGGTTTAACCTAGAGGAACGAAATTTGGTGAGCCAAGTGGGATTTGTGTACTGATCATTACCTGAAAGTGTCATCAGAATTGGGTGAAAAAATGTGTGGTGAGATTTCAGGAAACTCATAGTTTTTTGAAAGCTTGGCAACCCCTTTCCATGAAAGTGATTTGCGCCAGTCTCTGCTTAGGGCTACATCAATAGGAAACAAACCATAGAGATAGAACTTGGAACTACTTTATTGTGTCAAGTTTCAAAGAGCTAGCACAAACCGTGTTTGATTTAGAGTTCCAACTACATGTATCCATATAGGAGAAAACAGAGTGAAACCTAAAAATTAAAACTCTTACTGCCAACGAACGGTTTAACCTAGAGTAACGAAATTTGGTGAGCCAAGTGGGATTGGGGTACTGATCATTACCTGAAAGTGTCATCAAGATTGGGTGAAAAAATGTGTGCTGATATTTCAGGAAACTCGTAGTTTTTTGGAAGCTTGTCAAACCCTTTCCATGAAAGTGATTTTCGCCGGTCTCTGCTTAGGGCTACATCAATAGGAAACAAACCACAGAGATAGAACTTGGACCTACTTTATTGTGTCAAGTTTCAAAGAGCTATCACAAACCGTGTTTGATTTAGAGTTCCAACTACATGTATCCATATAGGAGAAAACAGAGTTAAACCTAAAAATTAAAACTGTTACTGCCAACGAACGGTTTAACCTAGAAGAACGAAATTTGTTGAGCCAAGTGGGATTGGGGTACTGATCATTACCTGAAAGTGTCATCAAGATTGGGTGAAAAAATGTGTGCTGAGATTTCAGGAAACTCGTAGTTTTTTGGAAGTTTGGCTATCCATTTCCATGAAAGTGATTTGCGCCAGTCTTTGCTTAGGGCTACATCAATAGGAATCAAACCATAGAGATAGAACTTGGAACTACTTTATTGTGTCAAGTTTACAACAGCTAGCACAAACCGAGTTTGATTTAGAGTTCCAACTACATGTATCCATATAGGAGAAAACAGAGTGAAACCTAAAAATTAAAACTGTTACTGCCAACGAACAGTTTATCCTAGAGTAACGAAATTTGGTGAACCAAGTGGGATTGGGGTACTGATCATTACCTGAAAGTGTCATAAAGATTGGGTGAAACAATGTGTGCTGAGATTTCAGGAAACTCGTAGTTTTTTGGAAGCTTGGCAACCCCATTCCATGAAAGTGATTTGCGCCGGTCTCTGCTTAGGGCTACATCAATAGGAAACAAACCATAGAGATAGAACTTGGAACTACTTTATTGTTTCAAGTTTCAATGAGCTAGCAAAAACCGTGTTTGATTTAGAGTTCCAACTACATGTATCCATATAGGAGAAAACAGAGTGAAACCTAAAAATTAAAACTGTTACTGCCAACGAACGGTTTAGCCTAGAAGAACGAAATTAGGTGAGCCAAGTGGGATTGGGGTACTGATCATTACCTGAAAGTGTCATAAAGATTGGGTGAAACAATGTGTGCTGAGATTTCAGGAAACTCGTAGTTTTTTGGAAGCTTGGCAACCCCTTTCCATGAAAGTGATTTGCGCCGGTCTCTGCTTAGGGCTACATCAATAGGAAACAAACCATAGAGATAGAACTTGGAACTTCTTTAATGTGTCAAGTTTCAAACAGATAGCACAAACCATGTTTGATTTAGAGTTCCAACTACATGTATCAATATAGGAGAAGACAGAGTGAAACCTAAAAATTTAAACTGTTACTGCCAAAGAACGGTTTAATCTAGAAGAGCGAAATTTGGTGAGCCAAGTGGTTTTTGGGTTCTGATCATTACCTGAATGTGTCATCAAGATTGGGTGAAAAAATGTGTGCTGAAATTTCAGGAAACTCGCAGTTTTTTGGAAGCTTGGCAAACCCTTTCCATGAAAGTGATTTGCGCCGGTCTCTGCTTAGGGCTGCATCAATAGGAAACAAACCACAGAGATAGAACTTGGAACTACTTTATTGTGTCAAGTTTCAAATAGCTAGCACAAACCGTGTTTGATTTAGAGTTCCAACTACATGAATCCATATAGGAGAAGACAGAGTGAAACCTAAAAATTAAAACTGTAACTGCCAACAAACGGTTTAACTTAGAAGAACGAAATTTGGTGAGCCAAGTGGTTTTGGCTTACTGATCATTACCTGAAAGTGTCCTCAAGATTGGGTGAAAAAATGTGTGCTGAAATTTCATTAAACTCGCAGTTTTTGGAAGCTTGGCAAATCCTTTCCATGAAAGTGATTTGCGCCGGTCTCTGCTTAGGGCTGCATCAATAGGAAACAAACCATAGAGATAGAATTTGGAACTACTTTATTGTATGAACTTTCAATGAGCTAGCACAAACCGTGTTTGATTTAGAGTTCCAACTACATGTATCCCTATAGGAGAAAACAGAGTGAAACCTAAAAATTAAAACTGTTACTGCCAACGAACGGTTTAACCTAGAAGAACGAAATTTGGTGAGCCAAGTGGGATTGGGGTACTGATCATTACCTGAAAATGTTATCAAAATTGGGTGAAAAAATGTGTGCTGAGCTTTCAGGAAACTCGTAGTTTTTTGGAAGCTTGGCAACCCCTTTCCATGAAAGTGATTTGCGCCGGTCTCTGCTTCTGGCTACATCAATAGGAAACAAACCATAGAGATAGAACTTGGAACTTCTTTATTGTGTCAAGTTTCAAATAGCTAGCACAAACCGTGTTAAGTTTAGAGTTCCAACTAAATGTATCCATATAGGAGAAAACTGAGTGAAACCTAAAAATTTAAACTGTTACTCCCAACGAATGGTTTAACGTACAGGAACGAAATTTGGTGGGCCAAGTGGGATTGGGGTACTGATCATTACCTGAAAATGTCATCAAGATTGGGTGAAAAAATATGTGCTGAGATTTCAGGAAACTCGTAGTTTTTTGGAAGCTTGGCAACCCCTTTCCATGAAAGTGATTTGAGCCGGTCTCTGCTTAGGGCTACATCAACAGGAAACAAACCATAGAGATAGAAACTTGGAACTACTTTATTGTGTCAAGTTTCAAAGAGCTAGCACAAACCGTGTTTGATTTAGAGTTCCAACTACATGAATCCATATAGGAGAAGACAGAGTGAAACCTAAAAATTAAAACTGTAACTGCCAACAAACGGTTTAACTTAGAAGAACGAAATTTGGTGAGCCAAGTGGTTTTGGGGTACTGATCATTACCTGAAAGTGTCATCGAGATTGGGTGAAAAAATGTGTGCTGAAATTTCAGGAAACTCGCAGTTTTTTGGAAGCTTGGCAAACCCTTTCCATGAAAGTGATTTGCGCCAGTCTCTGCTTCGGGCTACATCAATAGGAAACAAACCACAGAGATAGAATTTGGAACTACTTTATTGTATCAAGTTTCAATGAGCTAGCACAAACCGTGTTTGATTTAGAGTTCCAACTACGTGTAGCCGTATAGTAGAATAGAGAGTGAAACCTAAAAATTAAAACTGTTACTGCCAACGAACGGTTTAACCTAGATGAACAAAATTTGGTGAGCCAAGTGGGATTGGGGTAGTGATCATTACCTGAAAGTGTCATCAAGATTGGCTGAAAAAATGTGTGCTGAGATATCAGAAATCTCGTAGTTTTTGGAAGCTTGGCAACCCCTTTCCATGAAAGTGATCTGCGCCAGTCTCTGCTTAGAGCTACAACAACACGAAACAAACCATAGAGATAGAACTTGGAACTACTTTATTATGTCAAGTTTCAAAGAGCTACCACAAACCGTGTTTGATTTAGAGTTCCAACTACATGTATCCATATAGGAGAAAACAGAGTGAAACCTAAAAATTGAAACAGTTACTACCAACGAACGGTTTAAACTAGAAGAACGAAATTTGGTGAGCCAAGTGGGATTGGGGTACTGATCATTACCTGAGATTGTCATCAAGATTGGGTGAAGAAATATGTGCTGAGATTTCAGAAAACTAGTAGTTTTTTGGAAGCATGGCAACCCCTTTCCATGAAAGTGATTTGCGCCGGTCTCTGCTTAGGGCTACATCAATAGGAAACAAACCATAGAGATGGAACTTGGAACTACTTTATTGTGTCAAGTTTCAAAGAGCTAGCACAAACCATGTTTGATTTAGAGTTCCAACTACATGTATCCATATTGGAGAAAACAGAGTGAAACCTAAAAATTAAAACTGTTACTGACAACAAACGGTTTAACCTAGAGGAACGAAATTTGGTGAGCCAAGTGGTTTTGGGGTACTGATCATTACCTGAAAGTGTCATCAAGATTGGGTGAAAAAATGAGTGCTGAGATTTCAGGAAACTCGTAGTTTTTTGGAAGCTTGGCAACCCCTTTCCATGAAAGTGATTTGCGCCAGTCTCTGCTTAGGGCTACATCAATAGGAAACAAACCACAGAGATAGAATTTGGAACTACTTTATTGTATCAAGTTTCAATGAGCTAGCACAAACCGTGTTTGATTTAGAGTTCCAACTGCATGTATCCATATAGGTGAAAACAGAGTGAAACCTAAAAATTAAAACTGTTACTGCCAACGAATGGTTTAACCTAGAAGAACGAAATTTGGTGAGCCAAGTGGGATTGGGGTACTGATCATTACCTGAAAGTGTCATCAAGATTGGGTGAAAAAATGTGTGCTGAGATTTCAGGAAACTCGTAGTTTTTTGGAAGCTTGGCAACCCCTTTCCATGAAAGTGATTTGAGCCGGTCTCTGCTTAGGGCTACATCAATAGGAAACAAACCATAGAGATAGAACTTGGAACTACTTTATTGTGTCAAGTATCAAAGAGCTAGCACAAACCGTGTTTGATTTAGAGTTCCAACTACATGTATCCATATAGGAGAAAACAGAGTGAAACCTAAAAATTAAAACTGTTACTGCCAACGAACGGTTAAACCTAGAAGAACGAAATTTGGTGAGCCAAGTGGCATTGGGGTACTGATCATTACCTGAAAGTGTCATCAAGATTGGGTGAAAAAATGTGTGCTGAGATTTCTGGAAACTCGTAGTTTTTTGGAAGCTTGGCAAACCCTTTCCATGAAAGTGATTTGCGCCAGTCTCTGCTTAGGGCTACATCAATAGGAAACAAACCACAGAGATAGAACTTGGAACTACTTTATTGTGTCAAGTTTCTAAAAGCTAGCACAAACCGTGTTTGATTTAGAGTTCCAACTACATGTATCCATATAGGAGAAAACAGAGTGAAACCTAAAAATTAAAACTGTTACTGACAACAAACGGTTTAACCTAGAGGAACGAAATTTGGTGAGCCAAGTGGTTTTGGGGTACTGATCATTACCTGAAAGTGTCATCAAGATTGGGTGAAAAAATGTGTGCTGAGATTTCAGGAAACTCGTAGTTTTTTGGAAGCTTGGCAAATCCTTTCCATGAAAGTGATTTGCGCCGGTCTCTGCTTAGGGCTACATCAATAGGAAACAAAACCGTAGAGATAGAACTTGGAACTACTTTATTGTGTCAAGTTTCAAAGAGCTAGCACAAACCGTGTGTGATTTAGAGTTTCAACTACATGTATCCATATAGGAGAAAACAGAGTGAAACCTAAAAATTAAAACTGTTACTACCAACGAACGGTTAAACCTAGATGAACGAAATTTGGTGAGCCAAGTGGGATTGGCGTACTGAGCATTACCTGAAAGTGTCATCAAGATTGGGTGAAAAAATGTGTGCTGAGATTTCAGGAAACTCGTAGTTTTTTGGAAGCTTGGCAACCCATTTCCATGAAAGTGATTTGCGCCCGTCTCTGCTAAGGTCTACATCAATAGGAAACAAACCATAGAGATAGAACTTGGAACTACTTTATTGTGTCAAGTTTCAAAGAGCTAGCACAAACCGTCTTTGATTTAGAGTTCCAACTACATGTATCCATACAGGAGAAAACAGAGTGAAACCTAAAAATTAAAACTGTTACTGCCAATGAACTGTTTAACCTAGAGGAACAAAATTTGGTGAGCCAAGTGGGATTGGGGTACTGATCATTACCTGAAAATGTTATCAAAATTGGGTGAAAAAGTGTGTGCTGAGCTTTCAGGAAACTCGTAGTTTTTTGGAAGCTTGGCAACCCCTTTCCATGAAAGTGATTTGCGCCGGTCTCTGCTCAGGGCTACATCAATAGGAAACAAAACCGTAGAGATAGAACTTGGAACTACTTTATTGTGTCAAGTTTCAAAGAGCTAGCACAAACCGTGTGTGATTTAGAGTTTCAACTACATGTATCCATACAGGAGAAAACAGAGTGAAACCTAAAAATTAAAACTGTTACTGCCAATGAATGGTTTAACCTAGAAGAACAAAATTTGGTGAGCCAAGTGGGATTGGGGTACTGATCATTACCTGAAAATGTCATCAAGATTGGGTGAAAAATTTTGTGCTGAGATTTCAAGAAACTCGTAGTTTTTTGGAAGCTTGGCAACCCCTTTCACTGAAAGTGATTTGCGCCAGTCTCTGCTTAGGGCTACATCAATAGGAAACAAAAGCATAGAGAGAGAACTTGGAACTACTTTATTGTGTCAAGTTTCAAAGATCTAGCACAAACCGTGTGTGATTTAGAGTTTCAACTACATGTATCCATATAGGAGAAAACAGAGTGAAACCTAAAAATTTAACGTGTTACTGCCAACGAAAGGTTTAACCTACATGACGAAATTTGGTGAGCCAAGTTGGATTGGCGTACTGATCATTATTGAAAGTGTCACCAAGTTTGGGTGAAAAAATGTGTGCTGAGATTTCAGGAAACTTGTAGTTTTTTGGAAGCTTGGCAACCCCATTCCATGAAAGTGATTTGTGCCAGTCTCTGCTTAGGGCTACATCAATAGGAAACAAACCATAGAGATAGAACATGGAACTACTTTATTGTGTCAAGTTTCAAAGAGCTAGCACAAACCGTGTTTGATTTAGAGTTCCAACTACATGTATCCATATAGGAGAAAACAGAGTGAAACCAAAAATTTAAAACTGTTACTGCCAACGAACGGTTTAACCTAGAGGAACGAAATTTGGTGAGCCAAGTGGGATTGGGGAACTGATCATTACCTGAAAGTGTCATCAGAATTGGGTGAAAAAATGTGTGGTGAGATTTCAGGAAACTCGTAGTTTTTTGGAAGCTTGGCAACCCCTTTCCATGAAAGTGATTTGCGCCAGTCTCTGCTTAGGGCTACATCAATAGGAAACAAACCATAGAGATAGAACTTGGAACTACTTTATTGTGTCAAGTTTCAAAGAGTTAGCACAAACCGTCTTTGATTTAGAGTTCCAACTACATGTATCCACATAGGAGAAAACAGAGTGAAACCTAAAAATTAAAACTCTTACTGCCAACGAACGGTTTAACCTAGAGGAACGAAATTTGGTGAGCCAAGTGGGATTTGTGTACTGATCATTACCTGAAAGTGTCATCAGAATTGGGTGAAAAAATGTGTGGTGAGATTTCAGGAAACTCATAGTTTTTTGAAAGCTTGGCAACCCCTTTCCATGAAAGTGATTTGCGCCAGTCTCTGCTTAGGGCTACATCAATAGGAAACAAACCATAGAGATAGAACTTGGAACTACTTTATTGTGTCAAGTTTCAAAGAGCTAGCACAAACCGTGTTTGATTTAGAGTTCCAACTACATGTATCCATATAGGAGAAAACAGAGTGAAACCTAAAAATTAAAACTCTTACTGCCAACGAACGGTTTAACCTAGAGTAACGAAATTTGGTGAGCCAAGTGGGATTGGGGTACTGATCATTACCTGAAAGTGTCATCAAGATTGGGTGAAAAAATGTGTGCTGATATTTCAGGAAACTCGTAGTTTTTTGGAAGCTTGTCAAACCCTTTCCATGAAAGTGATTTTCGCCGGTCTCTGCTTAGGGCTACATCAATAGGAAACAAACCACAGAGATAGAACTTGGACCTACTTTATTGTGTCAAGTTTCAAAGAGCTATCACAAACCGTGTTTGATTTAGAGTTCCAACTACATGTATCCATATAGGAGAAAACAGAGTTAAACCTAAAAATTAAAACTGTTACTGCCAACGAACGGTTTAACCTAGAAGAACGAAATTTGTTGAGCCAAGTGGGATTGGGGTACTGATCATTACCTGAAAGTGTCATCAAGATTGGGTGAAAAAATGTGTGCTGAGATTTCAGGAAACTCGTAGTTTTTTGGAAGTTTGGCTATCCATTTCCATGAAAGTGATTTGCGCCAGTCTTTGCTTAGGGCTACATCAATAGGAATCAAACCATAGAGATAGAACTTGGAACTACTTTATTGTGTCAAGTTTACAACAGCTAGCACAAACCGAGTTTGATTTAGAGTTCCAACTACATGTATCCATATAGGAGAAAACAGAGTGAAACCTAAAAATTAAAACTGTTACTGCCAACGAACAGTTTAACCTAGAGTAACGAAATTTGGTGAACCAAGTGGGATTGGGGTACTGATCATTACCTGAAAGTGTCATAAAGATTGGGTGAAACAATGTGTGCTGAGATTTCAGGAAACTCGTAGTTTTTTGGAAGCTTGGCAACCCCATTCCATGAAAGTGATTTGCGCCGGTCTCTGCTTAGGGCTACATCAATAGGAAACAAACCATAGAGATAGAACTTGGAACTACTTTATTGTTTCAAGTTTCAATGAGCTAGCAAAAACCGTGTTTGATTTAGAGTTCCAACTACATGTATCCATATAGGAGAAAACAGAGTGAAACCTAAAAATTAAAACTGTTACTGCCAACGAACGGTTTAGCCTAGAAGAACGAAATTAGGTGAGCCAAGTGGGATTGGGGTACTGATCATTACCTGAAAGTGTCATAAAGATTGGGTGAAACAATGTGTGCTGAGATTTCAGGAAACTCGTAGTTTTTTGGAAGCTTGGCAACCCCTTTCCATGAAAGTGATTTGCGCCGGTCTCTGCTTAGGGCTACATCAATAGGAAACAAACCATAGAGATAGAACTTGGAACTTCTTTAATGTGTCAAGTTTCAAACAGATAGCACAAACCATGTTTGATTTAGAGTTCCAACTACATGTATCAATATAGGAGAAGACAGAGTGAAACCTAAAAATTTAAACTGTTACTGCCAAAGAACGGTTTAATCTAGAAGAGCGAAATTTGGTGAGCCAAGTGGTTTTTGGGTTCTGATCATTACCTGAATGTGTCATCAAGATTGGGTGAAAAAATGTGTGCTGAAATTTCAGGAAACTCGCAGTTTTTTGGAAGCTTGGCAAACCCTTTCCATGAAAGTGATTTGCGCCGGTCTCTGCTTAGGGCTGCATCAATAGGAAACAAACCACAGAGATAGAACTTGGAACTACTTTATTGTGTCAAGTTTCAAATAGCTAGCACAAACCGTGTTTGATTTAGAGTTCCAACTACATGAATCCATATAGGAGAAGACAGAGTGAAACCTAAAAATTAAAACTGTAACTGCCAACAAACGGTTTAACTTAGAAGAACGAAATTTGGTGAGCCAAGTGGTTTTGGCTTACTGATCATTACCTGAAAGTGTCCTCAAGATTGGGTGAAAAAATGTGTGCTGAAATTTCATTAAACTCGCAGTTTTTGGAAGCTTGGCAAATCCTTTCCATGAAAGTGATTTGCGCCGGTCTCTGCTTAGGGCTGCATCAATAGGAAACAAACCATAGAGATAGAATTTGGAACTACTTTATTGTATGAACTTTCAATGAGCTAGCACAAACCGTGTTTGATTTAGAGTTCCAACTACATGTATCCCTATAGGAGAAAACAGAGTGAAACCTAAAAATTAAAACTGTTACTGCCAACGAACGGTTTAACCTAGAAGAACGAAATTTGGTGAGCCAAGTGGGATTGGGGTACTGATCATTACCTGAAAATGTTATCAAAATTGGGTGAAAAAATGTGTGCTGAGCTTTCAGGAAACTCGTAGTTTTTTGGAAGCTTGGCAACCCCTTTCCATGAAAGTGATTTGCGCCGGTCTCTGCTTCTGGCTACATCAATAGGAAACAAACCATAGAGATAGAACTTGGAACTTCTTTATTGTGTCAAGTTTCAAATAGCTAGCACAAACCGTGTTAAGTTTAGAGTTCCAACTAAATGTATCCATATAGGAGAAAACTGAGTGAAACCTAAAAATTTAAACTGTTACTCCCAACGAATGGTTTAACGTACAGGAACGAAATTTGGTGGGCCAAGTGGGATTGGGGTACTGATCATTACCTGAAAATGTCATCAAGATTGGGTGAAAAAATATGTGCTGAGATTTCAGGAAACTCGTAGTTTTTTGGAAGCTTGGCAACCCCTTTCCATGAAAGTGATTTGAGCCGGTCTCTGCTTAGGGCTACATCAACAGGAAACAAACCATAGAGATAGAAACTTGGAACTACTTTATTGTGTCAAGTTTCAAAGAGCTAGCACAAACCGTGTTTGATTTAGAGTTCCAACTACATGAATCCATATAGGAGAAGACAGAGTGAAACCTAAAAATTAAAACTGTAACTGCCAACAAACGGTTTAACTTAGAAGAACGAAATTTGGTGAGCCAAGTGGTTTTGGGGTACTGATCATTACCTGAAAGTGTCATCAAGATTGGGTGAAAAAATGTGTGCTGAAATTTCAGGAAACTCGCAGTTTTTTGGAAGCTTGGCAAACCCTTTCCATGAAAGTGATTTGCGCCAGTCTCTGCTTCGGGCTACATCAATAGGAAACAAACCACAGAGATAGAATTTGGAACTACTTTATTGTATCAAGTTTCAATGAGCTAGCACAAACCGTGTTTGATTTAGAGTTCCAACTACGTGTAGCCGTATAGTAGAATAGAGAGTGAAACCTAAAAATTAAAACTGTTACTGCCAACGAACGGTTTAACCTAGATGAACAAAATTTGGTGAGCCAAGTGGGATTGGGGTAGTGATCATTACCTGAAAGTGTCATCAAGATTGGCTGAAAAAATGTGTGCTGAGATATCAGAAATCTCGTAGTTTTTGGAAGCTTGGCAACCCCTTTCCATGAAAGTGATCTGCGCCAGTCTCTGCTTAGAGCTACAACAACACGAAACAAACCATAGAGATAGAACTTGGAACTACTTTATTATGTCAAGTTTCAAAGAGCTACCACAAACCGTGTTTGATTTAGAGTTCCAACTACATGTATCCATATAGGAGAAAACAGAGTGAAACCTAAAAATTGAAACAGTTACTACCAACGAACGGTTTAAACTAGAAGAACGAAATTTGGTGAGCCAAGTGGGATTGGGGTACTGATCATTACCTGAGATTGTCATCAAGATTGGGTGAAGAAATATGTGCTGAGATTTCAGAAAACTAGTAGTTTTTTGGAAGCATGGCAACCCCTTTCCATGAAAGTTATTTGCGCCGGTCTCTGCTTAGGGCTACATCAATAGGAAACAAACCATAGAGATGGAACTTGGAACTACTTTATTGTGTCAAGTTTCAAAGAGCTAGCACAAACCATGTTTGATTTAGAGTTCCAACTACATGTATCCATATTGGAGAAAACAGAGTGAAACCTAAAAATTAAAACTGTTACTGACAACAAACGGTTTAACCTAGAGGAACGAAATTTGGTGAGCCAAGTGGTTTTGGGGTACTGATCATTACCTGAAAGTGTCATCAAGATTGGGTGAAAAAATGAGTGCTGAGATTTCAGGAAACTCGTAGTTTTTTGGAAGCTTGGCAACCCCTTTCCATGAAAGTGATTTGCGCCAGTCTCTGCTTAGGGCTACATCAATAGGAAACAAACCACAGAGATAGAATTTGGAACTACTTTATTGTATCAAGTTTCAATGAGCTAGCACAAACCGTGTTTGATTTAGAGTTCCAACTGCATGTATCCATATAGGTGAAAACAGAGTGAAACCTAAAAATTAAAACTGTTACTGCCAACGAATGGTTTAACCTAGAAGAACGAAATTTGGTGAGCCAAGTGGGATTGGGGTACTGATCATTACCTGAAAGTGTCATCAAGATTGGGTGAAAAAATGTGTGCTGAGATTTCAGGAAACTCGTAGTTTTTTGGAAGCTTGGCAACCCCTTTCCATGAAAGTGATTTGAGCCGGTCTCTGCTTAGGGCTACATCAATAGGAAACAAACCATAGAGATAGAACTTGGAACTACTTTATTGTGTCAAGTATCAAAGAGCTAGCACAAACCGTGTTTGATTTAGAGTTCCAACTACATGTATCCATATAGGAGAAAACAGAGTGAAACCTAAAAATTAAAACTGTTACTGCCAACGAACGGTTAAACCTAGAAGAACGAAATTTGGTGAGCCAAGTGGCATTGGGGTACTGATCATTACCTGAAAGTGTCATCAAGATTGGGTGAAAAAATGTGTGCTGAGATTTCTGGAAACTCGTAGTTTTTTGGAAGCTTGGCAAACCCTTTCCATGAAAGTGATTTGCGCCAGTCTCTGCTTAGGGCTACATCAATAGGAAACAAACCACAGAGATAGAACTTGGAACTACTTTATTGTGTCAAGTTTCTAAAAGCTAGCACAAACCGTGTTTGATTTAGAGTTCCAACTACATGTATCCATATAGGAGAAAACAGAGTGAAACCTAAAAATTAAAACTGTTACTGCCAACGAACAGTTTAACCTAGAGGAACGAAATTTGGTGAGCCAAGTGGGATTGGGGTACTGATCATTACCTGAAAGTGTCATCAGGATTGGGTGAAAAAATGTGTGCTGAGATTTCAGGAAACTCGTAGTTATTTGGAAGCTTGGCAAACATTTTCATGAAAGTGATTTGCACCGGTCTCTGCTTAGGTCTACATCAATAGGAAACAAACCATAGAGATAGAACTTGGAACTACTTTATTGTGTCAAGTTTCAAAGAGCTACCACAAACCGTGTGTGATTTACAGTTTCAACTACTTGTATCCATACAGGAGAAAACAGAGTGAAACCTAAAAATTAAAACTGTTACTGCCAATGAATGGTTTAACCTAGAAGAACAAAATTTGGTGATCCAAGTGGGATTGGGGTACTGATCATTACCTGAAAATGTCATCAAGATTGGGTGAAAAATTTTGTGCTGAGATTTCAAGAAACTCGTAGTTTTTTGGAAGCTTGGCAACCCTTTTCAATGAAAGTGATTTGCGCCAGTCTCTGCTTAGGGATACATCAATAGGAACCAAACCATAGACATAGAACTTGGAAATACTTTATTGTGTCAAGTTTCAAAGAACTGGCACAAACCGTGTTTGATTTGCACTTCCTAATACATGTATCCATATAGGAGAAAACAGAGTGAAACCTAAAAATTAAAACTTTACAGCCAACGAACGGTTTAACCTAGAAGAACGAAATTTGGTGAGCCAACTGGGATTGGTGTACTGATCATTACCTGAAAGTGTCATCAAGATTGGGTGAAAAAATGTGTGCTGAGCTGTCAGGAAACTCGTAGTTTTTTGGAAGCTTGGCAACCCCTTTCCATGAAAGTGATTTGCGCCGGTATCTGCTTAGGGCTACATCAATAGGAAACAAACCATAGAGATAGAACTTGGAACTACTTTATTGTGTCAAGTTTACAACAGCTAGCACAAACCGTGTTTGATTTAGAGTTCCAACTACATGTATCCATATAGGAGAAAACAGAGTGAAACCTAAAAATTAAAACTGTTACTGCCAACGAACGGTTTAACCGAGAGTAACGAAATTTGGTGAGCCAAGTGGGATTGGGGAACTGATCATTACCTGAAAGTGTCAACAAGATTGGGTGAAAAAATGTGTGCTGAGCTTTCAGGAAACTCGTAGTATTTGGAAGCTTGGCAACCCCTTTCCATGAAAGTGATTTGAGCCTGTCTCTGCTTATGGCTACATCAATAGGAAACAAACCATAGAGATAGAACTTGGAACTACTTTAATGTGTCAAGATTCAAACAGATAGCACAAACCATGTTTGATTTAGAGTTCCAACTACATGTATCAATATAGCAGAAGACAGAGTGAAACCTAAAAATTTAAACTGTTACTGCCAAAGAACGGTTTAATCTAGAAGAGCCAAATTTGGTGAGCCAAGTGGTTTTTGGGTACTGATCATTACCTGAAAGTGTCATCAAGATTGGGTGAAAAAATGAGTGCTGAGATTTCAGGAAACTCGTAGTTTTTTGGAAGCTTGGCACCCCTTTCCATGAAAGTGATTTGCGCCAGTCTTTGCTTAGGGTACATCAATAGGAAACAAACTATAGAGATAGAACTTGGAACTACTATATTGTGTCAAGTTTCAAAGAGCTAGCAAAAACCGTGTTTGATTTAGAGTTCCAAATACATGTATCCATAAAGGAGAAAACAGAGTGAAACCTAAAAATTAAAACTGTTACTTCCAACGAACGGTTTAACCTAGAAGAACGAAATTTGGTGAGCCAAGTGGGATTGGGGTACTGATCATTACCTGAAAGTGTCATCAGAATTGGGTGAAAAAATGTGTCCTGAGATTTCAAGAATCTCGTAGTTATTTGGAAGCTTGGCAACCCATTTCCATGAAAGTGATTTGCGCCGGTCTCTGCTTAGGGCTACATCAATAGGAAACAAAAGATAGAGATAGAACTTGGAACTTCTTTATTGTGTCAAGTTTCAAATAGCTAGCACAAACCGTGTTAGGTTTAGAGTTCCAACTAAATGTATCCATATAGGAGAAAACTGAGTGAAACCTAAAAGTTAAAACTGTTACTGCCAACGAACGGTTTAACCTACAGGAACGAAATTTGGTGGGCCAAGTGGGATTGGGGTACTGCTCATTACCTGAAAACATCATCAAGTTTGGGTGAAAAAATGTGTGCTGATATTTCAGGAAACTCGTAGTTTTTTGGAAGCTTGGCAACCCCTTTCCATGAAAGTGATTTGAGCCGGTCTCTGCTTAGGGCTACATCAATAGGAAACAAAACATAGAGATAGAACTTGCAACTACTTTATTGTGTCAAGTTTCAAAGAGCTAGCACAAACCGTGTTTGATTTAGAGTTCCAACTACATGAATCCATATAGGAGAAGACAGAGTGAAACCTAAAAATTAAAACTGTTACTGCCAAAAAACGGTTTAACTTAGAAGAACGAAATTTGGTGAGCCAAGTGGTTTTGGGGTACTGATCATTACCTGAAAGTGTCATCAAGATTGGGTGAAAAAATGTGTGCTGAAATTTCAGGAAACTCGCAGTTTTTTGGAAGGTTGGCAAAACCTTTCCATGAAAGTGATTTGCGCCAGTCTCTGCTTTGGGCTGCATCAATAGGAAACAAACCATAGAGATAGAATTTGGAACTACTTTATTGTATGAACTTTCAATGAGCTAGCACAAACCGTGTTTGATTTAGAGTTCCAACTGCATTTATCCATATAGCAGAAAACAGAGTGAAACCAAAAAATTAAAACTGTTACTACCAACGAACGGTTTAAACTAGAAGAACGAAATTTGGTGAGCCAACTAGTATTGGAGTACTGATCATTACCTGAGAGTGTCATCAAGATTGGGTGAAGAAATATGTGCTGAGATTTCAGAAAACTCGTAGTTTTTTGGAAGCTTGGCAACCCCTTTCCATGAAAGTGATTAGCGCCGGTCTCTGCTTAGGGCTACATCAATAGGAAAAAAACCATAGAGATAGAACTTGGAACTACTTTATTGTGTCAAGTTTCAAAGAGCTAGCACAAACCATGTTTGATTTAGAGTTCCAACTACATGTATCAATATAGGAGAAAACAGAGTGAAAACTAAAAATTAAAACTCTTACTGACAACAAACGGTTTAACCTAGAAGAACGAAATTTGGTGAGCCAAGTGGTTTCGGGGTACTGATCATTACCTGAAAGTGTCATCAAGATTGGGTGAAAAAATGTGTGCTGAGATTTCAGGAAACTCGTAGTTTTTTGGAAGCTTGGCAACCCCTTTCCATGAAAGTGATTTGCGCCAGTCTCTGCTTAGGGCTACATCAATAGGAAAAAAACCACAGAGATAGAATTTGGAACTACTTTATTGTATCAAGTTTCAATGAGCTAGCACAAACCGTGTTTGATTTAGAGTTCCAACTGCATGTATCCATATAGGAGAAAACAGAGTGAAACCTAAAAATTAAAACTGTTACTGCCAACGAATGGTTTAACCTAGAAGAACGAAATTTGGTGAGCCAAGTGGGATTGGGGTACTGATCATTACCTGAAAACGTCATCAAGATTGGGTGAAAAAATGTGTGCTGATATTTCAGGAAACTCGTAGTTTTTTGGAAGCTTGGCAACCCCTTTCCATGCAAGTGATTTGAGCCGGTCTCTGCTTAGGGCTACATCAATAGGAAACAAACCATAGAGATAGAACTTGGAACTACTTTATTGTGTCAAGTTTCAAAGAGCTAGCACAAACCATGTTTGATTTAGAGTTCCAACTACATGAATCCAAATAGGAGAAGACAGAGTGAAACCTAAGAATTAAAACTGTTACTGCCAACAAACGGTTTAACTTAGAAGAACGAAATTTGGTGAGCCAAGTGGTTTTGGGGTACTGATCATTACCTGAAAGTGTCATCAAGATTGGGTGAAAAAATGTGTGCTGAAATTTGAGGAAACTCGCAGTTTTTTGGAAGCTTGGCAAACCCTTTCCATGAAAGTGATTTGCGCCGGTCTCTGCTTAGGGCTGCATCAATAGGAAACAAACCATAGAGATAGAATTTGGAACTACTTTATTGTATGAACTTTCAATGAGCTAGCACAAACCGTGTTTGTTTTAGAGTTCCAACTGCATGTATCCATATAGGAGAAAACAGAGTGAAACCTAAAAATTAAAACTGTTACTGCCAACGAATGGTTTAACCTAGAAGAACGAAATTTGGTGAGCCAAGTGGGATTGGGGTACTGATCATTACCTGAAAGTGTCATCAAGACTGGGTGAAAAAATGTGTGCTGATATTTCAGGAAACTCATAGTTTTTTGGAAGCTTGGCAACCCCTTTCCATGAAAGTGATTTGCGCTGGTCTCTGCTTAGGGCTACATATATAGGAAACAAACCATAGAGATAGAACTTGGAACTACTTTATTGTGTCAAGTTTCAAAGAGCTAGCACAAACCGTGTTTGATTTAGAGTTCCAACTACATGTATCCCTATAGGAGAAAACAGAGTGAAACCTAAAAATTAAAACTGTTACTGCCAACGAACGGTTTAACCTAGAAGAACGAAATTTGGTGAGCCAAGTGGGATTGGGGTACTAATCATTACCTGAATGTGTCATGAGAATTGGGTGAAAAAATGTGTGCTGAGATTTCAGGAAACTCGTAGTTATTTGGAAGCTTGGCAACCCATTTCCATGAAAGTGATTTGCGCCGGTCTCTGCTTAGGGCTACATCAATAGGAAACAAACCATAGAGATAGAACTTGGAACTTCTTTATTGTGTCAAGTTTCAAATAGCTAGCACAAACCGTGTTAGGTTTAGAGATCCAACTAAATGTATCCATATAGGAGAAAACTGAGTGAAACCTAAAAATTAAAACTGTTACTGCCAACGAACGGTTTAACCTACTGGAACGAAATTTGGTGGGCCAAGTGGGATTGGGGTACTGATCATTACCTGAAAGTGTCATCAAGATTGGGTGAAAAAATGTGTGCTGATATTTCAGGAAACTCATAGTTTTTTGGAAGCTTGGCAACCCCTTTCCATGAAAGTGATTTGAGCTGGTCTCTGCTTAGGGCTACATCAATACTAAACAAACCATAGAGATAGAACTTGGAACTACTTTATTGTGTCAAGTTTCAAAGAGCTAGCACAAACCGTGTTTGATTTAGAGTTCTAACTACATGTATCCATATAGGAGAAAACAGAGTGAAACCTAAAAATTAAAACTGTTACTTCCAACGAACGGTTTAACCTAGAGGAACGAAATTTGGTGAGCCAAGTGGGATTGGGGTACTGATCATTACCTGAAAGTGTCATCAAGATTGGCTGAAAAAATGTGTGCTGAGATTTCAGGAAACTCGTAGTTTTTTGGACGCTTGGCAACCCCTTTCCATGAAAGTGATTTGCGCCCGTCTCTGCTTCTGGCTACATCAATAGGAAACAAACCATAGAGATAGAACTTGGAACTACTTTATTATGTCAAGTTTCAAAGAGCTACCACAAACCGTGTTTGATTTAGAGTTCCAACTACATGTATCCATATAGGAGAAAACAGAGTGAAACCTAAAAATTGAAACTGTTACTACCAAGGAAAGGTTTAAACTAGAAGAACGAAATTTGGTGAGCCAAGTAGGATTGGGGTACTGATCATTACCTGAGAGTGTCATCAAGATTGGGTGAAGAAATATGTGCTGAGATTTCAGTAAACTCGTAGTTTTTTTGAAGTTTGGCAACCCCTTTCCATGAAAGTGATTAGCGCCGGTCTCTGCTTAGGGCTACATCAGTCGAAAAAAAAACATAGAGATAGAACTTGGAACTACTTTGTTGTGTCAAGTTTCAAAGAGCTAGCACAAACCATGTTTGATTTAGAGTTCCAACTACATGTATCAATATAGGAGAAAACAGAGTGAAACCTAAAAATTAAAACTGTTACTGACAACAAACGGTTTAACCTAGAAGAACGAAATTTGGTGAGCCAAGTGGTTTTGGGGTACTGATCATTACCTGAAAGTGTCATCAAGATTGGGTGAAAAAATGTGTGCTGAGATTTCAGGAATCTCGTAGTTTTTTGGAAGCTTGGCAACCCCTTTCCATGAAAGTGATTTGCGCCAGTCTCTGCTTAGGGCTACATCAATAGGAAACAAACCACAGAGATAGAATTTGGAACTACTTTATTGTATCAAGTTTCAATGAGCTAGCACAAACCGTGTTTGATTTAGAGTTCCAACTGCATGTATCCATATAGGAGAAAACAGAGTGAAACCTAAAAATTTAAACTGTTACTGCCAACGGAAGGTTTAACCTAGAAGAACGAAATTTGGTGAGCCAAGTGGGATTGGGGTACTGATCATTACCTGAAAGTGTCATCAAGATTGGGTGAAAAAATGTGTGCTGAGATTTCAGGAAACTCGTAGTTTTTTGGAAGCTTGGCAACCCCTTTCCATGAAAGTGATTTGAGCCGGTCTCTGCTTAGGGCTACATCAATAAGAAACAAACCATAGAGATAGAACTTGGAACTACTTTATTGTGTCAAGTTTCAAAGAGCTAGCAAAAACCATGTTGGATTTACAGTTCCAACTACATGTATCCATATAGGAGAAAACAGAGTGAAACCTAAAAATTAAAACTGTTACTGCCAACGAACGGTTTAACCTAGAAGAACGAAATTTTTTGAGCCAAGTGGGATTGGGGTACTGATCATTACTGAAAGTGTCATCAAGCTGGGTGAAAAAATGTGTGCTGAGATTTCAGGATACTCGTAGGTTTTTGGAAGCTTGGCCACCCCTTTCCATTAAAGTGATTTTCGCCGGTCTCTGCTTAGGGCTACATCAATAGGAAACAAATCATAGAGATAGAACCTGGAACTACTTTATTGTGTCAAGTTTCAAAGAGTTAGCACAAACCGTGTTCTATTTAGAGTTCCAACTACATGTATCCATATAGGAGAAAACACAGTGAAACCTAAAAATTAAAACTGTTACTGCCAACGATCGGTTTAACCTAGAGGAACGAAATTTGGTGAGCCAGTGGGATTGGGGTACTGATCATTACCTGAAAGTGTCATCAGGATTGGGTGAACAAATATGTCCCGAAATTTCAGGAAACTCTTAGTTTTTTGGAAGCTTGGCAACCCCTTTCCATGAAAGTGATTTGCACCGGTCTCTGCTTAGGGCTACATCAATAGGAAACAAACCATAGAGATAGAATTTGGAACTACTTTATTGTGTCAAGTTTTAAATAGCTAGCACAAACTGTGTTAGATTTAGAGTTCCAACTAAATGTATCCATATAGGAGAAAACTGTGTGAAACCTAAAAATTAAAACTGTTACTGCCAACGAACGGTTTAACCTAGAAGAACGAAATTTGGTGAGCCAAGTGGGATTGGGCTACTGATCATTACCTGAAAGTGTCATCAAGATTGGTGAAAAAAATGTGTGCTGAGATTTCAGGAACCTAGTTGTTTTTTGGATGCTTGGCAACCCCTTTCCAATAAAGTGATTTGTGCCCGTCTCTGCTTAGGGCTACATCAATAGGAAACAAAGCATAGAGATAGAATTTGGAACTACTTTATTGCATCAAGTTTCAATAAGCTAGGACAAACCGTGTTTCATTTAGAGTTCCAACTGCATTTAACCATATAGGAGAAAACAGAGTGAAACCTAAAAATTAAAACTGTTACTGCCAACGAATGGTTTAACCTAGAAGAACGAAATTTGGTGAGCCAAGTGGGATTGGGGTACTGGACATTACCTGAAAGTGTCATCAAGATTGGGTGAAAAAATGTGTGCTGAGATTTCAGGAAACTAGTAGTTTTTTGGAACTTGGCAACCCCTTTCCATTAAAGTGATTTGAGCCAGTCTCTGCTTAGGGCTACATCAATTGGAAACAAACCATAGAGATAGAACTTGGAACTACTTTATTGTGTCAAGTCACAAAGAGCTAGCACAATCCGTGTTTTATTTAGAGTTCCAACTACATGTATCCATATTGGAGAAAACAGAGTGAAACATAAAAATTAAAACTGTTACTGCCAACGAATGGTTTAACCTAGAAGAAGGAAATTTGGTGAACCAAGTGGGATTGGGGTACTGATCATTACCTGAAAGTGTCAACAGGATTGGATGAAAAAATGTGTGCTGAGATTTCAGAAAACTCGTAGTTTTTGGAAGCTTGGCAACCCCTTTCCATGAAAGTGATTTGAGCCTGTCTCTGCTTAGGGCTACATCAATAGGAAACAAACCATAGAGATAGAACTTGGAACTACTTTATTGTGTCAAGTTTCAAAGAGTTAGCACAAACCGTGTTCTATTTAGAGTTCCAACTACATGTATCCATATAGGAGAAAACAGAGTGAAACCTAAAAATTAAAACTGTTACTGCCAACGAACGGTTTAACCTAGAAGAACGAAATTTGGTGAGCCAAGTGGGATTGGGGTACTGATCATTACCTGAAAGTGTAATCAAGATTGGGTGAAAAAATGTGTGCTGAGATTTCAGGAAACTCGTAGTTTTTTGGAAGCTTGGCAACCCCTTTCCATGAAAGTGATTTGCGCCGGTCTCTGCTTAGGGCTACATCAATAGGAAACAAACCATAGAGATAGAACTTGGAACTACTGTATTGTGTCACGTTTCAAAGAGCTAGCACAGACCGTGTTTGATTTAGAGTTCCAACTACATGTGTCCATATAGGAAAAAACAGAGTGAAAGATAAAAAATAAAACTGATACTGTCAAAGAAAGGTTTAACCTAGAAGAACGAAATTTGGTGAGCCTAGTGGGATTGGGGTACTGATCATTACCTGAAAGTGTCATCAAGAGTGGGTGAAAAAAGGTGTGCTGAGATTTCAGGAAACTCGTAGTTTTTTGGAAGCTTGGCAACCCCTTTCCATGAAAGTGATTTGCACCAGTCTCTGCTTAGGGCTACATCAATAGGAAACAAAAAATAGAGATAGATCTTGGAACTACTTTATTGTGTCAAGTTTCAAAGAGCTAGCACAAACCGTGTTTGATTTAGATTTCCAACTACGTATAGCTATATAGGAGAAAACAGAGTGAAACCTAAAAATTAAAACTGTTCCTGCCAACGAACGGTTTAACCTAGATGAACAAAATTTGGTGAGCCAAGTGGGAATGGGGTACTGATCATTACCTGAAAGAGTCATCAAGATTGGGTGAAAAAATGTGTGCTGAAATTTCAGGAAACTTTTATTTTTTTGGAAGCTTGGCAACCCCTTTCCATGAAAGAGATTTGCGCCAGTCTCTACTTAGGGCTACATCAATAGGAAACAAACCGTAGAGATAGAACTTGGAACTACTATATTGTGTCAAGTTTCAAAAAGCTAGCACAAACCGTGTTTGATTTAGTGTTCCAACTACATGTATCCATATAGTAGAAAACAGAGTGAAACCTAAAAATTAAAACTGTTACTGCCAACGAACGGTTTAACCTAGAACAACGAAATTTGGTGAGCCAAGTAGGATTGGGGTCCTGATCATTACGTGAAAGTGTCATCAAGATTGGGTGAAAAAATGTGTGCTGAAATTTCAGGAAACTCGTAGTTTTTTGGAAGCTTGGCAACCCCTTTCCATGAAAGTGATTTGTGCTGGTCTCTGCTTAGGGCTACATGAATAGGAAACAAACCATAGAGTTAGAACTTGGAACTACTTTATTGTGTCAAGTTTCAAAGAGCTAGCACAAACCGTGTTTGATTTAGAGTTCCAACTACATGTATCCATATAGGAGAAAACAGAGTGAAACCTAAAAATTAAAACTGTTACTGCCAACGAACGGTTTAACCTAGAAGAACGAAATTTGGTGAGCCACGTGGGATTGGGGTACTGATCATTACCTGAAAGTGTCATCAAGATTGGGTGAAAAAATGTGTGCTGAGATTTCAGGAAACTCGTAGTTTTTTGGAAGCTTGGCAACCCCTTTCCATGAAAGTGATTTATGCCAGTCTCTGCTTAGGGCTACATCAATAGGAAACAAACCATAGAGATAGAACTTGGAACTACTTTATTGTGTCAAGTTTCAAAGAGCTAGCACAAACTGTGTTAGATTTAGAGTTCCAAGTATATGAATCTATATAGGAGAAAACTGAGTGAAACCTAAAAATTAAAACTGTTACTGCCAACGAACGGTTTAAACTAGAGGAACGAAATTTGGTGAGCCAAGTGGGATTGGGGTACTGATCATTACCTGAACGTGTCATCCAGATTGTGTGAAAAAACGTTTGCTGAGATTTCAGGAAACTCGTAGTTTTTTGGAAGCTTGGCAACCCCTTTGCATGAAAGTGATTTGACCCGGTCTCTGCTTAGGGCTACATCAATAGGAAACAAACCATAGAGATAGAATTTGGAACTACTTTATTGTGTCAAGTTTTAAAGCTAGCACAAACCGTGTTAGATTTAGAGTTCCAACTAAATGTATCCATATAGGAGAAAACTGTGTGAAACCTTAAAATTAAAACTGTTACTGCCAACGAACGGTTTAACCTAGAAGAACGAAATTTGGTGAGCCAAGTGGGATTGGGGTACTGATCATTACCTGAAAGTGTAATCAAGATTGGGTGAAAAAATGTGTGCTGAGATTTCAGGAAACTCGTAGTTTTTTGGAAGCTTGGAAACCCCTTTGCATGAAAGTGATTTGACCCGGTCTCTGCTTAGGGCTACATCAATAGGAAACAAACCATACAGATAGAATTTGGAACTACTTTATTGTGTCAAGTTTTAAATAGCTAGCACAAACCGTGTTAGATTTAGAGTTCCAAATAATGTATCCATATAGGAGAAAACTGTGTGAAACCTTAAAATTAAAACTGTTACTGCCAACGAACGGTTTAACCTAGAGGAACGAAATTTGGTGAGCCAAGTGGGATTGGGCTACTGATCATTACCTGAAAGTGTCATCAAGATTGGTGAAAAAAATGTGTGCTGAGATTTCAGGAACCTAGTTGTTTTTTGGATGCTTGGCAACCCCTTTCCAATAAAGTGATTTGTGCCAGTCTCTGCTTAGGGCTACATCAATAGGAAACAAATCATAGAGATAAAATTTGGAACTACTTTATTGCATCAAGTTTCAATGAGCTAGGACAAACCATTTTTCATTTAGAGTTCCAACTGCATTTATCCATATAGGAGAAAACAGAGTTAAACCTAAAAATTAAAACTGTTACTGCTAACGAATGGTTTAACCTAGAAGAACAAAATTTGGTGAGCCAAGTGGGATTGGGGTACTGGACATTACCTGAAAGTGTCATCAAGATTGGGTGAAAAAATGTGTGCTGAGATTTCAGGAAACTAGTAGTTTTTTGGAACTTGGCAACCCCTTTCCATTAAAGTGATTTGAGCCAGTCTCTGCTTAGGGCTACATCAATTAGAAACAAACCATAGAGATAGAACTTGGAACTACTTTATTGTGTCAAGTCACAAAGAGCTAGCACAATCCGTGTTTGATTTAGAGTTCCAACTACATGTATCCATATAGGAGAAAACAGAGTGACACCTAAAAATTAAAACTGTTACTGCCAACGAATGGTTTAACCTAGAGGAACGAAATTTGGTGAGCCAAGTGGGATTGGGGTACTGATCATTACCTGAAAGAGTCATCAAGATTGGGTTAAAAAATGTGTGCTGAGATTTCAGGAAACTCGTAGTTATTTGGAAGCTTGGCAACCCCTTTCCATGTAGTGATTTGCGCCGGTCTCTGCTTAGGGCTACATCAATAGGAAACAAACCATAGAGATAGAACTTGGAACTACTTTATTGTGTCAAGTTTCAAAGAGCTAGCACAAACTGTGTTAGATTTCGAGTTCCAAGTATATGAATCTATATAGGAGAAAACTGAGTGAAACCTAAAAATTAAAACTGTTACTGCCAACGAACGGTTTAAACTAGAGGAACGAAATTTGGTGAGCCAAGTGGGATTGGGGTACTGATCATTACCTGAAAGTGTCATCAAGATTGGGTGAAAAAATGTGTGCTGAGATTTCAGGAAACTCGTAGTTTTTTGGAAGCTTGGCAACCCCTTTCCATGAAAGTAATTTGCGCCAGTCTCTGCTTAGGGCTACATCAATAGGAAACAAACCATAGAGATAGAACTTGGAACTACTTTATTGTTTCAAGTTTCAATGAGCTAGCACAAACCGTGTTTGATTTAGAGTTCCAACTACGTATAGCTATATAGGAGAAAACAGAGTGAAACCTAAAAATTAAAACTGTTACTGCCAACGAACGGTTTAACCTAGATGAACGAAATTTGGTGAGCCAAGTGGGAATGGGGTACTAATCATTACCTGAAAGAGTCATCAAGATTGGGTTAAAAAATGTGTGCTGAAATTACAGGAAACTTTTATTTTTTTGGAAGCTTGGCAACCCCTTTCCATGAAAGAGATTTGTGCCAGTCTCTACTTAGGGCTACATCAATAGGAAACAAACCATAGAGATAGAACTTGGAACTACTATATTGTGTCAAGTTTCAAAGAGCTAGCACAGACCGTGTTTGATTTAGAGTTCCAACTACATGTGTCCATATAGGAGAAAACAGAGTGAAACCTACAAATTAAAACTGTTACTGCCAACGAACGGTTTAACCTAGAAGAATGAAATTTGGTGAGCTAAGTGGGATTGGGGTACTGATCATTACCTGAATGTGTCATCAAGATTGGTTGAAAAAATGTGTGCTGAGATTTCAGGAAACTCGTAGTTTTTAGGAAGCTTGGCAACCCCTTTCCATGAAAGTGATTTGCGCCGGTCTCTGCTTAGGGCTACATCAATAGGAAACAAACCATAGAGATAGAACTTGGAACTACTTTATTGTGTCAAGTTTCAAAGAGCTAGCACAAACCGTGCTTTACTTAAAGTTTCAAATACATGTATCCATATAGGAGAAAACAGAGTGAAACCTAAAAATTAAAACTGTCACTGCCACCGAACGGTTTAACCTAGAAGAACGAAATTTGGTGAGCCAAGTGGGATTGGGGTATTGATCATTACCTGAAAGTGTCATCAAGATTGGGTGAAAAAATGTGTGCTGAGATTTCAGGAAACTCGTGGTTTTTCGGAAGCTTTGCAACCCCTTTCCATGTAAGTGATTTGCGCCGGTCTCTGCTTAGGGCTACATCAATAGGAAACAAACCATAGAGATAGAACTTGGAACTACTGTATTGTGTCAAGTTTCAAAGAGCTAGCACAGACCGTGTTTGATTTAGAGTTCCAACTACATGTGTCCATATAGGAGAAAACAGAGTGAAACCTACAAATTAAAACTGTTACTGCCACCGAACGGTTTAACCTAGAAGAAGGAAATTTGGTGAGCCAAGTGGGATTGGGGTATTGATCATTACCTGAAAGTGTCATCAAGATTGGGTGAAAAAATGTGTGCTGAGACTTCAGGAAACTCGTAGTTTTTTGGAAGCTTGGCAACCCCTTTCCTTGAAAGTGATTTGCGCCAGTCTCTGCTTAGGGCTACATCAATAGGAAACAAACCATAGAGATAGAACTTGGAACTACTGTATTGTGTCAAGTTTCAAAGAGCTAGCACAAACCGTGTTTTACTTCGAGTTCCAACTACATGTATCCATATAGGAGAAAACAGAGTGAAACCTAAAAATTAAAACTGTTACTGACAACGAATGGTTTAACCTGGAAGAACGAAATTTGGTGAGCCAAGTGGGATTGGGTTACTGATCATTATCTGAAAGTGTCATCAAGATTGGGTGAAAAAATGTGTGCTGAGGTTTCAGGAAACTCGTAGTTTTTTTGAAGCTTGGCAACCCCTTTCCATGAAAGTGATTTGCGCCGGTCTCTGCTTAGGGCTACATCAATAGGAAACAAACCATAGAGATAGAACTTAGAACTACTTTATTGTGTCAAGTTTCAAAGAGTTAGCACAAACCGTGTTCTATTTAGAGTTCCAACTACATGTATCCATATAGGAGAAGACAGAGTGAAACCTAAAAATTAAAACTGTTACTGCCAATGAACGGTTTAACCTAGAAGAACGAAATTTGGTGAGCCAAGTGGGATTGGGGTACTGATCATTACCTGAAAGTGTAATCAAGATTGGGTGAAAAAATGTGTGCTGAGATTTCAGGAAACTCGTAGTTTTTTGAAGCTTGGCAACCCCTTTCCATGAAAGTGATTTGCGCCGGTCTCTGCTTAGGGCTACATCAATAGGAAACAAACCATAGAGATAGAACTTGGAACTACTGTATTGTGTCAAGTTTCAAAGAGCTAGCACAGACCGTGTTTGATTTAGAGTTCCAACTACATGTGTCCGTATAGGAAAAAACAGAGTGAAAGATAAAAATTAAAACTGATACTGTCAAGGAAAGGTTTAACCTAGAAGAACGAAATTTGGTGAGCCTAGTGGGATTGGGGTACTGATCATTACCTGAAAGTGTCATCAAGAGTGGGTGAAAAAAGGTGTGCTGAGATTTCAGGAAACTCATAGTTTTTTGGAAGCTTGGCAACCCCTTTCCATGAAAGTGATTTGCACCAGTCTCTGGTTAGGGCTACTTCAATAGGAAACAAACCATAGAGATAGAACTTGGAACTACTGTATTGTGTCAAGTTTCAAAGAGCTAGCACAGACCGTGTTTGATTTAGAGTTCCAACTACATGTGTCCATATAGGAGAAAACAGAGTGAAACCTACAAATTAAAACTGTTACTGCCACCGAACGGTTTAACCTAGAAGAACGAAATTTGGTGAGCCAAGTGGGATTGGGGTATTGATCATTACCTGAAAGTGTCATCAAGATTGGGTGAAAAAATGTGTGCTGAGATTTCAGGAAACTCGTAGTTTTTTGGAAGCTTGGCAACCCCTTTCCTTGAAAGTGATTTGCGCCAGTCTCTGCTTAGGGCTACATCAATAGGAAACAAACCATAGAGATAGAACTTGGAACTACTGTATTGTGTCAAGTTTCAAAGAGCTAGCACAAACCGTGTTTTACATAGAGTTCCAACTACATGTATCCATATAGGAGAAAACAGAGTGAAACCTAAAAATTAAAACTGTTACTGCCAACAAACGGTTTAACCTAGAACAACGAAATTTGGTGAGCCAAGTGGGATTGGGGTACTGATCATTACCTGAAAGTGTCATCAAGATTGGGTGAAAAAATGTGTGCTGAGATTTCAGGAAACTCGTAGTTTTTTGGAAGCTTTCAACCACTTTCCATGAAAGTGATTTACGCCGGTCTCTGCCTAGGGCTACATCAATAGGAAACAAACCATAGAGATAGAACTTGCAACTACTGTATTGTGTCAAGTTTCAAAGAGCTAGCACAGACTGTGTTTGATTTAGAGTTCCAACTACATGTGTCCATATAGGAGAAAACAGAGTGAAAGATAAAAATTAAAACTGATACTGTCAAAGAAAGGTTAAAACTAGAAGAATGAAATTTGGTGAGCCTAGTGGGATTGGCGTACTGATCACTACCTGAAAGTGTCATCAAGAGTGGGTGAAAAAATGTGTGCTGAGATTTCAGGAAACTCGTAGTGTTTTGAAAGCTTGGCAACCCCTTTCCATGAAAGTGATTTGCACTAGTCTCTGCTTAGGGCTACATCAATAGGAAACAAATCATAGAGATAGAACTTGGGACTACTTTATTGTGTCAAGTTTCAAACAGCTAGCACAAACCGTGTTTGATTTAGAGTTCCAACTACATCTATCCATATAGGAGAAAACAGATGAAACCTAAAAATTAAAACTGTTACTGCCAACGAACGGTTTAACCTAGAAGAACGAAATTTGGTGAGCCAAGTGGGATTGGGGTACTGATCATTACCTGAAAGTGTCATCAATATTGGATGAAAAAATGTGTGCTGAGATTTCAGGAAACTCGTAGTTTTTGGAAGCTTGGCAACCCCTTTCCATGTAAGTGTTTTTCGCCAGTCTCTGCTTAGGGCTTCATCAATAGGAAACAAACCATAGAGATAGAACTTGGAACTAATTTATTGTGTCAAGTTTCAAAAAGGTAGCACAAACCGTGTTTGATTTAGAGTTCCAACTACTTGTATCCATATAGGAGAAAAGAGAGTGGAACCTAAAAATTAAAACTGTTACTGCCAACGAACGGTTTAACCTAGATGAACGAAATTTGGTGAGCCAAGTGGGAATGGGGTACTGATCATTACCTGAAAGTGTCATCAAGATTGGGTGAAAAAATGTGTGCTGAAATTTCAGGAAACTTATATTTTTTTGGAAGCTTGGCAACCCCTTTCCATGAAAGAGATTTGTGCCAGTCTCTACTTAGGGCTACATCAATAGGAAACAAACTGTAGAGATAGAACTTGGAATTACTATTTCATGTCAAGTTTCAAAAAGCTAGCACAAACCGTGTTTGATTTAGAGTTCCAACTACATGTATCCATATAGTAGAAAACAGAGTGAAACCTAAAAATTAAAACTGTTACTGCCAACGAACGGTTTAACCTAGAAGAACGAAATTTGGTGAGCCAAGTGGGATTGGGGTACTGATCATTACCTGAAAGTGTCATCAAGATTGGGTTAAAAAATGTGTGCTGAAATTTCAGGAAACTCGTAGTTTTTTGGAAGCTGGGCAACACCTTTCCATGAAAGTGATTTGTGCTGGTCTCTGCTTAGGGCTACATGAATAGGAAACAAACCATAGAGTAAGAACTTGGAACTACTTTATTGTGTCAAGTTTCAAAGAGCTAGCACAAACCGTGTTTGATTTAGAGTTCCAACTACATGTATCCATATAGGAGAAAACAGAGTGAAACCTAAAAATTAAAACTGTTACTGCCAACGAACGGTTTAACCTAGAAGAACGAAATTTGGTGAGCCAAGTGGGATTGGGGTACTGATCATTACCTGAAAGTGTCATCAATATTGGGTGAAAAAATGTGTGCTGAGATTTCAGGAAACTCGTAGTTTTTTGGAAGCTTTCAACCCCTTTCCATGAGAGTGATTTGCCGTGGTCTCTGCTTAGGGCTACATCAATAGGAAACAAACCATAGAGATAGAACTTGGAACTACTTTATTGTGTCAAGTTTCAATGAGCTAGCACAAACCGTGTTTGATTTAGAGTTCCAACAACATGTATCCATTAGGAGAAAACAGAGTGAAACCTAAAAATTAAAACGGTTACTGCCATCGAGCGGTTTAACCTAGAAGAACGAAATTTGGTGAGCCATGTGGGATTGGGATACTGATCATTACCTGAAAGTGTCATCAAGATTGGGTGAAAAAATGTGTGCTGAGATTTCAGGAAACTCGTAGTTTTTTGGAAGCTTGGCAACCCCTTTCCATGAAAGTGATTTTTGCCAGTCACTACTTAGGGCTACATCAATAGTAAACAAACCATAGAGATAGAATTTGGAACTACTTTATTGTGTCAAGTTTCAAAGAGCTAGCACAAACCTTGTTTGATTTAGAGTTCCAACTACATGTATCCATATAGGAGAAAACAGAGTGAAACCAAAAAATTAAAACTGTTACTGCCAACGAACGGTTTAACCTAGAAGAACGAAATTTGGTGAGCCTTGTGGGATTGGTGTACTGATCATTACGTGAAAGTGTCATCAAGATTTTGTGAAAAAATGTGTGCTGAGATTTCAGGAAACTCGTAGTTTTTTTGAAGCTTGGCAACCCCTTTCCATGAAAGTGATTTGCGCCGGTCTCTGCTTAGGGCTACATCAATAGTAAACAAACCATAGAGATAGAATTTGGAACTACTTTATTGTGTCAAGTTTCAAAGAGCTAGCACAAACCGTGTTTGATTTAGAGTTCCAACTACATGTATCCATATAGGAGAAAACAGAGTGAAACCTAAAAATTAAAACTGTTACTGCCAACGAACGGTTTAACCTAGAAGAACGAAATTTGGTGAGCCAAGTGGCATTGGGGTACTGATCATTACCTGAAAGTGTCATCAAGATTGTGTGAAAAAATGTGTGCTGAGATTTCAGGAAACTCGTAATTTTTTGGAAGCTTGGCAACCCCTTTCCATGAAAGTGATTTGCGCCGGTCTCTGCTTAGGGCTACATCAATAGGAAACAAACCATAGAGATAGAACTTGGAACTACTTTATTGTGTCAAGTTTCAAAGAGCTAGCACAAACCGTGTTTGATTTAGAGATCCAACTACATGTATCCATATAGGAGAAAACAGAGTGAAACCTAAAAATTAAAACTCTTACTGCCACCGAACGGTTTAACCTAGAAGAACGAAATTTGGTGAGCCTAATGGGATTGGCATACTGATCATTACCTGAAAGTGTCATCAAGATTGGGTGAAAAAATGTGTGCTGAGATTTCAGGAAACTCGTATTTTTTTTTTTTAAGAGAGAGAGAGAGGAGAGAGAGAGAGAGAGAGAGAGAGAGAATTTTTTTTAATATTTATTTATTTATTTTTTAGTTCTCGGCAGACACAACATCTTTGTTGGTATGTGGTGCTGAGGATCGAACCCGGGCCGCACGCATGCCAGGCGAGCGCGCTACCGCTTGAGCCACATCCCCAGCCCAGAAACTCGTAGTTTTTTGGAAGCTTGGCAACCCCTTTCCATGAAAGGGATTTGCGCCGTTCTCTGCTTAGGGCTACATCAATAGGAAACAAACCATAGAGATAGAACTTGGAACTACTTTATTTTGTCAATTTTCAAAGAGCTAGCACAAACCGTGTTTTACTTAGAGTTCCAAATACATATATCCATATAGGAGAAAACAGAGTGAAACCTAAAAATTAAAACTGTTACTGCCAACGAACGGTTTAACCTAGATGAACGAAATTTGGTGAGCCAAGTGGGATTGGGGTACTGATCATTACCTGAAAGTGTCATCTAGATAGGGTGAAAAAATGTGTGCTGAGATTTCAGGAACTCGGAGTTTTTTGGAAGCTTGGCAACCCCTTTCCATGAAAGTGATTTGCGCCGTTCTCTGCTTAGGGCTACATCAATAGGAAACAAACCATAGAGATAGAACTTGGAACTACTTTATTGTGTCAAGTTTCAAAGAGCTAGCACAAACCGTGTTTGATTTAGAGTTCCAACTACATGTATCCATATAGGAGAAAACAGAGTGAAACCTAAAAATTAAAACGGTTACTGCCACAGAACGGTTTAACCTAGAAGAACGAAATTTGGTGAGCCAAGTGTGATTGGGGTACTGATCATTAACTGAAAGTGTCATCAAGATTGGGTGAAAAAATGTGTGCTGAGATTTCAGGAAACTCGTAGTTTTTTGGAAGCTTGGCAACCCCATTTCCATGAAAGTGATTTGCGCCGGTCTCTGCTTAGGGCTACATCAATAGGAAACAAACCATAGAGATAGAAATTGGAACTACTTTATTGTGTCAAGTTTCAAAGAGCTAGCACAAACCGTGTTTGATTTAGAGATCCAACTACATGTATCCATAGAGGAGAAAACAGAGTGAAACCTAAAAATTAAAACTGTTACTGCCAACGAACGGTTTAACCTAGATGAACGAAATTTGGTGAGCCAAGTGGGAATGGGGTACTGATCATTACCTGAAAGAGTCATCAAGATTGGGTGAAAAAATGTGTGCTGAAAATTCAAGAAACTTATATTTTTTTGGAAGCTTGGATACCCCTTTTCATGAAAGAGATTTGCGCCAGTCTCTACTTAGAGCTACATCAATAGGAAACAAACCGTAGAGATAGAACTTGGAACTACTATATTGTGTAAAGTTTCGAAAAGCTAGCACAAACCGTGTTTGATTTAGTGTTCCAACTACATGTATCCATATAATAGAAACAGAGTGAAACCTAAAAATTAAAACTGTTACTGCCAACGAACGGTTTAACCTAGAAGAACGAAATTTGGTGAGCCAAGTGGGATTGGGGTACTGATCATTACCTGAAAGTGTCATCAAGATTGGGTGAAAAAATGTGTGCTGAAATTTCAGGAAACTCGTAGTTTTTTGGAAGCTGGGCAACACCTTTCCATGAAATTGATTTGTGCTGGTCTCTGCTTAGGGCTACATGAATAGGAAACAAACCATAGAGTTAGAACTTGGAACTACTTTATTGTGTCAAGATTCAAAGAGCTAGCAAAAACCGTGTTTGATTTAGAGTTCCAACTACATGTATCCATATAAGAGAAAACAGAGTGAAACCTAAAAATTAAAACTGTTACTGCCAACGAACGGTTTAACCTAGAAGAACGAAATTTGGTGAGCTAAGTGGGATTGGGGTACTGATCATTACCTGAAAGTGTCATCAAGATTGGGTGAAAAAATGTGTGCTGAGATTTGAGGAACTCTTAGTTTTTTTGAAGCTTGGCAACCCCTTTCCATGAAAGTGATTTGCGCCAGTCTCTTATTAGGGCTACATCAATAGGAAACAAACCATAGAGATAGAACTTCTAACTACTTTATTGTGTCAAGTTTCAAAGAGCTAGCACAAACCGTGTTTTACTTAGAGTTCCAACTACATGTATCCATATAGGAGAAAAGAGAGTGGAACCTAAAAATTAAAACTGTTACTGCCAACGAACGGTTTAAACTAGAAGAACGAAATTTGGTGAGCCAAGTGGGATTGGGATACTGATCATTATCTGAAAGTGTCATCAAGATTGGCTGAAAAAATGTGTGCTGAGATTTCAGGAAACTCGTAGTTTTTTGGAAGCTTGGCAACCCCTTTCCATGAAAGTGATTTGCACCAGTCTCTGCTTAGGGGTACATCAATAGGAAACAAACCATAGAGATAGATCTTGGAACTACTTTATTGTGTCAAGTTTCAAAGAGCTAGCACAAACCGTGTTTGATTTAGAGTTCCAACTACGTATAGCTATATAGGAGAAAACAGAGTGAAACCTAAAAATTAAAACTGTTACTGCCAACGAACGGTTTAACCTAGATGAACGAAATTTGGTGAGCCAAGTGGGAATGGGGTACTGATCATTACCTGAAAGTGTCATCAAGATTGGGTGAAAAAATGTGTGCTGAAATTTCAGGAAACTTATATTTTTTTGGAAGCTTGGCAACCCCTTTCCATGAAATAGATTTGCGCCAGTCTCTACATAGGGCTACATCAATAGGAAACAAACTGTAGAGATAGAACTTGGAACTACTATATCGTGTCAAGTTTCAAAAAGCTAGCACAAACCGTGTTTGATTTAGAGTTCCAACTACATGTATCCATATAGTAGAAAACAGAGTGAAACCTAAAAATTAAAACTGTTACTGCCAACGAACGGTTTAACTTAGAAGAACGAAATTTGGTGAGCCAAGTGGGATTGGGGTACTGATCATTACCTGAAAGTGTCATCAAGATTGGGTGAAAAAATGTGTGCTGAGATTTCAGGAAACTCGTAGTTTTTTGGAAGCTTGGCAACCCCTTTCCATGAAAGTGATTTGCGCCGGTCTCTGCTCAGAGCTACATCAATAGGAAACAAACCATAGAGATAGAACTTGGAACTACTTTATTGTGTCAAGTTTCAAAAAGGTAGCACAAACCGTGTTTGTTTTAGAGTTCCAACTACCTATATCCATATAGGAGAAAACAGAGAGAAACTTAAAAATTAAAACTGATACTGCCAACGAACGGTTTAACCTGGAAGAACGAAATTTGGTGAGCCATGTGGGATTGGGGTACTGATCATTACCTGAAAGTGTCATCAAGATTGGGTGAAAATATGTGTGCTGAGATTTCAGGAAACTCGTAGTTTTTTGGAAGCTTGGCAACCCCTTTCCATGAAAGTGATTTGCGCCAGTCTCTGCTTAGGGCTACATCAATAGAAAACAAACCATAGAGATAGAACTTGGAACTACTTTATTGTGTCAAGTTTCAAAGAGCTAGCACAAACCGTGCTTTACTTAGAGTTCCAAATACATGTATCCATATAGGAGAAAACAGAGTGAAACCTAAAAATTAAAACTGTTACTGCCAACGATCGGTTTAACCTAGAAGAACGAAATTTGGTGAGCCAAGTGGGATTGGGGTACTGATAATTACCTGAAAGTGTCATCAAGATTGGGTGAAAAAATGTGTGCTCAGATTTCAGGAAACTCGTGGTTTTTCGGAAGCTTGGCAACCCCTTTCAATGTAAGTGATTTGCGCTGGTCTCTGCTTAGGGCTACATCAATAGGAAACAAACCATAGAGATAGAACTTGGAACTACTGTATTGTGTCAAGTTTCAAAGAGCTAGCACAGACCGTGTTTGATTTAGAGTTCCAACTACATGTGTCCATATAGGAGAAAACAGAGTGAAACCTACAAATTAAAACTGTTACTGCCAACGAACGGTTTAACCTAGAAGAATGAAATTTGGTTAGCTAAGTGGGATTGGGGTACTGATCATTACCTGAATGTGTCATCAAGATTGGTTGAAAAAATGTGTGCTGAGATTTCAGGAAACTCGTAGTTTTTTGGAAGCTTGGCAACCCCTTTCCATGAAAGTGTATTGCGCTGGTCTCTGCTTAGGGCTACATGAATAGGAAACAAACCATAGAGATAGAACTTGGAACTACTTTATTGTGTCAAGTTTCAAAGAGCTAGCACAAACCGTGTTTGATTTAGAGTTCCAAATACATGTATCCATATAGGAGAAAACAGAGTGAAACCAAAAAATTAAAACTGTTACTGCCAACGAACGGTTTAACCTAGAAGACCGAAATTTGGTGAGCCAAGTGGGATTGGGGTACTGATCATTACCTGAAAGTGTCATCAAGATTCGGTGAAAAAATGTATGCTGAGATTTCAGGAAACTCGTAGTTTTTTGAAGCTTGGCAACCCCTTTCCATGAAAGTGATTTCCGCCGGTCTCTGCTTAGGCTACATCAATAGGAAACAAACCATAGAGATAGAACTTGGAACTACTTTATTGTATCAAGTTTCAAGAGCTAGCACAAACCGTGTTAGATTTAGAGTTCCAATTACATGTATCCATATAGGAGAAAAAAGAGTGAAAGTTAAAATTAAAACTATTACTGCCAACGAACGGTTTAACACAGAAGAACGAAATTTGGTGAGCCCAGTGGGATTGGGGTACTGATCTTTACCTGAAAGTGTCATCTAGATTGGGTGAAAAAATATGTGCTGAGATTTCAGGAAACTCGTAGTTTTTTGGAAGCCTGGCAACCCCTTTCCATGAAAGTGATTTGTGCCGGTCTCTCCTTAGGGCTACATCAATAGGAAACAAACCATAGAGATAGAACTTGGAACTAATTTATTGTGTCAAGTTTCAAAGAGCTAGCACAAACCGTGTTTGATTTAGAGTTCCAACTACATGTATCCATATAGGAGAAAACAGAGTGAAACCTAAAAATTAAAACTGTTACTGCCAACGAACGGTTTAACCTAGAAGAACGAAATTTGGTGAGCCAAGTGGGATTGGGGAACTGATCATTACCTGAAAGTGTCATCAAGATTGGGTGAAAAAATGTGTGCTGAGATTTCAGGAACTCATAGTTTTTTTGACGCTTGGCAACCCCTTTCCATTAAAGTGATTTGCGCCAGTCTCTGATTAGGGCTACATCAATAGGAAACAAACCATAGAGATAGAACTTGGAACTACTTTATTGTGTCAAGTTTCAAAGAGCTAGCACAAACCGTGTTTTACTTAGAGTTCCAAATACATGTATCCATATAGGAGAAAACAGAGTGAAACCTAAAAATTAAAACTGTTACTGCCAACGAACGGTTTAACCTGGAAGAACGAAATTTGGTGAGCCATGTGGGATTGGGCTACTGATCATTACCTGAAAGTGTCATCAAGATTTGGTGAAAAAATGTGTGCTGAGATTTCAGGAAACTCGTAGATTTTGGAAGCTTGACAACCCCTTTCCATGTAAGTGATTTGCGCCGGTCTCTGCTTAGGGCTACATCAATAGGAAACAAACCATAGAGATAGAACTTGGAACTACTGTATTGTGTCAAGTTTCAAAGAGCTAGCACAGACCGTGTTTGATTTAGAGTTCCAACTACATGTGTCCATATAGGAGAAAACAGAGTGAAACCTAAAAATTAAAACTGTTACTGCCAACGAACGGTTAAACGTAGAAGAATGAAATTTGGTGAGCCAAGTGGGATTGGGGTACTGATCATTACCTGAAAGTGTCATCAAGATTGGGTGAAAAAATGTGTGCTGAGATTTCAGGAAACTCGTAGTTTTTTGGAAGCTTGGCAACCCTTTTCCTTGAAAGTGATTTGCGCCAGTCTCTGCTTAGGGCTACATCAATAGGAAACAAACCATAGAGATAGAACTTGGAACTACTTTATTGTGTCAAGTTTCAAAGAGCTAGCACAAACCGTGTTTTACTTAGAGTTCCAAATACATGTATCCATATAGGAGAAAACAGAGTGAAACCTAAAAATTAAAACTGTTACTGCCAACGAACGGTTTAACATAGAAGAACGAAATTTGGTGAGCCAAGTGGGATTGGGGTACTGATCATTACCTGAAAGTATCATCTAGATTGGGTGAAAAAATGTGTGCTGAGATTTCAGGAAACTCGTAGTTTTTTGGAAGCTTGGCAACCCCTTTCCATGAAAGTGTATTGCGCTGGTCTCTGCTTAGGGCTACATGAATAGGAAACAAACCATAGAGATAGAACTTGGAACTACTTTATTGTGTCAAGTTTCAAAGAGCTAGCACAAACCGTGTTTGATTTAGAGTTCCAAATACATGTATCCATATAGGAGAAAACAGAGTGAAACCTAAAAATTAAAACTGTTACTGCCAACGAACGGTTTAATCTAGAAGAACGAAATTTGGTGAGCCAAGTGGGATTGGGGTACTGATCATTACCTGAAAGTGTCATCAAGATTCGGTGAAAAAATGTATGCTGAGATTTCAGGAAACTCGTAGTTTTTTGAAGCTTGGCAACCCCTTTCCATGAAAGTGATTTCCGCCGGTCTCTGCTTAGGCTACATCAATAGGAAACAAACCATAGAGATAGAACTTGGAACTACTTTATTGTATCAAGTTTCAAGAGCTAGCACAAACCGTGTTACATTTAGAGTTCCAATTACTTGTATCCATATAGGAGAAAAAAGAGTGAAACTTAAAATTAAAACTATTACTGCCAACGAACGGTTTAACACAGAAGAACGAAATTTGGTGAGCCCAGTGGGATTGGGGTACTGATCTTTACCTGAAAGTGTCATCTAGATTGGGTGAAAAAATATGTGCTGAGATTTCAGGAAACTCGTAGTTTTTTGGAAGCTTGGCAACCCCTTTCCATGAAAGTGATTTGTGCCGGTCTCTCCTTAGGGCTACATCAATAGGAAACAAACCATAGAGATAGAACTTGGAACTAATTTATTGTGTCAAGTTTCAAAGAGCTAGCACAAACCGTGTTTGATTTAGAGTTCCAACTACATGTATCCATATAGGAGAAAACAGAGTGAAACCTAAAAATTAAAACTGTTACTGCCAACAAACGGTTTAACCTAGAAGAACGAAATTTGGTGAGCCAAGTGGGATTGGGGAACTGATCATTACCTGAAAGTGTCATCAAGATTGGGTGAAAAAATGTGTGCTGAGATTTCAGGAACTCGTAGTTTTTTTGAAGCTTGGCAACCCCTTTCCATGAAAGTGATTTGCGCCAGTCTCTGATTAGGGCTACATCAATAGGAAACAAACCATAGAGATAGAACTTGGAACTACTTTATTGTGTCAAGTTTCAAAGAGCTAGCACAAACCGTGTTTTACTTAGAGTTCCAAATACATGTATCCATATAGGAGAAAACAGAGTGAAACCTAAAAATTAAAACTGTTACTGCCAACGAACGGTTTAACCTAGAAGAACGAAATTTGGAGAGCCAAGTGGGATTGGGGTACTGATCATTACCTGAAAGTTTCATCTAGATAGGGTGAAAAAATGTGTGCTGAGATTTCAGGAACTCGGAGTTTTTTTGAAGCTTGGCAACCCCTTTCCATGAAAGTGATTTGCGCCAGTCTCTGCTTAGGGCTACATCAATAGGAAACAAACCATAGAGATAGAACTTGCTAACTAATTTATTGTGTCAAGTTTCAAAAAGGTAGCACAAACCGTGTTTGATTTAGAGTTCCAACTACATGTATCCATATAGGAGAAAAGAGAGTGGAACCTAAAAATTAAAACTGTTACTGCCAACGAACGGTTTAAACTAGAAGAACGAAATTTGGTGAGCCAAGTGGGATTGGGTTACTGATCATTATCTGAAAGTGTCATCAAGATTGGGTGAAAAAATGTATGCTTAGATTTCAGGAAACTCGTAGTTTTTTGGAAGCTTGGCAACCCCTTTCCATGAAAGTGATTTGCACCAGTCTCTGCTTAGGGGTACATCAATAGGAAACAAACCATAGAGATAGATCTTGGAACTACTTTATTGTGTCAAGTTTCAAAGAGCTAGCACAAACCGTGTTTGATTTAGAGTTCCAACTACGTATAGCTATATAGGAGAAAACAGAGTGAAACCTAAAAATTAAAATTCTTACTGCCAACGAACGGTTTAACCTAGATGAACGAAATTTGGTGAGCCAAGTGGGAATGGGGTACTGATCATTACCTGAAAGTGTCATCAAGATTGGGTGAAAAAATGTGTGCTGAAATTTCAGGAAACTTATATTTTTTTGGAAGCTTGGCAACTCCTTTCCATGAAAGAGATTTGCGCCAGTCTCTACTAAGGGCTACATCAATAGGAAACAAACTGTAGAGATAGAACTTGGAACTACTATATCGTGTCAAGTTTCAAAAAGCTAGCACAAACCGTGTTTGATTTAGAGTTCCAACTACATGTATCCATATAGGAGAAAAGAGAGTGGAACCTAAAAATTAAAACTGTCACTGCCAACGAACGGTTTAAACTAGAAGAACGAAATTTGGTGAGCCAAGTGGGATTGGGATACTGATCATTATCTGAAAGTGTAATCAAGATTGGCTGAAAAAATGTGTGCTGAGATTTCAGGAAACTCGTAGTTTTTTGGAAGCTTGGCATCCCCTTTCCATGAAAGTGATTTGCACCAGTCTCTGCTTAGGGGTACATCAATAGGAAACAAACCATAGAGATAGATCTTGGAACTACTTTATTGTGTTAAGTTTCAAAGAGCTAGCACAAACCGTGTTTGGTTTAGAGTTCCAACTACGTATAGCTATATAGGAGAAAACAGAGTGAAACCTAAAAATTAAAACTGTTACTGCCAATGAACGGTTTAACCTAGATGAACGAAATTTGGTGAGCCAAGTGGGAATGGGGTACTGATCATTACCTGAAAGTGTCATCAAGATTGGGTGAAAAAATGTGTGCTGAAATTTCAGGAAACTTATATTTTTTGGAAGCTTGGCAACCCCTTTCCATGAAAGAGATTTGCGCCAGTCTCTACTTAGGGCTACATCAATAGGAAACAAACTGTAGAGATAGAACTTGGAACTACTATATCGTGTCAAGTTTCAAAGAGCTAGCACAGACCGTGTTTGATTTAGAGTTCCAACTACATGTGTCCATATAGGAGAAAACAGAGTGAAACCTACAAATTAAAACTGTTACTGCCAACGAACGGTTTAACCTAGAAGAATGAAATTTGGTTAGCTAAGTGGGATTGGGGTACTGATCATTACCTGAATGTGTCATCAAGATTGGTTGAAAAAATGTGTGCTGAGATTTCAGGAAACTCGTAGTTTTTTGGAAGCTTGGCAACCCCTTTCCATGAAAGTGTATTGTGCTGGTCTCTGCTTAGGGCTACATGAATAGGAAACAAACCATAGAGAAAGAACTTGGAACTACTATATTGTGTCAAGTTTCAAAGAGCTAGCACAAACTGTGTTTGATTTAGAGTTCCAACTACATGTATTCATATAGGAGAACACAGAGTGAAACCTAAAAATTAAAACTGTTACTGCCAACGAACGGTTTAACCTAGAAGAAAGAAATTTGGTGAGCCAAGTGGGATTGGGGTACTGATCATTACCTGAAAGTGTCATCAAGATTGGGTGAAAAAATGTGTGCTGAGATTTCAGGAAACTCGTAGATTTTGGAAGCTTGGCAACCCCTTTCCATGTAAGTGATTTGCGCCTGTCTCTGCTTAGGGCTACATCAATAGGAAACAAACCATAGAGATAGAACTTGGAACTACTGTATTGTGTCAAGTTTCAAAGAGCTAGCACAGACCGTGTTTGATTTAGAGTTCCAACTACATGTGTCCATATAGGAGAAAACAGAGTGAAACCTAAAAATTAAAACTGTTACTGCCAACGAACGGTTAAACGTAGAAGAATGAAATTTGGTGAGCCAAGTGGGATTGGGGTACTGATCATTACCTGAAAGTGTCATCAAGATTGGGTGAAAAAATGTGTGCTGAGATTTCAGGAAACTCGTAGTTTTTTGGAAGCTTGGCAACCCTTTTCCTTGAAAGTGATTTGCGCCAGTCTCTGCTTAGGGCTACATCAATAGGAAACAAACCATAGAGATAGAACTTGGAACTACTTTATTGTGTCAAGTTTCAAAGAGCTAGCACAAACCGTGTTTTACTTAGAGTTCCAAATACATGTATCCATATAGGAGAAAACAGAGTGAAACCTAAAAATTAAAACTGTTACTGCCAACGAACGGTTTAACATAGAAGAACGAAATTTGGTGAGCCAAGTGGGATTGGGGTACTGATCATTACCTGAAAGTATCATCTAGATTGGGTGAAAAAATGTGTGCTGAGATTTCAGGAACTCGGAGTTTTTTGGAAGCTTGGCAACCCCTTTCCATGAAAGTGATTAGCGCCGGTCTCTGCTTAGGGCTACATCAATAGGAAACAAACCATAGAGATAGAACTTGGAACTAATTTATTGTGTCAAGTTTCAAAAAGGTAGCACAAACCGTGTTTGATTTAGAGTTCCAACTACATGTATCAATATAGGAGAAAACAGAGTGAAACCTACAAATTAAAACTGTTACTGCCAACGAACGGTTAAACCTAGAAGAATGAAATTTGGTGAGCCAAGTGGGATTGGGGTACTGATCATTACCTGAAAGTGTCTTCAAGATTGGGTGAAAAAATGTGTGCTGAGATTTAAGGAAACTCGTAGATTTTGGAAGCTTGGCAACCAGTTTCCTTGAAAGTGATTTGCGCCAGTCTCTGCTTAGGGCTACATCAATAGGAAACAAACCATAGAGATGGAACTTGGAACTCCTTTATTGTGTCAAGTTTCAAAGAGCTAGCACAAACCGTGTTTTACTTAGAGTTCCAAATTCATGTATCTATATAGGAGAAAACAGAGTGAAACCTAAAAATTAAAACTGTTACTGCCAACGAACGGTTTAACATAGAAGAACGAAATTTGGTGAGCCAAGTGGGATTGGGGTACTGATCATTACCTGAAAGTGTCATCTAGATTGGGTGAAAAAATGTGTGCTGAGATTTCAGGAAACTCGTAGTTTTTTGGAAGCTTTCAACCCCTTTCCATGAAAGTGATTTGCGGTGGTCTCTGCTTAGGGCTACATCAATAGGAAACAAACCATAGAGATAGAACTTGGAACTACTTTATTGTGTCAAGTTTCAAAGAGCTAGCACAAACCGTGTTTGATTTAGAGTTCCAACTACGTATAGCTATATAGGAGAAAACAGAGTGAAACCGAAAAATTAAAACTGTTACTGCCAACGAACGGTTTAATCTAGAAGAACGAAATTTGGTGAGCCAAGTGGGATTGGGTTACTGATCATTATCTGAAAGTGTCATCAAGATTGGGTGAAAAAATGTGTGCTGAGATTTCAGGAAACTCGTTGTTTTTTGGAAGCTTGGAAACCCCTTTCCATGAAAGTGATTTGCTCGGTCTCTGCTTAGGGCTACATCAATAAGAAACAAACCATAGAGATAGAACTTGGAACTACTGTATTGTGTCAAGTTTCAAAGAGCTAGCACAGACCGTGTTTGATTCAGAGTTCCAACTACATGTGTCCATATAGGAGAAAACAGAGTGAAAGATAAAAATTAAAACTGATACTGTCAAAGAAAGGTTTAACCTAGAAGAACGAAATTTGGTGAGCCTAGTGGGATTGGCGTACTGATCATTACCTGAAAGTGTCATCAAGATTGGGTGAAAAAATGTGTGCTGAGATTTCAGGAAACTCGTATTTTTTTGGAAGCTTGGCAACCCCTTTCCATGAAAGTGATTTGCACTAGTCTCTGCATAGGGCTACATCAATAGGAAACAAACCATAGAGATAGAACTTGGAACTACTTTATTGTGTCAAGTTTCAAAGAGCTAGCACAAACCGTGTTTGATTTAGAGTTCCAACTACATGTATCCATATAGGAGAAAACAGAGTGAAACCGAAAAATTAAAACTGTTACTGCCAACGAACGGATTAACCTTGAAGAACGAAATTTGGTGAGCCAAATGGGATTGGGGTACTGATCATTACCTGAAAGTGTCATCAAGATTGGGTGAAAAAATGTGTGCTGAGATTTCAGGAAACTCGTAGTTTTTTGGAAGCTTTCAACCCCTTTCCATGGAAGTGATTTGCGGTGGTCTCTGCTTAGGGCTACATCAATAGGAAACAAACCATAGAGATAGAACTTGGAACTACTTTATTGTGTCAAGTTTCAAAGAGCTAGCACAAACCGTGTTTGATTTAGAGTTCCAACTACATGTATCCATATAGGAGAAAACAGAGTGAAACCGAAAAATTAAAACTGTTACTGCCAACGAACGGTTTAAACTAGGAGAACGAAATTTGGTGAGCCAAATGGGATTGGGTACTGATCATTACCTGAAAGTGTAATCAATATTGGGTGAAAAAATGTGTGCTGAGATTTCAGGAAACTCGTAGTTTTTTCGAAGCTTTCAACCCCTTTCCATGAAAGTGATTTGCAATGGTCTCTGCTTAGGGCTACATCAATAGGAAACAAACCATAGAGATAGAACTTGGAACTACTATATTGTGTCAAGTTTCAAAGAGCTAGCACAAACTGTGTTTAATTTAGAGTTCCAACTACATGTATTCATATAGGAGAACACAGAGTGAAACCTAAAAATTAAAACTGTTACTGCCAACGAACGGTTTAACCTAGAAGAAAGAAATTTGGTGAGCCAAGTGGGATTGGGGTACTGATCATTACCTGAAAGTGTCATCAAGATTGGGTGAAAAAATGTGTGCTGAGATTTCAGGAAACTCGTAGTTTTTTGGAAGCTTGGCAACCCGTTTCCATGAAAGTGATTTGCGCCGGTCTCTGCTTAGGGCTACATCAATAGGAAAAATGCATAGAGACAGAACTTTGAACTACTTTATTGTGTCAAGTTTCAAAGAGCTAGCACAAACCGTGTTTGATTTAGAGTTCCAAAAACATGTATCCATTAGGAGAAAACAGAGTGAAACCTAAAAATTAAAACGGTTACTGCCATCGAACGGTTTAACCTAGAAGAACGAAATTTGGTGAGCCATGTGGGATTGGGGTACTGATCATTACCTGAAAGTGTCATCAAGATTGGGTGAAAAAATGTGTGCTGAGATTTCAGGAAACTCGTAGTTTTTTGGAAGCTTGGCAACCCCTTTCCATGAAAGTGATTTTTGCCAGTCTCTACTTAGGGCTACATCAATAGTAAACAAACCATAGAGATAGAATTTGGAACTACTTTATTGTGTCAAGTTTCAAAAAGGTAGCACAAACCGTGTTTGATTTAGAGTTCCAACTACATGTATCCATATAGGAGAAAACAGAGTGAAACCTAAAAATTAAAACTGTTACTGCCAACGAACGGTTTAACCTAGGAGAACGAAATTTGGTGAGCCAAGTGGCATTGGGGTACTGATCATTACCTGAAAGTGTCATCAAGATTGGGTGAAAAAATGTGTGCTGAGATTTCAGGAAACTCGTAGTTTTTTGGAAGCTTGGCAACCCCTTTCCATGAAAGTGATTTGCGCCGGTCTCTGCTTAGGGCTACATCAATAGGAAACAAACCATAGAGATAGAACTTGGAACTACTTTATTGTGTCAAGTTTCAAAGAGCTAGCACAAACCGTGTTTGATTTAGAGTTCCAACTACATGTATCCATATAGGAGAAAACAGAGTGAAACCTAAAAATTAAAACTGTTACTGCCAACGAACGGTTTAACCTAGAAGAACGAAATTTGGTGAGCCAAGTGGGATTGGTGTACTGATCATTACGTGAAAGTGTCATCAAGGTTGGGTGAAAAAATGTGTGCTGAGATTTCAGGAAACTCGTAGTTTTTTGGAAGCTTGGCAACCCCTTTCCATGAAAGTGATTTGCGCCTGTCTCTGCTTAGGGCTACATCAATAGGAAACAAACCATAGAGATAGAACTTGGAACTACTGTATTGTGTCAAGTTTCAAGGAGCTAGCACAGACCGTGTTTGATTCAGAGTTCCAACTACATGTGTCCATATAGGAGAAAACAGAGTGAAAGATAAAAATTAAAACTGATACTGTCAAAGAAAGGTTTAACCTAGAAGAACGAAATTTGGTGAGCCTAGTGGGATTGGCGTACTGATCATTAACTGAAAGTGTCATCAAGTTTGCGTGAAAAAATGTGTGCTGAGATTTCAGGAAACTCGTAGTTTTTTGGAAGCTTGGCAACCCCTTTCCATGAAAGTGATTTGCACTAGTCTCTGCATAGGGCTACATCAATAGGAAACAAACCATAGAGATAGAACTTGGAACTACTTTATTGTGTCAAGTTTCAAAGGGCTAGCACAAACCGTGTTTTACTTAGAGTTCCAAATACATGTATCCATATAGGAGAAAACAGAGTGAAACCTAAAAATTAAAACTGTTACTGCCAACGAACGGTTTAACATAGAAGAACGAAATTTGGTGAGCCAAGTGGGATTGGGGTACTGATCATTACCTGAAAGTATCATCTAGATTGGGTGAAAAAATGTGTGCTGAGATTTCAGGAACTCGGAGTATTTTGGAAGCTTGGCAACCCCTTTCCATGAAAGTGATTTGTGCCGGTCTCTGCTTAGGGCTACATCAATAGGAAACAAACCATAGAGATAGAACTTGGAACTACTGTATTGTGTCAAGTTTCAAAAAGTTAGCACAAACCGTGTTTGATTTAGAGTTCCAGCTACATGTATCCATATAGGAAAAAACAGAGTTAAACCTAAAAATTAAAACTGTTACTGCCAACGAACGGTTTAAACTGGAAGAACGAAATTTGGTGAGCCATGTGGGATTGGGCTACTGATCATTACCTGAAAGTGTCATCAAGATTTGGTGAAATAATGTGTGCTGAGATTTCAGGAAACTCGTAGATTTTGGAAGCTTGGCAACCCCTTTCCATGTAAGTGATTTGCGCCGGTCTCTGCTTAGGGCTACATCAATAGGAAACAAACCATAGAGATAGAACTTGGAACTACTGTATTGTGTCAAGTTTCAAAGAGCTAGCACAGACCGTGTTTGATTTAGAGTTCCAACTACATGTGTCCATATAGGAGAAAACAGAGTGAAACCTACAAATTAAAACTGTTACTGCCAACGAACGGTTAAACCTAGAAGAATGAAATTTGGTGAGTCAAGTGGGATTGGGGTACTGATCATTACCTGAAAGTGTCTTCAAGATTGGGTGAAAAAATGTGTGCTGAGATTTAAGGAAACTCGTAGATTTTGGAAGCTTGGCAACCAGTTTCCTTGAAAGTGATTTGCGCCAGTCTCTGCTTAGGGCTACATCAATAGGAAACAAACCATAGAGATGGAACTTGGAACTCCTTTATTGTGTCAAGTTTCAAAGAGCTAGCACAAACCGTGTTTTACTTAGAGTTCCAAATTCATGTATCTATATAGGAGAAAACAGAGTGAAACCTAAAAATTAAAACTGTTACTGCCAACGAACGGTTTAACATAGAAGAACGAAATTTGGTGAGCCAAGTGGGATTGGGGTACTGATCATTACCTGAAAGTGTCATCTAGATTGGGGAAAAAATGTGTGCTGAGATTTCAGGAAACTCGTAGTTTTTTGGAAGCTTTCAACCCCTTTCCATGAAAGTGATTTGCGGTGGTCTCTGCTTAGGGCTACATCAATAGGAAACAAACCATAGAGATAGAACTTGGAACTACTTTATTGTGTCAAGTTTCAAAGAGCTAGCACAAACCGTGTTTGATTTAGAGTTCCAACTACGTATAGCTATATAGGAGAAAACAGAGTGAAACCGAAAAATTAAAACTGTTACTGCCAACGAACGGTTTAATCTAGAAGAACGAAATTTGGTGAGCCAAGTGGGATTGGGTTACTGATCATTATCTGAAAGTGTCATCAAGATTGGGTGAAAAAATGTGTGCTGAGATTTCAGGAAACTCATGTTTTTTGGAAGCTTGGCAACCCCTTTCCATGAAAGTGATTTGCTCGGTCTCTGCTTAGGGCTACATCAATAAGAAACAAACCATAGAGATAGAACTTGGAACTACTGTATTGTGTCAAGTTTCAAAGAGCTAGCACAGACCGTGTTTGATTCAGAGTTCCAACTACATGTGTCCATATAGGAGAAAACAGAGTGAAAGATAAAAATTAAAACTGATACTGTCAAAGAAAGGTTTAACCTAGAAGAACGAAATTTGGTGAGCCTAGTGGGATTGGCGTACTGATCATTACCTGAAAGTGTCATCAAGATTGGGTGAAAAAATGTGTGCTGAGATTTCAGGAAACTCGTATTTTTTTGGAAGCTTGGCAACCCCTTTCCATGAAAGTGATTTGCACTAGTCTCTGCATAGGGCTACATCAATAGGAAACAAACCATAGAGATAGAACTTGGAACTACTTTATTGTGTCAAGTTTCAAAGAGCTAGCACAAACCGTGTTTGATTTAGAGTTCCAACTACATGTATCCATATAGGAGAAAACAGAGTGAAACCGAAAAATTAAAACTGTTACTGCCAACGAACGGATTAACCTAGAAGAACGAAATTTGGTGAGCCAAATGGGATTGGGGTACTGATCATTACCTGAAAGTGTCATCAAGATTGGGTGAAAAAATGTGTGCTGAGATTTCAGGAAACTCGTAGTTTTTTGGAAGCTTTCAACCCCTTTCCATGGAAGTGATTTGCGGTGGTCTCTGCTTAGGGCTACATCAATAGGAAACAAACCATAGAGATAGAACTTGGAACTACTTTATTGTGTCAAGTTTCAAAGAGCTAGCACAAACCGTGTTTGATTTAGAGTTCCAACTACATGTATCCATATAGGAGAAAACAGAGTGAAACCGAAAAATTAAAACTGTTACTGCCAACGAACGGTTTAAACTAGGAGAACGAAATTTGGTGAGCCAAATGGGATTGGGTACTGATCATTACCTGAAAGTGTAATCAATATTGGGTGAAAAAATGTGTGCTGAGATTTCAGGAAACTCGTAGTTTTTTCGAAGCTTTCAACCCCTTTCCATGAAAGTGATTTGCAATGGTCTCTGCTTAGGGCTACATCAATAGGAAACAAACCATAGAGATAGAACTTGGAACTACTATATTGTGTCAAGTTTCAAAGAGCTAGCACAAACTGTGTTTAATTTAGAGTTCCAACTACATGTATTCATATAGGAGAACACAGAGTGAAACCTAAAAATTAAAACTGTTACTGCCAACGAACGGTTTAACCTAGAAGAAAGAAATTTGGTGAGCCAAGTGGGATTGGGGTACTGATCATTACCTGAAAGTGTCATCAAGATTGGGTGAAAAAATGTGTGCTGAGATTTCAGGAAACTCGTAGTTTTTTGGAAGCTTGGCAACCCCTTTCCATGAAAGTGATTTGCGCCGGTCTCTGCTTAGGGCTACATCAATAGGAAAAAAGCATAGAGACAGAACTTTGAACTACTTTATTGTGTCAAGTTTCAAAGAGCTAGCACAAACCGTGTTTGATTTAGAGTTCCAACAACATGTATCCATTAGGAGAAAACAGAGTGAAACCTAAAAATTAAAACGGTTACTGCCATCGAACGGTTTAACCTAGAAGAACGAAATTTGGTGAGCCATGTGGGATTGGGGTACTGATCATTACCTGAAAGTGTCATCAAGATTGGGTGAAAAAATGTGTGCTGAGATTTCAGGAAACTCGTAGTTTTTTGGAAGCTTGGCAACCCCTTTCCATGAAAGTGATTTTTGCCAGTCTCTACTTAGGGCTACATCAATAGTAAACAAACCATAGAGATAGAATTTGGAACTACTTTATTGTGTCAAGTTTCAAAGAGCTAGCACAAACCGTGTTTGATTTAGAGTTCCAACTACATGTATCCATATAGGAGAAAACAGAGTGAAACCTAAAAATTAAAACTGTTACTGCCAACGAACGGTTTAACCTAGAAGAACGAAATTTGGTGAGCCAAGTGGGATTGGTGTACTGATCATTACCTGAAAGTGTCATCAAGATTGGGTGAAAAAATGTGTGCTGAGATTTCAGGAAACTCATAGTTTTTTGGAAGCTTGGCAACCCCTTTCCATGCAAGTGATTTGCGCCGGTCTCTGCTTAGGGCTACATCAATAGTAAACAATCCATAGAGATAGAATTTGGAACTACTTTATTGTGTCAAGTTTCAAAAAGGTAGCACAAACCGTGTTTGATTTAGAGTTCCAACTACATGTATCCATATAGGAGAAAACAGAGTGAAACCTAAAAATTAAAACTGTTACTGCCAACGAACGGTTTAACCTAGGAGAACGAATTTTGGTGAGCCAAGTGGCATTGGGGTACTGATCATTACCTGAAAGTGTCATCAAGATTGGGTGAAAAAATGTGTGCTGAGATTTCAGGAAACTCGTAGTTTTTTGGAAGCTTGGCAACCCCTTTCCATGAAAGTGATTTGCGCCGGTCTCTGCTTAGGGCTACATCAATAGGAAACAAACCATAGAGATAGAACTTGGAACTACTTTATTGTGTCAAGTTTCAAAGAGCTAGCACAAACCGTGTTTGATTTAGAGTTCCAACTACATGTATCCATATAGGAGAAAACAGAGTGAAACCTAAAAATTAAAACTGTTACTGCCAACGAACGGTTTAACCTAGAAGAACGAAATTTGGTGAGCCAAGTGGGATTGGTGTACTGATCATTACGTGAAAGTGTCATCAAGGTTGGGTGAAAAAATGTGTGCTGAGATTTCAGGAAACTCGTAGTTTTTTGGAAGCTTGGCAACCCCTTTCCATGAAAGTGATTTGCGCCGGTCTCTGCTTAGGGCTACATCAATAGGAAACAAACCATAGAGATAGAACTTGGAACTACTGTATTGTGTCAAGTTTCAAGGAGCTAGCACAGACCGTGTTTGATTCAGAGTTCCAACTACATGTGTCCATATAGGAGAAAACAGAGTGAAAGATAAAAATTAAAACTGATACTGTCAAAGAAAGGTTTAACCTAGAAGAACGAAATTTGGTGAGCCTAGTGGGATTGGCGTACTGATCATTAACTGAAAGTGTCATCAAGATTGGGTGAAAAAATGTGTGCTGAGATTTCAGGAAACTCGTAGTTTTTTGGAAGCTTGGCAACCCCTTTCCATGAAAGTGATTTGCACTAGTCTCTGCATAGGGCTACATCAATAGGAAACAAACCATAGAGATAGAACATGGAACTACTTTATTGTGTCAAGTTTCAAAGGGCTAGCACAAACCGTGTTTTACTTAGAGTTCCAAATACATGTATCCATATAGGAGAAAACAGAGTGAAACCTAAAAATTAAAACTGTTACTGCCAACGAACGGTTTAACATAGAAGAACGAAATTTGGTGAGCCAAGTGGGATTGGGGTACTGATCATTACCTGAAAGTATCATCTAGATTGGGTGAAAAAATGTGTGCTGAGATTTCAGGAACTCGGAGTATTTTGGAAGCTTGGCAACCCCTTTCCATGAAAGTGATTTGTGCCGGTCTCTGCTTAGGGCTACATCAATAGGAAACAAACCATAGAGATAGAACTTGGAACTACTGTATTGTGTCAAGTTTCAAAAAGTTAGCACAAACCGTGTTTGATTTAGAGTTCCAGCTACATGTATCCATATAGGAAAAAACAGAGTTAAACCTAAAAATTAAAACTGTTACTGCCAACGAACGGTTTAAACTGGAAGAACGAAATTTGGTGAGCCATGTGGGATTGGGCTACTGATCATTACCTGAAAGTGTCATCAAGATTTGGTGAAATAATGTGTGCTGAGATTTCAGGAAACTCGTAGATTTTGGAAGCTTGGCAACCCCTTTCCATGTAAGTGATTTGCGCCGGTCTCTGCTTAGGGCTACATCAATAGGAAACAAACCATAGAGATAGAACTTGGAACTACTGTATTGTGTCAAGTTTCAAAGAGCTAGCAAAGACCGTGTTTGATTTAGAGTTCCAACTACATGTGTCCATATAGGAGAAAACAGAGTGAAACCTACAAATTAAAACTGTTACTGCCAACGAACGGTTAAACCTAGAAGAATGAAATTTGGTGAGCCAAGTGGGATTGGGGTACTGATCATTACCTGAAAGTGTCTTCAAGATTGGGTGAAAAAATGTGTGCTGAGATTTAAGGAAACTCGTAGATTTTGGAAGCTTGGCAACCAGTTTCCTTGAAAGTGATTTGCGCCAGTCTCTGCTTAGGGCTACATCAATAGGAAACAAACCATAGAGATGGAACTTGGAACTCCTTTATTGTGTCAAGTTTCAAAGAGCTAGCACAAACCGTGTTTTACTTAGAGTTCCAAATTCATGTATCTATATAGGAGAAAACAGAGTGAAACCTAAAAATTAAAACTGTTACTGCCAACGAACGGTTTAACATAGAAGAACGAAATTTGGTGAGCCAAGTGGGATTGGGGTACTGATCATTACCTGAAAGTGTCATCTAGATTGGGTGAAAAAATGTGTGCTGAGATTTCAGGAAACTCGTAGTTTTTTGGAAGCTTTCAACCCCTTTCCATGAAAGTGATTTGCGCCGGTCTCTGCTTAGGGCTACATCAATAGGAAACAAACCATAGAGATAGAACTTGGAACTACTTTATTGTGTCAAGTTTCAAAGAGCTAGCACAAACCGTGTTTGATTTAGAGTTCCAACTACGTATAGCTATATAGGAGAAAACAGAGTGAAACCGAAAAATTAAAACTGTTACTGCCAACGAACGGTTTAATCTAGAAGAACGAAATTTGGTGAGCCAAGTGGGATTGGGTTACTGATCATTATCTGAAAGTGTCATCAAGATTGGGTGAAAAAATGTGTGCTGAGATTTCAGGAAACTCGTTGTTTTTTGGAAGCTTGGCAACCCCTTTCCATGAAAGTGATTTGCTCGGTCTCTGCTTAGGGCTACATCAATAAGAAACAAACCATAGAGATAGAACTTGGAACTACTGTATTGTGTCAAGTTTCAAAGAGCTAGCACAGACCGTGTTTGATTCAGAGTTCCAACTACATGTGTCCATATAGGAGAAAACAGAGTGAAAGATAAAAATTAAAACTGATACTGTCAAAGAAAGGTTTAACCTAGAAGAACGAAATTTGGTGAGCCTAGTGGGATTGGCGTACTGATCATTACCTGAAAGTGTCATCAAGATTGGGTGAAAAAATGTGTGCTGAGATTTCAGGAAACTCGTATTTTTTTGGAAGCTTGGCAACCCCTTTCCATGAAAGTGATTTGCACTAGTCTCTGCATAGGGCTACATCAATAGGAAACAAACCATAGAGATAGAACTTGGAACTACTTTATTGTGTCAAGTTTCAAAGAGCTAGCACAAACCGTGTTTGATTTAGAGTTCCAACTACATGTATCCATATAGGAGAAAACAGAGTGAAACCGAAAAATTAAAACTGTTACTGCCAACGAACGGATTAACCTAGAAGAACGAAATTTGGTGAGCCAAATGGGATTGGGGTACTGATCATTACCTGAAAGTGTCATCAAGATTGGGTGAAAAAATGTGTGCTGAGATTTCAGGAAAATCGTAGTTTTTTGGAAGCTTTCAACCCCTTTCCATGGAAGTGATTTGCGGTGGTCTCTGCTTAGGGCTACATCAATAGGAAACAAACCATAGAGATAGAACTTGGAACTACTTTATTGTGTCAAGTTTCAAAGAGCTAGCACAAACCGTGTTTGATTTAGAGTTCCAACTACATGTATCCATATAGGAGAAAACAGAGTGAAACCGAAAAATTAAAACTGTTACTGCCAACGAACGGTTTAAACTAGGAGAACGAAATTTGGTGAGCCAAATGGGATTGGGTACTGATCATTACCTGAAAGTGTAATCAATATTGGGTGAAAAAATGTGTGCTGAGATTTCAGGAAACTCGTAGTTTTTTCGAAGCTTTCAACCCCTTTCCATGAAAGTGATTTGCAATGGTCTCTGCTTAGGGCTACATCAATAGGAAACAAACCATAGAGATAGAACTTGGAACTACTATATTGTGTCAAGTTTCAAAGAGCTAGCACAAACTGTGTTTGATTTAGATTTCCAACTACATGTATTCATATAGGAGAACACAGAGTGAAACCTAAAAATTAAAACTGTTACTGCCAACGAACGGTTTAACCTAGAAGAAAGAAATTTGGTGAGCCAAGTGGGATTGGGGTACTGATCATTACCTGAAAGTGTCATCAAGATTGGGTGAAAAAATGTGTGCTGAGATTTCAGGAAACTCGTAGTTTTTTGGAAGCTTGGCAACCCCTTTCCATGAAAGTGATTTGCGCCGGTCTCTGCTTAGGGCTACATCAATAGGAAAAAAGCATAGAGACAGAACTTTGAACTACTTTATTGTGTCAAGTTTCAAAGAGCTAGCACAAACCGTGTTTGATTTAGAGTTCCAACAACATGTATCCATTAGGAGAAAACAGAGTGAAACCTAAAAATTAAAACGGTTACTGCCATCGAACGGTTTAACCTAGAAGAACGAAATTTGGTGAGCCATGTGGGATTGGGGTACTGATCATTACCTGAAAGTGTCATCAAGATTGGGTGAAAAAATGTGTGCTGAGATTTCAGGAAACTCGTAGTTTTTTGGAAGCTTGGCAACCCCTTTCCATGAAAGTGATTTTTGCCAGTCTCTACTTAGGGCTACATCAATAGTAAACAAACCATAGAGATAGAATTTGGAACTACTTTATTGTGTCAAGTTTCAAAGAGCTAGCACAAACCGTGTTTGATTTAGAGTTCCAACTACATGTATCCATATAGGAGAAAACAGAGTGAAACCTAAAAATTAAAACTGTTACTGCCAACGAACGGTTTAACCTAGAAGAACGAAATTTGGTGAGCCAAGTGGGATTGGTGTACTGATCATTACCTGAAAGTGTCATCAAGATTGGGTGAAAAAATGTGTGCTGAGATTTCAGGAAACTCATAGTTTTTTGGAAGCTTGGCAACCCCTTTCCATGCAAGTGATTTGCGCCGGTCTCTGCTTAGGGCTACATCAATAGTAAACAATCCATAGAGATAGAATTTGGAACTACTTTATTGTGTCAAGTTTCAAAAAGGTAGCACAAACCGTGTTTGATTTAGAGTTCCAACTACATGTATCCATATAGGAGAAAACAGAGTGAAACCTAAAAATTAAAACTGTTACTGCCAACGAACGGTTTAACTTAGGAGAACGAAATTTGGTGAGCCAAGTGGCATTGGGGTACTGATCATTACCTGAAAGTGTCATCAAGATTGGGTGAAAAAATGTGTGCTGAGATTTCAGGAAACTCGTAGTTTTTTGGAAGCTTGGCAACCCCTTTCCATGAAAGTGATTTGCGCCGGTCTCTGCTTAGGGCTACATCAATAGGAAACAAACCATAGAGATAGAACTTGGAACTACTTTGTTGTGTCAAGTTTCAAAGAGCTAGCACAAACCGTGTTTGATTTAGAGTTCCAACTACATGTATCCATATAGGAGAAAACAGAGTGAAACCTAAAAATTAAAACTGTTACTGCCAACGAACGGTTTAACCTAGAAGAACGAAATTTGGTGAGCCAAGTGGGATTGGTGTACTGATCATTACGTGAAAGTGTCATCAAGGTTGGGTGAAAAAATGTGTGCTGAGATTTCAGGAAACTCGTAGTTTTTTGGAAGCTTGGCAACCCCTTTCCATGAAAGTGATTTGCGCCGGTCTCTGCTTAGGGCTACATCAATAGGAAACAAACCATAGAGATAGAACTTGGAACTACTGTATTGTGTCAAGTTTCAAGGAGCTAGCACAGACCGTGTTTGATTCAGAGTTCCAACTACATGTGTCCATATAGGAGAAAACAGAGTGAAAGATAAAAATTAAAACTGATACTGTCAAAGAAAGGTTTAACCTAGAAGAACGAAATTTGGTGAGCCTAGTGGGATTGGCGTACTGATCATTACCTGAAAGTGTCATCAAGATTGGGTGAAAAAATGTGTGCTGAGATTTCAGGAAACTCGTAGTTTTTTGGAAGCTTGGCAACCCCTTTCCATGAAAGTGATTTGCACTAGTCTCTGCATAGGGCTACATCAATAGGAAACAAACCATAGAGATAGAACTTGGAACTACTTTATTGTGTCAAGTTTCAAAGGGCTAGCACAAACCGTGTTTTACTTAGAGTTCCAAATACATGTATCCATATAGGAGAAAACAGAGTGAAACCTAAAAATTAAAACTGTTACTGCCAACGAACGGTTTAAACTAGAAGAACGAAATTTGGTGAGCCAAGTGGGATTGGGGTACTGATCATTACCTGAAAGTATCATCTAGATTGGGTGAAAAAATGTGTGCTGAGATTTCAGGAACTCGGAGTATTTTGGAAGCTTGGCAACCCCTTTCCATGAAAGTGATTTGTGCCGGTCTCTGCTTAGGGCTACATCAATAGGAAACAAACCATAGAGATAGAACTTGGAACTACTGTATTGTGTCAAGTTTCAAAAAGTTAGCACAAACCGTGTTTGATTTAGAGTTCCAGCTACATGTATCCATATAGGAAAAAACAGAGTTAAACCTAAAAATTAAAACTGTTACTGCCAACGAACGGTTTAAACTGGAAGAACGAAATTTGGTGAGCCATGTGGGATTGGGCTACTGATCATTACCTGAAAGTGTCATCAGGATTTGGTGAAATAATGTGTGCTGAGATTTCAGGAAACTCGTAGATTTTGGAAGCTTGGCAACCCCTTTCCATGTAAGTGATTTGCGCCGGTCTCTGCTTAGGGCTACATCAATAGGAAACAAACCATAGAGATAGAACTTGGAACTACTGTATTGTGTCAAGTTTCAAAGAGCTAGCACAGACCGTGTTTGATTTAGAGTTCCAACTACATGTGTCCATATAGGAGAAAACAGAGTGAAACCTACAAATTAAAACTGTTACTGCCAACGAACGGTTAAACCTAGAAGAATGAAATTTGGTGAGCCAAGTGGGATTGGGGTACTGATCATTACCTGAAAGTGTCTTCAAGATTGGGTGAAAAAATGTGTGCTGAGATTTAAGGAAACTCGTAGATTTTGGAAGCTTGGCAACCAGTTTCCTTGAAAGTGATTTGCGCCAGTCTCTGCTTAGGGCTACATCAATAGGAAACAAACCATAGAGATGGAACTTGGAACTACTTTATTGTGTCAAGTTTCAAAGAGCTAGCACAAACCGTGTTTTACTTAGAGTTCCAAATTCATGTATCTATATAGGAGAAAACAGAGTGAAACCTAAAAATTAAAACTGTTACTGCCAACGAACGGTTTAACATAGAAGAACGAAATTTGGTGAGCCAAGTGGGATTGGGGTACTGATCATTACCTGAAAGTGTCATCTAGATTGGGTGAAAAAATGTGTGCTGAGATTTCAGGAAACTCGTAGTTTTTTGGAAGCTTTCAACCCCTTTCCATGAAAGTGATTTGCGGTGGTCTCTGCTTAGGGCTACATCAATAGGAAACAAACCATAGAGATAGAACTTGGAACTACTTTATTGTGTCAAGTTTCAAAGAGCTAGCACAAACCGTGTTTGATTTAGAGTTCCAACTACGTATAGCTATATAGGAGAAAACAGAGTGAAACCGAAAAATTAAAACTGTTACTGCCAACGAACGGTTTAATCTAGAAGAACGAAATTGGGTGAGCCAAGTGGGATTGGGTTACTGATCATTATCTGAAAGTGTCATCAAGATTGGGTGAAAAAATGTGTGCTGAGATTTCAGGAAACTCGTTGTTTTTTGGAAGCTTGGCAACCCCTTTCCATGAAAGTGATTTGCTCGGTCTCTGCTTAGGGCTACATCAATAAGAAACAAACCATAGAGATAGAACTTGGAACTACTGTATTGTGTCAAGTTTCAAAGAGCTAGCACAGACCGTGTTTGATTCAGAGTTCCAACTACATGTGTCCATATAGGAGAAAACAGAGTGAAAGATAAAAATTAAAACTGATACTGTCAAAGAAAGGTTTAACCTAGAAGAACGAAATTTGGTGAGCCTAGTGGGATTGGCGTACTGATCATTACCTGAAAGTGTCATCAAGATTGGGTGAAAAAATGCGTGCTGAGATTTCAGGAAACTCGTAGTTTTTTGGAAGCTTGGCAACCCCTTTCCATGAAAGTGATTTGCACTAGTCTCTGCATAGGGCTACATCAATAGGAAACAAACCATAGAGATAGAACTTGGAACTACTTTATTGTGTCAAGTTTCAAAGAGCTAGCACAAACCGTGTTTGATTTAGAGTTCCAACTACATGTATCCATATAGGAGAAAACAGAGTGAAACCGAAAAATTAAAACTGTTACTGCCAACGAACGGATTAACCTAGAAGAACGAAATTTGGTGATCCAAATGGGATTGGGGTACTGATCATTACCTGAAAGTGTCATCAAGATTGGGTGAAAAAATGTGTGCTGAGATTTCAGGAAACTCGTAGTTTTTTGGAAGCTTTCAACCCCTTTCCATGAAAGTGATTTGCGCCGGTCTCTGCTTAGGGCTACATCAATAGGAAAAAAGCATAGAGACAGAACTTTGAACTACTTTATTGTGTCAAGTTTCAAAGAGCTAGCACAAACCGTGTTTGATTTAGAGTTCCAACAACATGTATCCATTAGGAGAAAACAGAGTGAAACCTAAAAATTAAAACGGTTACTGCCATCGAACGGTTTAACCTAGAAGAACGAAATTTGGTGAGCCATGTGGGATTGGGGTACTGATCATTACCTGAAAGTGTCATCAAGATTGGGTAAAAAAATGTGTGCTGAGATTTCAGGAAACTCGTAGTTTTTTGGAAGCTTGGCAACCCCTTTCCATGAAAGTGATTTTTGCCAGTCTCTACTTAGGGCTACATCAATAGTAAACAAACCATAGAGATAGAATTTGGAACTACTTTATTGTGTCAAGTTTCAAAGAGCTAGCACAAACCGTGTTTGATTTAGAGTTCCAACTACATGTATCCATATAGGAGAAAACAGAGTGAAACCTAAAAATTAAAACTGTTACTGCCAACGAACGGTTTAACCTAGAAGAACGAAATTTGGTGAGCCAAGTGGGATTGGTGTACTGATCATTACCTGAAAGTGTCATCAAGATTGGGTGAAAAAATGTGTGCTGAGATTTCAGGAAACTCATAGTTTTTTGGAAGCTTGGCAACCCCTTTCCATGCAAGTGATTTGCGCCGGTCTCTGCTTAGGGCTACATCAATAGTAAACAATCCATAGAGATAGAATTTGGAACTACTTTATTGTGTCAAGTTTCAAAAAGGTAGCACAAACCGTGTTTGATTTAGAGTTCCAACTACATGTATCCATATAGGAGAAAACAGAGTGAAACCTAAAAATTAAAACTGTTACTGCCAACGAACGGTTTAACCTAGGAGAACGAAATTTGGTGAGCCAAGTGGCATTGGGGTACTGATCATTACCTGAAAGTGTCATCAAGATTGGGTGAAAAAATGTGTGCTGAGATTTCAGGAAACTCGTAGTTTTTTGGAAGCTTGGCAACCCCTTTCCATGAAAGTGATTTGCGCCGGTCTCTGCTTACGGCTACATCAATAGGAAACAAACCATAGAGATAGAACTTGGAACTACTTTGTTGTGTCAAGTTTCAAAGAGCTAGCACAAACCGTGTTTGATTTAGAGTTCCAACTACATGTATCCATATAGGAGAAAACAGAGTGAAACCTAAAAATTAAAACTGTTACTGCCAACGAACGGTTTAACCTAGAAGAACGAAATTTGGTGAGCCAAGTGGGATTGGTGTACTGATCATTACGTGAAAGTGTCATCAAGGTTGGGTGAAAAAATGTGTGCTGAGATTTCAGGAAACTCGTAGTTTTTTGGAAGCTTGGCAACCCCTTTCCATGAAAGTGATTTGCGCCGGTCTCTGCTTAGGGCTACATCAATAGGAAACAAACCATAGAGATAGAACTTGGAACTACTGTATTGTGTCAAGTTTCAAGGAGCTAGCACAGACCGTGTTTGATTCAGAGTTCCAACTACATGTGTCCATATAGGAGAAAACAGAGTGAAAGATAAAAATTAAAACTGATACTGTCAAAGAAAGGTTTAACCTAGAAGAACGAAATTTGGTGAGCCTAGTGGGATTGGCGTACTGATCATTACCTGAAAGTGTCATCAAGATTGGGTGAAAAAATGTGTGCTGAGATTTCAGGAAACTCGTAGTTTTTTGGAAGCTTGGCAACCCCTTTCCATGAAAGTGATTTGCACTAGTCTCTGCATAGGGCTACATCAATAGGAAACAAACCATAGAGATAGAACTTGGAACTACTTTATTGTGTCAAGTTTCAAAGGGCTAGCACAAACCGTGTTTTACTTAGAGTTCCAAATACATGTATCCATATAGGAGAAAACAGAGTGAAACCTAAAAATTAAAACTGTTACTGCCAACGAACGGTTTAACATAGAAGAACGAAATTTGGTGAGCCAAGTGGGATTGGGGTACTGATCATTACCTGAAAGTATCATCTAGATTGGGTGAAAAAATGTGTGCTGAGATTTCAGGAACTCGGGGTATTTTGGAAGCTTGGCAACCCCTTTCCATGAAAGTGATTTGTGCCAGTCTCTGCTTAGGGCTACATCAATAGGAAACAAACCATAGAGATAGAACTTGGAACTACTGTATTGTGTCAAGTTTCAAAAAGTTAGCACAAACCGTGTTTGATTTAGAGTTCCAGCTACATGTATCCATATAGGAAAAAACAGAGTTAAACCTAAAAATTAAAACTGTTACTGCCAACGAACGGTTTAAACTGGAAGAACGAAATTTGGTGAGCCATGTGGGATTGGGCTACTGATCATTACCTGAAAGTGTCATCAGGATTTGGTGAAATAATGTGTGCTGAGATTTCAGGAAACTCGTAGATTTTGGAAGCTTGGCAACCCCTTTCCATGTAAGTGATTTGCGCCGGTCTCTGCTTAGGGCTACATCAATAGGAAACAAACCATAGAGATAGAACTTGGAACTACTGTATTGTGTCAAGTTTCAAAGAGCTAGCACAGACCGTGTTTGATTTAGAGTTCCAACTACATGTGTCCATATAGGAGAAAACAGAGTGAAACCTACAAATTAAAACTGTTACTGCCAACGAACGGTTAAACCTAGAAGAATGAAATTTGGTGAGCCAAGTGGGATTGGGGTACTGATCATTACCTGAAAGTGTCTTCAAGATTGGGTGAAAAAATGTGTGCTGAGATTTAAGGAAACTCGTAGATTTTGGAAGCTTGGCAACCAGTTTCCTTGAAAGTGATTTGCGCCAGTCTCTGCTTAGGGCTACATCAATAGGAAACAAACCATAGAGATGGAACTTGGAACTACTTTATTGTGTCAAGTTTCAAAGAGCTAGCACAAACCGTGTTTTACTTAGAGTTCCAAATTCATGTATCTATATAGGAGAAAACAGAGTGAAACCTAAAAATTAAAACTGTTACTGCCAACGAACGGTTTAACATAGAAGAACGAAATTTGGTGAGCCAAGTGGGATTGGGGTACTGATCATTACCTGAAAGTGTCATCTAGATTGGGTGAAAAAATGTGTGCTGAGATTTCAGGAAACTCGTAGTTTTTTGGAAGCTTTCAACCCCTTTCCATGAAAGTGATTTGCGGTGGTCTCTGCTTAGGGCTACATCAATAGGAAACAAACCATAGAGATAGAACTTGGAACTACTTTATTGTGTCAAGTTTCAAAGAGCTAGCACAAACCGTGTTTGATTTAGAGTTCCAACTACGTATAGCTATATAGGAGAAAACAGAGTGAAACCGAAAAATTAAAACTGTTACTGCCAACGAACGGTTTAATCTAGAAGAACGAAATTGGGTGAGCCAAGTGGGATTGGGTTACTGATCATTATCTGAAAGTGTCATCAAGATTGGGTGAAAAAATGTGTGCTGAGATTTCAGGAAACTCGTTGTTTTTTGGAAGCTTGGCAACCCCTTTCCATGAAAGTGATTTGCTCGGTCTCTGCTTAGGGCTACATCAATAAGAAACAAACCATAGAGATAGAACTTGGAACTACTGTATTGTGTCAAGTTTCAAAGAGCTAGCACAGACCGTGTTTGATTCAGAGTTCCAACTACATGTGTCCATATAGGAGAAAACAGAGTGAAAGATAAAAATTAAAACTGATACTGTCAAAGAAAGGTTTAACCTAGAAGAACGAAATTTGGTGAGCCTAGTGGGATTGGCGTACTGATCATTACCTGAAAGTGTCATCAAGATTGGGTGAAAAAATGTGTGCTGAGATTTCAGGAAACTCGTAGTTTTTTGGAAGCTTGGCAACCCCTTTCCATGAAAGTGATTTGCACTAGTCTCTGCATAGGGCTACATCAATAGGAAACAAACCATAGAGATAGAACTTGGAACTACTTTATTGTGTCAAGTTTCAAAGAGCTAGCACAAACCGTGTTTGATTTAGAGTTCCAACTACATGTATCCATATAGGAGAAAACAGAGTGAAACCGAAAAATTAAAACTGTTACTGCCAACGAACGGATTAACCTAGAAGAACGAAATTTGGTGATCCAAATGGGATTGGGGTACTGATCATTACCTGAAAGTGTCATCAAGATTGGGTGAAAAAATGTGTGCTGAGATTTCAGGAAACTCGTAGTTTTTTGGAAGCTTTCAACCCCTTTCCATGAAAGTGATTTGCGGTGGTCTCTGCTTAGGGCTACATCAATAGGAAACAAACCATAGAGATAGAACTTGGAACTACTTTATTGTGTCAAGTTTCAAAGAGCTAGCACAAACCGTGTTTGATTTAGAGTTCCAACTACATGTATCCATATAGGAGAAAACAGAGTGAAACCGAAAAATTAAAACTGTTACTGCCAACGAACGGTTTAAACTAGGAGAACGAAATTTGGTGAGCCAAATGGGATTGGGTACTGATCATTACCTGAAAGTGTAATCAATATTGGGTGAAAAAATGTGTGCTGAGATTTCAGGAAACTCGTAGTTTTTTGGAAGCTTTCAACCCCTTTCCATGAAAGTGATTTGCAATGGTCTCTGCTTAGGGCTACATCAATAGAAAACAAACCATAGAGATAGAACTTGGAACTACTATATTGTGTCAAGTTTCAAAGAGCTAGCACAAACTGTGTTTGATTTAGAGTTCCAACTACATGTATTCATATAGGAGAACACAGATTGAAACCTAAAAATTAAAACTGTTACTGCCAACGAACGGTTTTACCTAGAAGAAAGAAATTTGGTGAGCCAAGTGGGATTGGGGTACTGATCATTACCTGAAAGTGTCATCAAGATTGGGTGAAAAAATGTGTGCTGAGATTTCAGGAAACTCGTAGTTTTTTGGAAGCTTGGCAACCCCTTTCCATGAAAGTGATTTGCGCCGGTCTCTGCTTAGGGATACATCAATAGGAAAAAAGCATAGAGACAGAACTTTGAACTAATTTATTGTGTCAAGTTTCAAAGAGCTAGCACAAACCGTGTTTGATTTAGAGTTCCAACAACATGTATCCATTAGGAGAAAACAGAGTGAAACCTAAAAATTAAAACGGTTACTGCCATCGAACGGTTTAACCTAGAAGAATGAAATTTGGTGAGCCATGTGGGATTGGGGTACTGATCATTACCTGAAAGTGTCATCAAGATTGGGTGAAAAAATGTGTGCTGAGATTTCAGGAAACTCGTAGTTTTTTGGAAGCTTGGCAACCCCTTTCCATGAAAGTGATTTGCGCCGGTCTCTGCTTAGGGATACATCAATAGGAAAAAAGCATAGAGACAGAACTTTGAACTAATTTATTGTGTCAAGTTTCAAAGAGCTAGCACAGACCGTGTTTGATTCAGAGTTCCAACTACATGTGTCCATATAGGAGAAAACAGAGTGAAAGATAAAAATTAAAACTGATACTGTCAAAGAAAGGTTTAACCTAGAAGAACGAAATTTGGTGAGCCTAGTGGGATTGGCGTACTGATCATTACCTGAAAGTGTCATCAAGAGTGGGTGAAAAAATGTGTGCTGAGATTTCAGGAAACTCGTAGTTTTTTGGAAGCTTGGCAACCCCTTTCCATGAAAGTGATTTGCACTAGTCTCTGCATAGTGCTACATCAATAGGAAACAAACCATAGAGATAGAACTTGGAACTACTTTATTGTGTCAAGTTTCAAAGGGCTAGCACAAACCGTGTTTTACTTAGAGTTCCAAATACATGTATCCATATAGGAGAAAACAGAGTGAAACCTAAAAATTAAAACTGTTACTGCCAACGAACGGTTTAAACTAGAAGAACGAAATTTGGTGAGCCAAGTGGGATTGGGGTACTGATCATTACCTGAAAGTATCATCTAGATTGGGTGAAAAAATGTGTGCTGAGATTTCAGGAAACTCGTAGTTTTTTGGAAGCTTGGCAACCCCTTTCCATGAAAGTGTATTGCGCTGGTCTCTGCTTAGGGCTACATGAATAGGAAACAAACCATAGAGATAGAACTTGGAACTACTTTATTGTGTCAAGTTTCAAAGAGCTAGCACAAACCGTGTTTGATTTAGAGTTCCAAATACATGTATCCATATAGGAGAAAACAGAGTGAAACCTAAAAATTAAAACTGTTACTGCCAACGAACGGTTTAACCTAGAAGAACGAAATTTGGTGAGCCAAGTGGGATTGGGGTACTGATCATTACCTGAAAGTGTCATCAAGATTCGGTGAAAAAATGTATGCTGAGATTTCAGGAAACTCGTAGTTTTTTGAAGCTTGGCAACCCCTTTCCATGAAAGTGATTTCCGCCGGTCTCTGCTTAGGCTACATCAATAGGAAACAAACCATAGAGATAGAACTTGGAACTACTTTATTGTATCAAGTTTCAAGAGCTAGCACAAACCGTGTTACATTTAGAGTTCCAATTACTTGTATCCATATAGGAGAAAAAAGAGTGAAACTTAAAATTAAAACTATTACTGCCAACGAACGGTTTAACACAGAAGAACGAAATTTGGTGAGCCCAGTGGGATTGGGGTACTGATCTTTACCTGAAAGTGTCATCTAGATTGGGTGAAAAAATATGTGCTGAGATTTCAGGAAACTCGTAGTTTTTTGGAAGCTTGGCAACCCCTTTCCATGAAAGTGATTTGTGCCGGTCTCTCCTTAGGGCTACATCAATAGGAAACAAACCATACAGATAGAACTTGGAACTAATTTATTGTGTCAAGTTTCAAAGAGCTAGCACAAACCGTGTTTGATTTAGAGTTCCAACTACATGTATCCATATAGGAGAAAACAGAGTGAAACCTAAAAATTAAAACTGTTACTGCCAACGAACGGTTTAACCTAGAAGAACGAAATTTGGTGAGCCAAGTGGTATTGGGGAACTGATCATTACCTGAAAGTGTCATCAAGATTGGGTGAAAAAATGTGTGCTGAGATTTCAGGAACTCGTAGTTTTTTTGAAGCTTGGCAACCCCTTTCCATGAAAGTGATTTGCGCCAGTCTCTGATTAGGGCTACATCAATAGAAAACAAACCATAGAGATAGAACTTGGAACTACTTTATTGTGTCAAGTTTCAAAGAGCTAGCACAAACCGTGTTTTACTTAGAGTTCCAAATACATGTATCCATATAGGAGAAAACAGAGTGAAACCTAAAAATTAAAACTGTTACTGCCAACGAACGGTTTAACCTAGAAGAACGAAATTTGGAGAGCCAAGTGGGATTGGGGTACTGATCATTACCTGAAAGTTTCATCTAGATAGGGTGAAAAAATGTGTGCTGAGATTTCAGGAACTCGGAGTTTTTTGGAAGCTTGGCAACCCATTTCCATGAAAGTGATTTGCGCCAGTCTCTGCTTAGGGCTACATCAATAGGAAACAAACCATAGAGATAGAACTTGGAACTAATTTATTGTGTCAAGTTTCAAAAAGGTAGCACAAACCGTGTTTGATTTAGAGTTCCAACTACATGTATCCATATAGGAGAAAAGAGAGTGGAACCTAAAAATTAAAACTGTTACTGCCAACGAACGGTTTAAACTAGAAGAACGAAATTTGGTGAGCCAAGTGGGATTGGGTTACTGATCATTATCTGAAAGTGTCATCAAGATTGGGTGAAAAAATGTGTGCTGAGATTTCAGGAAACTCGTAGTTTTTTGGAAGCTTGGCAACCCCTTTCCATGAAAGTGATTTGCACCAGTCCCTGCTTAGGGGTACATCAATAGGAAACAAACCATAGAGATAGATCTTGGAACTACTTTATTGTGTCAAGTTTCAAAGAGCTAGCACAAACCGATTTGATTTAGAGTTCCAACTACGTATAGCTATATAGGAGAAAACAGAGTGAAACCTAAAAATTAAAACTGTTACTGCCAACGAACGGTTTAACCTAGATGAACGAAATTTGGTGAGCCAAGTGGGAATGGGGTACTGATCATTACCTGAAAGTGCCATCAAGATTGGGTGAAAAAATGTGTGCTGAAATTTCAGGAAACTTATATTTTTTTGGAAGCTTGGCAACTCCTTTCCATGAAAGAGATTTGCGCCAGTCTCTACTTAGGGCTACATCAATAGGAAACAAACTGTAGAGATAGAACTTGGAACTACTATATCGTGTCAAGTTTCAAAAAGCTAGCACAAACCGTGTTTGATTTAGAGTTCCAACTACATGTATCCATATAGGAGAAAAGAGAGTGGAACCTAAAAATTAAAACTGTCACTGCCAACGAACGGTTTAAACTAGAAGAACGAAATTTGGTGAGCCAAGTGGGATTGGGATACTGATCATTATCTGAAAGTGTAATCAAGATTGGCTGAAAAAATGTGTGCTGAGATTTCAGGAAACTCGTAGTTTTTTGGAAGCTTGGCATCCCCTTTCCATGAAAGTGATTTGCACCAGTCTCTGCTTAGGGGTACATCAATAGGAAACAAACCATAGAGATAGATCTTGGAACTACTTTATTGTGTTAAGTTTCAAAGAGCTAGCACAAACCGTGTTTGGTTTAGAGTTCCAACTACGTATAGCTATATAGGAGAAAACAGAGTGAAACCTACAAATTAAAACTGTTACTGCCAATGAACGGTTTAACCTAGATGAACGAAATTTGGTGAGCCAAGTGGGAATGGGGTACTGATCATTACCTGAAAGTGTCATCAAGATTGGGTGAAAAAATGTGTGCTGAAATTTTAAGAAACTTATATTTTTTGGAAGCTTGGCAACCCCTTTCCATGAAAGAGATTTGCGCCAGTCTCTACTTAGGGCTACATCAATAGGAAACAAACTGTAGAGATAGAACTTGGAACTACTATATCGTGTCAAGTTTCAAAGAGCTAGCACAGACCGTGTTTGATTTAGAGTTCCAACAACATGTGTCCATATAGGAGAAAACAGAGTGAAACCTACAAATTAAAACTGTTACTGCCAACGAACGGTTTAACCTAGAAGAATGAAATTTGGTTACTAAGTGGGATTGGGGTACTGATCATTACCTGAATGTGTCATCAAGATTGGTTGAAAAAATGTGTGCTGAGATTTCCGGAAACTCGTAGTTTTTTGGAAGCTTGGCAACCCCTTTCCATGAAAGTGTATTGCGCTGGTCTCTGCTTAGGGCTACATGAATAGGAAACAAACCATAGAGAAAGAACTTGGAACTACTATATTGTGTCAAGTTTCAAAGAGCTAGCACAAACTGTGTTTGATTTAGAGTTCCAACTACATGTATTCATATAGGAGAACACAGAGTGAAACCTAAAAATTAAAACTGTTACTGCCAACGAACGGTTTAACCTAGAAGAAAGAAATTTGGTGAGCCAAGTGGGATTGGGGTACTGATCATTACCTGAAAGTGTCATCAAGATTGGGTGAAAAAATGTGTGCTGAGATTTCAGGAAACTCGTAGATTTTGGAAGCTTGGCAACCCCTTTCCATGTAAGTGATTTGCGCCTGTCTCTGCTTAGGGCTACATCAATAGGAAACAAACCATAGAGATAGAACTTGGAACTACTGTATTGTGTCAAGTTTCAAAGAGCTAGCACAGACCGTGTTTGATTTAGAGTTCCAACTACATGTGTCCATATAGGAGAAAACAGAGTGAAACCTAAAAATTAAAACTGTTACTGCCAACGAACGGTTAAACGTAGAAGAATGAAATTTGGTGAGCCAAGTGGGATTGGGGTACTGATCATTACCTGAAAGTGTCACCAAGACTGGGTGAAAAAATGTGTGCTGAGATTTCAGGAAACTCGTAGTTTTTTGGAAGATTGGCAACCCTTTTCCTTGAAAGTGATTTGCGCCAGTCTCTGCTTAGGGCTACATCAATAGGAAACAAACCATAGAGATAGAACTTGGAACTACTTTATTGTGTCAAGTTTCAAAGAGCTAGCACAAACCGTGTTTTACTTAGAGTTCCAAATACATGTATCCATATAGGAGAAAACAGAGTGAAACCTAAAAATTAAAACTGTTACTGCCAACGAACGGTTTAACATAGAAGAACGAAATTTGGTGAGCCAAGTGGGATTGGGGTACTGATCATTACCTGAAAGTATCATCTAGATTGGGTGAAAAAATGTGTGCTGAGATTTCAGGAACTCGGAGTTTTTTGGAAGCTTGGCAACCCCTTTCCATGAAAGTGATTAGCGCCGGTCTCTGCTTAGGGCTACATCAATAGGAAACAAACCATAGAGATAGAACTTGGAACTAATTTATTGTGTCAAGTTTCAAAAAGGTAGCACAAACCGTGTTTGATTTAGAGTTCCAACTACATGTATCAATATAGGAGAAAACAGAGTGAAACCTACAAATTAAAACTGTTACTGCCATCGAACGGTTTAACCTACAAGAACGAAATTTGGTGAGCCAATTGGGATTGGGTTACTGATCATTATCTGAAAGTGTCATCAAGATTGGGTGAAAAAATGTGTGCTGAGATTTCAGGAAACTCGTAGTTTTTTGGAAGCTTGGCAACCCCTTTCCATGAAAGTGATTTGCGCCGGTCTCTGCTTAGGGCTACATCAATAGGAAACAAACCATAGAGATAGAACTTGGAACTACTGTATTGTGTCAAGTTTCAAAAAGTTAGCACAAACCGTGTTTGATTTAGAGTTCCAGCTACATGTATCCATATAGGAGAAAACAGAGTTAAACCTAAAAATTAAAACTGTTACTGCCAACGAACGGTTTAAACTGGAAGAACGAAATTTGGTGAGCCATGTGGGATTGGGCTACTGATCATTACCTGAAAGTGTCATCAAGATTTGGTGAAATAATGTGTGCTGAGATTTCAGGAAACTCGTAGATTTTGGAAGCTTGGCAACCCCTTTCCATGTAAGTGATTTGCGCCGGTCTCTGCTTAGGGCTACATCAATAGGAAACAAACCATAGAGATAGAACTTGGAACTACTGTATTGTGTCAAGTTTCAAAGAGCTAGCACAGACCGTGTTTGATTTAGAGTAACAACTACATGTGTCCATATAGGAGAAAACAGAGTGAAACCGAAAAATTAAAACTGTTACTGCCAACGAACGGTTAAACCTAGAAGAATGAAATTTGGTGAGCCAAGTGGGATTGGGGTACTGATCATTACCTGAAAGTGTCTTCAAGATTGGGTGAAAAAATGTGTGCTGAGATTTAAGGAAACTCGTAGATTTTGGAAGCTTGGCAACCAGTTTCCTTGAAAGTGATTTGCTCCAGTCTCTGCTTAGGGCTACATCAATAGGAAACAAACCATAGAGATGGAACTTGGAACTCCTTTATTGTGTCAAGTTTCAAAGAGCTAGCACAAACCGTGTTTTACTTAGAGTTCCAAATTCATGTATCTATATTGGAGAAAACAGAGTGAAACCTAAAAATTAAAACTGTTACTGCCAACGAACGGTTTAACATAGAAGAACGAAATTTGGTGAGCCAAGTGGGATTGGGGTACTGATCATTACCTGAAAGTGTCATCTAGATTGGGTGAAAAAATGTGTGCTGAGATTTCAGGAAACTCGTAGTTTTTTGGAAGCTTTCAACCCCTTTCCATGAAAGTGATTTGCGGTGGTCTCTGCTTAGGGCTACATCAATAGGAAACAAACCATAGAGATAGAAGTTGGAACTACTTTATTGTGTCAAGTTTCAAAGAGCTAGCACAAACCGTGTTTGATTTAGAGTTCCAACTACGTATAGCTATATAGGAGAAAACAGAGTGAAACCGAAAAATTAAAACTGTTACTGCCAACGAACGGTTTAATCTAGAAGAACGAAATTTGGTGAGCCAAGTGGGATTGGGTTACTGATCATTATCTGAAAGTGTCATCAAGATTGGGTGAAAAAATGTGTGCTGAGATTTCAGGAAACTCGTTGTTTTTTGGAAGCTTGGCAACCCCTTTCCATGAAAGTGATTTGCTCGGTCTCTGCTTAGGGCTACATCAATAAGAAACAAACCATAGAGATAGAACTTGGAACTACTGTATTGTGTCAAGTTTCAAAGAGCTAGCACAGACCGTGTTTGATTCAGAGTTCCAACTACATGTGTCCATATAGGAGAAAACAGAGTGAAAGATAAAAATTAAAACTGATACTGTCAAAGAAAGGTTTAACCTAGAAGAACGAAATTTGGTGAGCCTAGTGGGATTGGCGTACTGATCATTACCTGAAAGTGTCATCAAGATTGGGTGAAAAAATGTGTGCTGAGATTTCAGGAAACTCGTATTTTTTTGGAAGCTTGGCAACCCCTTTCCATGAAAGTGATTTGCACTAGTCTCTGCATAGGGCTACATCAATAGGAAACAAACCATAGAGATAGAACTTGGAACTACTTTATTGTGTCAAGTTTCAAAGAGCTAGCACAAACCGTGTTTGATTTAGAGTTCCAACTACATGTATCCATATAGGAGAAAACAGAGTGAAACCGAAAAATTAAAACTGTTACTGCCAACGAACGGATTAACCTAGAAGAACGAAATTTGGTGAGCCAAATGGGATTGGGGTACTGATCATTACCTGAAAGTGTCATCAAGATTGGGTGAAAAAATGTGTGCTGAGATTTCAGGAAACTCGTAGTTTTTTGGAAGCTTTCAACCCCTTTCCATGGAAGTGATTTGCGGTGGTCTCTGCTTAGGGCTACATCAATAGGAAACAAACCATAGAGATAGAACTTGGAACTACTTTATTGTGTCAAGTTTCAAAGAGCTAGCACAAACCGTGTTTTACTTAGAGTTCCAAATACATGTATCCATATAGGAGAAAACAGAGTGAAACCTAAAAATTAAAACTGTTACTGCCAACGAACGGTTTAACCTAGAAGAACGAAATTTGGAGAGCCAAGTGGGATTGGGGTACTGATCATTACCTGAAAGTTTCATCTAGATAGGGTGAAAAAATGTGTGCTGAGATTTCAGGAACTCGGAGTTTTTTGGAAGCTTGGCAACCCCTTTCCATGAAAGTGATTTGCGCCAGTCTCTGCTTAGGGCTACATCAATAGGAAACAAACCATAGAGATAGAACTTGGAACTAATTTATTGTGTCAAGTTTCAAAAAGGTAGCACAAACCGTGTTTGATTTAGAGTTCCAACTACATGTATCCATATAGGAGAAAAGAGAGTGGAACCTAAAAATTAAAACTGTTACTGCCAACGAACGGTTTAAACTAGAAGAACGAAATTTGGTGAGCCAAGTGGGATTGGGTTACTGATCATTATCTGAAAGTGTCATCAAGATTGGGTGAAAAAATGTGTGCTGAGATTTCAGGAAACTCGTAGTTTTTTGGAAGCTTGGCAACCCCTTTCCATGAAAGTGATTTGCACCAGTCTCTGCTTAGGGGTACATCAATAGGAAACAAACCATTGAGATAGATCTTGGAACTACTTTATTGTGTCAAGTTTCAAAGAGCTAGCACAAACCGTGTTTGATTTAGAGTTCCAACTACGTATAGCTATATAGGAGAAAACAGAGTGAAACCTAAAAATTAAAACTGTTACTGCCAACGAACGGTTTAACCTAGATGAACGAAATTTGGTGAGCCAAGTGGGAATGGGGTACTGATCATTATCTGAAAGTGTCATCAAGATTGGGTGAAAAAATGTGTGCTGAGATTTCAGGAAACTCGTTGTTTTTTGGAAGCTTGGCAACCCCTTTCCATGAAAGTGATTTGCTCGGTCTCTGCTTAGGGCTACATCAATAAGAAACAAACCATAGAGATAGAACTTGGAACTACTGTATTGTGTCAAGTTTCAAAAAGCTAGCACAAACCGTGTTTGATTTAGAGTTCCAACTACATGTATCCATATAGGAGAAAAGAGAGTGGAACCTAAAAATTAAAACTGTCACTGCCAACGAACGGTTTAAACTAGAAGAACGAAATTTGGTGAGCCAAGTGGGATTGGGATACTGATCATTATCTGAAAGTGTAATCAAGATTGGCTGAAAAAATGTGTGCTGAGATTTCAGGAAACTCGTAGTTTTTTGGAAGCTTGGCATCCCCTTTCCATGAAAGTGATTTGCACCAGTCTCTGCTTAGGGGTACATCAATAGGAAACAAACCATAGAGATAGATCTTGGAACTACTTTATTGTGTTAAGTTTCAAAGAGCTAGCACAAACCGTGTTTGGTTTAGAGTTCCAACTACGTATAGCTATATAGGAGAAAACAGAGTGAAACCTAAAAATTAAAACTGTTACTGCCAATGAACTGTTTAACCTAGATGAACGAAATTTGGTGAGCCAAGTGGGAATGGGGTACTGATCATTACCTGAAAGTGTCATCAAGATTGGGTGAAAAAATGTGTGCTGAAATTTCAGGAAACTTATATTTTTTGGAAGCTTGGCAACCCCTTTCCATGAAAGAGATTTGCGCCAGTCTCTACTTAGGGCTACATCAATAGGAAACAAACTGTAGAGATAGAACTTGGAACTACTATATCGTGTCAAGTTTCAAAGAGCTAGCACAGACCGTGTTTGATTTAGAGTTCCAACTACATGTGTCCATATAGGAGAAAACAGAGTGAAACCTACAAATTAAAACTGTTACTGCCAACGAACGGTTTAACCTAGAAGAATGAAATTTGGTTAGCTAAGTGGGATTGGGGTACTGATCATTACCTGAATGTGTCATCAAGATTGGTTGAAAAAATGTGTGCTGAGATTTCAGGAAACTCGTAGTTTTTTGGAAGCTTGGCAACCCCTTTCCATGAAAGTGTATTGCGCTGGTCTCTGCTTAGGGCTACATGAATAGGAAACAAACCATAGAGAAAGAACTTGGAACTACTATATTGTGTCAAGTTTCAAAGAGCTAGCACAAACTGTGTTTGATTTAGAGTTCCAACTACATGTATTCATATAGGAGAACACAGAGTGAAACCTAAAAATTAAAACTGTTACTGCCAACGAACGGTTTAACCTAGAAGAAAGAAATTTGGTGAGCCAAGTGGGATTGGGGTACTGATCATTACCTGAAAGTGTCATCAAGATTGGGTGAAAAAATGTGTGCTGAGATTTCAGGAAACTCGTAGATTTTGGAAGCTTGGCAACCCCTTTCCATGTAAGTGATTTGCGCCTGTCTCTGCTTAGGGCTACATCAATAGGAAACAAACCATAGAGATAGAACTTGGAACTACTGTATTGTGTCAAGTTTCAAAGAGCTAGCACAGACCGTGTTTGATTTAGAGTTCCAACTACATGTGTCCATATAGGAGAAAACAGAGTGAAACCTAAAAATTAAAACTGTTACTGCCAACGAACGGTTAAACGTAGAAGAATGAAATTTGGTGAGCCAAGTGGGATTGGGGTACTGATCATTACCTGAAAGTGTCATCAAGATTGGGTGAAAAAATGTGTGCTGAGATTTCAGGAAACTCGTAGTTTTTTGGAAGCTTGGCAACCCTTTTCCTTGAAAGTGATTTGCGCCAGTCTCTGCTTAGGGCTACATCAATAGGAAACAAACCATAGAGATAGAACTTGGAACTACTTTATTGTTTCAAGTTTCAAAGAGCTAGCACAAACCGTGTTTTACTTAGAGTTCCAAATACATGTATCCATATAGGAGAAAACAGAGTGAAACCTAAAAATTAAAACTGTTACTGCCAACGAACGGTTTAACATAGAAGAACGAAATTTGGTGAGCCAAGTGGGATTGGGGTACTGATCATTACCTGAAAGTATCATCTAGATTGGGTGAAAAAATGTGTGCTGAGATTTCAGGAACTCGGAGTTTTTTGGAAGCTTGGCAACCCCTTTCCATGAAAGTGATTAGCGCCGGTCTCTGCTTAGGGCTACATCAATAGGAAACAAACCATAGAGATAGAACTTGGAACTAATTTATTGTGTCAAGTTTCAAAAAGGTAGCACAAACCGTGTTTGATTTAGAGTTCCAACTACGTATAGCTATATAGGAGAAAACAGAGTGAAACCTACAAATTAAAACTGTTACTGCCATCGAACGGTTTAACCTACAAGAACGAAATTTGGTGAGCCAATTGGGATTGGGTTACTGATCATTATCTGAAAGTGTCATCAAGATTGGGTGAAAAAATGTGTGCTGAGATTTCAGGAAACTCGTAGTTTTTTGGAAGCTTGGCAACCCCTTTCCATGAAAGTGATTTGCGCCGGTCTCTGCTTAGGGCTACATCAATAGGAAACAAACCATAGAGATAGAACTTGGAACTACTGTATTGTGTCAAGTTTCAAAAAGTTAGCACAAACCGTGTTTGATTTAGAGTTCCAGCTACATGTATCCATATAGGAGAAAACAGAGTTAAACCTAAAAATTAAAACTGTTACTGCCAACGAACGGTTTAAACTTGAAGAACGAAATTTGGTGAGCCATGTGGGATTGGGCTACTGATCATTACCTGAAAGTGTCATCAAGATTTGGTGAAATAATGTGTGCTGAGATTTCAGGAAACTGTAGATTTTGGAAGCTTGGCAACCCCTTTCCATGTAAGTGATTTGCGCCGGTCTCTGCTTAGGGCTACATCAATAGGAAACAAACCATAGAGATAGAACTTGGAACTACTGTATTGTGTCAAGTTTCAAAGAGCTAGCACAGACCGTGTTTGATTTAGAGTTCCAACTACATGTGTCCATATAGGAGAAAACAGAGTGAAACCTACAAATTAAAACTGTTACTGCCAACGAACGGTTAAACCTAGAAGAATGAAATTTGGTGAGCCAAGTGGGATTGGGGTACTGATCATTACCTGAAAGTGTCTTCAAGATTGGGTGAAAAAATGTGTGCTGAGATTTAAGGAAACTCGTAGATTTTGGAAGCTTGGCAACCAGTTTCCTTGAAAGTGATTTGCGCCAGTCTCTGCTTAGGGCTACATCAATAGGAAACAAACCATAGAGATGGAACTTGGAACTCCTTTATTGTGTCAAGTTTCAAAGAGCTAGCACAAACCGTGTTTTACTTAGAGTTCCAAATTCATGTATCTATATAGGAGAAAACAGAGTGAAACCTAAAAATTAAAACTGTTACTGCCAACGAACGGTTTAATCTAGAAGAACGAAATTTGGTGAGCCAAGTGGGATTGGGTTACTGATCATTATCTGAAAGTGTCATCAAGATTGGGTGAAAAAATGTGTGCTGAGATTTCAGGAAACTCGTTGTTTTTTGGAAGCTTGGCAACCCCTTTCCATGAAAGTGATTTGCTCAGTCTCTGCTTAGGACTACATCAATAAGAAACAAACCATAGAGATAGAACTTGGAACTACTGTATTGTGTCAAGTTTCAAAGAGCTAGCACAGACCGTGTTTGATTCAGAGTTCCAACTACATGTGTCCATATAGGAGAAAACAGAGTGAAAGATAAAAATTAAAACTGATACTGTCAAAGAAAGGTTTAACCTAGAAGAACGAAATTTGGTGAGCCTAGTGGGATTGGCGTACTGATCATTACCTGAAAGTGTCATCAAGATTGGGTGAAAAAATGTGTGCTGAGATTTCAGGAAACTCGTATTTTTTTGGAAGCTTGGCAACCCCTTTCCATGAAAGTGATTTGCACTAGTCTCTGCATAGGGCTACATCAATAGGAAACAAACCATAGAGATAGAACTTGGAACTACTTTATTGTGTCAAGTTTCAAAGAGCTAGCACAAACCGTGTTTGATTTAGAGTTCCAACTACATGTATCCATATAGGAGAAAACAGAGTGAAACCTAAAAATTCAAACTGTTACTGCCACCCAACGGATTAAACTAGAAGAACGAAATTTGGTGAGCCAAGTTGGATTTCTGTACTGATCATTACCTGAAAGTGTCATCAAGATTGGGTGAAAAATGTGTGCTGAGATTTCACGAAACTCGTAGTTTTTTGGAAGATTGGCAACCCCTTTCCATGTAAGTGATTTGCGCCGGTCTCTGCTTAGGGCTACATCAATAGGAAACAAACCATAGAGATAGAACTTGGAACTACTTTATTGTGTCAAGTTTCAAAGAGCTAGCACAAACCGTGTTTGATTTAGAGTTCCAACTACATGTATCCATATAGGAGAAAACAGAGTGAAACCTAAAAATTTAAACTGTTACTGCCAACCAACGGTTTAACCTAGAAGAAGGAAATTTGGGGAGCCAAGTGGGATTGGGGTACTGATCATTACCTGAAAGTGTCATCCAGATTGGGTGAAAAAATGTGTACTGAGATTTCAGGAAACTCATAGTTTTTTGGAAGCTTGGCAACCCCTTTCCATGAAAGTGATTTTCGCCGGTCTCTGCTTAGGGCTACATCAATAGGAAACAAACCATAGAGATAGAACTTGGAACTACTTTATTGTGTCAAGTTTCAAAGAGCTAGCACAAACCGTGTTTGATTTAGAGTTCCAACTACATGTATCCATATAGGAGAAAACAGAGTGAAACCTAAAAATTAAAACTGTTACTGAAACGAACGGTTAAACCTAGAAGAACGAAATTTGGTGAGCCAAGTGGGACTGGGGTACTGATCATTACCTGAAAGTGTCATCAAGATTGGGTGAAAAAATGTGTGCAGAGATTTCAGGAAACTCGTTGTTTTTTGGAAGCTTGGCAACCCCTTTCCATGAAAGTGATTTGCGCCGGAATCTGCTTAGGGCTACATCAATAGGAAACAAACCATAGAGATAGAACTTGGAACTACTTTATTGTGTCAAGTTTCAAAGAGCTAGCACAAACCGTGTTTGATTTAGAGGTCCAACTACATGTATCCATATAGGAGAAAACAGAGTGAAACCTAAAAATTAAAACTGTTACTGCCACCCAATGGTTTAACATAGAAGAACGAAATTTGGTGAGCCAAGTGGGATTGCGGTACTGATCATTACCTGAAAGTGTCATCAAGATTGGGTGAAAAATGTGTGCTGAGATTTCACGAAACTCGTAGTTTTTTGGAAGCTTGGAAACCCCTTTCCATGTAAGTGATTTGCGCCGGTCTCTGCTTAGGGCTACATCAATAGGAAACAAACCATAGAGATAGAACTTGGAACTACTTTATTGTGTCAAGTTTCAAAGAGCTAGCACAAAACGTGTTTGATTTAGAGTTCCAACTACATGTATCCATATAGGAGAAAACAGAGTGAAACCTAAAAATTAAAACTGTTACTGCCAACGAACGGTTTAACCTAGAAGAACGAAATTTGGTGAGCCAAGTGGGATTGGGGTACTGATCATTACCTGAAAGTGTCCTCAGGATTTTTTGCAAAAATGTGTGCTGAGATTTCAGGAAACTCGTAGTTTTTTGGAAGCTTGGCAACCACTTTCCATGCAAGTGATTTGCCCCGCTCTCTGCTTAGGGCTACATCAATAGGAAACAAACCTTAGATATAGAACTTGGAACTACTGTATTGTGTCAAGTTTCAAAGAGCTAGCACAAACCGTGTTTGATTTAGAGTTCCAACTACATGTATCCATATAGGAGAAAACAGAGTGAAACCTAAAAATTAAAACTGTTACTGCCAACGAACGGTTTAAACTAGAAGAACGAAATTTGGTGAGCCAAGTGGGATTGGGGTACTGATCATTACCTGAAAGTGTCATCAAGTTTGGGTGAAAAAATGTGTGCTGAGATTTCAGGAAACTCGTTGTTTTTTGGAAGCTTGGCAACCCCTTTCCATGAAAGTGATTTGCGCCGGAATCTGCTTAGGCCTACATCAATAGAAAACAAACCATAGAGATAGAACTTGGAACTACTTTATTGTGTCAAGTTTCAAAGAGCTAGCACAAACCGTGTTTGATTTAGAGTTCCAACTATATGTATCCATATAGGAGAAAACAGAGTGAAACCTAAAAATTCAAACTGTTACTGCCACCCAAAGGTTTAAACTAGAAGAACGAAATTTGGTGAGCCAAGTGGGATTTCTGTACTGATCATTACCTGAAAGTGTCATCAAGATTGGTTGAAAAATGTGTGCTGAGATTTCACGAAACTCGTAGTTTTTTGGAAGATTGGCAACCCCTTTCCATGTAAGTGATTTGCGCCGATCTCTGCTTAGGGCTACATCAATAGGAAACAAACCATAGAGATAGAACTTGGAACTACTTTATTGTGTCAAGTTTCAAAGAGCTAGCACAAACCGTGTTTGATTTAGAGTTCCAACTACATGTATCCACATAGGAGAAAACAGAGTGAAACCTAAAAATTAAAACTGTTACTGCCAACGAACGGTTTAACCTAGAAGAAGGAAATTTGGGGAGCCAAGTGGGATTGGGGTACTGATCATTACCTGAAAGAGTCATCCAGATTGGGTGAAAAAATGTGTGCTGAGATTTCAGGAAACTCATAGTTTTTTGGAAGCTTGGCAACCCCTTTCCATGAAAGTGATTTTCGCCAGTCTCTGCTTAGGGCTATATCAATAGGAAACAAACCATAGAGATAGAACTTGGAACTACTTTATTGTGTCAAGTTTCAAAGAGCTAGCACAAACCGTGTTTGATTTAGAGTTCCAACTACATGTATCCATATAGGAGAAAACAGAGTGAAACCTAAAAATTAAAACTGTTACTGAAACGAACGGTTAAACCTAGAAGAACGAAATTTGGTGAGCCAAGTGGGACTGGGGTACTGATCATTACCTGAAAGTGTCATCAAGATTGGGTGAAAAAATGTGTGCAGAGATTTCAGGAAATCGTATTTTTTTGGAAGCTTGGCAACCCCTTTCCATGAAAGTGATTTTCGCCGGAATCTGCTTAGGGCTACATCAATAGGAAACAAACCATAGAGATAGAACTTGGAACTACTTTATTGTGTCAAGTTTCAAAGAGCTAGCACAAACCGTGTTTGATTTAGAGTTCCAACTACATGTATCCATATAGGAGAAAACAGAGTGAAACCTAAAAATTAAAACTGTTACTGCCAAGCAACGGTTTAACATTGAAGAACGAAATTTGGTGAGCCAAGTGGGATTGCGGTACTGATCATTACCTGAAAGTGTCATCAAGATTGGGTGAAAAATGTGTGCTGAGATTTCACGAAACTCGTAGTTTCTTGGAAGCTTGGAAACCCCTTTCCATATAAGTGATTTACGCCGGTCTCTGCTTAGGGCTACATCAATAGGAAACAAACCATAGAGATAGAACTTGGAACTACTTTATTGTGTCAAGTTTCAAAGAGCTAGCACAAACCGTGTTTGATTTAGAGTTCCAACTACATGTATCCATATAGGAGAAAACAGAGTGAAACCTAAAAATTAAAACTGTTACTGCCAACGAACGGTTTAACCTAGAAGAACGAAATTTGGTGAGCCAAGTGGGATTGGGTTACTGATCATTACCTGAAAGTGTCCTCAAGATTTTGTGAAAAAATGTGTGCTGAGATTTCAGGAAACTCGTAGTTTTTTGGAAGCTTGGCAACCACATTCCATGCAAGTGATTTGCCCCGCTCTCTGCTTAGGGCTACATCAATAGGAAACAAACCATAGAGATAGAACTTGGAACTACTGTATTGTGTCAAGTTTCAAAGAGCTAGCACAAACCGTGTTTGATTTAGAGTTCCAAATACATGTATCCATATAGGAGAAAACAGAGTGAAACCTAAAAATTAAAACTGTTACTTCCAACGAACGGTTTAACCTAGAAGAACGAAATTTGGTGAGCCAAGTGGGATTGGGGTACTGATCATTACCTGAAAGTGTCATCAAGATTGGGTGAAAAAATGTATGCTGAGATTTCAGGAAACTCGTTGTTTTTTGGAAGCTTGGCAACCCCTTTCCTTGAAAGTGATTTGCACCGGAATCTGCTTAGGCCTACATCAATAGAAAACAAACCATAGAGATAGAACTTGGAACTACTTTATTGTGTCAAGTTTCAAAGAGCTAGCACAAACCGTGTTTGAATTAGAGTTCCAACTACATGTATCCATATAGGAGAAAACAGAGTGAAACCTAAAAATTCAAACTGTTACTGCCACCCAACGGTTTAAACTAGAAGAACGAAATTTGGTGAGCCAAGTGGGATTTCTGTACTGATCATTACCTGAAAGTGTCATCAAGATTGGGTGAAAAATGTGTGCTGAGATTTCACGAAACTCGTAGTTTTTTGGAAGATTGGCAACCCCTTTCCATGTAAGTGATTTGCGCCGGTCTCTGCTTAGGGCTACATCAATAGGAAACAAACCATAGAAAGAGAACTTGGAACTACTTTATTGTGTCAAGTTTCAAAGAGCTAGCACAAACCGTGTTTGATTTAGAGTTCCAACTACATGTATCCATATAGGAGAAAACAGAGTGAAACCTAAAAATTAAAACTGTTACTGCCAACGAACGGTTTAACCTAGAAGAAGGAAATTTGGGGAGCCAAGTGGGATTGGGGTACTGATCATTACCTGAAAGTGTCATCCAGATTGGGTGAAAAAATGTGTGCTGAGATTTCAGGAAACTCATAGTTTTTTGGAAGCTTGGCAACCCCTTTCCATGAAAGTGATTTTCGCCGGTCTCTGCTTAGGGCTACATCAATAGGAAACAAACCATAGAGATAGAACTTGGAACTACTTTATTGTGTCAAGTTTCAAAGAGCTAGCACAAACCGTGTTTGATTTAGAGTTCCAACTACATGTATCCATATAGGAGAAAACAGAGTGAAACCTAAAAATTAAAACTGTTACTGAAACGAACGGTTAAACCTAGAAGAACGAAATTTGGTGAGCCAAGTGGGACTGGGGTACTGATCATTACCTGAAAGTGTCATCAAGTTTGGGTGAAAAAATGTGTGCAGAGATTTCAGGAAACTCGTTGTTTTTTGGAAGCTTGGCAACCCCTTTCCATGAAAGTGATTTGCGCCGGAATCTGCTTAGGGCTACATCAATAGGAAACAAACCATAGAGATAGAACTTGGAACTACTTTATTGTGTCAAGTTTCAAAGAGCTAGCACAAACCGTGTTTGATTTAGAGGTCCAACTACATGTATCCATATAGGAGAAAACAGAGTGAAACCTAAAAATTAAAACTGTTACTGCCACCCAATGGTTTAACATAGAAGAACGAAATTTGGTGAGCCAAGTGGGATTGCGGTACTGATCATTACCTGAAAGTGTCATCAAGATTGGGTGAAAAATGTGTGCTGAGATTTCACGAAACTCGTAGTTTTTTGGAAGCTTGGAAACCCCTTTCCATGTAGGTGATTTGCGCCGGTCTCTGCTTAGGGCTACATCAATAGGAAACAAACCATAGAGATAGAACTTGGAACTACTTTATTGTGTCAAGTTTCAAAGAGCTAGCACAAAACGTGTTTGATTTAGAGTTCCAACTACATGTATCCATATAGGAGAAAACAGAGTGAAACCTAAAAATTAAAACTGTTACTGCCAACGAACGGTTTAACCTAGAAGAACGAAATTTGGTGAGCCAAGTGGGATTGGGTTACAGATCATTACCTGAAAGTGTCCTCAAGATTTTGGGCAAAAATGTGTGCTGAGATTTCAGGAAACTCGTAGTTTTTTGGAAGCTTGGCAACCACTTTCCATGCAAGTGATTTGCCCCGCTCTCTGCTTAGGGCTACATCAATAGGAAACAAACCTTAGATATAGAACTTGGAACTACTGTATTGTGTCAAGTTTCAAAGAGCTAGCACAAACCGTGTTTGATTTAGAGTTCCAACTACATGTATCCATATAGGAGAAAACAGAGTGAAACCTAAAAATTAAAACTGTTACTGCCAACGAACGGTTTAACCTAGAAGAACGAAATTTGGTGAGCCAAGTGGGATTGGGGTACTGATCATTACCTGAAAGTGTCATCAAGATTGGGTGAAAAAATGTATGCTGAGATTTCAGGAAACTCGTTGTTTTTTGGAAGCTTGGCAACCCCTTTCCTTGAAAGTGATTTGCACCGGAATCTGCTTAGGCCTACATCAATAGAAAACAAACCATAGAGATAGAACTTGGAACTACTTTATTGTGTCAAGTTTCAAAGAGCTAGCACAAACCGTGTTTGAATTAGAGTTCCAACTACATGTATCCATATAGGAGAAAACAGAGTGAAACCTAAAAATTCAAACTGTTACTGCCACCCAACGGTTTAAACTAGAAGAACGAAATTTGGTGAGCCAAGTGGGATTTCTGTACTGATCATTACCTGAAAGTGTCATCAAGATTGGGTGAAAAATGTGTGCTGAGATTTCACGAAACTCGTAGTTTTTTGGAAGATTGGCAACCCCTTTCCATGTAAGTGATTTGCGCCGGTCTCTGCTTAGGGCTACATCAATAGGAAACAAACCATAGAAAGAGAACTTGGAACTACTTTATTGTGTCAAGTTTCAAAAAGCTAGCACAAACCGTGTTTGATTTAGAGTTCCAACTACATGTATCCATATAGGAGAAAACAGAGTGAAACCTAAAAATTAAAACTGTTACTGCCAACGAACGGTTTAACCTAGAAGAAGGAAATTTGGGGAGCCAAGTGGGATTGGGGTACTGATCATTACCTGAAAGTGTCATCCAGATTGGGTGAAAAAATGTGTGCTGAGATTTCAGGAAACTCATAGTTTTTTGGAAGCTTGGCAACCCCTTTCCATGAAAGTGATTTTCGCCGGTCTCTGCTTAGGGCTACATCAATAGGAAACAAACCATAGAGATAGAACTTGGAACTACTTTATTGTGTCAAGTTTCAAAGAGCTAGCACAAACCGTGTTTGATTTAGAGTTCCAACTACATGTATCCATATAGGAGAAAACAGAGTGAAACCTAAAAATTAAAACTGTTACTGAAACGAACGGTTAAACCTAGAAGAACGAAATTTGGTGAGCCAAGTGGGACTGGGGTACTGATCATTACCTGAAAGTGTCATCAAGTTTGGGTGAAAAAATGTGTGCAGAGATTTCAGGAAACTCGTTGTTTTTTGGAAGCTTGGCAACCCCTTTCCATGAAAGTGATTTGCGCCGGAATCTGCTTAGGGCTACATCAATAGGAAACAAACCATAGAGATAGAACTTGGAACTACTTTATTGTGTCAAGTTTCAAAGAGCTAGCACAAACCGTGTTTGATTTAGAGGTCCAACTACATGTATCCATATAGGAGAAAACAGAGTGAAACCTAAAAATTAAAACTGTTACTGCCACCCAATGGTTTAACATAGAAGAACGAAATTTGGTGAGCCAAGTGGGATTGCGGTACTGATCATTACCTGAAAGTGTCATCAAGATTGGGTGAAAAATGTGTGCTGAGATTTCACGAAACTCGTAGTTTTTTGGAAGCTTGGAAACCCCTTTCCATGTAGGTGATTTGCGCCGGTCTCTGCTTAGGGCTACATCAATAGGAAACAAACCATAGAGATAGAACTTGGAACTACTTTATTGTGTCAAGTTTCAAAGAGCTAGCACAAAACGTGTTTGATTTAGAGTTCCAACTACATGTATCCATATAGGAGAAAACAGAGTGAAACCTAAAAATTAAAACTGTTACTGCCAACGAACGGTTTAACCTAGAAGAACGAAATTTGGTGAGCCAAGTGGGATTGGGTTACAGATCATTACCTGAAAGTGTCCTCAAGATTTTGGGCAAAAATGTGTGCTGAGATTTCAGGAAACTCGTAGTTTTTTGGAAGCTTGGCAACCACTTTCCATGCAAGTGATTTGCCCCGCTCTCTGCTTAGGGCTACATCAATAGGAAACAAACCTTAGATATAGAACTTGGAACTACTGTATTGTGTCAAGTTTCAAAGAGCTAGCACAAACCGTGTTTGATTTAGAGTTCCAACTACATGTATCCATATAGGAGAAAACAGAGTGAAACCTAAAAATTAAAACTGTTACTGCCAACGAACGGTTTAAACTAGAAGAACGAAATTTGGTGAGCCAAGTGGGATTGGGGTACTGATCATTACCTGAAAGTGTCATCAAGTTTGGGTGAAAAAATGTGTGCTGAGATTTCAGGAAACTCGTTGTTTTTTGGAAGCTTGGCAACCCCTTTCCTTGAAAGTGATTTGCGCCGGAATCTGCTTAGGCCTACATCAATAGAAAACAAACCATAGAGATAGAACTTGGAACTACTTTATTGTGTCAAGTTTCAAAGAGCTAGCACAAACCGTGTTTGATTTAGAGTTCCAACTATATGTATCCATATAGGAGAAAACAGAGTGAAACCTAAAAATTCAAACTGTTACTGCCACCCAACGGTTTAAACTAGAAGAACGAAATTTGGTGAGCCAAGTGGGATTTCTGTACTGATCATCACCTGAAAGTGTCATCAAGATTGGGTGAAAAATGTGTGCTGAGATTTCACGAAACTCGTAGTTTTTTGGAAGATTGGCAACCCCTTTCCATGTAAGTGATTTGCGCCGGTCTCTGCTTAGGGCTACATCAATAGGAAACAAACCATAGAGATAGAACTTGGAACTACTTTATTGTGTCAAGTTTCAAAGAGCTAGCACAAACCGTGTTTGATTTAGAGTTCCAACTACATGTATCCATATAGGAGAAACCAGAGTGAAACCTAAAAATTAAAACTGTTACTGCCAACGAACGGTTTAACCTAGAAGAACGAAATTTAATGAGCCATGTGGGATTGGGGTAAGGATCATTACCTGAAAGTGTCATCAAGATTGGGTGAAAAAATGTGTGCAGAGATTTCAGGAAACTCGTTGTTTTTTGGAAGCTTGGAAACCCCTTTCCATGAAAGTGATTTGCGCCGGAATCTGCTTAGGGCTACATCAATAGGAAACAAACCATAGAGATAGAACTTGGAACTACTTTATTGTGTCAAGTTTCAAAGAGCTAGCACAAACCGTGTTTGATTTAGAGTTCCAACTACATGTATCCATATAGGAGAAAACAGAGTGAAACCTAAAAATTAAAACTGTTACTGCCACCCAACGGTTTAACATAGAAGAACGAAATTTGGTGAGCCAAGTGGGATTGCGGTACTGATCATTACCTGAATGTGTCATCAAGATTGGGTGAAAAATGTGTGCTGAGATTTCACGAAACTCGTAGTTTCTTGGAAGCTTGGAAACCCCTTTCCATATAAGTGATTTACGCCGGTCTCTGCTTAGGGCTACATCAATAGGAAACAAACCATAGAGATAGAACTTGGAACTACTTTATTGTGTCAAGTTTCAAAGAGCTAGCACAAACCGTGTTTGATTTAGAGTTCCAACTACATGTATCCATATAGGAGAAAACAGAGTGAAACCTAAAAATTAAAACTGTTACTGCCAACGAACGGTTTAACCTAGAAGAACGAAATTTGGTGAGCCAAGTGGGATTGGGTTACTGATCATTACCTGAAAATGTCCTCAAGATTTTGTGAAAAAAATGTGTGCTGAGATTTCAGGAAACTCGTAGTTTTTTGGAAGCTTGGCAACCACTTTCCATGCAAGTGATTTGCCCCGCTCTCTGCTTAGGGCTACATCAATAGGAAACAAACCATAGAGATAGAACTTGGAACTACTGTATTGTGTCAAGTTTCAAAGAGCTAGCACAAACCGTGTTTGATTTAGAGTTCCAAATACATGTATCCATATAGGAGAAAACAGAGTGAAACCTAAAAATTAAAACTGTTACTGCCAACGAATGGTTTAACCTAGAAGAAGGAAATTTGGGGAGCCAAGTGGGATTGGGGTACTGATCATTACCTGAAAGTGTCATCCAGATTGGGTGAAAAAATGTGTGCTGAGATTTCAGGAAACTCATAGTTTTTTGGAAGCTTGGAAACCCCTTTCCATGAAAGTGATTTTCGCCGGTCTCTGCTTAGGGCTACATCAATAGGAAACAAACCATAGAGATAGAACTTGGAACTACTTTATTGTGTCAAGTTTCAAAGAGCTAGCACAAACCGTGTTTGATTTAGAGTTCCAACTACATGTATCCATATAGGAGAAAACAGAGTGAAACCTAAAAATTAAAACTGTTACTGAAACGAACGGTTAAACCTAGAAGAACGAAATTTGGTGAGCCAAGTGGGACTGGGGTACTGATCATTACCTGAAAGTGTCATCAAGATTGGGTGAAAAAATGTGTGCAGAGATTTCAGGAAACTCGTTGTTTTTTGGAAGCTTGGCAACCCCTTTCCATGAAAGTGATTTGCGCCGGAATCTGCTTAAGGCTACATCAATAGGAAACAAACCATAGAGATAGAACTTGGAACTACTTTATTGTGTCAAGTTTCAAAGAGCTAGCACAAACCGTGTTTGATTTAGAGTTCCAACTACATGTATCCATATAGGAGAAAACAGAGTGAAACCTAAAAATTAAAACTGTTACTGCCAACGCACGGTTTAACCTAGAAGAAGGAAATTTGGGGAGCCAAGTGGGATTGGGGTACTGCTCATTACCTGAAAGTGTCATCAAGATTGGGTGAAAAAATGTGTGCTGAGATTTCAGGAAACTCGTAGTTTTTTGGTAGCCTGGCAACCCCTTTCCATGAAAGTGATTTGCGCCGGTCTCTGCTTAGGGCTACATCAATAGGAAACAAACCATAGAGATAGAACTTGGAACTACTTTATTGTGTCAAGTTTCAAAGAGCTAGCACAAACCGTGTTTGATTTAGAGTTCCAACTACATGTATCCATATAGGAGAAAACAGAGTGAAACCTAAAAATTAAAACTGTTGCTGCCACCAAACGGTTTAACCTAGAAGAACGAAATTTGGTGAGCCAAGTGGGATTGGGTTACTGATCATTACCTGAAAGTGTCCTCAAGATTTTGTGAAAAAATGTGTGCTGAGATTTCAGGAAACTCGTAGTTTTTTGGAAGCTTGGCAACCACTTTCCATGCAAGTGATTTGCCCCGCTCTCTGCTTAGGGCTACATCAATAGGAAACAAACCATAGAGATAGAACTTGGAACTACTGTATTGTGTCAAGTTTCAAAGAGCTAGCACAAACCGTGTTTGATTTAGAGTTCCAACTACATGTATCCATATAGGAGAAAACAGAGTGAAACCTAAAAATTAAAACTGTTACTGCCAACGAATGGTTTAACCTAGAAGAACGAAATTTGGTGAGCCAAGTGGGATTGGGGTACTGATCATTACCTGAAAGTGTCATCAAGATTGGGTGAAAAAATGTATGCTGCGATTTCAGGAAACTCGTTGTTTTTTGGAAGCTTGGCAACCCCTTTCCTTGAAAGTGATTTGCGCCGGAATCTGCTTAGGCCTACATCAATAGAAAACAAACCATAGAGATAGAACTTGGAACTACTTTTGTGTCAAGTTTCAAAGAGCTAGCACAAACCGTGTTTGATTTAGAGTTCCAACTACATGTATCCATATAGGAGAAAACAGAGTGAAACCTAAAAATTCAAACTGTTACTGCCACCCAACGGTTTAAACTAGAAGAACGAAATTTGGTGAGCCAAGTGGGATTTCTGTACTGATCATTACCTGAAAGTGTCATCAAGATTGGGTGAAAAATGTGTGCTGAGATTTCACGAAACTCGTAGTTTTTTGGAAGATTGGCAACCCCATTCCATGTAAGTGATTTGCGCCGGTCTCTGCTTAGGGCTACATCAATAGGAAACAAACCATAGAGAGAGAACTTGGAACTACTTTATTGTGTCAAGTTTCAAAGAGCTAGCACAAACCGTGTTTGATTTAGAGTTCCAACTACATGTATCCATATAGGAGAAAACAGAGTGAAACCTAAAAATTTAAACTGTTACTGCCAACGAACGGTTTAACCTAGAAGAAGGAAATTTGGGGAGCCAAGTGGGATTGGGGTACTGATCATTATCTGAAAGTGTCATCCAGATTGGGTGAAAAAATGTGTGCTGAGATTTCAGGAAACTCATAGTTTTTTGGAAGCTTGGCAACCCCTTTCCATGAAAGTGATTTTCGCCGGTCTCTGCTTAGGGCTACATCAATAGGAAACAAACCATAGAGATAGAACTTGGAACTACTTTATTGTGTCAAGTTTCAAAGAGCTAGCACAAACCGTGTTTGATTTAGAGTTCCAACTACATGTATCCATATAGGAGAAAACAGAGTGAAACCTAAAAATTAAAACTGTTACTGAAACGAACGGTTAAACCTAGAAGAACGAAATTTGGTGAGCCATGTGGGACTGGGGTACTGATCATTACCTGAAAGTGTCATCAAGATTGGGTGAAAAAATGTGTGCAGAGATTTCAGGAAACTCGTTGTTTTTTGGAAGCTTGGCAACCCCTTTCCATGAAAGTGATTTGCGCCGGAATCTGCTTAGGGCTACATCAATAGGAAACAAACCATAGAGATAGAACTTGGAACTACTTTATTGTGTCAAGTTTCAAAGAAGTAGCACAAACCGTGTTTGATTTAGAGTTCCAACTACATGTATCCATATAGGAGAAAACAGAGTGAAACCTAAAAATTAAAACTGTTACTGCCACCCAACGGTTTAACATAGAAGAACGAAATTTGGTGAGCCAAGTGGGATTGCGGTACTGATCATTACCTGAAAGTGTCATCAAGATTGGGTGAAAAATGTGTGCTGAGATTTCACGAAACTCGTAGTTTTTTGGAAGCTTGGAAACCCCTTTCCATGTAAGTGATTTGCGCCGGTCTCTGCTTAGGGCTACATCAATAGGAAACAAACCATAGAGATAGAACTTGGAACTACTTTATTGTGTCAAGTTTCAAAGAGCTAGCACAAAACGTGTTTGATTTAGAGTTCCAACTACATGTATCCATATAGGAGAAAACAGAGTGAAACCTAAAAATTAAAACTGTTACTGCCAACGAACGGTTTAACCTAGAAGAAGGAAATTTGGGGAGCCAAGTGGGATTGGGGTACTGCTCATTACCTGAAAGTGTCATCAAGATTGGGTGAAAAAATGTGTGCTGAGATTTCAGGAAACTCGTAGTTTTTTGGAAGCTTGGCAACCCCTTTCCATGAAAGTGATTTGCGCCGGTCTCTGCTTAGGGCTACATCAATAGGAAACAAACCATAGAGATAGAACTTGGAACTACTTTATTGTGTCAAGTTTCAAAGAGCTAGCACAAACCGTGTTTGATTTAGAGTTCCAACTACATGTATCCATATAGGAGAAAACAGAGTGAAACCTAAAAATTAAAACTGTTGCTGCCACCAAACGGTTTAACCTAGAAGAACGAAATTTGGTGAGCCAAGTGGGATTGCGGTACTGATCATTACCTGAAAGTGTCATCAAGATTGGGTGAAAAATGTGTGCTGAGATTTCACGAAACTCGTAGTTTTTTGGAAGCTTGGAAACCCCTTTCCATGTAAGTGATTTGCGCCGGTCTCTGCTTAGGGCTACATCAATAGGAAACAAACCATAGAGATAGAACTTGGAACTACTTTATTGTGTCAAGTTTGAAAGAGCTAGCACAAACCGTGTTTGATTTAGAGTTCCAACTACATGTATCCATATAGGAGAAAAGAGAGTGGAACCTAAAAATTTAAACTGTTACTGCCAACGAACGGTTTAACCTAGAAGAACGAAATTTGGTGAGCCAAGTGGGATTGGGGTACTGATCATTACCTGAAAGTGTCTTCAAGATTGGGTGAAAAAATATATGCTGAGATTTCAGGAAACTCGTTGTTTTTTGGAAGCTTGGCAACCCCTTTCCATGAAAGTGATTTGCGCCGGAATCTGCTTAGGCCTACATCAATAGGAAAAAAACCATAGAGATAGAACTTGGGACTACTTTATTGTGTCAAGTTTCAAAGAGCTAGCACAAACCGTGTTTGATTTAGAGTTCCAACTACATGTATCCATATAGGAGAAAACAGAGTGAAACCTAAAAATTAAAAGTGTTACTGCCACCCAACAGTTTAACCTAGAAGAACGAAATTTGGTGAGCCAAGTGGGATTGGGGTACTGATCATTACCTGAAAGTGTCATCAAGATTGGGTGAAAAATGTGTGCTGAGATTTCACGAATCTCGTAGTTTTTTGGAAGCTTGGCAACCCCTTTCCATGTAAGTGATTTGCGCCGGTCTCTGCTTAGGGCTACATCAATAGGAAACAAACCATAGAGATAGAACTTGGAACTACTTTATTGTGTCAAGTTTCAAAGAGCTTGCACAAACGTGTTTGATTTAGAGTTCCAACTATATGTATCCATATAGGAGAAAACAGAGTGAAACCTAAAAATTTAAACTGTTACTGCCAACAAACACTTTAACCTAGAAGAAGGAAATTTTGGGAGCCAAGTGGGAATGGGGTACTGCTCATTACCTGAAAGTGTCATCAAGATTGGGTGAAAAAATGTGTGCTGAGATTTCAGGAAACTCGTAGTTTTTTGGAAGCTTGGCAACCCCTTTCCATGAAAGGGATTTGCGCCGGTCTCTGCTTAGGGCTACATCAATAGGAAACAAACCATAGAGATAGAACTTGGAACTAGTTTATTGTGTCAAGTTTCAAAGAGCTAGCACAAACCGTGTTTGATTTAGAGTTCCAACTACATGTATCCATATAGGAGAAAACAGAGTGAAACCTAAAAATTAAAACTGTTACTGCCAACGAACGGTTTAACCTAGAAGAACGAAATTTGGTGAGCCAAGTGGGATTGGGGTACTGATCATTACCTGAAAGTGTCATCAAGATTGGGTGAAAAAATGTATGCTGAGATTTCAGGAAACTCGTTGTTTTTTGGAAGCTTGGCAACCCCTTTTCTTGAAAGTGATTTGCGCCGGAATCTGCTTAGGCCTACATCAATAGGAAACAAACCATAGAGATAGAACTTGGAACTACTTTATTGTGTCAAGTTTCAAAGAGCTAGCACAAACCATGTTTGATTTAGAGTTCCAACTATATGTATCCATATAGGAGAAAACAGAGTGAAACCTAAAAATTTAAACTGTTACTGCCAACGAACAGTATAACCTAGAAGAAGGAAATTTTGGGAGCCAAGTGGGAATGGGGTACTGCTCATTACCTGAAAGTGTCATCAAGATTGGGTGAAAAAATGTGTGCTGAGATTTCAGGAAACTCGTAGTTTTTTGGAAGCTTGGCAACCCCTTTCCATGAAAGTGATTTGCGGTGGTCTCTGCTTAGGGCTACATCAATAGGAAACAAACCATAGAGATAGAACTTGGAACTACTTTATTGTGTCAAGTTTAAAAGAGCTAGCACAAACCGTGTTTGATTTAGAGTTCCAACTACATGTATCCATATAGGAGAAAACAGAGTGAAACCTAAAAATTAAAACTGTTACTGCCAACGAACGGTTTATCCTAGAAGAACGAAATTTGGTGAGCCAAGTGGGATTGGCGTACTGATCATTACCTGAAAGTGTCTTCAAGATTGGGTGAAAAAATGTATGCTGAGATTTCAGGAAACTCGTTGTTTTTTGGAAGCTTGGCAACCCCGTTCCATGAAAGTGATTTGCGCCGAAATCTGCTTAGGCCTACATCAATAGGAAACAAACCATAGAGATAGAACTTGGAACTACTTTATTGTGTCAAGTTTCAAAGAGCTAGCACAAACCGTGTTTGATTTAGAGTTCCAACTACATGTATCCATATCGGAGAAAACAGAGTGAAACCTAAAAATTAAAACTGTTACTGCCACCCAACGGTTTAACATTGAAGAACGAAATTTGGTGAGCCAAGTGGGATTGGCGTACTGATCATTACCGGAAAGTGTCATCAAGATTGGGTGAAAAAATGTGTGCTGAAATTTCAGGAAACTCGTAGTTTTTTAGAAGCTTGGCAACCCCTTTCCATGAAAGTGATTTGCGCCGGTCTCTGCTTAGGGCTACATCAATAGGAAACAAACCATAGAGATAGAACTTGGAACTACTTTATTGTGTCAAGTTTCAAAGAGCTAGCACAAACCGTGTTTGATTTAGAGTTCCAACTACATGTATCCATATCGGAGCAAACAGAGTGAAACCTAAAAATTAAAACAGTTACTGCCAACGAACGGTTTAAACTAGAAGAACGAAATTTGGTGAGCCAAGTGGGATTGGGGTACTGATCATTACCTGAAAGTGTCATCAAGATTGGTTGAAAAAATGTGTGCTGAGATTTCAGGAAACACGTAGTATTTTGGAAGCTTGGCAACCCATTTCCATGAAAGTGATTTGTGGTGGTCTCTGCTTAGGGCTACATCAATAGGAAACAAATCATAGAGGTAGAACTTGGAACTACTTTATTGTGTCAAGTTTCAAAGAGCTAGCACAAACCGTGTTTGATTTAGAGTTCCAACTACATGTATCCCTATAGGAGAAAACAGAGTGAAAGATAAAAATTAAAACTCTTACTGCCAACGAACGGTTTAATCTAGAAGAACGAAATTTGGTGAGCCAAGTGGGATTGGGGTACTGATCATTACCTGAAAGTGTCATCAAGATTGTGTGAAAAAATATGTGCTGAGATTTCAGTAAACTCGTAATTTTTTGGAAGCTTGGCAACCCCTTTCCGTCAAAGTGATTTGCGCCGGTCTCTGCTTAGGGCTACATCAATAGGAAACAAACCATAGAGATAGAACTTGGGACTACTTTATTGTGTCAAGTTTCAAACAGCTAGCAAAAACCGTGTTTGATTTAGAGTTCCAACTACATGTATCCATATAGGAGAAAACAGAGTGAAACCTAAAAATTAAAACTGTTACTGCCAACGAACGGTTTAACCTAGAAGAATGAAGTTTGGTGAGCCAAGTGAAATTGGGGTATGAGCATTACCTGAAACTGTCATCAAGACTGGGTGAAAAAATGTGGGGTGAGATTTCAGGTATCTCGTAGTTTTTTGGAAGCTTGGCTACCCCTTTCCATGAAAGTGATTTGCGCTGGTCTCTGCTTAGGGCTACATCAATAGGAAACAAACCATAGAGATAGAACTTAGAACTACTTTATTGTGTCAAGTTTCAAAGTGCTAGCACAAACCGTGTTTGATTTAGAGTTCCAACTACGTGTATCCATATAGGAGAAAACAGAGTAAAACCTAAAAATTAAAACTGTTACTGCCAACGAACGGATTAACCTAGAAGAACGAAATTTGATGAGCCAAGTGGGATTGGGGTACTGATCATTACCTGAAAGTGTCATCAAGATTGGGTTAAAAAATGTGTGCTGAGATTTCAGGAAACTCGTAGTTTTTTGGAAGTTGGCATCCCCTTTCCATTATAGTGGTTTCCGCCGGTCTCTGCTTAGGGCTACATCATTAGGAAACAAACCGTAGAAATAGAACTTTGAACTGCTTTATTGTGTCAAGTTTCAAAGAGCTAGCACAAACCGTGTTTGATTTAGAGTTCCAACTACATGTATCCATATAGGAGAAAACAGAGTGAAACCTAAAATTTAAAACTGTTACTGCCATCGAACTGTTTAACCTAGAAGAACGAAATTTGGTGAGCCAAGTGGCATTGGGGTACTGATCATTACCTGAAAGTGTCATCAAGATTGGGTGAAAAAATCTGTGCTGAGATTTCAGGAAACTCGTTGTTTTTTGGAAGCTTGGCAACCCCTTTCCATGAAAGTGATTTGCGCCGGTCTCTTCTTAGGGCTACATCAATAAAAAACAAACCATAGAGACAGAACTTGGAACTACTTTATTGTGTCAAGTTTCAAACAGCTAGCACAAACCGTGTTGGATTTAGAGTTCCAACTACATGTATCCATATAGGAGAAAACAGAGTGAAAGATAAAAATTAAAACTGTTACTGCCATCGAACGGTTTAACCTAGAAGAACGAAATTTGGTGAGCCTAGTGGGATTGGCGTACTGATCCTTACCTGAAAGTGTCATCAATTTTGGGTGAAAACATGTGTGCTGAGATTTCAGGAAACTCGTAGTATTTTAGAAGCTTGGCAACCCCTTTCCATGATAGTGGTTTCCGCCGGTCTCTGCTTAGGGCTACATCAATAGGAAACAAACCATAGAAATAGAACTTGGAACTACATTATTGTGTCAAGTTTCAAAGAGCTAGCACACACCGTGTTTGATTTAGAGTTCCAACTACATGTATCCATATAGGAGAAAACAGAGTGAAAGATAAAAATTAAAACTGTTACTGCCAACGAACGGATTAACTTAGAAGAACGAAATTTGATGAGCCAAGTGGGATTGGGGTAGTGATCATTACCAGAAAGTGTCATCAAGATTGGGTTAAAAAATGTGTGCTGAGATTTCAGGAAACTCGTAGTTTTTTGGAAGCTTGGCATCCCCTTTCCATGATAGTGGTTTCCGTCGGTCTCTGCTTAGGGCTACATCATTAGGAAACAAACCGTAGAAATAGAACTTTGAACTGCTTTATTGTGTCAAGTTTCAAATAGCTAGCACAAACCGTGTTTGATTTAGAGTTCCAACTACATGTATCCATATAGGAGAAAACAGAGTGAAACCTAAAAATTAAAACTGTTACTGCCAACGAACTGTTTAACCTAGAAGAACGAAATTTGGTGAGCCAAGTGGCATTGGGGTACTGATCATTACCTGAAAGAGTCATCAAGATTGGGTGAAAAAATCTGTGCTGAGATTTCAGGAAACTCGTAGTTCTTTGGAAGCTTGGCAACCCCTTTCCATGAAAGTGATTTGCGCCGGTCTCTGCTTAGGGCTACATCAATAGGAAACAAACCATAGAGATAGATCTTGGGACTACTTTATTGTGTCAAGTTTCAAAGAGCTAGCACAAACCGTGTTTGATTTAGAGTTCCAACTACATGTATCCATATAGGAGAAAACAGAGTGAAACCGAAAAATTAAAACTGTTACTGCCTACGAACGGTTTAACCTAGAAGAACAAAATTTGGTGAGCCAAATGGGATTGGGGTACTGATCATTACCTGAAAGTGTCATCAATATTGGGTGAAAAAATGTGTGCTGAGATTTCAGGAAACTCGTAGTTTTTGGAAGCTTTCAACCCCTTTCCATGAAAGTAATTTGGTGTGGTCTCTGCTTAGGGCTACATCAATAGGAAACAAACCATAGAGATAAAACTTGGAACTACTTTATTGTGTCAAGTTTCAAAGAGCTAGCACAAACCGTGTTTGATTTAGAGTTCCAACTACATGTATCCATATAGGAGAAAACAGAGTGAAACCTAAAAATTAAAACTTTACTGCCAATGAACGGTTTAACCTAGAAGAACGAAATTTGGTGAGCCAAGTGGGATTGGGGTACTGACAATTACCTGAAAGTGTCATCAAGATTGGGTGACAAAATATGGGCTGACATTTCAGGAAACTCGTAGTTTTTTGGAAGCTTGGCAACACCTTTTTATGACAGTGATTTGCGCCGGTCTCTGATTAGGGCTACATCAATAGGAAACAAACCATAGAGATAGAACTTGGAACTACTTTATTGTGTCAAGTTTCAAAGAGCTAGCGCAAACCGTGTTTGATTTAGAGTTCCAACTACATGTATCCATATACGAGAAAACAGAGTGAAACCAAAAATTAAAACTGTTACTGCCATCACACGGTTTAACATAGAAGAACGAAATTTGCTGAGCCAAGTGGATTTGGGATACTGATCATTACCTGAAAGTGTCATCAAGATTGGGTGAAAAAATGTGTGCTGAGATTTCAGGAAACTCGTAGTTTTTTGCAAGCTTGGCAACCCCTTTCTGTGAAAGTGATTTGGGCCGGTCTCTGCTTAGGGCTACATCAATAGGAAACAAACCATAGAGATAGAACTTGGGACTACTTTATTGTGTCAAGTTTCAAAGAGCTAGCACAAACCGTGTTTGATTTAGAGTTCCAACTACATGTATCCATATAGGAGAAAACAGAGTGAAACCTAATAATTAAAAATGTTACTGCCAACGAACGGTTTAACCTAGAAGAATGAAATTTGGTGAGCCAAGTGAAATTGGGGTATGAGCATTACCTGAAAGTGTCATCAAGATTGGGTGAAAAAATGTGGGGTGAGATTTCAGGAAACTCGTAGTTTTTTGGAAGCTTGGCAACCCCTTTCCATGAAAGTGATTTGCGCTGGTCTCTGCTTAGGGCTACATCAATAGGAAATGAACAGTAGATATAGAACTTGGAACAACTTTATTGTGTCAAGTTTAAAAGAGCTAGCACAAACCGTGTTTGATTTGGAGTTCCAACAACATGTATCCATATAGGAGAAAGCAGAGTGAAACATAAAATTAAAACTGTTACTGCCAACGAACGGTTTAACCTAGAAGAACGAAATTTGGTGAGCCAAGTGGGATTGCGGTACTGATCATTACCTGAAAGTGTCATCAAGATTGGATGAAAAAATGTGTGCTGAGATTTCAGGAAACTCGTAGTTTTTTGGAAGCTTGGCAACCCCTTTCCATGAAAGTGATTTGCGCCAGTCTCTGCTTAGGGCTACATCAATAGGAAACAAATCATAGAGATAGAACTTGGAACTACTTTATTGCGTCAAGTTTCAAAGTGCTAGCACAAACCGTGTTTGATTTAGTGTTCCAACTACATGTATCCATATAGGAGAAACCAGAGTGAAACATAAAAATTAAAACTGTTACTGCCAACGAACGGTTTAACCTAGAAGTACGAAATTTGGTGAGCCAATTGGGATTGGGGTACTGATCATTACCTGAAAGTGTCATCAAGATTGGGTGAAAAAATGTGTGCTGAGATTTCAGGAAACTCGTAGTTTTTTGGAAGCTTGGCAACCCATTTCCATGAAAGTGATTTGCGCCGGTCTCTGCTTAGGGGTACATCAATAGAAAACAAACCATAGAGATAGAACTTGGAACTACTTTATTGTGTCAAGTTTCAAAGAGCTAGCACAAACCGTGTTTGATTTAGAGTTCCAACTACATGTATCCACATAGGAGAAAACAGAGTGAAACCTAAAAATTAAAACTGTTACTGCCAACGAACTGTTTAACCTAGAAGAACGAAATTTCGTGAGCCAAGTGGGATTGGGGTACTGATCATTACCTGAAAGTGTCATCAAGATTGGGTGAAAAAATGTGTGCTGAGATTTCAGGAAACTCGTAGTTTTTTGGAAGCTTGGCAACCCCTTTTTGTGAAAGTGATTTGCGCCGGTCTCTGCTTGGGGCTACATCAATGGGAAACTAACCATAGAGATAGATCTTGGGACTATTTTATTGTGTCAAGTTTCAAACAGCTAGCACAAACCGTGTGTGATTTAGAGTTCCAACTACATGTATCCATTAGGAGAAAACAGAGTTAAAGATAAAAATTAAAACTGTTACTGCCAACGAACCGTTTAACCTAGAAGAACGAAATTTGGTGAGCCAAGAGGGATTGGGGTACAGATCATTACCTGAAAGTGTCATCAAGATTGGGCGAAAAAATGTGTGCTGATATTTCAGGAAACTCGTAGTTTTTTGGAAGCTTGGCAACCCCTTTCCATTAAAGTGATTTGCGGTGGTCTCTGCTTAGGGCTACATCAATAGGATACAAACCATAGAGATTGAACTTGGAACTACTTTATTGTGTCAAGTTTCAAAGAGCTAGCACAAACCGTGTTGTATTTAGAGTTCCAACTACATGTATCCATATAGGAGAAAACAGAGTGTAACCTAAAAATTAAAACTGTTACTGCCAACGAACCGTTTAACCTAGAAGAACGAAAATTGATGAGCCAAGTGGGATTGGGGTACTGATCATTACCTGAAAGTGTCATCAAGATTGGTTGAAAAAATGTGTGCTGAGATTTCAGGAAACTCGTAGTTTTTTGGAAGCTTGGCAACCCCTTTCCATGATAGTGGTTTCCGCCGGTCTCTGCTTAGGGCTACATCAATAGAAAAAAAACCTTAGAAATAGAACTTGGAACTACTTTATTGTGTCAAGTTTCAAAGAGCCAGCACAAACCGTGTTTGATTTAGAGTTCCAACTACATGTATCCATATAGGAGAAAACAGAGTGAAAGATAAAAATTAAAACTCTTACTGCCAACGAACGGTTTAATCTAGAAGAACGAAATTTGGTGAGCCAAGTAGGATTCGGGTACTGATCATTACCTGGAAGTGTCATCAAGATTGTGTGAAAAAATATGTGCTGAGATTTCAGGAAACTCGTAGTTTTTTGGAAGCTTGGCAACCCCTTTCCGTGAAAGTGATTTGCGCCGGTCTCTGCTTAGGGCTACATCAATAGGAAACAAACCATAGAGATAGAACTTGGGACTACTTTATTGTGTCAAGTTTCAAAGAGCTAGCACAAACCGTGTTTGATTTAGAGTTCCAAAAACATGTATCCATATAGGAGAAAACAGAGTGAAAGATAAAATTTAAAACTGTTACTGCCATCGAAGGGTTAAACCTAGAAGAACAAAATTAGGTGAGCCAAGTGGGATTGGCGTACTGATCATTACCTGAATGTGTCATCAAGATTGGGTGAAAAAATGTGTGCTGAGATTCAGGAAACTCGTAGTTTTTTGGAAGCTTGGCAACCCCTTTCCGTGAAAGGGATTTGCGCTGGTCTCTGCTTAGGGCTACATCAATAGGAAACAAACCATAGAGATAGATCTTGGGACTACTTTATTTTGTCAAGTTTCAAAGAGCTAGCACAAACCGTGTTTGATTTAGAGTTTCAACTACATGTATCCATATAGGAGAAAACAGAGTGAAACCGAAAAATTAAAACGGTTACTGCCAACGAACGGTTTAACCTAGAAGAACAAAATTTGGGGAGCCAAATGGGATTGGGGTACTGATCATTACCTGAAAGTGTCATTAATATTGGGTGAAAAAATGTGTGCTGAGATTTCAGGAAACACGTAGTTTTTTGGAAGCTTTCAACCCCTTTCCATGAAAGTGATTTGCGGTGGTCTCTGCTTAGGGCTACATCAATAGGAAACAAACCATAGAGATAAAACTTGGAACTACTTTATTGTGTCAAGTTTAGAAGAGCTAGCTCAAACCGTGTTCGATTTAGAGTTCCAACTACATGTATCCATATAGGAGAAAACAGAGTGAAACCTAAAAATTAAAACTGTTACTGCCAATGAACGGTTAACTTAGAAGAACGAAATTTGGTGAGCCAAGTGGGATTGGGGTACTGACAATTACCTGAAAGTGTCATCAAGATTTGGTGAAAAAATGTGGGCTGAGATTTCAGGAAACTCGTAGTTTTTTTGGAAGCTTGGCAACACCTTTCCAAGAAAGTGATTTGCGCCGGTCTCTGATTAGGGCTACATCAATAGGAAACAAACCATAGAGATAGAACTTGGAACTACTTTATTGTGTCAACTTTCAAAGAGCTAGCACAAACCGTGTTTGATTTAGAGTTCCAACTACATGTATCCGTATAGGAGAAAACAGAGTGAAACCTAAAAATTACAACTGTTACTGCCATCGAACGGTTTAACCTAGAAGAACGAAATTTGGTGAGCCTAGTGGGATTGGGGTACTGCTCATTACCTGAAAGTGTCATCAAGATTGGGTGAAAAAATGTGTGCTGAGATTTCAGGAAACTCGTAGTTTTTTGGAAGCCTGGCAACCTCTTTCCATGAAAGTGATTTGCGCCGGTCTCTGCTTAGGGCTACATCAATAGGAAACAAACCATAGAGATAGAACTTGGAACTACTTTATTGTGTCAAGTTTCAAAGAGCTAGCACAAACCGTGTTTGATTTAGAGTTCCAACTACATGTATCCATATAGGAGAAAACAGAGTGAAACCTAAAAATTAAAACTGTTGCTGCCACCAAACGGTTTAAACTAGAAGAACGAAATTTGGTGAGCCAAGTGGGATTGGGTTACTGATCATTACCTGAAAGTGTCCTCAAGATTTTGTGAAAAAATGTGTGCTGAGATTTCAGGAAACTCGTAGTTTTTTGGAAGCTTGGCAACCACTTTCCATGCAAGTGATTTGCCCCGCTCTCTGCTTAGGGCTACATCAATAGGAAACAAACCATAGAGATAGAACTTGGAACTACTGTATTGTGTCAAGTTTCAAAGAGCTAGCACAAACCGTGTTTGATTTAGAGTTCCAACTACATGTATCCATATAGGAGAAAACAGAGTGAAACCTAAAAATTAAAACTGTTACTGCCAACGAACGGTTTAACCTAGAAGAACGAAATTTGGTGAGCCAAGTCGGATTGCGGTACTGATCATTACCTGAAAGTGTCATCAAGATTGGGTGAAAAAATGTATGCTGAGATTTCAGGAAACTCGTTTTTTTTTGGAAGCTTGGCAACCCCTTTCCTTGAAAGTGATTTGCGCCGGAATCTGCTTAGGCCTACATCAATAGAAAACAAACCATAGAGATAGAACTTGGAACTACTTTATTGTGTCAAGTTTCAAAGAGCTAGCACAAACCGTGTTTGATTTAGAGTTCCAACTACATGTATCCATATAGGAGAAAACAGAGTGAAACCTAAAAATTCAAACTGTTACTGCCACCCAATGGTTTAAACTAGAAGAACGAAATTTGGTGAGCCAAGTGGGATTTCTGTACTGATCATTACCTGAAAGTGTCATCAAGATTGGGTGAAAAATGTGTGCTGAGATTTCACGAAACTCGTAGTTTTTTGGAAGATTGGCAACCCCTTTCCATGTAAGTGATTTGCGCCGGTCTCTGCTTAGGGCTACATCAATAGGAAACAAACCATAGAGATAGAACTTGGAACTACTTTATTGCGTCAAGTTTCAAAGTGCTAGCACAAACCGTGTTTGATTTAGTGTTCCAACTACATGTATCCATATAGGAGAAACCAGAGTGAAACATAAAAATTAAAACTGTTACTGCCAACGAATGGTTTAACCTAGAAGTACGAAATTTGGTGAGCCAATTGGGATTGGGGTACTGATCATTACCTGAAAGTGTCATCAAGATTGGGTGAAAAAATGTGTGCTGAGATTTCAGGAAACTCGTAGTTTTTTGGAAGCTTGGCAACCCATTTCCATGAAAGTGATTTGCGCCGGTCTCTGCTTAGGGGTACATCAATAGAAAACAAACCATAGAGATAGAACTTGGAACTACTTTATTGTGTCAAGTTTCAAAGAGCTAGCACAAACCGTGTTTGATTTAGAGTTCCAACTACATGTATCCACATAGGAGAAAACAGAGTGAAACCTAAAAATTAAAACTGTTACTGCCAACGAACTGTTTAACCTAGAAGAACGAAATTTCGTGAGCCAAGTGGGATTGGGGTACTGATCATTACCTGAAAGTGTCATCAAGATTGGGTGAAAAAATGTGTGCTGAGATTTCAGGAAACTCGTAGTTTTTTGGAAGCTTGGCAACCCCTTTTTGTGAAAGTGATTTGCGCCGGTCTCTGCTTGGGGCTACATCAATGGGAAACTAACCATAGAGATAGATCTTGGGACTATTTTATTGTGTCAAGTTTCAAACAGCTAGCACAAACCGTGTGTGATTTAGAGTTCCAACTACATGTATCCATTAGGAGAAAACAGAGTTAAAGATAAAAATTAAAACTGTTACTGCCAACGAACCGTTTAACCTAGAAGAACGAAATTTGGTGAGCCAAGAGGGATTGGGGTACAGATCATTACCTGAAAGTGTCATCAAGATTGGGCGAAAAAATGTGTGCTGATATTTCAGGAAACTCGTAGTTTTTTGGAAGCTTGGCAACCCCTTTCCATTAAAGTGATTTGCGGTGGTCTCTGCTTAGGGCTACATCAATAGGATACAAACCATAGAGATTGAACTTGGAACTACTTTATTGTGTCAAGTTTCAAAGAGCTAGCACAAACCGTGTTGTATTTAGAGTTCCAACTACATGTATCCATATAGGAGAAAACAGAGTGTAACCTAAAAATTAAAACTGTTACTGCCAACGAACCGTTTAACCTAGAAGAACGAAAATTGATGAGCCAAGTGGGATTGGGGTACTGATCATTACCTGAAAGTGTCATCAAGATTGGTTGAAAAAATGTGTGCTGAGATTTCAGGAAACTCGTAGTTTTTTGGAAGCTTGGCAACCCCTTTCCATGATAGTGGTTTCCGCCGGTCTCTGCTTAGGGCTACATCAATAGAAAAAAAACCTTAGAAATAGAACTTGGAACTACTTTATTGTGTCAAGTTTCAAAGAGCCAGCACAAACCGTGTTTGATTTAGAGTTCCAACTACATGTATCCATATAGGAGAAAACAGAGTGAAAGATAAAAATTAAAACTCTTACTGCCAACGAACGGTTTAATCTAGAAGAACGAAATTTGGTGAGCCAAGTAGGATTCGGGTACTGATCATTACCTGGAAGTGTCATCAAGATTGTGTGAAAAAATATGTGCTGAGATTTCAGGAAACTAGTAGTTTTTTGGAAGCTTGGCAACCCCTTTCCGTGAAAGTGATTTGCGCCGGTCTCTGCTTAGGGCTACATCAATAGGAAACAAACCATAGAGATAGAACTTGGGACTACTTTATTGTGTCAAGTTTCAAAGAGCTAGCACAAACCGTGTTTGATTTAGAGTTCCAAAAACATGTATCCATATAGGAGAAAACAGAGTGAAAGATAAAATTTAAAACTGTTACTGCCATCGAAGGGTTGAACCTAGAAGAACAAAATTAGGTGAGCCAAGTGGGATTGGCGTACTGATCATTACCTGAATGTGTCATCAAGATTGGGTGAAAAAATGTGTGCTGAGATTCAGGAAACTCGTAGTTTTTTGGAAGCTTGGCAACCCCTTTCCGTGAAAGGGATTTGCGCTGGTCTCTGCTTAGGGCTACATCAATAGGAAACAAACCATAGAGATAGATCTTGGGACTACTTTATTTTGTCAAGTTTCAAAGAGCTAGCACAAACCGTGTTTGATTTAGAGTTTCAACTACATGTATCCATATAGGAGAAAACAGAGTGAAACCGAAAAATTAAAACGGTTACTGCCAACGAACGGTTTAACCTAGAAGAACAAAATTTGGTGAGCCAAGTGGGATTGGGTTACTGATCATTACCTGAAAGTGTCCTCAAGATTTTGTGAAAAAATGTGTGCTGAGATTTCAGGAAACTCGTAGTTTTTTGGAAGCTTGGCAACCACTTTCCATGCAAGTGATTTGCCCCGCTCTCTGCTTAGGGCTACATCAATAGGAAACAAACCATAGAGATAGAACTTGGAACTACTCTATTGTGTCAAGTTTCAAAGAGCTAGCACAAACCGTGTTTGATTTAGAGTTCCAACTACATGTATCCATATAGGAGAAAACAGAGTGAAACCTAAAAATTAAAACTGTTACTGCCAACGAACGGTTTAACCTAGAAGAACGAAATTTGGTGAGCCAAGTCGGATTGCGGTACTGATCATTACCTGAAAGTGTCATCAAGATTGGGTGAAAAAATGTATGCTGAGATTTCAGGAAACTCGTTTTTTTTTGGAAGCTTGGCAACCCCTTTCCTTGAAAGTGATATGCGCCGGAATCTGCTTAGGCCTACATCAATAGAAAACAAACCATAGAGATAGAACTTGGAACTACTTTATTGTGTCAAGTTTCAAAGAGCTAGCACAAACCGTGTTTGATTTAGAGTTCCAACTACATGTATCCATATAGGAGAAAACAGAGTGAAACCTAAAAATTCAAACTGTTACTGCCACCCAATGGTTTAAACTAGAAGAACGAAATTTGGTGAGCCAAGTGGGATTTCTGTACTGATCATTACCTGAAAGTGTCATCAAGATTGGGTGAAAAATGTGTGCTGAGATTTCACGAAACTCGTAGTTTTTTGGAAGATTGGCAACCCCTTTCCATGTAAGTGATTTGCGCCGGTCTCTGCTTAGGGCTACATCAATAGGAAACAAACCATAGAGATAGAACTTGGAACTACTTTATTGTGTCAAGTTTCAAAGAGCTAGCACAAACCGTGTTTGATTTAGAGTTCCAACTACATGTATCCATATAGGAGAAAACAGAGTGAAACCTAAAAATTTAAACTGTTACTGCCAACGAACGGTTTAACCTAGAAGAAGGAAATTTGGGGAGCCAAGTGGGATTGGGGTACTGATCATTACCTGAAAGTGTCATCCAGATTGGGTGAAAAAATGTGTGCTGAGATTTCAGGAAACTCATAGTTTTTTGGAAGCTTGGCAACCCCTTTCCATGAAAGTGATTTTCGCCGGTCTCTGCTTAGGGCTACATCAACAGGAAACAAACCATAGAGATAGAACTTGGAACTACTTTATTGTGTCAAGTTTCAAATAGCTAGCACAAACCGTGTTTGATTTAGAGTTCCAACTACATGTATCCATATAGGAGAAAACAGAGTGAAACCTAAAAATTAAAACTGTTACTGCCAACGAACGGTTTAACCTAGAAGAACGAAATTTGGTGAGCCAAGTCGGATTGCGGTACTGATCATTACCTGAAAGTGTCATCAAGATTGGGTGAAAAAATGTATGCTGAGATTTCAGGAAACTCGTTTTTTTTGGAAGCTTGGCAACCCCTTTCCTTGAAAGTGATTTGCGCCGGAATCTGCTTAGGCCTACATCAATAGAAAACAAACCATAGAGACAGAATTGGAACTACTTTATTGTGTCAAGTTTCAAAGAGCTAGCACAAACCGTGTTTGATTTAGAGTTCCAACTACATGTATCCATATAGGAGAAAACAGAATGAAACCTAAAAATTCAAACTGTTACTGCCACCCAATGGTTTAAACTAGAAGAACGAAATTTGGTGAGCCAAGTGGGATTTCTGTACTGATCATTACCTGAAAGTGTCATCAAGATTGGGTGAAAAATGTGTGCTGAGATTTCACGAAACTCGTAGTTTTTTGGAAGATTGGCAACCCCTTTCCATGTAAGTGATTTGCGCCGGTCTCTGCTTAGGGCTACATCAATAGGAAACAAACCATAGAGATAGAACTTGGAACTACTTTATTGTGTCAAGTTTCAAAGAGCTAGCACAAACCGTGTTTGATTTAGAGTTCCAACTACATGTATCCATATAGGAGAAAACAGAGTGAAACCTAAAAATTTAAACTGTTACTGCCAACGAACGGTTTAACCTAGAAGAAGGAAATTTGGGGAGCCAAGTGGGATTGGGGTACTGATCATTACCTGAAAGTGTCATCCAGATTGGGTGAAAAAATGTGTGCTGAGATTTCAGGAAACTCATAGTTTTTTGGAAGCTTGGCAACCCCTTTCCATGAAAGTGATTTTCGCCGGTCTCTGCTTAGGGCTACATCAATAGGAAACAAACCATAGAGATAGAACTTGGAACTACTTTATTGTGTCAAGTTTCAAATAGCTAGCACAAACCGTGTTTGATTTAGAGTTCCAACTACATGTATCCATGTAGGAGAAAAAAGAGTGAAACCTAAAATTAAAACTGTTACTGAAACGAACGGTTAAACCTAGAAGAACGAAATTTGGTGAGCCAAGTGGGACTGGGGTACTGATCATTACCTGAAAGTGTCATCAAGATTGGATGAAAAAATGTGTGCAGAGATTTCAGGAAACTCGTTGTTTTTTGGAAGATTGGCAACCCCTTTCCATGCAAGTGATTTGCGCCGGTCTCTGCTTAGGGCTACATCAATAGGAAACAAACCATAAAGATAGAACTTGGAACTACTTTATTGTGTCAAGTTTCAAAGAGCTAGCACAAACCGTGTTTGATTTAGAGTTCCAACTACATGTATCCATATAGGAGAAAACAGAGTGAAACCTAAAAATTAAAACTGTTACTGCCACCCAACGGTTTAACATAGAAGAACGAAACTTGGTGAGCCAAGTGGGATTGCGGTACTGATCATTACCTGAAAGTGTCATCAAGATTGGGTGAAAAATGTGTGCTGAGATTTCACGAAACTCGTAGTTTTTTGGAAGCTTGGAAACCCCTTTCCATGTAAGTGATTTGCGCCGGTCTCTGCTTAGGGCTACATCAATAGGAAACAAACCATAGAGATAGAACTTGGAACTACTTTATTGTGTCAAGTTTGAAAGAGCTAGCACAAAACGTGTTTGATTTAGAGTTCCAACTACATGTATCCATATAGGAGAAAACAGAGTGAAACCTAAAAATTAAAACTGTTACTGCCAACGAACGGTTTAACCTAGAAGAAGGAAATTTGGGGAGCCAAGTGGGATTGGGGTACTGCTCATTACCTGAAAGTGTCATCAAGATTGGGTGAAAAAATGTGTGCTGAGATTTCAGGAAACTTGTAGTTTTTTGGAGGCTTGGCAACCCCTTTCCATGAAAGTGATTTGCGCCGGTCTCTGCTTAGGGCTACATCAATAGGAAACAAACCATAGAGATAGAACTTGGAACTAGTTTATTGTGTCAAGTTTCAAAGAGCTAGCACAAACCGTGTTTGATTTACAGTTCCAACTACATGTATCCATATAGGAGAAAACAGAGTGAAACCTAAAAATTAAAACTGTTACTGCCAACGAACGGTTTAACCTAGAAGAACGAAATTTGGTGAGCCAAGTGGGATTGGGGTACTGATCATTACCTGAAAGTGTCATCAAGATTGGGTGAAAAAATGTATGCTGAGATTTCTGGAAACTCGTTGTTTTTTGGAAGCTTGGCAACCCCTTTCCTTGAAAGTGATTTGCGCCGGAATCTGCTTAGGCCTACATCAATAGGAAACAAACCATAGAGATAGAACTTGGAACTACTTTATTGTGTCAAGTTTCAAAGAGCTAGCACAAACCGTGTTTGATTTAGAGTTCCAACTATATGTATCCATATAGGAGAAAACAGAGTGAAACCTAAAAATTTAAACTGTTACTGCCAACGAACAGTTTAACCTAGAAGAAGGAAATTTTGGGAGCCAAGTGGGAATGGGGTACTGCTCATTACCTGAAAGTGTCATCAAGATTGGGTGAAAAAATGTGTGCTGAGATTTCAGGAAACTCGTAGTTTTTTGGAAGCTTGGCAACCCCTTTCCATGAAAGTGATTTGCGGTGGTCCCTGCTTAGGGCTACATCAATAGGAAACTAACCATAGAGATAGAACTTGGAACTACTTTATTGTGTCAAGTTTAAAAGAGCTAGCACAAACCGTGTTTGATTTAGAGTTCCAACTACATGTATCCATATAGGAGAAAACAGAGTGAAACCTAAAAATTAAAACTGTTACTGCCAACGAACGTTTTAACCTAGAAGAACGAAATTTGGTGAGCCAAGTGGGATTGGCGTACTGATCATTACCTGAAAGTGTCTTCAAGATTGGGTGAAAAAATGTATGCTGAGATTTCAGGAAACTCGTTGTTTTTTGGAAGCTTGGCAACCCCGTTCCATGAAAGTGATTTGCGCCGGAATCTGCTTAGGCCTACATCAATAGGAAACAAACCATAGAGATAGAACTTGGAACTACTTTATTGTGTCAAGTTTCAAAGAGCTAGCACAAACCGTGTTTGATTTAGAGTTCCAACTACATGTATCCATATCGGAGCAAACAGAATGAAACCTAAAAATTAAAACTGTTACTGCCAACGAACGGTTTAAACTAGAAGAACGAAATTTGGTGAGCCAAGTGGGATTGGGGTACTGATCATTACCTGAAAGTGTCATCAAGATTGGTTGAAAAAATGTGTGCTGAGATTTCAGGAAATTCGTAGTTTTTTGGAAGATTGGCAACCCCTTTCCATGCAAGTGATTTGCGCCAAAATCTGCTTAGGGCTACATCAATAGGAAACAACCATAGAGATAGAACTTGGAACTACTTTATTGTTTCAAGTTTCAAAGAGCTAGCACAAACCGTGTTTGATTTAGAGGTCCAACTACATGTATCCATATTGGAGAAAACAGAGTAAAACCTAAAAATTAAAACTGTTACTGCCACCCAACGGTTTAACCTAGAGGAACGAAATTTGGTGAGCCAAGTGGGATTGGGGTACTGATCATTACCTGAAAGTGTCATCAAGATTGGGTGAAAAATGTGTGCTGAGATTTCACTAAACTCGTAGTTATTTGGAAGCTTGGCAACCCCTTTCCATATAAGTGATTTGCGCCGGTCTCTGCTTAGGGCTACATCAATAGGAAACAAACAATAGAGATAGAACTTGGAACTACTTTATTGTGTCAAGTTTCAAAGAGCTAGCACAAACCGTGTTTGATTTAGAGTTCCAACTACATGTATCCATATAGGAGAAAACAGAGTGAAACCTAAAAATTAAAACTGTTACTGCCAACGAACGGTTTAACCTAGAAGAACGAAATTTGGTGAGCCAAGTGGGATTGGGGTACTGATCATTACCTGAAAGTGTCATCAAGTTTGGGTGAAAAAATGTGTGCTGAGATTTCAGGAAACTCGTAGTTTTTTGGAAGCTTGGCAACCCCTTTCCATGAAAGTGATTTGCGCCGGTCTCTGCTTAGGGCTACATCAATAGGAAACAAACCATAGAGATAGAACTTGGAACTACTTTATTGTGTCAAGTTTGAAAGAGCTAGCACAAACCGTGTTTGATTTAGAGTTCCAACTACATGTATCCATATAGGAGAAAACAGAGTGAAACCTAAAAATTAAAACTGTTACTGCCAAGGAACGGTTTAACCTAGAAGAACGAATTTTGGTGAGCCAAGTGGGATTGGGGTACTGATCATTACCTGAAACTGTCATCAAGATTGGGTGAAAAAATGTGTGCTGAGATATCAGGAAACTAATAGTTTTTTGGAAGCTTGGCAACATCTTTCCATGCAAGTGATTTGCGCCGGTCTCTGCTTAGGGCTACATCAATAGGAAACAAACCAGAGAGATAGAACTTGGAACTACTTTATTGTGTCAAGTTTCAAAGAGCTAGCACAAACCGTGTTTGATTTAGAGTTCCAACTACATGCATCCATATCGGAGAAAACAGAGTGAAAGATAAAAATTAAAACTGTTACTGCCAACGAACGGTTTAAACAAGAACAACGAAATTTGTTGAGCCAAGTGGGATTGGGGTACTGATCATTACCTGAAAGTGTCATCAAGATTGGGTGAAAAAATGTGTGCTGAGATTTCAGGAAATTCGTAGTTTTTTGGAAGATTGGCAACCCCTTTCCATGCAAGTGATTTGCGCCGGTCTCTGCTTAGGGCTACATCAATAGGAAACAACCATAGAGATAGAACTTGGAACTACTTTATTGTGTCAAGTTTCAAAGAGCTAGCACAAACCGTGTTTGATTTAGAGGTCCAACTACATGTATCCATATTGGAGAAAACAGAGTGAAACCTAAAAATTAAAACTGTTACTGCCACCCAACGGTTTAACCTAGAGGAACGAAATTTGGTGAGCCAAGTGGGATTTCTGTACTGATCATTACCTGAAAGTGTCATCAAGATTGGGTGAAAAATGTGTGCTGAGATTTCACAAAACTCGTAGGTTTTTGGAAGATTTGCAACCCCTTGCCATGTAAGTGATTTGCGCCGGTCTCTGCTTAGGGCTACATCAATAGGAAACAAACCATAGAGATAGAACTTGGAACTACTTTATTGTGTCAAGTTTCAAAGAGCTAGCACAAACCGTGATTGATTTAGAGTTCCAACTACATGTATCCATATAGGAGAAAACAGAGTGAAACCTAAAAATTAAAACTGTTACTGCCAACGAACGGTTTAACCTAGAAGAACGAAATTTGGTGAGCCAAGTGGGATTGGCGTACTGATCATTACCTGAAAGTGTCATCAAGATTGGTTGAAAAAATGTGTGCTGAAATTTCAGGAAACTCGTAGTTATTTGGAAGCTTGGCAACCCCTTTCCATGAAAGTGATTTGCGCCGGTCTCTGCTTAGGGCTACATCAATAGGAAACAAATCATAGAGATAGAACTTGGAACTACTTTATTGTGTCAAGTTTCAAAGAGCTAGCACAAACCGTGTTTGATTTAGAGTTCCAACTACATGTATCCATATCGGAGCAAACAGAATGAAACCTAAAAATTAAAACTGTTACTGCCAACGAACGGTTTAAACTAGAAGAACGAAATTTGGTGAGCCAAGTGGGATTGGGGTACTGATCATTACCTGAAAGTGTCATCAAGATTGGTTGAAAAAATGTGTGCTGAGATTTCAGGAAATTCGTAGTTTTTTGGAAGATTGGCAACCCCTTTCCATGCAAGTGATTTGCGCCAAAATCTGCTTAGGGCTACATCAATAGGAAACAACCATAGAGATAGAACTTGGAACTACTTTATTGTTTCAAGTTTCAAAGAGCTAGCACAAACCGTGTTTGATTTAGAGGTCCAACTACATGTATCCATATTGGAGAAAACAGAGTGAAACCTAAAAATTAAAACTGTTACTGCCACCCAATGGTTTAACCTAGAGGAACGAAATTTGGTGAGCCAAGTGGGATTGCCGTACTGATCATTACCTGAAAGTATCATCAAGATTGGGTGAAAAATGTGTGCTGAGATTTCACTAAACTCGTAGTTATTTGGAAGCTTGGCCACCCCTTTCCATGTAAGTGATTTGCGCCGGTCTCTGCTTAGGGCTACATCAATAGGAAACAAACAATAGAGATAGAACTTGGAACTACTTTATTGTGTCAAGTTTCAAAGAGCTAGCACAAACCGTGTTTGATTTAGAGTTCCAACTACATGTATCCATATAGGAGAAAACAGAGTGAAACCTAAAAATTAAAACTGTTACTGCCAACGAACGGTTTAACCTAGAAGAACGAAATTTGGTGAGCCAAGTGGGATTGGGGTACTGATCATTACCTGAAAGTGTCATCAAGTTTGGGTGAAAAAATGTGTGCTGAGATTTCAGGAAACTCGTAGTTTTTTGGAAGCTTGGCAACCCCTTTCCATGAAAGTGATTTGCGCCGGTCTCTGCTTAGGGCTACATCAATAGGAAACAAACCATAGAGATAGAACTTGGAACTACTTTATTGTGTCAAGTTTGAAAGAGCTAGCACAAACCGTGTTTGATTTAGAGTTCCAACTACATGTATCCATATTGGAGAAAACAGAGTGAAAGATAAAAATTAAAACTGTTACTGCCAATGAACGGTTTAACCTAGAAGAACGAAATTTGGTGAGCCAAGTGGGATTGGGGTACTGATCATTACCTGAAACTGTCATCAAGATTGGGTGAAAAAATGTGTGCTGAGATATTAGGAAACTAATAGTTTTTTGGAAGCTTGGCAACCCCTTTCCATGCAAGTGATTTGCGCCGGTCTCTGCTTAGGGCTACATCAATAGGAAACAAACCAGAGAGATAGAACTTGGAACTACTTTATTGTGTCAAGTTTCAAAGAGCTAGCACAAACCGTGTTTGATTTAGAGGTCCAACTACATGTATCCATATTGGAGAAAACAGAGTGAAACCTAAAAATTAAAACTGTTACTGCCACCCAACGGTTTAACCTAGAGGAACGAAATTTGGTGAGCCAAGTGGGATTTCTAAACTGATCATTACCTGAAAGTGTCATCAAGATTGGGTGAAAAATGTGTGCTGAGATTTCACAAAACTCGTAGGTTTTTGGAAGATTGGCAACCCCTTTCCATGAAAGTGATTTGCGCCGGTCTCTGCTTAGGGCTACATAAATAGGAAACAAACCATAGAGATAGAACTTGGAACTACTTTATTGTGTCAAGTTTCAAAGAGCTAGCACAAACCGTGTTTGATTTAGAGTTCCAACTACATGTATCCATATAGGAGAAAACAGAGTGAAACCTAAAAATTAAAACTGTTACTGCCAATGAACGGTTTAACCTAGAAGAACGAAATTAGGTGAGCCAAGTGGGATTGGGGTACTGACAATTACCTGAAAGTGTCATCAAGATTGGGTGAAAAAATGTGGGCTGAGATTTCAGGAAACTCGTAGTTTTTTGGAAGCTTGGCAACACCTTTCCATGAAAGTGATTTGCGCCGGTCTCTGCTTAGGGCTACATCAATAGGAAACAAACCATAGAGACATAACTTGGAACTACTTTATTGTGTCAAGTTTCAAAGAGCTGGCACAAACCGTGTTTGATTTAGAGTTCCAACAACATGTATCCATTAGGAGAAAACAGAGTGAAACCTAAAAATTAAAACTGTTACTGCCAACGAACGGTTTAACCTAGAAGAACGAAATTTGGTGAGCCTAATGGGATTGTGGTACTGATCATTACCTGAAAGTGTCATCAAGATTGGGAGAAAAAATGTATGCTGAGATTTCAGGAAACTCGTTTTTTTTGGGAAGCTTGGCAACCCCTTTCCATGAAAGTGATTTGCGCTGGAATCTGCTGAGGCCTACATCAATAAAAAACAAACCATAGAGACAGAACTTGGAACTATTTATTGTGTCAAGTTTCAAAGAGCTAGCACAAACCGTGTTTGATTTAGAGTTCCAACTACATGTATCCATATTGGAGAAAACAGAGTGAAACCTAAAAATTAAAACTGTTACTGCCAACGAACGGTTTAACCTAGAAGAACGAAATTTGGTGTGCCAAGTGGGATTGGGGAACTGATCATTACCTGAAAGTGTCATCAAGATTGGGTGAAAAAATGTGTGCTGAGATATCAGGAAACTAGCAGTTTTTTGGAAGATTGGCAACCCCTTTCCATGCAAGTGATTTGCGCCGGTCTCTGCTTAGGGCTACATCAATAGGAAACTAACCATAGAGATAGAACTTGGAACTACTTTATTGTGTCAAATTTCAAAGAGCTAGCACAAACCGTGTTTGCTTTAGAGTTCCAACTACATGTATCCATATAGGAGAAAACAGAGTGAAACCTAAAAATTACAACTGTTACTGCCAACGAACGGTTTAACCTAGAAGAACGAAATTTGGTGAGCCAACTTGGATTGGCGTACTGATCATTACCTGAAAGTGTCATCAAGATTGGTTGAAAAAATATGTGCTGAGATTTCAGGAAACTCGTAGTTTTTTGGAAGCTTGGCAACCCCTTTCCATGCAAGTGATTTGCGCCGGTCTCTGCTTAGGGCTACATCAAAAGGAAACAAACCATAGAGATAGAACTTGGAACTACTTTATTGTGTCAAGTTTCAAAGAGCTAGCACAAACCGTGTTTGATTTAGAGTTCCAACTACATGTATCCATATAGGAGAAAACAGAGTGAAACCTAAAAATTAAAACTGTTACTGCCAACGAACGGTTTAACCTAGAAGAACGAAATTTGGTGAGCCAAGTGGGATTGGGGTACTGATCATTACCTGAAAGTGTCATCAAGATTGGGTAAAAAAATGTGTGCTGAGATTTCAGGAAATTTGTAGTTTTTTGGAAGATTGGCAACCCCTTTCCATGCAAGTGATTTGCGCCGGTCTCTGCTTAGGGCTACATCAATAGGAAACAACCATAGAGATAGAACTTGGAACTACTTTATTGTGTCAAGTTTCAAAGAGCTAGCACAAACCGTGTTGGATTTAGAGTTCCAACTACATGTATCCATATAGGAGAAAACAGAGTGAAACCTAAAAATTAAAACTGTTACTGCCACCCAACGGGTTTTACTTAGAAGAACGAAATTTGGTGAGCCAAGTGGGATTGCGGTACTGATCATTACCTGAAAGTGTCATCACAATTGGGTGAAAAAATCTGTGCTGAGATTTCAGGAAACTCGTAGTTTTTTGGAAGCTTGGCAACCCCTTTCCATGAAAGTGATTTGCGCCGGTCTCTGCTTAGGGCTACATCAATAGGAAACAAACCATAGAGATAGAACTTGGAACTACTTTATTGTTTCAAGTTTCAAAGAGCTAGCACAAACCGTGTTTGATTTAGAGGTCCAACTACATGTATCCATATTGGAGAAAACAGAGTGAAACCTAAAAATTAAAACTGTTACTGCCACCCAATGGTTTAACCTAGAGGAACGAAATTTGGTGAGCCAAGTGGGATTGCCGTACTGATCATTACCTGAAAGTGTCATCAAGATTGGGTGAAAAATGTGTGCTGAGATTTCACTAAACTCGTAGTTATTTGGAAGCTTGGCCACCCCTTTCCATGTAAGTGATTTGCGCCGGTCTCTGCTTAGGGCTACATCAATAGGAAACAAACAATAGAGATAGAACTTGGAACTACTTTATTGTGTCAAGTTTCAAAGAGCTAGCACAAACCGTGTTTGATTTAGAGTTCCAACTACATGTATCCATATAGGAGAAAACAGAGTGAAACCTAAAAATTAAAACTGTTACTGCCAACGAACGGTTTAACCTAGAAGAACGAAATTTGGTGAGCCAAGTGGGATTGGGGTACTGATCATTACCTGAAAGTGTCATCAAGTTTGGGTGAAAAAATGTGTGCTGAGATTTCAGGAAACTCGTAGTTTTTTGGAAGCTTGGCAACCCCTTTCCATGAAAGTGATTTGCGCCGGTCTCTGCTTAGGGCTACATCAATAGGAAACAAACCATAGAGATAGAACTTGGAACTACTTTATTGTGTCAAGTTTGAAAGAGCTAGCACAAACCGTGTTTGATTTAGAGTTCCAACTACATGTATCCATATTGGAGAAAACAGAGTGAAAGATAAAAATTAAAACTGTTACTGCCAATGAACAGTTTAACCTAGAAGAACGAAATTTGGTGAGCCAAGTGGGATTGGGGTACTGATCATTACCTGAAACTGTCATCAAGATTGGGTGAAAAAATGTGTGCTGAGATATTAGGAAACTAATAGTTTTTTGGAAGCTTGGCAACCCCTTTCCATGCAAGTGATTTGCGCCGGTCTCTGCTTAGGGCTACATCAATAGGAAACAAACCAGAGAGATAGAACTTGGAACTACTTTATTGTGTCAAGTTTCAAAGAGCTAGCACAAACCGTGTTTGATTTAGAGGTCCAACTACATGTATCCATATTGGAGAAAACAGAGTGAAACCTAAAAATTAAAACTGTTACTGCCACCCAACGGTTTAACCTAGAGGAACGAAATTTGGTGAGCCAAGTGGGATTTCTAAACTGATCATTACCTGAAAGTGTCATCAAGATTGGGTGAAAAATGTGTGCTGAGATTTCACAAAACTCGTAGGTTTTTGGAAGATTGGCAACCCCTTTCCATGAAAGTGATTTGCGCCGGTCTCTGCTTAGGGCTACATAAATAGGAAACAAACCATAGAGATAGAACTTGGAACTACTTTATTGTGTCAAGTTTCGAAGAGCTAGCACAAACCGTGTTTGATTTAGAGTTCCAACTACATGTATCCATATAGGAGAAAACAGAGTGAAAGATAAAATTTAAAACTGTTACTGCCATCGAAGGGTTAAACCTAGAAGAACAAAATTAGGTGAGCCCAGTGGGATTGGCTTACTGATCATTACCTGAATGTGTTATCAAGATTGGGTGAAAAAATGTGTGCTGAGATTCAGGAAACTCGTACTTTTTTGGAAGCTTTCAACCCCTTTCCATGAAAGTGATTTGCGGTGGTCTCTGCTTAGGGCTACATCAATAGGAAAAAAAACATAGAGATAAAACTTGGAACTACTTTATTGTGTCAAGTTTAGAAGAGCTAGCACAAACCGTGTTCGATTTAGAGTTCCAACTACATGTATCCATATAGGAGAAAACAGAGTGAAACCTAAAAATTAAAACTGTTACTGCCAATGAACGGTTTAACCTAGAAGAACGAAATTAGGTGAGCCAAGTGGGATTGGGGTACTGACAATTACCTGAAAGTGTCATCAAGATTGGGTGAAAAAATGTGGGCTGAGATTTCAGGAAACTCGTAGTTTTTTGGAAGCTTGGCAACACCTTTCCATGAAAGTGATTTGCGCCGGTCTCTGCTTAGGGCTACATCAATAGGAAACAAACCATAGAGACATAACTTGGAACTACTTTATTGTGTCAAGTTTCAAAGAGCTGGCACAAACCGTGTTTGATTTAGAGTTCCAACAACATGTATCCATTAGGAGAAAACAGAGTGAAACCTAAAAATTAAAACTGTTACTGCCATCGAACGGTTTAACCTAGAAGAACGAAATTTGGTGAGAAAAGTGGGATTGGGATACTGATCATTTCCTGAAAGTGCCATCAAGATTGGGTGAAAAAATGTGTGCTGATATTTCAGGGAACTCGTAGTTTTTTGGAAGCTTGGCAACCCCTTTCCATGAAAGTGATTTGCGCCGGTCTCTGCTTAGGGCTACATCAATAGGAAACAAACCATAGAGATTGAACTTGGAACTACTTTATTGTGTCAAGTTTCAAAGAGCTAGCACAAACCCTGTTGGATTTAGAGTTCCAACTACATGTATCCATATAGGAGAAAACAGAGTGAAACCTAAAAATTAAAACTGTTACTGCCAACGAACTGTTTAACCTAGAAGAACGAAAATTGGTGAGCCAAGTGGGATTGGGTTACTGATCATTACCTGAAATTGTCATCAAGATTGTGTGAAAAAATGTGTGCTGAGATTTCAGGAAACTCGTAGTTTTTTGGAAGATTGGCAACCTTTTTCCGTGAAAGTGATTTGCGCTGGTCTCTGTTTAGGGCTACATCAATAGGAAACAAACCATAGAGATAGAACTTGGGACTACTTTATTGTGTCAAGTTTCAAACAGCTAGCACAAACCGTGTATGATTTAGAGTTCCAAATACATGTATCCATAAGTGAGATAACAGAGTGAAACCTAAAAATTAAAACTCTTACCTCCAACGATCGGATTCTCGTAGAAGAACGAAATTTGGTGAGCCAAGTGGGTTGGGGTCCTGATCATTACCTGAAAGTGTCATCAAGATTGGTTGAAAAAATGTATGCTGAGATTTCAGGAAACTCGTAGTTTTTTGGAAGCTTGGCAACCCCTTTCCATGATAGTGGTTTCTGCCGGTCTCTGCTTAGGGCTACATCAATAGGAAACAAACCGTAGAAATAGAACTTGGAACTACTTTATTGTGTCAAGTTTCAAAGAGCCAGCACAAACCGTGTTTGATTTAGAGTTCCAACTACATGTATCCATATAGGAGAAAACAGAGTGAAAGATAAAATTTAAAACTGTTACTGCCATCGAAGGGTTAAACCTAGAAGAACAAAATTAGGTGAGCCAAGTGGGATTGGCGTACTGATCATTACCTGAATGTGTCATCAAGATTGGGTGAAAAAATGTGTGCTGAGATTCAGGAAACTCGTAGTTTTTTGGAAGCTTGGCAACCCCTTTCCGTGAAAGTGATTTGCGCTGGTCTCTGCTTAGGGCTACATCAATAGGAAACAAACCATAGAGATAGATCTTGGGACTACTTTATTGTGTCAAGTTTCAAAGAGCTAGCACAAACCGTGTTTGATTTAGAGTTTCAACTACATGTATCCATATAGGAGAAAACAGAGTGAAACCTAAAAATTAAAACTGTTACTGCCAACGAACGGTTTAACCTAGAAGAATGAAATTTGGTGAGCCAAGTGGGATTAGGGTACTGATATTTACCTGAAAGTGACATCAAGATTGGGTGAAAAAATGTGTGCTGAGATTTCAGGAAACTCGTAGTTTTTGGGAAGCTTGTCAACCCCTTTCCATGAAAGTGATATGCGCCGTTCTCTGCTTAGTGCTATGTCAATAGTAAACAAACCATAGAGATAGAACTTTGAACTACTTTATTGTGTCAAGTTTCAAAGAGCTAGCACAAACCGTGTTTGATTTAGAGTTCCAACTACATGTATCCACATAGGAGAAAACAGAGTGAAACCTAAAAATTAAAACTGTTACTGCCAACGAACGGTTTAACCTAGAAGAACGAAATTGGGTGAGCCAAATGGGATTGGGGTACTGATCATTACCGTAAATTGTCATCAAGATTGGGTGAAAAAATGTGTGCTGAGATTTCAGTAAACTCGTAGTTTTTTCGAGGCTTTGCAACCCCTTTCCATGAAAGTGATTTACGCCGGTCTCTGCTTAGGGCTACATCAATAGGGAAAAAACCATAGAGATAGAACTTGGAACTACTTTATTGTGTCAAGTTTCAAAGAGATAGCAGAAACCGTGTTTGATTTAGAGTTCCAACTACATGTATCCATATAGGAGAAAACAGAGTGAAACCTAAAAATTAAAACTGTTACTGCCAACGAACGGTTTAACCTAGAAGAACGAAATTTGGTGAGACAAGTGGGATTGGGGTACTGATTGTTTCCTGAAAGTGTCATCAAGATTGGGTGAAAAAATATGTGCTGAGATTTCAGGAAACTCGTAGTTTTTTGGAAGCTTGGCAACCCCTTTCCATGAAAGTGATTTGAGCCGGCCTCTGCTAGGGCTACATCAATAGGAAAAAAACTATAGAGATTGATCTTGGAACCACTTTATTTTGTAAAGTTTCAAAGAGCTAGCACAAACCGTGTTTGATTTAGAGTTCCAACTACATGTATCCATATAGGAGAAAACAGAGTGAAACCTAAAATTTAAAACTGTTACTGCCAACGAACTGTTTAACCTAGAAGAACGAAACTTGGTGAGCCAAGTGGGATTGGGGTTCGGATCATTACCTGAAAGTGTCATCAAGATTGGGTGAAAAAATGTGTGCTGAGATTTCAGGAAACTCGAAATTTTTTTGGAAGCTTGGCAAACCCTTTCCATGAAAGGGATTTACGCCGGTCTCTGCTTAGGGCTACATCAATAGGAAACAAACCATAGAGATAGAACTTGGAACTACTTTATTGTGTCAAATTTCAAAGAGCTAGCACAAACCATGTTTGTTTTAGTGATCCAACTGCATGTATTCATATACGAGAAAACAGAGTGAAACCTAAAAATTAAAACTGTCACTGCAAACGAACGGTTTAACCTAGAAGAACGAAATTTGGTGAGCCAAGTGGGATTATGGTACTGATCATTACCTGAAAGTGTCATCAAGATTGGGTAAAAAAATGTGTGCTGAGATTTCAGGAAACTCGTAGTTTTTTGGAAGCTTGGCAACCCCTTTCCATGAAAGTGATATGCGCCGTTCTCTGCTTAGTACTATGTCAATAGGAAACAAACCGTAGAGATAGAACTTGGAACTACTTTATTGTGTCAAGTTTCAAAGAGCTAGCACAAACCGTGTTTGATTTAGAATTCCACCTACATGTATCCACATAGGAGAAAACATAGTGAAACCTAAAAATTAAAACTGTTACTGCCAACGAACTGTTTAACATAGAAGAACGAAATTTGTTGAGCCAACTGGGATTGGCGTACTGATCATTACCTGAAAGTGTCATCAAGATTGGGAGAAAAAATGTGTGCTGAGATTTCAAGAAACTCGTAGTTTTTTGGAAGCTTGGCAAACCCTTTCCGTGAAAGTGATTTGCGCTAGACTCTGCTTAGGGCTACATCAATAGGAAAGAAACCATAGAGATAGAACTTGGAACTACTTATTGTGTCAAGTTCAAAGAGCTAGCACAAACCATGTTTGATTTAGAGTTCCAACTACATGTATCCATATAGGAGAAAACAGAGTGAAACCTAACAATTAAAACTGTTACTGCCAACGAACGGTTTAACCTAGAAGAACGAAATTTTGTGAGCCAACTGGGATTGGGGTACTGATCATTACCTGAAAGTGTCATCACGATTGGGTAAAAAAATGTGTGCTGAGATTTCAGGAAACTCGTAGTTTTTTGGAAGCTTGGCAACCCCTTTCCATGAAAGTGATTTGCGCTGGTCTTCGCTTAGGGATACATCAATAGGAAACAAACCATAGAGATAGAACTTGGAACTACTTTATTGTGTCAAGTTTCAAAGAGCTAGCACAAACTGTGTTTGATTTAGAGAACCAACTACATGTATCCATATAGGAGAAAACAGAGTGAAACCTAAAAATTAAAACTGTTACTGCCAACGAACGGTTTAACCTAGAAGAACGAAATTTGGTGAGCCAAGTGGGATTAGGGTACTGATCATTACCTGAAAGTGTCATCAAGATTGGGTAAAAAAATGTGTGCTGAGATTTCAGGAAACTCTAGTTTTTTGGAAGCTTGGCAACCCCTTTCCATGATAGTGGTTTCCGCCGGTCTCTGCTTAGGGCTACATCAATAGGAAACAAACCGTAGAAATAGAACTTGGAACTACTTTATTGTGTCAAGTTTCAAAGAGCCAGCACAAACCGTGTTTGATTTAGAGTTCCAACTACATGTATCCATATAGGAGAAAACAGAGTGAAATATAAAAATTAAAACTCTTACTGCCAACGAACGGTTTAATCTAGAAGAACGAAATTTGGTGAGCCAAGTGGGATTCAGGTACTGATCATTACCTGAAAGTGTCATCAAGATTGTGTGAAAAAATATGTGCTGAGATTTCAGGAAACTCGTAGTTTTTTGGAAGCTTGGCAACCCCTTTCCGTGAAAGTGATTTGCGCCGGTCTCTGCTTAGGGCTACATCAATAGGAAACAAACCATAGAGATAGAACTTGGGAGTACTTTATTGTGTCAAGTTTCAAAGAGCTAGCACAAACCGTGTTTGATTTAGAGTTCCAACTACATGTATCCATATAGGAGAAAACAGAGTGAAAGATAAAATTTAAAACTGTTACTGCCATCGAAGGGTTAAACCTAGAAGAACAAAATTAGGTGAGCCCAGTGGGATTGGCTTACTGATCATTACCTGAATGTGTTATCAAGATTGGGTGAAAAAATGTGTGCTGAGATTCAGGAAACTCGTAGTTTTTTGGAAGCTTTCAACCCCTTTCCATGAAAGTGATTTGCGGTGGTCTCTGCTTAGGGCTACATCAATAGGAAACAAACCATAGAGATAAAACTTGGAACTACTTTATTGTGTCAAGTTTAGAAGAGCTAGCACAAACCGTGTTCGATTTAGAGTTCCAACTACATGTATCCATATAGGAGAAAACAGAGTGAAACCTAAAAATTAAAACTGTTACTGCCAATGAACGGTTTAACCTAGAAGAACGAAATTTGGTGAGAAAAGTGGGATTGGGGTACTGATCATTTCCTGAAAGTGCCATCAAGATTGGGTGAAAAAATGTGTGCTGATATTTCAGGAAACTCGTAGTTTTTTGGAAGCTTGGCAACCCCTTTCCATGAAAGTGATTTGCGCCGGTCTCTGCTTAGGGCTACATCAATAGGAAACAAACCATAGAGATTGAACTTGGAACTACTTTATTGTGTCAAGTTTCAAACAGCTAGCACAAACCGTGTATGATTTAGAGTTCCAAATACATGTATCCATAAGGGAGATAACAGAGTGAAACCTAAAAATTAAAACTCTTACCTCCAACGATCGGATTATCCTAGAAGAACGAACTTTGGTGAGCCAAGTGGATTTGGGGTACTGATCATTACCTGAAAGTGTCATCAAGATTGGGTGAAAAAATGTGTGCTGAGATTTCAGGAAACTCGTAGTTATTTGGAAGCTTGGCAACCCCTTTCCATGAAAGTGATTGGCGCCGGTCTCTGCTTAGGGCTACATCAATAGGAAACAAACCATAGAGACAGAACTTTGAACTACTTTATTGTGTCAAGTTTCAAAGAGCTAGCACAAACCGTGTTTGATTTAGAGTTCCAAAAACATGTATCCATTAGGAGAAAACAGAGTGAAACCAAAAAATTAATACTGTTACTGCCATCGAACGGTTTAACGTAGAAATACGAAATTTGGTGAGCCATGTGGGATTGGGGTACTGATCATTATCTGAAAGTGTCATCAAGATTGGGTGAAAATATGTGTGCTGATATTTCAGGAAACTCGTAGTTTTTTGGAAGCTTGGCAACCCCTTTCCTTGAAAGTGATTTGCGCCAGTCCCTGCTTAGGGGTACATCAATAGGAAACAAACCATAGAGATAGAACTTGGAACTACTTTATTGTGTCAAGTTTCAAAGAGCTAGCACAAACCGTGTTGGATTTAGAGTTCCAACTATATGTATCCATATAGGAGAAAACAGAGTGAAAGATAAAAATTAAAACTGTTACTGCCATCGAACGGTTTAACCTAGAAGAACGAAATTTGGTGCGCCTAGTGGGATTGGCGTACTGATCCTTACCTGAAAGTGTCATCAAGATTGAGTGAAAAAATGTGTGCTGAGATTTCAGGAAACTCCTCATTTTCTAGAAGCTTGGCAACCCCTTTCCATGAAAGTGATTTGCGCCGGTCTCTGCTTAGGGCTACATCAATAGGAAACAAACCATAGAGACAGAACTTTGAACTACTTTATTGTGTCAAGTTTCAAAGAGCTAGCACAAACCGTGTTTGATTTAGAGTTCCAACAACATGTATCCATTAGGAGAAAACAGAGTGAAACCAAAAAATTAATACTGTTACTGCCATCGAACGGTTTAAACTAGAAATACGAAATTTGGTGAGCCATGTGGGATTGGGGTACTGATCATTATCTGAAAGTGTCATCAAGATTGGGTGAAAAAATATGTGCTGATATTTCAGGAAACTCGTAGTTTTTTGGAAGCTTGGCAACCCCTTTCCATGAAAGTGATTTGTGCCAGTCTCTGCTTAGGGCTACATCAATAGGAAACAAACCATAGAAATAGAACTTGGAACTACTTTATTGTGTCAAGTTTAAAAGAGCTAGCACAAACCATGTTTGATTTAGAGTTCCAACTACATGTATCCATATAGGAGAAAACAGAGTGAAAGATAAAAATTAAAACTGTTACTGCCATCGAACGGGTTAACCTAGAAGAACGAAATTTGGTGAGCCTAGTGGGATTGGCGTACTGATCCTTACCTGAAAGTGTCATCAAGATTGGGTGAAAATATGTGTGCTGAGATTTCAGGAAACACGTAGTACTTTGGAAGCTTGGCAACCCATTTCCATGAAAGTGATTTGTGGTGGTCTCTGCTTAGGGCTACATCAATAGGAAACAAATCATAGAGGTAGAACTTGGAACTACTTTATTGTTTCAAGTTTCAAAGAGCTAGCACAAACCATGTTTGATTTAGAGTTCCAACTACATGTATCCCTATAGGAGAAAACAGAGTGAAAGATAAAAATTAAAACTCTTACTGCCAACGAACGGTTTAATCTAGAAGAACGAAATTTGGTGAGCCAAGTGGGATTGGGGTACTGATCATTACCTGAAAGTGTCATCAAGATTGTGTGAAAAAATATGTGCTGAGATTTCAGTAAACTCGTAATTTTTTGGAAGCTTGGCAACCCCTTTCCGTGAAAGTGATTTGCGCCGGTCTCTGCTTAGGGCTACATCAATAGGAAACAAACCATAGAAATAGAACTTGGGACTACTTTATTGTGTCAAGTTTCAAAGAGCTAGCAAAAACCGTGTTTGATTTAGAGTTCCAACTACATGTATCCATATAGGAGAAAACAGAGTGAAACCTAAAAATATAAACTGTTACTGCCAACGAACGGTTTAACCTAGAAGAATGAAGTTTGGTGAGCCAAGTGAAATTGGGGTATGAGCATTACCTGAAACTGTCATCAAAACTGGGTGAAAAAATGTGGGGTGAGATTTCAGGTATCTCGTAGTTTTTTGGAAGCTTGGCTACCCCTTTCCATGAAAGTGATTTGCGCTGGTCTCTGCTTAGGGCTACATCAATAGGAAACAAACCATAGAGATAGAACTTAGAACTACTTTATTGTGTCAAGTTTCAAAGTGCTAGCACAAACCGTGTTTGATTTAGAGTTCCAACTACATGTATCCATATAGGAGAAAACAGAGTAAAACCTAAAAATTAAAACTGTTACTGCCAACGAACGGATTAACCTAGAAGAACGAAATTTGATGAGCCAAGTGGGATTGGGGTAGTGATCATTACCAGAAAGTGTCATCAAGATTGGGTTAAAAAATGTGTGCTGAGATTTCAGGAAACTCGTAGTTTTTTGGAAGCTTGGCATCCCCTTTCCATTATAGTGGTTTCCGCCGGTCTCTGCTTAGGGCTACATCATTAGGAAACAAACCGTAGAAATAGAACTTTGAACTGCTTTATTGTGTCAAGTTTCAAAGAGCTAGCACAAACCGTGTTTGATTTAGAGTTCCAACTACATGTATCCATATAGGAGAAAACAGAGTGAAACCTAAAAATTAAAACTGTTACTGCCATCGAACTGTTTAACCTAGAAGAACGAAATTTGGTGAGCCAAGTGGCATTGGGGTACTGATCATTACCTGAAAGTGTCATCAAGATTGGGTGAAAAAAATCTGTGCTGAGATTTCAGGAAACTCGTAGTTTTTTGGAAGCTTGGCAACCCCTTTCCATGAAAGTGATTTGCGCCGGTCTCTGCTTAGGGCTACATCAATAGGAAACAAACCATAGAGACAGAACTTGGAACTACTTTATTGTGTCAAGTTTCAAACAGCTAGCACAAACCGTGTTGGATTTAGAGTTCCAACTACATGTATCCATATAGGAGAAAACAGAGTGAAAGATAAAAATTAAAACTGTTACTGCCATCGAACGGTTTAACCTAGAAGAACGAAATTTGGTGAGCCTAGTGGGATTGGCGTACTGATCCTTACCTGAAAGTGTCATCAATTTTGGGTGAAAAAATGTGTGCTGAGATTTCAGGAAACTCGTAGTATTTTAGAAGCTTGGCAACCCCTTTCCATGATAGTGGTTTCCGCCGGTCTCTGCTTAGGGCTACATCAATAGGAAACAAACCATAGAAATAGAACTTGGAACTACATTATTGTGTCAAGTTTCAAAGAGCTAGCACACACCGTGTTTGATTTAGAGTTCCAACTACATGTATCCATATAGGAGAAAACAGAGTGAAAGATAAAAATTAAAACTGTTACTGCCAACGAACGGATTAACTTAGAAGAACGAAATTTGATGAGCCAAGTGGGATTGGGGTAGTGATCATTACCAGAAAGTGTCATCAAGATTGGGTTAAAAAATGTGTGCTGAGATTTCAGGAAACTCGTAGTTCTTTGGAAGCTTGGCATCCCCTTTCCATGATAGTGGTTTCCGCCGGTCTCTGCTTAGGGCTACATCATTAGGAAACAAACCGTAGAAATAGAACTTTGAACTGCTTTATTGTGTCAAGTTTCAAATAGCTAGCACAAACCGTGTTTGATTTAGAGTTCCAACTACATGTATCCATATAGGAGAAAACAGAGTGAAACCTAAAAATTAAAACTGTTACTGCCAACGAACTGTTTAACCTAGAAGAACGAAATTTTGTGAGCCAAGTGGCATTGGGGTACTGATCATTACCTGAAAGAGTCATCAAGATTGGGTGAAAAAATCTGTGCTGATATTTCAGGAAACTCGTAGTTCTTTGGAAGCTTGGCAACCCCTTTCCATGAAAGTGATTTGCGCCGGTCTCTGCTTAGGGCTATATCAATAGGAAACAAACCATAGAGATAGATCTTGGGACTACTTTATTGTGTCAAGTTTCAAAGAGCTAGCACAAACCGTGTTTGATTTAGAGTTCCAACTACATGTATCCATATAGGAGAAAACAGAGTGAAACCGAAAAATTAACACTGTTACTGCCTACGAACGGTTTAACCTAGAAGAACAAAATTTGGTGAGCCAAATGGGATTGGGGTACTGATCATTACCTGAAAGTGTCATCAATATTGGGTGAAAAAATGTGTGCTGAGATTTCAGGAAACTCGTAGTTTTTGGAAGCTTTCAACCCCTTTCCATGAAAGTGATTTGGTGTGGTCTCTGCTTAGGGCTACATCAATAGGAAACAAACCATAGAGATAAAACTTGGAACTACTTTATTGTGTCAAGTTTCAAAGAGCTAGCACAAACCGTGTTTAATTTAAAGTTCCAACTACATGTATCCATATAGGAGAAAACAGAGTGAAACCTAAAAATTAAAACTGTTACTGCCAATGAACGGTTTAACCTAGAAGAACGAAATTTGGTGAGCCAAGTGGGATTGGGGTACTGACAATTACCTGAAAGTGTCATCAAGATTGGGTGACAAAATGTGGGCTGACATTTCAGAAAACTCGTAGTTTTTTGGAAGCTTGGCAACACCTTTTTATGACAGTGATTTGCGCCGGTCTCTGATTAGGGCTACATCAATAGGAAACAAACCATAGAGATAGAACTTGGAACTACTTTATTGTGTCAAGTTTCAAAGAGCTAGCGCAAACCGTGTTTGATTTAGAGTTCCAACTACATGTATCCATATACGAGAAAACAGAGTGAAACCAAAAATTAAAACTGTTACTGCCATCACACGGTTTAATATAGAAGAACGAAATTTGCTGAGCCAAGTGGATTTGGAGTACTGATCATTACCTGAAAGTGTCATCAAGATTGGGTGAAAAAATGTGTGCTGAGATTTCAGGAAACTCGTAGTTTTTTGCAAGCTTGGCAACCCCTTTCTGTGAAAGTGATTTGCGCCGGTCTCTGCTTAGGGCTACATCAATAGGAAACAATCCATAGAGATAGAACTTGGGACTACTTTATTGTGTCAAGTTTCAAAGAGCTAGCACAAACCGTGTTTGATTTAGAGTTCCAACTACATGTATCCATATAGGAGAAAACAGAGTGAAACCTAATAATTAAAAATGTTACTGCCAACGAACGGTTTAACCTAGAAGAATGAAATTTGGTGAGCCAAGTGAAATTGGGGTATGAGCATTACCTGAAAGTGTCATCAAGATTGGGTGAAAAAATGTGGGGTGAGATTTCAGGTATCTCGTAGTTTTTTGGAAGCTTGGCTACCCCTTTCCATGAAAGTGATTTGCGCTGGTCTCTGCTTAGGGCTACATCAATAGGAAACAAACCATAGAGATAGAACTTAGAACTACTTTATTGTGTCAAGTTTCAAAGTGCTGGCACAAACCGTGTTTGATTTAGAGTTCCAACTACATGTATCCATATAGGAGAAAACAGAGTAAAACCTAAAAATTAAAACTGTTACTGCCAACGAACGGATTAACCTAGAAGAACGAAATTTGATGAGCCAAGTGGGATTGGGGTAGTGATCATTACCAGAAAGTGTCATCAAGATTGGGTTAAAAAATGTGTGCTGAGATTTCAGGAAACTCGTAGTTTTTTGGAAGCTTGGCATCCCCTTTCCATTATAGTGGTTTCCGCCGGTCTCTGCTTAGGGCTACATCATTAGGAAACAAACCGTAGAAATAGAACTTTGAACTGCTTTATTGTGTCAAGTTTCAAAGAGCTAGTACAAACCGTGTTTGATTTAGAGTTCCAACTACATGTATCCATATAGGAGAAAACAGAGTGAAACCTAAAAATTAAAACTGTTACTGCCATCGAACTGTTTAACCTAGAAGAACGAAATTTGGTGAGCCAAGTGGCATTGGGGTACTGATCATTACCTGAAAGTGTCAACAAGATTGGGTGAAAAAATCTGTGCTGAGATTTCAGGAAACTCGTAGTTTTTTGGAAGCTTGGCAACCCCTTTCCATGAAAGTGATTTGCGCCGGTCTCTGCTTAGGGCTACATCAATAGGAAACAAACCATAGAGACAGAACTTGGAACTACTTTATTGTGTCAAGTTTCAAACAGCTAGCACAAACCGTGTTGGATTTAGAGTTCCAACTACATGTATCCATATAGGAGAAAACAGAGTGAAAGATAAAAATTAAAACTGTTACTGCCATCGAACGGTTTAACCTAGAAGAACGAAATTTGGTGAGCCTAGTGGGATTGGCGTACTGATCCTTACCTGAAAGTGTCATCAATTTTGGGTGAAAAAATGTGTGCTGAGATTTCAGGAAACTCGTAGTATTTTAGAAGCTTGGCAACCCCTTTCCATGATAGTGGTTTCCGCCGGTCTCTGCTTAGGGCTACATCAATAGGAAACAAACCATAGAAATAGAACTTGGAACTACATTATTGTGTCAAGTTTCAAAGAGCTAGCACACACCGTGTTTGATTTAGAGTTCCAACTACATGTATCCATATAGGAGAAAACAGAGTGAAAGATAAAAATTAAAACTGTTACTGCCAACGAACGGATTAACTTAGAAGAACGAAATTTGATGAGCCAAGTGGGATTGGGGTAGTGATCATTACCAGAAAGTGTCACCAAGATTGGGTTAAAAAATGTGTGCTGAGATTTCAGGAAACTCGTAGTTTTTTGGAAGCTTGGCATCCCCTTTCCATGATAGTGGTTTCCGCCGGTCTCTGCTTAGGGCTACATCATTAGGAAACAAACCGTAGAAATAGAACTTTGAACTGCTTTATTGTGTCAAGTTTCAAATAGCTAGCACAAACCGTGTTTGATTTAGAGTTCCAACTACATGTATCCATATAGGAGAAAACAGAGTGAAACCTAAAAATTAAAACTGTTACTGCCAACGAACTGTTTAACCTAGAAGAACGAAATTTGGTGAGCCAAGTGGCATTGGGGTACTGATCATTACCTGAAAGAGTCATCAAGATTGGGTGAAAAAATCTGTGCTGAGATTTCAGGAAACTCGTAGTTCTTTGGAAGCTTGGCAACCCCTTTCCATGAAAGTGATTTGCGCCGGTCTCTGCTTAGGGCTATATCAATAGGAAACAAACCATAGAGATAGATCTTGGGACTACTTTATTGTGTCAAGTTTCAAAGAGCTAGCACAAACCGTGTTTGATTTAGAGTTCCAACTACATGTATCCATATAGGAGAAAACAGAGTGAAACCGAAAAATTAAAACTGTTACTGCCAATGAACGGTTTAACCTAGAAGAACGAAATTTGGTGAGCCAAGTGGGATTGGGGTACTGACAATTACCTGAAAGTGTCATCAAGATTGGGTGACAAAATGTGGGCTGACATTTCAGGAAACTCGTAGTTTTTTGGAAGCTTGGCAACACCTTTTTATGACAGTGATTTGCGCCGGTCTCTGATTAGGGCTACATCAATAGGAAACAAACCATAGAGATAGAACTTGGAACTACTTTATTGTGTCAAGTTTCAAAGAGCTAGCGCAAACCGTGTTTGATTTAGAGTTCCAACTACATGTATCCATATACGAGAAAACAGAGTGAAACCAAAAATTAAAACTGTTACTGCCATCACACGGTTTAATATAGAAGAACGAAATTTGCTGAGCCAAGTGGATTTGGGGTACTGATCATTACCTGAAAGTGTCATCAAGATTGGGTGAAAAAATGTGTGCTGAGATTTCAGGAAACTCGTAGTTTTTTGCAAGCTTGGCAACCCCTTTCTGTGAAAGTGATTTGCGCCGGTCTCTGCTTAGGGCTACATCAATAGGAAACAAACCATAGAGATAGAACTTGGGACTACTTTATTGTGTCAAGTTTCAAAGAGCTAGCACAAACCATGTTTGATTTAGAGTTCCAACTACATGTATCCATATAGGAGAAAACAGAGTGAAACCTAATAATTAAAAATGTTACTGCCAACGAACGGTTTAACCTAGAAGAATGAAATTTGGTGAGCCAAGTGAAATTGGGGTATGAGCATTACCTGAAAGTGTCATCAACATTGGGTGAAAAAATGTGGGGTGAGATTTCAGGAAACTCGTAGTTTTTTGGAAGCTTGGCAACCCCTTTCCATGAAAGTGATTTGCGCTGGTCTCTGCTTAGGGCTACATCAATAGGAAATGAACAGTAGATATAGAACTTGGAACAACTTTATTGTGTCAAGTTTAAAAGAGCTAGCACAAACCGTGTTTGATTTGGAGTTCCAACAACATGTATCCATATAGGAGAAAGCAGAGTGAAACATAAAATTAAAACTGTTACTGCCAACGAACGGTTTAACCTCGAAGAACGAAATTTGGTGAGCCAAGTGGGATTGCGGTACTGATCATTACCTGAAAGTGTCATCAAGATTTGGTGAAAAATGTGTGCTGAGATTTCACGAAACTCGTAGTTACTTGGAAGCTTGGCAACCCCTTTCCATGAAAGTGATTTGCGCCGGTCTCTGCTTAGGGCTCCTTCAATAGGAAACAAACCATAGAGATAGAACTTGGAACTACATTATTGTGTCAAGTTTCAAAGAGCTAACAAAAACCGTGTTTGATTTAGAGTTACAACTACATGTATCCATATAGGAGAAAACAGAGTGAAACCGAAAAATTAAAACTGTTACTGCCAACGAACGGTTTAAACTAGAGGAACGAAATTTGGTGAGCCAAGTGGGATTGGCATACTGATCATTACCTGAAAGTGTCATCAAGATTGGATGAAAAAATGTGTGCTGAGATTTCAGGAAACTCGTAGTTTTTTGGAAGCTTGGCAACCCCTTTCCATGAAAGTGATTTGCGCCAGTCTCTGCTTAGGGCTACATCAATAGGAAACAAATCATAGAGATAGAACTTGGAACTACTTTATTGTGTCAAGTTTCAAAGTGCTAGCACAAACCGTGTTTGATTTAGTGTTCCAACTACATGTATCCATATAGGAGAAACCAGAGTGAAACATAAAAATTAAAACTGTTACTGCCAACGAACGGTTTAACCTAGAAGTACGAAATTTAATGAGCCAAGTGGGATTGGGGTACTGATCATTTCCTGAAAGTGTCATCAAGATTGGGCGAAAAAATGTGTGCTGATATTTCAGGAAACTCGTAGTTTTTTGGAAGCTTGGCAACCCCTTTCCATTAAAGTGATTTGCGGTGGTCTCTGCTTAGGGCTACATCAATAGGAATCAAACCATAGAGACATAACTTGGAACTACTTTATTGTGTCAAGTTTCAAAGAGCTGGCACAAACCGTGTTTGATTTAGAGTTCCAACAACATGTATCCATTAGGAGAAAACAGAGTGAAAACTAAAATTTAAAACTGTTACTGCCATCGAACGGTTTAACCTAGAAGAACGAAATTTGGTGAGCCAAGTGGGATTGGGGTACTGATCATTTCCTGAAAGTGCCATCAAGATTGGGTGAAAAAATGTGTGCTGATATTTCAGGAAACTCGTAGTTTTTTGGAAGCTTGGCAACCCCTTTCCATGAAAGTGATTTGCGCCGGTCTCTGCTTAGGGCTACATCAATAGGATACAAACCATAGAGATTGAACTTGGAACTACTTTATTGTGTCAAGTTTCAAAGTGCTAGCACAAACCGTGTTGTATTTAGAGTTCCAACTACATGTATCCATATAGGAGAAAACAGAGTGTAACCTAAAAATTAAAACTGTTACTGCCAACGAACGGTTTAATCTAGAAGAACGAAATTTGGTGAGCCAAGTAGGATTCGGGTACTGATCATTTCCTGAAAGTGTCATCAAGATTGTGTGAAAAAATATGTGCTGAGATTTCAGGAAACTCGTAGTTTTTTGGAAGCTTGGCAACCCCTTTCCGTGAAAGTGATTTGCGCCGGTCTCTGCTTAGGGCTACATCAATAGGAAACAAACCATAGAGATAGAACTTGGGACTACTTTATTGTGTCAAGTTTCAAAGAGCTAGCACAAACCGTGTTTGATTTAGAGTTCCAAAAACATGTATCCATATAGGAGAAAACAGAGTGAAAGATAAAATTTAAAACTGTTACTGCCATCGAAGGGTTAAACCTAGAAGAACAAAATTAGGTGAGCCGAGTGGGATTGGCGTACTGATCATTACCTGAATGTGTCATCAAGATTGGGTGAAAAAATGTGTGCTGAGATTCAGGAAACTCATAGTTTTTTGGAAGCTTGGCAACCCCTTTCCGTGAAAGTGATTTGCGCTGGTCTCTGCTTAGGGCTACATCAATAGGAAACAAACCATAGAGATAGATCTTGGGACTACTTTATTGTGTCAAGTTTCAAAGAGCTAGCACAAACCGTGTTTGATTTAGAGTTTCAACTACATGTATCCATATAGGAGAAAACAGAGTGAAACCGAAAAATTAAAACGGTTACTGCCAACGAACGGTTTAACCTAGAAGAACAAAATTTGGGGAGCCAAATGGGATTGGGGTACTGATCATTACCTGAAAGTGTCATCAATATTGGGTGAAAAAATGTGTGCTGAGATTTCAGGAAACTCGTAGTTTTTTGGAAGCTTTCAACCCCTTTCCATGAAAGTGATTTGCGGTGGTCTCTGCTTAGGGCTACATCAATAGGAAACAAACCATAGAGATAAAACTTGGAACTACTTTATTGTGTCAAGTTTAGAAGAGCTAGCTCAAACCGTGTTCGATTTAGAGTTCCAACTACATGTATCCATATAGGAGAAAACAGAGTGAAACCTAAAAATTAAAACTGTTACTGCCAATGAACGGTTAACCTAGAAGAACGAAATTTGGTGAGCCAAGTGGGATTGGGGTACTGACAATTACCTGAAAGTGTCATCAAGATTGGGTGAAAAAATGTGGGCTGAGATTTCAGGAAACTGGTAGTTTTTTGGATGCTTGGCAACACCTTTCCAGGAAAGTGATTTGCGCCGGTCTCTGATTAGGGCTACATCAATAGGAAACAAACCATAGAGATAGAACTTGGAACTACTTTGTTGTGTCAACTTTCAAAGAGCTAGCACAAACCGTGTTTGATTTAGAGTTCCAACTACATGTATCCGTATAGGAGAAAACAGAGTGAAACCTAAAAATTAAAACTGTTACTGCCATCGAACGGTTTAACCTAGAAGAACGAAATTTGGTGAGCCTAGTGGGATTGGTGTACTGATCCTTACCTGAAAGTGTCATCAAGATTGGGTGAAAATATGTGTGCTGAGATTTCAGGAAACTCGTAGTATTTTGGAAGCTTGGCAACCCATTTCCATGAAAGTGATTTGTGGTGGTCTCTGCTTAGGGCTACATCAATAGGAAACAAACCATAGAGGTAGAACTTGGAACTACTTTATTGTGTCAAGTTTCAAAGAGCTAGCACAAACCGTGTTTGATTTAGAGTTCCAACTACATGTATCCATATAGCAGAAAACTGAGTGAAACCTCAAAATTAAAACTGTTACTGCCAACGAACGGTTTAAACTAGAGGAAAGAAATTTGGTGAGCCAAGTGGGATTGGCATACTGATCATTACCTGAAAGTGTCATCAAGATTGGATGAAAAAATGTGTGCTGAGATTTCAGGAAACTCGTAGTTTTTTAGAAGCTTGGCAACCCCTTTCCATGAAAGTGATTTGCGCCAGTCTTTGCTTAGGGCTACATCAATAGGAAACAAATCATAGAGATAGAATTTGGAACTACTTTATTGTGTAAGTTTCAAAGAGCTAACACAAACCGTGTTTGATTTAGAGTTCCAAATACATGTATCAATATAGGAGAAGACAGACTGAAATCTAAAAAATTAAACTGTTACTGCCAACGAATGGTTTAACCTAGAAGAACGAAATTTGGTGAGCCAAGTTGGATTGGGGTACTGATCATTACCTGAAAGTGTCATCAAGATTGGGTGAAAAAATGTGTGCTGAGATTTCAGAAAACTCGTAGTTTCTTGGAAGCTTGGCAACCCCTTTCCATGAAAGTGATTTGCGCCGGTTTCTTCTTAGGGCTACATCAATAGGAAAGAAAACACAGAGATAGAACTTGGAACTACTTTATTGTTTCAAGTTTTAATGAGCTAGCACAAACCGTGTTTGATTAAGAGTTCCAAATACATGTATCCATATAAGAGAAAACAGAGAGAAACCTAAAAATTAAAACTGTTACTGCCATCGAACGGTTTAACCTAGAAGAACGAAATTTGGTGAGCCAAGTGGGATTGGCATACTGATCATTACGTGAAAGTGTCATCAAGATTGGTTGAAAAAATGTGTGCTGAGATTTCAGGAAACTCGTAGTTTTTTAGAAGCTTGGCAACCCCTTTCCATGAAAGTGATTGGCGCCCGTCTCTGCTTAGTGTTACATCAATAGGAAACAAACCATAGAGATAGAACTTGGAACTACTTTATTGTGTCAATTTTCAAAGATCTAGCACAAACCGTTTTTGATTTAGAGTTCCAACAACATGTATCCATTAGGAGAAAACAGAGTGAAACCTAAAAATTAAAACTGTTACTGCCAACGAATGGATTAACCTAGAAGAACGAAATTTGATGAGCCAAGTGGGATTGGGGTAGTGATCATTACCAGAAAGTGTCATCAAGATTGGGTTAAAAAATGTGTGCTGAGATTACAGGAAACTCGTAGTTTTTTGGAAGCTTGGCATTCCCTTTCCATGATAGTGGTTTCCGCCGGTCTCTGCTTAGGGCTACATCATTAGGAAACAAACCGTAGAAATAGAACTTTGAACTGCTTTATTGTGTCAAGTTTCAAAGAGCTAGCACAAACCGTGTTTGATTTAGAGTTCCAACTACATGTATCCATATAGGAGAAAACAGAGTGAAACCTAAAAATTAAAACTGTTACTGCCAACGAACGGTTTAACCAAGAAGAACGAAATTTGGTGAGCCAAGTGGATTTGGGGTACTGATCATTACCTGAAAGTGTCATCAAGATTGGGTGAAAAAATGTGTGCTGAGATTTCAGGAAACTCGTAGTTTTCTAGAAGCTTGGCAACCCCTTTCCATGAAAGTGATTTGCGCCGGTCTCTGCTTAGGGCTACATCAATAGGAAACAAACCATAGAGACAGAACTTTGAACTAGTTTATTGTGTCAAGTTTCAAAGAGCTAGCACAAACCGTGTTTGATTTAGAGTTCCAACAACATGTATCCATTAGGAGAAAACAGAGTGAAACCTAAAAATTAAAACTGTTACTGCCTTGGAACTGTTTAAACTAGAAGAACGAAATTTGGTTAGCCAAGTGGGATTGGGGTACTGATCATTACCTGAAAGTGTCATCAAGATTGTGTGAAAAAATGGGTGCTGATATTTCAGGAAACTCCTAGTTTTTTGGAAGCTTGGCAACCCCTTTCCATGATAGTGGTTTCCGCCGGTCTCTGCTTAGGGCTACATCAATAGGAAACAAACAGTAGAAATAGAACTTGGAACTACTTTATTGTGTCAAGTTTAAAAGAGCTAGCACAAACCATATTTGATTTGGAGTTCCAACTACATGTATCCATATAGGAGAAAGCAGAGTGAAACAAAAAATTAAAACTGTTACTGCCAACGAACGGTTTAAACTAGAAGAACGAAATTTGGTGAGCCAAGTGGGATTGGGGTACTGATCATTACCTGAAAGTGTCATCAAGATTGTGTTAAAAAATATGTGCTGAGATTTCAGGAAACTCGTAGTTTTTTGGAAGCTTGGCAACCCCTTTCAGTGAAAGTGATTTGCGCCTGTCTCTGCTTAGGGCTACATCAATAGTAAACAAACCATAGCGATAGAATTTGGAACTACTTTATTGTATCAAGTTTCAAAGTGCTAGCACAAACCGTGTTTGATTTAGAGTTCCAACTACATGTATCCATATAGGAGAAAACAGAGTGAAACCGAAAAATTAAAACTGTTACTGCCAATGAACGGTTTAAACTAGAAGAACGAAATTTGGTGAGCAAAGTAGAATTGGGGTACTGATCATTACCTGAAAGTGTCATCAAGATTGGGTGAAAAAATGTGTGCTGAGATTTCAGGAAATTCGTAGTTTTTTGGAAGATTGGCAACCCCTTTCCAAGAAAGTGATTTGCGGTGGTCTCTGCTTAGGGCTACATCAATAGGAAACAAACCATAGTGATAGAACTTGGAACTACTTTATTGTGTCAAGTTTCAACGAGCTAGCACAATCCGTGTTTCATTTAGAGTTCCACCTACATGTATCCATATAGGAGAAAACAGAGTGAAACCTAAAAATTTAAACTGTTACTTCCAATGAACGGTTTAACCTAGAAGAACGAAATTTGGTGAGCCAAGTGGGATTGGGGTACTGATCATTACCTGGAAGTGTCATCAAGATTGGGTGAAAAAATGTGTGCTGAGATTTCAGGAAACTCGTAGTTTTTTGGAAGCTTGTCAACCCCTTTCCTTGAAAGTGATTTGCTCCGGTCTCTGCTTAGGGTTACATCAATAGGAAACAAACCATAGAGACAGAACTCTGAACTACTTTATTGTGTCAAGTTTCAAAGAGATAGCACAAACCGTGTTTGATTTAGAGTTCCAACTACATGTATCCATATAGGAGAAAACAGAGTGAAACCTAAAAATTAAAACTGTTACTGCCAACGAACGGTTTAACCTAGAAGAACGAAATTTGGTGAGCCAAGTGGGATTAGGGTACTGATCATTACCTGAAAGTGTCATCAAGATTGGGTGAAAAAATGTGTGCTGAGATTTCAGGAAACTAGTAGTTTTTTGGAAGCTTGGCAACCCCTTTCCATGAAAGTGATTTGCGCCGGTCTCTGCTTAGGGCTACATCAATAGGAAACAAACCATAGAGATAGAACTTGGAACTACTTTATTGTGTCAAGTTTCAAAGAGCTAGCACAAACCGTGTTTGATTTAGAGTTCCAACTACATGTATCCATATAGGAGAAAACAGAGTGAAACCGAAAAATTAAAACGGTTACTGCCAACGAACGGTTTAACCTAGAAGAACAAAATTTGGGGAGCCAAATGGGATTGGGGTACTGATCATTACCTGAAAGTGTCATCAATATTGGGTGAAAAAATGTGTGCTGAGATTTCAGGAAACTCGTAGTTTTTTGGAAGCTTTCAACCCCTTTCCATGAAAGTGATTTGCGGTGGTCTCTGCTTAGGGCTACATCAATAGGAAACAAACCATAGAGATAAAACTTGGAACTACTTTATTGTGTCAAGTTTAGAAGAGCTAGCTCAAACCGTGTTCGATTTAGAGTTCCAACTACATGTATCCATATAGGAGAAAACAGAGTGAAACCTAAAAATTAAAACTGTTACTGCCAATGAACGGTTAACCTAGAAGAACGAAATTTGGTGAGCCAAGTGGGATTGGGGTACTGACAATTACCTGAAAGTGTCATCAAGATTGGGTGAAAAAATGTGGGCTGAGATTTCAGGAAACTGGTAGTTTTTTGGAAGCTTGGCAACACCTTTCCAGGAAAGTGATTTGCGCCGGTCTCTGATTAGGGCTACATCAATAGGAAACAAACCATAGAGATAGAACTTGGAACTACTTTGTTGTGTCAACTTTCAAAGAGCTAGCACAAACCGTGTTTGATTTAGAGTTCCAACTACATGTATCCGTATAGGAGAAAACAGAGTGAAACCTAAAAATTAAAACTGTTACTGCCATCGAACGGTTTAACCTAGAAGAACGAAATTTGGTGAGCCTAGTGGGATTGGTGTACTGATCCTTACCTGAAAGTGTCATCAAGATTGGGTGAAAATATGTGTGCTGAGATTTCAGGAAACTCGTAGTATTTTGGAAGCTTGGCAACCCATTTCCATGAAAGTGATTTGTGGTGGTCTCTGCTTAGGGCTACATCAATAGGAAACAAACCATAGAGGTAGAACTTGGAACTACTTTATTGTGTCAAGTTTCAAAGAGCTAGCACAAACCGTGTTGGATTTAGAGTTCCAACTACATGTATCCATATAGGAGAAAACAGAGTGAAAGATAAAAATTAAAACTGTTACTGCCATCGAACGGTTTAACCTAGAAGAACGAAATTTGGTGCGCCTAGTGGGATTGGCGTACTGATCCTTACCTGAAAGTGTCATCAAGTTTGGGTGAAAAAATGTGTGCTGAGATTTCAGGAAACTCGTCGTTTTCTAGAAGCTTGGCAACCCCTTTCCATGAAAGTGATTTGCGCCCGTCTCTGCTTAGGGCTACATCAATAGGAAACAAACCATAGAGACAGAACTTTGAACTACTTTATTGTGTCAAGTTTCAAAGAGCTAGCACAAACCGTGTTTGATTTAGAGTTCCAACTACATGTATCCATATAGCAGAAAACTGAGTGAAACCTCAAAATTAAAACTGTTACTGCCAACGAACGGTTTAAACTAGAGGAAAGAAATTTGGTGAGCAAAGTGGGATTGGCATACTGATCATTACCTGAAAGTGTCATCAAGATTGGATGAAAAAATGTGTGCTGAGATTTCAGGAAACTCGTAGTTTTTTAGAAGCTTGGCAACCCCTTTCCATGAAAGTGATTTGCGCCAGTCTTTGCTTAGGGCTACATCAATAGGAAACAAATCATAGAGATAGAATTTGGAACTACTTTATTGTGTAAGTTTCAAAGAGCTAACACAAACCGTGTTTGATTTAGAGTTCCAAATACATGTATCAATATAGGAGAAGACAGACTGAAATCTAAAAAATTAAACTGTTACTGCCAACGAATGGTTTAACCTAGAAGAACGAAATTTGGTGAGCCAAGTTGGATTGGGGTACTGATCATTACCTGAAAGTGTCATCAAGATTGGGTGAAAAAATGTGTGCTGAGATTTCAGAAAACTCGTAGTTTCTTGGAAGCTTGGCAACCCCTTTCCATGAAAGTGATTTGCGCCGGTTTCTTCTTAGGGCTACATCAATAGGAAAGAAAACACAGAGATAGAACTTGGAACTACTTTATTGTTTCAAGTTTCAATGAGCTAGCACAAACCGTGTTTGATTAAGAGTTCCAAATACATGTATCCATATAAGAGAAAACAGAGAGAAACCTAAAAATTAAAACTGTTACTGCCATCGAACGGTTTAACCTAGAAGAACGAAATTTGGTGAGCCAAGTGGGATTGGCATACTGATCATTACGTGAAAGTGTCATCAAGATTGGTTGAAAAAATGTGTGCTGAGATTTCAGGAAACTCGTAGTTTTTTAGAAGCTTGGCAACCCCTTTCCATGAAAGTGATTGGCGCCCGTCTCTGCTTAGTGTTACATCAATAGGAAACAAACCATAGAGATAGAACTTGGAACTACTTTATTGTGTCAATTTTCAAAGAGCTAGCACAAACCGTTTTTGATTTAGAGTTCCAACAACATGTATCCATTAGGAGAAAACAGAGTGAAACCTAAAAATTAAAACTGTTACTGCCAACGAATGGATTAACCTAGAAGAACGAAATTTGATGAGCCAAGTGGGATTGGGGTAGTGATCATTACCAGAAAGTGTCATCAAGATTGGGTTAAAAAATGTGTGCTGAGATTTCAGGAAACTCGTAGTTTTTTGGAAGCTTGGCATTCCCTTTCCATGATAGTGGTTTCCGCCGGTCTCTGCTTAGGGCTACATCATTAGGAAACAAACCGTAGAAATAGAACTTTGAACTGCTTTATTGTGTCAAGTTTCAAAGAGCTAGCACAAACCGTGTTTGATTTAGAGTTCCAACTACATGTATCCATATAGGAGAAAACAGAGTGAAACCTAAAAATTAAAACTGTTACTGCCAACGAACGTTTTAACCAAGAAGAACGAAATTTGGTGAGCCAAGTGGATTTGGGGTACTGATCATTACCTGAAAGTGTCATCAAATTGGGTGAAAAAATGTGTGCTGAGATTTCAGGAAACTCGTAGTTTTCTAGAAGCTTGGCAACCCCTTTCCATGAAAGTGATTTGCGCCGGTCTCTGCTTAGGGCTACATCAATAGGAAACAAACCATAGAGACAGAACTTTGAACTAGTTTATTGTGTCAAGTTTCAAAGAGCTAGCACAAACCGTGTTTGATTTAGAGTTCCAACAACATGTATCCATTAGGAGAAAACAGAGTGAAACCTAAAAATTAAAACTGTTACTGCCTTGGAACTGTTTAAACTAGAAGAACGAAATTTGGTTAGCCAAGTGGGATTGGGGTACTGATCATTACCTGAAAGTGTCATCAAGATTGTGTGAAAAAATGGGTGCTGATATTTCAGGAAACTCCTAGTTTTTTGGAAGCTTGGCAACCCCTTTCCATGATAGTGGTTTCCGCCGGTCTCTGCTTAGGGCTACATCAATAGGAAACAAACAGTAGAAATAGAACTTGGAACTACTTTATTGTGTCAAGTTTAAAAGAGCTAGCACAAACCATATTTGATTTGGAGTTCCAACTACATGTATCCATATAGGAGAAAGCAGAGTGAAACAAAAAATTAAAACTGTTACTGCCAACGAACGGTTTAAACTAGAAGAACGAAATTTGGTGAGCCAAGTGGGATTGGGGTACTGATCATTACCTGAAAGTGTCATCAAGATTGTGTTAAAAAATATGTGCTGAGATTTCAGGAAACTCGTAGTTTTTTGGAAGCTTGGCAACCCCTTTCAGTGAAAGTGATTTGCGCCTGTCTCTGCTTAGGGCTACATCAATAGTAAACAAACCATAGCGATAGAATTTGGAACTACTTTATTGTATCAAGTTTCAAAGTGCTAGCACAAACCGTGTTTGATTTAGAGTTCCAACTACATGTATCCATATAGGAGAAAACAGAGTGAAACCGAAAAATTAAAACTGTTACTGCCAATGAACGGTTTAAACTAGAAGAACGAAATTTGGTGAGCCAAGTAGAATTGGGGTACTGATCATTACCTGAAAGTGTCATCAAGATTGGGTGAAAAAATGTGTGCTGAGATTTCAGGAAATTCGTAGTTTTTTGGAAGATTGGCAACCCCTTTCCAAGAAAGTGATTTGCGGTGGTCTCTGCTTAGGGCTACATCAATAGGAAACAAACCATAGTGATAGAACTTGGAACTACTTTATTGTGTCAAGTTTCAACGAGCTAGCACAATCCGTGTTTCATTTAGAGTTCCACCTACATGTATCCATATAGGAGAAAACAGAGTGAAACCTAAAAATTTAAACTGTTACTTCCAATGAACGGTTTAACCTAGAAGAACGAAATTTGGTGAGCCAAGTGGGATTGGGGTACTGATCATTACCTGAAAGTGTCATCAAGATTGGGTGAAAAAATGTGTGCTGAGATTTCAGGAAACTCGTAGTTTTTTGGAAGCTTGTCAACCCCTTTCCTTGAAAGTGATTTGCTCCGGTCTCTGCTTAGGGTTACATCAATAGGAAACAAACCATAGAGACAGAACTCTGAACTACTTTATTGTGTCAAGTTTCAAAGAGATAGCACAAACCGTGTTTGATTTAGAGTTCCAACTACATGTATCCATATAGGAGAAAACAGAGTGAAACCTAAAAATTAAAACTGTTACTGCCAACGAACGGTTTAACCTAGAAGAACGAAACTTGGTGAGCCAAGTGGGATTGGGGTATTGATCATTACCTGAAAGTGTCATCAAGATTGGGTGAAAAAATGTGTGCTGAGATTTCAGGAAACTGGTAGTTTTTTGGAAGCTTGGCAACCCCTTTCCATGAAAGTGATTTGCGCCGGTCTCTGCTTAGGGCTACATCAATAGGAAACAAACCATAGAGATAGAACTTGGAACTACTTTATTGTGTCAAGTTTCAAAGAGCTAGCACAAACCGTGTTTGATTTAGAGTTCCAACTACATGTATCCATATAGGAGAAAACAGAGTGAAACCTAAAAATTAAAACTGTTACTGCCACCGAACTGTTTAACCTAGAAGAACGAAATTTGGTGAGCCAAGTGGGATTGGGGTACTGACCATTACGTGAAAGTGTCATCAAGATTGGGTGAAAAAATGTGTGCTGAGATTTCAGGAAACTGGTAGTTTTTTGGAAGCTTGGCAACCCCTTTCCATGAAAGTGATTTGCGCCGGTCTCTGCTTAGGGCTACATCAATAGTAAACAAACCATAGAGATAGAATTTGGAACTACTTTATTCTCTCAAGTTTCAAAGAGCTAGCACAAACCGTGTTGGATTTAGAGTTCCAACTACATTTATCCATATAGGAGAAAACAGAGTGAAAGATAAAAATTAAAACTCTTACTGCCAACGAACGGTTTAACCTAGAAGAACGAAATTTGGTGAGCCAAGTGGGATTGGGGTACTGATCATTACCTGAAAGTGTCATCAAGATTTTGAGAAAAAATGTGTGCTGAGATTTCAGGAAACTCGTAGTATTTTGGAATCTTGGCAACCCATTTCCATGAAAGTGATTTGCGCTGGTCTCTGCTTAGGGCTACATCAATAGTAAACAAACCATAGAGATAGAATTTGGAACTACTTTATTCTATCAAGTTTCAAAGAGCTAGCACAAACCGTGTTTGATTTAGAGTTCCAACTACATTTATCCATATAGGAGAAAACAGAGTGAAACCTAAAAATTAAAACTGTTACTGCCAACGAACGGATTAAACTAGAAGAACGAAATTTGATGAGCCAAGTGGGATTGGGGTAGTGATCATTACCAGAAAGTGTCATCAAATTGGGTTAAAAAATGTGTGCTGAGATTTCAGGAAACTCGTAGTTTTTTGGAAGCTTGGCAACCCATTTCCATGATAGTGGTTTCCGCCGGTCTCTGCTTAGGGCTACATCAATAGGAAACAAACCATAGAAATAGAACTTGGAACTACTATATTGTGTCAAGTTTCAAAGAGCTAGCACAAACCGTGTTTGATTTAGAGTTCCAACTACATGTATCCATATAGGAGAAAACAGAGTGAAACCTAAAAATTAAAACTGTTACTGCCAACGAACGGTTTAACCTAGAAGAATGAAATTTGGTGAGCCAAGTGGGATTGGGGTACTGACCATTACCTGAAAGTGTCATCAAGATTGGGTGAAAAAATGTGTGCTGAGATTTCAGGAAACTGGTAGTTTTTTGGAAGCTTGGCAACCCCTTTCCATGAAAGTGATTTGCGCCGGTCTCTGCTTAGGGCTACATCAATAGTAAACAAACCATAGAGATAGAATTTGGAACTACTTTATTCTATCAAGTTTCAAAGAGCTAGCACAAACCGTGTTGGATTTAGAGTTCCAACTACATTTATCCATATAGGAGAAAACAGAGTGAAAGATAAAAATTAAAACTCTTACTGCCAACGAACGGTTTAACCTAGAAGAACGAAATTTGGTGAGCCAAGTGGGATTGGGGTACTGATCATTACCTGAAAGTGTCATCAAGATTTTGAGAAAAAATGTGTGCTGAGATTTCAGGAAACTCGTAGTATTTTGGAATCTTGGCAACCCATTTCCATGAAAGTGATTTGCGCTGGTCTCTGCTTAGGGCTACATCAATAGTAAACAAACCATAGAGATAGAATTTGGAACTACTTTATTCTATCAAGTTTCAAAGAGCTAGCACAAACCGTGTTTGATTTAGAGTTCCAACTACATTTATCCATATAGGAGAAAACAGAGTGAAACCTAAAAATTAAAACTGTTACTGCCAACGAACGGATTAAACTAGAAGAACGAAATTTGATGAGCCAAGTGGGATTGGGGTAGTGATCATTACCAGAAAGTGTCATCAAATTGGGTTAAAAAATGTGTGCTGAGATTTCAGGAAACTCGTAGTTTTTTGGAAGCTTGGCAACCCATTTCCATGATAGTGGTTTCCGCCGGTCTCTGCTTAGGGCTACATCAATAGGAAAAAACCATAGAAATAGAACTTGGAACTACTATATTGTGTCAAGTTTCAAAGAGCTAGCACAAACCGTGTTTGATTTAGAGTTCCAACTACATGTATCCATATAGGAGAAAACAGAGTGAAACCTAAAAATTAAAACTGTTACTGCCAACGAACGGTTTAACCTAGAAGAATGAAATTTGGTGAGCCAAGTGGGATTGGGGTACTGACCATTACCTGAAAGTGTCATCAAGATTGGGTGAAAAAATGTGTGCTGAGATTTCAGGAAACTGGTAGTTTTTTGGAAGCTTTGCAACCCCTTTCCATGAAAGTGATTTGCGCCGGTCTCTGCTTAGGGCTACAACAATAAAAAACAAACAATAGAGACAGAACTTGGAACTACTTTATTGTGAAAAGTTTCAAAGAGCTAGCACAAACCGTGTTGGATTTAGAGTTCCAACTACATGTATCCATTAGGAGAAAACAGAGTGAAAGATAAAAATTAATACTGTTACTGCCATCGAACGGTTTAACCTAGAAATACGAAATTTGGTGAGCCATGTGGGATTGGGGTTCTGATCATTACCTGAAAGTGTCATCAAGATTGGGTGAAAAAATGTGTGCTGATATTTCAGGAAACTCGTAGTTTTTTGGAATCTTGGCAACCCCTTTCCATGAAAGTGATTTGCGCCGGTCTCTGCTTAGGGCTACATCAATAGGAAACAAACCACAGAGATAGAACTTGGAACTACTTTATTGTGTCAAGTTTAAAAGAGCTATCACAAACCGTGTTGGATTTAGAGTTCCAAATACATGTATCCATATAGGAGAAAACAGAGTGAAAGATAAAAATTAAAACTGTTACTGCCATCGAACGGTTTAACCTAGAAGAACGAAATTTGGTTAGCCTAGTGGGATTGGCATACTGATCCTTACCTGAAAGTGTCATCAAGATTGGGTGAAAAAATGTGTGCTGAGATTTCAGGAAACTCGTAGTATTTTGGAAGCTTGGCAACCCATTTCCATGAAAGTGATTTGCGGTGGTCTCTGCTTAGGGCTACATCAATAGGAAACAAATCATAGAGGTAGAACTTGGAACTACTTTATTGTGTCAAGTTTCAAAGAGCTAGCACAAACCGTGTTAGATTTAGAGTTCCAACTACATGTATCCCTATAGGGGAAAACAGAGTGAAAGATAAAAATTAAAAGTGTTACTGCCAATGAATGGTTTAACCTAGAAGAACGAAATTTGGTGAGCCAAGTGGAATTGGGGTACTGATCATTACCTGAAAGTGTCATCAAGATTGGGTGAAAAAATGTGTGCTGAGATTTCAGGAAACTCGTAGTTTTTTGGAAGCTTGGCAACCCCTTTCCATGAAAGTGATTTGCGCTGGTCTCTGATTAGGGCTACATCAATAGGAAAGAAACCATAGAGATAGAACTTGGAACTACTTTATTGTGTCAAGTTTCAAAGAGCTAGCACAAACCGTGTTTTATTTAGAGTTCCAACTACATGTATCCATATAGGAGAAAACAGAGTGAAAGATAAAAATTAAAACTGTTACTGCCATCGAACGGTTTAACCTGGAAGAACGAAATTTGCTGAGCCAAGTGGATTTGGGGTACTGATCATTACCTGAAAGTGTCATCAAGATTGGGTGAAAAAATGTGTGCTGAGATTTCAGGAAACTCTTACTTTTTTGGAAGCTTGGCAACCCCTTTCAATGAAAGTGATTTGGGCCGGTCTGTGCTTAGGGCTACATCAATAGGAAACAAACCATAGAGACAGAACGTTGAACTACTTTATTGTGTCAAGTTTCAAAGAGCTAGCACAAACCGTGGTTGATTTAGAGTCCCTACAACATGTATCCATTAGGCGAAAACAGAGTGAAACCTAAAAATTAAAACTGTTACTGCCATCGAACGGTTTAACCTAGAAGAACGAAATTTGGTCAGTCATGTGGGATTGGGGTACTGATCATTACCTGAAAGTGTCATCAAGATTGGGTGAAAAAATCTGTGCTGAGATTTCAGGAAACTCATAGTTTTTTGGAAGCTTGGCAAACCCTTTCCATGAAAGTGATTTGCGCTGGTCTCTGCTTAGGGCTACATCAATAGGAAACAAACCATAGAGACAGAACTTGGAACTACTTTATTGTGAAAAGTTTCAAAGTGCTAGCACAAACCGTGTTGGATTTAGAGTTCCAACTACATGTATCCATTAGGAGAAAACAGAGTGAAAGACAAAAATTAATACTGTTACTGCCATCGAACGGTTTAACCTAGAAATACGAAATTTGGTGAGCCATGTGGGATTGGGGTACTGATCATTACCTGAAAGTGTCATCAAGATTGGGTGAAAAAATGTGTGCTGATATTTCAGGAAACTCGTAGTTGTTTGGAATCTTGGCAACCCCTTTCCATGAAAGTGATTTGCGCCAGTCTCTGCTTAGGGCTACATCAATAGGAAACAAACCACAGAGATAGAACTTGGAACTACTTTATTGTGTCAAGTTTAAAAGAGCTATCACAAACCGTGTTGGATTTAGAGTTCCAACTACATGTATCCATATAGGAGAAAACAGAGTGAAAGATAATAATTAAAACTGTTACTGCCATCGAACGGTTGAACCTAGAAGAACGAAATTTGGTTAGCCTAGTGGGATTGGCATACTGATCCTTACCTGAAAGTGTCATCAAGATTGGGTGAAAAAATGTGTGCTGAGATTTCAGGAAACTCGTAGTATTTTGGAAGCTTGGCAACCCATTTCCAGGAAAGTGATTTGCGGTGGTCTCTGCTTAGGGCTACATCAATAGGAAACAAACCATAGAGGTAGAACTTGGAACTACTTTATTGTGTCAAGTTTCAAAGAGCTAGCACAAACCGTGTTAGATTTAGAGTTCCAACTACATGTATCCCTATAGGGGAAAACAGAGTGAAAGATAAAAATTAAAACTCTTACTGCCAACGAACGGTTTAATCTAGAAGAACGAAATTTGGTGAGCCAAGTGGGATTGGGGTAATGATCATTACCTGAAAGTGTCATCAAGATTGGGTGAAAAAACGTGTGCTGAGATTTCAGGAAACTCGTAGTATTTTGGAAGCTTGGCAACTTCTTTCCTTGAAAGTGATTTGTGCCGGTCCTTGCTTAGGGCTACATCAATAAAAAACAAATCATAGAGATAGAACTTGGGACTACTTTATTGTGTCAAGTTTCAAACAGCTAGCACAAACCGTGTTTGATTTAGAGTTCCAACTACATGTATCCATATATGAGAAAACAGAGTGAAACCTAAAAATTAAAACTGTTACTGCCAACGAATGGTTTAACCTAGAAGAACGAAAATTGGTGAGCCAAGTGGGATTGGGGTACTGATCCTTAACTGAAAGTGTCATCAATATTGGGTGAAAAAATATGTGCGGAGATTTCAGGAAACTCGTAGTTTTTTGGAAGCTTGGCAACCCCTTTCCATGAATGTGATATGCGCTGGTCTCTGCTTAGGGCTACATCAATAGGAAACAAACCATAGATTTAGATCTTTGAACTACTTTATTGTGTCAAGTTTCAAAGAGCTAGCACAAACCGTGTTTGATTTAGAGTTCCAACTACATGTATCCATATAGGAGAAAACAGAGTGAAAGATAAAAATTAAAACTCTTACTGCCAACGAACGGTTTAACCTAGAAGAACGAAATTTGGTGAGCCAAGTATGATTGGGGTACTGATCATTACCTGAAAGTGTCATCAAGATTGTGTGAAAAAATGTGTGCTGAGATTTCAGGAAACTCGTAGTTTTTTGGAAGCTTGGCAACCCCATTCCGTGAAAGTGATTTGCGCCGGTCTCTGCTTAGGACTACATCAATAGGAAACAAACCATAGAGATAGAACTTGGGACTACTTCATTGTGTCAACTTTCAAACAGCTAGCACAAACCGTGTTTGATTTAGAGTTCCAAATACTTGTATCCATATAGGAGAAAACAGAGTGAAACCTAAAAATTAAAACTGTTACTGCCAACGAACGGATTAACCTAGAAGAACGAAATTTGATGAGCCAAGTGGGATTGGGGTAGTGATCATTACCAGAAAGTGTCATCAAGATTGGTTTAAAAAATGTGTGCTGAGATTTCAGGAAACTCGTAGTATTTGGAAGCTTGGCATCCCCTTTCCATGATAGTGGTTTCCGCCGGTCTCTGCTTAGGGCTACATCAATAGGAAACAAACCGTAGAAATAGAACATGGAACTACTTTATTGTGTCAAGTTTCAAAGAGCTAGCACAAACCGTGTTTGATTTAGAGTTCCAACTACATGTATCCATATAGGAGAAATCAGAGTGAAACCTAAAATTTAAACTGTTACTGCCAACGAACGGTTTAACCTAGAAGAACGAAATTTGGTGAGCCAAGTGGGATTGGGGTACTGACCATTACCTGAAAGTGTCATCAAGATTGGGTGAAAAAATTTGTGCTGAGATTTCAGGAAACTCGTAGATTTTTGAAGCTTGGCAACCCCTTTCCATGAAAGTGATTTGTGCCGGTCTCTGCTTAGGGCTACATCAATAGTAAACAAACCATAGAGATAGAATTTGGAACTACTTTATTGTATCAAGTTTTAAAGAGCTAGCACAAACCGTGTTTGATTTAGAGTTCCAACTACATGTATCCATATAGGAGAAAACAGAGTGAAACGTAAAAATTAAAACTGTTAATGCCAACGAACGATTTAACCTAGAAGAACGAAATTTGGTGAGCCAAGTGGGATTGGCGTACTGATCCTTACCTGAAAGTGTCATCAAGATTGGGTTAAAAAATGTGTGCTGAGATTTCAGGAAACTCGCAGTTTTTTGGAAGCTTGGCAACCCCTTTCCATGAAAGTGATTTGCGGTGGTCTCTGCTTAGGGCTACATCAATAGGAAACAAACCATAGAGGTAGAACTTGGAACTACTTTATTGTGTCAAGTTTCAAAGAGCTAGCACAAACCGTGTTTGATTTAGAGTTCCAAATACATGTATCCATATAGGAGAAAACAGAGTGAAAGATAAAAATTAAAACTCTTACTGCCAACGAACAGTTTAACCTAGAAGAACGAAATTTGGTGAGCCAAGTGGGATTGGGGTACTGATCATTACCTGAAAGTGTCATCAAGATTGTGTGAAAAAATGTGTGCTGAGATTTAAGGAAACTCGTAGTTTTTTGGAAGCTTGGCAAACCCTTTCCGTGAAAGTGATTTGCGTGTGTCTCAGCTTAGGACTACATCAATAGGAAACAAACCATATAAATAGAACTTGGAACTACTTTATTGTGTCAAGTTTCAAAGAGCTAGCACAAACCGTGTTTGATTTACAGTTCCAACTACATGTATCCATATTGGAGAAAACAGAGTGAAACGCCAAATTAAAACTGTTACTGCCAACGAACTGTTTAACCTAGAAGAACGAAATTTGGTGAGCCAAATGGGATTGGAGTACTGATCATTACCTGAAAGTGTCATCAATATTGGGTGAAAAAATGTGTGCTGAGATTTCAGGAAACTCGTAGTTTTTTGGAAGCTTTCAACCCCTTTACATGAAAGTGATTTGTGGTGGTCTCTGCTTAGGGCAACATCAATAGGAAACAAACCATAGAGATAGAACTTGGAACTACTTTATTGTGTCAAGTTTCAAAGAGCTAGCACAAACCGTGTTTGATTTAGAGTTCCAACTACATGTATCCATATAGGAGAAAACAGAGTGAAACCTAAAAATTAAAACTGTTACTGCCATTGATCGGTTTAACCTGGAAGAACGAAATTTGCTGAGCCAAGTGGATTTGGGGTACTGATCATTACCTGAAAGTGTCATCAAGATTGGGTGAAAAAATTTGTGCTGAGATTTCAGGAAACTCTTACTTTTTTGGAAGCTTGGCAACCCCTTTCCATGAAAGTGATTTGGGCCGGTCAGTGCTTAGGGCTACATCAATAGGAAACAAACCATAGAGACAGAACTTTGAACTACTTTATTGTGTCAAGTTTCAAAGAGCTAGCACAAACCGTTTTTGATTTAGAGTTCCTACAGCATGTATCCATTAGGTGAAAACAGAGTGAAAACTAAAAATTAAAACTGTTACTGCCATCGATCGGTTTAAACAAGAAGAACGAAATTTGGTGAGCCATGTGGTATTGGGGTACTGATCATTACCTGAAAGTGTCATCAAGATTGGATGAAAAAATGTGTGCTGATATTTCAGGAAACTCGTAGTTTTTTGGAAGCTTGGCAACCCATTTCCATGAAAGTGATTTGTGCCACTCTCTGCTTAGGGCTACATCAATAGGAAACAAACCATAGAGATAGAACTTGGAACTACTTTATTGTGTCAAGTTTCAAAGAGCTAGCACAAACCGTGTTTGATTTAGAGTTCCAACTACATGTATCCATATTGGAGAAAACAGAGTGAAACGTCAAAATTAAAACTGTTACTGCCAACGAACTCTTTAACCTAGAAGAACGAAATTTGGTGAGCCAAGTGGCATTGGGGTACTGATCATTACCTGAAAGTGTCATCAAGATTGGGTGAAAAAATCTGTGCTGAGATTTCAGGAAACTCATAGTTTTTTGGAAGCTTTGCTACCCATTTCCATGAAAGTGATTTGCGGTGGTCTCTGCTTAGGGCTACATCAATAGGAAACAAACCATAGAGGTAGAACTTGGAATTCTTTATTGTGTCAAGTTTAAAAGAGCTAGCACAAACCGAGTTTGATTTAGTGTTCCAACTACATGTATCCATAAGAGAAAACAGAGTGAAAAATAAAAATTAAAACTCTTACTGCCAACGAACGGTTTAAACTAGAAGAACAAAATTTGGTGAGCCAAGTGGGATTGGGGTACTGATCATTTCCTGAAAGTGTCATCAAGATTGGGTGAAAAAATGTGTGCTGATATTTCAGGAAACTCGTAGTTTTTTGGAAGCTTGGCAACCCCTTTCCATTAAATTGATTTGCCGGTCTCTGCTTAGGGCTACATCAATAGTAAACAAACCATAGAGATAGAACTTGGAACTACTTTATTTTGTCAAGTTTCAAAGAGCTAGCACAAACCGTGTTTGATTTAGAGTTCCAACTACATGTATCCATATAGGAGAAAACAGAGTGAAACCTAAAAATTCAAACTGTTACTGCCAACGAACGGTTTAAACTAGAAGAACGAAATTAGGTGAGCCAAGTGGTTTTGGGGTACTGATCATTACCTGAAAGTGTCATCAGGATTGGGTGAAAAAATGTGTGCTGAGATTTCAGGAAACTCGTAGTTTTTTTGAAGCTTGGCAACCCCTTTCCGTGAAAGTGATTTGCGCCGGTCTCTGCTTAGGGCTACATCAATAGGAAACAAACCTTAAAGATAGAACTTGGGATTACTTTATTGTGTCAAGTTTCAAAAAGCTAGCACAAACCGTGTTTGATTTAGAGTTCCAACTACATGTATCCATATAGGAGAAAACAGAGTGAAACCTAAAAATTAAAACAGTTACTGCCAACGAACGGATTAACCTAGAAGAACGAAATTTGGTGAGCCAAGTGGTATTGGGGAACTGATCATTACCAGAAAGTGTCATCAAGATTGGGTTAAAAAATATGTCCTGAGATTTCAGGAATCTCGTAGATTTTTGGAAGCTTGGCATCCCGTTTTCATGATAGTGGTTTCCGCCGGTCTCTGCTTAGGGGTACATCAATAGGAAACAAACCATAGAGATAGAACTTGGAACTACTTAATTGTGTCAAGTTTCAAAGAGCTAGCACAAACCGTGTTTGATTTAGAATTCCAACCACATGTATCCATATAGGAGAAAACAGAGTGAAACCTAAAAATTAAAACTGTTAATGCCAACGAACGATTTAACCTAGAAGAACGAAATTTGGTGAGCCAAGTGGGATTGGCGTACTGATCATTACCTGAAAGTGTCATCAAGATTGGGTTAAAAAATGTGTGCTGAGATTTCAGGAAACTCGCAGTTTTTTGGAAGCTTGGCAACCCCTTTCCATGAAAGTGATTTGCGCTGGTCTCTGCTTAGGGCTACATCAATAGGAAACAAACCATAGAGGTAGAACTTGAAACTACTTTATTGTGTCAAGTTTCAAAGAGCTAGCACAAACCGTGTTTGATTTAGAGTTCCAAATACATGTATCCATATAGGAGAAAACAGAGTGAAAGATAAAAATTAAAACTGATACTGTCAAAGAAAGGTTTAACCTAGAAGAACGAAATTTGGTGAGCCTAGTGGGATTGGGGTACTGATCATTACCTGAAAGTGTCATCAAGATTGGGTGAAAAAATCTGTGCTGAGATTTCAGGAAACTCATAGTTTTTTGGAAGCTTTGCTACCCATTTCCATGAAAGTGATTAGCGGTGGTCTCTGCTTAGGGCTACATCAATAGGAAACAAACCATAGAGGTAGAACTTGGAATTCTTTATTGTGTCAAGTTTAAAAGAGCTAGCACAAACCGTGTTTGATTTAGTGTTCCAACTACATGTATCCATAAGTGAAAACAGAGTGAAAGGTAAAAATTAAAACTCTTACTGCCAACAAACGGTTTAACCTAGAAGAAGGAAATTTGGTGAGCCAAGTGGGATTGGGGTACTGACAATTACCTGAAAGTGTCATCAAGATTGGGTGAAAAAATGTGGGCTGAGATTTCATGAAACTCGTAGATTTTTGGAAGCTTGGCAACCCCTTTTCATGAAAGTGATTTGCGCCGGTCTCTGATTATGGCTACATCAATAGGAAACAAACCATAGAGATAGATCTTGGAACTACTTTATTGTGTCAAGTTTCAAAGAGCTAGCACAAACCGTGTTTGATTTAGAGTTCCAACAACATGTATCCATTAGGAGAAAACAGAGTGAAACCTAAAGATTAATACTGTTACTGCCAACGAACGGTTTAACCTAGAAATACGAAATTCGGTGAGCCATGTGGGATTGGGGTACTGATCATTACCTGAAAGTGTCATCAAGATTGGGTGAAAAAATGTGTGCTGATATTTCAGGAAACTCGTAGTTTTTTGGAAGCTTGGCAACCCTTTCAATGAAAGTGATTTGCGCCAGTCTCTGCTTAGGGCTACATCAATAGGAAACAAACCATAGAGTTAGAACTTGGAACTACTTTATTGTGTCAAGTTTCAAAGAGCTAGCACAAACCGTGTTGGAATTAGAGTTCCAACTACATGTATCCATATAGGAGAAAACAGAGTGAAAGATAAAAATTAAAACTGTTACTGCCATCGAATGGTTTAACCTAGAAGAACGAAAATAGGTGAGCCAAGTGGGATTGGGGTACTGATCATTACCTGAAAGTGTCATCAAGATTGGGTGAAAAAATGTGTGCTGAGATTTCAGGAAACTCGTAGTATTTTGGAAGCTTGGCAACCCATTCCCATGTAAGTGATTTGCGGTGGTCTCTGCTTAGGGCTACATCAATAGGAAACAAACCATAGAGGTAGAACTTGGAACTACTTTATTGTGTCAAGTTTCAAAGAGCTAGCACAAACCGTGTTTGATTTAGAGTTCCAAACATGTATCCCTATAGGAGAAAACAGAGTGAAAGATAAAAATTAAAACTCTTACTGCCAACGAATGGTTTAATCTAGAAAAACGAAATTTGGTGAGCCAAGTGGGATTGGGGTATTGATCATTACCTGAAAGTGTCATCAAGATTGGGTGAAAAAATGTGTGCTGAGATTTCAGGAAACTCGTAGTATTTTGGAAGCTTGGCAACCCCTTTCCGTGAAAGTGATTTGCACCGGTCTCTGCTTAGGGCTACATCAATAGGAAACAAACCATAGAGATAGAACTTGGGACTACTTTATTGTGTCAAGTTTCAAACAGCTAGCACAAACCGTGTTTGATTTAGAGTTCCAACTACATGTATCCATATAGGAGAAAACAGAGTGAAACCTAAAAATTAAAACTGTTACTGCCATCGAACGGTTTAACCAAGAAGAACGAAATTTGGTGATCAAGTGGATTTGGGGTACTGATCATTACCTGAAAGTGTCATCAAGATTGGGTGAAAAAATATGTGCTGAGATTTCAGGAAAATCATAGTTTTCTAGAAGCTTGGCAACCCCTTTCCATGAAAGTGATTTGCGCCAGAATCTGCTTAGGCCTACATCAATAGGAAACTAACCATAGAGATGGAACTTGGAACTAGTTTATTGTGTCAGGTTTCAAAGAGCTAGCACAAACCGTGTTTGATTTAGAGTTCCAAAAACATGTATCCATTAGGAGAAAACACAGTGAAACCTAAAAATTAAAACTGTTACTGCCATCGAACGGTTTAACCTAGAAGAAGGAAATTTGGTGATCCAAGTGGGATTGGGGTACTGATCATTACCTGAAAGTGTCATCAAGATTGAGTGAAAAAATGGGTGCTGATATTTCAGGAAACTCGTAGTTTTTTGGAAGCTTGGCAACCCCTTTCCATGAAAGTGATTTGCGCCAATCTCTGCTTAGGGCTACATCAATAGGAAACAAACCACAGAGATAGAACTTGGAACTACTTTATTGTGTCAATTTTGAAAGAGCTAGCACAAACCGTGTTTGATTTAGAGTTCCAAATACATGTATCCATATTGGAGAAAACAGAGTGAAACCTAAAAATTAAAACCGTTACAGCCAACGAACGGTTTAACCTAGACGAAGGAAATTTGGTGATCCAAGTGGGATTGGGGTACTGATCATTACTTGAAAGTGTCATCAAGATTGGGTGAAAAAATGTGTGCTGAGATTTCAGGAAACTCGTAGTATTTTGGAAGCTTGGCAACCCCTTTCCGTGAAAGTGATTTGCACCGGTCTCTGCTTAGGGCTACATCAATAGGAAACAAACCATAGAGATAGAACTTGGGACTACTTTATTGTGTCAAGTTTCAATGAGCTAGCACAAACCGTGTTTGATTTAGAGTTCCAAGTACATGTATCCATACAGGAGAAAACAGAGTGAAACGTAAAAATTAAAACTGTTACTGCCAACAAACGGTATAACCTAGATGAACAAAATTTGGTGAGCCAAGTGGGATTGGCGTACTGATCATTACCTGAATGCGTCATCAAGATTGGGTGAAAAAATGTGTGCTGAGATTTCAGGAAACTCGTAGTTTTTTGGAAGTTTGGCAATCCCTTTCCATGAAAGTGATTTGCGCCGGTCTCTCCTTAGGGCTACATTAATTTGAAACAAACCATAGAGATTGAACTTGGAACTACTTTATTGTGTCAAGTTTGAAAGAGCTAGCACAAACCGTGTTTGATTTAGAGTTCCAAATACATGTATCCATATAGGAGAAAACAGAGTGAAACCTAAAAATTAAAACTGTTACTGCCAAGGAACGGTTTAAACTAGAAGAAGGAAATTTGGTGAGCCAAGTGGGATTGGGGTACTGATCATTACCTGAAAGTGTCATCAAGATTGGGTGAAAAAATGTGTGCTGAGATTTCAGGAAACTCGTAGTTTTTTGGAAGCTTGGCAACCCCTTTCCTTGAAAGTGATTTGCGCCAGTCTCTGCTTTGGGCTACATCAATAGGAAACAAACCATAGAGATAGAACTTGGAACTACTTTATTGTGTCAAGTTTGAAAGTGCTAGCACAAACCGTGTTTGATTTAGAGTTCCAAATACGTGTACCATATAGGAGAAAACAGAGTGAAACCTAAAAATTAAAACTGTTACTGCCAACGAACTGTTTAACCTAGAAGAACGAAATTTTGTGAATCAAGTGGGATTGGGGTACTGATCATTACCTGAAAGCGTCATCAATATTGGGTGAAAAAATGTGTGCTGAAATATCAGGAAACGCCTAGTTTTTTGAAAGCTTGGCAACCCCATTCCATGAAAGTGATTTGCGCCAGTCTCTGCTTAGGGCTACATCAATAGGAACCAAACCATAGAGATAGAACTTGGAACTACTTTATTGTGTCAAGGTTCAAAGAGCTGGCACAAACCGTGTTTGATTTACAGTTCCAAATACAAGTATCCATATAGGAGAAAACAGAGTGAAACCTAAAAATTAAAACTGTTCCTGCCAACGAACGGTTTAACCTAGAAGAACAAAATTTGGTGAGCAAAGTGGGATTGCGGTACTGATCATTACCTGAAAGTGTCATCAAGATTGGGTGAAAAAATGTGTGCTCAGATTTCAGGAAACTCGTAGTTTTTTGGAAGCTTGGCAAACCCTTTCCATGAAAGTGATTTGGGCCAGTCTCTGATTAGGGCTACATCAATAGGATAAAAATCGTAGAGATAGAACTTGGAACTACTTTATAGTGTCAAGTTTCAAAGAGCTATCACAAACCGTGCGTGATTTAGAGTTTCAAGTACATGTATCCATATAGGAGAAAACAGAGTGAAACCTAAAAATTAAAACTGTTACTGCCAACGAACGGTTTTACCTAGATGAACGAAATTTGGTGAGCCAAGTGGGATTGTCGTACTGATCATTACCTGAAAGCGTCATCAAGATTGGGTGAAAAAATGTGTGCTGAGATTTCAGGAAACTCGTAGTTTTTTGGAAGCTTGGCAACCCCTTTCAATGAAAGTGATTTGAGCCTGTCTCTGCTTAGGGATACATCAATAGGAAACAAACCATAGAGATAGAACTTGGAACTACTTTATTGTGTCAAGTTTCAATGAGCTAGCCCAAACCGTGTTTGATATAGAGTTCCAACTACATGTACCCATATTGGAGAAAACAGAGTGAAACCTAAAAATTAAAACCGTTACAGCCAATGAACGGTTTAACCAAGAAGAAGGAAATTTGATGATCCAAGTGGGATTGGGGTACAGATAATTATCTGAAAGTGTCATCAAGATTGGTGAAGAAATGTGTGCTGAGATTTCAGGAAACTCGTAGTTTTTTGGAAGCTTGGCACCCCCTTTCCTTGAAAGTGATTTGAGCCTGTCTCTGCTTAGGGCTACATCAATAGGAAACAAACCACAGAGATAGAACTTGGAACTACTTTATTGTGTCAAGTTTCAATGAGCTAGCACAAACCGTGTTTGATTTAGAGTTCCAACTACATGTATCCATATAGGAGAAAAGAGAGTGAATCATAAAAATTAAAACTGTTACTGGCAACGAACGGTTTAAGCTGGAAGAACAAAATTCGGTGAGCCAAGTGGGATTGGGGTACTGATCATTACCTGAAAGTGTCATCAAGATTGGGTGAAAAAATGTGTGCTGAGATTTCAGGAAATTATAGTTTTTTGGAAGCTTGGCACCCCCTTTCCATGAAAGTGATTTGAGCCTGTCTCTGCTTAGGGCTACAACAATAGGAAACAAACCATCGAGATAGAACTTGGAACTACTTTATTGTGTCAAGTTTCAAAGAGCTAGCACAAACCGTGTTTGATTTAGAATTTCAACTACGTGTAGCCATATAGGAGAAAACAGAGTGAAACCTAAAAATTAAAACAGTTACTGCCAACGAACGGTTTAACCTAGAAGAACGAAATTTAGTGAGCCAAGTGGGATTGGGGTACTGATCAATATTTGAAAGTGTCATCAAGATTGGGTGAAAAAATGTGTGCTGAGATTTCAGGAAACTCGTAGTTTTTTGGAAGCTTGGCAACCCCTTTCCATGAAAGTGATTTGCGCTGGTCTCTTCTTAGGGCTACATCAATAGGAAACAAATCGTAGAGATAGAACTTGGAACTACTTTATTGTGTCAAGTTTCAAAGAGCTAGCACAAACCGTGTTTGATTTAGAGTTCCAACTACATGTATCCATATAGGAGAAAACAGAGTGAAACCTAAAAATTAAAACTGTTACTGCCAAAGAACGGTTTAACCTAGAAGAACGAAATTTGGTGAGCCACGTGGGATTGGGGTACTGATCATTACCTGAAAATGTCATCAAGATTGGGTGAAAAAATGTGTCCTGAGATTTCAGGAAACTCGTAGTTTTTTGGAAGCTTGGCAACCCCTTTCCATAAAAGTGATTTGTGCCATTCTCTGCTTAGGGATACATCAATAGGAACCAAACCATAGAGATAGAACTTGGAACTACTTTATTCTTTCAAATTTCAAAGAGCTGGCACAAACCGTGTTTGATTTACAGTTCCAAATACATGTATCCATATAGGAGAAAGCAGAGTGAAACCTAAAAATTAAAACTGTTACTGCCAACGAACGGTTTAACCCAGAAGAGAGAAATTTGGTAAGCCAAGTGGGACTGGGGTACTGATCATTACCTGAAAGTGTCATCAAGATTGGGTGAAAAAATGTGTGGTGAGATTCAGGAAAATCGTAGTTTTTTGGAAGCTTGGCAACCCCTTTCCGTGAAAGTGATTTGCGCCGGTCTCTGCTTAGGGCTACATCAATAGGAAACAAACCATAGAGATAGATCTTGGGACTACTTTATTGTGTCAAGTTTCAAAGAGCTAGCACAAACCGTGTTTGATTTAGAGTTCCAAATACATGTATCCATATAGGAGAAAACAGAGTGAAACCGAAAAATTTAAACTGTTACTGCCAACGAACGGTTTAACCTAGAAGAACGAAATTTGCTGAGCCAAGTGGATTTGGGGTACTGATCATTACCTGAAAGTGTCATCAAGATTGGGTGAAAAAATGTGTGCTGAGATTTCAGGAAACTCGTAGTTTTTTGGAAGCTTGGCAACCCCTTTCCATGAAAGTGATTTGCGCTGGTCTCTGCTTAGGGCGACATCAATAGGAAACAAACCATGGAGATAGAACTTGGAACTACTTTATTGTGTCAAGTTTCAAAGAGCTAGCACAAACCGTGTTTGATTTAGAGTTCCAACTACAGTATCCATATAGGAGAAAACAGAGTGAAACCTAAAAATTTAAACAGTTACTGCCAACGAACGGTTTAACCTAGAAGAACGAAATTTGGTGAGCCAAGTGGGATTGGGGTACTGATCATTACCTGAAAGTGTCATCAAGATTGTGTGAAAAAATGTGTGCTGAGATTCAGGAAAATCGTAGTTTTTTGGAAGCTTGGCAACCCCTTTCAGTGAAAGTGATTTGCGCTGGTCTCTGCTTAGGGCTACATGAATAGGAAACAAACCATAGAGATAGAACTTGGAACTACTTTATTGTGTCAAGTTTCAAAGAGCTAGCACAAACTGTGTTTGATTTAGAGTTTCAACTACATGTATCCATATAGGAGAAAACAAAGTGAAACCTAAAAATTAAAACTGTTACTGCCAACGAACGGTTTTACCTAGAAGAACGAAATTTGGTGAGCCAAGTGAGATTGGGGTACTGATCATTACCTGAAAGTGTCATCAAGTTTGGGTGAAAAAATGTGTGCTGAGATTTCAGGAAACTCGTAGTTTTTTGGAAGCTTGGCAACCCCTTTCCATGAAAGTGATTTGCGCTGGTCTCTGCTTAGGGCTATATCAATAGGAAACAAACCATAGAGGTAGAACTTGCAACTACTTTATTGTGTCAAGTTTCAAAGAGCTAGCACAAACCGTGTTTGATTTAGAGTTCCAACTACAAGTATCCATATAGGAGAAAACAGAGTGAAACCTAAAAATTAAAACTCGTACTGCCAACAAACGGTTTAACCTAGAAGAACGAAATTTGATGAGCCAAGTGAGATTGGGGTACTGATCATTACCTGAAAGTGTCATCAAGATTGTGTGAAAAAATGTGTGCTGAGATTCAGGAAAATCGTAGTTTTTTGGAAGCTTGGCAACCCCTTTTCCATGAAAGTTAATTGAGCCGGTCTCTCCCTAGGGCTACATCAATAGGAAACAAACCATAGAGATTGAACTTGGAACTACTTTATTGTGTCATGCTTCAAAGAGCTAACACAAACCGTCTTTGATTTAGAGTTCCAACTACATGTATCCCTATAGGAGAAAACAGAGTGAAACCTAAAAATTTAAACTGTTACTGCCAACGAACGGTTTAAACTAGAAGAAGGAAATTTGGTGAGCCAAGTGGGATTTGGGTACTGATCATTACCTGAAAGTGTCATCAAGATTGGGTGAAAAAATGTGTGCTGAAATTTCAGGAAACGCCTAGTTTTTTGGAAGCTTGGCAACCCCATTCCATGAAAGTGATTTGCGCCAGTCTCTGCTTAGGGCTACATCAATAGGAACCAAACCATAGAGAAAGAACTTGGAACTACTTTATTGTGTCAAGTTTTAAAGAGCTAGCACAAACCGTGTTTGATTTAGAGTTCCAACTACATGTATCCATATAGGAGAAAACAGAGTGAAACCTAAATATTAAAACTGTTACTGCCAACGAACGGTTTAACCTAGATGAACGAAATTTGGTGAGCCAAGTAGGATTGGTGTACTGATCATTACGTGAAAGCGTCATCAAGATTGGTTGAAAAAATGTGTGCTGAGATTTCAGGAAACTCGTAGTTTTTTGGAAGCTTGGCACCCCCTTTCCATTAAAGTGATTTGAGCCTGTCTCTGCTTAGGGCTACATCAATAGGAAACAAACCATAGAGACAGAACTTGGAACTACTTTATTGTGTCAAGTTTCAAAGAGCTAGCACAAACCGTGTTTGATTTAGAGTTCCAACTACGTGTAGCCATATAGGAGAAGACAGAGTGAAACCTAAAAATTAAAACTGTTACTGCCAACGAACGGTTTAACCCAGAAGAGAGAAATTTGGTGAGCCAAGTGGGATTGGGGTACTGATCATTACCTGAAAGCGTCATCAAGATTGGGTGAAAAAATGTGTGCTGAAATTTCAGGAAACTCGTAGTTTTTTGGAAGCTTGGCAACCCCATTCCATGAAAGTGATTGTGCCAGTCTCTGCTTAGTGCTACATTAATAGGAAACAAACCATAGAGATAGAACTTGGAACTACTTTATTGTGTCACCTTTCAAAGAGGGGGCACAACCCGTGTTTGATTTAGAGTTCCAACTACATGTATCCATATAGGAGAAAACAGAGTGTAACCTAAAAATTAAAACTGTTACTGCCAACGAACGGTTTAAGCTGGAAGAACGAAATTCGGTGAGCCAAGTGGGATTGCGGTACTGATCATTACCTGAAAGTGTCATCAAGATTGGGTGAAAAAATGTGTGCTGAGATTTCAGGAAATCGTAGTTTTTTGGAAGCTTGGCAGCCCCTTTCCATGAAAGTGATTTGAGCCTGTCTCTGCTTAGGGCTACAACAATAGGAAACAAACCATAGAGATAGAACTTGGAACTACTTTATTGTGTCAAGTTTCAAAGAGCTAGCACAAACCGTGTTTGATTTAGAATTTCAACTACGTGTAGCCATATAGGAGAAAACAGAGTGAAACCTAAAAATTAAAACTGTTACTGCCAACGAACGGTTTAACCTAGAAGAACGAAATTTGGTGAGCCAAGTGGGATTGGGGTACTGATCAATACTTGAAAGTGTCATCAAGATTGGGTGAAAAAATGTGTGCATAGATATCAGGAAACTCGTAGTTTTTTGGAAGCTTGGCAACCCCTTTCCATGAAAGTGATTTGCGCCGGTCTCTGCTTAGGGCTATATCAATAGGAAACAAATCGTAGAGATAGAACTTGGAACTACTTTATTGTGTCAAGTTTCAAAGAGCTAGCACAAACCGTGTTTGATTTAGAGTTCCAACTACATGTATCCATATAGGAGAAAACAGAGTGAAACCTAAAAATTAAAACTGTTACTGCCAAAGAACGGTTTAACCTAGAAGAACGAAATTTGGTGAGCCACGTGGGATTGGGGTACTGATCATTACCTGAAAATGTCATCAAGATTGGGTGAAAAAATGTGTCCTGAGATTTTAGGAAACTCGTAGTTTTTTGGAAGCTTGGCAACCCCTTTCCATAAAAGTGATTTGCGCCATTCTCTGCTTAGGGATACATCAATAGGAACTAAACCATAGAGATAGAACTTGGAACTACTTTATTCTTTCAAATTTCAAAGAGCTGGCACAAACCGTGTTTGATTTACAGTTCCAAATACATGTATCCATATAGGAGAAAGCAGAGTGAAACCTAAAAATTAAAACTGTACTGCCAACGAACGGTTTAACCCAGAAGAGAGAAATTTGGTAAGCCAAGTGGGACTGGGGTACTGATCATTACCTGAAAGTGTCATCAAGATTGGGTGAAAAAATGTGTGGTGAGATTTCAGGAAACTCGTAGTTTTTTGGAAGCTTGGCACCCCCTTTCCATGAGAGTGATTTGAGCCTGTCTCTGCTTAGGGCTACAACAATAGGAAACAAACCATAGAGATAGAACTTGGAACTACTTTATTGTGTCAAGTTTCAAAGAGCTAGCACAAACCGTGTTTGATTTAGAGTTCTAACTACATGTATCCATATAGGAGAAAACAGAGTGAAACCTAAAAATTAAAACTGTTACTGCCAACAAATGGTTTAACCTAGATGAACGAAATTTGGTGAGCTAAGTGGGATTGGCGTACTGAACATTACCTGAAAGTGTCATCAAGATTGGGTGAAAAAATGTGTGCTGAGATTTCAGGAAACTCGTAGTTTTTGGAAGCTTGGCAACCCCTTTTCCATGAAAGTTAATTGAGCCGGTCTCTCCCTAGGGCTACATCAATAGGAAACAAACCATAGAGATTGAACTTGGAACTACTTTATTGTGTCATGCTTCAAAGAGCTAACACAAACCGTCTTTGATTTAGAGTTCCAACTACATGTATCCGTATAGGAGAAAACAGAGTGAAACCTAAAAATTTAAACTGTTACTGCCAACGAACGGTTTAAACTAGAAGAAGGAAATTTGGTGAGCCAAGTGGGATTTGGGTACTGATCATTACCTGAAAGTGTCATCAAGATTGGGTGAAAAAATGTGTGCTGAAATTTCAGGAAACCCCTAGTTTTTTGGAAGCTTGGCAACCCCATTCCATGAAAGTGATTTGCGCCAGTCTCTGCTTAGGGCTACATCAATAGGAACCAAAACATAGAGAAAGAACTTGGAACTACTTTATTGTGTCAAGTTTTAAAGAGCTAGCACAAACCGTGTTTGATTTAGAGTTCCAACTACATGTATCCATATAGGAGAAAACAGAGTGAAACCTAAATATTAAAACTGTTACTGCCAACGAACGGTTTAACCTAGATGAACGAAATTTGGTGAGCCAAGTAGGATTGGTGTAATGATCATTACGTAAAAGCGTCATCAAGATTGGTTGAAAAAATGTGTGCTGAGATTTCAGGAAACTCGTAGTTTTTTGGAAGCTTGGCACCCCCTTTCCATTAAAGTGATTTGAGCCTGTCTCTGCTTAGGGCTACATCAATAGGAAACAAACCATAGAGACAGAACTTGGAACTACTTTATTGTGTCAAGTTTCAAAGAGCTAGCACAAACCGTGTTTGATTTAGAGTTCCAAATACGTGTAGCCATATAGGAGAAGACAGAGTGAAACCTAAAAATTAAAACTGTTACTGCCAACGAACGGTTTAACCTAGAAGAATGAAATTTGGTGAACCAAGTGGGATTGGGGTACTGATCATTACCTGAAAGCGTCATCAAGATTGGGTGAAAAAATGTGTGCTGAAAATTCAGGAAATGCGTAGTTTTTTGGAAGCTTGGCAACCCCATTCCATGAAAGTGATTTGTGCCAGTCTCTGCTTAGTGCTACATCAATAGGAAACAAACCATAGAGATAGAACTTGGAACTACTTTATTGTGTCAAGTTTCAAAGAGGGGGCACAAACCGTGTTTGATTTAGAGTTCCAACTACATGTATCCATATAGGAGAAAACAGAGTGAAACCTAAAAATTAAAACTGTTACTGCCAACGAACGGTTTAAGCTGGAAGAACGAAATTCGGTGAGCCAAGTGGGATTGGGGTACTGATCATTACCTGAAAGTGTCATCAAGATTGGGTGAAAAAATGTGTGCTGAGATTTCAGGAAATCGTAGTTTTTTGGAAGCTTGGCACCCCCTTTCCATGAAAGTGATTTGAGCCTGTCTCTGCTTAGGGCTACAACAATAGGAAACAAACCATCGAGATAGAACTTGGAACTACTTTATTGTGTCAAGTTTCAAAGAGCTAGCACAAACCGTGTTTGATTTAGAATTTCAACTATGTGTAGCCATATAGGAGAAAACAGAGTGAAACCTAAAAATTAAAACTGTTACTGCCAACGAACGGTTTAACCTAGAAGAACGAAATTTGGTGAGCCAAGTGGGATTGGGGTACTGATCAATACTTGAAAGTGTCATCAAGATTGGGTGAAAAAATGTGTGCATAGATTTCAGGAAACTCATAGTTTTTTGGAAGCTTGGCAACCCCTTTCCATGAAAGTGATTTGCGCCCGTCTCTGCTTAGGGCTATATCAATAGGAAACAAATCGTAGAGATAGAACTTGGAACTACTTTATTGTGTCAAGTTTCAAAGAGCTAGCACAAACCGTGTTTGATTTAGAGTTCCAACTACATGTATCCATATAGGAGAAAACAGAGTGAAACCTAAAAATTAAAACTGTTACTGCCAACGAACGGTTTAACCTAGAAGAACGAAATTTGGTGAGCCACGTGGGATTGGGGTACTGATCATTACCTGAAAATGTCATCAAGATTGGGTGAAAAATTGTGTCCTGAGATTTCAGGAAACTCGTAGTTTTTTGGAAGCTTGGCAACCCCTTTCCATAAAAGTGATTTGCGCCATTCTCTGCTTAGGGATACATCAATAGGAACCAAACCATAGAGATAGAACTTGGAACTACTTTATTCTTTCAAATTTTAAAGAGCTGGCACAAACCGTGTTTGATTTACAGTTCCAAATACATGTATCCATATAGGAGAAAACAGAGTGAAACCTAAAAATTAAAACTGTTACTGCCAACGAACGGTTTAACCCAGAAGAGAGAAATTTGGTAAGCCAAGTGGGATTGGGGTACTGATCATTACCTGAAAGTGTCATCAAGATTGGGTGAAAAAATATGTGCTGAGATTTCAGGAAACTCGTAGTGTTTTTGGAAGCTTGGCAACCCCTTTCCATGAAAGTGATTTTCGCTGGTCTCTGCTTAGGGCTACATCAATAGGAAACAAACCACAGAGACAGAACTTTGAACTACTTTATTGTGTCAAGTTTCAATGAGCTAGCACAAACCGTGTTTGATTTAGAGTTCCGAGTATATGTATCCATACAGGAGAAAACAGAGTGAAACGTAAAAATTAAAACTGTTACTGCCAACAAACGGTTTAACATAGATGAACAAAATTTGGTGAGCCAAGTGGGATTGGCATACTAATCATTACCTGAAAGCGTCATCAAGATTGGGTGAAAAAATGTGTGCTGAGATTTCAGGAAACTCGTAGTTTTTTGGAAGGTTGGCAATCCCTTTCCATGAAAGTGATTTGCGCCGGTCTCTCCTTAGGGCAACATTAATTTGAAACAAACCATAGATATTGAACTTTGAGCTACTTTATTGTGTCAAGTTTCAAAAAGCTAGCAAAAACCGTGTTTGATTTAGAGTTCCAACTACATGTATCCTAATAGGAGAAAACAGAGTGAAACCTAAAAATTAAAACTGTTACTGCCAACAAACGGTTTAACCTAGAAGAACGAAATTTGGTGAGCCTAGTGGGATTGGGGTACTGATCATTACCTGAAAGTGTCATCAAGATTGGGTGAAAAAATGTGTGCTGAGATTTCAGGAAACTCGTAGTTTTTTGGGAGCTTGGAAACCCCTTTCCATAAAAGTGATTTGCGCCAGTCTCTGCTTAGGGATACATCAATAGGAACCAAACCATAGAGATAGAACTTGGAACTACTTTATTGTGTCAAGGTTCAAAGAGCTGGCACAAACCGTGTTTGATTTACAATTCCAAATACATGTATCCATATAGGAGAAAACAGAGTGAAACCTAAAAATTAAAACTGTTACTGCCAACGAACGGTTTAACCTAGAAGAACAAAATTTGGTGAGCCAAGTGGGATTGCGGTACTGATCATTACCTGAAAGTGTCATCAAGATTGGGTGAAAAAATTTGTGCTGAGATTTCAGGAAACTCGTTGTTTTTTGGAAGCTTGGCAAACCCTTTCCATGAAAGTGATTTGGGCCAGTCTCTGATTAGGGCTACATCAATAGGAAAAAAATCGTAGAGATAGAACTTGGAACTACTTTATAGTGTCAAGTTTCAAAGAGCTAGCACAAACCGTGTTTGATTTAGAGTTCCAACTACGTGTAGCCATATAGGAGAAGACAGAGTGAAACCTAAAAATTAAAACTGTTACTGCCAACGAACGGTTTAACCTAGAAGAATGAAATTTGGTGAGCCAAGTGGGATTGGGGTACTGATCATTACCTGAAAGCGTCATCAAGATTGGGTGAAAAAATGTGTGCTGAAATTTCAGGAAATGCGTAGTTTTTTGGAAGCTTGGCAACCCCATTCCATGAAAGTGATTTGTGCCAGTCTCTGCTTAGTGCTACATCAATAGGAAACAAACCATAGAGATAGAACTTGGAACTACTTTATTGTGTCAAGTTTCAAAGAGGGGGCACAAACCGTGTTTGATTTAGAGTTCCAACTACATGTATCCATATAGGAGAAAACAGAGTGAAACCTAAAAATAAAAATTGTTAATGCCAACGAACGGTTTAAGCTGGAAGAACGAAATTCGGTGAGCCAAGTGGGATTGGGGTACTGATCATTACCTGAAAGTGTCATCAAGATTGGGTGAAAAAATGTGTGCTGAGATTTCAGGAAATCGTAGTTTTTTGGAAGCTTGGCACCCCCTTTCCATGAAAGTGATTTGAGCCTGTCTCTGCTTAGGGCTACAACAATAGGAAACAAACCATCGAGATAGAACTTGGAACTACTTTATTGTGTCAAGTTTCAAAGAGCTAGCACAAACCGTGTTTGATTTAGAATTTCAACTACGTGTAGCCATATAGGAGAAAACAGAGTGAAACCTAAAAATTAAAACTGTTACTGCCAACGAACGGTTTAACCTAGAAGAACGAAATTTGGTGAGCCAAGTGGGATTGGGGTACTGATCAATACTTGAAAGTGTCATCAAGATTGGGTGAAAAAATGTGTGCATAGATTTCAGGAAACTCGTAGTTTTTTGGAAGCTTGGCAACCCCTTTCCATGAAAGTGATTTGCGCCCGTCTCTGCATAGGGCTATATCAATAGGAAACAAATCGTAGAGATAGAACTTGGAACTACTTTATTGTGTCAAGTTTCAAAGAGCTAGCACAAACCGTGTTTGATTTAGAGTTCCAACTACATGTATCCATATAGGAGAAAACAGAGTGAAACCTAAAAATTAAAACTGTTACTGCCAACGAACGGTTTAACCTAGAAGAACGAAATTTGGTGAGCCACGTGGGATTGGGGTACTGATCATTACCTGAAAATGTCATCAAGATTGGGTGAAAAAATGTGTCCTGAGATTTCAGGAAACTCGTAGTTTTTTGGAAGCTTGGCAACCCCTTTCCATAAAAGTGATTTGCGCCATTCTCTGCTTAGGGATACATCAGTAGGAACCAAACCATAGAGATAGAACTTGGAACTACTTTATTCTTTCAAATTTTAAAGAGCTGGCACAAACCGTGTTTGATTTACAGTTCCAAATACATGTATCCATATAGGAGAAAACATAGTGAAACCTAAAAATTAAAACTGTTACTGCCAACGAACGGTTTAACCCAGAAGAGAGAAATTTGGTAATCCAAGTGGGATTGGGGTACTGATCATTACCTGAAAGTGTCATCAAGATTGTGTGAAAAAATGTGTGCTGAGATTTCAGGAAACTCGTAGTGTTTTTGGAAGCTTGGCAACCCCTTTCCATGAAAGTGATTTTCGCTGGTCTCTGCTTAGGGCTACATCAATAGGAAACAAACCACAGAGACAGAACTTTGAACTACTTTATTGTGTCAAGTTTCAATGAGCTAGCACAAACCGTGTTTGATTTAGAGTTCCGAGTACATGTATCCATACAGGAGAAAACAGAGTGAAACGTAAAAATTAAAACTGTTACTGCCAACAAACGGTTTAACCTAGATGAACAAAATTTGGTGAGCCAAGTGGGATTGGCATACTAATCATTACCTGAAAGCGTCATCAAGATTGGGTGAAAAAATGTGTGCTGAGATTTCAGGAAACTCGTAGTTTTTTGGAAGGTTGGCAATCCCTTTCCATGAAAGTGATTTGCGCCGGTCTCTCCTTAGGGCTACATTAATTTGAAACAAACCATAGATATTGAACTTTGAGCTACTTTATTGTGTCAAGTTTCAAAAAGCTAGCAAAAACCGTGTTTGATTTAGAGTTCCAACTACATGTATCCTAATAGGAGAAAACAGAGTGAAACCTAAAAATTAAAACTGTTACTGCCAACGAACGGTTTAACCTAGAAGAACGAAATTTGGTGAGCCAAGTGGGATTGGGGTACTGATCATTACCTGAAAATGTCATCAAGATTGGGTGAAAAAATGTGTGCTGAGATTTCAGGAAACTCGTAGTTTTTTGGGAGCTTGGAAACCCCTTTCCATAAAAGTGATTTGCGCCAGTCTCTGCTTAGGGATACATCAATAGGAACCAAACCATAGAGATAGAACTTGGAACTACTTTATTGTGTCAAGGTTCAAAGAGCTGGCACAAACCGTGTTTGATTTACAATTCCAAATACATGTATCCATATAGGAGAAAACAGAGTGAAACCTAAAAATTAAAACTGTTACTGCCAACGAACGGTTTAACCTAGAAGAACAAAATTTGGTGAGCCAAGTGGGATTGCGGTACTGATCATTACCTGAAAGTGTCATCAAGATTGGGTGAAAAAATGTGTGCTGAGATTTCAGGAAACTCGTTGTTTTTTGGAAGCTTGGCAAACCCTTTCCATGAAAGTGATTTGGGCCAGTCTCTGATTAGGGCTACATCAATAGGAAAAAAATCGTAGAGATAGAACTTGGAACTACTTTATAGTGTCAAGTTTCAAAGAGCTAGCACAAACCGTGTGTGATTTAGAGTTTCAAGTACATGTATCCATATAGGAGAAAACAGAGTGAAACCTAAAAATTAAAACTGTTACTGCCAATGCACGGTTTAACCTAGATGAACGAAATTTGGTGAGCCAAGTGGGATTGTCGTACTGATCATTACCTGAAAGCGTCATCAAGATTGGGTGAAAAAATGTGTGCTGAGATTTCAGGAAACTCGTAGTTTTTTGGAAGCTTGGCAACCCCTTTCAATGAAAGTGATTTGAGCCTGTCTCTGCTTAGGGATACATCAATAGGAAACAAACCATAGAGATAGAACTTGGAACTACTTTATTGTGTCAAGTTTCAAAGAGCTAGCCCAAACCATGTTTGATATAGAGTTCCAACTACATGTACCCATATTGGAGAAAACAGAGTGAAACCTAAAAATTAAAACCGTTACAGCCAACGAACGGTTTAACCTAGAAGAAGCAAATTTGGTGATCCAAGTGGAATTGGGGTACTGATATTACTTGAAAGTGTCATCAAGATTGGGTGAAAAAATGTGTGCTTAGATTTCAGGAAACTCGTAGTTTTTTGGAAGCTTGTCAAACCCTTTCCATAAAAGTGATTTGCGCCGGTCTCTGCTTAGGGCTACATCAATAGGAACCAAACCGTAGAGATAGAACTTGAAACTACTTTATTCTTTCAAATTTCAAAGAGCTGGCACAAACCATGTTTGATTTACAGTTCCAAATACATGTATCCAAATAGGAGAAAACAGAGTGAAACCTAAAAATTAAAACTGTTACTGCCAACGAACCGTTTAACCTAGAAGAAAAAAATTTGGTGAGCCAAGTGGGACTGGGGTACTGATCATTACCTGAAAGTGTCATCAAGATTGGGTGAAAAAATGTGTGCTGAGATTTCAGGAAACTCATAGTATTTTGGAAGCTTGGCAACCCCTTTCCATGAAAGTGATTTGCGCCAGTCTCTGCTTAGGGCTACATCAATAGGAAACAAACCACAGAGAGAGAACTTGGAACTACTTTATTGTGTCAAGTTTCAATGAGCTAGCACAAACCGTGTTTGATTTAGAGTTCCAAGTACATGTATCCATACAGGAGAAAACAGAGTGAAACGTAAAAATTAAAAATGTTACTGCCAACAAACGGTTTAACCTAGATGAACGAAATTTGGTGAGCCAAGTAGGATTGGCGTACTGATCATTACCTGAAAGCGTCATCAAGATTGGGTGAAAAAATGTGTGCTGAGATGTCAGGAAACTCGTAGTTTTTTGGAAAGTTGGCAATCCCTTTCCATGAAAGTGATTTGCGCCGGTCTCTCCTTAGGGCTACATTAATTTGAAATAAACCATAGAGATTGAACTTGGAAGTACTTTATTGTGTCAAGTTTTAAAGAGCTAGCACAAACCGTGTTTGATTTAGAGTTCCAACTACATGTATCCATATAGGAGAAAACAGAGTGAAACCTAAAAATTAAAACTGTTACTGCCATCGAAAGGTTTAACATAGAAGACCGAAATTTGGTGAGCCACTTGGGATTGGGGTACTGATCATTACCTGAAAATGTCATCAAGATTGGGTGAAAAAATGTGTGTTGAGATTTCACTAAACTCGTAGTTTTTTGGAAGCTTGGCAACCCCTTTCTGTAAAAGTGATTTGCGCCAGTCTCTGCTTAGGGATACATCAATAGGAACCAAACCATAGAGATAGAACTTGGAACTACTTTATTGTGTCAAGTTTCAAAGAGGGGGCACAAACCGTGTTTGATTTACAGTTCCAAATACATGTATCCATATAGGAGAAAACAGAGTGAAAGATAAAAATTAAAACTGTTACTGCCATCGAACTGTTTAACCTAGAAGAACGAAATTTGGTGAGCAAAGTGGGATTGGGGTACTGATCATTACCTGAAAGTGTCATCAAGATTGGGTGAAAAAATGTGTGCTGAGATTTCAGGAAACTCGTAGTTTTTTGGAAGCTTGGCAAACCCTTTCCATAAAAGTGATTTGGGCTGGTCTCTGATTAGGGCTACATCAATTGGAAACAAAGCATAGAGATAGAACTTGGAACTACTTTATTGTGTCATGTTTCAAAGAGCTAACACAAACCGACTTTGATTTAGAGTTCCAACTACATGTATCCATATATGAGAAAACAGAGTGAAACCTAATAATTAAAACCGTTACTGCCAAGGAACGGGTTAACCTAGAAGAAGGAAATTTGGTGAGCCACGTGGGATTGGGGTACTGTTCATTACCTGAAAGTGTCATCAAGATTGGGTGAAAAAATGTGTGCTGAGATTTCAGGAAACTCGTAGTTTTTTGGAAGGTTGGCAACCCCTTTCCATGAAAGTGATTTGCGCCAGTCTGTGCTTAGGGCTACATCAATAGGAAACAAACCATAGAGGGAGAACTTGGAACTACTTTATTGTGTCAAGTTTCAAAGAGCTAGCAAAAACCGTGTTTGATTTAGAGTTCCAAATACATGTATCAATATAGGAGAAGACAGAGTGAAACCTAAAAATTAAAACTGTTACTGCCAACGAACGGTTTAACCTAGTAGAACGAAATTTGGTGTGCCAAGTGGGATTGGGGTACTGATCATTACCTGAAAGTGTCATCAAGATTGGGTGAAAAAATGTGTGCTGAGATTGCAGGAAACTCGTAGTTTTTTGGAAGCTTGGCACCCCCTTTCCATTAAAGTGATTTGAGCCTGTCTCTGCTTAGGGCTACATCAATAGGAAACAAACCATAGAGACAGAACTTGGAACTACTTTATTGTGTCAAGTTTCAAAGAGCTAGCACAAACCGTGTTTGATTTAGAGTTCCAACTACGTGTAGCCATATAGGAGAAAAGAGTGAAACCTAAAAATTAAAACTGTTACTGCCAACGAACGGTTTAACCTAGAAGAATGAAATTTGGTGAGCCAAGTGGGATTGAGGTACTGATCATTACCTGAAAGCGTCATCAAGATTGGGTGAAAAAATGTGTGCTGAAATTTCAGGAAATGCGTAGTTTTTTGGAAGCTTGGCAACCCCATTCCATGAAAGTGATTTGTGCCAGTCTCTGCTTAGGGCTACATCAATAGGAAACAAACCATAGAGATAGAACTTGGAACTACTTTATTGTGTCAAGTATCAAAGAGCTAGCACAAACCGTGTTTGATTTAGAGTTCCAACTACATTTATCCGTATAGGAGAAAACAGAGTGAAACCTAAAAATTAAAACTCTTACTGCCAACGAACGGTTTAAGCTGGAAGAACGAAATTCGGTGAGCCAAGTGGGATTGGGGTACTGATCATTACCTGAAAGTGTCATCAAGATTGGGTGAAAAAATGTGTGCTGAGATTTCAGGAAATCGTAGTTTTTTGGAAGCTTGGCACCCCCTTTCCATGAAAGTGATTTGAGCCTGTCTCTGCTTAGGGCTACAACAATAGGAAACAAACCATAGAGATAGAACTTGGAACTACTTTATTGTGTCAAGTTTCAAAGAGCTAGCACAAACCGTGTTTGATTTAGAATTTCAACTACGTGTAGCCATATAGGAGAAAACAGAGTGAAACCTAAAAATTAAAACTGTAACTGCCACCGAACGGTTTAACCTAGAAGAACGAAATTCGGTGAGCCAAGTGGGATTGGGGTACTGATCATTACCTGAAAGCGTCATCAAGATTGGGTGAAAAAATGTGTGCTGAAATTTCAGGAAACTCGTAGTTTTTTGGAAGCTTGGCAACCCCTTTCCATGAAGGTGATTTGCGCCAGTCTCTGCTTAGGGCTACATCAATAGGAAACAAACCATAGAGATGGAACTTGGAACTACTTTATTGTGTCAAGTTTCAAAGAGCTAGCACAAACCGTGTTTGATTTAGAGTTCCAACTACATGTATCCATATAGGAGAAAACAGAGTGAAACCTAAAAATTAAAACTGTTACTGCCAACGAACGGTTTAACATAGAAGAACGAAATTTTGTGAGCCAAGTGGGATTGGGGTACTGATAATTATCTGAAAGTGTCATCAAGATTGATGAAAAAATGTGTGCTGTGATTTCAGGAAACTCGTAGTTTTTTGGAAGCTTGGCACCCAATTTCCATGAAAGTGATTTGATCCTGTCTCTGCTAAGGGCTACATCAATAGGAAACAAACCATAGAGATAGAACTTGGAACTACTTTATTGTGTCAAGTTTCAAAGAGCTATCAAAAACCGTGTTTGATTTAGAGTTCCAAATACATGTATCAATATAGGAGAAGACAGAGTGAAACCTAGAAATTAAAACTGTTACTGCCAACGAACGGTTTAACCTAGAAGAACGAAATTTGGTGCGCCAAGTGGGATTGGGGTACTGATCATTACCTGAAAGTGTCATCAAGATTTGGTGAAAAAATGTGTGCTGAGATTTCAGGAAACTCGTAGTTTTTTGGAAGCTTGGCACCCCCTTTCCATTAAAGTGATTTGAGCCTGTCTCTGCTTAGGGCTACATCAATAGGAAACAAACCATAGAGATAGAACTTGGAACTACTTTATTGTGTCAAGTTTTAAAGAACTAGCACAAACCATGTTTGATTTTGAGTTCCAACTACATGTAGCCATATAGGAGAAAACAGAGTGAAACCTAAAAATTAAAACTGTTACTGCCAACGAACGGTTTAACCTAGAAGAACGAAATTTGGTGAGCCAAGTGGGATTGGTGTACTGATCATTACCTGAAAGTGTCATCAAGATTGGGTGAAAAAATGTGTGCTGAGATTTCAGGAAACTCGTAGTTTTTTGGAAGGTTGGCAACCCCTTTCCATGAAAGTGATTTGCGCCAGTCTGTGCTTAGGGCTACATCAATAGGAAACAAACCACAGAGATAGAACTTGGAACTACTTTATTGTGTCAAGTTTCAATGAGCTAGCACAAACCGTGTTGATTTAGAATTCCAACTACATGTATCCATATAGGAGAAAACAGAGTGAAACCTAAAAATTAAAACTGTTACTGCCAACGAACGGTTTAATGTAGAAGAACGAAATTTGGTGAGGCAAGTGGGATTGGGGTACTGATCATTACCTGAAAGTGTCATCAAGATTGTTTGAAAAAATGTGTGCTGAGATTTGAGGAAACTCGTAGTTTTTTGGAAGCTTGGCAACCCCTTTCCATGAAAGTGATTTGAGCCTGTCTCTGCTTAGGGAACATCAATAGGAAACAAACCATAGAGATAGAACTTGGAACTACTTTATTGTGTCAAGTTTCAAAGACCTAGCACAAACCGTGTTTGATTTAGAGTTCCAACTACATGTATCAATATTGGAGAAGACAGAGTGAAACCTAAAAATTAAAACTGTTACTGCCAACGAACGGTTTAACCTAGAAGAACGAAATTTGGTGAGCCAAGTGGGATTGGGGTTCTGATCATTACCTAAAAGTGTCATCAAGATTGGGTGAAAAAGTGTGTGCTGAGATTTCAGGAAACTCGTAGTTTTTTGGAAGGTTGGCAACCCCTTTCCATGAAAGTGATTTGTGCCGGTCTCTGCTTAGGGCTACATCAATAGGAAACAAACCACAGAGATAGAACTTGGAATTACTTTATTGTGTCAAGTTTCAAAGAGCTAGCACAAACCGTGTTTGATTTAGAGTTCCAAATACATGTATCAATATAGGAGAAGACAGAGTGAAACCTAAAAATTAAAACTGTTACTGCCAACGAACGGTTTAACCTAGAAGAACGAAATTTCATGCACCAAGTGGGATTGGGGTACTGATCATTACCTGAAAGTGTCATCAAGATTGGGTGAAAAAATGTGTGCTGTGATTTCAGGAAACTCGTAGTTTTTTGGAAGCTTGGCAACCCTTTTCAATGAAAGTGATTTGTGCCGGTCTCTGCTTAGGGCTACATCAATAGGAAACAAACCACAGAGATAGAACTTGGAACTACTTTATTGTGTCAAGTTTCAATGAGCTAGCACAAACCGTGTTTCATTTAGAGTTCCAACTACATGTATCCATATAGGAGAAAACAGAGTGAAACCTAAATATTAAAACTGTTACTGCCAACGAACGGTTTAACCTAGAAGAACGAAATTTGGTGCGCCAAGTGGGATTGGGGTACTGATCATTACCTGAAACTGTCATCAAGATTGGGTGAAAAAATGTGTGCTGAGATTTGAGGAAACTCGTAGTTTTTTGGAAGCTTGGCAACCCCTTTCCATGAAAGTGATTTGAGCCTGTCTCTGCTTAGGGAACATCAATAGGAAACAAACCATAGAGATAGAACTTGGAACTACTTTATTGTGTCCAGTTTCAAAGAGCTAGCACAAACCATGTTTGATTTAGAGTTCCAACTACATGTATCAATATAGGAGAAGACAGAGTGAAACCTAAAAATTAAAACTGTTACTGCCAACGAACGGTTTAACCTAGAAGAACGAAATTTGGTGTGCCAAGTGGGATTGGGGAACTGATCATTACCTGAAAGTGTCATCAAGATTGGGTGAAAAAATGTGTGCTGAGATTTCAGGAAACTCGTAGTTTTTTGGAAGCTTGGCAACCCCTTTCCATGAAAGTGATTTGCGCCGGTCTCTCCTTAGGGCTACATCAATTTGAAACAAACAAGAGAGATTGAACTTGGAACTACTTTATTGTGTCAAGTTTCAAAGAGCTAGCACAAACCGTGTTTGATTTAGAGTTCCAACTACATGTATCCATATTGGAGAAAACAGAGTGAAACCTAAAAATTAAAAAGTTACTGCCAACGAACTGTTTAACCTAGAAGAACGAAAATGGTGAGCCAAGTGGGATTGGGGTACTGATCATTACCTGAAATTGTCATCAAGATTGGGTGAAAAAATGTGTGCTGAGATTTCAGGAAACTCGTAGTTTTTTTGGAAGCTTGGCAACCCATTTCCATGAAAGTGATTTGCGCCAGTCTCTGCTTAGGGGTACATCAAAAGGAAACAAACCATAGAGATAGAACTTGGAACTACTTTATTGCGTCAAGTTTCAAAGAGCTAGCACAAACCGTGTTTGATTTAGAGTTCCAACTACATGTATCCATATAGGAGAAAACAGAGTGAAACCTAAAAATTAAAACTGTTACTGCCAAAGAACGGTTTAACTTAGAAGAACGAAATTTGGTGAGCCAAGTGGGATTGGGGTACTGATCATTACCTGAAAGTGTCATCAAGATTGGGTGAAAAAAATGTGTGCTGAGATTTCAGGAATCTCGTAGTATTTTGGAAGCTAGGGCACCCCTTTCCATTAAAGGGATTTGCGCCGGTCTCTGCTTAGGGCTACATCAATAGGAAACAAACCATAGAGATAGAACTTAGAACTACTTTATTGTGTCAAGTTTCAAAGAGCTAGCACAAACCGTGTGTGATTTAGAGTTTCAACTACTTGTATCCATATAGGAGAAAACAGAGTGAAACCTAAAAATTAAAACTGTTACTGCCAACGAACGGTTTAACCTAGAAGAACGAAATTTTGGGAGCCAAGTGGGATTAGCATACTGATCATTACCTGAAAGTGGCATCAAGATTGGGTGAAAAAATGTGTGCTGAGATTTCAGGAAACTCGTAATTTTTCGAAGCTTGGCAACGCCTTTCCATGAAAGTGAATTGCGCCGGTCTCTCCTTAGGGCTACATCAATAGGCAACAAACCATAGAGATAGAACTTGGAACTACTTTATTGTGTCCAGTTTCAAAGAGCTAGCACAAACCGTGTTTGATTTAGAGTTCCAACTGCATGTATCCATATAGGAGAAAACAGAGTGAAACCTAAAAATTAAAACTGCTACTGCCAACGAACGGTTTAACCTAGAAGAACGAAATTTGGTGAGCCAAGTGGGATTGGGGTACTGATCATTACCTGAAAGTGTCATCAAGATTGGGTGAAAAAATGTGTGCTGAGAATTCAGGAAACTCGTAGTTTTTTGGAAGCTTGGCAACCTGTTTCCATGAAAGTGATTTGAGCCTGTCTCTGCTTAGGGCTACATCAATAGGAAGCAAGCCATAGAGATAGAACTTGGAACTACTTTATTGTGTCAAGTTTCAAAGAGCTAGCCCTCACCGTGTTTGATTTAGAGTTTCAAATACATGTATCCGTATAGGAGAAAACAGAGTGAAACCTAAAAATTAAAACTGTTACTGCCAACGAACGGTTTAACCTAGAAGAACGAAATTTGGTGCGCCAAGTGGGATTGGGGTACTGATCATTACCTGAAAGTGTCATCAAGATTGGGTGAAAAAATGTGTGCTGAGATTTCAGGAAACTCGTAGTTTTTTGGAAGGTTGACAACCCCTTTCCATGAAAGTGATTTGCGCCGGTCTCTCCTTAGGGCTATATCTATTTGAAACAAACCAGAGAGATTGAACTTGGAACTACTTTATTGTGTCAAGTTTCAAAGAGCTAGCACAAACCGTGTTTGATTTAGAGTTCCAACTACATGTATCCATATTGGAGAAAAGAGAGTGAAAACTAAAAATTAAACCGTTACTGCCAATGAACGGTTTAACTTAGAAGAACGATATTTGGTGAGCCAAGTGGGATTGGGGTACTGATCATTACCTGAAATTGTCATCAAGATTGGGTGAAACAATGTTTGCTGAGATTTCAGGAAACTCGTAGTTTTTTTGGAAGCTTGGCAACCCATTTCCATGAAAGTGATTTGCGCCAGTCTGTGCTTAGGGCTACATCACTAGGAAACAAACCATAGAGATAGAACTTGGAACTACGTTATTGTGTCAAGTTTTAAAGAGCTAGCACAAACCGTGTTTGATTTAGAGTTCCAACTACATGTATCCATATAGGAGAAAACAGAGTGAAACCTAAAATTAAAACTGTTACTGCCAAAGAACGGTTTAACCTAGAAGAACGAAATTTGGTGAGCCAAGTGGGATTGGGGTACTGATCATTACCTGAAAGTGTCATCAAGATTGGGTGAAAAAAATGTGTGCTGAGATTTCAGGAATCTCGTAGTTTTTTGGAAGCTTGGGAACCCTTTTCCATGAAAGTGATTTGAGCCTGTCTCTGCTTAGGGCTACATCAATAGGAAACAAACCATAGAGATAGAACTTGGAACTACTTTATTGTGTCAAGTTTCAAAGAGCTAGCACAAACCGTGTTTGATTTAGAGTTCCAACTACATGTATCCATATAGGAGAAAACAGATTGAAACCTAAAAATTAAAACTGTTACTGCCAACGAACGGTTTAACCTAGAAGAAGAAATTTGGTGAGCCAAGTGGGATTGGGGTACTGATCATTGCCTGAAAGTTTCATCAAGATTGGGTGAAAAAAATGTGTGCTGAGATTTCAGGAAACTCGTAGTTTTTTGGAAGCTTGGCAACCCCTTTCCATGAAAGTGATTTGCGCCTGTCTCTCCCTAGGCCTACATAATTAGGAAACAAACCATAGAGATTGAACTTGGAACTACTTTATTGTGTCAAGTTTCAATGAGCTAGCACAAACCGTGTTTGATTTACAGTTTCAACTACATGTATCCATATAGGAGAAAACAGAGTGAAACCTAAAAATTAAAACTGTTACTGCCAACGAACGGTTTAACCTAGAGGAATGAAATTTGGTGAGCCAAGTGGGATTGGGGTACTGATCATTACCTGAAAGTGTCATCAAGATTGGGTGAAAAAATGTGTGCTGAGCTGTCAGGAAACTCGTAGTTTTTTGGAAGCTTGGCAACCCCTTTCCATGAAAGTGATTTGCGCCGGTCTCTGCTTAGGGCTACATCAATAGGAAACAAACCGTAGAGATAGAACTGGGAACTAGTTTATTGTGTCAAGTTTCAATGAGCTAGCAGAAACCGTGTTTGATTTAGTGTTCCAACTACATGTATCCATATAGGAGAAAACAGAGTGAAACCTAAAAACTAAAACTGTTACTGCCAACGAACGGTTTAACCTAGAAGAACGAAATTTGGTGAGCCAAGTGGGATTGGGGTACTGATCATTACCTGTAAATGTCATCAAGATTTGGTGAAAAAATGTGTTTTGAGATTTCAGGAAACTCGTAGTTTTTTGGAAGCTTGGCAACCCTTTTCAATGAAAGTGATTTGTGCAAGTCTCTGCTTAGAGATACATCAATAGGAACCAAACCATAGCGATAGAACTTGGAACTACTTTATTGTGTCAAGTTTCAAAAAGCTAGCACAAACCGTGTGTGATTTAGAGTTTCAACTACATGTATCCATATAGGAGAAAACAGAGTGAAACCTAAAAATTAAAACTGTTACTGCCAACGAACGGTTTAACCTAGATGAACGAAATTTGGTGAGCCAAGTGTGATTGGCGTACTGATCATTAGCTGAAAGTGTCATCAAGATTGGGTGAAAAAATGTGTGGTGAGATTTCAGGAAATTCGTAGTTTTTTGGAAGCTTGGCAACCCATTTCCATGAAAGTGATTTGCGCCGGTCTCTGCTTTGGGCTACATCAATAGGAAACAAACCATAGAGTTAGAACTTGGAACTACTTTATTGTGTCAAGTTTCAAATAGCTAGCACAAACCGTGTTAGATTTAGAGTTCCAACTAAATGTAACCATATAGGAGAAAACTGAGTGTAACCTAAAAATTAAAACTGTTACTGCCAACGAACGGTTTAATCAAGAAGAACGAAATTTCGTGAGCCAAGTGGGATTGGGGTACTGATCATTACCTGAAAGTATCATCAAGATTGGGTGAAAAAATATGTGCTGAAATTTCAGGAAACTCGTAGTTTTTTGGAAGCTTGGCAACCCTTTTCAATGAAAGTGATTTGCGCCAGTCTCTGCTCAGGGATACATCAATAGGAACCAAACCATAGACATAGAACTTGGAACTATTTTATTGTGTCAAGTTTCAAAGAGCTGGCACAAACCGTGTTTGATTTACACTTCCAAATACATGTATCTATATAGGAGAAAACAGAGTGAAACCTAAAAATTAAAACTGTTACTGCCAACGAACGGTTTAACCTAGAAGAACGAAATTTGGTGAGCCAAGTGGGATTGGGTACTGATCATTACCTGAAAGTGTCATCAAGATTGGGTGAAAAAATGTGTGCTGAGCTGTCAGAAAACTCGTAGTTTTTTGGAAGCTTGGCAACCCCTTTCCATGAAAGTGATTTGCGCCGGTCTCTGCTTACGGCTACATCAATAGGAAACAAACCGTAGAGATAGAACTTGGAACTACTTTATTGTGTCAAGTTTCAAAGAGCTAGCACAAACCGTGTGTGATTTAGAGTTTCAAATACATGTATCCATATAGGAGAAAACAGAGTGAAACCTAAAAATTTAAACTGTTACTGCCAACGAACGGTTTAACCAACATGAAGGAAATTTGGTGAGCCAAGTGGGATTGGCGTACTGATCATTACCTGAAAGTGTCATCATGATTGGGTGAAAAAATGTGTGTTGAGAATTCAGGAAACTCGTAGTTTTTTGGAAGCTTGGCAACCCCTTTCAATGAAAGTGATTTGCGCTGGTCTCTGCTTAGGGCTACATCAAAGGGAAACAAACCTTAGAGATAGAACTTGGAACTACTTTATTGTGTCAAGTTTCAAAGAGGTAGCACAAACCGTGTTTGATTTAGAGTTCCAACTACATGTATCCATATAGGAGAAAACAGAGTGAAACCTAAAAATTAAAACTGTTACTGCCAACGGACGGTTTAACCTAGATGAACGAAATTTGGTGAGCCAAGTGGGATTGGCATAGTGATCATTACCTGAAAGTGTCATCAAGATTGGGTGAAAAAATGTGTGCTGAAATTTCAGGAAACTCGTAGTTTTTTGGAAGCTTGGCAACCCCATTCCATAAAAGTGATTTGCGCCAGTCTCTGCTTAGGGCTACATCAATAGGAAACAAACCATAAAGATAGAACTTGGAACTACTTTATTGTGTCAAGTTTCAAAAAGCTAGCACAAACTGTGTTTGATATAGAGTTCCAACTACATGTATCCATATAGGAGACAACAAAGTGAAACCTAAAAATTAAAACTGTTACTGCCAACGAACGGTTTAACCTAGAAGAACGAAATTTGGTGAGCCAAGTGGGATTGGGGTACTGATCATTACCTGAAAGTGTCATCAAGATAGGGTGAAAAAATGTGTGGTGAGATTTCAGGAAACTCGTAGTTTTTTGGAAGCTTGGCAACCCCTCCATGAAATGATTTGTGCCGGTCTCTGCTTAGGGCTACATCAATAGGAAAGAAACCATAGAGATAGAATTTGGAACTACTATATTGTGTCAAGTTTCAAAGAGCTAGCACAAACCGTGTTTGATTTAGAGTTCCAACTACATGTATCCATATAGGAGAAAACAGAGTGAAACCTAAAAATTAAAACTGTTACTGCCAACGAACGGTTTAACCTAGATGAACGAAATTTGGTGAGCCATTTGGGATTGGGGAACTGATCATTACCTGAAAGTGTCATCAGAATTGGGTGAAAAAATGTGTGGTGAGACTTCAGGAAACTCGTAGTTTTTTGGAAGCTTGGCAACCCCTTTTCATGAAAGTGATTTGTGCCAGTCTCTTCTTAGGGCTACATCAATAGGAAACAAACCATAGAGATAGAACTTGGAACTACTTTATTGTGTCAAGTTTCAAAGAGTTAGCACAAACCGTGTTTGATTTAGAGTTCCAACTACATGTATCCATATAGGACAAAACAGAGTGAAACCTAAAAATTTAAACTGTTACTGCCAACGAACGGTTTAACCTAGAAGAATGAAATTTGGTGAGCCAAGTGGGATTGGCGTAGTGATCATTACCTGAAAGTGTCATCAAGATTGGGTGAAAAAATGTGTGCTTAGCTGTCAGGAAACTCGTAGTTTTTTGGAAGCTTGGCAACCCCTTTCCATGAAAGTGATTTGCGCCGGTCTCTGCTTAGGGCTACATAAATAGGAAAATAACCTTAGAGATAGAACTTGGAACTACTTTATTGTGTCAAGTTTCAAAGAGCTAGCACAAACCGTGTGCGATTTAGAGTTTCAACTACATGTATCCATATAGGAGAAAACAGAGTGAAACCTAAAAATTTAAACTGTTACTGCCAACGAACGGTTTAAACTAGAAGAACGAAATTTTGGGAGCCAACTGGTATTGGGGTACTGATCATGACCTGAAAGTGTCATCAAGATTGGGTGAAAAAATGTGTGCTGAGATTTCAGGAAACTCGTAGTTTTTGGAAGCTTGGCAACCCCTTTCCATGAAAGTGATTTGTGCTGGTCTCTGCTTAGGGCTACATCAATAGGAAACAAACTATAGAGATAGAACTTGGAACTACTTTATTGTGTCAAGTTTCAAAAAGCTGGCACAAACCGTGTTTGATTTACACGTCCAAATACATGTATCCATATAGGAGAAAACAGAGTGAAACCTAAAAATTTAAACTGTTACTGTCAACAAACGGTTTAACATAGAAGAACGAAATTTGGAGAGCCAAGTGGGATGGGGTACTGATCATTGCCTGAAACTTTCATCAAGATTGGCTGAAAAAATGTGTGCTGAGATTTCAGGAAACTTGTAGTTTTTTGGAAGCTTGGCAACCCCTTTCCATGAAAGTGATTTGCGCCGGTCTCTGCTTAGGGCTACATCAATAGGAAACAAACCGTAGAGATAGAACTTGGAACTACTTTATTGTGTCAAGTTTCAAAGAGCTAGCACAAACCGTGTGTGATTTAGAGTTTCAACTACATGTATCCATATAGGAGAAAACAGAGTGAAACCTAAAAATTAAAACTGTTACTGCCAACGAACGGTTTAACCTAGATGAACGAAATTTGGTGAGCCAAGTGTGATTGGCGTACTGATCATTACCTGAAAGTGTCATCAGAATTGAGTGAAAAAATGTGTGGTGAGATTTCAGGAAACTCGTAGTTTTTTGGAAGCTTGGCAACCCCTCCATGAAATGATTTGTGCCGGTCTCTGCTTAGGGCTACATCAATAGGAAAGAAACCATAGAGATAGAATTTGGAACTACTATATTGTGTCAAGTTTCAAAGAGCTAGCACAAACCGTGTTTGATTTAGAGTTCCAACTACATGTATCCATATAGGAGAAAACAGAGTGAAACCTAAAAATTAAAACTGTTACTGCCAACGAACGGTTTAACCTAGATGAACGAAATTTGGTGAGCCATTTGGGATTGGGGAACTGATCATTACCTGAAAGTGTCATCAGAATTGGGTGAAAAAATGTGTGGTGAGACTTCAGGAAACTCGTAGTTTTTTGGAAGCTTGGCAACCCCTTTTCATGAAAGTGATTTGTGCCAGTCTCTTCTTAGGGCTACATCAATAGGAAACAAACCATAGAGATAGAACTTGGAACTACTTTATTGTGTCAAGTTTCAAAGAGTTAGCACAAACCGTGTTTGATTTAGAGTTCCAACTACATGTATCCATATAGGACAAAACAGAGTGAAACCTAAAAATTTAAACTGTTACTGCCAACGAACGGTTTAACCTAGAAGAATGAAATTTGGTGAGCCAAGTGGGATTGGCGTAGTGATCATTACCTGAAAGTGTCATCAAGATTGGGTGAAAAAATGTGTGCTTAGCTGTCAGGAAACTCGTAGTTTTTTGGAAGCTTGGCAACCCCTTTCCATGAAAGTGATTTGCGCCGGTCTCTGCTTAGGGCTACATAAATAGGAAAATAACCTTAGAGATAGAACTTGGAACTACTTTATTGTGTCAAGTTTCAAAGAGCTAGCACAAACCGTGTGCGATTTAGAGTTTCAACTACATGTATCCATATAGGAGAAAACAGAGTGAAACCTAAAAATTTAAACTGTTACTGCCAACGAACGGTTTAAACTAGAAGAACGAAATTTTGGGAGCCAACTGGTATTGGGGTACTGATCATGACCTGAAAGTGTCATCAAGATTGGGTGAAAAAATGTGTGCTGAGATTTCAGGAAACTCGTAGTTTTTGGAAGCTTGGCAACCCCTTTCCATGAAAGTGATTTGTGCTGGTCTCTGCTTAGGGCTACATCAATAGGAAACAAACTATAGAGATAGAACTTGGAACTACTTTATTGTGTCAAGTTTCAAAAAGCTGGCACAAACCGTGTTTGATTTACACGTCCAAATACATGTATCCATATAGGAGAAAACAGAGTGAAACCTAAAAATTTAAACTGTTACTGCCAACAAACGGTTTAACATAGAAGAACGAAATTTGGAGAGCCAAGTGGGATGGGGTACTGATCATTGCCTGAAACTTTCATCAAGATTGGCTGAAAAAATGTGTGCTGAGATTTCAGGAAACTTGTAGTTTTTTGGAAGCTTGGCAACCCCTTTCCATGAAAGTGATTTGTGCCAGTCTCTGCTTAGTGCTACATCAATAGGAAACAAACCATAGAGATAGAACTTGGAACTACTTTATTGTGTCAAGTTTCAAAGAGGGGGCACAAACCGTGTTTGATTTAGAGTTCCAACTACATGTATCCATATAGGAGAAAACAGAGTGAAACCTAAAAATTAAAACTGTTACTGCCAACGAACGGTTTAAGCTGGAAGAACGAAATTCGGTGAGCCAAGTGGGATTGGGGTACTGATCATTACCTGAAAGTGTCATCAAGATTGGGTGAAAAAATGTGTGCTGAGATTTCAGGAAATCGTAGTTTTTTGGAAGCTTGGCACCCCCTTTCCATGAAAGTGATTTGAGCCTGTCTCTGCTTAGGGCTACAACAATAGGAAACAAACCATCGAGATAGAACTTGGAACTACTTTATTGTGTCAAGTTTCAAAGAGCTAGCACAAACCGTGTTTGATTTAGAATTTCAACTATGTGTAGCCATATAGGAGAAAACAGAGTGAAACCTAAAAATTAAAACTGTTACTGCCAACGAACGGTTTAACCTAGAAGAACGAAATTTGGTGAGCCAAGTGGGATTGGGGTACTGATCAATACTTGAAAGTGTCATCAAGATTGGGTGAAAAAATGTGTGCATAGATTTCAGGAAACTCATAGTTTTTTGGAAGCTTGGCAACCCCTTTCCATGAAAGTGATTTGCGCCCGTCTCTGCTTAGGGCTATATCAATAGGAAACAAATCGTAGAGATAGAACTTGGAACTACTTTATTGTGTCAAGTTTCAAAGAGCTAGCACAAACCGTGTTTGATTTAGAGTTCCAACTACATGTATCCATATAGGAGAAAACAGAGTGAAACCTAAAAATTAAAACTGTTACTGCCAACGAACGGTTTAACCTAGAAGAACGAAATTTGGTGAGCCACGTGGGATTGGGGTACTGATCATTACCTGAAAATGTCATCAAGATTGGGTGAAAAATTGTGTCCTGAGATTTCAGGAAACTCGTAGTTTTTTGGAAGCTTGGCAACCCCTTTCCATAAAAGTGATTTGCGCCAGTCTCTGCTCAGGGATACATCAATAGGAACCAAACCATAGACATAGAACTTGGAACTATTTTATTGTGTCAAGTTTCAAAGAGCTGGCACAAACCGTGTTTGATTTACACTTCCAAATACATGTATCTATATAGGAGAAAACAGAGTGAAACCTAAAAATTAAAACTGTTACTGCCAACGAACGGTTTAACCTAGAAGAACGAAATTTGGTGAGCCAAGTGGGATTGGGTACTGATCATTACCTGAAAGTGTCATCAAGATTGGGTGAAAAAATGTGTGCTGAGCTGTCAGAAAACTCGTAGTTTTTTGGAAGCTTGGCAACCCCTTTCCATGAAAGTGATTTGCGCCGGTCTCTGCTTACGGCTACATCAATAGGAAACAAACCGTAGAGATAGAACTTGGAACTACTTTATTGTGTCAAGTTTCAAAGAGCTAGCACAAACCGTGTGTGATTTAGAGTTTCAAATACATGTATCCATATAGGAGAAAACAGAGTGAAACCTAAAAATTTAAACTGTTACTGCCAACGAACGGTTTAACCAACATGAAGGAAATTTGGTGAGCCAAGTGGGATTGGCGTACTGATCATTACCTGAAAGTGTCATCATGATTGGGTGAAAAAATGTGTGTTGAGAATTCAGGAAACTCGTAGTTTTTTGGAAGCTTGGCAACCCCTTTCAATGAAAGTGATTTGCGCTGGTCTCTGCTTAGGGCTACATCAAAGGGAAACAAACCTTAGAGATAGAACTTGGAACTACTTTATTGTGTCAAGTTTCAAAGAGGTAGCACAAACCGTGTTTGATTTAGAGTTCCAACTACATGTATCCATATAGGAGAAAACAGAGTGAAACCTAAAAATTAAAACTGTTACTGCCAACGGACGGTTTAACCTAGATGAACGAAATTTGGTGAGCCAAGTGGGATTGGCATAGTGATCATTACCTGAAAGTGTCATCAAGATTGGGTGAAAAAATGTGTGCTGAAATTTCAGGAAACTCGTAGTTTTTTGGAAGCTTGGCAACCCCATTCCATAAAAGTGATTTGCGCCAGTCTCTGCTTAGGGCTACATCAATAGGAAACAAACCATAAAGATAGAACTTGGAACTACTTTATTGTGTCAAGTTTCAAAAAGCTAGCACAAACTGTGTTTGATATAGAGTTCCAACTACATGTATCCATATAGGAGACAACAAAGTGAAACCTAAAAATTAAAACTGTTACTGCCAACGAACGGTTTAACCTAGAAGAACGAAATTTGGTGAGCCAAGTGGGATTGGGGTACTGATCATTACCTGAAAGTGTCATCAAGATAGGGTGAAAAAATGTGTGGTGAGATTTCAGGAAACTCGTAGTTTTTTGGAAGCTTGGCAACCCCTCCATGAAATGATTTGTGCCGGTCTCTGCTTAGGGCTACATCAATAGGAAAGAAACCATAGAGATAGAATTTGGAACTACTATATTGTGTCAAGTTTCAAAGAGCTAGCACAAACCGTGTTTGATTTAGAGTTCCAACTACATGTATCCATATAGGAGAAAACAGAGTGAAACCTAAAAATTAAAACTGTTACTGCCAACGAACGGTTTAACCTAGATGAACGAAATTTGGTGAGCCATTTGGGATTGGGGAACTGATCATTACCTGAAAGTGTCATCAGAATTGGGTGAAAAAATGTGTGGTGAGACTTCAGGAAACTCGTAGTTTTTTGGAAGCTTGGCAACCCCTTTTCATGAAAGTGATTTGTGCCAGTCTCTTCTTAGGGCTACATCAATAGGAAACAAACCATAGAGATAGAACTTGGAACTACTTTATTGTGTCAAGTTTCAAAGAGTTAGCACAAACCGTGTTTGATTTAGAGTTCCAACTACATGTATCCATATAGGACAAAACAGAGTGAAACCTAAAAATTTAAACTGTTACTGCCAACGAACGGTTTAACCTAGAAGAATGAAATTTGGTGAGCCAAGTGGGATTGGCGTAGTGATCATTACCTGAAAGTGTCATCAAGATTGGGTGAAAAAATGTGTGCTTAGCTGTCAGGAAACTCGTAGTTTTTTGGAAGCTTGGCAACCCCTTTCCATGAAAGTGATTTGCGCCGGTCTCTGCTTAGGGCTACATAAATAGGAAAATAACCTTAGAGATAGAACTTGGAACTACTTTATTGTGTCAAGTTTCAAAGAGCTAGCACAAACCGTGTGCGATTTAGAGTTTCAACTACATGTATCCATATAGGAGAAAACAGAGTGAAACCTAAAAATTTAAACTGTTACTGCCAACGAACGGTTTAAACTAGAAGAACGAAATTTTGGGAGCCAACTGGTATTGGGGTACTGATCATGACCTGAAAGTGTCATCAAGATTGGGTGAAAAAATGTGTGCTGAGATTTCAGGAAACTCGTAGTTTTTGGAAGCTTGGCAACCCCTTTCCATGAAAGTGATTTGTGCTGGTCTCTGCTTAGGGCTACATCAATAGGAAACAAACTATAGAGATAGAACTTGGAACTACTTTATTGTGTCAAGTTTCAAAAAGCTGGCACAAACCGTGTTTGATTTACACGTCCAAATACATGTATCCATATAGGAGAAAACAGAGTGAAACCTAAAAATTTAAACTGTTACTGTCAACAAACGGTTTAACATAGAAGAACGAAATTTGGAGAGCCAAGTGGGATGGGGTACTGATCATTGCCTGAAACTTTCATCAAGATTGGCTGAAAAAATGTGTGCTGAGATTTCAGGAAACTTGTAGTTTTTTGGAAGCTTGGCAACCCCTTTCCATGAAAGTGATTTGCGCCGGTCTCTGCTTAGGGCTACATCAATAGGAAACAAACCGTAGAGATAGAACTTGGAACTACTTTATTGTGTCAAGTTTCAAAGAGCTAGCACAAACCGTGTGTGATTTAGAGTTTCAACTACATGTATCCATATAGGAGAAAACAGAGTGAAACCTAAAAATTAAAACTGTTACTGCCAACGAACGGTTTAACCTAGATGAACGAAATTTGGTGAGCCAAGTGTGATTGGCGTACTGATCATTACCTGAAAGTGTCATCAGAATTGAGTGAAAAAATGTGTGGTGAGATTTCAGGAAACTCGTAGTTTTTTGGAAGCTTGGCAACCCCTCCATGAAATGATTTGTGCCGGTCTCTGCTTAGGGCTACATCAATAGGAAAGAAACCATAGAGATAGAATTTGGAACTACTATATTGTGTCAAGTTTCAAAGAGCTAGCACAAACCGTGTTTGATTTAGAGTTCCAACTACATGTATCCATATAGGAGAAAACAGAGTGAAACCTAAAAATTAAAACTGTTACTGCCAACGAACGGTTTAACCTAGATGAACGAAATTTGGTGAGCCATTTGGGATTGGGGAACTGATCATTACCTGAAAGTGTCATCAGAATTGGGTGAAAAAATGTGTGGTGAGACTTCAGGAAACTCGTAGTTTTTTGGAAGCTTGGCAACCCCTTTTCATGAAAGTGATTTGTGCCAGTCTCTTCTTAGGGCTACATCAATAGGAAACAAACCATAGAGATAGAACTTGGAACTACTTTATTGTGTCAAGTTTCAAAGAGTTAGCACAAACCGTGTTTGATTTAGAGTTCCAACTACATGTATCCATATAGGACAAAACAGAGTGAAACCTAAAAATTTAAACTGTTACTGCCAACGAACGGTTTAACCTAGAAGAATGAAATTTGGTGAGCCAAGTGGGATTGGCGTAGTGATCATTACCTGAAAGTGTCATCAAGATTGGGTGAAAAAATGTGTGCTTAGCTGTCAGGAAACTCGTAGTTTTTTGGAAGCTTGGCAACCCCTTTCCATGAAAGTGATTTGCGCCGGTCTCTGCTTAGGGCTACATAAATAGGAAAATAACCTTAGAGATAGAACTTGGAACTACTTTATTGTGTCAAGTTTCAAAGAGCTAGCACAAACCGTGTGCGATTTAGAGTTTCAACTACATGTATCCATATAGGAGAAAACAGAGTGAAACCTAAAAATTTAAACTGTTACTGCCAACGAACGGTTTAAACTAGAAGAACGAAATTTTGGGAGCCAACTGGTATTGGGGTACTGATCATGACCTGAAAGTGTCATCAAGATTGGGTGAAAAAATGTGTGCTGAGATTTCAGGAAACTCGTAGTTTTTGGAAGCTTGGCAACCCCTTTCCATGAAAGTGATTTGTGCTGGTCTCTGCTTAGGGCTACATCAATAGGAAACAAACTATAGAGATAGAACTTGGAACTACTTTATTGTGTCAAGTTTCAAAAAGCTGGCACAAACCGTGTTTGATTTACACGTCCAAATACATGTATCCATATAGGAGAAAACAGAGTGAAACCTAAAAATTTAAACTGTTACTGCCAACAAACGGTTTAACATAGAAGAACGAAATTTGGAGAGCCAAGTGGGATGGGGTACTGATCATTGCCTGAAACTTTCATCAAGATTGGCTGAAAAAATGTGTGCTGAGATTTCAGGAAACTTGTAGTTTTTTGGAAGCTTGGCAACCCCTTTCCATGAAAGTGATTTGCGCCCGTCTCTGCTTAGAGCTACATATATAGGAAACAAACCATAGAGATAGAACTTGGAACTACTTTATTGTATCAAGTTTCAATGATCTAGCACAAACCGTGTTTGATTTAGAGTTCCAAATACATGTATCCATATAGGAGAAAACAGAGTGAAACCTAAAAATTACAACTGTTACTGCCAACGAATGGTTAACCTAGAAGAACGAAATTTGGTGAGCCAAGTGGGATTGGGGTACTGATCATTACCTGAAAGTGTCATCAAGATTGGGTGAAAAAATGTGTGCTGAGATTTCAGGAAACTCGTAGTTTTTGGAAGCTTGGCCACCGCTTTCCATTAAAGTGATTTGCGCCGGTCTCTGCTTAGGGCTACATCAATAGGAAACAAACCATAGAGATAGAACTTGGAACTACTTTATTGTGTCAAGTTTCAAAGAGCTAGCACAAACCGTGTTTGATTTAGAGTTCCAACTACATGTATCCATATAGGAGAAAACAGAGTGAAACCTAAAAATTAAAACTGTTACTGCCAACGAACGGTTTAACCTCGAGGAAAGAAATTTGGTGAGCCAAGTGGGATTGGGGTCCTGATCATTACCTGAAAGTGTCATCAAGATTGGTGAAAAAATGTGTGCTGAGATTTCAGGAAACTCGTAGTTTTTTGGAAGCTTGGCAACCCCTTTCCATGAAAGTGATTTGCGCCGGTCTCTGCTTAGGGCTACGTCAATAGGAAACAAACCATAGAGATAGAACTTGGAACTACTTTATTGTGTCAAGTTTCAATGAGCTAGCAAAAACCGTGTTTGATTTAGTGTTCCAACTACATGTATCCATATAGGAGAAAACAGAGTGAAACCTAAAAACTAAAACTGTTACTTCCAACGAATGTTTTAACCTAGAAGAACGAAATTTGGTGAGCCAAGTGGGATTGTGGAACTGATCATTACCTGAAAGTGTCAACAAGATTGGGTGAAAAAATATGTGCTGAGATTTCAGAAAACTCGTAGTTTTTGGAAGCTTGGCAACCCCTTTCCATGAAAGTGATTTGAGCCTGTCTCTGCTTAGGGCTACATCAATAGGAAACAAACCATAAAGATAGAACTTGGAACTACTTTATTGTGTCAAGTTTCAGAGAGCTAGCAAAAACCGTGTTTGATTTAGAGTTCCAACTACATGAATCCATATAGGAGAAAACAGAGTGAGATTTAAAAATTAAAACTGTTACTGCCAAAGAAAGGTTTAACCTAGAAGAACGAAATTTGGTGAGCCAAGTGGGATTGGGGTACTGATCATTACCTGAAAGTGTCATCAAGATTGGGTGAAAAAATGTGTGCTGAGATTTCAGGAAACTCGTAGTTTTTTGGAAGCTTGGCAACCCCTTTCCATGAAAGTGATTTGTGCCGGTCTCTGCTTAGGGCTACATCAATAGGAAACAAACCATAGAGATAGAACTTGGAACTACTTTATTTTGTCAAGTATCAAAGAGCTAGCACAAACCATGTTTGATTTAGAGTTCCAACTACATGTATCAATATAGGAGAAAACAGAGTGAAACCTAAAAATTAAAACTGTTACTGCCAACGAACTGTTTAACCTAGAAGAACGAAATTTCGTGAGCCAAGTGGGATTGGGGTACTGATCATTACCTGAAAGTGTCATCAAGATTGGGTGAAAAAATGTGTGCTGAGATTTCAGGAAACTCGTAGTTTTTTGGAAGCTTGGCAACCCCTTTTTGTGAAAGTGATTTGCGCCGGTCTCTGCTTGGGGCTACATCAATGGGAAACTAACCATAGAGATAGATCTTGGGACTATTTTATTGTGTCAAGTTTCAAACAGCTAGCACAAACCGTGTGTGATTTAGAGTTCCAACTACATGTATCCATTAGGAGAAAACAGAGTTAAAGATAAAAATTAAAACTGTTACTGCCAATGAACCGTTTAACCTAGAAGAACGAAATTTGGTGAGCCAAGAGGGATTGGGGTACTGATCATTACCTGAAAGTGTCATCAAGATTGGGCGAAAAAATGTGTGCTGATATTTCAGGAAACTCGTAGTTTTTTGGAAGCTTGGCAACCCCTTTCCATTAAAGTGATTTGCGGTGGTCTCTGCTTAGGGCTACATCAATAGGAATCAAACCATAGAGACATAACTTGGAACTACTTTATTGTGTCAAGTTTCAAAGAGCTGGCACAAACCGTGTTTGATTTAGAGTTCCAACAACATGTATCCATTAGGAGAAAACAGAGTGAAACCTAAAAATTAAAACTGTTACTGCCATCGAACGGTTTAACCTAGAAGAACGAAATTTGGTGAGCCAAGTGGGATTGGGGTACTGATCATTTCCTGAAAGTGCCATCAAGATTGGGTGAAAAAATGTGTGCTGATATTTCAGGAAACTCGTAGTTTTTTGGAAGCTTGGCAACCCCTTTCCATGAAAGTGATTTGCGCCGGTCTCTGCTTAGGGCTACATCAATAGGATACAAACCATAGAGATTGAACTTGGAACTACTTTATTGTGTCAAGTTTCATAGAGCTAGCACAAACCGTGTTGGATTTAGAGTTCCAACTACATGTATCCATATAGGAGAAAACAGAGTGTAACCTAAAAATTAAAACTGTTACTGCCAACGAACTGTTTTACCTAGAAGAACGAAAATTGATGAGCCAAGTGGGATTGGGGTACTGATCATTACCTGAAATTGTCATCAAGATTGTGTGAAAAAATGTGTGCTGAGATTTCAGGAAACTCGTAGTTTTTTGGAAGCTTGGCAACCTTTTTCCGTGAAAGTGATTTGCGCTGGTCTCTGTTTAGGGCTACATCAATAGGAAACAAACCATAGAGATAGAACTTGGGACTACTTTATTGTGTCAAGTTTCAAACAGCTAGCACAAACCGTGTTTGATTTAGAGTTCCAAATACATGTATCCATAAAGGAGAAAACAGAGTGAAACCTAAAAATTAAAACTCTTACTGCCAACGATCGGATTATCCTAGAAGAACGAAATTTGGTGAGCCAAGTGGGTTGGGGTCCTGATCATTACCTGAAAGTGTCATCAAGATTGGTTGAAAAAATGTGTGCTGAGATTTCAGGAAACTCGTAGTTTTTTGGAAGCTTGGCAACCCCTTTCAATGATAGTGGTTTCCGCCGGTTTCTGCTTAGGGCTACATCAATAGGAAACAAACCGTAGAAATAGAACTTGGAACTACTTTATTGTGTCAAGTTTCAAAGAGCCAGCACAAACCGTGTTTGATTTAGAGTTCCAACTACATGTATCCATATAGGAGAAAACAGAGTGAAAGATAAAAATTAAAACTGTTACTGCCAATGAACGGTTTAACCTAGAAGAACGAAATTTGGTGAGCCAAGTGGGATTGGGGTACTGACAATTACCTGAAAGTGTCATCAAGATTGGGTGAAAAAATGTGTGCTGATATTTCAGGAAACTCGTAGTTTTTTGGAAGCTTGGCAACCCCTTTCCATGAAAGTGATTTGAGCCGGTCTCTGCTTAGGGCTACATCAATAGGAAACAAACCATAGAGACATAACTTGGAACTACTTTATTGTGTCAAGTTTCAAAGAGCTGGCACAAACCGTGTTTGATTTAGAGTTCCAACAACATGTATCCATTAGGAGAAAACAGAGTGAAACCTAAAAATTAAAACTGTTACTGCCATCGAACGGTTTAACCTAGAAGAACGAAATTTGGTGAGCCAAGTGGGATTGGGGTACTGATCATTTCCTGAAAGTGCCATCAAGATTGGGTGAAAAAATGTGTGCTGATATTTCAGGAAACTCGTAGTTTTTTGGAAGCTTGGCAACCCCTTTCCATGAAAGTGATTTGCGCCGGTCTCTGCTTAGGGCTACATCAATAAGAAACAAACCATAGAGATTGAACTTGGAACTACTTTATTGTGTCAAGTTTCAAAGAGCTAGCACAAACCGTGTTGGATGTAGATCCAACTACATGTATCCATATAGGAGAAAACAGAGTGAAACCTAAAAATTAAAACTGTTACTGCCAACGAACTGTTTAACCTAGAGGAACGAAAATTGGTGAGCCAAGTGGGATTGGGGTACTGATCATTACCTGAAATTGTCATCAAGATTGTGTGAAAAAATGTGTGCTGAGATTTCAGGAAACTCATAGTTTTTTGGAAGCTTGGCAACCTTTTTCCGTGAAAGTGATTTGCGCTGGTCTCTGTTTAGGGCTACATCAATAGGAAACAAACCATAGAGATAGAACTTGGGACTACTTTATTGTGTCAAGTTTCAAACAGCTAGCACAAACCGTGTTTGATTTAGAGTTCCAAATACATGTATCCATAAAGGAGAAAACAGAGTGAAACCTAAAAATTAAAACTCTTACTGCCAACGATCGGATTATCCTAGAAGAACGAAATATGCTGAGCCAAGTGGATTGGGGTCCTGATCATTACCTGAAAGTGTCATCAAGATTGGTTGAAAAAATGTGTGCTGAGATTTCAGGAACCTCGTAGTTTTTTGGAAGCTTGGCAACCCCTTTCCATGATAGTGGTTTCCGCCGGTCTCTGCTTAGGGCTACATCAATAGGAAAAAAACCTTAGAAATAGAACTTGGAACTACTTTATTGTGTCAAGTTTCAAAGAGCCAGCACAAACAGTGTTTGATTTAGAGTTCCAACTACATGTATCCATATAGGAGAAAACAGAGTGAAAGATAAAAATTAAAACTCTTACTGCCAACGAACGGTTTAATCTAGAAGAACGAAATTTGGTGAGCCAAGTGGGATTCGGGTACTGATCATTACCTGAAAGTGTCATCAAGATTGTGTGAAAAAATATATACTGAGATTTCAGGAAACTCGTAGTTTTTTGGAAGCTTGGCAACCCCTTTCCGTGAAAGTGATTTGCGCAGGTCTCTGCTTAAGGCTACATCAATAGGAAACAAACCATAGAGATAGAACTTGGGACTACTTTATTGTGTCAAGTTACAAAGAGCTAGCACAAACCGTGTTTGATTTAGAGTTCCAACTACATGTATCCATATAGGAGAAAACAGAGTGAAAGATAAAATTTAAAACTGTTACTGCCATCGAAGGGTTAAACCTAGAAGAACAAAATTAGGTGAGCCGAGTGGGATTGGCGTACTGATCATTACCTGAATGTGTCATCAAGATTGGGTGAAAAAATGTGTGCTGAGATTCAGGAAACTCGTAGTTTTTTGGAAGCTTGGCAACCCCTTTCCGTGAAAGTGATTTGCGCTGGTCTCTGCTTAGGGCTACATCAATAGGAAACAAACCATAGAGATAGATCTTGGGACTACTTTATTTTGTCAAGTTTCAAAGAGCTAGCACAAACCGTGTTTGATTTAGAGTTTCAACTACATGTATCCATATAGGAGAAAACAGAGTGAAACCGAAAAATTAAAACGGTTACTGCCAACGAACGGTTTAACCTAGAAGAACAAAATTTGGGGAGCCAAATGGGATTGGGGTACTGATCATTACCTGAAAGTGTCATCAATATTGGGTGAAAAAATGTGTGCTGAGATTTCAGGAAACTCGTAGTTTTTTGGAAGCTTTCAACCATTTTCCATGAAAGTGATTTGCGGTGGTCTCTGCTTAGGGCTACATCAATAGGAAACAAACCATAGAGATAAAACTTGGAACTACTTTATTGTGTCAAGTTTAGAAGAGCTAGCAGAAACCGTGTTCGATTTAGAGTTCCAACTACATGTATCCATATAGGAGAAAACAGAGTGAAACCTAAAAATTAAAACTGTTACTGCCAATGAACGGTTTAACCTAGAAGAACGAAAATTGGTGAGCCAAGTGGGATTGGGGTACTGACAATTACCTGAAAGTGTCATCAAGATTGGGTGAAAAAATGTGGCCTGATATTTCAGGAAACTTGTAGTTTTTTGGAAGCTTGGCAACACCTTTCCAGGAAAGTGATTTGCGCCGGTCTCTGATTAGGGCTACATCAATAGGAAACAAACCATAGAGATAGAACTTGGAACTACTTTATTGTGTCAACTTTCAAAGAGCTAGCACAAACCGTGTTTGATTTAGAGTTCCAACTACATGTATCCGTATAGGAGAAAACAGAGTGAAACCTAAAAATTAAAACTGTTACTGCCATCGAACGGTTTAACCTAGAAGAACGAAATTGGCTGAGCCAAGTGGATTTTGGGTACTGATCATTACCTGAAAGTGTCATCAAGATTGGGTGAAAAAATGTGTGCTGAGATTTCAGGAAACTCGTAGTTATTGGGAAGCTTGGCAACCCCTTTCCATGAAAGTGATTGGCGCCGGTCTCTGCTTAGGGCTACATCAATAGGAAACAAACCATAGAGACAGAACTTTGAAATACTTTATTGTGTCAAGTTTCAAAGAGCTAGCACAAACCGTGTTTGATTTAGAGTTCCAACAACATGTATCCATTAGGAGAAAACAGAGTGAAACCAAAAAATTAATACTGTTACTGCCATCGAACGGTTTAACGTAGAAATACGAAATTTGGTGAGCCATGTGGGATTGGGGTACTGATCATTATATGAAAGTGTCATCAAGATTGGGTGAAAATATGTGTGCTGATATTTCAGGAAACTCGTAGTTTTTTGGAAGCTTGACAACCCCTTTCCTTGAAAGTGATTTGCGCCAGTCCCTGCTTAGGGGTACATCAATAGGAAACAAACCATAGAGATAGAACTTGGAACTACTTTATTGTGTCAAGTTTCAAACAGCTAGCACAAACCGTGTTGGATTTACAGTTCCAACTACATGTATCCATATAGGAGAAAACAGAGTGAAAGATAAAAATTAAAACTGTTACTGTCATCGAACGGTTTAACCTAGAAGAACGAAATTTGGTGCGCCTAGTGGGATTGGCGTACTGATCCTTACCTGAAAGTGTCATCAATTTGGGTGAAAAAATGTGTGCTGAGATTTCAGGAAACTCGTCGTTTTCTAGAAGCTTGGCAACCCCTTTCCATGAAAGTGATTTGCGCCCGTCTCTGCTTAGGGCTACATCAATAGGAAACAAACCATAGAGACAGAACTTTGAACTACTTTATTGTGTCAAGTTTCAAAGAGCTAGCACAAACCGTGTTTGATTTAGAGTTCCAACTACATGTATCCATATAGCGAGAAAACAGAGTGAAAGATAAAAATTAAAACTGTTACTGCAATCGAACGGTTTAACCTAGAAGAACGAAATTTGGTGAGCCAAGTGGGATTGGCATACTGATCATTATGTGAAAGTGTCATCAAGATTGGGTGAAAAAATGTGTGCTGAGATTTCAGGAAACTCGTAGTTTTTTGGAAGCTTGGCAACACCTTTCCATGACAGTGATTTGCGCCGGTCTCTGATTAGGGCTACATCAATAGGAAACAAACCATAGAGATAGAACTTGGGACTACTTTATTGTGTCAAGTTTCAAAGAGCTAGCGCAAACCGTGTTTGATTTAGAGTTCCAACTACATGTATCCATATAGGAGAAAACAGAGTGAAACCTAAAAATTAAAACTGTTACTGCCAACGAACGGTTTAACCTAGAAGTTTGAAATTTGGTGAGCCAAGTGAAATTGGGGTATGAGCATTACCTGAAAGTGTCATCAAGATTGGGTGAAAAAATGTGGGGTGAGATTTCAGGAAAATCGTAGTTTTTTGGAAGCTTGGCAACCCCTTTCCATGAAAGTGATTTGCGCCGGTCTCTGCTTAGGGCTACATAAATAGGAAACAAACCATAGAGATAGAACTTGGAACTACTTTATTGTGTCAAGTTTCAAAGAGCTAGCACAAACCGTGTTTGATTTAGAGTTCCAACTACATGTATCCATATAGGAGAAAACAGAGTGAAACCTAAAAATTAAAACTGTTACTGCCATCGAACGGTTTAACCAAGAAGAACGAAATTTGGTGAGCCAAGTGGATTTGGGGTACTGATCATTACCTGAAAGTGTCATCAAGATTGGGTGAAAAATTGTGTGCTGAGATTTCAGGAAACTCGTAGTTTTCTAGAAGTTTGGCAACCCCTTTCCATGAAAGTGATTTGCGCCGGTCTCTGCTTAGGGCTACATCAATAGGAAACAAACCATAGAGACAGAACTTTGAACTAGTTTATTGTGTCAAGTTTCAAAGAGCTAGCACAAACCGTGTTTGATTTAGAGTTCCAACAACATGTATCCATTAGGAGAAAACAGAGTGAAACCTAAAAATTAAAACTGTTACTGCCATAGAACTGTTTAAACTAGAAGAACGAAATTTGGTTAGCCAAGTGGGATTGGGGTACTGATCATTACCTGAAAGTGTCATCAAGATTGTGCGAAAAAATGGGTGCTGATATTTCAGGAAACTCCTAGTTTTTTGGAAGCTTGGCAACCCCTTTCCATGATAGTGGTTTCCGCCGGTCTCTGCTTAGGGCTACATCAATAGGAAACAAACCATAGAGATAGAACTTGGAACTACTTTATTGTGTCAAGTTTAAAAGAGCTAGCACAAACCGTGTTGGTTTTAGAGTTCCAACTACATTTATCCATATAGGAGAAAGCAGAGTGAAACAAAAAATTAAAACTGTTACTGCCAACGAACGGTTTAACCTAGAAGAACGAAATTTGGTGAGCCAAGTGGGATTGCGGTACTGATCATTACCCGAATGTGTCATCAATATTGGGTGAAAAAATGTGTGCGGAGATTGCAGGAAACTCGTAGTTTTTTGGAAGCTTGGCAACCCTTTTCCATGAAAGGGATTTGTGCTGGTCTCTGCTTAGGGCTACATCAATAGGAAACAAACCATAGAGATAGAAGTTGGAACTACTTTATTGTGTCAAGTTTCAAAGAGCTAGCACAAACCGTGTTTGATTTAGAGTTCCAACTACATGTATCCATATAGGAAAAAACAGAGTGAAACCGAAAAATTAATACTGTTACTGCCAACGAACGGTTTAACCTAGAAGAACGAAATTTGGTGAGCCAAATGGGATTGGGGTACTGATCATTACCTGAAAGTGTCATCAGTATTGGGTGAAAAAATGTGTGCTGAGATTTCAGGAAACTCGTAGTTTTTTGGAAGCTTTCAACCCCTTTCCATGAAAGTGATTTGCGGTGGTCTCTGCTTAGGGCTACATCAATAGGAAACAAACCATAGAGATAGAACTTGGGACTACTTTATTGTGTCAAGTTTCAAAGAGCTAGCACAAACCGTGTTTTTAATTTAGAGTTCCAACTACTTGTATCCATATAGGAGAAAGCAGAGTGAAACCTAAAAATTAAAACTGTTACTGCCAACGAACGGATTAACCTAGAAGAACGAAATTTGATGAGCCAAGTGGGATTGGGGTAGTGATCATTACCAGAAAGTGTCATCAAGATTGGGTTAAAAAATGTGTGCTGAGATTTCAGGAAACTCGTAGTTTTTTGGAAGCTTGGCATCCCCTTTCCATGATAGTGGTTTCCGCCGGTCTCTGCTTAGGGCTACATCAGTAGGAAACAAACCATAGAAATAGAACTTGGAACTACTTTATTGTGTCAAGTTTCAAAGAGCTAGCACAAACCGTGTTTGATTTAGATTTCCAACTACATGTATCCATATAGGAGAAAACAGAGTGAAACCGAAAAATTAAAACTGTTACTGCCACCGAACTGTTTAACCTAGAAGAACGAAATTTGGTGAGCCAAGTGGGATTGGGGTACTGACCATTACCTGAAAGTGTCATCAAGATTGGGTGAAAAAATGTGTGCTGAGATTTCAGGAAACTGGTAGTTTTTTGGAAGCTTGGCAACCCCTTTCCATGAAAGTGATTTGCGCCGGACTCTGCTTAGGGCTACATCAATAGTAAACAAACCATAGAGATAGAATTTGGAACTACTTTATTCTATCAAGTTTCAAAGAGCTAGCACAAACCGTGTTTGTTTTAGAGTTCCAACTACATTTATCCATATAGGGAAAACAGAGTGAAAGATAAAAATTAAAACTCTTACTGCCAACGAACGGTTTAACCTAGAAGAACGAAATTTGGTGAGCCAAGTGGGATTGGGGTACTGATCATTACCTGAAAGTGTCATCAAGATTTTGAGAAAAAATGTGTGCTGAGATTTCAGGAAACTCGTAGTTTTTTGGAAGCTTGGCAACCCATTTCCATGAAAGTGATTTGCGCTGGTCTCTGCTTAGGGCTACATCAATAGTAAACAAACCATAGAGATAGAATTTGGAACTACTTTATTCTATCAAGTTTCAAAGAGCTAGCACAAACCGTGTTTGATTTAGAGTTCCAACTACATTTATCCATATAGGAGAAAACAGAGTGAAACCTAAAAATTAAAACTGTTACTGCCAACGAACGGATTAAACTAGAAGAACGAAATTTGATGAGCCAAGTGGGATTGGGGTAGTGATCATTACCAGAAAGTGTCATCAAGATTGGATTAAAAAATGTGTGATGAGATTTCAGGAAACTCGTAGTTTTTTGGAAGCTTGGCAACCCATTTCCATGATAGTGGTTTCCGCCGGTCTCTGCTTAGGGCTACATCAATAGGAAACAAACCATAGAAATAGAACTTGGAACTACTATATTGTGTCAAGTTTCAAAGAGTTAGCACAAACCGTGTTTGATTTAGAGTTCCAACTACATGTATCCATATAGGAGAAAACAGAGTGAAACCTAAAAATTAAAACTGTTACTGCCAACGAACGGTTTAACCTAGAAGAAGAAAATTTGGTGAGCCAAGTGGGATTGGGGTACTGACCATTACCTGAAAGTGTCATCAAGATTGGGTGAAAAAATGTGTGCTGAGATTTCAGGAAACTGGTAGTTTTGGGAGCTTTGCAACCCCTTTCCATGAAAGTGATTTGCGCCGGTCTCTGCTTAGGGCTACATCAATAGGAAACAAACCATAGAGACAGAACTTGGAACTACTTTATTGTGAAAAGTTTCAAAGAGCTAGCACAAACCGTGTTGGATTTAGAGTTCCAACTACATGTATCCATATAGGAGAAAACAGAGTGAAAGATAAAAATTAAAACTGTTACTGCCATCGAACGGTTTAACCTAGAAGAACGAAATTTGGTTAGCCTAGTGGGATTGGCATACTGATCCTTACCTGAAAGTGTCATCAAGATTGGGTGAAAAAATGTGTGCTGAGATTTCAGGAAACTCGTAGTATTTTGGAAGCTTGGCAACCCCTTTCCATGTAAGTGATATGCGCTGGTCTCTGCTTAGGGCTATATCAATAGGAAACAAACCATAGAGGTAGATCTTGGAACTACTTTATTGTGTCAAGTTTCAAAGAGCTAGCACAAACCGTGTTTGATTTAGAGTTCCAACTACATGTATCCATATAGGAGAAAACAGAGTGAAAGATAAAAATTAAAACTCTTACTGCCAACGAACGGGTTAACCTAGAAGAACGAAATTTGGTGAGCCAAGTGGGATTGGGGTACTGATCATTACCTGAAAGTGTCATCAAGATTGTGTGAAAAAATGTGTGCTGATTTCAGGAAACTCGTAGTTTTTTGGAAGCTTGGCAACCCCTTTCCGTGAAAGTAATTTGTGCCGGTCTCTGCTTAGGACTACATCAATAGGAAACAAACCATAGAGATAGAACTTGGGACTACTTCATTGTGTCAACTTTCAAACAGCTAGCACAAACCGTGTTTGATTTAGAGTTCCAAATACTTGTATCCATATAGGAGAAAACAGAGTGAAACCTAAAAATTAAAACTGTTACTGCCAACGAACCGATTAACCTAGAAGAACGAAAATTGATGAGCGAAGTGGGATTGGGGTAGTGATCATTACCAGAATGTGTCATCAAGATTGGTTTAAAAAATGTGTACTGAGATTTCAGGAAACTCGTAGTATTTGGAAGCTTGGCATCCCCTTTCCATGATAGTGGTTTCCGCCGGTCTCTGCTTAGGGCTACATCAATAGGAAACAAACCATAGAAATAGAACTTGGAACTACTTTATTGTGTCAAGTTTCAAAGAGCTAGCACAAACCGTGTTTGATTTAGATTTCCAACTACATGTATCCATATAGGAGAAAACAGAGTGAAACCGAAAAATTAAAATTGTTACTGCCACCGAACTGTTTAACCTAGAAGAACGAAATTTGGTGAGCCAAGTGGGATTGGGGTACTGACCATTACCTGAAAGTGTCATCAAGATTGGGTGAAAAAATGTGTGCTGAGATTTCAGGAAACTGGTAGTTTTTTGGAAGCTTGGCAACCCCTTTCCATGAAAGTGATTTGCGCCGGACTCTGCTTAGGGCTACATCAATAGTAAACAAACCATAGAGATAGAATTTGGAACTACTTTATTCTATGAAGTTTCAAAGAGCTAGCACAAACCGTGTTTGTTTTAGAGTTCCAACTACATTTATCCATATAGGGAAAACAGAGTGAAAGATAAAAATTAAAACTCTTACTGCCAACGAACGGTTTAACCTAGAAGAACGAAATTTGGTGAGCCAAGTGGGATTGGGGTACTGATCATTACCTGAAAGTGTCATCAAGATTTTGAGAAAAAATGTGTGCTGAGATTTCAGGAAACTCGTAGTATTTTGGAAGCTTGGCAACCCATTTCCATGAAAGTGATTTGCGCTGGTCTCTGCTTAGGGCTACATCAATAGTAAACAAACCATAGAGATAGAATTTGGAACTACTTTATTCTATCAAGTTTCAAAGAGCTAGCACAAACCGTGTTTGATTTAGAGTTCCAACTACATTTATCCATATAGGAGAAAACAGAGTGAAACCTAAAAATTAAAACTGTTACTGCCAACGAACGGATTAAACTAGAAGAACGAAATTTGATGAGCCAAGTGGGATTGGGGTAGTGATCATTACCAGAAAGTGTCATCAAGATTGGATTAAAAAATGTGTGATGAGATTTCAGGAAACTCGTAGTTTTTTGGAAGCTTGGCAACCCATTTCCATGATAGTGGTTTCCGCCGGTCTCTGCTTAGGGCTACATCAATAGGAAACAAACCATAGAAATAGAACTTGGAACTACTATATTGTGTCAAGTTTCAAAGAGTTAGCACAAACCGTGTTTGATTTAGAGTTCCAACTACATGTATCCATATAGGAGAAAACAGAGTGAAACCTAAAAATTAAAACTGTTACTGCCAACGAACGGTTTAACCTAGAAGAAGAAAATTTGGTGAGCCAAGTGGGATTGGGGTACTGACCATTACCTGAAAGTGTCATCAAGATTGGGTGAAAAAATGTGTGCTGAGATTTCAGGAAACTGGTAGTTTTGGGAGCTTTGCAACCCCTTTCCATGAAAGTGATTTGCGCCGGTCTCTGCTTAGGGCTACATCAATAGGAAACAAACCATAGAGACAGAACTTGGAACTACTTTATTGTGAAAAGTTTCAAAGAGCTAGCACAAACCGTGTTGGATTTAGAGTTCCAACTACATGTATCCATATAGGAGAAAACAGAGTGAAAGATAAAAATTAAAACTGTTACTGCCATCGAACGGTTTAACCTAGAAGAACGAAATTTGGTTAGCCTAGTGGGATTGGCATACTGATCCTTACCTGAAAGTGTCATCAAGATTGGGTGAAAAAATGTGTGCTGAGATTTCAGGAAACTCGTAGTATTTTGGAAGCTTGGCAACCCCTTTCCATGTAAGTGATATGCGCTGGTCTCTGCTTAGGGCTATATCAATAGGAAACAAACCATAGAGGTAGATCTTGGAACTACTTTATTGTGTCAAGTTTCAAAGAGCTAGCACAAACCGTGTTTGATTTAGAGTTCCAACTACATGTATCCATATAGGAGAAAACAGAGTGAAAGATAAAAATTAAAACTCTTACTGCCAATGAACGGGTTAACCTAGAAGAACGAAATTTGGTGAGCCAAGTGGGATTGGGGTACTGATCATTACCTGAAAGTGTCATCAAGATTGTGTGAAAAAATGTGTGCTGATTTCAGAAAACTCGTAGTTTTTTGGAAGCTTGGCAACCCCTTTCCGTGAAAGTAATTTGCGCCGGTCTCTGCTTAGGACTACATCAATAGGAAACAAACCATAGAGATAGAACTTGGGACTACTTCATTGTGTCAACTTTCAAACAGCTAGCACAAACCGTGTTTGATTTAGAGTTCCAAATACTTGTATCCATATAGGAGAAAACAGAGTGAAACCTAAAAATTAAAACTGTTACTGCCAACGAACCGATTAACCTAGAAGAACGAAAATTGATGAGCGAAGTGGGATTGGGGTAGTGATCATTACCAGAAAGTGTCATCAAGATTGGTTTAAAAAATGTGTGCTGAGATTTCAGGAAACTCGTAGTATTTGGAAGCTTGGCATCCCCTTTCCATGATAGTGGTTTCCGCCGGTCTCTGCTTAGGGCTACATCAATAGGAAACAAACCGTAGAAATAGAACATGGAACTACTTTATTGTGTCAAGTTTCAAACAGCTAGCACAAACCGTGTTTGATTTAGAGTTCCAACTACATGTATCCATATAGGAGAAAACAGAGTGAAACCTAAAATTTAAACTGTTACTGCCAACGAACGGTTTAACCTAGAAGAACGAAATTTGGTGAGCCAAGTGGGATTGGGGTACTGACCATTACCTGAAAGTGTCATCAAGATTGGGTGAAAAAATGTGTGCTGAGATTTCAGGAAACTCGTAGTTTTTTTGAAGCTTGGCAACCCCTTTCCATGAAAGTGATTTGTGCCGGTCTCTGCTTAGGGCTACATCAATAGTAAACAAACCATAGAGATAGAATTTGGAACTACTTTATTGTATCAAGTTTCAAAGAGCTAGCACAAACCGTGTTTGATTTAGAGTTCCAACTACATGTATCCATATAGGAGAAAACAGAGTGAAACCTAAAAATTAAAACTGTTACTGCCATCGATCGGTTTAACCTGGAAGAACGAAATTTGCTGAGCCAAGTGGATTTGGGGTACTGATCATTACCTGAAAGTGTCATCAAGATTGGGTGAAAAAATGTGTGCTGAGATTTCAGGGAACTCTTACTTTTTTGGAAGCTTGGCAACCCCTTTCCATGAAAGTGATTTGGGCCGGTCAGTGCTTAGGGCTACATCAATAGGAAACAAACCATAGAGACAGAACTTTGAACTACTTTATTGTGTCAAGTTTCAAAGAGCTAGCACAAACCGTTTTTGATTTAGAGTTCCTACAGCATGTATCCATTAGGTGAAAACAGAGTGAAAACTAAAAATTAAAACTGTTACTGCCATCGATCGGTTTAAACTAGAAGAACGAAATTTGGTGAGCCATGTGGTATTGGGGTACTGATCATTACCTGAAAGTGTCATCAAGATTGGGTGAAAAATTGTGTGCTGATATTTCAGGAAACTCGTAGTTTTTTGGAAGCTTGGCAACCCATTTCCATGAAAGTGATTTGTGCCACTCTCTGCTTAGGGCTACATCAATAGGAAACAAACCATAGAGATAGAACTTGGAACTTCTTTATTGTGTCAAGTTTCAAAGAGATAGCACAAACCGTGTTTGATTTAGAGTTCCAACTACATGTATCCATATTGGAGAAAACAGAGTAAAACGTCAAAATTAAAACTGTTACTGCCAACGAACTGTTTAACCTAGAAGAACGAAATTTGGTGAGCCAAGTGGCATTGGGGTACTGATCATTACCTGAAAGTGTCATCAAGATTGGGTGAAAAAATCTGTGCTGAGATTTCAGGAATCTCATAATTTTTTGGAAGCTTTGCTACCCATTTCCATGAAAGTGATTTGCGGTGGTCTCTGCTTAGGGCTACATCAATAGGAAACAAACCATAGAGGTAGAACTTGGAATTCTTTATTGTGTCAAGTTTAAAAGAGCTAGCACAAACCGTGTTTGATTTAGTGTTCCAACTACATGTATCCATAAGAGAAAACAGAGTGAAAGATAAAAATTAAAACTCTTACTGCCAACGAACGGTTTAATCTAGAAGAACAAAATTTGGTGAGCCAAGTGGGATTGGGGTACTGATCATTACCTGAAAGTGTCATCAAGATTGTGTGAAAAAATATGTGCTGAGATTTCTGGAAACTCGTAGTTTTTTTGAAGCTTGGCAACCCCTTTCCGTGAAAGTGATTTGTGCCGGTCTCTGCTTAGGGCTACATCAATAGGAAACAAACCTTAAAGACAGAACTTGGGATTACTTTATTGTGTCAAGTTTCAAAAAGCTAGCACAAACCGTGTTTGATTTAGAGTTCCAACTACATGTATCCATATAGGAGAAAACAGAGTGAAACCTAAAAATTAAAACGGTTACTGCCAACGAACGGATTAACCTAGAAGAACGAAATTTGGTGAGCCAAGTGGTATTGGGGTACTGATCATTACCAGAAAGTGTCATCAAGATTGGGTTAAAAAATATGTGCTGAGATTTCAGGAATCTCGTAGATTTTTGGAAGCTTGGCATCCCGTTTTCATGATAGTGGTTTCCGCCGGTCTCTGCTTAGGGCTACATCAATAGGAAACAAACCATAGAAATAGAACTTGGAACTACTTTATTGTGTCAAGTGTAAAAGAGCTAGCACAAACCGTGTTTGATTTAGAGTTCCATCTACATGTATCCATATAGGAGAAAACAGAGTGAAAGATAAAATTTAAAACTGTTACTGCCATTGAACGGTTTAACCTAGAAGAACAAAATTATGTGAGCCTAGTGGGATTGGTGTACTGATCATTACCTGAAAGTGTCATCAAGATTGGGTGAAAAAATGTGTGCTGAGATTTCAGGAAACTCGTAGTTTTTTGGAAGCTTGGCAACCCCTTTCTATGAAAGTGATTTGCGCTGGTCTCTGATTAGGGCTACATCAATAGGAAACAAACCATAGAGATAGAACTTGGAACTACTTTATTGTGTCAAGTTTCAAAGAGCTAGCACAAACCGTGTTTTATTTAGAGTTCCAACTACACGTATCCATATAGGAGAAAACAGAGTGAAATATAAAAATTAAAACTGTTACTGCCATCGAACGGTTTAACCTAGAAGAACGAAATTTGGTGAGCCTAGTGGGATTGGCGTACTGATCATTACCTGAAAGTGTTATCAAGATTGGGTGAAAATATGTGTGCTGAGATTTCAGGAAACTCGTAGTTTTTTGGAAGCTTGGCAACCCATTTCCATGAAAGTGATTTGCGCCGGTCTCTGCTTAGGGGTACATCAATAGGAAACAAACCATAGAGATAGAACTTGGAACTACTTAATTGTGTCAAGTTTCAAAGAGCTAGCACAAACCGTGTTTGATTTAGAATTCCAACTACATGTATCCATATAGGAGAAAACAGAGTGAAACCTAAAAATTAAAACTGTTAAAGCCAACGAACGATTTAACCTAGAAGAACGAAATTTGGTGAGCCAAGTGGGATTGGCGTACTGATCATTACCTGAAAGTGTCATCAAGATTGGGTTAAAAAATGTGTGCTGAGATTTCAGGAAACTCGCAGTTTTTTGGAAGCTTGGCAACCCCTTTCCATGAAAGTGATTTGCGCTGGTCTCTGCTTAGGGCTACATCAATAGGAAACAAACCATAGAGGTAGAACTTGGAACTACTTTATTGTGTCAAGTTTCAAAGAGCTAGCACAAACCGTGTTTGATTTAGAGTTCCAAATACATGTATCCATATAGGAGAAAACAGAGTGAAAGATAAAAATTAAAATTCTTACTGCCAAAGAACGGTTTAACCTAGAAGAACGAAATTTGGTGAGCCAAGTGGGATTGGGGTACTGATCATTACCTGAAAGTGTCATCAAGATTGTGTGAAAAAATGTGTGCTGAGATTTAAGGAAACTCGTAGTTTTTTGGAAGCTTGGCAAACCCTTTCCGTGAAAGTGATTTGCGCGCGTCTCAGCTTAGGACTACATCAATAGGAAACAAACCATATAAATAGAACTTGGAACTACTTTATTGTGTCAAGTTTCAAAGAGCTAGCACAAACCGTGTTTGATTTAGAGTTCCAACTACATGTATCCATATTGGAGAAAACAGAGTGAAACGCCAAATTAAAACTGTTACTGCCAACGAACTGTTTAACCTAGAAGAACGAAATTTGGTGAGCCAAATGGGATTGGAGTACTGATCATTACCTGAAAGTGTCATCAATATTGGGTGAAAAAATGTGTGCTGAGATTTCTGGAAACTCGTAGTTTTTTGGAAGCTTTCAACCCCTTTCCATGAAAGTGATTTGTGGTGGTCTCTGCTTAGGGCAACATCAATAGGAAACAAACCATAGAGATAGAACTTGGAACTACTTTATTGTGTCAAGTTTCAAAGAGCTAGCACAAACCGTGTTTGATTTAGAGTTCCAACTACATGTATCCATATAGGAGAAAACAGAGTGAAACCTAAAAATTAAAACTGTTACTGCCATCGAACGATTTAACCTGGAAGAACGAAATTTGCTGAGCCAAGTGTATTTGGGGTACTGATCATTACCTGAAAGTGTCATCAAGATTGGGTGAAAAAATGTGGGCTGAGATTTCAGGAAACTCGTAGTATTTTGGAAGCTTGGCAACCCATTTCCATGTAAGTGATTTGCGGTGGTCTCTGCTTAGGGCTACATCAATAGGAAACAAACCATAGAGACAGAACTTTGAACTACTTTATTGTGTCAAGTTTCAAAGAGCTAGCACAAACCGTTTTTGATTTAGAGTTCCTACAGCATGTATCCATTAGGTGAAAACAGAGTGAAAACTAAAAATTAAAACTGTTACTGCCATCGATCGGTTTAACCTGGAAGAACGAAATTTGCTGAGCCAAGTGTATTTGGGGTACTGATCATTACCTGAAAGTGTCATCAAGATTGGGTGAAAAAATGTGTGCTGAGATTTCACGAAACTCGTAGTTTTTTGGAAGCTTGGCAACCCCTTTCCATGAAAGTGATTTGCGGTGGTCTCTGCTTGGGGCTACATAAATAAGAAACAAACCATAGAAATAGAACTTGGAACTACTTTATTGTGTCAAGTTTCAAAGAGCTAGCACAAACCGTGTTTGATTTAGAGTTCCAACTACATGTATCCATATAGGAGAAAACAGAGTGAAACCTAAAAATTTAAACTCGTACTGCCAACAAACGGTTTAACCTAGAAGAACGAAATTTGGTGAGCCAAGTGGGATTGGGGTACTGACAATTACCTGAAAGTGTCATCAAGATTGGGTGAAAAAATGTGGGCTGAGATTTCAGGAAACTCGTAGTTTTTTGGAAGCTTGGCAACCCCTTTTCATGAAAGTGATTTGCGCCGGTCTCTGATTATGGCTACATCAATAGGAAACAAACCATAGAGATAGAACTTGGAACTACTTTATTGTGTCAAGTTTCAAAGAGCTAGCACAAACCGTGTTTGATTTAGAGTTCCAACAACATGTATCCATTAGGAGAAAACAGAGTGAAACCTAAAGATTAATACTGTTACTGCCATCGAACGGTTTAACCTAGAAATACGAAATTCGGTGAGCCATGTGGGATTGGGGTACTGATCATTACCTGAAAGTGTCATCAAGATTGGGTGAAAAAATGTGTGCTGATATTTCAGGAAACTCGTAGTTTTTTGGAAGCTTGGCAACCCTTTCCATGAAAGTGATTTGCGCCAGTCTCTGCTTAGGGCTACATCAATAGGAAACAAACCATAGAGATAGAACTTGGAACTACTTTATTGTGTCAAGTTTCAAAGAGCTAGCACAAACCGTGTTGGATTTAGAGTTCCAACTACATGTATCCATATAGGAGAAAACAGAGTGAAAGATAAAAATTAAAACTGTTACTGCCATCGAATGGTTTAACCTAGAAGAACGAAAATAGGTGAGCCAAGTGGGATTGGGGTACTGATCATTACCTGAAAGTGTCATTAAGATTGGGTGAAAAAATGTGGGCTGAGATTTCAGGAAACTCGTAGTATTTTGGAAGCTTGGCAACCCATTTCCATGTAAGTGATTTGCGGTGGTCTCTGCTTAGGGCTACATCAATAGGAAACATACCATAGAGGTAGAACTTGGAACTACTTTATTATGTCAAGTTTCAAAGAGCTAGCACAAACCGTGTTTGATTTAGAGTTCCAAACATGTATCCCTATAGGAGAAAACAGAGTGAAAGATAAAAATTAAAACTCTTACTGCCAACGAACGGTTTAATCTAGAAAAACGAAATTTGGTGAGCCAAGTGGGATTGGGGTATTCATCATTACCTGAAAGTGTCATCAAGATTGGGTGAAAAAATGTGTGCTGAGATTTCAGGAAACTCGTAGTATTTTGGAAGCTTGGCAACCCCTTTCCGTGAAAGTGATTTGCACCGGTCTCTGCTTAGGGCTACATCAATAGGAAACAAACCATAGAGATAGAACTTGGGACTACTTTATTGTGTCAAGTTTCAAACAGCTAGCACAAACCGTGTTTGATTTAGAGTTCCAACTACATGTATCCATATAGGAGAAAACAGAGTGAAACCTAAAAATTAAAACTGTTACTGCCATCGAACGGTTTAACCAAGAAGAACGAAATTTGGTGATCAAGTGGATTTGGGGTACTGATCATTACCTGAAAGTGTCATCAAGATTGGGTGAAAAAATATGTGCTGAGATTTCAGGAAAATCATAGTTTTCTAGAAGCTTGGCAACCCTTTTCCATGAAAGTGATTTGCGCCGGAATCTGCTTAGGCCTACATCAATAGGAAACTAACCATAGAGATGGAACTTGGATCTAGTTTATTGTGTCAGGTTTCAAAGAGCTAGCACAAACCGTGTTTGATTTAGAGTTCCAAAAACATGTATCCATTAGGAGAAAACACAGTGAAACCTAAAAATTAAAACTGTTACTGCCATCGAACGGTTTAACCTAGAAGAAGGAAATTTGGTGATCCAAGTGGCATTGGGGTACTGATCATTACCTGAAAGTGTCATCAAGATTGAGTGAAAAAATGGGTGCTGATATTTCAGGAAACTTGTAGTTTTTTGGAAGCTTGGCAACCCCTTTCATGATAGTGGTTTCCGCCGGTCTCTGCTTAGGGCTACATCAATAGGAAACAAACAGTAGAAATAGAACTTGGAACTACTTTATTGTGTCAAGTTTAAAAGAGCTAGCACAAACCGTGTTTGATTTGGAGTTCCAACTACATGTATCCATATAGGAGAAAACAGAGTGAAAGATAAAATTTAAAACTGTTACTTCCATCGAATGGTTTAACCTTGAAGAACGAAATTAGGTGAGCCTAGTGGGATTGGCGTACTGATCATTACCTGAAAGTGTCATCAAGATTGGGTGAAAAAATATGTGCTGGGATTTCAGGAAACTCGTAGTTTTTTGGAAGCTTGGCAACCCATTTTCATGAAAGTGATTTGCGGTGGTCTCTGCTTAGGGCTACATCAATAGGAAACAAACCATAGAGATAGAACTTGGAACTACTTTATTGTGTAAAGTTTCAAAGAGCTAGCACAAACCGTGTTTGATTTAGAGTTCCAACTACATGTATCCATATAGGAGAAAACAGAGTGAAATATAAAAATTAAAACTGTTACTGCCATCCAACGGTTTAACCTAGAAGAACGAAATTTGGTGAGCCATGTGGGATTCGCGTACTGATCATTACCTGAAAGTGACATCAAGATTGGGTGAAAAAATGTGTGCTGAGATTTCAGGAAACTCGTAGTTTTTTGGAAGCTTGGCAACCCCTTTCCGTTAAAGTGATTTGTGCCGGTCTCTGCTTAGGGCTACATCAATAGGAAACAAACCATAGAGATAGAACTTGGGACTACTTTATTGTGTCAACTTTCAAAGAGCTAGCACAAACCGTGTTTGATTCAGAGTTCCAACAACATGTATCCATTAGGAGAAAACACAGTGAAACCTGAAAATTAAAACTGTTACTGCCATCGAACGGTTTAACCTAGAAGAATGAAATTTGGTGAGCCAAGTGGGTTTGGGGTACTGATCATTACCTGAAAGTGTCATCAAGATTGGGTGAAAAAATGGGTGCTGATATTTCAGGAAACTCGTAGTTTTTTGGAAGCTTGGCAACCCCTTTCCTTGATAGTGGTTTCCGCCGGTCTCTGCTTAGGGCTACATCAATAGGAAACAAACAGTAGAAATAGAACTTGGAACTACTATATTGTGTCAAGTTTAAAAGAGCTAGCACAAACCGTGTTTGATTTGAAGTTCCAACTACATGTATCCATATAGGAGAAAGCAGAGTGAAACATAAAATTTAAACTGTTACTGCCAACGAACGGTTTAACCTAGAAGAACGAAATTTTGTGAGCCAAGTGGGATTGTGGTACTGATCATTACCCGAAAGTGTCATCCAGATTGGGTGAAAAATGTGTGCTGAGATTTCACGAAACTCGTAGTTACTTGGAAGCTTGGCAACCCCTTTCCATGAAAGTGATTTGCGCCGGTCTCTGCTTAGGGCTCCTTCAATAGGAAACAAACCATAGAGATAGAACTTGGAACTACTTTATTGTGTCAAGTTTCAAAGAGCTAACACAAACCGTGTTTGATTTAGAGTTCCAACTACATGTATCCATATAGCAGAAAACTGAGTGAAACCTAAAAATTAAAACTGTTACTGCCAACGAACCGTTTAAACTAGAGGAACGAAATTTGGTGAGCCAAGTGGGATTGGCATACTGATCATTACCTGAAAGTGTCATCAAGATTGGATGAAAAAATGTGTGCTGAGATTTCAGTAAACTTGTAGTTGTTTGGAAGCTTGGCAACCCCTTTCCATGAAAGTGATTTGCGCCAGTCTCTGCTTAGGGCTACATCAATAGGAAACAAATCATAGAGATAGAAATTGGAACTACTTTATTGTGTCAAGTTTCAAAGTTCTAGCAAAAACCGTGTTTGTTTTAGTGTTCCAACTACATGTATCCATATAGGAGAAACCAGAGTGAAACATAAAAATTAAAACTGTTACTGCCAACCAACGGTTTAACTTAGAAGTACGAAATTTTATGAGCCAAGAGGGATTGGGTACTGATCATTTCCTGAAAGTGTCATCAAGTTTGGGTGAAAAAATGTGTGCTGAGATTTCAGGAAACTCGTAGTTTTTTGGAAGGTTGGCAATCCCTTTCCATGAAAGGGATTTGCGCCGGTCTCTCCTTAGGGCTATATTAATTTGAAACAAACCATAGAGATTGAACTTGGAACTACTTTATTGTGTAAAGTTTCAAAGAGGTAGCACAAACCGTGTTTGATGTAGAGTTCCAAATACATGTATCCATATATGAGAAAACAGAGTGAAACCCAAAAATTAAAACTGTTACTGCCAACAAACTGTTTAACCTAGATGAACGAAATTTGGTGAGCTAAGTGGGATTGGCGTACTGAACATTACCTGAAAGTGTCATCAAGATTGGGTGAAAAAATGTGTGCTGAGATTACAGGAAATTCGTAGTTTTTGGAAGCTTGGCAACCCCTTTCCATGAAAGTTAATTGAGCCGGTCTCTCCCTAGGGCTACATCAATAGGAAACAAACCATAGAGATTGAACTTGGAACTACTTTATTGTGTCATGCTTCAAAGAGCTAACACAAACCGTCTTTGATTTAGAGTTCCAACTACATGTAATCATATAGGAGAAAACAGAGTGAAACCTAAAAATTAAAACTGTTACTGCCAACGAACGGTTTAAATTAGAAGAAGGAAATTTGGTGAGCCAAGTGGGATTGGGGTACTAATCATTACCTGAAAGTGTCATCAAGATTGGGTGAAAAAATGTGTGCTGAAATTTCAGGAAACTCCTAGTTTTTTGGAAGCTTGGCAACCCCATTCCATGAAAGTGAATTGCGCCAGTCTCTGCTTAGGGCTACATCAATAGGAACCAAACCATAGAGATAGAACATGGAACTACTTTATTGTGTCAACTTTCAAAGAGCTAGCACAAACCGTGTTTGATTTAGAATTCCTACTACGTGTAGCCATATAGGAGAAAAGAGAGTGAAACCTAAAAATTTAAACTGTTACTGCCAACGAATGGTTTAACCTAGAAGAACGAAATTTGGTGAGCCAAGTGGATTTGGGGTACTGATCATTACCTGAAAGTGTCATCAAGATTGGGTGAAAAAATGTGTGCTGAGATTTCAGGAAACTCGTAGTTTTTTGGAAGCTTGGCACCCCCTTTCCATGAAAGTGATTTGAGCCTGTCTCTGCTTAGGGCTACAACAATAGGAAACAAACCATAGAGATAGAACTTGGAACTACTTTATTGTGTCAAGTTTCAAAGAGCTAGCACACACCGTGTTTGATTTAGAATTTCAACTACGTGTAGCCATATAGGAGAAAACAGAGTGAAACCTAAAAATTAAAACTGTTACTGCCAACGAACAGTTTAACCTAGAAGAACAAAATTTGGTGAGCCAAGTGGGATTGGGGTACTGATCATTACCTGAAAGCGTCATCAATATTGGGTGAAAAAATGTGTGCTGAAATTTCAGGAAACTCGTAGTTTTTTGGAAGCTTGGCAACCCCTTTCCATGAAAGTGATTTGCGCCAGTCTCTGCTTAGGGCTACATCAATATGAAACAAACCACAGAGACAGAACTTGGAACTACTTTATTGTGTCAAGTTTCAAAGAGCTAGCACAAACCCTGTTTGATTTAGAGTTCCAACTACATGTATCCATATAGGAGAAAACAGAGTGAAACCTAAAAATTAAAACTGTTACTGCCAACGAACGGTTAAACCTAGAAGAACGAAATTTGGTGAGCCAACTGGGATTGGGGTACTGATCATTACCTGAAAGTGTCATCAAGATTGGGTGAAAGAATGTGTGCTGAAATTTCAGGAAACTCGTAGTTTTTTGGAAGCTTGGCAACCCCTTTCCATGAATGTGATTTGCGCCAGTCTCTGCTTAGGGCTACATCAATAGGAAACAAACCACAGAGATAGAACTTGGAACTACTTTATTGTGTCAATTTTGAAAGAGCTAGCACAAACCGTGTTTGATTTAGAGTTCCAACTACATGTATCCATATTGGAGAAAACAGAGTGAAACCTAAAAATTAAAACCGTTACAGCCAACGAACGGTTTAACCTAGAAGAAGGAAATTTGGTGATCCAAGTGGGATTGGGGTACTGATCATTACCTGAAAGTGTCATCAAGATTGGGTGAAAAAATGTGTGCTGAGATTTCAGGAAACTCGTAGTTTTTTGGAAGCTTGGCTACCCCTTTCCATGAAAGTGATTTGCGCCGGTCTCTGCTTAGGGCTACATCAATAGGAAACAAATCGTAGAGATAGAACGTGGAACTACTTTATTGTGTCAAGTTTCAAAGAGTTAGCACAAACCGTGTTTGATTTAGAGTTCCAACTACATGTATCCATATATGAGAAAACAGAGTGAAACCTAAAAATTAAAACTGTTACTGCCAACGAACGGATTAACCTAGAAGAACAAAATTTGATGAGCCAAGTGGGATTGGCGTACTGATCATTACCTGAAAGCGTCATCAAGATTGGTTGAAAAAATGTGTGCTGAGATTTCAGGAAACTCGTAGTTTTTTGGAAGGTTGGCAATCCCTTTCCATGAAAGTGATTTGCGCCGGTCTCTCCTTAGGGCTACATTAATTTGAAACAAACCATAGAGATTGAACTTGGAACTACTTTATTGTGTCAAGTTTCAAAGAGCTAGCACAAACCGTGTTTGATTTAGAGTTCCAAATACATGTATCCATATAGGAGAAAACAGAGTGAAACCTAAAAATTAAAACTGTTACTGCCAAGGAACGGTTTAAACTAGAAGAAGGAAATTTGGTGAGCCAAGTGGGATTGGGGTACTGATCAATACTTGAAAGTGTCATCAAGATTGGGTGAAAAAATGTGTGCTGAGATTTCAGGAAACTCGTAGTTTTTTGGAAGCTTGGCAACCCCTTTCCTTGAAAGTGATTTGCGCCAGTCTCTGCTTTGGGCTACATCAATAGGAAACAAACCATAGAGATAGAACTTGGAACTACTTTATTGTGTCAAGTTTGAAAGAGCTAGCACAAACCGTGTTTGATTTAGAGTTCCAAATACGTGTACCATATAGGAGAAAACAGAGTGAAACCTAAAAATTAAAACTGTTACTGCCAACGAACGGTTTAACCTAGAAGAACGAAATTTGGTGAATCAAGTGGGATTGGGGTACTGATCATTACCTGAAAGCGTCATCAAGATTGGGTGAAAAAATGTGTGCTGAAATATCAGGAAACGCCTAGTTTTTTGAAAGCTTGGCAACCCCATTCCATGAAAGTGATTTGCGCCAGTCTCTGCTTAGGGCTACATCAATAGGAACCAAACCATAGAGATAGAACTTGGAACTACTTTATTGTGTCAAGGTTCAAAGAGCTGGCACAAACCGTGTTTGATTTACAGTTCCAAATACAAGTATCCATATAGGAGAAAACAGAGTGAAACCTAAAAATTAAAACTGTTACTTCCCAACGAACGGTTTAACCTAGAAGAACAAAATTTGGTGAGCAAAGTGGGATTGCGGTACTGATAATTACCTGAAAGTGTCATCAAGATTGGGTGAAAAAATGTGTGCTGAGATTTCAGGAAACTCGTAGTTTTTTGGAAGCTTGGCAAACCCTTTCCATGAAAGTGATTTGGGCCAGTCTCTGATTAGGGCTACATCAATAGGATAAAAATCGTAGAGATAGAACTTGGAACTACTTTATAGTGTCAAGTTTCAAAGAGCTAGCACAAACCGTGCGTGATTTAGAGTTTCAAGTACTTGTATCCATATAGGAGAAAACAGATGAAACCCAAAAATTAAAACTGTTACTGCCAACAAACTGTTTAACCTAGATGAACGAAATTTGGTGAGCTAAGTGGGATTGGCGTACTGAACATTACCTGAAAGTGTCATCAGATTGGTTGAAAAAATGTGTGCTGAGATTTCAGGAAACTCGTAGTTTTTGGAAGCTTGGCAACCCCTTTCCATGAAAGTTAATTGAGCCGGTCTCTCCCTAGGGCTACATCAATAGGAAACAAACCATAGAGATTGAACTTGGAACTACTTTATTGTGTCATGCTTCAAAGAGCTAACATAAACCGTCTTTGATTTAGAGTTCCAACTACATGTATCCATATAGGAGAAAACAGAGTGAAACCTAAAAATTAAAACTGTTACTGCCAACGAACGGTTTAAATTAGAAGAAGGAAATTTGGTGAGCCAAGTGGGATTGGGGTACTGATCGTTACCTGAAAGTGTCATCAAGACTGGGTGAAAAAATGTGTGCTGAAATTTCAGGAAACTCCTAGTTTTTTGGAAGCTTGGCAACCCCATTCCATGAAAGTGATTTGCGCCAGTCTCTGCTTAGGGCTACATCAATAGGAACCAAACCATAGAGATAGAACATGGAACTACTTAATGTGTCAACTTTCAAAGAGCTAGCACAAACCGTGTTTGATTTAGAGTTCCAACTACATGTATCCATATAGGAGAAAACAGAGTGAAACCTAAAAATAAAACCGTTACTTCCAACGAACGGTTTAACCTAGAAGAACGAAATTCGGTGAGCCAAGTGGGATTGGGGTACTGATCATTACCTGAAAGTGTCATCAAGATTGGGTGAAAAAATGTGTGCTGAGATTTTGGAAACTCGTAGTTTTTTGGAAGCTTGGCACCCCCTTTCCATGAGAGTGATTTGAGCCTGTCTCTGCTTAGGGCTACAACAATAGGAAACAAACCATATAGATAGAACTTGGAAGTACTTTATTGTGTCAAGTTTCAAAGAGCTAGCACAAATCGTGTTTGATTTAGAATTCCTACTACGTGTAGCCATATACGAGAAAAGAGAGTGAAACCTAAAAATTTAAACTGTTACTGCCAACGAATGGTTTAACCTAGAAGAACGAAATTTGGTGAGCCAAGTGGGATTGGCGTACTGATAATTACCTGAAAGTGTCATCAAGATTGGGTGAAAAAATGTGTGCTGAGATTTCAGGAAACTCGTAGTTTTTTGGAAGCTTGGCACCCCCTTTCCATGAAAGTGATTTGAGCCTGTCTCTGCTTAGGGCTACAACAATAGGAAACAAACCATAGAGATAGAACTTGGAACTACTTTATTGTGTCAAGTTTCAAAGAGCTAGCACACACCGTGTTTGATTTAGAATTTCAACTACGTGTAGCCATATAGGAGAAAACAGAGTGAAACCTAAAAATTAAAACTGTTACTGCCAACGAACGGTTTAACCTAGAAGAACAAAATTTGGTGAGCCAAGTGAGATTGGGGTACTGATCATTACCTGAAAGCGTCATCAATATTGGGTGAAAAAATGTGTGCTGAAATTTCAGGAAACTCGTAGTTTTTTGGAAGCTTGGAAACCCCTTTCCATGAAAGTGATTTGCGCCAGTCTCTGCTTAGGGCTACATCAATAGGAAACAAACCACAGAGACAGAACTTGGAACTACTTTATTGTGTCAAGTTTCAAAGAGCTAGCACAAACCGTGTTTGATTTAGAGTTCCAACTACATGTATCCATATAGGAGAAAACAGAGTGAAACCTAAAAATTAAAACTGTTACTGCCAACGAACGGTTAATCCTAGAAGAACGAAATTTGGTGAGCCAAGTGGGACTGGGGTACTGATCATTACCTGAAAGTGTCATCAAGATTGGGTGAAAAAATGTGTGCTGAGATTTCAGGAAACTCGTAGTTTTTTGGAAGCTTGGCAACCCCTTTCCATGAAAGTGATTTTCGCTGGTCTCTGTTTAGGGCTACATCAATAGGAAACAAAACACAGAGATAGAACTTTGAACTACTTTATTGTGTCAAGTTTCAATGAGCTAGCACAAACCGTGTTTGATTTAGAGTTCCAAGTACATGTATCCATACAGGAGAAAACAGAGTGAAACGTAAAAATTAAAACTGTTACTGCCAACAAACGGTATAACCTAGATGAACAAAATTTGGTGAGCCATGTGGGATTGGCGTACTGATCATTACCTGAAAGCGTCATCAAGATTGGGTGAAAAAATGTGTGCTGAGATTTCAGGAAACTCGTAGTTTTTTGGAAGGTTGGCAATCCCTTTCCATGAAAGTGATTTGCGCCGGTCTCTCCTTAGGGCTACATTAATTTGAAACAAACCATAGAGATTGAACTTGGAACTACTTTATTGTGTCAAGTTTCAAAGAGCTAGCACAAACCGTGTTTGATTTAGAGTTCCAAATACATGTATCCATATAGGAGAAAACAGAGTGAAACCTAAAAATTAAAACTGTTACTGCCAAGGAACGGTTTAAACTAGAAGAAGGAAATTTGGTGAGCCAAGTGGGATTGGGGTACTGATCATTACCTGAAAGTGTCATCAAGATTGGGTGAAAAAATGTGTGCTGAGATTTCAGGAAACTCGTAGTTTTTTGGAAGCTTGGCAACCCCTTTCCTTGAAAGTGATTTGCGCCAGTCTCTGCTTTGGGCTACATCAATAGGAAACAAACCATAGAGATAGAACTTGGAACTACTTTATTGTGTCAAGTTTGAAAGAGCTAGCACAAACCGTGTTTGATTTAGAGTTCCAAATACGTGTACCATATAGGAGAAAACAGAGTGAAACCTAAAAATTAAAACTGTTACTGCCAACGAACGGTTTAACCTAGAAGAACGAAATTTGGTGAATCAAGTGGGATTGGGGTACTGATCATTACCTGAAAGCGTCATCAATATTGGGTGAAAAAATGTGTGCTGAAATATCAGGAAACGCCTAGTTTTTTGAAAGCTTGGCAACCCCATTCCATTAAAGTGATTTGCGCCAGTCTCTGCTTAGGGCTACATCAATAGGAACCAAACCATAGAGATAGAACTTGGAACTACTTTATTGTGTCAAGGTTAAAAGAGCTGGCACAAACCGTGTTTGATTTACAGTTCCAAATACAAGTATCCATATAGGAGAAAACAGAGTGAAACCTAAAAATTAAAACTCTTACTGCCAACGAACGGTTTAACCTAGAAGAACAAAATTTGGTGAGCAAAGTGGGATTGCGGTACTGATCATTACCTGAAAGTGTCATCAAGATTGGGTGAAAAAATGTGTGCTGAGATTTCAGGAAACTCGTAGTTTTTTGGAAGCTTGGCAAACCCTTTCCATGAAAGTGATTTGGGCCAGTCTCTGATTAGGGCTACATCAATAGGATAAAAATCGTAGAGATAGAACTTGGAACTACTTTATAGTGTCAAGTTTCAAAGAGCTAGCACAAACCGTGCGTGATTTAGAGTTTCAAGTACATGTATCCATATAGGAGAAAACAGAGTGAAACCTAAAAATTAAAACTGTTACTGCCAACGACCGGTTTTACCTAGATGAACGAAATTTGGTGAGCCAAGTGGGATTGTCGTACTGATCGTTACCTGAAAGCGTCATCAAGATTGGTTGAAAAAATGTGTGCTGAGATTTCAGGAAACTCGTAGTTTTTTGGAAGCTTGGCAACCCCTTTCAATGAAAGTGATTTGAGCCTGTCTCTGCTTAGGGATACATCAATAGGAAACAAACCATAGAGATAGAACTTGGAACTACTTTATTGTGTCAAGTTTCAATGAGCTAGCCCAAACCGTGTTTGATATAGAGTTCCAACTACATGTACCCATATTGGAGAAAACAGAGTGAAACCTAAAAATTAAAACCGTTACAGCCAATGAACGGTTTAACCAAGAAGAAGGAAATTTGGTGATCCAAGTGGGATTGGGGTACAGATAATTATCTGAAAGTGTCATCAAGATTGGTGAAGAAATGTGTGCTGAGATTTCAGGAAACTCGTAGTTTTTTGGAAGCATGGTACCCCCTTTCCATGAAAGTGATTTGAGCCTGTCTCTGCTTAGGGCTACATCAATAGGAAACAAACCATAGAGATAGAACTTGGAACTACTTTATTGTGTCAAGTTTCAATGAGCTAGCACAAACCGTGTTTGATTTAGAGTTCCAACTACATGTATCCATATAGGAGAAAACAGAGTGAATCATAAAAATTAAAACTGTTACTGCCAACGAACGATTTAAGCTGCAAGAACGAAATTCGGTGAGCCAAGTGGGATTGGGGTACTGATCATTACCTGAAAGTGTCATCAAGATTGGGTGAAAAAATGTGTGCTGAGATTTCAGGAAATCGTAGTTTTTTGGAAGCTTGGCACCCCCTTTCCATGAAAGTGATTTGAGCCTGTCTCTGCTTAGGGCTACAACAATAGGAAACAAACCATCGAGGTAGAACTTGGAACTACTTTATTGTGTCAAGTTTCAAAGAGCTAGCACAAACCGTGTTTGATTTAGAATTTCAACTACGTGTAGCCATATAGGAGAAAACAGAGTGAAACCTAAAAATTAAAACTCTTACTGCCAACGAACGGTTTAACCTAGAAGAACGAAAGTTAGTGAGCCAAGTGGGATTGGGGTACTGATCAATACTTGAAAGTGTCATCAAGATTGGGTGAAAAAATGTGTGCTGAGATTTCAGGAAACTCGTAGTTTTTTGGAAGCTTGGCAACCCCTTTCCATGAAAGTGATTTGCGCCGGTCTCTGCTTAGGGCTACATCAATAGGAAACAAATCGTAGAGATAGAACTTGGAACTACTTTATTGTGTCAAGTTTCAAAGAGCTAGCACAAACCGTGTTTGATTTAGAGTTCCAACTACATGTATCCATATAGGAGAAAACAGAGTGAAACCTAAAAATTAAAACTGTTACTGCCAACGAACGGTTTAACCTAGAAGAACGCAATTTGGTGAGCCACGTGGGATTGGGGTACTGATCATTACCTGAAAATGTCATCAAGATTGGGTGAAAAAATGTGTCCTGAGATTTCAGGAAACTCGTAGTTTTTTGGAAGCTTGGCAACCCCTTTCCATAAAAGTGATTTGCGCCATTCTCTGCTTAGGGATACATCAATAGGAACCAAACTGTAGAGATAGAACTTGGAACTACTTTATTCTTTCAAATTTCAAAGAGCTGGCACAAACCTTGTTTGATTTACAGTTCCAAATACATGTATCCATATAGGAGAAAACAGAGTGAAACCTAAAAATTAAAACTGTTACTGCCAACAAACGGTTTAACCTAGATGAACGAAATTTGGTGAGCTAAGTGGGATTGGCGTACTGAACATTACCTGAAAGTGTCATCAAGATTGGGTGAAAAAATGTGTGCTGACATTTCAGGAAACTCATAGTTTTTGGAAGCTTGGCAACCCCTTTCCATGAAAGTTAATTGAGCCGTTCTCTCCCTAGGGCTACATCAATAGGAAACAAACCATAGAGATTGAACTTGGAACTACTTTATTGTGTCATGCTTCAAAGAGCTAACACAAACCGTCTTTGGTTTAGAGTTCCAACTACATGTATCCATATAGGAGAAAACAGAGTGAAACCTAAAAATTAAAACTGTTACTGCCAAAGAACGGTTTAAACTAGAAGAAGGAAATTTGGTGAGCCAAGTGGGATTGGGGTACTGATCATTTCCTGAAAGTGTCATCAAGATTGGGTGAAAAAATGTGTGCTGAAATTTCAGGAAACGCCTAGTTTTTTGGAAGCTTGGCAACCCCATTCCATGAAAGTGATTTGCGCCAGTCTCTGCTTAGGGCTACATCAATAGGAACCAAACCATAGAGAAAGAACTTGGAACTACTTTATTGTGTCAAGTTTTAAAGAGCTAGCACAAACCGTGTTTGATTTAGAGTTCCAACTACATGTATCCATATAGGAGAAAACTGAGTGAAACCTAAATATTAAAACTGTTACTGCCAACGAACGGTTTAACCTAGATGAACGAAATTTGGTGAGCCAAGTGGGACTGGGGTACTGATCATTACCTGAAAGTTTCATCAAGATTGGGTGAAAAAATGTGTGCTGAGATTTCAGGAAACTCGTAGTTTTTTGGAAGCTTGGCAACCCCTTTCCATGAAAGTGATTTTCGCTGGTCTCTGCTTAGGGCTACATCAATAGGAAACAAAACACAGAGATAGAGCTTTGAACTACTTTATTTTGTCAAATTTCAATGAGCTCGCACAAACCGTGTTTGATTTAGAGTTCCAAGTACATGTATCCATACAGGAGAAAACAGAGTGAAACGTAAAAATTAAAACTGTTACTGCCAACAAACGGTATAACCTAGAAGAATGAAATTTGGTGAGCCAAGTGGGATTGGCGTACTGATCATTACCTGAAAGCGTCATCAAGATTGGGTGAAAAAATGTGTGCTGAGATTTCAGGAAACTCGTAGTTTTTTGGAAGGTTGGCAATCCCTTTCCATGAAAGTGATTTTCGCCGGTCTCTGCTTAGGGCTACAACAATAGGAAACAAACCATCGAGATAGAACTTGGAACTACTTTATTGTGTCAAGTTTCAAAGAGCTAGCACAAACCGTGTTTGATTTAGAATTTCAACTACGTGTAGCCATATAGGAGAAAACAGAGTGAAACCTAAAAATTAAAACTCTTACTGCCAACGAACGGTTTAACCTAGAAGAACGAAATTTAGTGAGCCAAGTGGGATTGGGGTACTGATCAATACTTGAAAGTGTCATCAAGATTGGGTGAAAAAATGTGTGCTGAGATTTCAGGAAACTCGTAGTTTTTTGGAAGCTTGGCAACCCCTTTCCATGAAAGTGATTTGCGCCGGTCTCTGCTTAGGGCTACATCAATAGGAAACAAATCGTAGAGATAGAACTTGGAACTACTTTATTGTGTCAAGTTTGAAAGAGCTAGCACAAACCGTGTTTGATTTAGAGTTCCAACTACATGTATCCATATAGGAGAAAACAGAGTGAAACCTAAAAATTAAAACTGTTACTGCCAACGAACGGTTTAACCTAGAAGAACGAAATTTGGTGAGCCACGTGGGATTGGGGTACTGATCATTACCTGAAAATGTCATCAAGATTGGGTGAAAACATGTGTCCTGAGATTTCAGGAAACTCGTAGTTTTTTGGAAGCTTGGCAACCCCTTTCCATAAAAGTGATTTGCGCCATTCTCTGCTTAGGGATACATCAATAGGAACCAAACTGTAGAGATAGAACTTGGAACTACTTTATTCTTTCAAATTTCAAAGAGCTGGCACAAACCGTGTTTGATTTACAGTTCCAAATACATGTATCCATATAGGAGAAAACAGAGTGAAACCTAAAAATTAAAACTGTTACTGCCAACAAACGGTTTAACCTAGATGAACGAAATTTGGTGAGCTAAGTGGGATTGGCGTACTGAACATTACCTGAAAGTGTCATCAAGATTGGGTGAAAAAATGTGTGCTGAGATTTCAGGAAACTCGTAGTTTTTGGAAGCTTGGCAACCCCTTTCCATGAAAGTTAATTGAGCCGGTCTCTCCCTAGGGCTACATCAATAGGAAACAAACCATAGAGATTGAACTTGGAACTACTTTATTGTGTCATGCTTCAAAGAGCTAACACAAACCGTCTTTGATTTAGAGTTCCAACTACATGTATCCATATAGGAGAAAACAGAGTGAAACCTAAAAATTAAAACTGTTACTGCCAACGGACGGTTTAAACTAGAAGAAGGAAATTTGGTGAGCCAAGTGGGATTGGGGTACTGATCATTTCCTGAAAGTGTCATCAAGATTGGGTGAAAAAATGTGTGCTGAAATTTCAGGAAACGCCTAGTTTCTTGGAAGCTTGGCAACCCCATTCCATGAAAGTGATTTGCGCCAGTCTCTGCTTAGGGCTACATCAATAGGAACCAAACCATAGAGAAAGAACTTGGAACTACTTTATTGTGTCAAGATTTAAAGAGCTAGCACAAACCGTGTTTGATTTAGAGTTCCAACTACATGTATCCATATAGGAGAAAACAGAGTGAAACCTAAATATTAAAACTGTTACTGCCAACGAACGGTTTAACCTAGATGAACGAAATTTGGTGAGCCAAGTGGGACTTGGGTACTGATCATTACCTGAAAGTTTCATCAAGATTGGGTGAAAAAATGTGTGCTGAGATTTCAGGAAACTCGTAGTTTTTTGGAAGCTTGGCAACCCCATTCCATGAAAGTGATTTGTGCCAGTCTCTGCTTAGTGCTACATCAATAGGAAACAAACCATAGAGATAGAACTTGGAACTACTTTATTGTGTCAAGTTTCAAAGAGGGGGCACAAACCGTGTTTGATTTAGAGTTCCAACTACATGTATCCATATAGGAGAAAACAGAGTGAAACCTAAAAATTAAAACTGTTACTGCCAACGAACGGTTTAAGCTGGAAGAACGAAATTCGGTGAGCCAAGTGGGATTGGGGTACTGATCATTACCTGAAAGTGTCATCAAGATTGGGTGAAAAAATGTGTGCTGAGATTTCAGGAAATCGTAGTTTTTTGGAAGCTTGGCACCCCCTTTCCATGAAAGTGATTTGAGCCTGTCTCTGCTTAGGGCTACAACAATAGGAAACAAACCATCGAGATAGAACTTGGAACTACTTTATTGTGTCAAGTTTCAAAGAGCTAGCACAAACCGTGTTTGATTTAGAATTTCAACTATGTGTAGCCATATAGGAGAAAACAGAGTGAAACCTAAAAATTAAAACTGTTACTGCCAATGAACGGTTTAACCTAGAAGAACGAAATTTGGTGAGCCAAGTGGGATTGGGGTACTGATCAATACTTGAAAGTGTCATCAATATTGGGTGAAAAAATGTGTGCATAGATTTCAGGAAACTCGTAGTTTTTTGGAAGCTTGGCAACCCCTTTCCATGAAAGTGATTTGCGCCCGTCTCTGCTTAGGGCTATATCAATAGGAAACACATCGTAGAGATAGAACTTGGAACTACTTTATTGTGTCAAGTTTCAAAGAGCTAGCAGAAACCGTGTTTGATTTAGAGTTCCAACTACATGTATCCATATAGGAGAAAACAGAGTGAAACATAAAAATTAAAACTGTTACTGCCAACGAACGGTTTAACCTAGAAGAACGAAATTTGGTGAGCCACGTGGGATTGGGGTACTGATCATTACCTGAAAATGTCATCAAGATTGGGTGAAAAAATGTGTCCTGAGATTTCAGGAAACTCGTAGTTTTTTGGAAGCTTGGCAACCCCTTTCCATAAAAGTGATTTGCGCCATTCTCTGCTTAGGGATACATCAATAGGAACCAAACCATAGAGATAGAACTTGGAACTACTTTATTCTTTCAAATTTTAAAGAGCTGGCACAAACCGTGTTTGATTTACAGTTCCAAATACATGTATCCATATAGGAGAAAACAGAGTGAAACCTAAAAATTAAAACTGTTACTGCCAACGAACGGTTTAACCCAGAAGAGAGAAATTTGGTAAGCCAAGTGGGATTGGGGTACTGATCATTACCTGAAAGTGTCATCAAGATTGGGTGAAAAAATGTGTGCTGAGATTTCAGGAAACTCGTAGTGTTTTTGGAAGCTTGGCAACCCCTTTCCATGAAAGTGATTTTCGCTGGTCTCTGCTTAGGGCTACATCAATAGGAAACAAACCACAGAGACAGAACTTTGAACTACTTTATTGTGTCAAGTTTCAATGAGCTAGCACAAACCGTGTTTGATTTAGAGTTCCGAGTACATGTATCCATACAGGAGAAAACAGAGTGAAACGTAAAAATTAAAACTGTTACTGCCAACAAACGGTTTAACCTAGATGAACAAAATTTGGTGAGCCAAGTGGGATTGGCATACTAATCATTACCTGAAAGCGTCATCAAGATTGGGTGAAAAAATGTGTGCTGAGATTTCAGGAAACTCGTAGTTTTTTGGAAGGTTGGCAATCCCTTTCCATGAAAGTGATTTGCGCCGGTCTCTCCTTAGGGCTACATTAATTTGAAACAAACCATAGATATTGAACTTTGAGCTACTTTATTGTGTCAAGTTTCAAAAAGCTAGCAAAAACCGTGTTTGATTTAGAGTTCCAACTACATGTATCCTAATAGGAGAAAACAGAGTGAAACCTAAAAATTAAAACTGTTACTGCCAACGAACGGTTTAACCTAGAAGAACGAAATTTGGTGAGCCAAGTGGGATTGGGGTACTGATCATTACCTGAAAATGTCATCAAGATTGGGTGAAAAAATGTGTGCTGAGATTTCAGGAAACTCGTAGTTTTTTGGGAGCTTGGAAACCCCTTTCCATAAAAGTGATTTGCGCCAGTCTCTGCTTAGGGATACATCAATAGGAACCAAACCATAGAGATAGAACTTGGAACTACTTTATTGTGTCAAGGTTCAAAGAGCTGGCACAAACCGTGTTTGATTTACAATTCCAAATACATGTATCCATATAGGAGAAAACAGAGTGAAACCTAAAAATTAAAACTGTTACTGCCAACGAACGGTTTAACCTAGAAGAACAAAATTTGGTGAGCCAAGTGGGATTGCGGTACTGATCATTACCTGAAAGTATCATCAAGATTGGGTGAAAAAATGTGTGCTGAGATTTCAGGAAACTCGTTGTTTTTTGGAAGCTTGGCAAACCCTTTCCATGAAAGTGATTTGGGCCAGTCTCTGATTAGGGCTACATCAATAGGAAAAAAATCGTAGAGATAGAACTTGGAACTACTTTATAGTGTCAAGTTTCAAAGAGCTAGCACAAACCGTGTGTGATTTAGAGTTTCAAGTACATGTATCCATATAGGAGAAAACAGAGTGAAACCTAAAAATTAAAACTGTTACTGCCAACGAACGGTTTAACCTAGATGAACGAAATTTGGTGAGCCAAGTGGGATTGTCGTACTGATCATTACCTGAAAGCGTCATCAAGATTGGTTGAAAAAATGTGTGCTGAGATTTCAGGAAACTCGTAGTTTTTTGGAAGCTTGGCACCCCCTTTCCATTAAAGTGATTTGAGCCTGTCTCTGCTTAGGGCTACATCAATAGGAAACAAACCATAGAGACAGAACTTGGAACTACTTTATTGTGTCAAGTTTCAAAGAGCTAGCACAAACCGTGTTTGATTTAGAGTTCCAACTACGTGTAGCCATATAGGAGAAGACAGAGTGAAACCTAAAAATTAAAACTGTTACTGCCAATGAACGGTTTAACCTAGAAGAATGAAATTTGGTGAGCCAAGTGGGATTGGGGTACTGATCATTACCTGAAAGCGTCATCAAGATTGGGTGAAAAAATGTGTGCTGAAATTTCAGGAAATGCGTAGTTTTTTGGAAGCTTGGCAACCCCATTCCATGAAAGTGATTTTTGCCAGTCTCTGCTTAGTGCTACATCAATAGGAAACAAACCATAGAGATAGAACTTGGAACTACTTTATTGTGTCAAGTTTCAAAGAGGGGGCACAAACCGTGTTTGATTTAGAGTTCCAACTACATGTATCCATATAGGAGAAAGCAGAGTGAAACCTAAAAATTAAAACTGTTACTGCCAACGAACGGTTTAAGCTGGAAGAACGAAATTCGGTGAGCCAAGTGGGATTGGGGTACTGATCATTACCTGAAAGTGTCATCAAGATTGGGTGAAAAAATGTGTGCTGAGATTTCAGGAAATCGTAGTTTTTTGGAAGCTTGGCACCCCCTTTCCATGAAAGTGATTTGAGCCTGTCTCTGCTTAGGGCTACAACAATAGGAAACAAACCATCGAGATAGAACTTGGAACTACTTTATTGTGTCAAGTTTCAAAGAGCTAGCACAAACCGTGTTTGATTTAGAATTTCAACTCTGTGTAGCCATATAGGAGAAAACAGAGTGAAACCTAAAAATTAAAACTGTTACTGCCAACGAACGGTTTAACCTAGAAGAACGAAATTTGGTGAGCCAAGTGGGGTTGGGGTACTGATCAAAACTTGAAAGTGTCATCAAGATTGGGTGAAAAAATGTGTGCTGAGATTTCAGGAAACTCGTAGTTTTTTGGAAGCTTGGCAACCCCTTTCCATGAAAGTGATTTGCGCCCGTCTCTGCTTAGGGCTATATCAATAGGAAACAAATCGTAGAGATAGAACTTGGAACTACTTTATTGTGTCAAGTTTCAAAGAGCTAGCACAAACCGTGTTTGATTTAGAGTTCCAACTACATGTGTCCATATAGGAGAAAACAGAGTGAAACCTAAAAATTAAAACTGTTACTGCCAACGAACGGTTTAACCTAGAAGAACAAAATTTGGTGAGCCACGTGGGATTGGGGTACTGATCATTACCTGAAAATGTCATCAAGATTGGGTGAAAAAATGTGTCCTGAGATTTCAGGAAACTCGTAGTTTTTTGGAAGCTTGGCAACCCCTTTCCATAAAAGTGATTTGCGCCATTCTCTGCTTAGGGATACATCAATAGGAACCAAACCATAGAGATAGAACTTGGAACTACTTTATTCTTTCAAATTTTAAAGAGCTGGCACAAACCGTGTTTGATTTACAGTTCCAAATACATGTATCCATATAGGAGAAAACAGAGTGAAACCTAAAAATTAAAACTGTTACTGCCAACGAACGGTTTAATCCAGAAGAGAGAAATTTGGTAAGCCAAGTGGGATTGGGGTACTGATCATTACCTGAAAGTGTCATCAAGATTGGGTGAAAAAATGTGTGCTGAGATTTCAGGAAACTCGTAGTGTTTTTGGAAGCTTGGCAACCCCTTTCCATGAAAGTGATTTTCGCTGGTCTCTGCTTAGGGCTACATCAATAGGAAACAAACCACAGAGACAGAACTTTGAACTACTTTATTGTGTCAAGTTTCAATGAGCTAGCACAAACCGTGTTTGATTTAGAGTTCCGAGTACATGTATCCATACAGGAGAAAACAGAGTGAAACGTAAAAATTAAAACTGTTACTGCCAACAAACGGTTTAACCTAGATGAACAAAATTTGGTGAGCCAAGTGGGATTGGCATACTAATCATTACCTGAAAGCGTCATCAAGATTGGGTGAAAAAATGTGTGCTGAGATTTCAGGAAACTCGTAGTTTTTTGGAAGGTTGGCAATCCCTTTCCATGAAAGTGATTTGCGCCGGTCTCTCCTTAGGGCTACATTAATTTGAAACAAACCATAGATATTGAACTTTGAGCTACTTTATTGTGTCAAGTTTCAAAAAGCTAGCAAAAACCGTGTTTGATTTAGAGTTCCAACTACATGTATCCTAATAGGAGAAAACAGAGTGAAACCTAAAAATTAAAACTGTTACTGCCAACGAACGGTTTAACCTAGAAGAACGAAATTTGGTGAGCCAAGTGGGATTGGGGTACTGATCATTACCTGAAAATGTCATCAAGATTGGGTGAAAAAATGTGTGCTGAGATTTCAGGAAACTCGTAGTTTTTTGGGAGCTTGGAAACCCCTTTCCATAAAAGGGATTTGCGCCAGTCTCTGCTTAGGGATACATCAATAGGAACCAAACCATAGAGATAGAACTTGGAACTACTTTATTGTGTCAAGGTTCAAAGAGCTGGCACAAACCGTGTTTGATTTACAATTCCAAATACATGTATCCATATAGGAGAAAACAGAGTGAAACCTAAAAATTAAAACTGTTACTGCCAACGAACGGTTTAACCTAGAAGAACAAAATTTGGTGAGCCAAGTGGGATTGCGGTACTGATCATTACCTGAAAGTATCATCAAGATTGGGTGAAAAAATGTGTGCTGAGATTTCAGGAAACTCGTTGTTTTTTGGAAGCTTGGCAAACCCTTTCCATGAAAGTGATTTGGGCCAGTCTCTGATTAGGGCTACATCAATAGGAAAAAAATCGTAGAGATAGAACTTGGAACTACTTTATAGTGTCAAGTTTCAAAGAGCTAGCACAAACCGTGTGTGATTTAGAGTTTCAAGTACATGTATCCATATAGGAGAAAACAGAGTGAAACCTAAAAATTAAAACTGTTACTGCCAACGAACGGTTTAACCTAGATGAACGAAATTTGGTGAGCCAAGTGGGATTGTCGTACTGATCATTACCTGAAAGCGTCATCAAGATTGGTTGAAAAAATGTGTGCTGAGATTTCAGGAAACTCGTAGTTTTTTGGAAGCTTGGCACCCCCTTTCCATTAAAGTGATTTGAGCCTGTCTCTGCTTAGGGCTACATCAATAGGAAACAAACCATAGAGACAGAACTTGGAACTACTTTATTGTGTCAAGTTTCAAAGAGCTAGCACAAACCGTGTTTGATTTAGAGTTCCAACTACGTGTAGCCATATAGGAGAAGACAGAGTGAAACCTAAAAATTAAAACTGTTACTGCCAATGAACGGTTTAACCTAGAAGAATGAAATTTGGTGAGCCAAGTGGGATTGGGGTACTGATCATTACCTGAAAGCGTCATCAAGATTGGGTGAAAAAATGTGTGCTGAAATTTCAGGAAATGCGTAGTTTTTTGGAAGCTTGGCAACCCCATTCCATGAAAGTGATTTGTGCCAGTCTCTGCTTAGTGCTACATCAATAGGAAACAAACCATAGAGATAGAACTTGGAACTACTTTATTGTGTCAAGTTTCAAAGAGGGGGCACAAACCGTGTTTGATTTAGAGTTCCAACTACATGTATCCATATAGGAGAAAGCAGAGTGAAACCTAAAAATTAAAACTGTTACTGCCAACGAACGGTTTAAGTTGGAAGAACGAAATTCGGTGAGCCAAGTGGGATTGGGGTACTGATCATTACCTGAAAGTGTCATCAAGATTGGGTGAAAAAATGTGTGCTGAGATTTCAGGAAATCGTAGTTTTTTGGAAGCTTGGCACCCCCTTTCCATGAAAGTGATTTGAGCCTGTCTCTGCTTAGGGCTACAACAATAGGAAACAAACCATCGAGATAGAACTTGGAACTACTTTATTGTGTCAAGTTTCAAAGAGCTAGCACAAACCGTGTTTGATTTAGAATTTCAACTCTGTGTAGCCATATAGGAGAAAACAGAGTGAAACCTAAAAATTAAAACTGTTACTGCCAACGAACGGTTTAACCTAGAAGAACGAAATTTGGTGAGCCAAGTGGGGTTGGGGTACTGATCAAAACTTGAAAGTGTCATCAAGATTGGGTGAAAAAATGTGTGCTGAGATTTCAGGAAACTCGTAGTTTTTTGGAAGCTTGGCAACCCCTTTCCATGAAAGTGATTTGCGCCCGTCTCTGCTTAGGGCTATATCAATAGGAAACAAATCGTAGAGATAGAACTTGGAACTACTTTATTGTGTCAAGTTTCAAAGAGCTAGCACAAACCGTGTTTGATTTAGAGTTCCAACTACATGTATCCATATAGGAGAAAACAGAGTGAAACCTAAAAATTAAAACTGTTACTGCCAACGAACGGTTTAACCTAGAAGAACAAAATTTGGTGAGCCACGTGGGATTGGGGTACTGATCATTACCTGAAAATGTCATCAAGATTGGGTGAAAAAATGTGTCCTGAGATTTCAGGAAACTCGTAGTTTTTTGGAAGCTTGGCAACCCCTTTCCATAAAAGTGATTTGCGCCATTCTCTGCTTAGGGATACATCAATAGGAACCAAACCATAGAGATAGAACTTGGAACTACTTTATTCTTTCAAATTTTAAAGAGCTGGCACAAACCGTGTTTGATTTACAGTTCCAAATACATGTATCCATATAGGAGAAAACAGAGTGAAACCTAAAAATTAAAACTGTTACTGCCAACGAACGGTTTAACCCAGAAGAGAGAAATTTGGTAAGCCAAGTGGGATTGGGGTACTGATCATTACCTGAAAGTGTCATCAAGATTGGGTGAAAAAATGTGTGCTGAGATTTCAGGAAACTCGTAGTGTTTTTGGAAGCTTGGCAACCCCTTTCCATGAAAGTGATTTTCGCTGGTCTCTGCTTAGGGCTACATCAATAGGAAACAAACCACAGAGACAGAACTTTGAACTACTTTATTGTGTCAAGTTTCAATGAGCTAGCACAAACCGTGTTTGATTTAGAGTTCCGAGTACATGTATCCATACAGGAGAAAACAGAGTGAAACGTAAAAATTAAAACTGTTACTGCCAACAAACGGTTTAACCTAGATGAACAAAATTTGGTGAGCCAAGTGGGATTGGCATACTAATCATTACCTGAAAGCGTCATCAAGATTGGGTGAAAAAATGTGTGCTGAGATTTCAGGAAACTCGTAGTTTTTTGGAAGGTTGGCAATCCCTTTCCATGAAAGTGATTTGCGCCGGTCTCTCCTTAGGGCTACATTAATTTGAAACAAACCATAGATATTGAACTTTGAGCTACTTTATTGTGTCAAGTTTCAAAAAGCTAGCAAAAACCGTGTTTGATTTAGAGTTCCAACTACATGTATCCTAATAGGAGAAAACAGAGTGAAACCTAAAAATTAAAACTGTTACTGCCAACGAACGGTTTAACCTAGAAGAACGAAATTTGGTGAGCCAAGTGGGATTGGGGTACTGATCATTACCTGAAAATGTCATCAAGATTGGGTGAAAAAATGTGTGCTGAGATTTCAGGAAACTCGTAGTTTTTTGGGAGCTTGGAAACCCCTTTCCATAAAAGTGATTTGCGCCAGTCTCTGCTTAGGGATACATCAATAGGAACCAAACCATAGAGATAGAACTTGGAACTACTTTATTGTGTCAAGGTTCAAAGAGCTGGCACAAACCGTGTTTGATTTACACTTCCAAATACATGTATCCATATAGGAGAAAACAGAGTGAAACCTAAAAATTAAAACTGTTACTGCCAACGAACGGTTTAACCTAGAAGAACAAAATTTGGTGAGCCAAGTGGGATTGCGGTACTGATCATTACCTGAAAGTGTCATCAAGATTGGGTGAAAAAATGTGTGCTGAGATTTCAGGAAACTCGTTGTTTTTTGGAAGCTTGGCAAACCCTTTCCATGAAAGTGATTTGGGCCAGTCTCTGATTAGGGCTACATCAATAGGAAAAAAATCCTAGAGATAGAACTTGGAACTACTTTATAGTGTCAAGTTTCAAAGAGCTAGCACAAACCGTGTGTGATTTAGAGTTTCAAGTACATGTATCCATATAGGAGAAAACAGAGTGAAACCTAAAAATTAAAACTGTTACTGCCAACGAACGGTTTAACCTAGATGAACGAAATTTGGTGAGCCATGTGGGATTGTCATACTGATCATTACCTGAAAGTGTCATCAAGATTGGTTGAAAAAATGTGTGCTGAGATTTCAGGAAACTCGTAGTTTTTTGGAAGCTTGGCACCCCCTTTCCATTAAAGTGATTTGAGCCTGTCTCTGCTTAGGGCTACATCAATAGGAAACAAACCATAGAGACAGAACTTGGAACTACTTTATTGTGTCAAGTTTCAAAGAGCTAGCACAAACCGTGTTTGATTTAGAGTTCCAACTACGTGTAGCCATATAGGAGAAGACAGAGTGAAACCTAAAAATTAAAACTGTTACTGCCAATGAACGGTTTAACCTAGAAGAATGAAATTTGGTGAGCCAAGTGGGATTGGGGTACTGATCATTACCTGAAAGCGTCATCAAGATTGGGTGAAAAAATGTGTGCTGAAATTTCAGGAAATGCGTAGTTTTTTGGAAGCTTGGCAACCCCATTCCATGAAAGTGATTTGTGCCAGTCTCTGCTTAGTGCTACATCAATAGGAAACAAACCATAGAGATAGAACTTGGAACTACTTTATTGTGTCAAGTTTCAAAGAGGGGGCACAAACCGTGTTTGATTTAGAGTTCCAACTACATGTATCCATATAGGAGAAAACAGAGTGAAACCTAAAAATTAAAACTGTTACTGCCAACGAACGGTTTAAGCTGGAAGAACGAAATTCGGTGAGCCAAGTGGGATTGGGGTACTGATCATTACCTGAAAGTGTCATCAAGATTGGGTGAAAAAATGTGTGCTGAGATTTCAGGAAATCGTAGTTTTTTGGAAGCTTGGCACCCCCTTTCCATGAAAGTGATTTGAGCCTGTCTCTGCTTAGGGCTACAACAATAGGAAACAAACCATCGAGATAGAACTTGGAACTACTTTATTGTGTCAAGTTTCAAAGAGCTAGCACAAACCGTGTTTGATTTAGAATTTCAACTACGTGTAGCCATATAGGAGAAAACAGAGTGAAACCTAAAAATTAAAACTGTTACTGCCAACGAACGGTTTAACCTAGAAGAACGAAATTTGGTGAGCCAAGTGGGATTGGGGTACTGATCAATACTTGAAAGTGTCATCAAGATTGGGTGAAAAAATGTGTGCATAGATTTCAGGAAACTCGTAGTTTTTTGGAAGCTTGGCAACCCCTTTCCATGAAAGTGATTTGCGCCCGTCTCTGCTTAGGGCTATATCAATAGGAAACAAATCGTAGAGATAGAACTTGGAACTACTTTATTGTGTCAAGTTTCAAAGAGCTAGCACAAACCGTGTTTGATTTAGAGTTCCAACTACATGTATCCATATAGGAGAAAACAGAGTGAAACCTAAAAATTAAAACTGTTACTGCCAACGAACGGTTTAACCTAGAAGAACGAAATTTGGTGAGCCACGTGGGATTGGGGTACTGATCATTACCTGAAAATGTCATCAAGATTGAGTGAAAAAATGTGTCCTGAGATTTCAGGAAACTCGTAGTTTTTTGGAAGCTTGGCAACCCCTTACCATAAAAGTGATTTGCGCCATTCTCTGCTTAGGGATACATCAATAGGAACCAAACCATAAAGATAGAACTTGGAACTACTTTATTCTTTCAAATTTTAAAGAGCTGGCACAAACCGTGTTTGATTTACAGTTCCAAATACATGTATCCATATAGGAGAAAACAGAGTGAAACCTAAAAATTAAAACTGTTACTGCCAACGAACGGTTTAACCCAGAAGAGAGAAATTTGGTAAGCCAAGTGGGATTGGGGTACTGATCATTACCTGAAAGTGTCATCAAGATTGGGTGAAAAAATGTGTGCTGAGATTTCAGGAAACTCATAGTGTTTTTGGAAGCTTGGCAACCCCTTTCCATGAAAGTGATTTTCGCTGGTCTCTGCTTAGGGCTACATCAATAGGAAACAAACCACCGAGACAGAACATTGAACTACTTTATTGTGTCAAGTTTCAATGAGCTAGCACAAACCGTGTTTGATTTAGAGTTCCGAGTACATGTATCCATACAGGAGAAAACAGAGTGAAACGTAAAAATTAAAACTGTTACTGCCAACAAACGGTTTAACCTAGATGAACAAAATTTGGTGAGCCAAGTGGGATTGGCATACTAATCATTACCTGAAAGCGTCATCAAGATTGGGTGAAAAAATGTGTGCTGAGATTTCAGGAAACTCGTAGTTTTTTGGAAGGTTGGCAATCCCTTTCCATGAAAGTGATTTGCGCCGGTCTCTCCTTAGGGCTACATTAATTTGAAACAAACCATAGATATTGAACTTTGAGCTACTTTATTGTGTCAAGTTTCAAAAAGCTAGCAAAAACCGTGTTTGATTTAGAGTTCCAACTACATGTATCCTAATAGGAGAAAACAGAGTGAAACCTAAAAATTAAAACTGTTACTGCCAACGAACGGTTTAACCTAGAAGAACGAAATTTGGTGAGCCAAGTGGGATTGGGGTACTGATCATTACCTGAAAATGTCATCAAGATTGGGTGAAAAAATGTGTGCTGAGATTTCAGGAAACTCGTAGTTTTTTGGGAGCTTGGAAACCCCTTTCCATAAAAGTGATTTGCGCCAGTCTCTGCTTAGGGATACATCAATAGGAACCAAACCATAGAGATAGAACTTGGAACTACTTTATTGTGTCAAGGTTCAAAGAGCTGGCACAAACCGTGTTTGATTTACACTTCCAAATACATGTATCCATATAGGAGAAAACAGAGTGAAACCTAAAAATTAAAACTGTTACTGCCAACGAACGGTTTAACCTAGAAGAACAAAATTTGGTGAGCCAAGTGGGATTGCGGTACTGATCATTACCTGAAAGTGTCATCAAGATTGGGTGAAAAAATGTGTGCTGAGATTTCAGGAAACTCGTTGTTTTTTGGAAGCTTGGCAAACCCTTTCCATGAAAGTGATTTGGGCCAGTCTCTGATTAGGGCTACATCAATAGGAAAAAAATCGTAGAGATAGAACTTGGAACTACTTTATAGTGTCAAGTTTCAAAGAGCTAGCACAAACCGTGTGTGATTTAGAGTTTCAAGTACATGTATCCATATAGGAGAAAACAGAGTGAAACCTAAAAATTAAAACTGTTACTGCCAACGAACGGTTTAACCTAGATGAACGAAATTTGGTGAGCCAAGTGGGATTGTCGTACTGATCATTACCTGAAAGCGTCATCAAGATTGGGTGAAAAAATGTGTGCTGAGATTTCAGGAAACTCGTAGTTTTTTGGAAGCTTGGCAACCCCTTTCAATGAAAGTGATTTGAGCCTGTCTCTGCTTAGGGATACATCAATAGGAAACAAACCATAGAGATAGAACTTGGAACTACTTTATTGTGTCAAGTTTCAAAGAGCTAGCCCAAACCGTGTTTGATATAGAGTTCCAACTACATGTACCCATATTGGAGAAAACAGAGTGAAACCTAAAAATTAAAACCGTTACAGCCAACGAACGGTTTAACCTAGAAGAAGCAAATTTGGTGATCCAAGTGGGATTGGGGTACTGATATTACTTGAAAGTGTCATCAAGATTGGGTGAAAAAATATGTGCTGAGATTTCAGGAAACTCGTAGTTTTTTGCAAGCTTGGCAACCCCTTTCCATAAAAGTGATTTGCGCCAGTCTCTGCTTAGGGCTACATCAATAGGAACCAAACCGTAGAGATAGAACTTGGAACTACTTTATTCTTTCAAATTTCAAAGAGCTGGCACAAACCGTGTTTGATTTACAGTTCCAAATACATGTATCCAAATAGGAGAAAACAGAGTGAAACCTAAAAATTAAAACTGTTACTGCCAACGAACCGTTTAACCTAGAAGAAAAAAATTTGGTGAGCCAAGTGGGACTGGGGTACTGATCATTACCTGAAAGTGTCATCAAGATTGGGTGAAAAAATGTGTGCTGAGATTTCAGGAAACTCGTAGTATTTTGGAAGCTTGGCAACCCCTTTCCATGAAAGTGATTTGCGCCAGTCTCTGCTTAGGGCTACATCAATAGGAAACAAACCACAGAGAGAGAACTTGGAACTACTTTATTGTGTCAAGTTTCAATGAGCTAGCACAAACCGTGTTTGATTTAGAGTTCCAAGTACATGTATCCATACAGGAGAAAACAGAGTGAAACGTAAAAATTAAAACTGTTACTGCCAACAAACGGTTTAACCTAGATGAACGAAATTTGGTGAGCCAAGTAGGATTGGCGTACTGATCATTACCTGAAAGCGTCATCAAGATTGGGTGAAAAAATGTGTGCTGAGATTTCAGGAAACTCGTAGTTTTTTGGAAAGTTGGCAATCCCTTTCCATGAAAGTGATTTGCGCCGGTCTCTCCTTAGGGCTACATTAATTTGAAATAAACCATAGAGATTGAAATTGGAACTACTTTATTGTGTCAAGTTTTAAAGAGCTAGCACAAACCGTGTTTGATTTAGAGTTCCAACTACATGTATCCATATAGGAGAAAACAGAGTGAAACCTAAAAATTAAAACTGTTACTGCCATCGAAAGGTTTAACATAGAAGACCGAAATTTGGTGAGCCACTTGGGATTGGGGTACTGATCATTACCTGAAAATGTCATCAAGATTGGGTGAAAAAATGTGTGTTGAGATTTCACTAAACTCGTAGTTTTTTGGAAGCTTGGCAACCCCTTTCTGTAAAAGTGATTTGCGCCAGTCTCTGCTTAGGGATACATCAATAGGAACCAAACCATAGAGATAGAACTTGGAACAACTTTATTGTGTCAAGTTTCAAAGAGGGGGCACAAACCGTGTTTGATTTACAGTTCCAAATACATGTATCCATATAGGAGAAAACAGAGTGAAAGATAAAAATTAAAACTGTTACTGCCATCGAACTGTTTAACCTAGAAGAACGAAATTTGGTGAGCCAAGTGGGATTGGGGTACTGATCATTACCTGAAAGTGTCATCAAGATTGGGTGAAAAAATGTGTGCTGAGATTTCAGGAAACTCGTAGTTTTTTGGAAGCTTGGCAAACCCTTTCCATGAAAGTGATTTGGGCTGGTCTCTGATTAGGGCTACATCAATTGGAAACAAAGCATAGAGATAGAACTTGGAACTACTTTATTGTGTCATGTTTCAAAGAGCTAACACAAACCGACTTTGATTTAGAGTTCCAACTACATGTATCCATATATGAGAAAACAGAGTGAAACCTAATAATTAAAACCGTTACTGCCAAGGAACGGTTTAACCTAGAAGAAGGAAATTTGGTGAGCCACGTGGGATTGGGGTACTGTTCATTACCTGAAAGTGTCATCAAGATTGGGCGAAAAAATGTGTGCTGAGATTTCAGGAAACTCGTAGTTTTTTGGAAGGTTGGCAACCCCTTTCCATGAAAGTGATTTGCGCCAGTCTCTGATTAGGGCTACATCAATAGGAAACAAAACATAGAGGGAGAACTTGGAACTACTTTATTGTGTCAAGTTTCAAAGAGCTAGCAAAAACCGTGTTTGATTTAGAGTTCCAACTACATGTATCAATATAGGAGAAGACAGAGTGAAACCTAAAAATTAAAACTGTTACTGCCAACGAACGGTTTAACCTAGAAGAACGAAATTTGGTGTGCCAAGTGGGATTGGGGTTCTGATCATTACCTGAAAGTGTCATCAAGATTGGGTGAAAAAATGTGTGCTGAGATTGCAGGAAACTCATAGTTTTTTGGAAGCTTGGCACCCCCTTTCCATTAAAGTGATTTGAGCCTGTCTCTGCTTAGGGCTACATCAATAGGAAACAAACCATAGAGATAGAACTTGGAACTACTTTATTGTGTCAAGTTTCAAAGAGTTAGCACAAACCGTGTTTGATTTAGAGTTCCAACTACGTGTAGCCATATAGGAGAAAAGAGTGAAACCTAAAAATTAAAACTGTTACTGCCAACGAACGGTTTAACCTAGAAGAATGAAATTTGGTGAGCCAAGTGGGATTGGGGTACTGATCATTACCTGAAAGCGTCATCAAGATTGGGTGATAAAATGTGTGCTGAAATTTCAGGAAATGCGTAGATTTTTGGAAGCTTGGCAACCCCATTCCATGAAAGTGATTTGTGCCAGTCTCTGCTTAGGGCTACATCAATAGGAAACAAACCATAGAGATAGAACTTGGAACTACTTTATTGTGTCATGTATCAAAGAGCTAGCACAAACCGTGTTTGATTTAGAGTTCCAACTACATGTATCCATATAGGAGAAAACAGAGTGAAACCTAAAAATTAAAACTCTTACTGCCAACGAACGGTTTAAGCTGGAAGAACGAAATTCGGTGAGCCAAGTGGGATTGGGGTACTGATCATTACCTGAAAGTGTCATCAAGATTGGGTGAAAAAATGTGTGCTGAGATTTCAGGAAGTCGTAGTTTTTTGGTAGCTTGTCACCCCCTTTCCATGAAAGTGATTTGAGCCTGTCTCTGCTTAGGGCTACAACAATAGGAAACAGACCATCGAGATAGTACTTGGAACTACTTTATTGTGTCAAGTTTCAAAGAGCTAGCACAAACCGTGTTTGATTTAGAATTTCAACTACGTGTAGCCATATAGGAGAAAACAGAGTGAAACCTAAAAATTAAAACTGTAACTGCCACCGAACGGTTTAACCTAGAAGAACGAAATTCGGTGAGCCAAGTGGGATTGGGGTACTGATCATTACCTGAAAGCGTCATCAATATTGGGTGAAAAAATGTGTGGTGAAATTTCAGGAAACTCGTAGTTTTTTGGAAGCTTGGCAACCCCTTTCCATGAAGGTGATTTGCGCCAGTCTCTGCTTAGTGCTACATCAATAGGAAACAAACCATAGAGATGGAACTTGGAACTACTTTATTGTGTCAAGTTTCAAAGAGCTAGCACAAACCGTGTTTGATTTAGAGTTCCAACTACATGTATCCATATAGGAGAAAACAGAGTGAAACCTAAAAATTAAAACTGTTACTGCCAACGAACGGTTTAACCTAGAAGAACGAAATTTGGTGAGCCAAGTGGGATTGGGGTACTGATAATTATCTGAAAGTGTCATCAAGATTGGTGAAAAAATGTGTGCTGAGATTTCAGGAAACTCGTAGTTTTTTGGAAGCTTGGCACCCCCTTTCCATGAAAGTGATTTGATCCTGTCTCTGCTAAGGGCTACATCAATAGGAAACAAACCATAGAGATAGAACTTGGAACTACTTTATTGTGTCAAGTTTCAAAGAGCTATCAAAAACCGTGTTTGATTTAGAGTTCCAAATACATGTATCAATATAGGAGAAGACAGAGTGAAACCTAGAAATTAAAACTGTTACTGCCAACGAACGGTTTAACCTAGAAGAACGAAATTTGGTGAGCCAAGTGGGATTGGTGTACTGATCATTACCTGAAAGTGTCATCAAGATTGGGTGAAAAAATGTGTGCTGAGATTTCAGGAAACTCGTAGTTTTTTGGAAGGTTGGCAACCCCTTTCCATGAAAGTGATTTGCGCCAGTCTGTGCTTAGGGCTACATCAATAGGAAACAAACCATAGAGATAGAACTTGGAACTACTTTATTGTGTCCAGTTTCAAAGAGCTAGCACAAACCGTGTTGATTTAGAATTCCAACTACATGTATCCATATAGGAGAAAACAGAGTGAAACCTAAAAATTAAAACTGTTACTGCCAACGAACGGTTTAACGTAGAAGAACGAAATTTGGTGAGGCAAGTGGGATTGGGGTACTGATCATTACCTGAAAGTGTTATCAAGATTGGTTGAAAAAATGTGTGCTGAGATTTGAGGAAACTGGTAGTTTTTTGGAAGTTTGGCAACCCGTTTCCATGAAAGTGATTTGAGCCTGTCTCTGCTTAGCGAACATCAATAGGAAACAAACCATAGAGATAGAACTTGCAACTACTTTATTGTGTCAAGTTTCAAAGAGCTAGCACAAACCGTGTTTGATTTAGAGTTCCAACTACATGTATCAATATAGGAGAAGACAGAGTGAAACCTAAAAATTAAAACTGTTACTGCCAACGAACGGTTTAACCTAGAAGAACGAAATTTGGTGAGCCAAGTGGGATTGGGGTTCTGATCATTACCTAAAAGTGTCATCAAGATTGGGTGAAAAAATGTGTGCTGAGATTTCAGGAAACTCGTAGTTTTTTGGAAGGTTGGCAACCCCTTTCCATGAAAGTGATTTGTGCCGGTCTCTGCTTAGGGCTACATCAATAGGAAACAAACCATAGAGATAGAACTTGGAACTACTTTATTGTTTCAAGCTTTAAAGAGCTAGCACAAACCATGTTTGATTTAGAGTTCCAACTACATATATCCATATATGAGAAAACAGAGTGAAACCTAAAAATTAAAACTGTTACTGCCAACGAACGGTTTAACCTAGAAGAACGAAATTTGGTGAGCCAAGTGGGACTGGGGTACTGATCATTACCTGAAAGTGTCATCAAGATTGGGTGAAAAAATGTGTGCTGAGATTTCAGGAAATCGTAGTTTTTTGGTAGCTTGTCACCCCCTTTCCATGAAAGTGATTTGAGCCTGTCTCTGCTTAGGGCTACAACAATAGGAAACAGACCATCGAGATAGAACTTGGAACTACTTTATTGTGTCAAGTTTCAAAGAGCTAGCACAAACCGTGTTTGATTTAGAATTTCAACTACGTGTAGCCATATAGGAGAAAACAGAGTGAAACCTAAAAATTAAAACTGTAACTGCCACCGAACGGTTTAACCTAGAAGAACGAAATTCGGTGAGCCAAGTGGGATTGGGGTACTGATCATTACCTGAAAGCGTCATCAATATTGGGTGAAAAAATGTGTGCTGAAATTTCAGGAAACTCGTAGTTTTTTGGAAGCTTGGCAACCCCTTTCCATGAAGGTGATTTGCGCCAGTCTCTGCTTAGGGCTACATCAATAGGAAACAAACCATAGAGATGGAACTTGGAACTACTTTATTGTGTCAAGTTTCAAAGAGCTAGCACAAACCGTGTTTGATTTAGAGTTCCAACTACATGTATCCATATAGGAGAAAACAGAGTGAAACCTAAAAATTAAAACTGTTACTGCCAACGAACGGTTTAACCTAGAAGAACGAAATTTGGTGAGCCAAGTGGGATTGGTGTACTGATCATTACCTGAAATTGTCATCAAGATTGGGTGAAAAAATGTGTGCTGAGATTTCAGGAAACTCGTAGTTTTTTTGGAAGCTTGGCAACCCATTTCCATGAAAGTGATTTGCGCCAGTCTCTGCTTAGGGGTACATCAAAAGGAAACAAACCATAGAGATAGAACTTGGAACTACTTTATTGCGTCAAGTTTCAAAGAGCTAGCACAAACCGTGTTTGATTTAGAGTTCCAACTACATGTATCCATATAGGAGAAAACAGAGTGAAACCTAAAAATTAAAACTGTTACTGCCAAAGAACGGTTTAACTTAGAAGAACGAAATTTGGTGAGCCAAGTGGGATTGGGGTACTGATCATTACCTGAAAGTGTCATCAAGATTGGGAGAAAAAAATGTGTGCTGAGATTTCAGGAATCTCTTAGTATTTTGGAAGCTAGGGAACCCCTTTCCATTAGAGGGATTTGAGCCTGTCTCTGCTTAGGGCTACATCAATAGGAAACAAACCATAGAGATAGAACTTAGAACTACTTTATTGTGTCAAGTTTCAAAGAGCTAGCACAAACCGTGTGTGATTTAGAGTTTCAACTACTTGTATCCATATAGGAGAAAACAGAGTGAAACCTAAAAATTAAAACTGTTACTGCCAACGAACGGTTTAACCTAGAAGAACGAAATTTTGGGAGCCAAGTGGGATTAGCATACTGATCATTACCTGAAAGTGGCATCAAGATTGGGTGAAAAAATGTGTGCTGAGATTTCAGGAAACTCGTAATTTTTCGAAGCTTGGCAACGCCTTTCCATGAAAGTGAATTGCGCCGGTCTCTCCTTAGGGCTACATCAATAGGCAACAAACCATAGAGATAGAACTTGGAACTACTTTATTGTGTCCAGTTTCAAAGAGCTAGCACAAACCGTGTTTGATTTAGAGTTCCAACTGCATGTATCCATATAGGAGAAAACAGAGTGAAACCTAAAAATTAAAACTGCTACTGCAAACGAACGGTTTAACCTAGAAAAACGAAATTTGGTGAGCCAAGTGGGATTGGGGTACTGATCATTACCTGAAAGTGTCATCAAGATTGGGTGAAAAAATGTGTGCTGAGAATTCAGGAAACTCGTAGTTTTTTGGAAGCTTGGCAACCTGTTTCCCTGAAAGTGATTTGAGCCTGTCTCTGCTTAGGGCTACATCAATAGGAAGCAAGCCATAGAGATAGAACTTGGAACTACTTTATTGTGTCATGTTTCAAAGAGCTAGTCCTCACCATGTTTGATTTAGAGTTTCAAATACATGTATCCGTATAGGAGAAAACAGAGTGAAACCTAAAAATTAAAACTGTTACTGCCAACGAACGGTTTAACCTAGAAGAACGAAATTTGGTGCGCCAAGTGGGATTGGGGTACTGATCATTACCTGAAAGTGTCATCAAGATTGGGTGAAAAAATGTGTGCTGAGATTTCAGGAAACTCGTAGTTTTTTGGAAGGTTGACAACCCCTTTCCATGAAAGTGATTTGCGCCGGTCTCTCCTTAGGGCTATATCTATTTGAAACAAACCAGAGAGATTGAACTTGGAACTACTTTATTGTGTCAAGTTTCAAAGAGCTAGCACAAACCGTGTTTGATTTAGAGTTCCAACTACATGTATCCATATTGGAGAAAAGAGAGTGAAAACTAAAAATTAAACCGTTACTGCCAACGAACGGTTTAACTTAGAAGAACGATATTTGGTGAGCCAAGTGAGATTGGGGTACTGATCATTACCTGAAATTGTCATCAAGATTGGGTGAAAAAATGTTTGCTGAGATTTCAGGAAACTCGTAGTTTTTTTGGAAGCTTGGCAACCCATTTCCATGAAAGTGATTTGCGCCAGTCTGTGCTTAGGGCTACATCACTAGGAAACAAACCATAGAGATAGAACTTGGAACTACGTTATTGTGTCAAGTTTTAAAGAGCTAGCACAAACCGTGTTTGATTTAGAGTTCCAACTACATGTATCCATATAGTAGAAAACTGAGTGAAACCTAAAAATTAAAACTGTTACTGCCAAAGAACTGTTTAACCTAGAAGAACTAAATTTGGTTAGCCTAGTGGGATCGGTGTACTGATCATTACCTGAAAGTGTCATCAAGATTGGGTGAAAAAAATGTGTGCTGAGATTTCAGGAAACTCGTAGTTTTTTGGAAGCTTGGGAACCCTTTTCCATGAAAGTGATTTGAGCCTGTCTCTGCTTAGGGCTACATCAATAGGAAACAAACCATAGAGATAGAACTTGGAACTACTTTATTGTGTCAAGTTTCAAAGAGCTAGCACAAACCGTGTTTGATTTAGAGTTCCAACTACATGTATCCATATAGGAGAAAACAGATTGAAACCTAAAAATTAAAACTGTTACTGCCAACGAACGGTTTAACCTAGAAGAAGAAATTTGGTGAGCCAAGTGGGATTGGGGTACTGATCATTACCTGAAAGTGTCATCAAGATTGGGTGAAAAAATGTGTGCTGAGATTTCAGGAAACTCGTAGTTTTTTGGAAGCTTGGCAACCCTTTTCAATGGAAGTGATTTGTGCCAGTCTCTGCTTAGGGATACATCAATAGGAACCAAACCATAGAGATAGAACTTGGAACTAATTTATTGTGTCAAGTTTCAAAAAGCTGGCACAAACCGTGTTTGATTTACACTTCCAAATACATATATCCATATAGGAGAAAACAGAGTGAAACCTAAAATTTTAAACTGTTACTGCCAACAAACGGTTTAACATATAAGAACGAAATTTGGAGAGCCAAGTGGGATTGGCGTACTGATCATTGCCTGAAAGTTTCATCAAGATTGGGTGAAAAAAATGTGTGCTGAGATTTCAGGAAACTCGTAGTTTTTTGGAAGCTTGGCAACCCCTTTCCATGAAAGTGATTTGCGCCTGTCTCTCCCTAGGCCTACATCATTAGGAAACAAACCATAGAGATTGAACTTGGAACTACTTTATTGTGTCAAGTTTCAATGAGCTAGCACAAACAATGTTTGATTTACAGTTTCAACTACATGTATCCATATAGGAGAAACAGAGTGAAACCTAAAAATTAAAACTGTTACTGCCAACGAACGGTTTAACCTAGAGGAATGAAATTTGGTGAGCCAAGTGGGATTGGGGTACTGATCATTACCTGAAAGTGTCATCAAGATTGGGTGAAAAAATGTGTGCTGAGCTGTCAGGAAACTCGTACTTTTTGGAAGCTTGGCAACCCCTTTCCATGAAAGTGATTTGCGCCGGTCTCTGCTTAGGGCTACATCAATAGGAAACAAACCGTAGAGATAGAACTGGGAACTAGTTTATTGTGTCAAGTTTCAATGAGCTAGCACAAACCGTGTTTGATTTAGTGTTCCAACTACATGTATCCATATAGGAGAAAACAGAGTGAAACCTAAAAACTAAAACTGTTACTGCCAACGAACGGTTTAACCTAGAAGAACGAAATTTGGTGAGCCAAGTAGGATTGGGGTACTGATCATTACCTGTAAATGTCATCAAGATTTGGTGAAAAGATGTGTTTTGAGATTTCAGGAAACTCGTAGTTTTTTGGAAGCTTGGCAACCCTTTTCAATGAAAGTGATTTGTGCAAGTCTCTGCTTAGGGATACATCAATAGGAACCAAACCATAGCGATAGAACTTGGAACTACTTTATTGTGTCAAGTTTCAAAAAGCTGGCACAAACCGTGTTTGATTTACACGTCCAAATACATGTATCCATACAGGAGAAAACAGAGTGAAACCAAAAAATTTAAACTGTTATTGCCAACAAACGGTTTAACCTAGAAGAACGAAATTTGGAGAGCCAAGTGGGATGGGGTACTGATCATTGCCTGAAACATTCATCAAGATTGGCTGAAAAAATGTGTGCTGAGATTTCAGGAAACTTGTAGTTTTTTGGAAGCTTGGCAACCCCTTTCCATGAAAGTGATTTGCGCCGGTCTCTGCTTAGGGCTACATCAATAGGAAACAAACCGTAGAGATAGAACTTGGAACTACTTTATTGTGTCAAGTTTCAAAAAGCTAGCACAAACCGTGTGTGATTTAGAGTTTCAACTACATGTATCCATATAGGAGAAAACAGAGTGAAACCTAAAAATTAAAACTGTTACTGCCAACGAACGGTTTAACCTAGATGAACGAAATTTGGTGAGCCAAGTGGGATTGGCGTACTGATCATTACCTGAAAGTGTCATCAAGATTGGGTGAAAAAATGTGTGCTGAGATTTCAGGAAACTCGTAGTTTTTTGGAAGCTTGGCAACCCATTTCCATGAAAGTGATTTGCGCCGGTCTCTGCTTTGGGCTACATCAATAGGAAACAAACCATAGAGTTAGAACTTGGAACTACTTTATTGTGTCAAGTTTCAAATAGCTAGCACAAACCGTGTTAGATTTAGAGTTCCAACTAAATGTAACCATATAGGAGAAAACTGAGTGTAACCTAAAAATTAAAACTGTTACTGCCAACGAACGGTTTAATCAAGAAGAACGAAATTTCGTGAGCCAAGTGGGATTGGGGTACTGATCATTACCTGAAAGTGTCATCAAGATTGGGTGAAAAAATGTGTGCTGAGATTTCAGGAAACTCGTAGTTTTTTGGAAGCTTGGCAACCCCTTTCCATGAAAGTGATTTGCGGCAGTCTCTGATTAGGGCTACATCAATAGGAAACAAACCGTAGAGATAGAACTTGGAACTACTTTATTGTGTCAAGTTTCAATGAGCTAGCACAAACCGTGTGTGATTTAGAGTTCCAACTACATGTATCCATACAGGAGAAAATAGAGTGAAACCTAAAAATTTAAACTGTTACTGCCAACGAACGGTTTAACCAACATGAACGAAATTTGGTGAGCCAAGTGGGATTGGGGTACTGATCACTACCTGTAAATGTCATCAAGATTTGGTGAAAAAATGTGTTTTGAGATTTCAGGAAACTCGTAGTTTTTTGGAAGCTTGGCAACCCTTTTCAATGAAAGTGATTTGTGCCAGTCTCTGCTTAGGGATACATCAATAGGAACCAAACCATAGAGATAGAACTTGGAACTACTTTATTGTGTCAAGTTTCAAAAAGCTGGCACAAACCGTGTTTGATTTACACGTCCAAATACATGTATCCATATAGGAGAAAACAGAGTGAAAGCTAAAAATTTAAACTGTTACTGCCAACAAACGGTTTAACCTAGAAGAACGAAATTTGGAGAGCCAAGTGGGATGGGGTACTGATCATTGCCTGAAACTTTCATCAAGATTGCCTGAAAAAATGTGTGCTGAGATTTCAGGAAACTTGTAGTTTTTTGGAAGCTTGGCAATCCTTTTCAATGAAAGTGATTTGCGCCGGTCTGTGCTTAGGGCTACATCAATAGGAAACAAACTATAGAGATAGAACTTGGAACTACTTTATTGTGTCAAGTTTCAAAAAGCTAGCACAAACCGTGTGTGATTTAGAGTTTCAACTACATGTATCCATATAGGAGAAAACAGAGTGAAACCTAAAAATTAAAACTGTTACTGCCAACGAACGGTTTAACCTAGATGAACGAAATTTGGTGAGCCAAGTGGGATTGGCGTACTGATCATTACCTGAAAGTGTCATCAAGATTGGGTGAAAAAATGTGTGCTGAGATTTCAGGAAACTGGTAGTTTTTTGGAAGCTTGGCAACCCATTTCCATGAAAGTGATTGCGCCGGTCTCTGCTTTGGGCTACATCAATAGGAAACAAACCATAGAGTTAGAACTTGGAACTACTTTATTGTGTCAAGTTTCAAATAGCTAGCACAAACCGTGTTAGATTTAGAGTTCCAACTAAATGTAACCATATAGGAGAAAACTGAGTGTAACCTAAATATTAAAACTGTTACTGCCAACGAACGGTTTAACCAAGAAGCACGAAATTTGGTGAGCCAAGTGGGATTGGGGTACTGATCATTACCTGAAAGTGTCATCAAGATTGGGTGAAAAAATGTGTGCTGAGATTTCAGGAAACTCGAAGTTTTTTGGAAGCTTGGGAACCCCTTTCCATGAAAGTGATTTGCGGCAGTCTCTGATTAGGACTACATCAATAGGAAACAAATCACAGAGATAGAACTTGGAACTACTTTATTGTGTCAAGTTTCAATGAGCTAGCACAAACCGTGTTTGATTTAGAGTTCCAACTACATGTATCCATACAGGAGACAACAGAGTGAAACCTAAAAATTAAAACTGTTACTGCCAACGAACGGTTTAACCTAGAAGAACGAAATTTGGTGAGCCAAATGGGATTGGGGTACTAATCATTACCTGAAAATGTCATCAAGATTGGGTGAAAAAATATGTGCTGAAATTTCAGGAAACTCGTAGTTTTTTGGAAGCTTGGCAACCCTTTTCAATGAAAGTGATTTGCACCAGTCTCTGCTTAGGGATACATCAATAGGAACCAAACCATAGACATAGAACTTGAAACTACTATATTGTGTCAAGTTTCAAAGAGCTGGCACAAACCGTGTTTGATTTACACTTCCAAATACATGTATCTATATAGGAGAAAACAGAGTGAAACCTAAAAATTAAAACTGTTACTGCCAACGAACGGTTTAACCTAGAAGAACGAAATTTGGTGAGCCAAGTGGGATTGGGGTACTGATCATTACCTGAAAGTGTCATCAAGATTGGGTGAAAAAATGTGTGCTGAGCTGTCAGAAAACTCGTAGTTTTTTGGAAGCTTGGCAACCCCTTTCCATGAAAGTGATTTGCGCCGGTCTCTGCTTACGGCTACATCAATAGGAAACAAACCGTAGAGATAGAACTTGGAACTACTTTATTGTGTCAAGTTTCAAAGAGCTAGCACAAACCGTGTGTCATTTAGAGTTTCAACTACATGTATCCATATAGGAGAAAACGGAGTGAAACCTAAAAATTAAAACTGTTACTGCCAACGAACGGTTTAACCAACATGAAGGAAATTTGGTGAGCCAAGTGGGATTGGTGTACTGATCATTACCTGAAAGTGTCATCATGATTGGGTGAAAAAATGTGTGTTGAGATTTCAGGAAACTCGTAGTTTTTTGGAAGCTTGGCAACCCCTTTCCATGAAAGTGATTTGCGCTGGTCTCTGCTTAGGGCTACATCAAAGGGAAACAAACCGTAGAGATAGAACTTGGAACTACTTTATTGTGTCAAGTTTCAAAGAGGTAGCACAAACCGTGTTTGATTTAGAGTTCCAACTACATGTATCCATATAGGAGAAAACAGAGTGAAACCTAAAAATTAAAACTGTTACTGCCAACGGACGGTTTAACCTAGATGAACGAAATTTTGGGAGCCAACTGGTATTGGGGTACTGATCATGACCTGAAAGTGTCATCAAGATTGGGTGAAAAAATGTGTGCTGAGATTTCAGGAAACTCGTAGTTTTTGGAAGCTTGGCAACCCCTTTCCATGAAAGTGATTTGTGCTGGTCTCTGCTTAGGGCTACATCAATAGGAAACAAACTATAGAGATAGAACTTGGAACTACTTTATTGTGTCAAGTTTCAAAAAGCTGGCACAAACCGTGTTTGATTTACACGTCCAAATACATGTATCCATATAGGAGAAAACAGAGTGAAACCTAAAAATTTAAACTGTTACTGCCAACAAACTGTTTAACATAGAAGAACGAAATTTGGAGAGCCAAGTGGGATGGGGTACTGATCATTGCCTGAAACTTTCATCAAGATTGGCTGAAAAAATGTGTGCTGAGATTTCAGGAAACTTGTAGTTTTTTGGAAGCTTGGAACCCCTTTATATGAAAGTGATTTGCGCCGGTCTCTGCTTAGGGCTACATCAATAGGAAACAAACCGTAGAGATAGAACGTGGAACTACTTTATTGTGTCAAGTTTCAAAGAGCTAGCACAAACCGTGTGTGATTTAGAGTTTCAACTACATGTATCCATATAGGAGAAAACAGAGTGAAACCTAAAAATTAAAACTGTTACTGCCAACGAACGGTTTAACCTAGATGAACGAAATTTGGTGAGCCAAGTGTGATTGGCGTACTGATCATTACCTGAAAGTGTCATCAGAATTGAGTGAAAAAATGTGTGGTGAGATTTCAGGAAACTCGTAGTATTTTGGAAGCTTGGCAACGCATTTCCATGAAAGTGATTTGCGCCGGTCTCTGCTTAGGGCTACATCAATAGGAAACAAACCATAGAGATAGAACTTGGAAGTACTTTATTGTGTCAAGTTTCAAATAGCTAGCACAAACCGTGTTAGGTTTACAGTTCCAACTAATAGTATCCATATAGAAGAAAACTGAGTGAAACCTAAAAATTAAAACTGTTACTGCCAGAGAAAGGTTTAACATAGAAGAACGACATTTGGTGAGCCAAGTGGGATTGGTGTACTGATCATTACCTGAAAGTGTCATCAAAATTGGGTGAAGAAATATGTGGTGAGATTTCAGGAAACTCGTAGTTTTTTGGAAGCTTGGCAACCCCTTTCAATGAAAGTGATTTGCGCCGGTCTCTGCTTAGGGCTACATCAATAGGAAACGAACCATAGAGATAGAACTTGGAACTACTTTATTGTGTCAAGTTTCAAAGAGCTAGCACAAACCGTGTTTGATTTAGAGTTCCAACTACATGTATCAATACAGGAGAAGACAGAGAGAAAACTAAAAATTAAAACTGTTACTGCCAACGAACGGTTTAACCTAGAAGAACGAAATTTGGTGAGCCTAGTGGTTTTGGGGTACTGATCATTACCTGAAAGTGTCATCAAGATTGGGTGAAAAAATGTGTGCTGAGATTTCAGGAAACTCGTAGTTTTTTGGAAGCTTGGCAACCCCTTTCCATGAAAGTGATTTGCGGTGGTCTCTGCTTAGGGCTACATCAATAGGAAACAAACCATAGAGATAGAACTTGGAACTACTTTAATGTGTCAAGTTTCAAACAGATAGCACAAACCAATTTTATTTAGAGTTCCAACTACATGTATCAATATAGGAGAAGACAGAGTGAAACCTAAAAATTTAAACTATTACTTCCAAAGAACGGTTTAATCTAGAAGAGCGAAATTTGGTGAGCCAAGTGGTTTTTGGGTACTGATCAATACCTGAAAGTGTCATTAAGATTGGGTGAAAAAATGAGTGCTGAGATTTCAGGAAACTCGTTGTTTTTTGGAAGCTTGGCAACCCCTCTCCATGAAAGTGATTTGCGCCCGTCTCTGCTTAGGGCTACATATATAGGAAACAAACCATAGAGATAGAACTTGGAACTACTTTATTGTATCAAGTTTCAATGATCTAGCACAAACCGTGTTTGATTTATAGTTCCAAATACATGTATCCATATAGGAGAAAACAGAGTGAAACCTAAAAATTAAAACTGTTACTGCCAACGAATGGTTTAACCTAGAAGAACGAAATTTGGTGAGCCAAGTGGGATTGGGGTACTGATCATTACCTGAAAGTGTCATCAAGATTGGGGGAAAAAATGTGTGCTGAGATTGCAGGAAACTCGTAGTTTTTGGAAGCTTGGCCACCGCTTTCCATTAAAGTGATTTGCGCCGGTCTCTGCTTAGGGCTACATCAATAGGAAACAAACCATAGAGATAGAACTTGGAACTACTTTATTGTGTCAAGTTTCAAAGAGCTAGCACAAACCGTGTTTGATTTAGAGTTCCAACTACATGTATCCATATAGGAGAAAAAAGAGTGAAACCTAAAAATTAAAACTGTTACTGCCAACGAACGGTTTAACCTAGAAGAACGAAATTTGGTGAGCCAAGTGGGATTGGGGTACTGATCATTACCTGAAAGTGTCATCAAGATTGGTGAAAAAATGTGTGCTGAGATTTCAGGAAACTCGTAGTTTTTTGGAAGCTTGGCAACCCCTTTCCATGAAAGTGATTTGCGCCGGTCTCTGCTTAGGGCTACGTCAATAGGAAACAAACCATAGAGATAGAACTTGGAACTACTTTATTGTGTCAAGTTTCAATGAGCTAGCACAAACCGTGTTTGATTTAGTGTTCCAACTACATGTATCCATATAGGAGAAAACAGAGTGAAACCTAAAAACTAAAACTGTTACTTCCAATGAATGGTTTAACCTAGAAGAACGAAATTTGGTGAGCCAAGTGGGATTGTGGTACTGATCATTACCTGAAAGTGTCAACAAGATTGGGTGAAAAAATATGTGCTGAGATTTCAGAAAACTCGTAGTTTTTGGAAGCTTGGCAACCCCTTTCCATGAAAGTGATTTGAGCCTGTCTCTGCTTAGGGCTACATCAATAGGAAACAAACCATAGAGATAGAACTTGGAACTACTTTATTGTGTCAAGTTTCAGAGAGCTAGCAAAAACCGTGTTTGATTTAGAGTTCCAACTACATGAATCCATATAGGAGAAAACAGAGTGAGATTTAAAAATTAAAACTGTTACTGCCAAAGAAAGGTTTAACCTAGAAGAACGAAATTTGGTGAGCCAAGTGGGATTGGGGTACTGATCATTACCTGAAAGTGTCATCAAGATTGGGTGAAAAAATGTGTGCTGATATTTCAGGAAACTCGTAGTTTTTTGGAAGCTTGGCAACCCCTTTCCATGAAAGTGATTTGAGCCGGTCTCTGCTTAGGGCTACATCAATAGGAAACAAACCATAGAGATAGAACTTGGAACTACTTTATTGTGTCAAGTTTCAAAGAGCTAGCACAAACCGTGTTTGATTTAGAGTTCCAACTACATGAATCCATATAGGAGAAGACAGAGTGAAATCTAACAATTAAAACTGTTACTGCCAACGAATGGTTTAACCTAGAATAACGAAATTTGGTTAGCCAAGTGGTTTTGCGGTACTGATCATTACCTGAAAGTGTCATCAAGTTGGGTGAAAAAATGTGTGCTGAGATTTCAGGAAACTCGTAGTTTTTTGGAAGTTTGGCAACCCCTTTCCATGAAAGTGGTTTGCGCCGTTCTCTGCTTAGGGCTACATCAATAGGAAACAAACCATAGAGATAGAACTTGGAACTACTTTATTGTGTCAAGTCACAAAGAGCTAGCACAAACCGTGTTTGATTTAGTGTTCCAACTACATGTATCCATATAGGAGAAAACAGAGTGAAACCTAAAAATTAAAACTGTTACTGCCAACGATCGGTTTAACCTAGAAGAACGAAATTTGGTGAGCCAAGTGGGATTGGGGTACTGATCATTACCTGAAAGTGTCATCATTATTGGGTGAAAAAATGTGTGCTGATATTTCAGGAAACTCGTAGTTTTTTGGAAGCTTGGAAACCCTTTTCCATGAAAGTGATTTGCACCGGTCTCTGCTTAGGGCTACATCAATATGAAACAAACCATAGAGATAGAATTTGGACCTACTTTATTGTGTCAAGTTTCAAATAGCTAGCACAAACCGTGTTAGATTTAGAGTTCCAACTAAATGTATCCATATAGGAGAAGACAGAGTGAAACCTAAAAATTAAAACTGTTAGTGCCAACGAACGGTTTAACCTAGAGGAACGAAATTTGGTGAGCCAAGTGGGATTGGGGTACTGATCATTACCTGAAAGTGTCATCAAGATTGGTGAAAAAAATGTGTGCTGAGATTTCAGGAACTTAGTTGTTTTTTGGATGCTTGGCAACCATTTTCCAATAAAGTGATTTGCGCCGGTCTCTGCTTAGGGCTACATCAATAGGAAACAAACCATAGAGATAGAATTTGGAACTACTTTATTGCATCAAGTTTCAATGAGCTAGGACAAACCATGTTTGATTTAGAGTTCCAACTGCATTTATCCATATAGGAGAAAACAGAGTGAAAACTAAAAATTTAAACTGTTACTGCTAACGAATGGTTTAACCTAGAAGAATGAAATTTGGTGAGCCAAGTGGGATTGGGGTACTGATCATTACCTGAAAGTGTCAACAAGATTGGCTGAAAAAATGTGGGCTGAGATTTCAGGAAACTCGTAGTTTTTGGAAGCTTGGCAACCCCTTTCCATGAAAGTGATTTGCGCCAGTCTCTGCTTAGGGCTACATCAATAGGAAACAAACCACAGAGATAGAATTTGGAACTACTTTATTGTATCAAGTTTCAATGAGCTAGCACAAACCGTGTTTGATGTAGAGTTCCAACTACATGTATCCATATATGAGAAAACAGAGTGAAACCTAAAAATTAAAACTGTTACTGCCAACGAATGGTTTAACCTAGAGGAACAAAATTTGGTGAGCCAAGTGGGATTGGGGTACTGATCATTACCTGAAAGTGTCAACAAGATTGGGTGAAAAAATGTGTGCTTCGATTTCAGAAAACTCGTAGTTTTTGGAAGCTTGGCAACCCCTTTCCATGAAAGTGATTTGAGCCTGTCTCTGCTTAGGGCTACATCAATAGTGAACAAACCATAGAGATAGAACTTGGAACTACTTTACTGTGTCAAGTTTCAGAGAGCTAGCACAAACCATGTTTTATTTAGAGTTCCAACTACATGTATCAATATAGGAGAAGACAGAGTGAAACCTAAAAATTAAAACTGTTACTGCCAACGAACGGTTTAACCTAGAAGAATGAAATTTGGTGAGCCTAGTGGGATCGGCATACTGATCATTACCTGAAAGTGTCATCAAGATTGGGTGAAAAAATGTGTGCTGAGATTTCAGAAAACTCGTAGTTTTTGGAAGCTTGGCAACCCCTTTCCATGAAAGTGATTTGAGCCTGTCTCTGCTTAGGGCTACATCAATAGGAAACAAACCATAGAGATAGAACTTGGAACTACTTTATTGTGTCAAGTTTCAAAGAGCTAGCACAAACCGTGTTGGATTTAGAGTTCCAACTACATGTATCCATATAGGAGAAAACAGAGTGAAACCTAACAATTAAAACTGTTACTGCCAACGAGTGGTTTAACCTAGAAGAACGAAATTTGGTGAGCCAAGTGGGATTGGGGTACTGATCATTACCTGAAAGTGTCATCAGGATTGGGTGAAAAAATGTGTGCTGAGACTTCAGGAAACTCGTAGTTTTTTGGAAGCTTGGCAACCCCTTTCCATGAAAGTGATTTGTGCCAGTCTCTGCTTAGGGCTACATCAATAGGAAACAAACCATTGAGATAGATCTTGGAACTACTTTATTGTGTCAAGTTTCAAAGAGCTAGCACAAACCGTGTTTGATTTAGAGTTCCAACTACATGTATCCATATAGGAGAAAACAGAGTGAAACCTAAAAACTAAAACTGTTAATTCCAACGAACGGTTTAACCTAGAGGAACGAAATTTGGTGAACCAAGTGAGATTGGGGTACTGATCATTTCCTGACAGTGTCATCAAGATTGGCTGAAAAAATGTGTGCTGAGATTTCAGGAAACTCGAAGTTTTTTGGAAGCTTGGCAACCCCTTTCCATGAAAGTGATTTGCGCCAGTCTCTGCTTAGGGCTACATCAATAGGAAACAAACTACAGAGATAGAATTTGGAACTACTTTTTTGTATCAAGTTTCAATGAGCTAGCACAAACCGTGTTTGATGTAGAGTTCCAACTACATGTATCCATATATGAGAAAACAGAGTGAAACCTAAAAATTAAAACTGTTACTGCCAACGAACGGTTTAACCTAGAAGAACGAAATTTGTTGAGCCAAGTGGGACTGGGGTACAGATCATTACCTGAAAGTGTCATCAAGATTGGGTGAAAAAATGTGTGCTGAGATTTCAGGAAACTCATAGTTTTTTGGAAGCTTGGCCACCCCTTTCCATTAAAGTGATTTGTGCCGGTCTCTGCTTAGGGCTACATCAATAGGAAACAAACCATAGAGACAGAACTTGGAACTACTTTACTGTGTCAAGTTTCAGAGAGCTAGCACAAACCATGTTTTATTTAGAGTTCCAACTACATGTATCAATATAGGAGAAGACAGAGTGAAACCTAAAAATTAAAACTGTTACTGCCAACGAACGGTTTAACCTAGAAGAATGAAATTTGGTGAGCCTAGTGGGATCGGCGTACTGATCATTACCTGAAAGTGTCATCAAGATTGGGTGAAAAAATGTGTGCTGAGATTTCAGAAAACTCGTAGTTTTTGGAAGCTTGGCAACCCCTTTCCATGAAAGTGATTTGAGCTTGTCTCTGCTTAGGGCTACATCAATAGGAAACAAACCATAGAGATAGAACTTGGAACTACTTTATTGTGTCAAGTTTAAAAGAGCTAGCACAAACCATGTTAGATTTAGAGTTCCAACTAAATGTATCCATATAGGAGAAAACTGAGTGAAACCTAAAAATTAAAACTGTTACTGCCAACGAACGGTTTAACCTAGAAGAACGAAATTTGTTGAGCCAAGTGGGACTGGGGTACAGATCATTACCTGAAAGTGTCATCAAGATTGGGTGAAAAAATGTGTGCTGAGATTTCAGAAACCTCGTAGTTTTTGGAAGCTTGGCAACCCCTTTACATGAAAGTGATTTGAGCCTGTCTCTGCTTAGGGCTACATCAATAGGAAACAAACCATAGAGATAGAACTTGGAACTACTTTATTGTGTCAAGTTTCAAAGAGCTAGCACAAACCGTGTTTGATTTAGAGTTCCAACTACATGTATCCATATAGGAGAAAACAGAGTGAAACCTAAAAATTAAAACTGTTACTGCCAACGAACGGTTTAACCTAGAAGAACGAAATTTGGTGAGCCTAGTGGGATTGGCGTACTGATCATTACCTGAAAGTGTCATCAAGATTGGGTGAAAACATGCGTGCTGAGATTTCAGGAAACTCGGAGTTTTTTGGAAGCTTGGCAACCCCTTTCCATGAAAGTGATTTGCGCCAGTCTCTGCTTAGGGCTACATCAATAGGAAACAAACCATAGATATAGAATTTGGAACTACTTTATTGCATCAAGTTTCAATGAGCTAGGACAAACCGTGTTTGATTTAGAGTTCCAACTGCATGTATCCATATAGGAGAAAACAGAGTGAAACCTAAAAATTCAAACTTTTACTGCCAACGAACGTTTTAACCTAGAAGAACGAAATTTGGTGAGCCAAATGGGATTGGGGTACTGATCATTACCTGAAAGTGTCATCAGGATTGGTGAAAAAATGTGTGGTGAGATTTCAGGAAACTCGTAGTTTTTTGGAAGCTTGGCAACCCCTTTCCATGAAAGTGATTTGCGCCAGTCTCTGCTTAGGGCTACATCAATAGGAAACAAACCACAGAGATAGAATTTGGAACTACTTCTTTGTATCAAGTTTCAATGAGCTAGCACAAACCGTGTTTGATGTAGAGTTCCAACTACATGTATCCATATATGAGAAAACAGAGTGAAACCTAAAAACTAAAACTGTTACTGCCAACGAACGGTTTAACCTAGAAGAATGAAATTTGGTGAGCCAAGTGGGACTGGGGTACAGATCATTACCTGAAAGTGTCATCAAGATTGGGTGAAAAAATGTGTGCTGAGATTTCAGGAAACTCGTAGTTTTTTGGAAGCTTGGCCACCCCTTTCCATTAAAGTGATTTGTGCCGGTCTCTGCTTAGGGCTACATCAATAGGAAACAAACCATAGAGACAGAACTTGGAACTACTTTACTGTTTCAAGTTTCAGAGAGCTAGCACAAACCATGTTTTATTTAGAGTTCCAACTACATGTATCAATATAACAGAAGACAGAGTGAAACCTAAAAATTAAAACTGTTACTGCCAACAAACGGTTTAACCTAGAAGAATGAAATTTGGTGAGCCAAGTGGGATCGGCGTACTGATCATTACCTGAAAGTGTCATCAAGATTGGGTGAAAAAATGTGTGCTGAGATTTCAGAAAACTCGTAGTTTTTGGAAGCTTGGCAACCCCTTTCCATGAAAGTGATTTGCGCCAGTCTCTACTTAGGGCTACATCAATAGGAAACAAACCATAGAGATAGAACTTGGAACTGCTTTATTGTGTCAAGTTTCAAAGAGCTAGCACAAACCGTGTTTGATTTAGAGTTCCAACTACATGTATCCATATAGTAGAAAACAGAGTGAAACCTAAAAATTCAAACTTTTACTGCCAACGAACGTTTTAACCTAGAAGAACGAAATTTGGTGAGCCAAGTGGGATTGGGGTACTGATCATTACCTGAAAGTGTCATCAGGATTGGGTGAAAAAATGTGTGCTGAGATTTCAGGAAACTCGTAGTTTTTTGGAAGCTTGTCAACCCCTTTCCATGAAAGTGATTTGCGGTGGTCTCTGCTTAGGGCTACATCAATAGGAAACAAACCATAGAGATAGATCTTGGAACTACTTTATTGTGTCAAGTTTCAAAGAGCTAGCACAAACCGTGTTTGATTTAGAGTTCCAACTACATGTATCCATATAGGAGAAAACAGAGTGAAACCTAAAAATTAAAACTGTTAATTCCAACGAACGGTTTAACCTAGAGGAACGAAATTTGGTGAACCAAGTGAGATTGGGGTACTGATCATTACCTGACAGTGTCATCAAGATTGGCTGAAAAAATGTGTGCTGAGATTTCAGGAAACTCGTAGTTTTTTGGAAGCTTGGCAACCCCTTTCCATGAAAGTGATTTGCGCCAGTCTCTGCTTAGGGCTACATCAATAGGAAACAAACCACAGAGATAGAATTTGGAACTACTTTATTGTATCAAGTTTCAATGAGCTAGCACAAACCGTGTTTGATGTAGAGTTCCAACTACATGTATCCATATATGAGAAAACAGAGTGAAACCTAAAAATTAAAACTGTTACTGCCAACGAACGGTTTAACCTAGAAGAACGAAATTTGTTGAGCCAAGTGGGACTGGGGTACAGATCATTACCTGAAAGTGTCATCAAGATTGGGTGAAAAAATGTGTGCTGAGATTTCAGGAAACTCGTAGTTTTTTGGAAGCTTGGCCACCCCTTTCCATTAAAGTGATTTGTGCCGGTCTCTGCTTAGGGCTACATCAATAGGAAACAAACCATAGAGATAGAACTTGGAACTACTTTATTGTGTCAAGTTTCAAATAGCTAGCACAAACCGTGTTAATTTTAGAGTTCCAACTAAATGTATCCATATAGGAGAAAACTGAGTGAAACCTAAAAATTAAAACTGTTACTGCCAACGAACTGTTTAACCTAGAAGAACGAAATTTGGTGAGCCAAGTGGGATTGGGGTACTGATCATTACCTGAAAGTGTCATCAAGATTGGGTGAAAAAATGTGTGGTGAGATTTTAGGAAACTCGGAGTTTTTGGGAAGCTTCGCAACCCCTTTCCATGAAACAGATTTGCGCCAGTCTCTGCTTAGGGCTACATCAATAGGAAACAAACCATAGAGATATACCTTGGAACTACTTTATTGTGTCAAGTTTCAAAGAGCTAGCACAAACCGTGTTTGATTTAGAGTTCCAACTACATGTATCCATATAGGAGAAAACAGAGTGAAATCTAAAAATTCAAACTGTTACTGCCAACGAACGGTTTAACCTAGAAGAACGAAATTTGGTGAGCCAAGTGGGATTGGTGTACTGATCATTACCTGAAAGTGTCAATAAGATTGGGTGAAAAAATGTGTGCTGAGATTTCAGAAATCTCGTAGTTTTTGGAAGCTTGGCAACCCCTTTACATGAAAGTGATTTGCGCCAGTCTCTGCTTAGGGCTACATCAATAGGAAACAAACCATAGAGATAGAACTTGGAACTACTTTATTGTGTCAAGTTTCAGAGAGCTAGCACAAACCGTGTTTGATTTAGAGTTCCAACTACATGTATCCATATAGGAGAAAACAGAGTGAAACCTAAAAATTAAAACTGTTACTGCCAAAGAAAGGTTTAACCTAGAAGAACAAAATTTGGTGTGGCAAGTGGGGTTGGGGTACTGATCATTACCTGAAAGTGTCATCATGATTGTGTGAAAAAATATGTGCTGAGATTTCAGGAAACTCGAAGTTTTTTGGAAGCTTGGCAACCCCTTTCCATTTTAGTGATTTGCGCCGGTCTCTGCTTAGGGCTACATCAATAGGAAACAAACCTTAGAGATCGAACTTGGAACTACTTTATTGTGTCAAGTTTCAAAGAGCTAGCACAAACCGTGTTTGATTTAGAGTTCCAACTACATGTATCCATATAGGAGAAAACAGAGTGAAACCTAAAATTTCAAACTGTTACTGCCAACGAACGGTTTAACCTAGAAGAACGAAATTTGGTGAGCCTAGTGGGATTGGCGTACTGATCATTACCTGAAAGTGTCATCAAGATTGGGTGAAAACATGCGTGCTGAGATTTCAGGAAACTCGGAGTTTTTTGGAAGCTTGGCAACCCCTTTCCATGAAAGTGATTTGCGCCAGTCTCTGCTTAGGGCTACATCAATAGGAAACAAACCATAGATATAGAATTTGGAACTACTTTATTGCATCAAGTTTCAATGAGCTAGGACAAACCGTGTTTGATTTAGAGTTCCAACTGCATGTATCCATATAGGAGAAAACAGAGTGAAACCTAAAAATTCAAACTTTTACTGCCAACGAACGTTTTAACCTAGAAGAACGAAATTTGGTGATCCAAATGGGAATGGGGTACTGATCATTACCTGAAAGTGTCATCAGGATTGGGTGAAAAAATGTGTGGTGAGATTTCAGGAAACTCGTAGTTCTTTGGAAGCTTCGCAACCCATTTGCATGAAACAGATTTGCGCCAGTCTGTTATTAGGGCTACATCAAGTGGAAACAAACCATAGAGATAGAACTTGGAACTACTTTATTGTGTCAAATTTCAATGAGCTAGCACAAACCGTGTTTGATTTAGAGTTCAAACTACATGTATCCATATAGGAGAAAACAGAGTGAAACCTAAAAATTAAAATTGTTACTGCCAAAGATAGGTTTAACCTAGAAGAACGAAATTTGGTGAGCCAAGTGGGATAGAGATACTGATCATTACCTGAAAGTGTCATCAAGATTGGGTGAAGAAATATGTGCTGAGATTGCAGGAAACTCGTAGTTTTTTGGAAGCTTGGCAACCCCTTTCCATGAAAGTGATTTGCGCCTGTCTCTGCTTAGGGCTACATCAATATGAAACAAACCATAGAGATAGAACTTGGAACTACTTTATTGTGTCAAGTTTCAGAGAGCTAGCAAAAACCGTGTTTGATTTAGAGTTCCAACTACATGAATCCATATAGGAGAAAACAGAGTGAGATTTAAAAATTAAAACTGTTACTGCCAAAGAAAGGTTTAACCTAGAAGAACGAAATTTGGTGAGCCAAGTGGGATTGGGGTACTGATCATTACCTGAAAGTGTCATCAAGATTGGGTGAAAAAATGTGTGCTGATATTTCAGGAAACTCGTAGTTTTTTGGAAGCTTGGCAACCCCTTTCCATGAAAGTGATTTGAGCCGGTCTCTGCTTAGGGCTACATCAATAGGAAACAAACCATAGAGATAGAACTTGGAACTACTTTATTGTGTCAAGTTTCAAAGAGCTAGCACAAACCGTGTTTGATTTAGAGTTCCAACTACATGAATCCATATAGGAGAAGACAGAGTGAAATCTAACAATTAAAACTGTTACTGCCAACGAATGGTTTAACCTAGAAGAACGAAATTTGGTGAGCCAAGTGGGATTGGGGTACTGATCATTACCTGAAAGTGTCATCAGGATTGGGTGAAAAAATGTGTGCTGAGATTTCAGGAAACTCGTAGTTTTTTGGAAGCTTCGCAACCCCTTTCCATGAAAGTGATTTGCGCCGGTCTCTGATTAGGGCTACATCAATAGGAAACAAACCATAGAGATAGAACTTGGAACTACTTTATTGTGTCAAGTCACAAAGAGCTAGCACAAACCGTGTTTGATTTAGTGTTCCAACAACATGTATCCATATAGGAGAAAACAGAGTGAAACCTAAAAATTAAAACTGTTACTGCCAACGAATGGTTTAACCTAGAGGAACAAAATTTGGTGAGCCAAGTGGGATTGGGGTACTGATCATTACCTGAGAGTGTCATCAAGATTGGGTGAAGAAAAATGTGCTGAGATTTCAGGAAACTCGTAGTTTTTTGGAAGCTTGGCAACCCCTTTCCATGAAAGTGATTTGCGCAGGTCTCTGCTTAGGGCTACATCAATAGGAAAAAAACCATAGAGATAGAACTTGGAACTACTTTATTGTGTCAAGTTTCAAAGAGCTAGCACAAACCATGTTTGATTTAGAGTTCCAACTACATGTATCAATATAGGAGAAAACAGAGTGAAACCTAAAAATTAAAACTGTTACTGACAACAAACGGTTTAACCTAGAAGAACGAAATTTGGTTAGCCAAGTGGTTTTGCGGTACTGATCATTACCTGAAAGTGTCATCAAGTTGGGTGAAAAAATGTGTGCTGAGATTTCAGGAAACTCGTAGTTTTTTGGAAGTTTGGCAACCCCTTTCCATGAAAGTGATTTGCGCCGGTCTCTGCTTAGGGCTACATCAATAGGAAACAAACCACAGAGATAGAATTTAGAACTACTTTATTGTATCAAGTTTCAATGAGCTAGCACAAACCGTGTTTGATGTAGAGTCCCAACTGCATGTATCCATATAGGAGAAAACAGAGTGAAACCTAAAAATTAAAACTGTTACTGCCAACGAACGGTTTAACCTAGAGGAACGAAATTTGGTGAGCCAAGTGGGATTGGGGTACTGATCATTACCTGAAAGTGTCATCAAGATTGCGTGAAGAAATATGTGCTGAGATTTCAGGAAACTCATAGTTTTTTGGATGCTTGGCAACCCCTTTCCATGAAAGTGGTTTGCGCCGTTCTCTGCTTAGGGCTACATCAATAGGAAACAAACCATAGAGATAGAACTTGGAACTACTTTATTGTGTCAAGTCACAAAGAGCTAGCACAAACCGTGTTTGATTTAGTGTTCCAACTACATGTATCCATATAGGAGAAAACAGAGTGAAACCTAAAAATTAAAACTGTTACTGCCAACGATCGGTTTAACCTAGAAGAACGAAATTTGGTGAGCCAAGTGGGATTGGGGTACTGATCATTACCTGAAAGTGTCATCATTATTGGGTGAAAAAATGTGTGCTGATATTTCAGGAAATTCGTAGTTTTTTGGAAGCTTGGAAACCCTTTTCCATGAAAGTGATTTGCACCGGTCTCTGCTTAGGGCTACATCAATATGAAACAAACCATAGAGATAGAATTTGGACCTACTTTATTGTGTCAAGTTTCAAATAGCTAGCACAAACCGTGTTAGATTTAGAGTTCCAACTAAATGTATCCATATAGGAGAAAACTGAGTGAAACCTAAAAATTAAAACTGTTAGTGCCAACGAACGGTTTAACCTAGAGGAACGAAATTTGGTGAGCCAAGTGGGATTGGGGTACTGATCATTACCTGAAAGTGTCATCAAGATTGGTGAAAAAAATGTGTGCTGAGATTTCAGGAAGTTAGTTGTTTTTTGGATGCTTGGCAACCATTTTCCAATAAAGTGATTTGCGCCGGTCTCTGCTTAGGGCTACATCAATAGGAAACAAACCATAGAGATAGAATTTGGAACTACTTTATTGCATCAAGTTTCAATGAGCTAGGACAAACCATGTTTGATTTAGAGTTCCAACTGCATTTATCCATATAGGAGAAAACAGAGTGAAAACTAAAAATTTAAACTGTTACTGCTAACGAATGGTTTAACCTAGAAGAATGAAATTTGGTGAGCCAAGTGGGATTGGGGTACTGATCATTACCTGAAAGTGTCATCAAGATTGGGTGAAAAAATGTGTGCTGAGATTTCAGGAAACTCGTAGTTTTTTGGAAGCTTCGCAACCCCTTTCCATGAAAGTGATTTGCGCCGGTCTCTGATTAGGGCTACATCAATAGGAAACAAACCATAGAGATAGAACTTGGAACTACTTTATTGTGTCAAGTCACAAAGAGCTAGCACAAACCGTGTTTGATTTAGTGTTCCAACAACATGTATCCATATAGGAGAAAACAGAGTGAAACCTAAAAATTAAAACTGTTACTGCCAACGAATGGTTTAACCTAGAGGAACAAAATTTGGTGAGCCAAGTGGGATTGGGGTACTGATCATTACCTGAAAGTGTCAACAAGATTGGGTGAAAAAATGTGTGCTGAGATTTCAGAAAACTCGTAGTTTTTGGAAGCTTGGCAACCCCTTTCCATGAAAGTGATTTGAGCCTGTCTCTGCTTAGGGCTACATCAATAGTGAACAAACCATAGAGACAGAACTTGGAACTACTTTACTGTGTCAAGTTTCAGAGAGCTAGCACAAACCATGTTTTATTTAGAGTTCCAACTACATGTATCAATATAGGAGAAGACAGAGTGAAACCTAAAAATTAAAACTGTTACTGCCAACGAACGGTTTAACCTAGAAGAATGAAATTTGGTGAGCCTAGTGGGATCGGCATACTGATCATTACCTGAAAGTGTCATCAAGATTGGGTGAAAAAATGTGTGCTGAGATTTCAGAAAACTCGTAGTTTTTGGAAGCTTGGCAACCCCTTTCCATGAAAGTGATTTGAGCTTGTCTCTGCTTAGGGCTACATCAATAGGAAACAAACCATAGTGATAGAACTTGGAACTACTTTATTGTGTCAAGTTTCAAAGAGCTAGCACAAACCGTGTTAGATTTAGAGTTCCAACTAAATGTGTCCATATAGGAGAAAACTGAGTGAAACCTAAAAATTAAAACTGTTACTGCCAACGAACGGTTTAACCTAGAAGAACGAAATTTGTTGAGCCAAGTGGGACTGGGGTACAGATCATTACCTGAAAGTGTCATCAAGATTGGGTGAAAAAATGTGTGCTGAGATTTCAGAAATCTCGTAGTTTTTGGAAGCTTGGCAACCCCTTTACATGAAAGTGATTTGAGCCTGTCTCTGCTTAGGGCTACATCAATAGGAAACAAACCATAGAGATAGAACTTGGAACTACTTTATTGTGTCAAGTTTCAAAGAGCTAGCACTAACCGTGTTTGATTTAGAGTTACAACTACATGTATCCATATAGGAGAAAACAGAGTGAAACCTAAAAATTAAAACTGTTACTGCAAACGAACGGTTTAACCTAGAAGAACGAAATTTGGTGAGCCTAGTGGGATTGGCGTACTGATCATTACCTGAAAGTGTCATCAAGATTGGGTGAAAACATGCGTGCTGAGATTTCAGGAAACTCGGAGTTTTTTGGAAGCTTGGCAACCCCTTTCCATGAAAGTGATTTGCGCCAGTCTCTGCTTAGGGCTACATCAATAGGAAACAAACCATAGATATAGAATTTGGAACTACTTTATTGCATCAAGTTTCAATGAGCTAGGACAAACCGTGTTTGATTTAGAGTTCCAACTGCATGTATCCATATAGGAGAAAACAGAGTGAAACCTAAAAATTCAAACTTTTACTGCCAACGAACGTTTTAACCTAGAAGAACGAAATTTGGTGAGCCAAATGGGATTGGGGTACTGATCATTACCTGAAAGTGTCATCAGGATTGGGTGAAAAAATGTGTGGTGAGATTTCAGGAAACTCGTAGTTTTTTGGAAGCTTGGCAACCCCTTTCCATGAAAGTGATTTGCGCCAGTCTCTGCTTAGGGCTACATCAATAGGAAACAAACCACAGAGATAGAATTTGGAACTACTTCTTTGTATCAAGTTTCAATGAGCTAGCACAAACCGTGTTTGATGTAGAGTTCCAACTACATGTATCCATATATGAGAAAACAGAGTGAAACCTAAAAATTAAAACTGTTACTGCCAACGAACGGTTTAACCTAGAAGAATGAAATTTGGTGAGCCAAGTGGGACTGGGGTACAGATCATTACCTGAAAGTGTCATCAAGATTGGGTGAAAAAATGTGTGCTGAGATTTCAGGAAACTCGTAGTTTTTTGGAAGCTTGGCCACCCCTTTCCATTAAAGTGATTTGTGCCGGTCTCTGCTTAGGGCTACATCAATAGGAAACAAACCATAGAGACAGAACTTGGAACTACTTTACTGTGTCAAGTTTCAGAGAGCTAGCACAAACCATGTTTTATTTAGAGTTCCAACTACATGTATCAATATAGGAGAAGACAGAGTGAAACCTAAAAATTAAAACTGTTACTGCCAACAAACGGTTTAACCTAGAAGAATGAAATTTGGTGAGCCTAGTGGGATCGGCGTACTGATCATTACCTGAAAGTGTCATCAAGATTGGGAGAAAAAATGTGTGCTGAGATTTTAGAAAACTCGTAGTTTTTGGAAGCTTGGCAACCCCTTTCCATGAAAGTGATTTGCGCCAGTCTCTACTTAGGGCTACATCAATAGGAAACAAACCATAGAGATAGAACTTGGAACTGCTTTATTGTGTCAAGTTTCAAAGAGCTAGCACAAACCGTGTTTGATTTAGAGTTCCAACTACATGTATCCATATAGTAGAAAACAGAGTGAAACCTAAAAATTCAAACTTTTACTGCCAACGAACGTTTTAACCTAGAAGAACGAAATTTGGTGAGCCAAGTGGGATTGGGGTACTGATCATTACCTGAAAGTGTCATCAGGATTGGGTGAAAAAATATGTGCTGAGATTTCAGGAAACTCGTAGTTTTTTGGAAGCTTGTCAACCCCTTTCCATGAAAGTGATTTGCGGTGGTCTCTGCTTAGGGCTACATCAATAGGAAACAAACCATAGAGATAGATCTTGGAACTACTTTATTGTGTCAAGTTTCAAAGAGCTAGCACAAACCGTGTTTGATTTAGAGTTCCAACTACATGTATCCATATAGGAGAAAACAGAGTGAAACCTAAAAATTAAAACTGTTAATTCCAACGAACGGTTTAACCTAGAGGAACGAAATTTGGTGAACCAAGTGAGATTGGGGTACTGATCATTACCTGACAGTGTCATCAAGATTGGCTGAAAAAATGTGTGCTGAGATTTCAGGAAACTCGTAGTTTTTTGGAAGCTTGGCAACCCCTTTCCATGAAAGAGATTTGCGCCAGTCTCTGCTTAGGGCTACATCAATAGGAAACAAACCACAGAGATAGAATTTGGAACTACTTTATTGTATCAAGTTTCAATGAGCTAGCACAAACCGTGTTTGATGTAGAGTTCCAACTACATGTATCCATATATGAGAAAACAGAGTGAAACCTAAAAATTAAAACTGTTACTGCCAACGAACGGTTTAACCTAGAAGAACGAAATTTGTTGAGCCAAGTGGGACTGGGGTACAGATCATTACCTGAAAGTGTCATCAAGATTGGGTGAAAAAATGTGTGCTGAGATTTCAGGAAACTCGTAGTTTTTTGGAAGCTTGGCCACCCCTTTCCATTAAAGTGATTTGTGCCGGTCTCTGCTTAGGGCTACATCAATAGGAAACAAACCATAGAGATAGAACTTGGAACTACTTTATTGTGTCAAGTTTCAAATAGCTAGCACAAACCGTGTTAATTTTAGAGTTCCAACTAAATGTATCCATATAGGAGAAAACTGAGTGAAACCTAAAAATTTAAACTGTTACTGCCAACGAACTGTTTAACCAAGAAGAACGAAATTTGGTGAGCCAAGTGGGATTGGGGTACTGATCATTACCTGAAAGTGTCATCAAGATTGGGTGAAAAAATGTGTGGTGAGATTTTAGGAAACTCGGAGTTTTTGGGAAGCTTCGCAACCCCTTTCCATGAAACAGATTTGCGCCAGTCTCTGCTTAGGGCTACATCAATAGGAAACAAACCATAGAGATATAACTTGGAACTACTTTATTGTGTCAAGTTTCAAAGAGCTAGCACAAACCGTGTTTGATTTAGAGTTCCAACTACATGTATCCATAAAGGAGAAAACAGAGTGAAATCTAAAAATTCAAACTGTTACTGCCAACGAACGGTTTAACCTAGAAGAACGAAATTTGGTGAGCCAAGTGGGATTGGTGTACTGATCATTACCTGCAAGTGTCAATAAGATTGGGTGAAAAAATGTGTGCTGAGATTTCAGAAATCTCGTAGTTTTTGGAAGCTTGGCAACCCCTTTACATGAAAGTGATTTGAGTCTGTCTCTGCTTAGGGCTACATCAATAGGAAACAAACCATAGAGATAGAACTTGGAACTACTTTATTGTGTCAAGTTTCAGAGAGCTAGCACAAACCGTGTTTGATTTCGAGTTCCAACTACATGTATCCATATAGGAGAAAACAGAGTGAAACCTAAAAATTAAAACTGTTACTGCCAAAGAAAGGTTTAACCTAGAAGAACAAAATTTGGTGTGGCAAGTGGGGTTGGGGTACTGATCATTACCTGAAAGTGTCATCATGATTGTGTGAAAAAATATGTGCTGAGATTTCAGGAAACTCGAAGTTTTTTGGAAGCTTGGCAACCCCTTTCCATTTTAGTGATTTGCGCCGGTCTCTGCTTAGGGCTACATCAATAGGAAACAAACCTTAGAGATCGAACTTGGAACTACTTTATTGTGTCAAGTTTCAAAGAGCTAGCACAAACCGTGTTTGATTTAGAGTTCCAACTACATGTATCCATATAGGAGAAAACAGAGTGAAACCTAAAATTTCAAACTGTTACTGCCAACGAACGGTTTAACCTAGAAGAACGAAATTTGGTGAGCCTAGTGGGATTGGCGTACTGATCATTACCTGAAAGTGTCATCAAGATTGGGTGAAAACATGCGTGCTGAGATTTCAGGAAACTCGGAGTTTTTTGGAAGCTTGGCAACCCCTTTCCATGAAAGTGATTTGCGCCAGTCTCTGCTTAGGGCTACATCAATAGGAAACAAACCATAGATATAGAATTTGGAACTACTTTATTGCATCAAGTTTCAATGAGCTAGGACAAACCGTGTTTGATTTAGAGTTCCAACTGCATGTATCCATATAGGAGAAAACAGAGTGAAACCTAAAAATTCAAACTTTTACTGCCAACGAACGTTTTAACCTAGAAGAACGAAATTTGGTGAGCCAAATGGGATTGGGGTACTGATCATTACCTGAAAGTGTCATCAGGATTGGGTGAAAAAATGTGTGGTGAGATTTCAGGAAACTCGTAGTTCTTTGGAAGCTTCGCAACCCATTTGCATGAAACAGATTTGCGCCAGTCTGTTATTAGGGCTACATCAAGTGGAAACAAACCATAGAGATAGAACTTGGAACTACTTTATTGTGTCAAATTTCAATGAGCTAGCACAAACCGTGTTTGATTTAGAGTTCAAACTACATGTATCCATATAGGAGAAAACAGAGTGAAACCTAAAAATTAAAATTGTTACTGCCAAAGATAGGTTTAACCTAGAAGAACGAAATTTGGTGAGCCAAGTGGGATAGAGATACTGATCATTACCTGAAAGTGTCATCAAGATTGGGTGAAGAAATATGTGCTGAGATTGCAGGAAACTCGTAGTTTTTTGGAAGCTTGGCAACCCCTTTCCATGAAAGTGATTTGCGCCTGTCTCTGCTTAGGGCTACATCAATAGGAAACAAACCATAAAGATAGAATTTGGAACTACTTTATTGTGTCAAGTTTCAAAGAGCTAGCACAAACCGTGTTAGATTTAGAGTTCCAACTAAATGTATCCATATAGGAGAAAACTGAGTGAAACCTAAAAATTAAAACTGTTACTGCCAACGAACTGTTTAACCTAGAAGAACAAAATTTGGTGAGGCAAGTGGGGTTGGGGTACTGATCATTACCTGAAAGTGTCATCAAGATTGTGTGAAAAAATATGTGCTGAGATTTCAGGAAACTCGTAGTTTTTTGGAAGCTTGGCAACCCCTTTCATTGATAGTGTTTTGCCCCAATCTCTGCTTAGGGCTACATCAATAGGAAACAAACCATAGAGATAGAATTTGGAACTACTTTATTGCATCAAGTTTCAATGAGCTAGGACAAACCGTGTTTGATTTAGAGTTCCAACTGCATGTATCCATATGGGAGAAAACAGAGTGAAACCTAACAATTAAAACTGTTACTGCCAACGAATGGTTTAACCTAGAAGAACGAAATTTGGTGAGCCAAGTGGGATTGGGGTACTGATCATTACCTGAAAGTGTCATCAAGATTGGGTGAAAAAATGTGTGCTGAGATTTCAGGAAACTCGTAGTTTTTTGGAAGCTTGGCAACCCCTTTCCATTAAAGTGATTTGCGCTGGTCTCTGCTTAGGGCTACATCAATAGGAAACAAACAATAGAGATAGAACTTGGAACTACTTTATTGTGTCAAGTTTCAAAGAGCTAGCACAAACCATGTTTGATTTAGAGTTCCAACTACATGTATCCATATAGGAGAAAACAGATTGAAACCTAAAAATTAAAACTGTTACTGCCAACGAAGGGTTTAACCTCGAGGAATGAAATTTGGTGAGCCAAGTGGGATTGGGGTACTGATCATTACCTGAAAGTGTCATCAAGATTGGTGAAAAAATGTGTGCTGAGATTTCAGGAAACTCGTAGTTTTTTGGAAGCTTGGCAACCCCTTTCCATGAAAGTGATTTGCGCCGGTCTCTGCTTAGGGCTACGTCAATAGGAAACAAACCATAGAGATAGAACTTGGAACTACTTTATTGTGTCAAGTTTCAATGAGCTAGCACAAACCGTGTTTGATTTAGTGTTCCAACTACATGTATCCATATAGGAGAAAACAGAGTGAAACCTAAAAACTAAAACTGTTACTTCCAACGAATGGTTTAACCTAGAAGAACGAAATTTGGTGAGCCAAGTGGGATTGTGGTACTGATCATTACCTGAAAGTGTCAACAAGATTGGGTGAAAAAATATGTGCTGAGATTTCAGAAAACTCGTAGTTTTTGGAAGCTTGGCAACCCCTTTCCATGAAAGTGATTTGAGCCTGTCTCTGCTTAGGGCTACATCAATAGGAAACAAACCATAGAGATAGAACTTGGAACTACTTTATTGTGTCAAGTTTCAGAGAGCTAGCAAAAACCTTGTTTGATTTAGAGTTCCAACTACATGAATCCATATAGGAGAAAACAGAGTGAGATTTAAAAATTAAAACTGTTACTGCCAAAGAAAGGTTTAACCTAGAAGAACGAAATTTGGTGAGCCAAGTGGGATTGGGGTACTGATCATTACCTGAAAGTGTCATCAAGATTGGGTGAAAAAATGTGTGCTGATATTTTAGGAAACTCGTAGTTTTTTGGAAGCTTGGCAACCCCTTTCCATGAAAGTGATTTGAGCCGGTCTCTGCTTAGGGCTACATCAATAGGAAACAAACCATAGAGATAGAACTTGGAACTACTTTATTGTGTCAAGTTTCAAAGAGCTAGCACAAACCGTGTTTGATTTAGAGTTCCAACTACATGAATCCATACAGGAGAAGACAGAGTGAAATCTAACAATTAAAACTGTTACTGCCAACGAATGGTTTAACCTAGAAGAACGAAATTTGGTGAGCCAAGTGGGATTGGGGTACTGATCATTACCTGAAAGTGTCATCAGGATTGGGTGAAAAAATGTGTGCTGAGATTTCAGGAAACTCGTAGTTTTTTGGAAGCTTGGCAACCCCTTTCCATGAAAGTGATTTTTGCCAGTCTCTGCTTAGGGCTACATCAATAGGAAACAAACCACAGAGATAGTTCTTGGAACTACTCTATTGTGTCAAGTTTCAAAGAGCTAGCACAAACCGTGTTTGATTTAGAGTTCCAACTACATGTATCCATATAGGAGAAAACAGAGTGAAACCTAAAAATTGAAACTGTTACTACCAACGAACAGTTTAAACTAGAAAACGAAATTTGGTGAGCCAAGTGGGATTGGGGTACTGATCATTACCTGAGAGTGTCATCAAGATTGGGTGAAGAAAAATGTGCTGAGATTTCAGGAAACTCGTAGTTTTTTGGAAGCTTGGCAACCCCTTTCCATGAAAGTGATTTGCGCCAGTCTCTGCTTAGGGCTACATCAATAGGAAACAAACCATAGAGATAGAACTTGGAACTACTTTATTGTGTCAAGTTTCAAAGAGCTAGCACAAACCATGTTTGATTTAGAGTTCCAACTACATGTATCAATATAGGAGAAAACAGAGTGAAACCTAAAAATTAAAACTGTTACTGACAACAAACGGTTTAACCTAGAAGAACGAAATTTGGTTAGCCAAGTTGTTTTGCGGTACTGATCATTACCTGAAAGTGTCATCAAGTTGGGTGAAAAAATGTGTGCTGAGATTTCAGGAAACTCGTAGTTTTTTGGAAGTTTGGCAACCCCTTTCCATGAAAGTGATTTGCGCCGGTCTCTGCTTAGGGCTACATCAATAGGAAACAAACCACAGAGATAGAATTTAGAACTACTTTATTGTATCAAGTTTCAATGAGCTAGCACAAACCGTGTTTGATGTAGAGTCCCAACTGCATGTATCCATATAGGAGAAAACAGAGTGAAACCTAAAAATTAAAACTGTTACTGCCAACGAACGGTTTAACCTAGAGGAACGAAATTTGGTGAGCCAAGTGGGATTGGGGTACTGATCATTACCTGAAAGTGTCATCAGGATTGGGTGAAAAAATGTGTGCTGAGACTTCAGGAAACTCGTAGTTTTTTGGAAGCTTGGCAACCCCTTTCCATGAAAGTGATTTGTGCCAGTCTCTGCTTAGGGCTACATCAATAGGAAACAAACCATAGAGATAGATCTTGGAACTACTTTATTGTGTCAAGTTTCAAAGAGCTAGCACAAACCGTGTTTGATTTAGAGTTCCAACTACATGTATCCATATAGGAGAAAACAGAGTGAAACCTAAAAATTAAAACTGTTAATTCCAACGAACGGTTTAACCTAGAGGAACGAAATTTGGTGAACCAAGTGAGATTGGGGTACTGATCATTTCCTGACAGTGTCATCAAGATTGGCTGAAAAAATGTGTGCTGAGATTTCAGGAAACTCGTAGTTTTTTGGAAGCTTGGCAACCCCTTTCCATGAAAGTGATTTGCGCCAGTCTCTGCTTAGGGCTACATCAATAGGAAACAAACTACAGAGATAGAATTTGGAACTACTTTTTTGTATCAAGTTTCAATGAGCTAGCACAAACCGTGTTTGATGTAGAGTTCCAACTACATGTATCCATATATGAGAAAACAGAGTGAAACCTAAAAATTAAAACTGTTACTGCCAACGAACGGTTTAACCTAGAAGAACGAAATTTGTTGAGCCAAGTGGGACTGGGGTACAGATCATTACCTGAAAGTGTCATCAAGATTGGGTGAAAAAATGTGTGCTGAGATTTCAGGAAACTCATAGTTTTTTGGAAGCTTGGCCACCCCTTTCCATTAAAGTGATTTGTGCCGGTCTCTGCTTAGGGCTACATCAATAGGAAACAAACCACAGAGACAGAACTTGGAACTACTTTACTGTGTCAAGTTTCAGAGAGCTAGCACAAACCATGTTTTATTTAGAGTTCCAAATACATGTATCAATATAGGAGAAGACAGAGTGAAACCTAAAAATTAAAACTGTTACTGCCTACGAACGGTTTAACCTAGAAGAATGAAATTTGGTGAGCCTAGTGGGATCGGCGTACTGATCATTACCTGAAAGTGTCATCAAGATTGGGTGAAAAAATGTGTGCTGAGATTTCAGAAAACTCGTAGTTTTTGGAAGCTTGGCAACCCCTTTCCATGAAAGTGATTTGAGCTTGTCTCTGCTTAGGGCTACATCAATAGGAAACAAACCATAGAGATAGAACTTGGAACTACTTTATTGTGTCAAGTTTCAAAGAGCTAGCACAAACCGTGTTAGATTTAGAGTTCCAACTAAATGTATCCATATAGGAGAAAACTGAGTGAAACCTAAAAATTAAAACTGTTACTGCCAACGAACGGTTTAACCTCGAAGAACGAAATTTGTTGAGCCAAGTGGGACTGGGGTACAGATCATTACCTGAAAGTGTCATCAAGATTGGGTGAAAAAATGTGTGCTGAGATTTCAGAAATCTCGTAGTTTTTGGAAGCTTGGCAACCCCTTTACATGAAAGTGATTTGAGCCTGTCTCTGCTTAGGGCTACATCAATGAGAAACAAACCATAGAGATAGAACTTGGAACTACTTTATTGTGTCAAGTTTCAAAGAGCTAGCACAAACCGTGTTTGATTTAGAGTTCCAACTACATGTATCCATATAGGAGAAAACAGAGTGAAACCTAAAAATTCAAACTGTTACTGCCAACGAACGGTTTAACCTAGAAGAACGAAATTTGGTGAGCCTAGTGGGATTGGCGTACTGATCATTACCTGAAAGTGTCATCAAGATTGGGTGAAAACATGCGTGCTGAGATTTCAGGAAACTCTGAGTTTTTTGGAAGCTTGGCAACCCCTTTCCATGAAAGTGATTTGCGCCAGTCTCTGCTTAGGGCTACATCAATAGGAAACAAACCATAGATATAGAATTTGGAACTACTTTATTGCATCAAGTTTCAATGAGCTAGGACAAACCGTGTTTGATTTAGAGTTCCAACTGCATGTATCCATATTGGAGAAAACAGAGTGAAACCTAAAAATTCAAACTTTTACTGCCAACGAACGTTTTAACATAGAAGAACGAAATTTGGTGAGCCAAATGGGATTGGGGTACTGATCATTACCTGAAAGTGTCATCAGGATTGGGTGAAAAAATGTGTGGTGAGATTTCAGGAAACTCGTAGTTTTTTGGAAGCTTGGCAACCCCTTTCCATGAAAGTGATTTGTGCCAGTCTCTGCTTAGGGCTACATCAATAGGAAACAAACCACAGAGATAGAATTTGGAACTACTTTTTTGTATCAAGTTTCAATGAGCTAGCACAAACCGTGTTTGATGTAGAGTTCCAACTACATGTATCCATATATGAGAAAACAGAGTGAAACCTAAAAATTAAAACTGTTACTGCCAACGAACGGTTTAACCTAGAAGAATGAAATTTGGTGAGCCAAGTGGGACTGGGGTACAGATCATTACCTGAAAGTGTCATCAAGATTGGGTGAAAAAATGTGTGCTGAGATTTCAGGAAACTCGCAGTTTTTTGGAAGCTTGGCCACCCCTTTCCATTAAAGTGATTTGTGCCGGTCTCTGCTTAGGGCTACATCAATAGGAAACAAACCATAGAGACAGAACTTGGAACTACTTTACTGTGTCAAGTTTCAGAGAGCTAGCACAAACCATGTTTTATTTAGAGTTCCAACTACATGTATCAATATAGGAGAAGACAGAGTGAAACCTAAAAATTAAAACTGTTACTGCCAACAAACGGTTTAACCTAGAAGAATGAAATTTGGTGAGCCTAGTGGGATCGGCGTACTGATCATTACCTGAAAGTGTCATCAAGATTGGGTGAAAAAATGTGTGCTGAGATTTCAGAAAACTCGTAGTTTTTGGAAGCTTGGCAACCCCTTTCCATGAAAGTGATTTGAGCTTGTCTCTGCTTAGGGCTACATCAATAGGAAACAAACCATAGAGATAGAACTTGGAACTACTTTATTGTGTCAAGTTTCAAAGAGCTAGCACAAACCGTGTTGGATTTAGAGTTCCAACTACATGTATCCATATAGGAGAAAACAGAGTGAAACCTAACAATTAAAACTGTTACTGCCAACGAGTGGTTTAACCTAGAAGAACGAAATTTGGTGAGCCAAGTGGGATTGGGGTACTGATCATTACCTGAAAGTGTCATCAGGATTGGGTGAAAAAATGTGTGCTGAGATTTCAGGAAACTCGTAGTTTTTTGGAAGCTTGTCAACCCCTTTCCATGAAAGTGATTTGCGGTGGTCTCTGCTTAGGGCTACATCAATAGGAAACAAACCATAGAGATAGATCTTGGAACTACTTTATTGTGTCACGTTTCAAAGAGCTAGCACAAACCGTGTTTGATTTAGAGTTCCAACTACATGTATCCATATAGGAGAAAACAGAGTGAAACCTAAAAATTAAAACTGTTAATTCCAACGAACGGTTTAACCTAGAGGAACGAAATTTGGTGAACCAAGTGAGATTGGGGTACTGATCATTACCTGACAGTGTCATCAAGATTGGCTGAAAAAATGTGTGCTGAGATTTCAGGAAACTCGTAGTTTTTTGGAAGCTTGGCAACCCCTTTCCATGAAAGTGATTTGCGCCAGTCTCTGCTTAGGGCTACATCAATAGGAAACAAACCACAGAGATAGAATTTGGAACTACTTTATTGTATCAAGTTTCAATGAGCTAGCACAAACCGTGTTTGATGTAGAGTTCCAACTGCATGTATCCATATATGAGAAAACAGAGTGAAACCTAAAAATTAAAACTGTTACTGCCAACGAACGGTTTAACCTAGAAGAACGAAATTTGTTGAGCCAAGTGGGACTGGGGTACAGATCATTACCTGAAAGTGTCATCAAGATTGGGTGAAAAAATGTGTGCTGAGATTTCAGGAAACTCGTAGTTTTTTGGAAGCTTGGCCACCCCTTTCCATTAAAGTGATTTGTGCCAGTCTCTGCTTAGGGCTACATCAATAGGAAACAAACCATAGAGATAGAACTTGGAACTACTTTATTGTGTCAAGTTTCAAATAGCTAGCACAAACCGTGTTAATTTTAGAGTTCCAACTAAATGTATCCATATAGGAGAAAACTGAGTGAAACCTAAAAATTAAAACTGTTACTGCCAACGAACTGTTTAACCTAGAAGAACGAAATTTGGTGAGCCAAGTGGGATTGGGGTACTGATCATTACCTGAAAGTGTCATCAAGATTGGGTGAAAAAATGTGTGGTGAGATTTTAGGAAACTCGGAGTTTTTGGGAAGCTTCGCAACCCCTTTCCATGAAACCGATTTGCGCCAGTCTCTGCTTAGGGCTACATCAATAGGAAACAAACCATAGAGATATAACTTGGAACTACTTTATTGTGTCAAGTTTCAAAGAGCTAGCACAAACCGTGTTTGATTTAGAGTTCCAACTACATGTATCCATATAGGAGAAAACAGAGTGAAATCTAAAAATTCAAACTGTTACTGCCAAAGAAAGGTTTAACCTAGAAGAACAAAATTTGGTGTGGCAAGTGGGGTTGGGGTACTGATCATTACCTTAAAGTGTCATCATGATTGTGTGAAAAAATATGTGCTGAGATTTCAGGAAACTCGAAGTTTTTTGGAAGCTTGGCAACCCCTTTCCATTTTAGTGATTTGCGCCGGTCTCTGCTTAGGGCTACATCAATAGGAAACAAACCTTAGAGATCGAACTTGGAACTACTTTATTGTGTCAAGTTTCAAAGAGCTAGCACAAACGGTGTTTGATTTAGAGTTCCAACTACATGTATCCATATAGGAGAAAACAGAGTGAAACCTAAAAATTCAAACTGTTACTGCCAACGAACGGTTTAACCTAGAACAACGAAATTTGGTGAGCCTAGTGGGATTGGCGTACTGATCATTACCTGAAAGTGTCATCAAGATTGGGTGAAAACATGCGTGCTGAGATTTCAGGAAACTCTGAGTTTTTTGGAAGCTTGGCAACCCCTTTCCATGAAAGTGATTTGCGCCAGTCTCTGCTTAGGGCTACATCAATAGGAAACAAACCATAGATATAGAATTTGGAACTACTTTATTGCATCAAGTTTCAATGAGCTAGGACAAACCGTGTTTGATTTAGAGTTCCAACTGCATGTATCCATATAGGAGAAAACAGAGTGAAACCTAAAAATTCAAACTTTTACTGCCAACGAACGTTTTAACCTAGAAGAACGAAATTTGGTGAGCCAAATGGGATTGGGGTACTGATCATTACCTGAAAGTGTCATCAGGATTGGGTGAAAAAATGTGTGGTGAGATTTCAGGAAACTCGTAGTTCTTTGGAAGCTTCGCAACCCATTTGCATGAAACAGATTTGCGCCAGTCTGTTATTAGGGCTACATCAAGTGGAAACAAACCATAGAGATAGAACTTGGAACTACTTTATTGTGTCAAATTTCAATGAGCTAGCACAAACCGTGTTTGATTTAGAGTTCCAACTACATGTATCCATATAGGAGAAAACAGAGTGAAACCTAAAAATTAAAATTGTTACTGCCAAAGATAGGTTTAACCTAGAAGAACGAAATTTGGTGAGCCAAGTGGGATAGAGATACTGATCATTACCTGAAAGTGTCATCAAGATTGGGTGAAGAAATATGTGCTGAGATTGCAGGAAACTCGTAGTTTTTTGGAAGCTTGGCAACCCCTTTCCATGAAAGTGATTTGCGCCTGTCTCAGCTTAGGGCTACATCAATAGGAAACAAACCATAAAGATAGAATTTGGAACTACTTTTTTGTATCAAGTTTCAATGAGCTAGCACAAACCGTGTTTGATGTAGAGTTCCAACTACATGTATCCATATATGAGAAAACAGAGTGAAACCTAAAAATTAAAACTGTTACTGCCAACGAACTGTTTAACCTAGAAGAACAAAATTTGGTGAGGCAAGTGGGGTTGGGGTACTGATCATTACCTGAAAGTGTCATCAAGATTGTGTGAAAAAATATGTGCTAAGATTTCAGGAAACTCGTAGTTTTTTGGAAGCTTGGCAACCCCTTTCATTGATAGTGTTTTGCCCCAATCTCTGCTTAGGGCTACATCAATAGGAAACAAACCATAGAGATAGAATTTGGAACTACTTTATTGCATCAAGTTTCAATGAGCTAGGACAAACCGTGTTTGATTTAGAGTTCCAACTGCATGTATCCATATGGGAGAAAACAGAGTGAAACCTAACAATTAAAACTGTTACTGCCAACGAATGGTTTAACCTAGAAGAACGAAATTTGGTGAGCCAAGTGGGATTGGGGTACTGATCATTACCTGAAAGTGTCATCAAGATTGGGTGAAAAAATGTGTGCTGAGATTTCAGGAAACTCGTAGTTTTTTGGAAGCTTGGCAACCCCTTTCCATTAAAGTGATTTGCGCTGGTCTCTGCTTAGGGCTACATCAATAGGAAACAAACAATAGAGATAGAACTTGGAACTACTTTATTGTGTCAAGTTTCAAAGAGCTAGCACAAACCATGTTTGATTTAGATTTCCAACTACATGTATCCATATAGGAGAAAACAGATTGAAACCTAAAAATTAAAACTGTTACTGCCAACGAAGGGTTTAACCTCGAGGAATGAAATTTGGTGAGCCAAATGGGATTGGGGTACTGATCATTACCTGAAAGTGTCATCAGGATTGGGTGAAAAAATGTGTGGTGAGATTTCAGGAAACTCGGAGTTTTTTGGAAGCTTCGCAACCCCTTTCCATGAAACAGATTTGCGCCAGTCTCTGCTTAGGGCTACATCAATAGGAAACAAACCATAGAGATAGAAATTGGAACTACTTTATTGTGTCTAGTTTCAATGCGCTAGCACAAACCGTGTTTGATTTAGAGTTCCAACTACATGTATCCATATAGGAGAAAACAGATTGAAACCTAAAAATTAAAACTGTTACTGCCAACGAATGGTTTAACCTAGAAGAACGAAATTTGGTGAGCCAAGTGGGATTGGTGTACTTATCATTACCTGAAAGTGTCAATAAGATTGGGTGAAAAAATGTGTGCTGAGATTTCAGAAAACTCGTAGTTTTTGGAAGCTTGGCAACCCCTTTACATGAAAGTGATTTGAGCCTGTCTCTGCTTAGGGCTACATCAATAGGAAACAAGCCATAGAGATAGAACTTGGAACTACTTTATTGTGTCAAGTTTCAGAGAGCTAGCACAAACCGTGTTTGATTTAGAGTTCCAACTACATGTATCCATATAGGAGAAAACAGAGTGAAACCTAAAAATTAAAACTGTTACTGCCAACGAATGGTTTAACCTAGAAGAACAAAATTTGGTGTGGCAAGTGGGGTTGGGGTACTGATCATTACCTGAAAGTGTCATCATGATTGTGTGAAAAAATATGTGCTGAGATTTCAGGAAACTCGAAGTTTTTTGGAAGCTTGGCAACCCCTTTCCATTTTAGTGATTTGCGCCGGTCTCTGCTTAGGGCTACATAAATAGGAAAAAACCTTAGAGATAGAACTTGGAACTACTTTATTGTGTCAAGTTTCAAAGAGCTAGCACAAACCGTGTTTGATTTAGAGTTCCAACTACATGTATCCATATAGGAGAAAACAGAGTGAAACCTAAAAATTAAAACTGTTACTGCCAACGAACGGTTTAACCTAGAAGAACGAAATTTGGTGAGCCTAGTGGGATTGGCGTACTGATCATTACCTGAAAGTGTCATCAAGATTGGGTGAAAAAATGTGTGCTGAGATTTCAGGAAACTCGTAGTTTTTTGGAAGCTTGGCAACCCATTTCAATGAAAGTGATTTGCGCCGGTCTCTGCTTTGGGCTACATCAATAGGAAACAAACCATAGAGTTAGAACTTGGAACTACTTTATTGTGTCAAGTTTCAAATAGCTAGCACAAACCGTGTTAGATTTAGAGTTCCAACTAAATGTAACCATATAGGAGAAAACTGAGTGTAACCTAAAAATTAAAACTGTTACTGCCAACGAACGGTTTAACCAAGAAGCACGAAATTTGGTGAGCCAAGTGGGATTGGGGTACTGATCATTACCTGAAAGTGTCATCAAGATTGCGTGAAGAAATATGTGCTGAGATTTCAGGAAACTCATAGTTTTTTGGAAGCTTGGCAACCCCTTTCCATGAAAGTGGTTTGCGCCGTTCTCTGCTTAGGGCTACATCAATAGGAAACAAACCATAGAGATATAACTTGGAACTACTTTATTGTGTCAAGTCACAAAGAGCTAGCACAAACCGTGTTTGATTTAGTGTTCCAACTACATGTATCCATATAGGAGAAAACAGAGTGAAACCTAAAAATTCAAACTGTTACTGCCAACGAACGGTTTAACCTAGAAGAACGAAATTTGGTGAGCCAAGTGGGATTGGTGTACTGATCATTACCTGAAAGTGTCAATAAGATTGGGTGAAAAAATGTGTGCTGAGATTTCAGAAATCTCGTAGTTTTTGGAAGCTTGGAAACCCCTTTACATGAAAGTGATTTGAGTCTGTCTCTGCTTAGGGCTACATCAATAGGAAACAAACCATAGAGATAGAACTTGGAACTACTTTATTGTGTCAAGTTTCAGAGAGCTAGCACAAACCGTGTTTGATTTAGAGTTCCAACTACATGTATCCATATAGGAGAAAACAGAGTGAAACCTAAAAATTAAAACTGTTACTGCCAAAGAAAGGTTTAACCTAGAAGAATAAAATTTGGTGTGGCAAGTGGGGTTGGGGTACTGATCATTACCTGAAAGTGTCATCATGATTGTGTGAAAAAATATGTGCTGAGATTTCAGGAAACTCGAAGTTTTTTGGAAGCTTGGCAACCCCTTTCCATTTTAGTGATTTGCGCCGGTCTCTGCTTAGGGCTACATCAATAGGAAACAAACCTTAGAGATCGAACTTGGAACTACTTTATTGTGTCAAGTTTCAAAGAGCTAGCACAAACCGTGTTTGATTTAGAGTTCCAACTACATGTATCCATATAGGAGAAAACAGAGTGAAACCTAAAATTTCAAACTGTTACTGCCAACGAACGGTTTAACCTAGAAGACCGAAATTTGGTGAGCCTAGTGGGATTGGCGTACTGATCATTACCTGAAAGTGTCATCAAGATTGGGTGAAAACATGCGTGCTGAGATTTCAGGAAACTCGGAGTTTTTTGGAAGCTTGGCAACCCCTTTCCATGAAAGTGATTTGCGCCAGTCTCTGCTTAGGGCTACATCAATAGGAAACAAACCATAGATATAGAATTTGGAACTACTTTATTGCATCAAGTTTCAATGAGCTAGGACAAACCGTGTTTGATTTAGAGTTCCAACTGCATGTATCCATATAGGAGAAAACAGAGTGAAACCTAAAAATTCAAACTTTTACTGCCAACGAACGTTTTAACCTAGAAGAACGAAATTTGGTGAGCCAAATGGGATTGGGGTACTGATCATTACCTGAAAGTGTCATCAGGATTGGGTGAAAAAAATGTGTGGTGAGATTTCAGGAAACTCGTAGTTCTTTGGAAGCTTCGCAACCCATTTGCATGAAACAGATTTGCGCCAGTCTGTTATTAGGGCTACATCAAGTGGAAACAAACCATAGAGATAGAACTTGGAACTACTTTATTGTGTCAAATTTCAATGAGCTAGCACAAACCGTGTTTGATTTAGAGTTCAAACTACATGTATCTATATAGGAGAAAACAGAGTGAAACCTAAAAATTAAAATTGTTACTGCCAAAGATAGGTTTAACCTAGAAGAACGAAATTTGGTGAGCCAAGTGGGATAGAGATACTGATCATTACCTGAAAGTGTCATCAAGATTGGGTGAAGAAATATGTGCTGAGATTGCAGGAAACTCGTAGTTTTTTGGAAGCTTGGCAACCCCTTTCCATGAAAGTGATTTGCGCCTGTCTCTGCTTAGGGCTACATCAATAGGAAACAAACCATAAAGATAGAATTTGGAACTACTTTATTGTGTCAAGTTTCAAATAGCTAGCACAAACCGTGTTAGATTTAGAGTTCCAACTAAATGTATCCATATAGGAGAAAACTGAGTGAAACCTAAAAATTAAAACTGTTACTGCCAACGAACTGTTTAACCTAGAAGAACAAAATTTGGTGAGGCAAGTGGGGTTGGGGTACTGATCATTACCTGAAAGTGTCATCAAGATTGTGTGAAAAAATATGTGCTGAGATTTCAGGAAACTCGTAGTTTTTTGGAAGCTTGGCAACCCCTTTCATTGATAGTGTTTTGCCCCAATCTCTGCTTAGGGCTACATCAATAGGAAACAAACCATAGAGATAGAATTTGGAACTACTTTATTGCATCAAGTTTCAATGAGCTAGGACAAACCGTGTTTGATTTAGAGTTCCAACTGCATGTATCCATATGGGAGAAAACAGAGTGAAACATAACAATTAAAACTGTTACTGCCAACGAATGGTTTAACCTAGAAGAACGAAATTTGGTGAGCCAAGTGGGATTGGGGTACTGATCATTACCTGAAAGTGTCATCAAGATTGGGTGAAAAAATGTGTGCTGAGATTTCAGGAAACTCATAGTTTTTTGGAAGCTTGGCAAGCCCTTTCCATTAAAGTGATTTGCGCTGGTCTCTGCTTAGGGCTACATCAATAGGAAACAAACAATAGAGATAGAACTTGGAACTACTTTATTGTGTCAAGTTTCAAAGAGCTAGCACAAACCATGTTTGATTTAGAGTTCCAACTACATGTATCCATATAGGAGAAAACAGATTGAAACCTAAAAATTAAAACTGTTACTGCCAACGAAGGGTTTAACCTCGAGGAATGAAATTTGGTGAGCCAAGTTGGATTGGGGTACTGATCATTACCTGAAAGTGTCATCAAGATTGGTGAAAAAATGTGTGCTGAGATTTCAGGAAACTCGTAGTTTTTTGGAAGCTTGGCAACCCCTTTCCATGAAAGTGATTTGCGCCGGTCTCTGCTTAGGGCTACGTCAATAGGAAACAAACCATAGAGATAGAACTTGGAACTACTTTATTGTGTCAAGTTTCAATGAGCTAGCACAAACCGTGTTTGATTTAGTGTTCCAACTACATGTATCCATATAGGAGAAAACAGAGTGAAACCTAAAAACTAAAACTGTTACTTCCAACGAATGGTTTAACCTAGAAGAACGATATTTGGTGAGCCAAGTGGGATTGTGGTACTGATCATTACCTGAAAGTGTCAACAAGATTGGGTGAAAAAATATGTGCTGAGATTTCAGAAAACTCGTAGTTTTTGGAAGCTTGGCAACCCCTTTCCATGAAAGTGATTTGAGCCTGTCTCTGCTTAGGGCTACATCAATAGGAAACAAACCATAGAGATAGAACTTGGAACTACTTTATTGTGTCAAGTTTCAGAGAGCTAGCAAAAACCGTGTTTGATTTAGAGTTCCAACTACATGAATCCATATAGGAGAAAACAGAGTGAGATTTAAAAATTAAAACTGTTACTGCCAAAGAAAGGTTTAACCTAGAAGAACGAAATTTGGTGAGCCAAGTGGGATTGGGGTACTGATCATTACCTGAAAGTGTCATCAAGATTGGGTGAAAAAATGTGTGCTGATATTTTAGGAAACTCGTAGTTTTTTGGAAGCTTGGCAACCCCTTTCCATGAAAGTGATTTGAGCCGGTCTCTGCTTAGGGCTACATCAATAGGAAACAAACCATAGAGATAGAACTTGGAACTACTTTATTGTGTCAAGTTTCAAAGAGCTAGCACAAACCGTGTTTGATTTAGAGTTCCAACTACATGAATCCATATAGGAGAAGACAGAGTGAAATCTAACAATTAAAACTGTTACTGCCAACGAATGGTTTAACCTAGAAGAACGAAATTTGGTGAGCCAAGTGGGATTGGGGTACTGATCATTACCTGAAAGTGTCATCAGGATTGGGTGAAAAAATGTGTGCTGAGATTTCAGGAAACTCGTAGTTTTTTGGAAGCTTGGCAACCCCTTTCCATGAAAGTGATTTTTGCCAGTCTCTGCTTAGGGCTACATCAATAGGAAACAAACCACAGAGATAGTTCTTGGAACTACTCTATTGTGTCAAGTTTCAAAGAGCTAGCACAAACCGTGTTTGATTTAGAGTTCCAACTACATGTATCCATATAGGAGAAAACAGAGTGAAACCTAAAAATTGAAACTGTTACTACCAACGAACAGTTTAAACTAGAAAACGAAATTTGGTGAGCCAAGTGGGATTGGGGTACTGATCATTACCTGAGAGTGTCATCAAGATTGGGTGAAGAAAAATGTGCTGAGATTTCAGGAAACTCGTAGTTTTTTGGAAGCTTGGCAACCCCTTTCCATGAAAGTGATTTGCGCCGGTCTCTGCTTAGGGCTACATCAATAGGAAACAAACCATAGAGATAGAACTTGGAACTACTTTATTGTGTCAAGTTTCAAAGAGCTAGCACAAACCATGTTTGATTTAGAGTTCCAACTACATGTATCAATATAGGAGAAAACAGAGTGAAACCTAAAAATTAAAACTGTTACTGACAACAAACGGTTTAACCTAGAAGAACGAAATTTGGTTAGCCAAGTGGTTTTGCGGTACTGATCATTACCTGAAAGTGTCATCAAGTTGGGTGAAAAAATGTGTGCTGAGATTTCAGGAAACTCGTAGTTTTTTGGAAGTTTGGCAACCCCTTTCCATGAAAGTGATTTGCGCCGGTCTCTGCTTAGGGCTACATCAATAGGAAACAAACCACAGAGATAGAATTTAGAACTACTTTATTGTATCAAGTTTCAATGAGCTAGCACAAACCGTGTTTGATGTAGAGTCCCAACTGCATGTATCCATATAGGAGAAAACAGAGTGAAACCTAAAAATTAAAACTGTTACTGCCAACGAACGGTTTAACCTAGAGGAACGAAATTTGGTGAGCCAAGTGGGATTGGGGTACTGATCATTACCTGAAAGTGTCATCAAGATTGCGTGAAGAAATATGTGCTGAGATTTCAGGAAACTCATAGTTTTTTGGAAGCTTGGCATCCCCTTTCCATGAAAGTGGTTTGCGCCGTTCTCTGCTTAGGGCTACATCAATAGGAAACAAACCATAGAGATAGAACTTGGAACTACTTTATTGTGTCAAGTCACAAAGAGCTAGCACAAACCGTGTTTGATTTAGTGTTCCAACTACATGTATCCATATAGGAGAAAACAGAGTGAAACCTAAAAATTAAAACTGTTACTGCCAACGATCGGTTTAACCTAGAAGAACGAAATTTGGTGAGCCAAGTGGGATTGGGGTACTGATCATTACCTGAAAGTGTCATCATTATTGGGTGAAAAAATGTGTGCTGATATTTCAGGAAACTCGTAGTTTTTTGGAAGCTTGGAAACCCTTTTCCATGAAAGTGATTTGCACCGGTCTCTGCTTAGGGCTACATCAATATGAAACAAACCATAGAGATAGAATTTGGACCTACTTTATTGTGTCAAGTTTCAAATAGCTAGCACAAACCGTGTTAGATTTAGAGTTCCAACTAAATGTATCCATATAGGAGAAAACTGAGTGAAACCTAAAAATTAAAACTGTTAGTGCCAACGAACGGTTTAACCTAGAGGAACGAAATTTGGTGAGCCAAGTGGGATTGGGGTACTGATCATTACCTGAAAGTGTCAACAAGATTGGGTGAAAAAATGTGTGCTGAGATTTCAGAAAACTCGTAGTTTTTGGAAGCTTGGCAACCCCTTTCCATGAAAGTGATTTGAGCCTGTCTCTGCTTAGGGCTACATCAATAGTGAACAAACCATAGAGATAGAACTTGGAACTACTTTACTGTGTCAAGTTTCAGAGAGCTAGCACAAACCATGTTTTATTTAGAGTTCCAACTACATGTATCAATATAGGAGAAGACAGAGTGAAACCTAAAAATTAAAACTGTTACTGCCAACGAACGGTTTAACCTAGCAGAATGAAATTTGGTGAGCCTAGTGGGATCGGCGTACTGATCATTACCTGAAAGTGTCATCAAGATTGGGTGAAAAAATGTGTGCTGAGATTTCAGAAAACTCGTAGTTTTTGGAAGCTTGGCAACCCCTTTCCATGAAAGTGATTTGAGCCTGTCTCTTCTTAGGGCTACATCAATAGGAAACAAACCATAGAGATAGAACTTGGAACTACTTTATTGTGTCAAGTTTCAAAGAGCTAGCACAAACCGTGTTGGATTTAGAGTTCCAACTACATGTATCCATATAGGAGAAAACAGAGTGAAACCTAACAATTAAAACTGTTACTGCCAACGAGTGGTTTAACCTAGAAGAACGAAATTTGGTGAGCCAAGTGGGATTGGGGTACTGATCATTACCTGAAAGTGTCATCAGGATTGGGTGAAAAAATATGTGCTGAGACTTCAGGAAACTCGTAGTTTTTTGGAAGCTTGGCAACCCCTTTCCATGAAAGTGATTTGTGCCAGTCTCTGCTTAGGGCTACATCAATAGGAAACAAACCATAGAGATAGATCTTGGAACTACTTTATTGTGTCAAGTTTCAAAGAGCTAGCACAAACCGTGTTTGATTTAGAGTTCCAACTACATGTATCCATATAGGAGAAAACAGAGTGAAACCTAAAAATTAAAACTGTTAATTCCAACGAACGGTTTAACCTAGAGGAACGAAATTTGGTGAACCAAGTGAGATTGGGGTACTGATCATTTCCTGACAGTGTCATCAAGATTGGCTGAAAAAATGTGTGCTGAGATTTCAGGAAACTCGTAGTTTTTTGGAAGCTTGGCAACCCCTTTCCATGAAAGTGATTTGCGCCAGTCTCTGCTTAGGGCTACATCAATAGGAAACAAACTACAGAGATAGAATTTGGAACTACTTTTTTGTATCAAGTTTCAATGAGCTAGCACAAACCGTGTTTGATGTAGAGTTCCAACTACATGTATCCATATATGAGAAAACAGAGTGAAACCTAAAAATTAAAACTGTTACTGCCAACGAACGGTTTAACCTAGAAGAACGAAATTTGTTGAGCCAAGTGGGACTGGGGTACAGATCATTACCTGAAAGTGTCATCAAGATTGGGTGAAAAAATGTGTGCTGAGATTTCAGGAAACTCATAGTTTTTTGGAAGCTTGGCCACCCCTTTCCATTAAAGTGATTTGTGCCGGTCTCTGCTTAGGGCTACATCAATAGGAAACAAACCATAGAGACAGAACTTGGAACTACTTTACTGTGTCAAGTTTCAGAGAGCTAGCACAAACAATGTTTTATTTAGAGTTCCAAATACATGTATCAATATAGGAGAAGACAGAGTGAAACCTAAAAATTAAAACTGTTACCGCCAACGAACGGTTTAACCTAGAAGAATGAAATTTGGTGAGCCTAGTGGGATCGGCGTACTGATCATTACCTGAAAGTGTCATCAAGATTGGGTGAAAAAATGTGTGCTGAGATTTCAGAAAACTCGTAGTTTTTGGAAGCTTGGCAACCCCTTTCCATGAAAGTGATTTGAGCTTGTCTCTGCTTAGGGCTACATCAATAGGAAACAAACCATAGAGATAGAACTTGGAACTACTTTATTGTGTCAAGTTTCAAAGAGCTAGCACAAACCGTGTTAGATTTAGAGTTCCAACTAAATGTATCCATATAGGAGAAAACTGAGTGAAACCTAAAAATTAAAACTGTTACTGCCAACGAACGGTTTAACCTAGAAGAACGAAATTTGTTGAGCCAAGTGGGACTGGGGTACAGATCATTACCTGAAAGTGTCATCAAGATTGGGTGAAAAAATGTGTGCTGAGATTTCAGAAATCTCGTAGTTTTTTGGAAGCTTGTCAACCCGTTTCCATGAAAGTGATTTGCGGTGGTCTCTGCTTAGGGCTACATCAATAGGAAACAAACCATAGAGATAGATCTTGGAACTACTTTATTGTGTCAAGTTTCAAAGAGCTAGCACAAACCGTGTTTGATTTAGAGTTCCAACTACATGTATCCATATAGGAGAAAACAGAGTGAAACCTAAAAATTAAAACTGTTAATTCCAACGAACGGTTTAACCTAGAGGAACGAAATTTGGTGAACCAAGTGAGATTGGGGTACTGATCATTATCTGACAGTGTCATCAAGATTGGCTGAAAAAATGTGTGCTGAGATTTCAGGAAACTCGTAGTTTTTTGGAAGCTTGGCAACCCCTTTCCATGAAAGTGATTTGCGCCAGTCTCTGCTTAGGGCTACATCAATAGGAAACAAACCACAGAGATAGAATTTGGAACTACTTTATTGTATCAAGTTTCAATGAGCTAGCACAAACCGTGTTTGATGTAGAGTTCCAACTGCATGTATCCATATATGAGAAAACAGAGTGAAACCTAAAAATTAAAACTGTTACTGCCAACGAACGGTTTAACCTAGAAGAACGAAATTTGTTGAGCCAAGTGGGACTGGGGTACAGATCATTACCTGAAAGTGTCATCAAGATTGGGTGAAAAAATGTGTGCTGAGATTTCAGGAAACTCGTAGTTTTTTGGAAGCTTGGCCACCCCTTTCCATTAAAGTGATTTGTGCCAGTCTCTGCTTAGGGCTACATCAATAGGAAACAAACCATAGAGATAGAACTTGGAACTACTTTATTGTGTCAAGTTTCAAATAGCTAGCACAAACCGTGTTAATTTTAGAGTTCCAACTAAATGTATCCATATAGGAGAAAACTGAGTGAAACCTAAAAATTAAAACTGTTACTGCCAACGAACTGTTTAACCTAGAAGAACGAAATTTGGTGAGCCAAGTGGGATTGGGGTACTGATCATTACCTGAAAGTGTCATCAAGATTGGGTGAAAAAATGTGTGGTGAGATTTTAGGAAACTCGGAGTTTTTGGGAAGCTTCGCAACCCCTTTCCATGAAACAGATTTGCGCCAGTCTCTGCTTAGGGCTACATCAATAGGAAACAAACCATAGAGATATAACTTGGAACTAATTTATTGTGTCAAGTTTCAAAGAGCTAGCACAAACCGTGTTTGATTTAGAGTTCCAACTACATGTATCCATATAGGAGAAAACAGAGTGAAATCTAAAAATTCAAACTGTTACTGCCAAAGAAAGGTTTAACCTAGAAGAACAAAATTTGGTGTGGCAAGTGGGGTTGGGGTACTGATCATTACCTGAAAGTGTCATCATGATTGTGTGAAAAAATATGTGCTGAGATTTCAGGAAACTCGAAGTTTTTTGGAAGCTTGGCAACCCCTTTCCATTTTAGTGATTTGCGCCGGTCTCTGCTTAGGGCTACATCAATAGGAAACAAACCTTAGAGATCGAACTTGGAACTACTTTATTGTGTCAAGTTTCAAAGAGCTAGCACAAACCGTGTTTGATTTAGAGTTCCAACTACATGTATCCATATAAGAGAAAACAGAGTGAAACCTAAAAATTCAAACTGTTACTGCCAACGAACGGTTTAACCTAGAACAACGAAATTTGGTGAGCCTAGTGGGATTGGCGTACTGATCATTACCTGAAAGTGTCATCAAGATTGGGTGAAAACATGCGTGCTGAGATTTCAGGAAACTCGGAGTTTTTTGGAAGCTTGGCAACCTCTTTCCATGAAAGTGATTTGCGCCAGTCTCTGCTTAGGGCTACATCAATAGGAAACAAACCATAGATATAGAATTTGGAACTACTTTATTGCATCAAGTTTCAATGAGCTAGGACAAACCGTGTTTGATTTAGAGTTCCAACTGCATGTATCCATATAGGAGAAAACAGAGTGAAACCTAAAAATTCAAACTTTTACTGCCAACGAACGTTTTAACCTAGAAGAACGAAATTTGGTGAGCCAAATGGGATTGGGGTACTGATCATTACCTGAAAGTGTCATCAGGATTGGGTGAAAAAATGTGTGGTGAGATTTCAGGAAACTCGTAGTTCTTTGGAAGCTTCGCAACCCATTTGCATGAAACAGATTTGCGCCAGTCTGTTATTAGGGCTACATCAAGTGGAAACAAACCATAGAGATAGAACTTGGAACTACTTTATTGTGTCAAATTTCAATGAGCTAGCACAAACCGTGTTTGATTTAGAGTTCCAACTACATGTATCCATATAGGAGAAAACAGAGTGAAACCTAAAAATTAAAATTGTTACTGCCAAAGATAGGTTTAACCTAGAAGAACGAAATTTGGTGAGCCAAGTGGGATAGAGATACTGATCATTACCTGAAAGTGTCATCAAGATTGGGTGAAGAAATATGTGCTGAGATTGCAGGAAACTCGTAGTTTTTTGGAAGCTTGGCAACCCCTTTCCATGAAAGTGATTTGCGCCTGTCTCTGCTTAGGGCTACATCAATAGGAAACAAACCATAAAGATAGAATTTGGAACTACTTTATTGTGTCAAGTTTCAAATAGCTAGCACAAACCGTGTTAGATTTAGAGTTCCAACTAAATGTATCCATATAGGAGAAAACTGAGTGAAACCTAAAAATTAAAACTGTTACTGCCAACGAACTGTTTAACCTAGAAGAACAAAATTTGGTGAGGCAAGTGGGGTTGGGGTACTGATCATTACCTGAAAGTGTCATCAAGATTGTGTGAAAAAATATGTGCTGAGATTTCAGGAAACTCGTAGTTTTTTGGAAGCTTGGCAACCCCTTTCATTGATAGTGTTTTGCCCCAATCTCTGCTTAGGGCTACATCAATAGGAAACAAACCATAGAGATAGAATTTGGAACTACTTTATTGCATCAAGTTTCAATGAGCTAGGACAAACCGTGTTTGATTTAGAGTTCCAACTGCATGTATCCATATGGGAGAAAACAGAGTGAAACCTAACAATTAAAACTGTTACTGCCAACGAATGGTTTAACCTAGAAGAACGAAATTTGGTGAGCCAAGTGGGATTGGGGTACTGATCATTACCTGAAAGTGTCATCAAGATTGGGTGAAAAAATGTGTGCTGAGATTTCAGGAAACTCGTAGTTTTTTGGAAGCTTGGCAACCCCTTTCCATTAAAGTGATTTGCGCTGGTCTCTGCTTAGGGCTACATCAATAGGAAACAAACAATAGAGATAGAACTTGGAACTACTTTATTGTGTCAAGTTTCAAAGAGCTAGCACAAACCATGTTTGATTTAGAGTTCCAACTACATGTATCCATATAGGAGAAAACAGATTGAAACCTAAAAATTAAAACTGTTACTGCCAACAAAGGGTTTAACCTCGAGGAATGAAATTTGGTGAGCCAAATGGGATTGGGGTACTGATCATTACCTGAAAGTGTCATCAGGATTGGGTGAAAAAATGTGTGGTGATATTTCAGGAAACTCGGAGTTTTTTGGAAGCTTCGCAACCCCTTTCCATGAAACAGATTTGCGCCAGTCTCTGCTTAGGGCTACATCAATAGGAAACAAACCATAGAGATAGAAATTGGAACTACTTTATTGTGTCTAGTTTCAATGCGCTAGCACAAACCGTGTTTGATTTAGAGTTCCAACTACATGTATCCATATAGGAGAAAACAGATTGAAACCTAAAAATTAAAACTGTTACTGCCCACGAATGGTTTAACCTAGAAGAACGAAATTTGGTGAGCCAAGTGGGATTGGTGTACTTATCATTACCTGAAAGTGTCAATAAGTTTGGGTGAAAAAATGTGTGCTGAGATTTCAGAAAACTCGTAGTTTTTGGAAGCTTGGCAACCCCTTTACATGAAAGTGATTTGAGCCTGTCTCTGCTTAGGGCTACATCAATAGGAAACAAGGCATAGAGATAGAACTTGGAACTACTTTATTGTGTCAAGTTTCAGAGAGCTAGCACAAACCGTGTTTGATTTAGAGTTCCAACTACATGTATCCATATAGGAGAAAACAGAGTGAAACCTAAAAATTAAAACTGTTACTGCCAAAGAAAGGTTTAACCTAGAAGAACGAAATTTGGTGAGCCAAGTGGGATAGGGATACTGATCATTACCTGAAAGTGTCAACAAGATTGGGTGAAAAAATGTGTGCTGAGATTTCAGGAAATTCGTAGTTTTTTGGAAGCTTGGCAACCCTTTTCCATGATAGTGATTTGCGCCAGTCTCTGCTTAGGGCTACATCAATAGGAAACAAACCATAGAGATAGAACTTGGAACTACTTTATTGTGTCAAGTTTCAAGAGCTAGCACAAACCTTGTTTGATTTAGAGTTCCAACTACATGTATCCATATAGGAGAAAACAGAGTGAAACCTAAAAATTAAAACTGTTACTGCCAACGAATGGTTTAACCTAGAAGAACAAAATTTGGTGTGGCAAGTGGGGTTGGGGTACTGATCATTACCTGAAAGTGTCATCATGATTGTGTGAAAAAATATGTGCTGAGATTTCAGGAAACTCGAAGTTTTTTGGAAGCTTGGCAACCCCTTTCCATTTTAGTGATTTGCGCCGGTCTCTGCTTAGGGCTACATAAATAGGAAAAAACCTTAGAGATAGAACTTGGAACTACTTTATTGTGTCAAGTTTCAAAGAGCTAGCACAAACCGTGTTTGATTTAGAGTTCCAACTACATGTATCCATATAGGAGAAAACAGAGTGAAACCTAAAAATTAAAACTGTTACTGCCAACGAACGGTTTAACCTAGAAGAACGAAATTTGGTGAGCCTAGTGGGATTGGCGTACTGATCATTACCTGAAAGTGTCATCAAGATTGGGTGAAAAAATGTGTGCTGAGATTTCAGGAAACTCGTAGTTTTTTGGAAGCTTGGCAACCCATTTCAATGAAAGTGATTTGCGCCGGTCTCTGCTTTGGGCTACATCAATAGGAAACAAACCATAGAGTTAGAACTTGGAACTACTTTATTGTGTCAAGTTTCAAATAGCTAGCACAAACCGTGTTAGATTTAGAGTTCCAACTAAATGTAACCATATAGGAGAAAACTGAGTGTAACCTAAAAATTAAAACTGTTACTGCCAACGAACGGTTTAACCAAGAAGCACGAAATTTGGTGAGCCAAGTGGGATTGGGGTACTGATCATTACCTGAAAGTGTCATCAAGATTGGGTGAAAAAATGTGTGCTGAGATTTCAGGAAACTCGTAGTTTTTTGGAAGCTTGGGAACCCCTTTCCATGAAAGTGATTTGCGGCAGTCTCTGATTAGGGCTACATCAATAGGAAACAAATCACAGAGATAGAACTTGGAACTACTTTATTGTGTCAAGTTTCAATGAGCTAGCACAAACCGTGTTTGATTTAGAGTTCCAACTACATGTATCCATACAGGAGAAAACAGAGTGAAACCTAATATTTAAAACTGTTACTGCCAACGAACGGTTTAACCAAGAAGAACAAAATTTGGTGAGCCAAGTGGGATTGGGGTACTGATCATTACCTGAAAATTTCATCAAGATTGGGTGAAAAAATATGTGCTGAAATTTCAGGAAACTCGTAGTTTTTTGGAAGCTTCGCAACCCTTTTCAATGAAAGTGATTTGCGCCAGTCTCTGCTTAGGGACACATCAATAGGAACCAAACCATAGACATAGAACTTGGAACTATTTTATTGTGTCAAGTTTCAAAGAGCTGGCACAAACCGTGTTTGATTTACACTTCCAAATACATGTATCTATATAGGAGAAAACAGAGTGAAACCTAAAAATTAAAACTGTTACTGCAAACGAACGGTTTAACCTAGAAGAACGAAATTTGGTGAGCCAAGTGGGATTGGGGTACTGATCATTACCTGAAAGTGTCATCAAGATTGGGTGAAAAAATGTGTGCTGAGCTGTCAGAAAACTCGTAGTTTTTTGGAAGCTTGGCAACCCCTTTCCATGAAAGTGATTTGCGCCAGTCTCTGCTTAGGGCTACATCAATAGGAAACAAACCGTAGAGATAGAACTTGGAACTACTTTATTGTGTCAAGTTTCAAAGAGCTAGCACAAACCGTGTGTGATTTAGAGTTTCAACTACATGTATCCATATAGGAGAAAACAGAGTGAAACCTAAAAATTAAAACTGTTACTGCCAACGGACGGTTTAACCTAGATGAACGAAATTTGGTGAGCCAAGTGGGATTGGCATAGTGATCATTACCTGAAAGTGTCATCAAGATTGGGTGAAAAAATGTGTGCTGAAATTTCAGGAAACTCGTAGTTTTTTGGAAGCTTGGCAACCCCATTCCATGAAAGTGATTTGCGCCAGTCTCTGCTTAGGGCTACATCAATAGGAAACAAACCGTAGAGATAGAACTTGGAACTACTTTATTGTGTCAAGTTTCAAAAAGCTAGCACAAACTGTGTTTCATATAGAGTTCCAACTACATGTATCCATATAGGAGACAACAGAGTGAAACCTAAAAATTAAAACTGTTACTGCCAACGAACGGTTTAACCTAGAAGAACGAAATTTGGTGAGCCAAGTGGGATTGGGGTACTGATCATTACCTGAAAGTGTCATCAAGATAGGGTGAAAAAATGTGTGGTGAGATTTCAGGAAACTCGTAGTTTTTTGGAAGCTTGGCAACCCCTCCATGAAAATGATTTGTGCTGGTCTCTGCTTAGGGCTACATCAATAGGAAACAAACCATAGAGATAGAATTTGGAACTACTATATTTTGTCAAGTTTCAAAGAGCTAGCACAAACCGTGTTTGATTTAGAGTTCCAACTACATGTATCCATATAGGAGAAAACAGAGTGAAACCTAAAAATTAAAACTGTTACTGCCAACGAACGGTTTAACCTAGAGGAACGAAATTTGGTGAGCCAAGTGGGATTGGGGAACTGATCATTACCTGAAAGTGTCATCAGAATTTGGTGAAAAAATGTGTGGTGAGACTTCAGGAAATTCGTAGTTTTTTGGAAGCTTGGCAACCCCTTTTCATAAAAGTGATTTGCGCCAGTCTCTTCTTAGGTCTACATCAATAGGAAACAAACCATAGAGATAGAACTTGGAACTACTTTATTGTGTCAAGTTTCAAAGAGTTAGCACAAACCGTGTTTGATTTAGAGTTCCAACTACATGTATCCATATAGGACAAAACAGAGTGAAACCTAAACATTTAAACTGTTACTGCCAACGAACGGTTTAAACTAGAAGAATGAAATTTGGTGAGCCAAGTGGGATTGGCGTAGTGATCATTACCTGAAAGTGTCATCAAGATTGGGTGAAAAAATGTGTGCTGAGCTGTCAGGAAACTCGTAGTTTTTTGGAAGCTTGGCAACCCCTTTCCATGAAAGTGATTTGCGCCGGTCTCTGCTTAGGGCTACATCAATAGGAAAATAACCTAGAGATAGAACTTGGAACTACTTTATTGTGTCAAGTTTCAAAGAGCTAGCACAAACCGTGTGCGATTTAGAGTTTCAACTACATGTATCCATATAGGAGAAAACAGAGTGAAACCTAAAAATTTAAACTGTTACTGCCAACGAACGGTTTAACCTAGAAGAACGAAATTTTGGGAGCCAACTGGTATTGGGGTACTGATCATTACCTGAAAGTGTCATCAAGATTGGGTGAAAAAATGTGTGCTGAGATTTCAGGAAACTCGTAGTTTTTGGAAGCTTGGCAACCCCTTTCCATGAAAGTGATTTGTGCTGGTCTCTGCTTAGGGCTACATCAATAGGAAACAAACTATAGAGATAGAACTAGGAACTACTTTATTGTGTCAAGTTTTAAAGAGCTGGAACAAACCGTGTTTGATTTACACTTTCAAATACATGTATCCATATAGGAGAAAACAGAGTGAAACCTAAAAATTAAAACTGTTACTGCCAACAAACGGTTTAACCTAGAAGAACGAAATTTGGTGAGCCAAGTGGGATTGGGGTACAGATCATTACCTGTAAATGTCATCAAGATTTGGTGAAAAAATGTGTTTTGAGATTTCAGGAAACTCGTAGTTTTTTGGAAGCTTGGCAACCCTTTTCAATGAAAGTGATTTGTGCCAGTCTCAGCTTAGGGATACATCAATAGGAACCAAACCATAGTGATAGAACTTGGAACTACTTTATTGTGTCAAGTTTCAAAAAGCTGGCACAAACCGTGTTTGATTTACACGTCCAAATACATGTATCCATATAGGAGAAAACAGAGTGAAACCTAAAAATTTAAATTGTTACTGCCAACAAACGGTTTAACATAGAAGAACGAAATTTATAGAGCCAAGTGGGATGGGGTACTGATCATTGCCTGAAACTTTCATCAAGAATGTCTGAAAAAATGTGTGCTGAGATTTCAGGAAACTTGTAGTTTTTTGGAAGCTTGGCAACCCCTTTCCTTGAAAGTGATTTGCGCCGGTCTCTGCTTAGGGCTACATCAATAGGAAACAAACCGTAGAAATAGAATTTGGAACTACTTTATTGCATCAAGTTTCAATGAGCTAGGACAAACCGTGTTTGATTTAGAGTTCCAACTGCATGTATCCATATGGGAGAAAACAGAGTGAAACCTAACAATTAAAACTGTTACTGCCAACGAATGGTTTAACCTAGAAGAACGAAATTTGGTGAGCCAAGTGGGATTGGGGTACTGATCATTACCTGAAAGTGTCATCAAGATTGGGTGAAAAAATGTGTGCTGAGATTTCAGGAAACTCGTAGTTTTTTGGAAGCTTGGCAACCCCTTTCCATTAAAGTGATTTGCGCTGGTTTCTGCTTAGGGCTACATCAATAGGAAACAAACCATAGAGATAGAACTTGGAACTACTTTTTTGTGTCAAGTTTCAGAGAGCTAGCACAAACCGTGTTTGATTTAGAGTTCCAACTACATGTATCCATATAGGAGAAAGCAGAGTGAAACCTAAAAATTAAAACTGTTACTGCCAACGAATGGTTAAACCTAGAAGAACAAAATTTGGTGTGGCAAGTGGGGTTGGGGTACTGATCATTACCTGAAAGTGTCATCATGATTGTCTGAAAAAATATGTGCTGAGATTTCAGGAAACTCGAAGTTTTTTGGAAGCTTCGCAACCCCTTTCCATGATAGTGATTTGCGCCGGTCTCTGCTTAGGGCTACATCAATAGGAAACAAACCATAGAGACAGAATTTGGAACTACTTTATTGTATGAAGTTTCAATGAGCTAGCACAAACCGTGTTTGATTTAGAGTTCCAACTGCTTGTACCCATATAGGAGAAAACAGAGTGAAACCTAAAAATTAAAACTGTTACTGCCAACGAATGGTTTAACCTAGAAGAACGAAATTTGGTGAGCCAAGTGGTTTTGGGGTACTGATCATTACCTGAAAGTGTCATCAAGATTGGGTGAAAAAATGTGTGCTGAAATTTCAGGAAACTCGCGGTTTTTTGGAAGCTTGGCAAACCCTTTCCATGAAAGTTATTTGGGCCGGTCTCTGCTTAGGGCTACATCAATAGGAAACAAACCATAGAGATAGAATTTGGAACTACATTATTGTATGAAGTTTCAATGAGCTAGCACAAACCGTGTTTGATTTAGAGTTCCAACTGCTTGTACCCATATAGGAGAAAACAGAGTGAAACATAAAAATTAAAACTCTTACTGCCAACGAATGGTTTAACCTAGAAGAACGAAATTTTGTGAGCCAATTGGGATTGGGGTACTGATCATTACCTGAAAGTGTCATCAAGATTGGGTGAAAAAATGTGTGCTGATATTTCAGGAAACTCGTAGTTTTTTGGAAGCTTGGTAACCCCTTTCCATGAAAGTGATTCACGCCAGTCTCTGCTTAGGGCTACATCAATAGGAAACAAACCATAGAGATTGAATTTGGAACTACTTTATTGCATCAAGTTTCAATGAGCTAGGACAAATCATGTTTGATTTAGAGTTCCAACTACATGTATCCATATAGGAGAAAACAGAGTGAAACCTAAAAATTAAAACTGTTACTGCCAACGATCGGTTTAACCTAGAAGAACGAAATTTGGTGAGCCAAATGGGATTGGGGTACTGATCATTACCTGAAAGTGTCATCAGTATTGGGTGAAAAAATGTGTGCTGATATTTCAGGAAACTCGTAGTTTTTTGGAAGCTTGGAAACCCCTTTCCATGAAAGTGATTTGCACCGGTCTCTGCTTAGGGCTACATCAATAGGAAACAAACCATAGAGATAGAATTTGGACCTACTTTATTGTGTCAAGTTTCAAATAGCTAGCACAAACCGTGTTAGATTTAGAGTTCCAACTAAATGTATCCATATAGGAGAAAACTGAGTGAAACCTAAAAATTAAAACTGTTACTGCCAACGAACGGTTTAACCTAGAGGAACGAAATTTGGTGAGCCAAGTGGGATTGGGGTAGTGATCATTACCTGAAAGTGTCATCAAGATTGGTGAAAAAAATGTGTGCTGAGATTTCAGGAACTTAGTTGTTTTTTGGATGCTTGGCAACCCCTTTCCAATAAAGTGATTTGCGCCGGTCTCTGCTTAGGGCTACATCAATAGGAAACAAACCATAGAGATAGAATTTGGAACTACTTTATTGCATCAAGTTTCAATGAGCTAGGACAAACCGTGTTTGATTTAGAGTTCCAACTGCATTTATCCATATAGGAGAAAACAGAGTGAAACCTAAAAATTTAAACTGTTACTGCTAACGAATGGTTTAACCTAGAAGAATGAAATTTGGTGAGCCAAGTGGGATTAGGGTACTGATCATTACCTGAAAGAGTCATCAAGATTGGGTGAAAAAATGTGTGCTGAGATTTCAGGAAACTCGTAGTTTTTTGGAAGCTTCGCAACCCCTTTCCATGAAAGTGATTTCCGCCGGTCTCTGCTTAGGGCTACATCAATAGGAAACAAACCATAGAGATAGAACTTGGAACTACTTTATTGTGTCAAGTCACAAAGAGCTAGCACAAACCGTGTTTGATTTAGTGTTCCAACTACATGTATCCATATAGGAGAAAACAGAGTGAAACCTAAAAATTAAAACTGTTACTGCCAACGAATGGTTTAACCTAGAGGAACAAAATTTGGTGAGCAAAGTGGGATTGGGGTACTGATCATTACCTGAAAGTGTCAACAAGATTGGATGAAAAAATGTGTGCTGAGATTTCAGAAAACTCGTAGTTTTTGGAAGCTTGGCAACCCCTTTCCATGAAAGTGATTTGAGCCTGTCTCAGCTTAGGGCTACATCAATAGTGAACAAACCATAGAGATAGAACTTGGAACTACTTTACTGTGTCAAGTTTCAGAGAGCTAGCACAAACCATGTTTTATTTAGAGTTCCAACTACATGTATCACTATAGGAGAAGACAGAGTGAAACCTAAAAATTAAAACTGTTACTGCCAACGAACGGTTTAACCTAGAAGAACGAAATTTGGTGAGCCTAGTGGGATCGACGTACTGATCATTACCTGAAAGTGTCATCAAGATTGTGTGAAAAAATGTGTGCTGAGATTTCAGGAAACTCGTAGTTTTTTGGAAGCTTGGCAACCCCTTTCCATGAAAGTGATTCGCGCCAGTCTCTGCTTAGGGCTACATCAATAGGAAAGAAACCATAGAGATTGAATTTGGAACTACTTTATTGCATCAAGTTTCAATGAGCTAGGACAAACCGTGTTTGATTTAGAGTTCCAACTACATGTATCCATATAGGAGAAAACAGAGTGAAACCTAAAAATTCAAACTGTTACTGCCAACGAACGGTTTAACCTAGAAGAAGGAAATTTGGTGAGCCTAGTGGGATTGGGGTACTGATCATTACCTGAAAGTGTCATCAAGATTGGGTGAAAACATGTGTGCTGAGATTTCAGGAAACTCGTAGTTTTTTGGAAGCTTGGCAACCCCTTTCCATGAAAGTGATTTGCGCCAGTCTCTGCTAAGGGCTACATCAATAGGAAACAAACCATAGAGATAGAATTTGGAACTACTTTATTGCATCAAGTTTCAATGAGCTAGGACAAACCGTGTTTGATTTAGAGTTCCAACTGCATGTATCCATATAGGAGAAAAGAGAGTGAAACCTAAAAATTAAAACTGTTACTGCCAACGAACGTTTTAACCTAGAAGAACGAAATTTTGTGAGCCAAATGGGATTGGGGTACTGATCATTACCTGAAAGTGTCATCAGGATTGGGTGAAAAAATGTGTGGTGAGATTTCAGGAAACTCGTATTTCTTTGGAAGCTTCGCAACCCCTTTGCATGAAACAGATTTGCGCCAGTCTCTGCTTAGGGCTACATCAAGAGGAAACAAACCATAGAGATAGAACTTGGAACTACTTTATTGTGTCAAATTTCAATGAGCTAGCACAAACCGTGTTTGATTTAGAGTTCCAACTACATGTATCCATATAGGAGAAAACAGAGTGAAACCTAAAAATTAAAACTGTTACTGCCAACGAACGGTTTAACCTAGAAGAACGAAATTTGGTGAGGCAAGTGGGGTTGGGGACTGATAATTACCTGAAAGTGTCATCCAGATTATGTGAAAAAATATGTGCTGAGATTTCAGGAAACTCGTAGCTTTTTGGAAGCTTTGCAACCCCTTTCCTTGATAGTGATTTGCACCAGTCTCTGCTTAGGGCTACATCAATAGGAAACAAACCATAGAGATAGAATTTGGAACTACTTTATTGCATCAAGTTTCAATGAGCTAGGACAAACCGTGTTTGATTTAGAGTTCCAACTACATGTATCCATATGGGAGAAAACAGAGTGAAACCTAACAATTAAAACTGTTACTGCCAACGATTGGTTTAACCTAGAAGAACGAAATTTGGTGAGCCAAGTGGGATTGGGGAACTGATCATTACCTGAAAGTGTCATCAAGATTAGTGAAAAAATGTGAGCTGAGATTTCAGGAAACTCGTAGTTTTTTGGAAGCTTGGCAACCCCTTTCCATTAAAGTGATTTGCGCCGGTCTCTGCTTAGGGCTACATCAATAGGAAACAAACCATAGAGATAGAACTTGGAACTACTTTATTGTGTCAAGTTTCAAAGAGCTAGCACAAACCGTGTTTGATTTAGAGTTCCAACTACATGTATCCATATGGGAGAAAACAGAGTGAAACCTAACAATTAAACCTGTTACTGCCAACGAATGGTTTAACCTAGAAGACCGAAATTTGGTGAGCCAAGTGGGATTGGTGTACTGATCATTACCTGAAAGTGTCATCAAGATTGGGTGAAAAAATGTGTGCTGAGATTTCAGGAAACTCGTAGTTTTTTGGAAGCATGGCAACCCTTTTCCAGGAAAGTGATTTGTGCCAGTCTCTGCTTAGGGCTACATCAATAGGAAACAAACCATAGAGATAGAACATGGAACTACTGTATTGTGTCAAGTTTCAAAGAGCTAGCACAAACCGTGTTTGATTTAGAGTTCCAACTACATGTATCCATATAGGAGAAAACAGAGTGAAACCTAAAAATTAAAACTGTTACTGCCACCGAACAGTTTAACCTAGAAGAACGAAATTTGGTGAGCCAAGTGGGATTGGGGTACTGATCATTACCTGAAAGTGTCATCAAGATTGGGTGAAAAAATGTGGGCTGAGATTTCAGGAAACTCGTAGTTTTTTGGAAGCTTGGCAACCCCTTTCCATGAAAGTGATTTGCGCCGGTCTCTGCTTAGGGCTACATCAATAGTAAACAAACCATAGAGATAGAATTTGGAACTACTTTATTGTGTCAAGTTTCGAAGTGCTAGCACAAACCGTGTTTGATTTAGAGTTCCAACTACATGTATCCATATAGGAGAAAACAGAGTGAAACCTAAAAATTAAAACTGTTACTGCCAACGAACGGTTTAACCTAGAAGAACGAAATTTGGTGAGCCAAGTGGGATTGGGTACTGATCATTACCTGAAAGTGTCATCAAGATTGGGTGAAAAAATGTGTGCTGAGATTTCAGGAAACTCGTAGTTTTTTGGAAGCTTTCAACCCCTTTCCATGAAAGTTATTTGCAATGGTCTCTGCTTAGGGCTACATCAATAGGAAACAAACCATAGAGATAGAACTTGTAACTACTATATTGTGTCAAGTTTCAAAGAGCTACCACAAACCGTGTTTGATTTAGAGTTCCAACTACATGTATCCATATAGGAGAAAACAGAGTGAAACCTAAAAATTAAAACTGTTACTGCCAACGAACGGTTTAACCTAGAAGAACGAAATTTGGTGAGCCAAGTGGGATTGGGGTACTGATCATTACCTGAAAGTGTCATCAAGATTGGGTGAAAAAATGTGTGCTGAGATTTCAGGAAACTCGTAGTTTTTTGGAAGCTTGGCAACCCCTTTCCGTGAAAGTGATTTGTGGTGGTCTCTGCTTAGGGCTACATCAATAGGAAACAATCCATAGAGATAGAACTTGGAACTACTTTATTGTGTCAAGTTTCAAAGAGCTAGCACAAACCGTGTTTGATTTAGAGTTCCAACTACATGTATCCATATAGGAGAAAACAGAGTGAAACCTAAAAATTAAAACTGTTACTGCCATCGAACGGTTTAACCTAGAAGAACGAAATTTGGTGAGCCAAGTGGATTTGGGGAACTGATCATTACCTGGAAGTGTCATCAAGATTGGGTGAAGAAATGTGTGCTGAGATTTCAGGAAACTCGTAGTTTTTTGGAAGCTTGGCAACCCTATTCTTTAAAGGGATTTGCGCCAGTCTCTGCTTAGCGCTACATCAATAGGAAACAAATCATAGAGATAGAATTTGGAACTACTTTATTCTGTCAAGTTTCAAAGTGCTAGAACAAACCGTGTTTGATTTAGTGTTCCAACTACATGTATCCATATAGTAGAAACCAGAGTGAAACCTAAAAATTAAAACTGTTACTGCCAACGAATGGTTTAACCTAGAAGAACGAAATTTAATGAGCCAAGTGGGATTGGGGTACTGATCATTTCCTGAAAGTGTCATCAAGATTGGGTGAAAAAATGTGTGCTGAGATTTCAGGAAACTCGTAGTTTTTTGGAAGCTTGGAAACCCCTTTCCATGAAAGTGATTTGCGTCAGTCTCTGCTGAGGGCTACAGCAAAAGGATACAAACCATAGAGATAGAACTTGGAACTACATTATTGTGTCAAGTTTCAAAGAGCCATCACAAACCGTGTTTGATTTAGAGTTCCAACTACATGTATCCACATAGGAGAAAACAGAGTGAAACCTAAAAATTAAAACTGTTACTGCCAACGAACGGTTTAACCTAGAAGAACGAAATTTGTTGAGCCAAGTGGGATTGGGGTTCTGATCATTACCTGAAAGTGTCATCAAGATTGGGTGAAAAAATGTGTGCTGAGATTTTAGGAAACTCTTAGTTTTTTGGATGCTTGGCAACCCCTATCCATGAAAGTGGTTTGCGCCGGTCTCTGCTTAGGGCGACATCAATAGGAAACAAAACATAGAGATAGAACTTGGAACTAGCTTATTGTGTCAAGTTTCAAAGAGCTAGCAAAAACCGTGTTTGATTTAGAGTTCCAACTACATGTATCCATATAGGAGAAAACAGAGTGAAACCGAAAAATTAAAACTGTTACTGCCAACGAATGGTTTAACCTAGAAGAACGAAATTTGGTGAGCCAAGTGGGATTGGGGTACTTATCATTACCTAAAAGTGTCATCAAGATTGGGTGAAAAAATGTGTGCTGAGATTTCAGGAACCTCGTAGTTTTTTGGAAGCTTGGCAACCCCTTTCCATGATAGTGGTTTGCGCCGGTCTCTGCTTAGGGCTATATCAATAGGAAACAACCCTAGAAATAGAACTTGGAAGTACTTTATTGTGTCAAGTTTCAAAGAGCTAGCACAAACCGTGTTTGATTTAGAGATCCAACTACATGTATCCATAGAGGAGAAAACAGAGTGAAACCTAAAAATTAAAACTGTTACTGCCAACGAACGGTTTAACCTAGATGAACGAAATTTGGTGAGCCAAGTGGGAATGGGGTACTGATCATTACCTGAAAGAGTCATCAAGATTGGGTGAAAAAATGTGTGCTGAAATTTCAGGAAACTTATATTTTTTTGGAAGCTTGACAATCCCTTTCCATGAAAGAGATTTGCGCCAGTCTCTGCTTAGGGCTACATCAATAGGAAACAAACCGTAGAGATAGAACTTGGAACTACTTTTTGTGTCAAGTTTCAAAAAGCTAGCACAAACCGTGTTTGATTTAGAGTTCCAAATACATGTATCCATATAGTAGAAAACAGAGTGAAACCTAAAAATTAAAACTGTTACTGCCAACGAACTGTTTAACCTAGAAGAACGAAATTTGGTGAGCCAAGTGGGATTAGGGTACTGATCATTACGTGAAAGTGTCATCAAGATTGGGTGAAAAAATGTGTGCTGAAATTTCAGGAAACTCGTAGTTTTTTGGAAGCTTGGCAACACCTTTCCATGAAAGTGATTTGTGCTGGTCTCTGCTTAGGCCTACATGAATAGGAAACAAACCATAGAGTTAGAACTTGGAACTCCTTATTGTGTCATGTTTCAAAGAGCTAGCACAAACCGTGTTTGATTTAGAGTTCCAGTACATGTATCCATATAGGATAAAACAGAGTGAAACCTAAAAATTAAAACTGTTACTGCCAACGAACGGTTTATCCTAGAAGAACGCAATATTTTTGAGAAAAGTGGGATTGGGGTACAGATCATTACCTGAAAGTGTCATCAAGATTGGGTGAAAAAATGTGTGCTGAGATTTCAGGAAACTCGTAGTTTTTTGGAAGCTTGGCAACCCCTTTCCATGAAAGTGATTTGCGCCGGTCTCTGCTTAGGGCGACATCAATAGGAAACAAACCATAGAGATAGAACTTGGAACTACTTTATTGTGTCAAGTTTCAAAGAGCTAGCACAAACCGTGTTTGATTTAGAGTTCCAACTACATGTATCCATATAGGAGAAAACAGAGTGAAACCGAAAAATTAAAACTGTTACTGCCAACGAACGGTTTAACCTAGAAGCATGAAATTTGGTGAGCCAAGTGGGATTGGGGTACTGATCATTACCTGAAAGTGTCATCAAGATTGGGTGAAAAAATGTGGGCTGAGATTTCAGGAAACTCGTAGTTTTTTGGAAGCTTGGCAACCGCTTTTCATGAAAGTGATTTGCGCCGGTCTCTGCTTAGGGCTACATCAATAGGAAACAAACCATAGAGATAGAACTTGGAACTACTTTATTGTGTCAAGTTTCAAAGAGCTAGCACAAACCGTGTTTGATGTAGAGTTCCAATTACATGTATCCATATAGGAGAAAACAGAGTGAAACCTAAAAATTAAAACTGTTACTGCCATCGAACGGTTTAACCTAGAAGAACGAAATTTCGTGAGCCAAGTGGATTTGGGGAACTGACCATTACCTGGAAGTGTCATCAAGATTGGGTGAAGAAATGTGTGCTGAGATTTCAGGAAACTCGTAGTTTTTTGGAAGCTTGGCAACCCTATTCCTTTAAAGGGATTTGCGCCAGTCTCTGCTTAGGGCTACATCAATAGGAAACAAACCATAGAGATAGAACTTGGAACTGCTTTATTGTGTCAAGTTTCAAAAAGCTAGCACAAACTGTGTTTGATTTAGAGTTCCAACAACATGTATCCATATAGTAGAAAACAGAGTGAAACCTAAAAATTAAGACTGTTACTGCCAACGAACGGTTTAACCTAGAAGAACGAAATTTGGTGAGCCAAGTGGGATTGGGGTACTGATCATTACCTGAAAGTGTCATCAAGATTGGGTGAAAAAATGTGTGCTGAGATTTCAGGAAACTCGTAGTTTTTTGGAAGCTTGGCAACCCCTTTCCATGAAAGTGATTTGCGCCGGTCTCTGCTTAGGGCTACATCAATAGGAAACAAACCATAGAGATAGAATTTGGAACTACTTTATTGTGTCAAGTTTCGAAGTGCTAGCACAAACCGTGTTTGATTTAGAGTTCCAACTACATGTATCCATATAGGAGAAAACAGAGTGAAACCTAAAAATTAAAACTGTTACTGCCAACGAACGGTTTAACCTAGAAGAACGAAATTTGGTGAGCCAAGTGGGATTGGGGTACTGATCATTACCTGAAAGTGTCATCAAGATTGGGTGAAAAAATGTGTGTTGAGATTTCAGGAAACTCGTAGTTTTTTGGAAGCTTGGCAACCCCTTTCCATGTAAGTGATTTGTGCTGGTCTCTGCTTAGGGCTACATCAATAGGAAACAAACCATAGAGATAGATGTTGGAACTACATTATTGTGTCAAGTTTCAAAGAGGTAGCACAAACCGTGTTTGATTTAGAGTTCCAAATACATGTATCCATATAGGAGAAAACAGAGTGAAACCTAAAAATTAAAACTGTTACTGCCAACGAACGGTTTAACCTAGAAGAACGAAATTTGGTGAGCCAAGTGGCATTGGGGTACTGATCATTACCTGAAAGTGTCATCAAGTTTGGGTGAAAAAATGTGTGCTGAGATTTCAGGAAACTCGTAGTTTTTTGGAAGCTTGGCAACCACTTTCCATGAAAGTGATTTGCGCCGGTCTCTGCTTAGGGCGACATCAATAGGAAACAAACCATAGAGATAGAACTTGGAACTACTTTATTGTGTCAAGTTTCAAAGAGCTAGCACAAACCGTGTTTGATTTAGAGTTCCAACTACATGTATCCATATAGGAGAAAACAGAGTGAAACCTACAAATTAAAACTGTTACTGCCAACTAACGGTTTAACCTAGATGAACGAAATTTGGTGAGCCAAGTGGGATTGGGGTACTGATCATTACCTGAAAGTGTCATCAAGATTGGGTGAAAAAATGTGTGCTTAGATTTCAGGAAACTCGTAGTTTTTTGGAAGCTTGGCAACCCCTTTCCATGAAAGTGATTTGTGCCAGTCTCTGCTTAGGGCTACATTAATACGGAACAAACCAAAGAGATAGAACTTGGAATTACTTTATTGTGTCAAGTTTCAAAGAGCTAGCACAAACCGTGTTTTACTTAGAGTTCCAAATACATGTATCCATATAGGAGAAAACAGAGTGAAACCTAAAAATTAAAACTGTTACTGCCAACGAACGTTTTAACCTAGAAGAAGGAAATTTGGTGAGCCAAGTGGGATTGGGGTACTGATCATTACCTGAAAGTGTCATCTAGATTGGGTGAAAAAATGTGTGCTGAGATTTCAGGAACTCATAGTTTTTTGGAAGCTTGGCAACCCCTTTCCATGAAAGTGATTTGCGCCGGTCTCTGCTTAGGGCTACATCAATAGGAAACAAACCATAGAGATAGAACTTGGAACTACTGTATTGTGTCAAGTTTCAAAGAGCTAGCACAGACCGTGTTTGATTTAGAGTTCCAACTACATGTGTCCATATATGAGAAAACAGAGTGAAAGATAAAAATTAAAACTGATACTGTCAAAGAAAGGTTTAACCTAGAAGAACGAAATTTGGTTTGCCTAGTGGGATTGGCGTACTGATCATTACCTGAAAGTGTCATCAAGATTGGGTGAAAAAATGTGTGCTGAGATTTCAGGAAACTCATAGTTTTCTGGAAGCTTGGCAACCCCTTTCCATGAAAGTGATTTGCACCAGTCTCTGCTTAGGGCTACATCAATAGGAAACAAACCATAGAGATAGAACTTGGAACTACTTTATTGTGTCAAGTTTCAAAGAGCTAGCACAAACCGTGTTTGATTTAGAGTTCCAACTACATGTATCCATATAGGAGAAAACAGAGTGAAACCGAAAAATTAAAACTGTTACTGCCAACGAACAGTTTAACCTAGAAGAACGAAATTTGGTGAGCCAAATGGGATTGGGGTACTGATCATTACCTGAAAGTGTCATCAATATTGGGTGAAAAAATGTGTGCTGAGATTTAAGGAAACTCGTAGTTTTTTGGAAGCTTTCAACCCCTTTCCATGAAAGTGATTTGCGGTGGTCTCTGCTTAGGGCTACATCAATAGGAAACAAACCATAGAGATAGAACTTGGAACTACTTTATTGTGTCAAGTTTCAAAAGCTAGCACAAACCGTGTTTGATTTAGAGTTCCAACTACCTGTATCCATATAGGAGAAAACAGAGTGAAACCGAAAAATTAAAACTGTTACTGCCAACGAACGGTTTAACCTAGAAGAACGAAATTTGGTGAGCCAAATGGGATTGGGTACTGATCATTACCTGAAAGTGTCATCAAGATTGGGTGAAAAAATGTGTGCTGAGATTTCAGGAAACTCGTAGTTTTTTGGAAGCTTTCAACCCCTTTCCATGAAAGTTATTTGCAATGGTCTCTGCTTAGGGCTACATCAATAGGAAACAAACCATAGAGATAGAACTTGGAACTACTTTATTGTGTCAAGTTTCAAAGAGCTAGCACAAACCGTGTTTGATTTAGAGTTCCAACTACATGTATCCATATAGGAGAAAACAGAGTGAAACCGAAAAATTAAAACTGTTACTGCCAACGAACGGTTTAACCTAGAAGCACGAAATTTGGTGAGCCAAGTGGGATTGGGGTACTGATCATTACCTGAAAGTGTCATCAAGATTGGGTGAAAAAATGTGGGCTGAGATTTCAGGAAACTCGTAGTTTTTTGGAAGCTTGGCAACCCCTTTCCATGAAAGTGATTTGCGCCGGTCTCTGCTTAGGGCTACATCAAGAGGAAACAAACCATAGAGATAGAACTTGGAACTACTTTATTGTGTCAAGTTTCAAAGAGCTAGCCCAAACCATGTTTGATTTAGAGTTCCAAATACATGTATCCATATAGGAGAAAACAGAGTGAAACCTAAAAATTAAAACTGTTACTGCCATCGAACGGTTTAACCTAGAAGAACGAAATTTGGTGAGCCAAGTGGATTTGGGGAACTGATCATTACCTGGAAGTGTCATCAAGATTGGGTGAAGAAATGTGTGCTGATATTTCAGGAAACTCATAGTTTTTTGGAAGTTTGGCAACCCTATTCCTTTAAAGGGATTTGCGCCAGTCTCTGCTTAGGGCTACATCAATAGGAAAGAAATCTAGAGATAGAACTTGGAACTACTTTATTCTGTCAAGTTTCAAAGTGCTAGAATAAACCGTGTTTGATTTAGTGTTCCAACTACATGTATCCATATAGTAGAAACCAGAGTGAAACCTAAAAATTAAAACTGTTACTGCCAACGAATGGTTTAACCTAGAAGAACGAAATTTAATGAGCCAAGTGGGATTGGGGTACTGATCATTTCCTGAAAGTGTCATCAAGATTGGGTGAAAAAATGTTTGCGGAGATTTCAGGAAACTGGTTGTTTTTTGGAAGCTTTGCAACCCCTTTCCATGAAAGTGATTTGCGTCAGTCTCTGCTTAGGTCTACAGGAATAGGAAACAAACCATAGAGATAGAACTTGGAACTACTTTATTGTGTCAAGTTTCAAAGAGCCATCACAAACCGTGTTTGATTAGAGTTCCAAAAACATGTATCCATTAGGAAAAATCAGAGTGAAACCTAAAAATTAAAACTGTTACTGCCAACGAACGGTTTAACCTAGAAGAATGAAATTTGTTGAGCCAAGTGGGATTGGGGTTCTGATCATTACCTGAAAGTGTCATCAAGATTGGGTGAAAAAATGTGTGCTGAGATTTTAGGAAACTCGTAGTTTTTTGGAAGCTTGGCAACCCCTATCCATGAAAGTGGTTTGCGCCGGTCTCTGCTTAGGGCGACATCAATAGGAAACAAACCATAGAGATAGAACTTGGAACTAGCTTATTGTGTCAAGTTTCAAAGAGCTAGCAAAAACCGTGTTTGATTTAGAGTTCCAACTACATGTATCCATATAGGAGAAAACAGAGTGAAACCTACAAATTAAAACTGTTACTGCCAACGAACGGTTTAACCTAGAAGAATGAAATTTGGTGAGCCAAGTGGGATTGGGGTACTGATCATTACCTGAAAGTGTCATCAAGATTGGGTGAAAAAATGTGTGCTGAGATTTCAGGAAACTCGTAGTTTTTTGGAAGCTTGGCAACCCCTTTCCATGTAAGTGATTTGCGCCAGTCTCTGCTTAGGGCTACATCAATAGGAAACAAACCATAGAGATAGAATTGGAACTACTGTATTGTGTAAAGTTTCAAAGAGCTAGCACAAACCATGTTTTACTTAGAGTTCCAAATACATGTATCCATATAGGAGAAAACAGAGTGAAACCTAAAAATTATAACTGTTACTGCCAACGAAGGTTTTAACCTAGAAGAACGAAATTTGGTGAGCCAAGTGGGATTGGGGTACTGATCATTACCTGAAAGTGTCATCCAGATTGGGTGAAAAAATGTGTGCTGAGATTTCAGGAACTCGTAGTTTTTTGGAAGCTTGGCAACCCCTTTCCATGAAAGTGATTTGCGCCGGTCTCTGCTTAGGGCTACATCAATAGGAAACAAAGCATAGAGACAGAACTTGGAACTACTGTATTGTGTCAAGTTTCAAAGAGCTAGCACAGACCGTGTTTGATTTAGAGTTCCAACTACATGTGTCCATATAGGAGAAAACAGAGTGAAAGATAAAAATTAAAACTGATACTGCCAAAGAAAGGTTTTTACCTAGAAGAACGAAATTTGGTTTGCCTAGTGGGATTGGCGTACTGATCATTACCTGAAAGTGTCATCAAGATTGGGTGAAAAAATGTGTGCTGAGATTTCAGGAAACTCGTAGTTTTTTGGAAGCTTGGCAACCCCTTTCCGTGAAAGTGATTTGCCCCGGTCTCTGCTTAGGGCTACATCAAGAGGAAACAAACCATAGAGATAGAACTTGGAACTACTTTATTGTGTCAAGTTTCAAAGAGCTAGCCCAAACCATGTTTGATTTAGAGTTCCAAATACATGTATCCATATAGGAGAAAACAGAGTGAAACCTAAAAATTAAAACTGTTACTGCCATCGAACGGTTTAACCTAGAAGAACGAAATTTGGTGAGCCAAGTGGATTTGGGGAACTGATCATTACCTGGAAGTGTCATCAAGATTGGGTGAAGAAATGTGTGCTGATTTTTCAGGAAACTCATAGTTTTTTGGAAGTTTGGCAACCCTATTCCTTTAAAGGGATTTGCGCCAGTCTCTGCTTAGGGCTACATCAATAGGAAACAAATCTAGAGATAGAACTTGGAACTACTTTATTCTGTCAAGTTTCAAAGTGCTAGAATAAACCGTGTTTGATTTAGTGTTCCAACTACATGTATCCATATAGTAGAAACCAGAGTGAAACCTAAAAATTAAAACTGTTACTGCCACCGAACAGTTTAACCTAGAAGAACGAAATTTGGTGAGCCAAGTGGGATTGGGGTACTGATCATTACCTGAAAGTGTCATCAAGATTGGGTGAAAAAATGTGTGCTGAGATTTCAGGAAACTCGTAGTTTTTTGGAAGCTTGGCAACCCCTTTCCATGTAAGTGATTTGTGCCGGTCTCTGCTTAGGGCTACATCAATATGAAACAAACCATAGAGATAGAAGTTGGAACTACATTATTGTGTCAAGTTTCAAAGAGGTAGCACAAACCGTGTTTGATTTAGAGTTCCAAATACATGTATCCATATAGGAGAAAACAGAGTGAAACCGAAAAATTAAAACTCTTACTGCCAACGAACGGTTTAACCTAGAAGAACGAAATTCGGTGAGCCAAGTGGCATTGGGTTACTGATCATTACCTGAAAGTGTCATCAAGATTGGGTGAAAAAATGTGTGCTGAGATTTCAGGAAACTCGTAGTTTTTTGGAAGCTTGGCAACCCCTTTCCATGAAAGTGATTTGCGCCGGTCTCTGCTTAGGGCGACATCAATAGGAAACAAACCATAGAGATAGAACTTGGAACTACTTTATTGTGTAAAGTTTCAAAGAGCTAGCACAAACCGTGTTTGATTTAGAGTTCCAACTACATGTATCCATATAGGAGAAAACAGAGTGAAACCTACAAATTAAAACTGTTACTGCCAACGAACGGTTTAACCTAGAAGAACGAAATTTGGTGAGCCAAGTGGGATTGGGGTACTGATCATTTCCTGACAGTGTCATCAAGATTGGGTGAAAAAATGTGTGCTGAGATTTCAGGAAACTCGTAGTTTTTTGGAAGCTTGGCAACCCCTTTCCATGAAAGTGATTTGCGCCAGTCTCTGCTTAGGGCTACATCAATAGGAAACAAAACATAGAGATAGAACTTGGAACTACTGTATTGTGTCAAGTTTCAAAGAGCTAGCACAAACCGTGTTTTACTTAGAGTTCCAAATACATGTATCCATATAGGAGAAAACAGAGTGAAACCTAAAAATTAAAACTGTTACTGCCAACGAAGGTTTTAACCTAGAAGAACGAAATTTGGTGAGCCAAGTGGGATTGGGGTACTGATCATTACCTGAAAGTGTCATCTAGATTGGGTGAAAAAATGTGTGCTGAGATTTCAGGAAACTCATAGTTTTTTGGAAGCTTGGCAACCCCTTTCCATGAAAGTGATTTGCGCCGGTCTCTGCTTAGGGCTACATCAATAGGAAACAAAGCATAGAGATAGAACTTGGAACTACTTTATTGTGTCAAGTTTCAAAGAGCTAGCACAAACCGTGTTTGATTTAGAGTTCCAACTACATGTATCCATATAGGAGAAAACAGAGTGAAACCGAAAAATTAAAACGGTTACTGCCAACGAACGGTTTAACCTAGAAGCACGAAATTTGGTGAGCCAAGTGGGATTGGGGTACTGATCATTACCTGAAAGTGTCATCAAGATTGGGTGAAAAAATGTGTGCTGAGATTTAAGGAAACTCGTAGTTTTTTGGAAGCTTTCAACCCCTTTCCATGAATGTGATTTGCGGTGGTCTCTGCTTACGGCTACATCAATAGGAAACAAACCATAGAGATAGAACTTGGAACTACTTTATTGTGTCAAGTTTCAAAGAGCTAGCACAAACCGTGTTTGATTTAGAGTTCCAACTATCTGTATCCACATAGGAGAAAACAGAGTGAAACCGAAAAATTAAAACTGTTACTGCCAACGAACGGTTTAACCTAGAAGAACGAAATTTGGTGAGCCAAATGGGATTGGGTACTGATCATAACCTGAACGTGTCATCAAGACTGGGTGAAAAAATGTGTGCTGAGATTTCAGGAAAATCGTAGTTTTTTGGAAGCTTTCAACCCCTTTCCATGAAAGTTATTTGCAATGGTCTCTGCTTAGGGCTACATCAATAGGAAACAAACCATAGAGATAGAACTTGGAACTACTATATTGTGTCAAGTTTCAAAGAGCTAGCACAGACCGTGTTTGATTTAGAGTTCCAACTACATGTGTCCATATAGGAGAAAACAGAGTGAAAGATAAAAATTAAAACTGATACTGTCAAAGAAAGGTTTAACCTAGAAGAACGAAATTTGGTTTGCCTAGTGGGATTGGCGTACTGATCATTACCTGAAAGTGTCATCAAGATTGGTTGAAAAAATGTGTGCTGAGATTTCAGGAAACTCGTAGTTTTTTGGAAGCTTTCAACCCCTTTCCATGAAAGTTATTTGCAATGGTCTCTGCTTAGGGCTACATCAATAGGAAACAAACCATAGAGATAGAACTTGGAACTACTTTATTGTGTCAAGTTTCAAAGAGCTACCACAAACCGTGTTTGATTTAGAGTTCCAACTACATGTATCCATATAGGAGAAAACAGAGTGAAACCTAAAAATTAAAACTGTTACTGCCAACGAACGGTTTAACCTAGAAGAACGAAATTTGGTGAGCCAAGTGGGATTGGGGTACTGATCATTACCTGAAAGTGTCATCAAGATTGGGTGAAAAAATGTGTGCTGAGATTTCAGGAAACTCGTAGTTTTTTGGAAGCTTGGCAACCCCTTTCCGTGAAAGTGATTTGTGGTGGTCTCTGCTTAGGGCTACATCAATAGGAAACAAACCATAGAGATAGAATTTGGAACTACTTTATTGTGTCAAGTTTCAAAGAGCTAGCACAAACCGTGTTTGATTTAGAGTTCCAAATACATGTATCCATATAGGAGAAAACAGAGTGAAACCGAAAAATTAAAACTGTTACTGCCAACGAACGGTTTAACCTAGAAGCACGAAATTTGGTGAGCCAAGTGGGATTGGGGTACTGATCATTACCTGAAAGTGTCATCAAGATTGGGTGAAAAAATGTGGGCTGAGATTTCAGGAAACTCGTAGTTTTTTGGAAGCTTGGCAACCCCTTTCCGTGAAAGTGATTTGAGGTGGTCTCTGCTTAGGGCTACATCAAGAGGAAACAAACCATAGAGATAGAACTTGGAACTACTTTATTGTGTCAAGTTTCAAAGAGCTAGCCCAAACCATGTTTGATTTAGAGTTCCAAATACATGTATCCATATAGGAGAAAACAGAGTGAAACCTAAAAATTAAAACTGTTACTGCCATCGAACGGTTTAACCTAGAAGAACGAAATTTGGTGAGCCAAGTGGATTTGGGGAACTGATCATTACCTGGAAGTGTCATCAAGATTGGGTGAAGAAATGTGTGCTGATATTTCAGGAAACTCATAGTTTTTTGGAAGTTTGGCAACTCTATTCCTTTAAAGGGATTTGCGCCAGTCTCTGCTTAGGGCTACATCAATAGGAAACAAATCTAGAGATAGAACTTGGAACTACTTTATTCTGTCAAGTTTCAAAGTGGTATAATAAACCGTGTTTGATTTAGTGTTCCAACTACATGTATCCATATAGTAGAAACCAGAGTGAAACCTAAAAATTAAAACTGTTACTGCCAACGAATGGTTTAACCTAGAAGAACGAAATTTAATGAGCCAAGTGGGATTGGGGTACTGATCATTTCCTGAAAGTGTCATCAAGATTGGGTGAAAAAATGTTTGCTGAGATTTCAGGAAACTCGTAGTTTTTTGGAAGCTTTGCAACCCCTTTCCATGAAAGTGATTTGCGTCAGTCTCTGCTTAGGTCTACAGCAATAGGAAACAAACCATAGAGATAGAACTTGGAACTACTTTATTGTGTCAAGTTTCAAAGAGCCATCACAAACTGTGTTTGATTTAGAGTTCCAACCACATGTATCCACATAGGAGAAATCAGAGTGAAACCTAAAAATTAAAACTGTTACTGCCAACGAACGGTTTAACCTAGAAGAATGAAATTTGGTGAGCCAAGTGGGATTGGGGTTCTGATCATTACCTGAAAGTGTCATCAAGATTGGGTGAAAAAATGTGTGCTGAGATTTTAGGAAACTCATAGTTTTTTGGAAGCTTGTCATCCCCTATCTATGAAAGTGGTTTGCGCCGATCTCTGCTTAGCGCTACATCAATAGGAAACAAACCATAGAGATAGAACTTGGAACTAGCTTATTGTGTCAAGTTTCAAAGAGCTAGCAAAAACCGTGTTTGATTTAGAGTTCCAACTACATGTATCCATATAGGAGAAAACAGAGTGAAACCTAAAAATTAAAACTGTTACTGCCAACGAACAGTTTAACCTAGATGAACGAAATTTGGTGAGCCAAGTGGGAATGGGGTACTGATCATTACCTGAAAGAGTCATCAAGATTGGGTGAAAAAATGTGTGCTGAAATTTCAGGAAACTTATATTTTTTTGGAAGCTTGGCAACCCCGTTCCATGAAAGTGATTTGCGCCGGTCTCTGCTTAGGGCAACATCAATAGGAAACAAACCATAGAGATAGAACTTGGAACTACTGTATTGTGTCAAGTTTCAAAGAGCTAGCACAAACCGTGTTTGACTTAGAGTTCCAAATACATGTATCCATATAGGAGAAAACAGAGTGAAACCTAAAAATTAAAACTGTTACTGCCAACGAAGGTTTTAACCTAGAAGAACGAAATTTGGTGAGCCAAGTGGGATTGGGGTACTGATCATTACCTGAAAGTGTCATCAAGATTGGGTGAAAAAATGTGTGCTGAGATTTCAGGAAACTCGTAGTTTTTTGGAAGCTTGGCATCTACTTTCCATGTTAGTGGTTTCCGCCAGTCTCTGCTTAGGGCTACATCAATAGGAAACAAACCGTAGAAATAGAACTTGGAACTACTTTATTGTGTCAAGTTTCAAAGAGCTAGCACAAACCGTGTTTGATTTAGAGTTCCAACTACATGTATCCATATAGGAGAAAACAGAGTGAAAGATAAAAATTAAAACTGATACTGTCAAAGAAAGGTTTAACCTAGAAGAACGAAATTTGGTTTGCCTAGTGGGATTGGCATACTGATCGTTACCTGAAAGTGTCATCACGATTGGGTGAAAAAATGTGTGCTGAGATTTCAGGAAACTCGTGGTTTTTTGGAAGCTTGGCAACCCCTTTCAATGAAAGTGATTTGCACCGGTCTCTGCTTAGGGCTACATCAATAGGAAACAAACCATAGAGATAGAATTTGGAACTACTTTATTGTGTCAAGTTTCAAAGAGCTAGCACAAACCGTGTTTGATTTAGAGTTCCAACTACATGTATACCCATAGGAGAAAACAGAGTGAAACCTAAAAATTAAAACTGTTACTGCCAACGAACGGTTTAACCTAGAGAAACGAAATTTGGTGAGCCAAGTGGGATTGGGGTACTGATCATTACCTGTAAGTGTCATCAAGATTGGGTGAAAAAATGTGTGCTGAGATTTCAGGAAACTCGTAGTTTTTTGGAAGCTTGGCAACTTCTTTCCATGAAAGTGATTTGCGCCAGTCACTGCTTAGGGCTACATCAATAGGAAACAAACCATAGAGATAGAACTTGGAACTACTTTATTGTGTCAAGTTTCAAAGAGCTAGCACAAACCGTGTTGGATTTAGAGTTCCAACTACATGTATCCATATAGGAGAAAACAGAGTGAAACCTAAAAATTAAAACTGTCACTGCCAACGAACGGTTTAACCTAGAAGAACGAAAATTGGTTTGCCAAGTGGGATTGGGGTAATGATCCTTACCTGAAAGTGTCATCAAGATTTGGTGAAAAAAAGTGTGCTGAGATTTCAGGAAACTCGTAGTTTTTTGGAAGCTTGGCATCCCCTTTCCATGATAGTGGTTTCCGCCGGTCTCTGCTTAGGGCTACATCAATAGGAAACAAACCGTAGAAATAGAACTTAAAACTACTTTATTGTGTCAAGTTTCAAAGAGCTAACACAAACCGTGTTTTATTTAGAGTTCCAACTACATGTATCCATATAGGAGAAAACAGAGTGAAACCTAAAAATTAAAACTGTTACTGCCAACGAAGGGTTTAACATAGAAGAACGAAAATTGGTGAGCCAAGTGGGATTGGGGTACTGATGCTTAACTGAAAGTGTCATCAATATTGGGTGAAGAAATGTGTGCAGAGATTTCAGGAAACTCGTAGTTTTTTGGAAGCTTGGCAACCCCTTTCCATGAAAGTGATTTGCGCTGGTCTCTGCTTAGGGCTACATCAAAAGGAAACAAACCATAGAGGTAGAACTTGGAACTACTTTATTGTGTCAAGTTTCAAAGAGCTAGCACAAACCGTGTTTGATTTAGAGTTCCAAGTACATGTATCCATATAGGAGAAAACAGAGTGAAAGATAAAAATTAAAACTGTTACTACCAACGAACGGTTTAACCTAGAAGAACGAAATTTGGTGAGCCAAGTGGTATTGGTGTACTGATCATTACCTTAAAGTGTCCTCAAGATTGGGTGAAAAAATGTGTGCTGAGATTTCAGAAAACTCGTAGTTTTTTGGAAGCTTGGCAACCCCTTTCCATGAAAGTGATTTGCGCCCGTCTCTGCTTAGGGCTACATCAATAGTAAACAAACCATAGAGATAGAATTTGGAACTACTTTATTGTGTCTAGTTTCAAAGAGCTAGCACAAACCGTGTTTGATTTAGAGTTCCAACTACATGTATCCATATAGGAGAAAACAGAGTGAAACCTAAAAATTAAAACTTTTACTGCCAATGAACGTTTTAACCTAGAAGAACGAAATTTGGTGAGCCAAGTGGGATTGGGGTACTGATCATTACCTGAATGTGTCATCAAGATTGGGTGAAAAAATGTGTGCTGACCTTTCAAGAAACTCGTAGTTTTTTGGAAGTTGGCAACCCCTTTCCATGAAAGTGATTTGCGCCGGTCTCTGCTTAGGGCTACATCAATAGGAAACAAACCATAGAGATAGAACTTGGAACTACTTTATTGTGTCAAGTTTCAAAGAGCTAGCACAAACCGTGTTTTTTAGAGTTCCAACTACATGTATCCATATAGGAGAAAACAGAGTGAAACCTCAAAATTAAAACTGTTACTGCCAACGAACTGTTTAACCTAGAAGAACGAAATTTGGTGAGCCAAGTGGCATTGGGGTACTGATCATTTCCTGAAAGTGTCATCAAGATTGGGTGAAAAAATGTGTGCTGAGATTTCAGGAAACTCGTAGTTTTTTGGAAGCTTGGCAACCCCTTTCCATGAAAGTGATTTGCACCAGTCTCTGCTTAGGGCTACATCAATAGGAAACAAACCATAGAGATAGAACTTGGAACTACTTTATTGTGTGAAGTTTAAAAGAGCTAGCACAAACCGTGTTTGATTTAGAGTTCCAACTACATGTATCCATATAGGAGAAAACAGAGTGAAACCTACAAATTAAAACTGTTACTGCCAACGAACGGTTTAACCTAGAAGAACGAAATTTGGTGAGCCAAGTGGGATTGGGGTACTGATCATTTCCTGAAAGTGTCATCAAGATTGGGTGAAAAAATGTGTGCTGAGATTTCATGAAACTCGTAGTTTTTTGGAAGCTTGGCAACCCCTTTCCATGAAAGTGATTTGCGCCAGTCTCTGCTTAGGGCTACATCAATAGGAAACAAAACATAGAGATAGAACTTGGAACTACTGTATTGTGTCAAGTTTCAAAGAGCTAGCACAAACCGTGTTTTACTTAGAGTTCCAAATACATGTATCCATATAGGAGAAAACAGAGTGAAACCTAAAAATTAAAACTGTTACTGCCAACGAAGGTTTTAACCTAGAAGAACGAAATTTGGTGAGCCAAGTGGGATTGGGGTACTGATCATTACCTGAAAGTGTCATCTAGATTGGGTGAAAAAATGTGTGCTGAGATTTCAGGAAACTCATAGTTTTTTGGAAGCTTGGCAACCCCTTTCCATGAAAGTGATTTGCGCCGGTCTCTGCTTAGGGCTACATCAATAGGAAACAAAGCATAGAGATAGAACTTGGAACTACTTTATTGTGTCAAGTTTCAAAGAGCTAGCACAAACCGTGTTTGATTTAGAGTTCCAACTACATGTATCCATATAGGAGAAAACAGAGTGAAACCGAAAAATTAAAACGGTTACTGCCAACGAACGGTTTAACCTAGAAGCACGAAATTTGGTGAGCCAAGTGGGATTGGGGTACTGATCATTACCTGAAAGTGTCATCAAGATTGGGTGAAAAAATGTGTGCTGAGATTTAAGGAAACTCGTAGTTTTTTGGAAGCTTTCAACCCCTTTCCATGAAAGTGATTTGCGGTGGTCTCTGCTTACGGCTACATCAATAGGAAACAAACCATAGAGATAGAACTTGGAACTACTTTATTGTGTCAAGTTTCAAAGAGCTAGCACAAACCGTGTTTGATTTAGAGTTCCAACTATCTGTATCCACATAGGAGAAAACAGAGTGAAACCGAAAAATTAAAACTGTTACTGCCAACGAACGGTTTAACCTAGAAGAACGAAATTTGGTGAGCCAAATGGGATTGGGTACTGATCATTACCTGAACGTGTCATCAAGACTGGGTGAAAAAATGTGTGCTGAGATTTCAGGAAACACGTAGTTTTTTGGAAGCTTTCAACCCCTTTCCATGAAAGTTATTTGCAATGGTCTCTGCTTAGGGCTACATCAATAGGAAACAAACCATAGAGATAGAACTTGGAACTACTATATTGTGTCAAGTTTCAAAGAGCTAGCACAAACCGTGTTTGATTTAGAGTTCCAACTACATGTATCCATATAGGAGAAAACAGAGTGAAACCTAAAAATTAAAAGTGTTACTGCAAACGAACGGTTTAACCTAGAAGAACGAAATTTGGTGAGCCAAGTGGGATTGGGGTACTGATCATTACCTGAAAGTGTCATCAAGATTGGGTGAAAAAATGTGTGCTGAGATTTCAGGAAACTCGTAGTTTTTTGGAAGCTTGGCAACCCCTTTCCATGAAAGTGATTTGCGCCAGTCTCTGCTTAGGGCTACATCAATAGGAAACAAACCATAGAGATAGAACTTGGAACTACTGTATTGTGTCAAGTTTCAAAGAGTTAGCACAAACCGTGTTTTACTTAGAGTTCCAAATACATGTATCCATATAGGAGAAAACAGAGTGAAACCTAAAAATTAAAACTGTTACTGCCAACGAAGTTTTAAACCTAGAAGAACGAAATTTGGTGAGCCAAGTGGGATTGGGGTACTGATCATTACCTGAAAGTGTCATCTAGATTGGGTGAAAAAATGTGTGCTGAGATTTCAGGAACTCGTAGTTTTTTGGAAGCTTGGCAACCCCTTTCCATGAAAGTGATTTGCGCCGGTCTCTGCTTAGGGCTATATCAATAGGAAACAAAGCATAGAGATAGAACTTGGAACTACTGTATTGTGTCAAGTTTCAAAGAGCTAGCACAGACCGTGTTTGATTTAGAGTTCCAACTACATGTGTCCATATAGAAGAAAACAGAGTGAAAGATAAAAATTAAAACTGATACTGTCAAAGAAAGGTTTAACCTAGAAGAACGAAATTTGGTTTGCCTAGTGGGATTGGCGTACTGATCATTACCTGAAAGTGTCATCAAGATTGGTTGAAAAAATGTGTGCTGAGATTTCAGGAAACTCGTAGTTTTTTGGAAGCTTTCAACCCCTTTCCATGAAAGTTATTTGCAATGGTCTCTGCTTAGGGCTACATCAATAGGAAACAAACCATAGAGATAGAACTTGGAACTACTTTATTGTGTCAAGTTTCAAAGAGCTACCACAAACCGTGTTTGATTTAGAGTTCCAACTACATGTATCCATATAGGAGAAAACAGAGTGAAACCTAAAAATTAAAACTGTTACTGCCAACGAACGGTTTAACCTAGAAGAACGAAATTTGGTGAGCCAAATGGGATTGGGTACTGATCATTACCTGAACGTGTCATCAAGACTGGGTGAAAAAATGTGTGCTGAGATTTCAGGAAACTCGTAGTTTTTTGGAAGCTTTCAACCCCTTTCCATGAAAGTTATTTGCAATGGTCTCTGCTTAGGGCTACATCAATAGGAAACAAACCATAGAGATAGAACTTGGAACTACTATATTGTGTCAAGTTTCAAAGAGCTAGCACAGACCGTGTTTGATTTAGAGTTCCAACTACATGTGTCCATATAGGAGAAAACAGAGTGAAAGATAAAAATTAAAACTGATACTGTCAAAGAAAGGTTTAACCTAGAAGAACGAAATTTGGTTTGCCTAGTGGGATTGGCGTACTGATCATTACCTGAAAGTGTCATCAAGATTGGTTGAAAAAATGTGTGCTGAGATTTCAGGAAACTCGTAGTTTTTTGGAAGCTTTCAACCCCTTTCCATGAAAGTTATTTGCAATGGTCTCTGCTTAGGGCTACATCAATAGGAAACAAACCATAGAGATAGAACTTGGAACTACTTTATTGTGTCAAGTTTCAAAGAGCTACCACAAACCGTGTTTGATTTAGAGTTCCAACTACATGTATCCATATAGGAGAAAACAGAGTGAAACCTAAAAATTAAAACTGTTACTGCCAACGAACGGTTTAACCTAGAAGAACGAAATTTGGTGAGCCAAGTGGGATTGGGGTACTGATCATTACCTGAAAGTGTCATCAAGATTGGGTGAAAAAATGTGTGCTGAGATTGCAGGAAACTCGTAGTTTTTTGGAAGCTTGGCAACCCCTTTCCGTGAAAGTGATTTGTGGTGGTCTCTGCTTAGGGCTACATCAATAGGAAACAAACCATAGAGATAGAATTTGGAACTACTTTATTGTGTCAAGTTTCAAAGAGCTAGCACAAACCGTGTTTGATTTAGAGTTCCAAATACATGTATCCATATAGGAGAAAACAGAGTGAAACCGAAAAATTAAAACTGTTACTGCCAACGAACGGTTTAACCTAGAAGCACGAAATTTGGTGAGCCAAGTGGGATTGGGGTACTGATCATTACCTGAAAGTGTCATCAAGATTGGGTGAAAAAATGTGGGCTGAGATTTCAGGAAACTCGTAGTTTTTTGGAAGCTTGGCAACCCCTTTCCGTGAAAGTGATTTGAGGTGGTCTCTGCTTAGGGCTACATCAAGAGGAAACAAACCATAGAGATAGAACTTGGAACTACTTTATTGTGTCAAGTTTCAAAGAGCTAGCCCAAACCATGTTTGATTTAGAGTTCCAAATACATGTATCCATATAGGAGAAAACAGAGTGAAACCTAAAAATTAAAACTGTTACTGCCATCGAACGGTTTAACCTAGAAGAACGAAATTTGGTGAGCCAAGTGGATTTGGGGAACTGATCATTACCTGGAAGTGTCATCAAGATTGGGTGAAGAAATGTGTGCTGATATTTCAGGAAACTCATAGTTTTTTGGAAGTTTGGCAACTCTATTCCTTTAAAGGGATTTGCGCCAGTCTCTGCTTAGGGCTACATCAATAGGAAACAAATCTAGAGATAGAACTTGGAACTACTTTATTCTGTCAAGTTTCAAAGTGGTATAATAAGCCGTGTTTGATTTAGTGTTCCAACTACATGTATCCATATAGTAGAAACCAGAGTGAAACCTAAAAATTAAAACTGTTACTGCCAACGAATGGTTTAACCTAGAAGAACGAAATTTAATGAGCCAAGTGGGATTGGGGTACTGATCATTTCCTGAAAGTGTCATCAAGATTGGGTGAAAAAATGTTTGCTGAGATTTCAGGAAACTCGTAGTTTTTTGGAAGCTTTGCAACCCCTTTCCATGAAAGTGATTTGCGTCAGTCTCTGCTTAGGTCTACAGCAATAGGAAACAAACCATAGAGATAGAACTTGGAACTACTTTATTGTGTCAAGTTTCAAAGAGCCATCACAAACTGTGTTTGATTTAGAGTTCCAACCACATGTATCCACATAGGAGAAATCAGAGTGAAACCTAAAAATTAAAACTGTTACTGCCAACGAACGGTTTAACCTAGAAGAATGAAATTTGGTGAGCCAAGTGGGATTGGGGTTCTGATCATTACCTGAAAGTGTCATCAAGATTGGGTGAAAAAATGTGTGCTGAGATTTTAGGAAACTCATAGTTTTTTGGAAGCTTGTCATCCCCTATCTATGAAAGTGGTTTGCGCCGATCTCTGCTTAGCGCTACATCAATAGGAAACAAACCATAGAGATAGAACTTGGAACTAGCTTATTGTGTCAAGTTTCAAAGAGCTAGCAAAAACCGTGTTTGATTTAGAGTTCCAACTACATGTATCCATATAGGAGAAAACAGAGTGAAACCTAAAAATTAAAACTGTTACTGCCAACGAACAGTTTAACCTAGATGAACGAAATTTGGTGAGCCAAGTGGGAATGGGGTACTGATCATTACCTGAAAGAGTCATCAAGATTGGGTGAAAAAATGTGTGCTGAAATTTCAGGAAACTTATATTTTTTTGGAAGCTTGGCAACCCCGTTCCATGAAAGTGATTTGCGCCGGTCTCTGCTTAGGGCAACATCAATAGGAAACAAACCATAGAGATAGAACTTGGAACTACTGTATTGTGTCAAGTTTCAAAGAGCTAGCACAAACCGTGTTTCACTTAGAGTTCCAAATACATGTATCCATATAGGAGAAAACAGAGTGAAACCTAAAAATTAAAACTGTTACTGCCAACGAAGGTTTTAACCTAGAAGAACGAAATTTGGTGAGCCAAGTGGGATTGGGGTACTGATCATTACCTGGAAGTGTCATCAAGATTGGGTGAAAAAATGTGTGCTGAGATTTCAGGAAACTCGTAGTTTTTTGGAAGCTTGGCATCTACTTTCCATGTTAGTGGTTTCCGCCAGTCTCTGCTTAGGGCTACATCAATAGGAAACAAACCGTAGAAATAGAACTTGGAACTACTTTATTGTGTCAAGTTTCAAAGAGCTAGCACAAACCGTGTTTGATTTAGAGTTCCAACTACATGTATCCATATAGGAGAAAATAGAGTGAAAGATAAAAATTAAAACTGATACTGTCAAAGAAAGGTTTAACCTAGAAGAACGAAATTTGGTTTGCCTAGTGGGATTGGCATACTGATCGTTACCTGAAAGTGTCATCACGATTGGGTGAAAAAATGTGTGCTGAGATTTCAGGAAACTCGTGGTTTTTTGGAAGCTTGGCAACCCCTTTCAATGAAAGTGATTTGCACCGGTCTCTGCTTAGGGCTACATCAATAGGAAACAAACCATAGAGATAGAACTTGGAACTACTTTATTGTGTCAAGTTTCAAAGAGCTAGCACAAACCGTGTTTGATTTAGAGTTCCAACTACATGTATACCCATAGGAGAAAACAGAGTGAAACCTAAAAATTAAAACTGTTACTGCCAACGAACGGTTTAACCTAGAGAAACGAAATTTGGTGAGCCAAGTGGGATTGGGGTACTGATCATTACCTGTAAGTGTCATCAAGATTGGGTGAAAAAATGTGTGCTGAGATTTCAGGAAACTCGTAGTTTTTTGGAAGCTTGGCAACTTCTTTCCATGAAAGTGATTTGCGCCAGTCACTGCTTAGGGCTACATCAATAGGAAACAAACCATAGAGACAGAACTTGGAAGTACTATATTGTGTCAAGTTTCAAAGAGCTAGCAAAAACCGTGTTTGATTTAGAGTTCCATCTACATGTATCCATATAGGAGAAAACAGAGTGAAACCTAAAAATTAAAACTCTTACTGCCATCGAACGGTTTAATCTAGAAGAACGAAATTTGGTGAGCCAAGTTGGATTGGGGTACTGATCATTACCTGAAAGTGTCATCAAGATTGTGTGAAAAAATGTGTGCTGAGATTTCAGGAAACTCGTAGTTTTTTGGAAGCTTGGCAACCCCTTTCCGCGAAAGTGATTTGCGCCGGTCTCTGGTTAGCGCTACATCAATAGGAAACAATCCATAGAAATAGAACATGGATCTATTTTATTGTGTTAAGTTTCAAAGAGCTAGCACAAACCGTGTTTGATTTATAGTTCCAACTACATGTATCCATATCGGAGAAAACAGAGTGAAACCTAAAAATTAAAACCGTTACTGCCAATGAACGGTTTAACCTAGAAGAACGAAATTTGGTGAGCCACGTGGGATTGGGGTACTGATCATTACCTGAAAGTGTCATCAAGATTGGGTGAAAAAATGTGTGCTGAAATTTCAGGAAATTCGTAGTTATTTGGAAGCTTGGCAACCACTTTACATGAAAGTGATTTGCGCCGGTCTCTGCTTAGGGCTACATCAATAGGAAACAAACCATAGAGATAGAACTTGGAACTACTTTATTGTGTCAAGTTTCAAAGAGCTAGTGCAAACCGTGTTTTTTAGAGTTCCAACTACATGTATCCATATAGGAGGAAACAGAGTGAAACCTAAAAATTAAAAGTGTTACTGCCAACGAACTGTTTAACCTAGAAGAACGAAATTCGGTGAGCCAAGTGGCATTGGGGTACTAATCATTACCTGAAAGTGTCATCAAGATTGGGTGCAAAAATGTGTGCTGAGATTTCAGGAAACTCGTAGTTTTTTGGAAGATTGGCAACCCCTTTCCATGAAAGTGATTTGCGCCGGTCTCTGCTTAGGGCTACATCAATAGGAAACAAACCATAGAGATAGAACTTGGAACTACTTTATTGTGTCAAGTTTCAAAGAGCTAGCACAAACCGTGTTGGATTTAGAGTTCCAACTACATGTATCCATATAGGAGAAAACAGAGTGAAACCTAAAAATTAAAACTGTCACTGCCAACGAACGGTTTAACCTAGAAGAACGAAAATTGGTTTGCCAAGTGGGATTGGGGTAATGATCCTTACCTGAAAGTGTCATCAAGATTTGGTGAAAAAAAGTGTGCTGAGATTTCAGGAAACTCGTAGTTTTTTGGAAGCTTGGCATCCCCTTTCCATGATAGTGGTTTCCGCCGGTCTCTGCTTAGGGCTACATCAATAGGAAACAAACCGTAGAAATAGAACTTAAAACTACTTTATTGTGTCAAGTTTCAAAGAGCTAACACAAACCGTGTTTTATTTAGAGTTCCAACTACATGTATCCATATAGGAGAAAACAGAGTGAAACCTAAAAATTAAAACTGTTACTGCCAACGAAGGGTTTAACATAGAAGAACGAAAATTGGTGAGCCAAGTGGGATTGGGGTACTGATGCTTAACTGAAAGTGTCATCAATATTGGGTGAAGAAATGTGTGCAGAGATTTCAGGAAACTCGTAGTTTTTTGGAAGCTTGGCAACCCCTTTCCATGAAAGTGATTTGCGCTGGTCTCTGCTTAGGGCTACATCAAAAGGAAACAAACCATAGAGGTAGAACTTGGAACTACTTTATTGTGTCAAGTTTCAAAGAGCTAGCACAAACCGTGTTTGATTTAGAGTTCCAAGTACATGTATCCATATAGGAGAAAACAGAGTGAAAGATAAAAATTAAAACTGTTACTGCCAACGAACGGTTTAACCTAGAAGAACGAAATTTGGTGAGCCAAGTGGTATTGGTGTACTGATCATTACCTTAAAGTGTCCTCAAGATTGGGTGAAAAAATGTGTGCTGAGATTTCAGGAAACTCGTAGTTTTTTGGAAGCTTGGCAACCCCTTTCCATGAAAGTGATTTGCGCCCGTCTCTGCTTAGGGCTACATCAATAGTAAACAAACCATAGAGATAGAATTTGGAACTACTTTATTGTGTCTAGTTTCAAAGAGCTAGCACAAACCGTGTTTGATTTAGAGTTCCAACTACATGTATCCATATAGGAGAAAACAGAGTGAAACCTAAAAATTAAAACTTTTACTGCCAATGAACGTTTTAACCTAGAAGAACGAAATTTGGTGAGCCAAGTGGGATTGGGGTACTGATCATTACCTGAATGTGTCATCAAGATTGGGTGAAAAAATGTGTGCTGACCTTTCAAGAAACTCGTAGTTTTTTGGAAGTTGGCAACCCCTTTCCATGAAAGTGATTTGCGCCGGTCTCTGCTTAGGGCTACATCAATAGGAAACAAACCATAGAGATAGAACTTGGAATTACTTTATTGTGTCAAGTTTCAAAGAGCTAGCACAAACCGTGTTTTTTAGAGTTCCAACTACATGTATCCATATAGGAGAAAACAGAGTGAAACCTCAAAATTAAAACTGTTACTGCCAACGAACTGTTTAACCTAGAAGAACGAAATTTGGTGAGCCAAGTGGCATTGGGGTACTGATCATTTCCTGAAAGTGTCATCAAGATTGGGTGAAAAAATGTGTGCTGAGATTTCAGGAAACTCGTAGTTTTTTGGAAGCTTGGCAACCCCTTTCCATGAAAGTGATTTGCACCAGTCTCTGCTTAGGGCTACATCTATAGGAAACAAACCATAGAGATAGAACTTGGAACTACTTTATTGTGTGAAGTTTAAAAGAGCTAGCACAAACCGTGTTTGATTTAGAGTTCCAACTACATGTATCCATATAGGAGAAAACAGAGTGAAACCTACAAATTAAAACTGTTACTGCCAACGAACGGTTTAACCTAGAAGAACGAAATTTGGTGAGCCAAGTGGGATTGGGGTACTGATCATTTCCTGAAAGTGTCATCAAGATTGGGTGAAAAAATGTGTGCTGAGATTTCATGAAACTCGTAGTTTTTTGGAAGCTTGGCAACCCCTTTCCATGAAAGTGATTTGCGCCAGTCTCTGCTTAGGGCTACATCAATAGGAAACAAAACATAGAGATAGAACTTGGAACTACTGTATTGTGTCAAGTTTCAAAGAGCTAGCACAAACCGTGTTTTACTTAGAGTTCCAAATACATGTATCCATATAGGAGAAAACAGAGTGAAACCTAAAAATTAAAACTGTTACTGCCAACGAAGGTTTTAACCTAGAAGAACGAAATTTGGTGAGCCAAGTGGGATTGGGGTACTGATCATTACCTGAAAGTGTCATCTAGATTGGGTGAAAAAATGTGTGCTGAGATTTCAGGAAACTCATAGTTTTTTGGAAGCTTGGCAACCCCTTTCCATGAAAGTGATTTGCGCCGGTCTCTGCTTAGGGCTACATCAATAGGAAACAAAGCATAGAGATAGAACTTGGAACTACTTTATTGTGTCAAGTTTCAAAGAGCTAGCACAAACCGTGTTTGATTTAGAGTTCCAACTACATGTATCCATATAGGAGAAAACAGAGTGAAACCGAAAAATTAAAACGGTTACTGCCAACGAACGGTTTAACCTAGAAGCACGAAATTTGGTGAGCCAAGTGGGATTGGGGTACTGATCATTACCTGAAAGTGTCATCAAGATTGGGTGAAAAAATGTGTGCTGAGATTTAAGGAAACTCGTAGTTTTTTGGAAGCTTTCAACCCCTTTCCATGAAAGTGATTTGCGGTGGTCTCTGCTTACGGCTACATCAATAGGAAACAAACCATAGAGATAGAACTTGGAACTACTTTATTGTGTCAAGTTTCAAAGAGCTAGCACAAACCGTGTTTGATTTAGAGTTCCAACTATCTGTATCCACATAGGAGAAAACAGAGTGAAACCGAAAAATTAAAACTGTTACTGCCAACGAACGGTTTAACCTAGAAGAACGAAATTTGGTGAGCCAAATGGGATTGGGTACTGATCATTACCTGAACGTGTCATCAAGACTGGGTGAAAAAATGAGTGCTGAGATTTCAGGAAACACGTAGTTTTTTGGAAGCTTTCAACCCCTTTCCATGAAAGTTATTTGCAATGGTCTCTGCTTAGGGCTACATCAATAGGAAACAAACCATAGAGATAGAACTTGGAACTACTATATTGTGTCAAGTTTCAAAGAGCTAGCACAAACCGTGTTTGATTTAGAGTTCCAACTACATGTATCCATATAGGAGAAAACAGAGTGAAACCTAAAAATTAAAAGTGTTACTGCAAACGAACGGTTTAACCTAGAAGAACGAAATTTGGTGAGCCAAGTGGGATTGGGGTACTGATCATTACCTGAAAGTGTCATCAAGATTGGGTGAAAAAATGTGTGCTGAGATTTCAGGAAACTCGTAGTTTTTTGGAAGCTTGGCAACCCCTTTCCATGAAAGTGATTTGCGCCAGTCTCTGCTTAGGGCTACATCAATAGGAAACAAACCATAGAGATAGAACTTGGAACTACTGTATTGTGTCAAGTTTCAAAGAGTTAGCACAAACCGTGTTTTACTTAGAGTTCCAAATACATGTATCCATATAGGAGAAAACAGAGTGAAACCTAAAAATTAAAACTGTTACTGCCAACGAAGTTTTAAACCTAGAAGAACGAAATTTGGTGAGCCAAGTGGGATTGGGGTACTGATCATTACCTGAAAGTGTCATCTAGATTGGGTGAAAAAATGTGTGCTGAGATTTCAGGAACTCGTAGTTTTTTGGAAGCTTGGCAACCCCTTTCCATGAAAGTGATTTGCGCCGGTCTCTGCTTAGGGCTATATCAATAGGAAACAAAGCATAGAGATAGAACTTGGAACTACTGTATTGTGTCAAGTTTCAAAGAGCTAGCACAGACCGTGTTTGATTTAGAGTTCCAACTACATGTGTCCATATAGGAGAAAACAGAGTGAAAGATAAAAATTAAAACTGATACTGTCAAAGAAAGGTTTAACCTAGAAGAACGAAATTTGGTTTGCCTAGTGGGATTGGCGTACTGATCATTACCTGAAAGTGTCATCAAGATTGGTTGAAAAAATGTGTGCTGAGATTTCAGGAAACTCGTAATTTTTTGGAAGCTTTCAACCCCTTTCCATGAAAGTTATTTGCAATGGTCTCTGCTTAGGGCTACATCAATAGGAAACAAACCATAGAGATAGAACTTGGAACTACTTTATTGTGTCAAGTTTCAAAGAGCTACCACAAACCGTGTTTGATTTAGAGTTCCAACTACATGTATCCATATAGGAGAAAACAGAGTGAAACCTAAAAATTAAAACTGTTACTGCCAACGAACGGTTTAACCTAGAAGAACGAAATTTGGTGAGCCAAGTGGGATTGGGGTACTGATCATTACCTGAAAGTGTCATCAAGATTGGGTGAAAAAATGTGTGCTGAGATTTCAGGAAACTCGTAGTTTTTTGGAAGCTTGGCAACCCCTTTCCGTGAAAGTGATTTGTGGTGGTCTCTGCTTAGGGCTACATCAATAGGAAACAAACCATAGAGATAGAATTTGGAACTACTTTATTGTGTCAAGTTTCAAAGAGCTAGCACAAACCGTGTTTGATTTAGAGTTCCAAATACATGTATCCATATAGGAGAAAACAGAGTGAAACCGAAAAATTAAAACTGTTACTGCCAACGAACGGTTTAACCTAGAAGCACGAAATTTGGTGAGCCAAGTGGGATTGGGGTACTGATCATTACCTGAAAGTGTCATCAAGATTGGGTGAAAAAATGTGGGCTGAGATTTCAGGAAACTCGTAGTTTTTTGGAAGCTTGGCAACCCCTTTCCGTGAAAGTGATTTGAGGTGGTCTCTGCTTAGGGCTACATCAAGAGGAAACAAACCATAGAGATAGAACTTGGAACTACTTTATTGTGTCAAGTTTCAAAGAGCTAGCCCAAACCATGTTTGATTTAGAGTTCCAAATACATGTATCCATATAGGAGAAAACAGAGTGAAACCTAAAAATTAAAACTGTTACTGCCATCGAACGGTTTAACCTAGAAGAACGAAATTTGGTGAGCCAAGTGGATTTGGGGAACTGATCATTACCTGGAAGTGTCATCAAGATTGGGTGAAGAAATGTGTGCTGATATTTCAGGAAACTCATAGTTTTTTGGAAGTTTGGCAACTCTATTCCTTTAAAGGGATTTGCGCCAGTCTCTGCTTAGGGCTACATCAATAGGAAACAAATCTAGAGATAGAACTTGGAACTACTTTATTCTGTCAAGTTTCAAAGTGGTATAATAAACCGTGTTTGATTTAGTGTTCCAACTACATGTATCCATATAGTAGAAACCAGAGTGAAACCTAAAAATTAAAACTGTTACTGCCAACGAATGGTTTAACCTAGAAGAACGAAATTTAATGAGCCAAGTGGGATTGGGGTACTGATCATTTCCTGAAAGTGTCATCAAGATTGGGTGAAAAAATGTTTGCTGGGATTTCAGGAAACTCGTAGTTTTTTGGAAGCTTTGCAACCCCTTTCCATGAAAGTGATTTGCGTCAGTCTCTGCTTAGGTCTACAGCAATAGGAAACAAACCATAGAGATAGAACTTGGAACTACTTTATTGTGTCAAGTTTCAAAGAGCCATCACAAACCGTGTTTGATTTAGAGTTCCAACCACATGTATCCACATAGGAGAAATCAGAGTGAAACCTAAAAATTAAAACTGTTACTGCCAACGAACGGTTTAACCTAGAAGAATGAAATTTGGTGAGCCAAGTGGGATTGGGGTTCTGATCATTACCTGAAAGTGTCATCAAGATTGGGTGAAAAAATGTGTGCTGAGATTTTAGGAAACTCATAGTTTTTTGGAAGCTTGTCATCCCATATCTATGAAAGTGGTTTGCGCCGATCTCTGCTTAGCGCTACATCAATAGGAAACAAACCATAGAGATAGAACTTGGAACTAGCTTATTGTGTCAAGTTTCAAAGAGCTAGCAAAAACCGTGTTTGATTTAGAGTTCCAACTACATGTATCCATATAGGAGAAAACAGAGTGAAACCTAAAAATTAAAACTGTTACTGCCAACGAACAGTTTAACCTAGATGAACGAAATTTGGTGAGCCAAGTGGGAATGGGGTACTGATCATTACCTGAAAGAGTCATCAAGATTGGGTGAAAAAATGTGTGCTGAAATTTCAGGAAACTTATATTTTTTTGGAAGCTTGGCAACCCCGTTCCATGAAAGTGATTTGCGCCGGTCTCTGCTTAGGGCAACATCAATAGGAAACAAACCATAGAGATAGAACTTGGAACTACTGTATTGTGTCAAGTTTCAAAGAGCTAGCACAAACCGTGTTTGACTTAGAGTTCCAAATACATGTATCCATATAGGAGAAAACAGAGTGAAACCTAAAAATTAAAACTGTTACTGCCAACGAAGGTTTTAACCTAGAAGAACGAAATTTGGTGAGCCAAGTGGGATTGGGGTACTGATCATTACCTGAAAGTGTCATCAAGATTGGGTGAAAAAATGTGTGCTGAGATTTCAGGAAATTCGTAGTTTTTTGGAAGCTTGGCATCTACTTTCCATGTTAGTGGTTTCCGCCAGTCTCTGCTTAGGGCTACATCAATAGGAAACAAACCGTAGAAATAGAACTTGGAACTACTTTATTGTGTCAAGTTTCAAAGAGCTAGCACAAACCGTGTTTGATTTAGAGTTCCAACTACATGTATCCATATAGGAGAAAACAGAGTGAAAGATAAAAATTAAAACTGATACTGTCAAAGAAAGGTTTAACCTATAAGAACGAAATTTGGTTTGCCTAGTGGGATTGGCATACTGATCGTTACCTGAAAGTGTCATCACGATTGGGTGAAAAAATGTGTGCTGAGATTTCAGGAAACTCGTGGTTTTTTGGAAGCTTGGCAACCCCTTTCAATGAAAGTGATTTGCACCGGTCTCTGCTTAGGGCTACATCAATAGGAAACAAACCATAGAGATAGAACTTGGAACTACTTTATTGTGTCAAGTTTCAAAGAGCTAGCACAAACCGTGTTTGATTTAGAGTTCCAACTACATGTATACCCATAGGAGAAAACAGAGTGAAACCTAAAAATTAAAACTGTTACTGCCAACGAACGGTTTAACCTAGAGAAACGAAATTTGGTGAGCCAAGTGGGATTGGGGTACTGATCATTACCTGTAAGTGTCATCAAGATTGGGTGAAAAAATGTGTGCTGAGATTTCAGGAAACTCGTAGTTTTTTGGAAGCTTGGCAACTTCTTTCCATGAAAGTGATTTGCGCCAGTCACTGCTTAGGGCTACATCAATAGGAAACAAACCATAGAGACAGAACTTGGAAGTACTATATTGTGTCAAGTTTCAAAGAGCTAGCAAAAACCGTGTTTGATTTAGAGTTCCAACTACATGTATCCATATAGGAGAAAACAGAGTGAAACCTAAAAATTAAAACTCTTACTGCCATCGAACGGTTTAATCTAGAAGAACGAAATTTGGTGAGCCAAGTTGGATTGGGGTACTGATCATTACCTGAAAGTGTCATCAAGATTGTGTGAAAAAATGTGTGCTGAGATTTCAGGAAACTCGTAGTTTTTTGGAAGCTTGGCAACCCCTTTCCGCGAAAGTGATTTGCGCCGGTCTCTGGTTAGCGCTACATCAATAGGAAACAATCCATAGAAATAGAACATGGATCTATTTTATTGTGTTAAGTTTCAAAGAGCTAGCACAAACCGTGTTTGATTTATAGTTCCAACTACATGTATCCATATCGGAGAAAACAGAGTGAAACCTAAAAATTAAAACCGTTACTGCCAATGAACGGTTTAACCTAGAAGAACGAAATTTGGTGAGCCACGTGGGATTGGGGTACTGATCATTACCTGAAAGTGTCATCAAGATTGGGTGAAAAAATGTGTGCTGAAATTTCAGGAAATTCGTAGTTATTTGGAAGCTTGGCAACCACTTTACATGAAAGTGATTTGCGCCGGTCTCTGCTTAGGGCTACATCAATAGGAAACAAACCATAGAGATAGAACTTGGAACTACTTTATTGTGTCAAGTTTCAAAGAGCTAGTGCAAACCGTGTTTTTTAGAGTTCCAACTACATGTATCCATATAGGAGGAAACAGAGTGAAACCTAAAAATTAAAAGTGTTACTGCCAACGAAGGGTTTAACATAGAAGAACGAAAATTGGTGAGCCAAGTGGGATTGGGGTACTGATGCTTAACTGAAAGTGTCATCAATATTGGGTGAAAAAATGTGTGCAGAGATTTCAGGAAACTCGTAGTTTTTTGGAAGCTTGGCAACCCCTTTCCATGAAAGTGATTTGCGCTGGTCTCTGCTTAGGGCTACAACAAAAGGAAACAAACCATAGAGGTAGAACTTGGAACTACTTTATTGTGTCAAGTTTCAAAGAGCTAGCACAAACCATGTTTGATTTAGAGTTCCAAGTACATGTATCCATATAGGAGAAAACAGAGTGAAAGATAAAAATTAAAACTGTTACTGCCAACGAACGGTTTAACCTAGAAGAACGAAATTTGGTGAGCCAAGTGGTATTGGTGTACTGATCATTACCTTAAAGTGTCCTCAAGATTGGGTGAAAAAATGTGTGCTGAGATTTCAGGAAACTCGTAGTTTTTTGGAAGCTTGGCAACCCCTTTCCATGAAAGTGATTTGCGCCCGTCTCTGCTTAGGGCTACATCAAAAGGAAACAAACCATAGAGGTAGAACTTGGAACTACTTTATTGTGTCAAGTTTCAAAGAGCTAGCACAAACCGTGTTTGATTTAGAGTTCCAACTACATGTATCCATATAGGAGAAAACAGAGTGAAACCTAAAAATTAAAACTTTTACTGCCAATGAACGTTTTAACCTAGAAGAACGAAATTTGGTGAGCCAAGTGGGATTGGGGTACTGATCATTACCTGAATGTGTCATCAAGATTGGGTGAAAAAATGTGTGCTGACCTTTCAAGAAACTCGTAGTTTTTTGGAAGTTGGCAACCCCTTTCCATGAAAGTGATTTGCGCAGGTCTCTGCTTAGGGCTACATCAATAGGAAACAAACCATAGAGATAGAACTTGGAACTACTTTATTGTGTCAAGTTTCAAAGAGCTAGCACAAACCGTGTTTTTTAGAGTTCCAACTACATGTATCCATATAGGAGAAAACAGAGTGAAACCTCAAAATTAAAACTGTTACTGCCAACGAACTGTTTAACCTAGAAGAACGAAATTTGGTGAGCCAAGTGGCATTGGGGTACTGATCATTTCCTGAAAGTGTCATCAAGATTGGGTGAAAAAATGTGTGCTGAGATTTCAGGAAACTCGTAGTTTTTTGGAAGCTTGGCAACCCCTTTCCATGAAAGTGATTTGCACCAGTCTCTGCTTAGGGCTACATCAATAGGAAACAAACCATAGAGATAGAACTTGGAACTACTTTATTGTGTGAAGTTTAAAAGAGCTAGCACAAACCGTGTTTGATTTAGAGTTCCAACTACATGTATCCATATAGGAGAAAACAGAGTGAAACCTAAAAATTTAAACTGTTACTGCCAACGAACGGTTTAACCTAGAAGAACGAAATTTGGTGAGCCAAATGGGATTGGGGTACTGATCATTACCTGAAAGTGTCATCAATATTGGGTGAAAAAATGTGTGCTGAGATTTCAGGAAATTCGTAGTTTTTTGGAAGCTTTCAACCCCTTTCCATGAAACTGATTTGTGGTGTTGTCTGCTTAGGGCTACATCAATAGGAAACAAACCATAGAGATAGAACTAAGAACTACTTAATTGTGTCAAGGTTCAAAGAGCTAGCACAAACCGTGTTTGATTTAGAGTTCCAAATACATGTATCCATATAGGAGAAAACAGAGTGAAACCTAAAAATTAAAAGGGTTACTGGCAACGAACTGTTTAAACTAGAGGAACAAAATTTGGTGAGCCAAGTGGGATTGGCGTACTGATCATTACCTGAAAGTGTCATCAGAATGGGGTGAAAAAATGTGTGCTGAGATTTCTGGAAATTCGTAGTTTTTTGGAAGTTTGGCAACTCCTTTCCATGAAAGTGATTTGCGCCAGTCTCTGCTTAGGGCTACATCAATAGGAAACAAACCATCGAGATAAAACTTGGAACTACTTTATTGTGTCAAGTTTCCAAGTGCTAGCACAAACCGTGTTTGATTTAGTGTTCCAACTACATGTATCCATATAGGAGAAAACAGAGTGAAACCTAAAAATTAAAACTGTTACTGCCAACGAACGGTTTAAACTAGAAGAATGAAATTTAATGAGCCAAGTGGGATTGGGGTAATGATCATTACCTGAAAGTGTCATCAAGATTGGGTGAAAAAATGTGTGCTGAGATTTCAGAAAACTCGTAGTTTTTGGAAGCTTGGCAACCCATTTCCATGAAAGTGATTTGCGCAAGTCTCTGCTTTGGGCTACAGCAATAGGAAACAAGCCATAGAGACAGATCTTGGAACTACTTTATTGTATCAAGTTTCAAAGAGCCATCACAAACCGTGTTTGATTTAGAGTTCCAACAACATGTATCCTCATAGGAGAAAACAGAGTGAAACCTAAAATTTAAAACTCTTACTGCCAACGAACGGTTTAACCTTGAGAAACGAAATTTGGGGAGCCAAGTGGGATTGGGGTACTGATCATTACCTGAAAGTGTCATCAGAATGGGGTGAAAAAATGTGTGCTGAGATTTCAGGAAACTCGTAGTTATTTGGAAGCTTGGCAACCCATTTCCATGAAAGTGATTTGCGCCAGTCTCTGCTTAGGGCTACATCAATAGGAAACAAACCATAGTGATAGAACTTGGAACTACTTTATTGTGTCAAGTTTCAAAGAGCTAGCACAAACCGTGTTGGATTTAGAGTTCCAACTACATGTATCCATATAGGAGAAAACAGAGTGAAACCTAAAATTAAAACTGTTACTGCCAACGAACGGATTAACATAGAAGAACGAAATTTGGTGAGCCAAGTGGGATTGGGGTACTGATCATTACCTGAAAGTGTCATCAAGATTGGGTTAAAAAATGTGTGCTGAGATTTCAGGAAACTCGTAGTTTTTTGGAAGCTTCGATACCCCTTTCCATGATAGTGGTTTCCGCCGGTCTCTGCTTAGGGCTACATCAATAGGAAACAAACTGTAGAAATAGAACTTGGAACTACTTTATTGTGTCAAGTTTAAAAGAGCTAGCAAAAACCGTGTTTGATTTAGAGTTCCAACTACATGTATCCATATAGGAGAAAACAGAGTGAAACCTAAAAATTAAAACTGTTACTGCCAACGACCTGTTTAACCTAGAAGAACGAAATTTGGTGAGCCAAGTGGCATTGGTGTACTGATCGTTACCTGAAAATGTCATCAACATTGGGTGAAAAAATGTGTGATGAGATTTCAGGAAACTCGTAGTTTTTTGGAAGCTTGGCAACCCATTTCCATGAAAGTAATTTTCGGTGGTCTCTGCATAGGGCTACATCAATAGGAAACAAAACATAGAGGTAGAACTTGGAACTACTTTATTATGTCAAGTTTCAAAGAGCTGGCACAAACCGTGTTTGATTTAGAGTTCCAACTACATGTATCCATATAGAAGAAAACAGAGTGAAAGATAAAAATTAAAACTCTTACTGCCTAATGAACGGTTTAACCTACGAGAACGAAATTTGGTGAGCCAAGTGGGATTGGGGTACTGATCATTTCCTGAAAGTGTCATCAAGAGTGGGTGAAAAAATGTGTGCTGAGAATTCAGGAAACTCGCAGTTTTCTGGAAGCTTGGCAACCCCTTTCCATGAACGTGATTTGCGCTGGTCTCTGCTTAGGGCTACATCAGTAGGAAACAAACCATAGAGACATAACTTGGAACTACTTTATTGTGTCAAGTTTCAAAGAGCTAGCACAAACCGTGTTTGATTTAGAGTTCCAACTACATGTATCCATATAGGAGAAAACAGAGTGAAACCTAAAAATTAAAACTGTTACTGCCAACGACCTGTTTAACCTAGAAGAACGAAATTTGGTGAGCCAAGTGGCATTGGTGTACTGATCGTTACCTGAAAATGTCATCAACATTGGGTGAAAAAATGTGTGATGAGATTTCAGGAAACTCGTAGTTTTTTGGAAGCTTGGCAACCCATTTCCATGAAAGTAATTTGCGGTGGTCTCTGCATAGGGCTACATCAATAGGAAACAAAACATAGAGGTAGAACTTGGAACTACTTTATTGTGTCAAGTTTCAAAGAGCTGGCACAAACCGTGTTTGATTTAGAGTTCCAACTACATGTATCCATATAGAAGAAAACAGAGTGAAAGATAAAAATTAAAACTCTTACTGCCTAATGAACGGTTTAACCTAGAAGAACGAAATTTGGTGAGCCAATTGGGATTGGGGTACTGATCATTTCCTGAAAGTGTCATCAAGAGTGGGTGAAAAAATGTGTGCTGAGAATTCAGGAAACTCGCAGTTTTCTGGAAGCTTGGCAACCCCTTTCCATGAACGTGATTTGCGATGGTCTCTGCTTAGGGCTACATCAGTAGGAAACAAACCATAGAGACATAACTTGGAACTACTTTATTGTGTCAAGTTTCAAAGAGCTAGCACAAACCGTGTTTGATTTAGAGTTCCAAGAACATGTATCCATTAGGAGAAAACAGAGTGAAACCTACAAATTAAAACTGTTACTGCCATCGAACGGTTTAACCTAGAAGAACGAAATTTGGTGAGCCAAGTGGGATTGGGGTACTGATCATTACCTGAAAGTGTCATCAAGATTGGGTTAAAAAATGTGTGCTGATATTTCTGGAAACTCGTAGTTTTTGGAAGCTTGGCAACCCCTTTCCATGAATGTGATTTGCGCCAGTCTCTGCTTAGGGCTACATCAATAGGAAACAAACCATAGAGATAGAACTTGGAACTACTTTATTGTGTCAAGGTTCAAAGAGCTAGCACAAACCGTGCTTGATTTAGAGTTCCAACTACATGTATCCATATAAGAGAAAACAGAGTGAAACCTACAAATTAAAACTCTTACTGCCAACGAACGGTTTAACCTAGAAGAACGAAATTTGGTGAGCCAAGTGGGATTGGGGTACTGATCATTACCTGAAAGTGTCATCAAGATTGTGTGAAAAAATGGGTGCTGAGATTTTAGGAAACTCGTAGTTTTTTGGAAGCTTGGCAACCCCTTTCCATTCAAGTGATTTGCGGTGGTCTCTGCTTAAGGGATACATTAATAGGAAACAAACCATAGAGATAGAACTTGGAACTACTTTATTGTGTCAAGTTTCAAAAAGCTAGCACAAACCGTGTTTGATTTAGAGTTCCAACTACATGTATCCATATAGGAGAAAACAGAGTGAAACCTAAAAATTAAAACTGTTACTGCCAATGAACGGTTTAAGATAGAGGAACGAAATTTGGTGAGCCAAGTGGAATTGGGGTACTGATCATTACCTGAAAGTGTCATCAAGATTGGGTGAAAAAACGTGTGCTGAGATTTCAGGAAACTCGTAGTTTTTTGGAAGCTTGGCAACCCCTTTCCATGAAAGTGATTTGCGTCAGTCTCTGCTTAGGGCTACAGCAATAGGAAACAAACCATAGAGATCGAACTTGGAACTAATTTATTGTGTCAAGTTTCAAAGAGCTAGCACAAACCGTGTTGGATTTAGAGTTCCAACTACATGTATCCATATAGTAGAAAACAGAGTGAAACCTAAAAATTAAAACTGTTACTGCCAACGAACGGATTAACCTAGAAGAACGAAATTTGGTGAGCCAAGTGGGATTGGGGTACTGATCATTACCTGAAAGTGTCATCAAGATTGGGTTAAAAAATGTGTGCTGAGATTTCAGGAAACTCGTAGTTTTTTGAAAGCTTCGCAACCCCTTTCCATGATAGTGGTTTCCGCCGGTCTCTGCTTAGGGCTACATCAATAGGAAACAAACTGTAGAAATAGAACTTGGAACTACTTTATTGTGTCAAGTTTAAAAGAGCTAGCACAAACCGTGTTTGATTTAGAGTTCCAACTACATGTATCCATATAGGAGAAAACAGAGTGAAACCTAAAAATTAAAACTGTTACTGCCAACGACCTGTTTAACCTAGAAGAACGAAATTTGGTGAGCCAAGTGGCATTGGGGTACTGATCGTTACCTGAAAATGTCTTCAATTTGGGTGAAAAAATGTGTGCTGAGATTTCAGGAAACTCGTAGTTTTTTGGAAGCTTGGCAACCCATTTCCATGAAAGTTATTTGCGGTGGTCTCTGCATAGGGCTACATCAATAGGAAACAAAACATAGAGGTAGAACTTGGAACTACTTTATTGTGTCAAGTTTCAAAGAGCTGGCACAAACCGTGTTTGATTTAGAGTTCCAACTACATGTATCCATATAGGAGAAAACAGAGTGAAAGATAAAAATTAAAACTCTTACTGCCAATGAACGGTTTAACCTAGAAGAACGAAATTTGGTGAGCCAAGTGGGATTGGGGTACTGATCATTTCCTGAAAGTGTCATCAAGAGTGGGTGAAAAAATGTGTGCTGAGATTTCAGGAAACTCGCAGTTTTCTGGAAGGTTGGCAACCCCTTTCCATGAAAGTGATTTGCGCCGGTCTCTGCTTAGGGCTACATCAGTAGGAAACAAACCATAGAGACATAACTTGGAACTACTTTATTGTGTCAAGTTTCAAAGAGCTAGCACAAACCGTGTTTGATTTAGAGTTCCAAGAACATGTATCCATTAGGAGAAAACAGAGTGAAACCTACAAATTAAAACTGTTACTGCCATCGAACGGTTTAACCTAGAAGAACGAAATTTGGTGAGCCAAGTGGGATTGGGGTACTGATCATTACCTGAAAGTGTCATCAAATTGGGTTAAAAAATGTGTGCTGATATTTCAGGATACGCGTAGTTTTTGGAAGCTTGGCAACCCCTTTCCATGAATGTGATTTGCGCCAGTCTCTGCTTAGGGCTACATCAATAGGAAACAAACCATAGAGATAGAACTTGGAACTACTTTATTGTGTCAAGGTTCAAAGAGCTAGCACAAACCGTGCTTGATTTAGAGTTCCAACTACATGTATCCATATAAGAGAAAACAGAGTGAAACCTACAAATTAAAACTGTTACTGCCAACGAACGGTTTAACCTAGAAGAACGAAATTTGGTGAGCCAAGTGGGATTGGGGTACTGATCATTACCTGAAAGTGTCATCAAGATTGTGTGAAAAAATGGGTGCTGAGATTTTAGGAAACTCGTAGTTTTTTGGAAGCTTGGCAACCCCTTTCCATGAAAGTGATTTGCGCCAGTCTCTGCTTAAGGGATACATTAATAGGAAACAAACCATAGAGATAGAACTTGGAACTACTTTATTGTGTCAAGTTTCAAAGAGCTAGCACAAACCGTGTTTGATTTAGAGTTCCAACTACATGTATCCATATAGGAGAAAACAGAGTGAAACCTAAAAATTAAAACTGTTACTGCCAACGAAAGGCTTAACCAAGAAGAACGAAATTTTGTGACCCAAGTGGGATTGGGGTACTGATCATTACCTGAAAGTGTCATCAGGATTGGGTAAAAAAATGTTTGCTGAGATTTCAGGAAACTCGTATTTACTTGGAAGCTTGGCAACCCCTTTCCATGAAAGTGATTTGCGCCGGTCTCTGCTTAGGGCTCCTTCAATAGGAAACAAACCATAGAGATAGAACTTGGAACTACTTTATTGTGTGAAGTTCCAAAGAGCTAACACAAACCGTAATTGATTTAGAGTTCCAACTACATGTATCCATATAGGAGAAAACTGAGTATAACCTAAAAATTAAAACTGTTACTGCCAACGAAAGGTTTAAACTAGAGGAACGAAATTTGGTGAGCCAAGTGGGATTGGTGTACTGATCATTACCTGAAAGTGTCATCAGGATTGGGTTAAAAAATGTGTGCTGAGATTTCAGGAAACTCGTAGTTTTTTGGAAGCTTGGCAACCCATTTTCATGAAAGTGATTTGCGGTGGTCTCTGCTTAGGGCTACATCAATAGGAAACAAACCGTAGAAATAGAACTTGGAACTACTTTATTGTGTCAAGTTTAAAAGAGCTAGCACAAACCGTGTTAGATTTAGAGTTCCAACTACATGTATCCATATAGGAGAAAACAGAGTGAAACCTAAAAATTAAAACTGTTACTGCCAACGAACTGCTTAACCTAGAAGAACGAAATTTGGTGAGCCAAGTGGCATTGGGGTACTGATCATTACCTGAAAGTGTCATGAAGATTGGGTGAAAAAATGTGTGCTGAGATTTCAAGAAACTCGTAGTTTTTGGAAGCTTGGCAACCCCTTTCCATGAATGTGATTTGCGCCAGTCTCTGCTTAGGGCTACATCAATAGGAAACAAACCATAGAGATAGAACTTGGAACTACTTTATTGTGTCAAGGTTCAAAAAGCTAGCACAAACCGTGCTTGATTTAGAGTTCCAACTACATGTATCCATATAGGAGAAAACAGAGTGAAACCTAAAAATTAAAACTGTTACTGCCAACGACCTGTTTAACCTAGAAGAACGAAATTTGGTGAGCCAAGTGGGATTGGGGTACTGATCATTACCTGAATGTGTCATCAAGTTTGTGTGAAAAAATGGGTGCTGAGATTTTAGGAAACTCGTAGTTTTTTGGAAGCTTGGCAACCCCTTTCCATGAAAGTGATTTGCGCCAGTCTCTGCTTAAGGGCTACATTAATAGGAAACAAACCATAGAGATAGAACTTGGAACTACTTTATTGTGTCAAGTTTCAAAGAGCTAGCACAAACCATGTTTGATTTAGAGTTCCAACTACATGTATCCATATAGGAGAAAACAGAGTGAAACCTAAAAATTAAAACTGTTACTGCCAACGAACGGTTTAAGCTAGAGGAACGAAATTTTGTGACCCAAGTGGGATTGGGGTACTGATCATTACCTGAAAGTGTCATCAGGATTGGATAAAAAAATGTTTGCTGAGATTTCAGGAAACTCGTATTTACTTGGAAGCTTGGCAACCCCTTTCCATGAAAGTGATTTGCGCAGGTCTCTGCTTAGGCCTCCTTCAATAGGAAACAAACCATAGAGATAGAACTTGGAACTAATTTATTGTGTGAAGTTCCAAAGAGCTAACACAAACCGTGTTTGATTTAGAGTTCCAACTACATGTATCCATATAGGAGAAAACTGAGTGAAACCTAAAAATTAAAACTGTTACTGCCAACGAAAGGTTTAAACTAGAGGAACGAAATTTGGTGAGCCAAGTGGGATTGGGTTACTGATCATTACCTGAAAGTGTCATCAAGATTGGGTGAAAAAATGTGTGCTGAGATTTCAGGAAACTCGTAGTTTTTTGGAAGCTTGGCAACCCCTTTCCATGAAAGTGATTTGCGTCAGTCTCTGCTTAGGGCTACAGCAATAGGAAACAAACCATAGAGATAGAACTTGGAACTAATTTATTGTGTCAAGTTTCAAAGAGCTAGCACAAACCGTGTTGGATTTAGAGTTCCAACTACATGTATCCATATAGGAGAAAACAGAGTGAAACCTAAAAATTAAAACTGTTACTGCCAACGAACGGATTAACCTAGAAGAACGAAATTTGGTGAGCCAAGTGGGATTGGGGTACTGATCATTACCTGAAAGTGTTTTCAGGATTGGGTTAAAAAATGTGTGCTGAGATTTCAGGAAACTCGTAGTTTTTTGGATGCTTGGCAACCCATTTTCATGAAAGTGATTTGCGGTGGTCTCTGCTTAGGGCTACATCAATAGGAAAAAAACCATAGAGATAGAACTTGGAACTACTTTATTGTGTCAAGTTTCAAAGAGCTAGCACAAACCGTGTTTGATTTAGAGTTCCAACTACATGTATCCATATAGGAGAAAACAGAGTGAAACCGAAAAATTAAAACTGTTATTGCCAACGAACTGCTTAACCTAGAAGAACGAAATTTGGTGAGCCAAGTGGCATTGGGGTACTGATCATTACCTGAAAGTGTCATGAAGATTGGGTCAAAAATGTGTGCTGAGATTTCAGGAAACTCGTAGTTTTTTGGAAGCTTGTCAACCCCTTTCCATTCAAGTGATTTGCGGTGGTCTCTGCTTAGGGCTACATCAATAGGAAACAAACCATAGAGATAGAACTTGGAACTACTTTATTGTGTCAAGTTTCAAAGAGCTAGCCCAAACCGTGTTTGATTTACAGATCCAACTACATGTATCCATATAGGAGAAAACAGAGTGAAACCTAAAAATTAAAACTGTTACTGCCATCGAACGGTTTAACCTAGAAGAACGAAATTTGGTGAGCCAAGTGGGATTGGCGTACTGATCATTACCTGAAAGTGTCATCAAGTTTGTGTGAAAAAATGGGTGCTGAGATTTTAGGAAACTCGTAGTTTTTTGGAAGCTTGGCAACCCCTTTCCATGAATGTGATTTGCGCCAGTCTCTGCTTAGGGCTACATCAATAGGAAACAAACCATAGAGATCGAACTTGGAACTACTTTATTGTGTCAAGTTTCAAAGAGCTAGCACAAACCGTGCTTGATTTAGAGTTCCAACTACATGTATCCATATATGAGAAAACAGAGTGAAACCTAAAAATTAAAACTGTTACTGCCAACGACCTGTTTAACCTAGAAGAACGAAATTTGGTGAGCCAAGTGGGATTGGGGTACTGATCATTACCTGAAAGTTCATCAAGTTTGTGTGAAAAAATGGGTGCTGAGATTTTAGGAAACTCGTAGTTTTTTGGAAGCTTGGCAACCCCTTTCCATGAAAGTGATTTGCGCCAGTCTCTGCTTAAGGGCTACATTAATAGGAAACAAACCATAGAGATAGAACTTGGAACTACTTTATTGTGTCAAGTTTCAAAGAGCTAGCACAAACCATGTTTGATTTAGAGTTCCAACTACATGTATCCATATAGGAGAAAACAGAGTGAAACCTAAAAATTAAAACTGTTATTGCCAACGAACGGATTAACATAGAAGAACAAAATTTGGTGAGCCAAGTGGGATTGGGGTACTGATCATTACCTGAAAGTGTCATCAAGATTGGGTTAAAAAATGTGTGCTGAGATTTCAGGAAACTCGTAGTTTTTTGGAAGCTTGGCAACCCATTTCCATGAAAGTAAATTGCGGTGGTCTCTGCATAGGGCTACATCAATAGGAAACAAAACATAGAGGTAGAACTTGGAACTACTTTATTGTGTCAAGTTTCAAAGAGCTGGCACAAACCGTGTTTGATTTAGAGTTCCAACTACATGTATCCATATAGGAGAAAACAGAGTGAAAGATAAAAATTAAAACTCTTACTGCCAACGAACGGTTTAAACTAGAAGAATGAAATTTGGTGAGCCAAGTGGGATTGGGGTACTGATCATTACCTGAAAGTGTCATCAAGATTGGGTGAAAAAATGTGTGCTGATATTTCAGGAAACTCGTAGTTTTTTGGAAGCTTGGCAACCCCTTTCCATGAAAGTGATTTGCGCCAGTCTCTGCTTAGGGCTACATCAATAGGAAACAAACCATAGAGATAGAACTTGGAACTACTATATTGTGTCATGTTTCAAAGAGCTAGCACAAACCGTGTTTGATTAAGAGTTCCAACTACATGTATCCATATAGGAGAAAACAGAGTGAAACCTAAAAATTAAAACTGTTACTGCCATCGAACGGTTTAACCTAGAAGAACGAAATTTGGTGAGCCTAGTGGGATTAGCGTACTGATCCTTACCTGAAAGTGTCATCAAGATTGGGTGAAAATATGTGTGCTGAGATTTCAGGAAACTCGTAGTTTTTTGGAAGCTTGGCAACCCCTTTCCGTGAAAGTGATTTGCGCCGGTCTCTGCTTAGGGCTACATCAATAGGAAACAAACCATAGAGACAGAACTTGGAACTAATATATTGTGTCAAGTTTCAACGAGCTAGCACAAACCGTGTTTTTTAGAGTTCCAACTACATGTATCCATATAGGAGAAAACAGAGTGAAACCAAAAAATTAAAACTGTTACTGCCAATGAACGGTTTAACCTAGAAGAACGAAATTTGGTGAGCCAAGTGGGATTGGTGTACTGATCATTACCTGAAAGAGTCATCAAGATTGGGTGAAAAAATGTGGGCTGAGATTTCAGGAAACTCGTAGTTTTTTGGAAGCTTGGCAACCCCTTTCCATGAAAGTGATATGCGCCGGTCTCTGATTCGGGCTACATCAATAGGAAACAAACCATAGAGATAGAACTTGGAACTACTTTATTGTGTCAAGTTTCAAAGAGCTAGCACAAACCGTGTTTGATTTAGAGTTCCAACTACATGTATCCATATAGGAGAAAACAGAGTGAAACCTAAAAATTAAAACTGTTACTGCCAACGAACGGTATATCCTAGAAGAACGAAATTTGGTGAGAAAAGTTGGATTGGGGTACAGATCATTACCTGAAAGTGTCATCAAGATTGGGTGAAAAAATGTGTGCTGATATTTCAGGAAACTCGTAGTTTTTTGGAAGCCTGGCAACCCCTTTCCATGAAAGTGATTTGCGCCAGTCTCTGCTTAGGGCTACATCAATAGGAAACAAACCATAGAGATAGAACTTGGAACTACTATATTGTGTCATGTTTCAAAGAGCTAGCACAAACCGTGTTTGATTAAGAGTTCCAACTACATGTATCCATATAGGAGAAAACAGAGTGAAACCTAAAAATTAAAACTGTTACTGCCATCGAACGGTTTAACCTAGAAGAACGAAATTTGGTGAGCCTAGTGGGATTAGCGTACTGATCCTTACCTGAAAGTGCCATCAAGATTGGGTGAAAATATGTGTGCTGAGATTTCAGGAAACTCGTAGTTTTTTGGAAGCTTGGCAACCCCTTTCCGTGAAAGTGATTTGCGCCGGTCTCTGCTTAGGGCTACATCAATAGGAAACAAACCATAGAGACAGAACTTGGAACTAATATATTGTGTCAAGTTTCAACGAGCTAGCACAAACCGTGTTTTTTAGAGTTCCAACTACATGTATCCATATAGGAGAAAACAGAGTGAAACCAAAAAATTAAAACTGTTACTGCCAATGAACGGTTTAACCTAGAAGAACGAAATTTGGTGAGCCAAGTGGGATTGGTGTACTGATCATTACCTGAAAGAGTCATCAAGATTGGGTGAAAAAATGTGGGCTGAGATTTCAGGAAACTCGTAGTTTTTTGGAAGCTTGGCAACCCCTTTCCATGAAAGTGATATGCGCCGGTCTCTGATTCGGGCTACATCAATAGGAAACAAACCATAGAGATAGAACTTGGAACTACTTTATTGTGTCAAGTTTCAAAGAGCTAGCACAAACCGTGTTTGATTTAGAGTTCCAACTACATGTATCCATATAGGAGAAAACAGAGTGAAACCTAAAAATTAAAACTGTTACTGCCATCGAACGGTTTAATCTGGAAGAACGAAATTTGCTGAGCCAAGTGGATTTGGGGTACTGATCATTACCTGAAAGTGTCATCAGGATTGGGTGAAAAAATGTGTGCTGAGATTTCAGGAAACTGTTACTTTTTTGGAAGCTGCAACCCCTTTCCATGAAAGTGATTTGCGCCGGTCTCTGCTTAGGGCTACATCAATAGGAAACAAACCATAGAGATAGATCTTGGGACTACTTTATTGTGTCAAGTTTCAAAGAGCTAGCAGAAACCGTGTTTGATTTAGAGTTCCAACAACATGTATCCATTAGGAGAAAACAGAGTGAAACCTAAAAATTAATACTGTTACTGCCATCGAACGGTTTAACCTAGAAATACGAAATTTGGTGAGCCATGTGGGATTGGGGTACTGATCGTTACCTGAAAGTGTCATCAAGATTGGGTGAAAAAATGTGTGCTGAGATTTCAGGAAACTCGTAGTATTTTGGAAGCTTGGCAACCCATTTCCATGAAAGTGATTTGCGGTGGTCTCTGCTTAGGGCTACATCAATAGGAAACAAACCATAGAAGTAGAACTTGAAACTAATTTATTGTGTCAAGTTTCAAAGAGCTAGCACAAACCGTGTTTGATTTAGAGTTCAAACTACATGTATCCATATAGGAGAAAACAGAGTGAAAGATAAAAATTAAAACTCTTACTGCCAACGAACGGTATAATCTAGAAGAAAGAAATTTGGTGAGCCAAGTGGGATTGGGATACTGATCATTACCTGAAAGTGTCATCAAGATTGTGTGAAAAATATGTGCTGAGATTTCAGGATACTCGTAGATTTTTGGAAGCTTGGCAACCCCTTTCCGTGAAAGTGATTTGCGCCGGTCTCTGCTTAGGGCTACATCAATAGGAAACAAACCATAGAGATAGAACTTGGAACTACTTTATTGCGTCAAGTTTCAAACAGCTAGCACAAACCGTGTTTGATTTAGAGTTCCAACTACATGTATCCATATAGGAGAAAACAGAGTGAAATCTAAAAATTAAAACTGTTACTGCCAACGAATGGTTTAACCTAGAAGAATGAAATTTGGTGAGCCAAGTGATATTGGGGTATGAGCATTACCTGAAAGTGTCATCAAGATTGGGTGAAAAAATGTGGAGTGAGATTTCAGGAAACTCGTAGTTTTTTGGAAGCTTGGCAACCCCTTTCCATGAAAGTGATTTGCGCCGGTCTCTGCTTAGGGCTACATCAATAGGAAACAAACCATAGAGACAGAACTTGGAACTACTTTATTGTGTCAAGTTTCAAAGAGCTAGCACAAACCGTGTTGGATTTAGAGTTCCCACTTCATGTATCCATATAGTAGAAAACAGAGTGAAAGATAAAAATTAAAACTGTTACTGCCGTGGAACGGTTTAACTTAGAAGAACGAAATTTGGTGAGCCTAGTGGGATTGGCGTACTGATCCTTACCTGAAAGTGTCATCAAGATTGGGTGAAAAAATGTGTGCTGAGATTTCAGGATACTCGTAGATTTTTGGAAGCTTGGCAACCCATTTCCATGAAAGTGATTTGCGGTGGTCTCTGCTTAGGGCTACATCAATAGGAAACAAACCATAGAGGTAGAACTTGGAACTACTTTATTGTGTCAAGTTTCAAAGAGCTAGCACAAACCGTGTTTGATTTAGAGTTCCAACTACATGTATCCATATAGGAGAAAACAGAGTGAAACCTAAAAATTAAAACTGTTACTGCCAACGAACGGTTTAACCTAGAAGAATGAAATTTGGTGAGCCAAGTGAAATTGGGGTATGAGCATTACCTGAAAGTGTCATCAAGATTGGGTGAAAAAATGTGGGGTGAGATTTCAGGAAACTCGTAAGGTTTTTGGAAGCTTGGCAACCCCTTTCCATGAAAGTTATTTGCGCTGTTCTCTGCTTAGGGTACATCAATAGGAAACAAACCATAGAGATAGAACTTGGATCTACTTTATTGTGTCAAGTTTCAAAGAGCTAGCACAAACCGTGTTTGATTTTACTGTTCCAACTACATGTATCCATATAGGAGAAAACAGAGTGAAACCTAAAAATTAAAACTGTTACTGCCATCGAACTGTTTAACCAAGAAGAACGAAATTTGGTGAGCCATGTGGGATTGGGGTACTGATCATTTCCTGAAAGTGTCATCAAGATTGGGTGAAAAAATGTGGGCTGAGATTTCAGGAAACTCGTAGTTTTCTGGAAGCTTGGCAACCCCTTTCCAAGAAAGTGATTTGCGCCGGTCTCTGCTTAGGGCTACATCAATAGGAAACAAACCATAGAGACATAACTTGGATCTACTTTATTGTGTCAAGTTTCAAAGAGGTAGCACAAACCGTGTTTGATTTAGAGTTCCAACAACATGTATCCATTAGGAGAAATCCGAGTGAAACCTAAAAATTAAAACTGTTACTGCCATCGAACGGTTTAATCTAGAAGAACGAAATTTGGTGAGCCAAGTGGGATTGGGGTACTGATCATTACCTGAAAGTGTCATCAGGATTGTGTGAAAAAATGTGTGCTGAGATTTCAGGAAACTCGTAGTTTTTTGGAAGCTTGGCAACCTTTTTCCGTGAAAGTGATGTGCGCTGGTCTCTCTTTAGGGCTACATCAATAGGAAACAAATCATAGAGATAGAACTTGGAACTACTTTATTGTGTCAAGTTTCGAAGTGCTAGCACAAACCATGTTTGATTTAGTGTTCCAACTACATGTATCCATATAGGAGAAAACAGAGTAAAACCTAAAAATTAAAACTGTTACTGCCACCCAACGGTTTAACCTAGAAGAACGAAATTTGGTGAGCCAATTGGGATTGGCATACTGATCATTACCTGAAAGTGTCATCAAGATTGGGTGAAAAAATATGTGCTGAGATTTCAGGAAACTCGTAGTTATTTGGAAGCTTGGCAACCCCTTTACATGAAAGTGATTTGCGCTGGTCTCTGCTTAGGGCTACATCAATAGGAAACAAACCATAGAGATAGAACTTGGAACTACTTTATTGTGTCAAGTTTCAAAGAGCTAGCACAAACCGTGTTGGATTTAGAGTTCCAACTACATGTATCCATATAGGAGAAAACAGAGTGAAACCTAAAAATTAAAACTGTTACTGCCAACGAACGGTTTAACCTGGAAGAACGAAATTTGGTGAGCCAAGTGGGATTGGGGTACTGATCATTACCTGAAAGTGTCATCAGGATTGTGTGAAAAAATGTGTGCTGAGATTTCAGGAAACTCGTAGTTTTTTGGAAGCTTGGCAACCTTTTTCCGTGAAAGTGATTTGCGCTGGTCTCTCTTTAGGGCTACATCAATAGGAAACAAACCGTAGAGATAGAATTTGGGACTACTTTATTGTGTCAAGTTTCAAACATCTAGCACAAACCGTGTTTGATTTAGAGTTCCAAATACATGTATCCATAAAGGAGAAAACAGAGTGAAACCTAAAAATTAAAACTCTTACTGCCAACGATTGGATTAACCTAGAAGAACGAAATTTGGAGAGCCAAGTGGGTAGTGGTACTGATCATTACCTGAAAGTGTCATCAAGATTGGTTGAAAAAATGTGTGCTCAGATTTCAGGAAACTCGTAGTTTTTTGGAAGCTTGGCAACCCCTTTCCATGATAGTGGTTTCCGCCGGTCTCTGCTTAGGGCTACATCAATAGGAAACAAACCGTAGAAATAGAACTTGGAACTACTTTATTGTGTCAAGTTTCAAAGAGCTAGCACAAACCGTGTTTGATTTAGAGTTCCAACTACATGTATCCATATAGGAGAAAACAGAGTGAAAGATAAAAATTAAAACTGATACTGCCATCGAATGGTTTAACCTAGAAGAACGAAATTTGGTGATCCAAGTGGGATTGGCGTACTGATCATTACCTGAAAGTGTCATCAAGATTGGGTGAAAAAATGTGTGCTGATATTTCAGGAAACGCGTAGTTTTTTGGAAGCTTGGCAACCCCTTTCCATGAAAGTGATTTGCGCCCGTCTCTGCTTAGTGTTTCATCAATAGGAAACAAACCATAGAGATAGAACTTGGAACTACTTTATTGTGTCAAGTTTCAAAGAGCTAGCACAAACCGTGTTTGATTTAGAGTTCCAACTACATGTATCCATATAGGAGAAAACAGAGTGAAACCGAAAAATTAAAACTGTTACTGCCAACGAACGGATTAACCGAGAATAACGAAATTTGATGAGCCAAGTGGTTTTGGGGTAGTGTTCATTACCAGAAAGTGTCATCAAGATTGGGTTAAAAAATGTGTGCTGAGATTTAAGGAAACTCGTAGTTTTTTGGAAGCTTGGCATCCCCTTTCCATGTTAGTGGTTTCCGCCGGTCTCTGCTTAGGGTTACATCAATAGGAAACAAACCGTAGAAATAGAACTTGGAACTACTTTATTGTGTCAAGTTTCAAAGAGCTAGCACAAACCGTGTTTGATTTAGAGTTCCAACTACATGTATCCATATAGGAGAAAACAGAGTGAAACCGAAAATTAAAACTGTTACTGCCAACGAACGGTTTTACCTAGAAGAACGAAAATTGGTGAGCCAAGTGGAATTGGGTACTGATCATTATCTGAAAGTGTCATCAAGATTGGGTGAAAAAAATGTGTGCTGAGATTTCAGGAAACTCGTACTTTTTTGGAAGCTTGGCAACCCCTTTCCATGAAAGTGATTTGCAGTGGTCTCTGCTTAGGGCTACATCAATAGGAAACAAACCATAGAGATAGAACTTGGAACTACTTTACTGTGTCAAGTTTCAAAGAGCTAGCACAAACCGTGTTTGATTTAGAGTTCCAACTACATGTATCCATATAGGAGAAAACAGAGTGAAACCTAAAAACTTAAAACTGTTACTGCCAATGAACGGTTTAACCTAGAAGTACGAAATTTGGTGAGGCAAGTGGGATTGGGGTACTGATCATTACCTGAAAGTGTCATCAATATTGGGTGAAAAAATGTGTGCTGAGATTTCAGGAAACTCGTAGTTTTCTGGAAGCTTGGCAACCCCTTTCCATGAAAGTGATTTGCACCGGTCTCTGATTATATCTACATCAATAGAAAACAAACCATAGAGATAGAACTTGGAACTACTTTATTGTGTCAAGTTTCAAAGAGCTAGCACAAACCGTGTTAGATTTAGAGTTCCAACTACATTTATCCATATAGGAGAAAACAGTGTGAAACCTAAAAATTAAAACTGTTACTGCCATCGAACGGTTTAACCTGGAAGAACGAAATTTGCTGAGCCAAGTGGATTTAGGGTACTGATCATTACCTGAACGTGTCATCAAGATTGGGTGAAAAAATGTGTGCTGCGATTTCAGAAAACTCTTACTTTTTTGGAAGCTTGGCAATTCCTTTCCATGAAAGTGATTTGCAGTGGTCTCCGCTTAGGGCTACATCAATAGGAAACAAACCATAGAGATAGAACTTGGAACAACTTTACTGTGTCAAGTTTCAAAGAGCTAGCACAAACCGTGTTTGATTTAGAGTTCCAACTACATGTATCCATATAGGAGAAAACAGAGTGAAACCTAAAAACTTAAAACTGTTACTGCCAATGAACGGTTTAACATAGAAGAACGAAATTTGGTGAGCCAAGTGGGATTGGGGTAGAGATCATTACCTGAAAGTGTCATCAATATTGGGTGAAAAAATGTGTGCTGAGATTTCAGGAAACTCGTAGTTTTTTGGAAGCTTGGCAACCCCTTTCCATGAAAGTGATTTGCACCTGTCTCTGATTATGTCTTCATCAATAGAAAACAAACCATATAGATAGAACTTGGAACTACTTTATTGTGTCAAGTTTCAAAGAGCTAGCACAAACCGTGTTTGATTTAGAGTTCCAACTACATGTATCCATATAGGAGAAAACAGTGTGAAACCTAAAAATTAAAACTGTTACTGCCATCGAACGGTTTAACCTGGAAGAACGAAATTTGCTGAGCCAAGTGGATTTGGGGTACTGATCATTACCTGAAAGTGTCATCAAATTGGGTTAAAAAATGTGTGCTGAGATTTAAGGAAACTCGTAGTTTTTTGGAAGCTTGGCAACCTCTTTCCATAAAAGTGATTTACCCCAGTCTATGCTTAGGGCTACATCAATAGGAAACAAACCATAGAGATAGAACTTGGAACTACTTTATTGTGTCAAGTTTCAAACAGCTAGCACAAACCGTGTTTGATTTAGAGTTCCAACTACATGTATCCATATAGGAGAAAACAGAGTGAAATCTAAAAATTAAAACTGTTACTGCAAACGAACGGTTTAACCTAGAAGAATGAAATTTGGTGAGCCAAGTGAAATTGGGGTATGAGCATTACCTGAAAGTGTCATCAAGATTGGGTGAAAAAATGTGGAGTGAGATTTCAGGAAACTCGTAGTTTTTTGGAAGCTTGGCAACCCCTTTCCATGAAAGTGATTTGCGCCAGTCTCTGCTTAGGGCTACATCAATAGGAAACAAACCATAGAGACAGAACTTGGAACTACTTTATTGTGTCAAGTTTCAAAGAGCTAGCACAAACCGTGTTGGATTTAGAGTTCCCACTTCATGTATCCATATAGTAGAAAACAGAGTGAAAGATAAAAATTAAAACTGTTACTGCCGTCGAACGGTTTAACTTAGAAGAACGAAATTTGGTGAGCCTAGTGGGATTGGAGTACTGATCCTTACCTGAAAGTGTCATCAAGATTGGGTGAAAAAATGTGTGCTGAGATTTCAGGAAACTCGTAGTATTTTGGAAGCTTGGCAACCCATTTCCATGAAAGTGATTTGCGGTGGTCTCTGCTTAGGGCTACATCAATAGGACACAAACCATAGAGGTAGAACTTGGAACTACTTTATTGTGTCAAGTTTCAAAGAGCTAGCACAAACCGTGTTTGATTTAGAGTTCCAACTAGATGTATCCATATAGGAGAAAACAGAGGGAAAGATAAAAATTAAAACTCTTACTGCCAACGAACGGTATAATCTAGAAGAACAAAATTTTGTGAGCCAAGTGGGATTGGGGTACTGATCATTACCTGAAAGTGTCATCAAGATTGTGTGAAAAAATATGTGATGAGATTTCAGTAACTCGTAGTTTTTGGAAGCTTGGCAACCCCTTTCCGTGAAAGTGATTTGCGCCAGTCTCTGCTTAGGGCTACATCAATAGGAAACAAACCATAGAGATAGAACTTGGGACTACTTAATTGTGTCAAGTTTCAAACAGCTAGCACAAACCGTGTTTGATTTAGAGTTCCAACTACATGTATCCATATAGGAGAAAACAGAGTGAAACCTAAAAATTAAAACTGTTACTGCCAACGAACGGTTTAACCTAGGAGAATGAAATTTGGTGAGCCAAGTGAAATTGGGGTATGAGCATTACCTGAAAGTGTCATCAAGATTGGGTGAAAAAATGTGGGGTGAGATTTCAGGAAACTCGTAAGGTTTTTGGAAGCTTGGCAACCCCTTTCCATGAAAGTGATTTGCGCTGTTCTCTGCTTAGGGCTACATCAATAGGAAACAAAGCATAGAGATAGAACTTGGATCTACTTTATTGTGTCAAGTTTCAAAGAGCTAGCACAAACCGTGTTTGATTTTACTGTTCCAACTACATGTATCCATATAGGAGAAAACAGATTGAAACCTAAAAATTAAAACTGTTACTGCCATCGAACGGTTTAACCAAGAAGAACGAAATTTGGTGAGCCAAGTGGGATTGGGGTACTGATCATTTCCTGAAAGTGTCATCAAGATTGGGTGAAAAAATGTGGGCTGAGATTTCAGGAAACTCGTAGTTTTCTGGAAGCTTGGCAACCCCTTTCCATGAAAGTGATTTGCGCCGGTCTCTGCTTAGGGCTACATCAATAGGAAACAAACCATAGAGACATAACTTGGATCTACTTTATTGTGTCAAGTTTCAAAGAGGTAGCACAAACCGTGTTTGATTTAGAGTTCCAACAACATGTATCCATTAGGAGAAAACCGAGTGAAACCTAAAAATTAAAACTGTTACTGCAATCGAACGGTTTAATCTAGAAGAACGAAATTTGGTGAGCCAAGTGGGATTGGGGTACTGATCATTACCTGAAAGTGTCATCAAGTTTGGGTTAAAAAATGTGTGCTGATATTTCAGGAAACTCGTAGTTTTTTGGAAGCTTGGCAACCCCTTTCCATGAAAGTGATTTGTGCCAGTCTCTGCTTAGGGCTACATCAATAGGAAACAAATCATAGAGATAGAACTTGGAACTACTTTATTGTGTCAAGTTTCCAAGTGCTATCACAAACCATGTTTGATTTAGTGTTCCAACTACATGTATCCATATAGGAGAAAACAGAGTAAAACCTAAAAATTAAAACTGTTACTGCCACCCAACGGTTTAACCTAGAAGAACGAAATTTGGTGAGCCAATGGGATTGGCATACTGATCATTACCTGAAAGTGTCATCAAGATTGGGTGAAAAAATATGTGCTGAGGTTTCAGGAAACTCGCAGTTTTTTGGAAGCTTGGCAACCCCTTTCCATGAAAGTGATTTGCGCCAGTCTCTGCTTAGGGCTACATCAATAGGAAACAAACCATAGAGATAGAAGTGGGAACTACTTTATTGTGTCAAGTTTAAAAGAGGTAGCACAAACAGTGTTTGATTTAGAGTTCCAACTACATGTATCCATATAGGAGAAAACAGAGTGAAACCTAAAAATTAAAACTGTTACTGCCAACGAACGGTTTAAGCAGGAAGAACGAAATTTGGTGAGCCAAGTGGGGTTGGGGTACTGATCATTACCTGAAAGTGTCATCAAGATTGGGTGAAAAAATGTGTGCTGAGATTTCAGGGAACTCGTAGTTTTTTGGAAGCTTGGCAACCCCTTTCCTTGAAAGTGATTTTCGCCGGTCTCTTCTTAGGGCTACATCAATAGGAAACAAACCATAGAGATAGAACTTGGAACTACTTTATTGTGTCAAGTTTCAAAGAGCTAGCACAAACCGTGTTTGATTTAGAGTTCCAACTACATGTATCCATATAGGAGAAAACAAAGTGAAACCTAAAAATTAAAACTGTTACTGCCAACGAACGGTTTATCCTAGAAGATCGAAATTTGGTGAGCCAAGTGGGATTGGCGTACAGATAATTACCAGAAAGTGTCATCAAGATTAGGTGAAAAAATGTGTGCTGAGATTTCAGGAAACTCGTAGTTTTTTGGAAGCTTGGCAACCCATTTCCATGAAAGTGATTTTCTCCAGTCTCTGCTTAGGGCTACATCAATAGGAAACAATCCATAGAGATAGAACTTGGAACTACTTTATTGTGTCAAGTTTCAAAGAGCTAGCACAAACCGTGTTTGATTTAGAGTTCCAACTACATGTATCCATATAGGAGAAAACAGAGTGAATCCTAAAAATTAAAACTGTTACTGCCAACGAACGGTTTAACCTAGAAGAACGAAATTTGGTGAGCCAAGTGGGATTGGGGTACTGATCATTACCTGAAAGTGTCATCAAGATTGGGTGAAAAAATGTGTGCTGAGATTTCAGGAAACTCGTAGTTTTTTGGAAGCTTGGCAACCCCTTTCCATGAAAGTGATTTGCGCCAGTCTCTGCTTAGGACTACATCAATAGGAAACAAACCATAGAATTAGAACTTGGAACTACTTTATTGTGTCAAGTTTCAAAGAGCTAGCACAAACCGTGTTTGATTTTGAGTTCCAACTACATGTTTCCATATAGGAGTAAACAGAGGGAAACCTAAAAATTAAAACTGTTACTGCCACCGAACGGTTTAACCTAGAAGAACGAAATTTGGTGAGCCAAGTGGGATTGGGGTACTGATCATTATCTGAAAGTGTCATCAAGATTGGGTGAAAAAATGTGTGCTGAGATTTCAGGAAACTCGTAGTTTTTTGGAAGCTTGGCAACCCCTTTCCATGTAAGTGATTTGCGCCAGTCTCTGCTTAGGGCTACATCAATAGGAAACATACCATAGAGATAGAAGTGGGAACTACTTTTTTGTGTCAAGTTTAAAAGAGGTAGAACAAACCGTGTTTGATTTAGAGTTCCAACTACATGTATCCATATAGGAGAAAACAAAGTGAAACCTAAAAATTAAAACTGTTACTGCCAACGAACGCTTTAACCGGGAAGAACGAAATTTGGTGAGCCAAGTGGGGTTGGGGTACTGATCATTACCTGAAAGTGTCATCTAGATTGGGTGAAAAAATGTGTGCTGAGATTTCAGGAAACTCGTAGTTTTTTGGAAGCTTGGCAATCCCTTTCCATGAAAGTGATTTGCGCCAGTCTCTGCTTAGGGCTACATCAATAGGAAACAAACCATAGAGATAGAACTTGGAACTACTTTATTGTGTCAAGTTTCAAAGAGCTAGCACAAACCGTGTTAGATTTATAGTTCCAACTACATGTATCCATATAGGAGAAAACAAAGTGAAACCTAAAAATTAAAACTGTTACTGCCAACGAACGGTTTAACCTAGAAAATGAAATTTGGTGAGCCAAGTGGGATTGGGGTACTGATCATTACCTGAAAGTGTCATCAAGATTGGGTGAAAAAATGTGTGCTGAGATTTCAGGAAACTCGTAGTTTTTTGGAAGCTTGGCAACCCCTTTCCATGAAAGTGATTTGCGCCGGTCTCTTCTTAGGGCTACATCAATAGGAAACAAACCATGGAGATAGAACTTGGAACTACTTTATTGTGTCAAGTTTCAAAGAGCTAGCACAAACCGTGTTTGATTTAGAGTTCCAACTACGTGTATCCATATAGGAGAAAACAGAGTGAAACCTAAAAATTAAAACTGTTACCACAACGAACGGTTTATCCTAGAAGAAAGAAATTTGGTGAGAAAAGTGGGATTGGGGTACAGATCATTACCTGAAAGTGTCATCAAGATTGGGTGAAAAAATGTGTGCTGCGATTTCAGGAAACTCGTAGTTTTTTGGAAGCTTGGCAACCCATTTCCATAAAAGTGATTTGTGCCAGTCTCTGCTTAGGGCTACATCAATAGGAAACAATCCATAGAGATAGAACTTGGAACTACTTTATTGTGTCAAGTTTCAAAGAGCTAGCACAAACCGTGTTTGATTTAGAGTTCCAACTACATGTATCCTTATAGGATAAAACAGAGTGAATCCTAAAAATTAAAACTGTTACTGCCAACGAACGGTTTAACCTAGAAGAACGAAATTTGGTGAGCCAAGTGGGATTGGGTTACTGATCATTACCTGAAAGTGTCATCAAGATTGGGTGAAAAAATGTGTGCTGAGATTTCAGGAAACTCGTAGTTTTTTGGAAGCTTGGCAACCCCTTTCCTTGAAAGTGATTTGCGCCAGTCTCTGCTCAGGGCTACATCAATAGGAAACAAACCATAGAGATAGAACTTGGAACTACTTTATTGTGTCAAGTTTCGAAGAGCTAGCACAAACTGTGTTTGATTTAGAGTTCCAAATACATGTATCCATATAGAAGAAAACAGAGTGAAACCTAAAAATTAAAACTGTTACTACCAACGAACGGTTTAACCTAGAAGAACGAAATTTGGTGAGCCAAGTGGGACTGGGGTACTGATCATTACCTGAAAGTGTCATAAAGATTGGGTGAAAAAATGTGTGCTGAGATTTGAGGAAACTCCTAGTATTTTGGAAGCTTGGCAACCCCTTTCCATGAAAGTGATTTGGGCAGGTCTCTGCTTAGGGCGACATCAATAGGAAACAAACCATGGAGATAGAACTTGGAACTACTTTATTGTGTCAAGTTTCAAAGGGCTAGCACAGACCGTGTTTGATTTAGAGTTCCAACTACATGTGTCCATATAGGAGAAAACAGAGTGAAACCTAAAAATTATAACTGTTACTGGCAACGAACGGTTTAACCTAGAAGAACGAAATTTGGTGAGCAAAGAGGGATTGGGGTACTGATCATTACCAGAAAGTGTCATCAAGATTGGGTGAAAAAATGTGTGCTGAAATTTCAGGAAACTCGTAGTTTTTTGGAAGCTTGGCAACCCCTTTCCATGAAAGTGATTTGTGCTGGTCTCTGCTTAGGGCTACATGAATAGGAAACAAACCATAGAGATAGAAGTGGGAACTACTTTTTTGTGTCAAGTTTAAAAGAGGTAGCACAAACCGTGTTTGATTTAGAGTTCCAACTACATGTATCCATATAGTAGAAAACAAAGTGAAACCTAAAAATTAAAACTGTTACTGCCAACGAACGCTTTAACCTGGAAGAACGAAATTTGGTGAGCCATGTGGGGTTGGGGTACTGATCATTACCTGAAAGTGTCATCAAGATTGGGTGAAAAAATGTGTGCTGAGATTTCAGGAACTCGTAGTTTTTTGGAAGCTTGGCAACCCCTTTCCATGAAAGTGATTTGCGCCAGTCTCTGCTTAGGGCTACATCAATAGGAAACAAACCATAGAGATAGAACTTGGAACTACTTTATCGTGTCAAGTTTCAAAGAGCTAGCACAAACCGTGATAGATTTATAGTTCCAATTACATGTATCCATATAGGAGAAAACAAAGTGAAACCTAAAAATTAAAACTGTTATTGCCAACGAACAGTTTTACCTAGAAGAACGAAATTTGGTGAGCCAAGTGGGATTGGGGTACTGATCATTACCTGAAAGTGTCATCAAGATTGGGTGAAAAAATGTGTGCTGAGATTTCAGGAAACTCGTAGTTTTTTGGAAGCTTGGCAACCCCTTTCCATGAAAGTGATTTGCGCCGGTCTCTGCTTAGGGCGACATCAATTGGAAACAATCCATGGAGATAGAACTTGGAACTACTATATTGAGTCAAGTTTCAAAGAGATAGCACAAACCGTGTTTGATTTAGAGTTCCAACTACATTTATCCATATAGGAGAAAACAGAGTGAAACCTAATAATTAAAACTGTTACTGCCAACGAACGGTTTATCCTAGAAGAACGAAATTTGGTGAGAAAAGTGGGATTGGGGTACAGATCATTACCTGAAAGTGTCATCAAGATTGGGTGAAAAAATGTGTGCTGAGATTTCAGGAAACTCGTAGTTTTTTGGAAGCTTGGCAACCCATTTCCATAAAAGTGATTTGCGCCAGTCTCTGCTTAGGGCTACATCAATAGGAAACAATCCATAGAGAAAGAACTTGGAACTACTTTATTGTGTCACGTTTCAAAGAGCTAGCACAAACCGTTTTTGATTTAGAGTTCCAACTTCATGTTTCCATATAGGAGAAAACAGAGTGAAACCTAAAAATTTAAAGTGTTACTGCCACCGAACGGTTTAACCTAGAAGAACGAAATTTGGTGAGCCAAGTGGGATTGGGGTACAGATCATTACCTGAAAGTGTCATCAAGATTGGGTGAAAAAATGTGTGCTGAGATTTCAGGAAACTCGTAGATTTTTGGAAGCTTGTCAACCCCTTTCCATGAAAGTGATTTGCGCTGGTCTCTGATTAGGGCTACATCAATAGGAAACAAACCATAGAGATAGAACTTGGAACTACTGTATTGTGTCAAGTTTCAAAGAGCTAGCACAGACCGTGTTTGATTTAGAGTTCCAACTACATGTGTCCATATAGGAGAAAACAAAGTGAAACCTAAAAATTAAAACTGTTACTGCCAACGAACGCTTTAACCGGGAAGAACGAAATTTGGTGAGCCAAGTGGCGTTGGGGTACTGATCATTACCTGAAAGTGTCATCAAGATTGGGTGAAAAAATGTGTGCTGAGATTTCAGGAAACTCGTAGTTTTTTGGAAGCTTGGCAACCCCTTTCCATGAAAGTGATTTGCGCCAGTCTCTGCTTAGGGCTACATCAATAGGAAACAAACCATAGAGATAGAACTTGGAACTACTTTATTGTGTCACGTTTCAAAGAGCTAGCACAAACCGTTTTTGATTTAGAGTTCCAACTTCATGTTTCCATATAGGAGAAAACAGAGTGAAACCTAAAAATTTAAAGTGTTACTGCCACCGAACGGTTTAACCTAGAAGAACGAAATTTGGTGAGCCAAGTGGGATTGGGGTACAGATCATTACCTGAAAGTGTCATCAAGATTGGGTGAAAAAATGTGTGCTGAGATTTCAGGAAACTCGTAGATTTTTGGAAGCTTGTCAACCCCTTTCCATGAAAGTGATTTGCGCTGGTCTCTGATTAGGGCTACATCAATAGGAAACAAACCATAGAGATAGAACTTGGAACTACTGTATTGTGTCAAGTTTCAAAGAGCTAGCACAGACCGTGTTTGATTTAGAGTTCCAACTACATGTGTTTATATAGGAGAAAACAAAGTGAAACCTAAAAATTAAAACTGTTACTGCCAACGAACGCTTTAACCGGGAAGAACGAAATTTGGTGAGCCAAGTGGGGTTGGGGTACTGATCATTACCTGAAAGTGTCATCAAGATTGGGTGAAAAAATGTGTGCTGAGATTTCAGGAAACTCGTAGTTTTTTGGAAGCTTGGCAACCCCTTTCCATGAAAGTGATTTGCGCCGGTCTCTGCTTAGGGCGACATCAATTGGAAACAAACCATGGAGATAGAACTTGGAACTACTTTTTTGAGTCAAGTTTCAAAGAGCTAGCACAAACCGTGTTTGATTTAGAGTTCCAACTACATTTATCCATATAGGAGAAAACAGAGTGAAACCTAAAAATTAAAACTGTTACTGACAACGAACGGTTTATCCTAGAAGAACGAAATTTGGTGAGAAAAGTGGGATTGGGGTACAGATCATTACCTGAAAGTGTCATCAAGATTGGGTGAAAAAATGTGTGCTGAGATTTCAGGAAACTCGTAGTTTTTTGGAAGCTTGGCAACCCCTTTCCATGAAAGTGATTTGTGCCAGTCTCTGCTTAGGGCTACATCAATAGGAAACAAACCATAGAGATAGAACTTGGAACTACTTTATTGTGTCAAGTTTCAAAGAGCTAGCACAAACCGTGTTAGATTTATAGTTCCAACTACATGTATCCATATAGGAGAAAACAAAGTGAAACCTAAAAATTAAAACTGTTACTGCCAACGAACGGTTTTACCTAGAAGAACGAAATTTGGTGATCCAAGTGGATTTGGGGTACTGATCATTACCTGAAAGTGTCATCAAGATTGGGTGAAAAAATGTGTGCTGAGATTTCAGGAAACTCGTAGTTTTTTGGAAGCTTGGCAACCCCTTTCCATGAAAGTGATTTGCGCCCGTCTCTGCTTAGGGCTACATCAATAGGAAACAAACCATGGAGATAGAACTTGGAACTACTTTATTGTGTCAAGTTTCAAAGAGCTAGCACAAACCGTGTTTGATTTAGAGTTCCAACTACGTGTATCCATATAGGAGAAAACAGAGTGAAACCTAAAAATTAAAACTGTTACTGCCAACGAATGGTTTATCCTAGAAGAAAGAAATTTGGTGAGAAAAGTGGGATTGGGGTACAGATCATTACCTGAAAGTGTCATCAAGATTGGGTGAAAAAATGTGTGCTGCGATTTCAGGAAACTCGTAGTTTTTTGGAAGCTTGGCAACCCATTTCCATAAAAGTGTTTTGCGCCAGTCTCTGCTTAGGGCTACATCAATAGGAAACAATCCATAGAGATAGAACTTGGAACTACTTTATTGTGTCAAGTTTCAAAGAGCTAGCACAAACCGTGTTTGATTTAGAGTTCCAACTACATGTATCCTTATAGGATAAAACAGAGTGAATCCTAAAAATTAAAACTGTTACTGCCAACGAACGGTTTAACCTAGAAGAACGAAATTTGGTGAGCCAAGTGGGATTGGGGTACTGATCATTACCTGAAAGTGTCATCAAGATTGGGTGAAAAAATGTGTGCTGAGATTTCAGGAAACTCGTAGTTTTTTGGAAGCTTGGCAACCCCTTTCCGTGAAAGTGATTTGCGCCAGTCTCTGCTCAGGGCTACATCAATAGGAAACAAACCATAGAGATAGAACTTGGAACTACTTTATTGTGTCAAGTTTCGAAGAGCTAGCACAAACTGTGTTTGATTTAGAGTTCCAAATACATGTATCCATATAGAAGAAAACAGAGTGAAACCTAAAAATTAAAACTGTTACTACCAACGAACGGTTTAACATAGAAGAACGAAATTTGGTGAGCCAAGTGGGACTGGGGTACTGATCATTACCTGAAAGTGTCATAAAGATTGGGTGAAAAAATGTGTGCTGAGATTTCAGTAAACTCGTAGATTTTTGGAAGCTTGTCAACCCCTTTCCATGAAAGTGATTTGCGCCGGTCTCTGCTTAGGGCTACATCAATAGGAAAAAAACCATAGAGATAGAACTTGGAACTACTGTATTGTGTCAAGTTTCAAAGAGCTAGCACAGACCGTGTTATATTTAGAGTTCCAACTACATGTGTCCATATAGGAGAAAACAGAGTGAAACCTAAAAATTATAACTGTTACTGCCAACGAACGGTTTAACCTAGAAGAACGAAATTTGGTGAGCAAAGAGGGATTGGGGTGCTGATCATTACCAGAAAGTGTCATCAAGATTGGGTGAAAAAATGTGTGCTGAAATTTCAGGAAACTCGTAGTTTTTTGGAAGCTTGGCAACCCCTTTCCATGAAAGTGATTTGTGCTGGTCTCTGCTTAGGGCTACATGAATAGGAAACAAACCATAGAGATAGAAGTGGGAACTACTTTTTTGTGTCAAGTTTAAAAGAGGTAGCACAAACCGTGTTTGATTTAGAGTTCCAACTACATGTATCCATATAGGAGAAAACAAAGTGAAACCTAAAAATTAAAACTGTTACTGCCAACGAACGCTTTTATCTGGAAGAACGAAATTTGGTGAGCCAAGTGGGGTTGGGGTACTGATCATTACCTGAAAGTGTCATCAAGATTGGGTGAAAAAATGTGTGCTGAGATTTCAGGAAACTCGTAGTTTTTTGGAAGCTTGGCAACCCCTTTCCATGAAAGTGATTTGCGCCAGTCTCTGCTTAGGGCTACATCAATAGGAAACAAACCATAGAGATAGAACTTGGAACTACTTTATTGTGTCAAGTTTCAAAGAGCTAGCACAAACCGTGATAGATTTATAGTTCCAACAACATGTATCCATATAGGAGAAAACAAAGTGAAACCTAAAAATTAAAACTGTTATTGCCAACGAACAGTTTTACCTAGAAGAACGAAATTTGGTGAGCCAAGTGGGATTGGGGTACTGATCATTACCTGAAAGTGTCATCAAGATTGGGTGAAAAAATGTGTGCTGAGATTTCAGGAAACTCGTAGTTTTTTGGAAGCTTGGCAACCCCTTTCCATGAAAGTGATTTGCGCCGGTCTCTGCTTAGGGCGACATCAATTGGAAACAAACCATGGAGATAGAACTTGGAACTACTTTTTTGAGTCAAGTTTCAAAGAGCTAGCACAAACCGTGTTTGATTTAGAGTTCCAACTACATTTATCCATATAGGAGAAAACAGAGTGAAACCTAAAAATTAAAACTGTTACTGCCAACGAACGGTTTATCCTAGAAGAACGAAATTTGGTGAGAAAAGTGGGATTGGGGTACAGATCATTACCTGAAAGTGTCATCAAGATTGGGTGAAAAAATGTGTGCTGAGATTTCAAGAAACTCGTAGTTTTTTGGAAGCTTGGCAACCCATTTCCATAAAAGTGATTTGCGCCAGTCTCTGCTTAGGGCTACATCAATAGGAAACAATCCATAGAGAAAGAACTTGGAACTACTTTATTGTGTCAAGTTTCAAAGAGCTAGCAAAAACCGTGTTTTTTTTAGAGTTCCAACTACATGTATCCTTATAGGATAAAACAGAGTGAATCCTAAAAATTAAAACTGTTACTGCCAACGAACGGTTTAACCAAGAAGAACGAAATTTGGTGATCCAAGTGGATTTGGGGTACTGATCATTACCTGAAAGTGTCATCAAGATTGGGTGAAAAAATGTGTGCTGAGATTTCAGGAAACTCGTAGATTTTTGGAAGCTTGTCAACCCCTTTCCATGAAAGTGATTTGCGCCGGTCTCTGCTTAGGGCTACATCAATAGGAAACAAACCATAGAGATAGAACTTGGAACTACTTTATTGTGTCACGTTTCAAAGAGCTAGCACAAACCGTTTTTGATTTAGAGTTCCAACTTCATGTTTCCATATAGGAGAAAACAGAGTGAAACCTAAAAATTTAAAGTGTTACTGCCACCGAACGGTTTAATCTAGAAGAACGAAATTTGGTGAGCCAAGTGGGTTTGGGGTACAGATCATTACCTGAAAGTGTCATCAAGATTGGGTGAAAAAATGTGTGCTGAGATTTCAGGAAACTCGTAGATTTTTGGAAGCTTGTCAACCCCTTTCCATGAAAGTGATTTGCGCCGGTCTCTGCTTAGGGCTACATCAATAGGAAACAAACCATAGAGATATAACTTGGAACTGCTGTATTGTGTCAAGTTTCAAAGAGCTAGCACAGACCGTGTTTGATTTAGAGTTCCAACTACATGTGTCCATATAGGAGAAAACAGAGTGAAACCTAAATATTTAAACCGTTACTGCCAACGAACGGTTTAACCTAGATGAACGAAATTTGGTGAGCCAAGTGGGAATGGGGTACTGATCATTACTTGAAAGAGTCATCAAGATTGGGTGAAAAAATGTGTGTTGAAATTTCAGGAAACTCACATTTTTTTGGAAGCTTGTCAACCCCTTTCCATGAAAGAGATTTGCGCCAGTCTCTACTTAGGGCTACATCAATAGGAAACAAACCGTAGAGATAGAACTTGGAACTACTTTATTGTGTCAAGTTTCAAAAAGCTAGCACAAACCATGTTTGATTTAGAGTTCCAACTACATGTATCCATATAGAAGAAAACAGAGTGAAACCTAAAAATTAAAACTGTTACTACCAACGAACGGTTTAACCTAGAAGAAAGAAATTTTGTGAGCCAAGTGGGATTGGGGTACTGATCATTACCTGAAAGTGTCATCAAGATTGGGTGAAAAAATGTGTGCTGAGATTTCAGGAAACTCCTAGTATTTTGGAAGCTTGGCAACCCCTTTCCATGAAAGTGATTTGCGCCGGTCTCTGCTTAGGGCTCCATCAATAGGAAACAAACCATGGAGATAGAACTTGGAACTACTTTATTGTGTCAAGTTTCAAAGAGCTAGCACAAACCGTGTTTGATTTAGAGTTCCAACTACATGTATCCATATAGGAGAAAACAGAGTGAAACCTAAAAATTAAAACTGTTACTGCCAACGAACAGTTTATCCTAGAAGAATGAAATTTGGTGAGCCAAGTGGGATTGGGGTACAGATCATTACTTGAAAGTGTCATCAAGATTGGGTGAAAAAATGTGTGCTGAGATTTCAGGAAACTCGTAGATTTTTGGAAGCTTGGCAACCCCTTTCCATGAAAGGGATTTGCTCCGGTCTCTGCTTAGGGCTACATCAATAGGAAACAAACCATAGAGATAGAAATTGGAACAACTGTATTGTGTCAAGTTTCAAAGAGCTAGCACAGACCGTGTTTGATTTAGAGTTCCAACTACAGGTATCCATATAGGAGAAAACAGAGTGAAACCTAAAAATTAAAACTGTTACTGCCAACGAACGGTTTAACCTAGAAGAATGAAATTTGGTGAGCCAAGTGGGATTTGGGTACTGATCATTACCTGAAAGTGTCATCAAGATTTGGTGAAAAAATGTTTGCTGAAATTTCAGGAAAATCGTAGTTTTTTGGAAGCTTGGCAACCCCTTTCCATGAAAGTGATTTGTGCTGGTCTCTGCTTAGGGCTACATGAATAGGAAACAAACCATAGAGTTAGAACTTGGAACTACTTTATTGTGTCAAGTTTCAAAGAGCTAGCACAAACCGTGATAGATTTATAGTTCCAACAACATGTATCCATATAGTAGAAAACAAAGTGAAACCTAAAAATTAAAACTGTTACTGCCAACGAACGCTTTAACCTGGAAGAACGAAATTTGGTGAGCCATGTGGGGTTGGGGTACTGATCATTACCTGAAAGTGTCATCAAGATTGGGTGAAAAAATGTGTGCTGAGATTTCAGGAAACTCGTAGTTTTTTGGAAGCTTGGCAACCCCTTTCCATGAAAGTGATTTGCGCCAGTCTCTGCTTAGGGCTACATCAATAGGAAACAAACCATAGAGATAGAACTTGGAACTACTTTATCGTGTCAAGTTTCAAAGAGCTAGCACAAACCGTGATAGATTTATAGTTCCAATTACATGTATCCATATAGGAGAAAACAAAGTGAAACCTAAAAATTAAAACTGTTATTGCCAACGAACAGTTTTACCTAGAAGAACGAAATTTGGTGAGCCAAGTGGGGTTGGGGTACTGATCATTACCTGAAAGTGTCATCTAGATTGGGTGAAAAAATGTGTGTTGAGATTTCAGGAAACTCGTAGTTTTTTGGAAGCTTGGCAATCCCTTTCCATGAAAGTGATTTGCGCCAGTCTCTGCTTAGGGCTACATCAATAGGAAACAAACCATAGAGATAGAACTTGGAACTACTTTATTGTGTCAAGTTTCAAAGAGCTAGCACAAACCGTGTTAGATTTATAGTTCCAACTACATGTATCCATATAGGAGAAAACAAAGTGAAACCTAAAAATTAAAACTGTTACTGCCAACGAACGGTTTAACCTAGAAGAATGAAATTTGGTGAGCCAAGTGGGATTGGGGTACTGATCATTACCTGAAAGTGTCATCAAGATTGGGTGAAAAAATGTGTGCTGAGATTTCAGGAAACTCGTAGTTTTTTGGAAGCTTGGCAACCCCTTTCCATGAAAGTGATTTGCGCCGGTCTCCTCTTAGGGCTACATCAATAGGAAACAAACCATGGAGATAGAACTTGGAACTACTTTATTGTGTCAAGTTTCAAAGAGCTAGCACAAACCGTGTTTGATTTAGAGTTCCAACTACGTGTATCCATATAGGAGAAAACAGAGTGAAACCTAAAAATTAAAACTGTTACTCCCAACGAACGGTTTATCCTAGAAGAAAGAAATTTGGTGAGAAAAGTGGGATTGGGGTACAGATCATTACCTGAAAGTGTCATCAAGATTGGGTGAAAAAATGTGTGCTGCGATTTCAGGAAACTCGTAGTTTTTTGGAAGCTTGGCAACCCATTTCCATAAAAGTGATTTGTGCCAGTCTCTGCTTAGGGCTACATCAATAGGAAACAATCCATAGAGATAGAACTTGGAACTACTTTATTGTGTCAAGTTTCAAAGAGCTAGCACAAACCGTGTTTGATTTAGAGTTCCAACTACATGTATCCTTATAGGATAAAACAGAGTGAATCCTAAAAATTAAAACTGTTACTGCCAACGAACGGTTTAACCTAGAAGAACGAAATTTGGTGAGCCAAGTGGGATTGGGTTACTGATCATTACCTGAAAGTGTCATCAAGATTGGGTGAAAAAATGTGTGCTGAGATTTCAGGAAACTCGTAGTTTTTTGGAAGCTTGGCAACCCCTTTCCTTGAAAGTGATTTGCGCCAGTCTCTGCTCAGGGCTACATCAATAGGAAACAAACCATAGAGATAGAACTTGGAACTACTTTATTGTGTCAAGTTTCGAAGAGCTAGCACAAACTGTGTTTGATTTAGAGTTCCAAATACATGTATCCATATAGAAGAAAACAGAGTGAAACCTAAAAATTAAAACTGTTACTACCAACGAACGGTTTAACCTAGAAGAACGAAATTTGGTGAGCCAAGTGGGACTGGGGTACTGATCATTACCTGAAAGTGTCATAAACATTGGGTGAAAAAATGTGTGCTGAGATTTGAGGAAACTCCTAGTATTTTGGAAGCTTGGCAACCCCTTTCCATGAAAGTGATTTGGGCAGGTCTCTGCTTAGGTCGACATCAATAGGAAACAAACCATGGAGATAGAACTTGGAACTACTTTATTGTGTCAAGTTTCAAAGAGCTAGCACAGACCGTGTTTGATTTAGAGTTCCAACTACATGTGTCCATATAGGAGAAAACAGAGTGAAACCTAAAAATTAAAACTGTTACTGCCAACGAACAGTTTTACCTAGAAGAACGAAATTTGGTGAGCCAAGTGGGATTGGGGTACTGATCATTACCTGAAAGTGTCATCAAGATTGGGTGAAAAAATGTGTGCTGAGATTTCAGGAAACTCGTAGTTTTTTGGAAGCTTGGCAACCCCTTTCCATGAAAGTGATTTGTGCTGGTCTCTGCTTAGGTCTACATGAATAGGAAACAAACCATAGAGATAGAAGTGGGAACTACTTTTTTGTGTCAAGTTTAAAAGAGGTAGCACAAACCGTGTTTGATTTAGAGTTCCAACTACATGTATCCATATAGTAGAAAACAAAGTGAAACCTAAAAATTAAAACTGTTACTGCCAACGAACGCTTTAACCTGGAAGAACGAAATTTGGTGAGCCATGTGGGGTTGGGGTACTGATCATTACCTGAAAGTGTCATCAAGATTGGGTGAAAAAATGTGTGCTGAGATTTCAGGAAACTCGTAGTTTTTTGGAAGCTTGGCAACCCCTTTCCATGAAAGTGATTTGCGCCAGTCTCTGCTTAGGGCTACATCAATAGGAAACAAACCATAGAGATAGAACTTGGAACTACTTTATCGTGTCAAGTTTCAAAGAGCTAGCACAAACCGTGATAGATTTATAGTTCCAATTACATGTATCCATATAGGAGAAAACAAAGTGAAACCTAAAAATTAAAACTGTTATTGCCAACGAACAGTTTTACCTAGAAGAACGAAATTTGGTGAGCCAAGTGGGATTGGGGTACTGATCATTACCTGAAAGTGTCATCAAGATTGGGTGAAAAAATGTGTGCTGAGATTTCAGGAAACTCGTAGTTTTTTGGAAGCTTGGCAACCCCTTTCCATGAAAGTGATTTGCGCCGGTCTCTGCTTAGGGCGACATCAATTGGAAACAAACCATGGAGATAGAACTTGGAACTACTATATTGAGTCAAGTTTCAAAGAGATAGCACAAACCGTGTTTGATTTAGAGTTCCAACTACATTTATCCATATAGGAGAAAACAGAGTGAAACCTAATAATTAAAACTGTTACTGCCAACGAACGGTTTATCCTAGAAGAACGAAATTTGGTGAGAAAAGTGGGATTGGGGTACAGATCATTACCTGAAAGTGTCATCAAGATTGGGTGAAAAAATGTGTGCTGAGATTTCAGGAAACTCGTAGTTTTTTGGAAGCTTGGCAACCCATTTCCATAAAAGTGATTTGCGCCAGTCTCTGCTTAGGGCTACATCAATAGGAAACAATCCATAGAGAAAGAACTTGGAACTACTTTATTGTGTCACGTTTCAAAGAGCTAGCACAAACCGTTTTTGATTTAGAGTTCCAACTTCATGTTTCCATATAGGAGAAAACAGAGTGAAACCTAAAAATTTAAAGTGTTACTGCCACCGAACGGTTTAACCTAGAAGAACGAAATTTGGTGAGCCAAGTGGGATTGGGGTACAGATCATTACCTGAAATTGTCATCAAGATTGGGTGAAAAAATGTGTGCTGAGATTTCAGGAAACTCGTAGATTTTTGGAAGCTTGTCAACCCCTTTCCATGAAAGTGATTTGCGCTGGTCTCTGATTAGGGCTACATCAATAGGAAACAAACCATAGAGATAGAACTTGGAACTACTGTATTGTGTCAAGTTTCAAAGAGCTAGCACAGACCGTGTTTGATTTAGAGTTCCAACTACATGTGTCCATATAGGAGAAAACAAAGTGAAACCTAAAAATTAAAACTGTTACTGCCAACGAACGCTTTAACCGGGAAAAACGAAATTTGGTGAGCCAAGTGGCGTTGGGGTACTGATCATTACCTGAAAGTGTCATCAAGATTGGGTGAAAAAATGTGTGCTGAGATTTCAGGAAACTCGTAGTTTTTTGGAAGCTTGGCAACCCCTTTCCATGAAAGTGATTTGCGCCAGTCTCTGCTTAGGGCTACATCAATAGGAAACAAACCATAGAGATAGAACTTGGAACTACTTTATTGTGTCACGTTTCAAAGAGCTAGCACAAACCGTTTTTGATTTAGAGTTCCAACTTCATGTTTCCATATAGGAGAAAACAGAGTGAAACCTAAAAATTTAAAGTGTTACTGCCACCGAACGGTTTAACCTAGAAGAACGAAATTTGGTGAGCCAAGTGGGATTGGGGTACAGATCATTACCTGAAAGTGTCATCAAGATTGGGTGAAAAAATGTGTGCTGAGATTTCAGGAAACTCGTAGATTTTTGGAAGCTTGTCAACCCCTTTCCATGAAAGTGATTTGCGCTGGTCTCTGATTAGGGCTACATCAATAGGAAACAAACCATAGAGATAGAACTTGGAACTACTGTATTGTGTCAAGTTTCAAAGAGCTAGCACAGACCGTGTTTGATTTAGAGTTCCAACTACATGTGTTTATATAGGAGAAAACAAAGTGAAACCTAAAAATTAAAACTGTTACTGCCAACGAACGCTTTAACCGGGAAGAACGAAATTTGGTGAGCCAAGTGGGGTTGGGGTACTGATCATTACCTGAAAGTGTCATCAAGATTGGGTGAAAAAATGTGTGCTGAGATTTCAGGAAACTCGTAGTTTTTTGGAAGCTTGGCAACCCCTTTCCATGAAAGTGATTTGTGCCAGTCTCTGCTTAGGGCTACATCAATAGGAAACAAACCATAGAGATAGAACTTGGAACTACTTTATTGTGTCAAGTTTCAAAGAGCTAGCACAAACCGTGTTAGATTTATAGTTCCAACTACATGTATCCATATAGGAGAAAACAAAGTGAAACCTAAAAATTAAAACTGTTACTGCCAACGAACGGTTTAACCTAGAAGAACGAAATTTGGTGAGCCAAGTGGGATTGGGGTACTGATCATTACCTGAAAGTGTCATCAAGATTGGGTGAAAAAATGTGTGCTGAGATTTCAGGAAACTCGTAGTTTTTTGGAAGCTTGGCAACCCCTTTCCGTGAAAGTGATTTGCGCCAGTCTCTGCTCAGGGCTACATCAATAGGAAACAAACCATAGGGATAGAACTTGGAACTACTTTATTGTGTCAAGTTTCGAAGAGCTAGCACAAACTGTGTTTGATTTAGAGTTCCAAATACATGTATCCATATAGAAGAAAACAGAGTGAAACCTAAAAATTAAAACTGTTACTACCAACGAACGGTTTAACATAGAAGAACGAAATTTGGTGAGCCAAGTGGGACTGGGGTACTGATCATTACCTGAAAGTGTCATAAAGATTGGGTGAAAAAATGTGTGCTGAGATTTCAGTAAACTCGTAGATTTTTGGAAGCTTGTCAACCCCTTTCCATGAAAGTGATTTGCGCCGGTCTCTGCTTAGGGCTACATCAATAGGAAAAAAAACATAGAGATAGAACTTGGAACTACTGTATTGTGTCAAGTTTCAAAGAGCTAGCACAGACCGTGTTATATTTAGAGTTCCAACTACATGTGTCCATATAGGAGAAAACAGAGTGAAACCTAAAAATTATAACTGTTACTGCCAACGAACGGTTTAACCTAGAAGAACGAAATTTGGTGAGCAAAGAGGGATTGGGGTGCTGATCATTACCAGAAAGTGTCATCAAGATTGGGTGAAAAATGTGTGCTGAGATTTCAGTAAACTCGTAGTTTTTTGGAAGCTTGGCAACCCCTTTCCATGAAAGTGATTTGTGCTGGTCTCTGCTTAGGGCTACATGAATAGGAAACAAACCATAGAGATAGAAGTGGGAACTACTTTTTTGTGTCAAGTTTAAAAGTGGTAGCACAAACCGTGTTTGATTTAGAGTTCCAACTACATGTATCCATATAGGAGAAAACAAAGTGAAACCTAAAAATTAAAACTGTTACTGCCAACGAACGCTTTTATCTGGAAGAACGAAATTTGGTGAGCCAAGTGGGGTTGGGGTACTGATCATTACCTGAAAGTGTCATCAAGATTGGGTGAAAAAATGTGTGCTGAGATTTCAGGAAACTCGTAGTTTTTTGGAAGCTTGGCAACCCCTTTCCATGAAAGTGATTTGCGCCAGTCTCTGCTTAGGGCTACATCAATAGGAAACAAACCATAGAGATAGAACTTGGAACTACTTTATTGTGTCAAGTTTCAAAGAGCTAGCACAAACCGTGATAGATTTATAGTTCCAACAACATGTATCCATATAGGAGAAAACAAAGTGAAACCTAAAAATTAAAACTGTTATTGCCAACGAACAGTTTTACCTAGAAGAACGAAATTTGGTGAGCCAAGTGGGATTGGGGTACTGATCATTACCTGAAAGTGTCATCAAGATTGGGTGAAAAAATGTGTGCTGAGATTTCAGGAAACTCGTAGTTTTTTGGAAGCTTGGCAACCCCTTTCCATGAAAGTGATTTGCGCCGGTCTCTGCTTAGGGCGACATCAATTGGAAACAAACCATGGAGATAGAACTTGGAACTACTTTTTTGAGTCAAGTTTCAAAGAGCTAGCACAAACCGTGTTTGATTTAGAGTTCCAACTACATTTATCCATATAGGAGAAAACAGAGTGAAACCTAAAAATTAAAACTGTTACTGCCAACGAACGGTTTATCCTAGAAGAACGAAATTTGGTGAGAAAAGTGGGATTGGGGTACAGATCATTACCTGAAAGTGTCATCAAGTTTGGGTGAAAAAATGTGTGCTGAGATTTCAAGAAACTCGTAGTTTTTTGGAAGGTTGGCAACCCATTTCCATAAAAGTGATTTGCGCCAGTCTCTGCTTAGGGCTACATCAATAGGAAACAATCCATAGAGAAAGAACTTGGAACTACTTTATTGTGTCAAGTTTCAAAGAGCTAGCAAAAACCGTGTTTTTTTTAGAGTTCCAACTACATGTATCCTTATAGGATAAAACAGAGTGAATCCTAAAAATTAAAACTGTTACTGCCAACGAACGGTTTAACCAAGAAGAACGAAATTTGGTGATCCAAGTGGATTTGGGGTACTGATCATTACCTGAAAGTGTCATCAAGATTGGGTGAAAAAATGTGTGCTGAGATTTCAGGAAACTCGTAGTTATTTGGAAGCTTGGCAACCCCTTTCCATATAAGTGATTTGCGCCGGTCTCTGCTTAGGGCTACATCAATAGGAAACAAACCATAGAGATAGAACTTGGAACTACTTTATTGTGTCACGTTTCAAAGAGCTAGCACAAACCGTTTTTGATTTAGAGTTCCAACTTCATGTTTCCATATAGGAGAAAACAGAGTGAAACCTAAAAATTTAAAGTGTTACTGCCACCGAACGGTTTAATCTAGAAGAACGAAATTTGGTGCGCCAAGTGGGTTTGGGGTACAGATCATTACCTGAAAGTGTCATCAAGATTGGGTGAAAAAATGTGTGCTGAGATTTCAGGAAACTCGTAGATTTTTGGAAGCTTGTCAACCCCTTTCCATGAAAGTGATTTGCGCCGGTCTCTGCTTAGGGCTACATCAATAGGAAACAAACCATAGAGATATAACTTGGAACTGCTGTATTGTGTCAAGTTTCAAAGAGCTAGCACAGACCGTGTTTGATTTAGAGTTCCAACTACATGTGTCCATATAGGAGAAAACAGAGTGAAACCTAAATATTTAAACCGTTACTGCCAACGAACGGTTTAACCTAGATGAACGAAATTTGGAGAGCCAAGTGGGAATGGGGTACTGATCATTACTTGAAAGAGTCATCAAGATTGGGTGAAAAAATGTGTGTTGAAATTTCAGGAAACTCACATTTTTTTGGAAGCTTGTCAACCCCTTTCCATGAAAGAGATTTGCGCCAGTCTCTACTTAGGGCTACATCAATAGGAAACAAACCGTAGAGATAGAACTTGGAACTACTTTATTGTGTCAAGTTTCAAAAAGCTAGCACAAACCATGTTTGATTTAGAGTTCCAACTACATGTATCCATATAGAAGAAAACAGAGTGAAACCTAAAAATTAAAACTGTTACTACCAAGGAACGGTTTAACCTAGAAGAACGAAATTTGGTGAGCCAAGTGGGGTTGGGGTACTGATCATTACCTGAAAGTGTCATCAAGATTGGGTGAAAAAATGTGTGCTGAGATTTCAGGAAACTCGTAGTTTTTTGGAAGCTTGGCAACCCCTTTCCATGAAAGTGATTTGCGCCAGTCTCTGCTTAGGGCTACATCAATAGGAAACAAACCATAGAGATAGAACTTGGAACTACTTTATTGTGTCAAGTTTCAAAGAGCTAGCACAAACCGTGTTAGATTTATAGTTCCAACTACATGTATCCATATAGGAGAAAACAAAGTGAAACCTAAAAATTAAAACTGTTACTGCCAACGAACGGTTTTACCTAGAAGAACGAAATTTGGTGAGCCAAGTGGGATTGGGGTACTGATCATTACCTGAAAGTGTCATCAAGATTGGGTGAAAAAATGTGTGCTGAGATTTCAGGAAACTCGTAGTTTTTTGGAAGCTTGGCAACCCCTTTCCATGAAAGTGATTTGCGCCGGTCTCTGCTTAGGGCTACATCAATAGGAAACAAACCATGGAGATAGAACTTGGAACTACTTTATTGTGTCAAGTTTCAAAGAGCTAGCACAAACCGTGTTTGATTTAGAGTTCCAACTACGTGTATCCATATAGGAGAAAACAGAGTGAAACCTAAAAATTAAAACTGTTACTGCCAACGAATGGTTTATCCTAGAAGAAAGAAATTTGGTGAGAAAAGTGGGATTGGGGTACAGATCATTACCTGAAAGTGTCATCAAGATTGGGTGAAAAAATGTGTGCTGCGATTTCAGGAAACTCGTAGTTTTTTGGAAGCTTGGCAACCCATTTCCATAAAAGTGATTTGCGCCAGTCTCTGCTTAGGGCTACATCAATAGGAAACAATCCATAGAGATAGAACTTGGAACTACTTTATTGTGTCAAGTTTCAAAGAGCTAGCACAAACCGTGTTTGATTTAGAGTTCCAACTACATGTATCCTTATAGGATAAAACAGAGTGAATCCTAAAAATTAAAACTGTTACTGCCAACGAACGGTTTAACCTAGAAGAACGAAATTTGGTGAGCCAAGTGGGATTGGGGTACTGATCATTACCTGAAAGTGTCATCAAGATTGGGTGAAAAAATGTGTGCTGAGATTTCAGGAAACTCGTAGTTTTTTGGAAGCTTGGCAACCCCTTGCCGTGAAAGTGATTTGCGCCAGTCTCTGCTCAGGGCTACATCAATAGGAAACAAACCATAGAGATAGAACTTGGAACTACTTTATTGTGTCAAGTTTCGAAGAGCTAGCACAAACTGTGTTTGATTTAGAGTTCCAAATACATGTATCCATATAGAAGAAAACAGAGTGAAACCTAAAAATTAAAACTGTTACTGCCAACGAACGGTTTAACATAGAAGAACGAAATTTGGTGAGCCAAGTGGGACTGGGGTACTGATCATTACCTGAAAGTGTCATAAAGATTGGGTGAAAAAATGTGTGCTGAGATTTCAGTAAACTCGTAGATTTTTGGTAGCTTGTCAACCCCTTTCCATGAAAGTGATTTGCGCCGGTCTCTGCTTAGGGCTACATCAATAGGAAAAAAACCATAGAGATAGAACTTGGAACTACTGTATTGTGTCAAGTTTCAAAGAGCTAGCACAGACCGTGTAATATTTAGAGTTCCAACTACATGTGTCCATATAGGAGAAAACAGAGTGAAACCTAAAAATTATAACTGTTACTGCCAACGAACGGTTTAACCTAGAAGAACGAAATTTGGTGAGCAAAGAGGGATTGGGGTGCTGATCATTACCAGAAAGTGTCATCAAGATTGGGTGAAAAAATGTGTGCTGAAATTTCAGGAAACTCGTAGTTTTTTGGAAGCTTGGCAACCCCTTTCCATGAAAGTGATTTGTGCTGGTCTCTGCTTAGGGCTACATGAATAGGAAACAAACCATAGAGATAGAAGTGGGAACTACTTTTTTGTGTCAAGTTTAAAAGAGGTAGCACAAACCGTGTTTGATTTAGAGTTCCAACTACATGTATCCATATAGGAGAAAACAAAGTGAAACCTAAAAATTAAAACTGTTACTGCCAACGAACGCTTTTATCTGGAAGAACGAAATTTGGTGAGCCAAGTGGGGTTGGGGTACTGATCATTACCTGAAAGTGTCATCAAGATTGGGTGAAAAAATGTGTGCTGAGATTTCAGGAAACTCGTAGTTTTTTGGAAGCTTGGCAACCCCTTTCCATGAAAGTGATTTGCGCCAGTCTCTGCTTAGGGCTACATCAATAGGAAACAAACCATAGAGATAGAACTTGGAACTACTTTATTGTGTCAAATTTCAAAGAGCTAGCACAAACCGTGATAGATTTATAGTTCCAACAACATGTATCCATATAGGAGAAAACAAAGTGAAACCTAAAAATTAAAACTGTTATTGCCAACGAACAGTTTTACCTAGAAGAACGAAATTTGGTGAGCCAAGTGGGATTGGGGTACTGATCATTACCTGAAAGTGTCATCAAGATTGGGTGAAAAAATGTGTGCTGAGATTTCAGGAAACTCGTAGTTTTTTGGAAGCTTGGCAACCCCTTTCCATGAAAGTGATTTGCGCCGGTCTCTGCTTAGGGCGACATCAATTGGAAACAAACCATGGAGATAGAACTTGGAACTACTTTTTTGAGTCAAGTTTCAAAGAGCTAGCACAAACCGTGTTTGATTTAGAGTTCCAACTACATTTATCCATATAGGAGAAAACAGAGTGAAACCTAAAAATTAAAACTGTTACTGACAACGAACGGTTTATCCTAGAAGAACGAAATTTGGTGAGAAAAGTGGGATTGGGGTACAGATCATTACCTGAAAGTGTCATCAAGATTGGGTGAAAAAATGTGTGCTGAGATTTCAAGAAACTCGTAGTTTTTTGGAAGCTTGGCAACCCATTTCCATAAAAGTGATTTGCGCCAGTCTCTGCTTAGGGCTACATCAATAGGAAACAATCCATAGAGAAAGAACTTGGAACTACTTTATTGTGTCAAGTTTCAAAGAGCTAGCAAAAACCGTGTTTTTTTTTAGAGTTCCAACTACATGTATCCTTATAGGATAAAACAGAGTGAATCCTAAAAATTAAAACTGTTACTGCCAACGAACGGTTTAACCTAGAAGAACGAAATTTGGTGAGCCAAGTGGGTTTGGGGTACAGATCATTACCTGAAAGTGTCATCAAGATTGGGTGAAAAAATGTGTGCTGAGATTTCAGGAAACTCGTAGATTTTTGGAAGCTTGTCAACCCCTTTCCATGAAAGTGATTTGCGCCGGTCTCTGCTTAGGGCTCCATCAATAGGAAACAAACCATGGAGATAGAACTTGGAACTACTTTATTGTGTCAAGTTTCAAAGAGCTAGCACAAACCGTGTTTGATTTAGAGTTCCAACTACATGTATCCATATAGGAGAAAACAGAGTGAAACCTAAAAATTGAAACTGTTACTGCCAACGAACAGTTTATCCTAGAAGAATGAAATTTGGTGAGCCAAGTGGGATTGGGGTACAGATCATTACTTGAAAGTGTCATCAAGATTGGGTGAAAAAATGTGTGCTGAGATTTCAGGAAACTCGTAGATTTTTGGAAGCTTGGCAACCCCTTTCCATGAAAGGGATTTGCTCCGGTCTCTGCTTAGGGCTACATCAATAGGAAACAAACCATAGAGATAGAAATTGGAACAACTGTATTGTGTCAAGTTTCAAAGAGCTAGCACAGACCGTGTTTGATTTAGAGTTCCAACTACAGGTATCCATATAGGAGAAAACAGAGTGAAACCTAAAAATTAAAACTGTTACTGCCAACGAACGGTTTAACCTAGAAGAATGAAATTTGGTGAGCCAAGTGGGATTGGGGTACTGATCATTACCTGAAAGTGTCATCAAGATTTGGTGAAAAAATGTTTGCTGAAATTTCAGGAAAATCGTAGTTTTTTGGAAGCTTGGCAACCCCTTTCCATGAAAGTGATTTGTGCTGGTCTCTGCTTAGGGCTACATGAATAGGAAACAAACCATAGAGTTAGAACTTGGAACTACTTTATTGTGTCAAGTTTCAAAGAGCTAGCACAAACCATGTTTGATTTAGAGTTCCAACTACATGTATCCATATAGGAGAAAACAGAGGGAAACCTAAAAATTAAAACTGTTACTGCCACCCAACGGTTTAACATAGAAGAACGAAATTTGGTGAGCCAATTAGGATTGCGGTACTGATCATTACCTGAAAGTGTCATCAAGTTTGGGTGAAAAATATGTGCTGAGATTTCAGGAAACTCGTAGTTTTTTGGAAGCTTGGCCACCCCTTTCCATGTAAGTGATTTGCGCCGGTCTCTGCTTAGGGCTACATCAGTAGGAAACAAACCATAGAGATAGAACTTGGAACTACTTTATTGTGTAAAAGTTTCAAAGAGCTAGCACAAACCGTGTTTGATTTAGAGTTCCAACTACATGTATCCATATAGGAGAAAACAGAGTGAAACCTAAAAATTAAAACTGTTACTGCCACCCAACGGTTTAACCTAGAGGAACGAAATTTGGTGATCCAAGTGGGATTGGGGTACTGATCATTACCTGAAAGTGTCATCAAGATTGGGTGAAAAAAATGTGTGCTGAGATTTCAGGTACCTCGTAGTTTTTTGAAGCTTGGCAACCCCTTTCCATGAAAGTGATTTGCGCGGGTCTCTGCTTAGGGCTACATCAATAGGAAACAACCCATAGAGATAGAACTTGGAACTACTTTATTGTGTCAAGTTTCAAATAGCTACCACAAACCGTGTTTGATTTAGAGTTCCAAATACATGTATTCACATAGGAGAAAACAGAGTGAAAAATAAAAATTAAACTGTTACTGCCAACGAACGTTTTAATATAGAAGAACGAAATTTAATGAGCCAAGTCGGATTGGGGTACTGATCATTACCTGAAAGTGTCAACAAGATTGGGTGAAAAAATGTGTGCTGAGATTTCAGGAAACTCATAGTTTTTTGGAAGCTTGGCAACCCCTTTCCATGATAGTGATTTGCGCCGGTCTCTGCTTAGGGCTACATCAATAGGAAACAAACCATAGAGATAGAACTTGGAACTACTTTATTGTGTCAAGTTTCAAAGAGCTAGCACAAACCGTGTTTGATTTAGAGTTCCAACTGAATGTATCCATATAGGAGAAAACAGAGTGAAACCTAAGAATTAAAACTGTTACTGCCACCCAACGGTTTAACCTAGAGGAACGAAATTTGGTGAGCCAAGTGGGATTGCGGTACTGATCATTACCTGAAAGTGTCATCAAGATTGGGTGAAAAATATGTGCTGAGATTTCACCAAACTCGTAGTTTTTTGGAAGCTTGGCCACCCCTTTCCATGTAAGTGATTTGCGCCGGTCTCTGCTTAGGGCTACATCAATAGGAAACAAACCATAGAGATAGAACTTGGAACTACTTTATTGTGTCAAGTTTCCAAGTGCTAGCACAAACCGTGTTTGATTTAGTGTTCCAACTACATGTATCCATAAAGGAGAAAACAGAGTAAAACCTAAAAATTAAAACTGTTACTGCGAAACAATGGTTTAACCTAGAAGAACGAAATTTGGTGAGCCAATTGGGATTGGGGTACTGATCATTACCTATAAGTTTCATCAAGATTGGGTGAAAAAATGTGTGCTGAGATTTCAGGAAACTCGTAGTTTTTTGGAAGCTTGGCAACCCCTTTCCATGAAAGTGAATTGCGCCGGTCTCTGCTTAGGGCTACAACAATAGGAAACAAACCATAGAGATAGAACTTGGAACTACTTTATTGTGTCAAGTTTCAAAGAGCTAGCACAAACCGTGTTGGATTTAGAGTTCCAACTACATGTATCCATATATGAGAAAACAGAGTGAAACCTAAAAATTAAAACTGTTACTGACAACGAACGGTTTAACCTAGAAGATTGAAAATTGGTGAGCCAAGTGGGATTGGGTTACTGATCATTACCTGAAAGTGTCATCAAGATTGTGTGAAAAAATGTGTGCTGAGATTTCAGGAAACCCATAGTTTTTTGGAAGCTTGGCAACCTTTTTCCGTGAAAGTGATTTGCGCTGTTCTCTGTTTAGGGCTACATCAATAGGAAACAAACCATAGAGATAGAACTTGGGACTACTTTATTGTGTCAAGTTTAAAACAGCTAGCACAAACCGTGTTTGATTTAGAGTTCCAAATACATGTATCCATAAAGGAGAAAACAGAGTGAAACCTAAAAATTAAAACTCTTACTGCCATCGATCGGGTTAACCTAGAAGAACGAAATTTGGTGAGCCAAGTGGGTTGGGGTACTGATCATTACCTGAAAGTGTCATCAAATTGGTTGAAAAAATGTGTGCTGAGATTTCAGGAAACTCGTAGTTTTTTGGAAGCTTGGCAACCCCTTTCCATGAACGTGGTTTCCGCCGCTCTCTGCTTAGGGCTACATCAATAGGAAACAAACCGTAGAAATAGAACTTGGAACTACTTTATTGTGTCAAGTTTCAAAGAGCTAGCACAAACCGTGTTTGATTTAGAGTTCCAACTACATGTATCCATATAGGAGAAAGCAGAGTGAAACCTAAAAATTAAAACTGTTACTGCCAACGAACGGTTTAACCAAGAGGAACGAAATTTAGTGAGCCAAGTGGGATTGGAAAACTGATCATTACCTGAAAGTGTCATCAGGTTTGGGTAAAAAAAAAATGTTTGCTGACATTTCTGGAAACTCGTAGTTGCGTGGAAGCTTGGCAACCCCTTTCCATGAAAGTGATTTGTGCCAGTCTCTGCTTAGGGCTACATCAATAGGAAACAAATCATAGAGATAGAATTTGGAACTACTTTATTGTGTCAAGTTTCCAAGTGCTAGCACAAACCGTGTTTGATTTAGTGTTCCAACTACATGTATCCATATAGGAGAAACCAGAGTGAAACCTAAAAATTAAAACTGTTACTGCCAACGAACGGTTTAACCTAGAAGAACGAAATTTAATGAGCCATGTGGGATTGGGGTAAGGATCATTACCTGAAAGTGTCATCAAGATTGGGTGAAAAAATGTGTGCTGAGATTTGAGAAAACTCGTAGTTTTCTGGAAGCTTGGCAACCCCTTTCCATGAAAGTGACTTGCGGTGGTCTCTGCTTAGGGCTACAGCAATAGGAAACAAACCATAGAGATAGAACTTGGAACTACTTTATTGTGTCAAGTTTCAAAGAGCCATCACAAACCGTGTTTGATTTAGAGTTCCATCTACATGTATCCAATAGGAGAAAACAGAGTGAAACCTAAAAATTTAAACTGTTACTGCCAACGAAAGGTTTAACCTGGAAGAATGAAATTTGGTGAGCCAAGTGGGATTGGGGTACTGATCATTACCTGAAAGTGTCATCAAGATTGGGTGAAAAAATGTGTGCTGAGATTTCAGGAAACTCGTAGTTTTTTGGAAGCTTGGCAACCCATTTAGATGAAAGTAATTTGCAGTGGTCTCTACTTAGGGGTACATCAATAGGAAACAAACCATAGAGGTAGAACTTGGAACTACTTTATTGTGTCAAGTTTCAAAGAGCTAGCACAAACCGTGTTTGATTTAGAGTTCCAACTACATGTATCCATATAGGAGAAAACAGAGTGAAAGATAAAAATTAAAACTGTTACGGCCATCGAACGGTTTAACCTAGAAGAACGAAATTAAGTGAGCCTAGTGGGATTGGCGTACTGATCATTACCTGAAAGTGTCATCAAGATTGGGTGAAAAAATGTGTGCTGAGATTTCAGGAAACTCGTAGTTTTTTTGAAGCTTGGCAACCCCTTTCCATGAAAGTGATTTGCGGTGGTCTCTGTTTAGGGCTACATCAATAGGAAACAAACCATAGAGATAGAACTTGGAACTACTTTATTGTGTCAAGTTGCAAAGAGCAAGCACAAACCGTGTTTGATTTAGAGTTCCAACTACATGTATCCATATAGGAGAAAACAGAGTGAAACCTAAAAATTAAAACTGTTACTGCCAACGAACTGTTTAACCTAGAAGAACAAAAATTGGTGAGCCAAGTGGCATTGGGGTACTGATCATTACCTGAAAATGTCATCAAGATTGGGTGAAAAAATGTGTGCTGAGATTTCAGGAAATTCGTAGTTTTTTGGAAGCTTGGAACCCCATTTCCATGAAAGTGATTTGCGGTGGTCTCTGCTTAGGGCTACATCAATAGGAAACAAACCATAGAGATAGAACTTGGAACTACTTTATTGTGTCAGGTTTCAAAGAGCTAGCACAAACCGTTTTTGATTTAGAGTTCCAAATACATGTATCCATAAAGGAGAAAACAGAGTGAAACCTAAAAATTAAAACTCTTACTGCCATCGATCTGATTAACCTAGAAGAACGAAATTTGGTGAGCCAAGTGGGTTGGGGTACTGATCATTACCTGAAAGTGTCATCAAGATTGGTTGAAAAAATGTGTGCTGAGATTTCAGGAAACTCGTAGTTTTTTGGAAGCTTGGCAACCCCTTTCCATGAACGTGGTTTCCGCCGCTCTCTGCTTAGGGCTACAGCAATAGGAAACAAACCATAGAGATAGAACTTGGAACTACTTTATTGTGTCAAGTTTCAAAGAGCCATCACAAACCGTGTTTGATTTAGAGTTCCAACAACATGTATCCATTAGGAGAAAACATAGTGAAACCTAAATTTAAAACTGTTACTGCCAACGAACGGTTTAACCTAGAAGAACGAAATTTGGTGAGCCAAGTGGGATTGGGGTACTGATCATTTCCTGAAAGTGTCATCAAGATTGGGTGAAAAAATGTGGGCTGAGATTTCAGGAAACTCGTAGTTTTCTGGAAGCTTGGCAACTTCTTTCCATGCAAGTGATTTGCGCCGGTCTCTGCTTAGGGCTACATCAATAGGAAACAAACCATAGAGACATAACTTGGAACTACTTTATTGTGTCAAGTTTCAAAGAGCTAGCACAAACCGTGTTTGATTTAGAGTTCCAAAAACATGTATCCATTAGGAGAAAACATAGTGAAACCTAAAAATTAAAACTGTTACTGCAATCGAACGGTTTAACCTAGAAGAACTAAATTTGGTGAGCCAAGTGGGATTGGGGTACTGATCATTACTTGAAAGTGTCATCAAGATTGGGTTAAAAAATGTGTGCTGATATTTCAGGAAACTCGTAGTTTTTTGCAAGCTTGGCAACCCCTTTCCATGAAAGTGATTTGTGCCAGTCTCTGCTTAGGGCTACATCAATAGGAAACAAATCATAGTGATAGAACTTGGAACTACTTTATTGTGTCAAGTTTCCAAGTGCTAGCACAAACCGTGTTTGATTTAGTGTTCCAACTACATGTATCCATAAAGGAGAAAACAGAGTAAAACCTAAAAATTAAAACTGTTACTGCCAAACAATGGTTTAACCTAGAAGAACGAAATTTGGTGAGCCAATTGGGATTGGGGTACTGATCTTTACCTGAAAGTTTCATCAAGATTGGGTGAAAAAATGTGTGCTGAGATTTCAGGAAACTCGTAGTTTTTTGGAAGCTTGGCAACCCCTTTCCATGAACGTGGTTTCCGCCGCTCTCTGCTTAGGGCTACATCAATAGGAAACAAACCGTAGAAATAGAACTTGGAACTACTTTATTGTGTCAAGTTTCAAAGAGTTAGCATAAACCGTGTTTGATTTAGAGTTCCAACTACATGTATCCATATAGGAGAAAGCAGAGTGAAACCTAAAAATTAAAACTGTTACTGCCAACGAACGGTTTAACCAAGAGGAACGAAATTTAGTGAGCCAAGTGGGATTGGAAAACTGATCATTACCTGAAAGTGTCATCAGGTTTGGGTAAAAAAAAATGTTTGCTGACATTTCTGGAAACTCGTAGTTGCGTGGAAGCTTGGCAACCCCTTTCCATGAAAGTGATTTGTGCCAGTCTCTGCTTAGGGCTACATCAATAGGAAACAAATCATAGTGATAGAACTTGGAACTACTTTATTGTGTCAAGTTTCCAAGTGCTAGCACAAACCGTGTTTGATTTAGTGTTCCAACTACATGTATCCATAAAGGAGAAAACAGAGTAAAACCTAAAAATTAAAACTGTTACTGCCAAACAATGGTTTAACCTAGAAGAACGAAATTTGGTGAGCCAATTGGGATTGGGGTACTGATCTTTACCTGAAAGTTTCATCAAGATTGGGTGAAAAAATGTGTGCTGAGATTTCAGGAAACTCGTAGTTTTTTGGAAGCTTGGCAACCCCTTTCCATGAACGTGGTTTCCGCCGCTCTCTGCTTAGGGCTACATCAATAGGAAACAAACCGTAGAAATAGAACTTGGAACTACTTTATTGTGTCAAGTTTCAAAGAGTTAGCATAAACCGTGTTTGATTTAGAGTTCCAACTACATGTATCCATATAGGAGAAAGCAGAGTGAAACCTAAAAATTAAAACTGTTACTGCCAACGAACGGTTTAACCAAGAGGAACGAAATTTAGTGAGCCAAGTGGGATTGGAAAACTGATCATTACCTGAAAGTGTCATCAGGTTTGGGTAAAAAAAAATGTTTGCTGACATTTCTGGAAACTCGTAGTTGCGTGGAAGCTTGGCAACCCCTTTCCATGAAAGTGATTTGTGCCAGTCTCTGCTTAGGGCTACATCAATAGGAAACAAATCATAGAGATAGAACTTGGAACTACTTTATTGTGTCAAGTTTCCAAGTGCTAGCACAAACCGTGTTTGATTTAGTGTTCCAACTACATGTATCCATATAGGAGAAACCAGAGTGAAACCTAAAAATTAAAACTGTTACTGCCAACGAACGGTTTAACCTAGAAGAACGAAATTTAATGAGCCATGTGGGATTGGGGTAAGGATCATTACCTGAAAGTGTCATCAAGATTGGGTGAAAAAATGTGTGCTGAGATTTGAGAAAACTCGTAGTTTTCTGGAAGCTTGGCAACCCCTTTCCATGAAAGGGATTTGCGGTGGTCTCTGCTTAGGGCTACAGCAATAGGAAACAAACCATAGAGATAGAACTTGGAACTACTTTATTGTGTCAAGTTGCAAAGAGCTAGCACAAACCGTGTTTGATTTAGAGTTCCAACTACATGTATCCATATAGGAGAAAACAGAGTGAAAACTAAAAATTAAAACTGTTACTGCCAACGAACTGTTTAACCTAGAAGAACAAAAATTGGTGAGCCAAGTGGCATTGGGGTACTGATCATTACCTGAAAATGTCATCAAGATTGGGTGAAAAAATGTGTGCTGAGATTTCAGGAAACTCGTAGGTTTTTGGAAGCTTGGAACCTTATTTCCATGAAAGTGATTTGCGGTGGTCTCTTCTTAGAGCTACATCAATAGGAAACAAACCATAGAGATAGAACTTGGAACTACTTTATTGTGTCAGGTTTCAAAGAGCTAGCACAAACCGTTTTTGATTTAGAGTTCCAAATACATGTATCCATAAAGGAGAAAACAGAGTGAAACCTAAAAATTAAAACTCTTACTGCCATCGATCTGATTAACCTAGAAGAACGAAATTTGGTGAGCCAAGTGGGTTGGGGTACTGATCATTACCTGAAAGTGTCATCAAGATTGGTTGAAAAAATGTGTGCTGAGATTTCAGGAAACTCGTAGTTTTTTGGAAGCTTGGCAACCCCTTTCCATGAACGTGGTTTCCGCCGCTCTCTGCTTAGGGCTACAGCAATAGGAAACAAACCATAGAGATAGAACTTGGAACTACTTTATTGTGTCAAGTTTCAAAGAGCCATCACAAACCGTGTTTGATTTAGAGTTCCATCTACATGTATCCAATAGGAGAAAACAGAGTGAAACCTAAAAATTAAAACTGTTACTGCCAACGAAAGGTTTAACCTGGAAGAATGAAATTTGGTGAGCCAAGTGGGATTGGGGTACTGATCATTACCTGAAAGTGTCATCAAGATTGGGTGAAAAAATGTGTGCTGAGATTTCAGGAAACTCGTAGTTTTTTGGAAGCTTGGCAACCCATTTAGATGAAAGTAATTTGCGGTGGTCTCTACTTAGGGGTACATCAATAGGAAACAAACCATAGAGGTAGAACTTGGAACTACTTTATTGTGTCAAGTTTCAAAGAGCTAGCACAAACCGTGTTTGATTTAGAGTTCCAACTACATGTATCCATATAGGAGAGAACAGAGTGAAAGATAAAAATTAAAACTGTTACTGCCATCGAACGGTTTAACCTAGAAGAACGAAATTAAGTGAGCCTAGTGGGATTGGCGTACTGATCATTACCTGAAAGTGTCATCAAGATTGGGTGAAAAAATGTGTGCTGAGATTTCAAAAAACTCGTAGTTTTTTGGAAGCTTGGCAACTCCTTTCCATGAAAGTGATTTGCGGTGGTCTCTGTTTAGGGCTACATCAATAGGAAACAAACCATAGAGATAGAACTTGGAACTACTTTATTGTGTCAAGTTGCAAAGAGCTAGCACAAACCGTGTTTGATTTAGAGTTCCAACTACATGTATCCATATAGGAGAAAACAGAGTGAAAACTAAAAATTAAAACTGTTACTGCCAACGAACTGTTTAACCTAGAAGAACAAAAATTGGTGAGCCAAGTGGCATTGGGGTACTGATCATTACCTGAAAATGTCATCAAGATTGGGTGAAAAAATGTGTGCTGAGATTTCAGGAAACTCGTAGTTTTTTGGAAGCTTGGAACCTTATTTCCATGAAAGTGATTTGCGGTGGTCTCTTCTTAGAGCTACATCAATAGGAAACAAACCATAGAGATAGAACTTGGAACTACTTTATTGTGTCAGGTTTCAAAGAGCTAGCACAAACCGTGTTTGATTTAGAGTTCCAAATACATGTATCCATATAGGAGAAAACAGAGTGAAACCTAAATTTAAAACTGTTACTGCCAACGAACGGTTTAACCTAGAAGAACGAAATTTGGTGAGCCAAGTGGGATTGGGGTACTGATCATTTCCTGAAAGTGTCATCAAGATTGGGTGAAAAAATGTGGGCTGAGATTTCAGGAAACTCGTAGTTTTCTGGAAGCTTGGCAACTTCTTTCCATGCAAGTGATTTGCGCCGGTCTCTGCTTAGGGCTACATCAATAGGAAACAAACCATAGAGACATAACTTGGAACTACTTTATTGTGTCAAGTTTCAAAGAGCTAGCACAAACCGTGTTTGATTTAGAGTTCCAACAACATGTATCCATTAGGAGAAAACATAGTGAAACCTAAAAATTAAAACTGTTACTGCAATCGAACGGTTTAACCTAGAAGAACTAAATTTGGTGAGCCAAGTGGGATTGGGGTACTGATCATTACTTGAAAGTGTCATCAAGATTGGGTTAAAAAATGTGTGCTGATATTTCAGGAAACTCGTAGTTTTTTGCAAGCTTGGCAACCCCTTTCCATGAAAGTGATTTGTGCCAGTCTCTGCTTAGGGCTACATCAATAGGAAACAAATCATAGTGATAGAACTTGGAACTACTTTATTGTGTCAAGTTTCCAAGTGCTAGCACAAACCGTGTTTGATTTAGTGTTCCAACTACATGTATCCATAAAGGAGAAAACAGAGTAAAACCTAAAAATTAAAACTGTTACTGCCAAACAATGGTTTAACCTAGAAGAACGAAATTTGGTGAGCCAATTGGGATTGGGGTACTGATCTTTACCTGAAAGTTTCATCAAGATTGGGTGAAAAAATGTGTGCTGAGATTTCAGGAAACTCGTAGTTTTTTGGAAGCTTGGCAACCCCTTTCCATGAACGTGGTTTCCGCCGCTCTCTGCTTAGGGCTACATCAATAGGAAACAAACCGTAGAAATAGAACTTGGAACTACTTTATTGTGTCAAGTTTCAAAGAGTTAGCATAAACCGTGTTTGATTTAGAGTTCCAACTACATGTATCCATATAGGAGAAAGCAGAGTGAAACCTAAAAATTAAAACTGTTACTGCCAACGAACGGTTTAACCAAGAGGAACGAAATTTAGTGAGCCAAGTGGGATTGGAAAACTGATCATTACCTGAAAGTGTCATCAGGTTTGGGTAAAAAAAAATGTTTGCTGACATTTCTGGAAACTCGTAGTTGCGTGGAAGCTTGGCAACCCCTTTCCATGAAAGTGATTTGTGCCAGTCTCTGCTTAGGGCTACATCAATAGGAAACAAATCATAGAGATAGAACTTGGAACTACTTTATTGTGTCAAGTTTCCAAGTGCTAGCACAAACCGTGTTTGATTTAGTGTTCCAACTACATGTATCCATATAGGAGAAACCAGAGTGAAACCTAAAAATTAAAACTGTTACTGCCAACGAACGGTTTAACCTAGAAGAACGAAATTTAATGAGCCATGTGGGATTGGGGTAAGGATCATTACCTGAAAGTGTCATCAAGATTGGGTGAAAAAATGTGTGCTGAGATTTGAGAAAACTCGTAGTTTTCTGGAAGCTTGGCAACCCCTTTCCATGAAAGGGATTTGCGGTGGTCTCTGCTTAGGGCTACAGCAATAGGAAACAAACCATAGAGATAGAACTTGGAACTACTTTATTGTGTCAAGTTGCAAAGAGCTAGCACAAACCGTGTTTGATTTAGAGTTCCAACTACATGTATCCATATAGGAGAAAACAGAGTGAAAACTAAAAATTAAAACTGTTACTGCCAACGAACTGTTTAACCTAGAAGAACAAAAATTGGTGAGCCAAGTGGCATTGGGGTACTGATCATTACCTGAAAATGTCATCAAGATTGGGTGAAAAAATGTGTGCTGAGATTTCAGGAAACTCGTAGGTTTTTGGAAGCTTGGAACCTTATTTCCATGAAAGTGATTTGCGGTGGTCTCTTCTTAGAGCTACATCAATAGGAAACAAACCATAGAGATAGAACTTGGAACTACTTTATTGTGTCAGGTTTCAAAGAGCTAGCACAAACCGTGTTTGATTTAGAGTTCCAAATACATGTATCCATATAGGAGAAAACAGAGTGAAACCTAAATTTAAAACTGTTACTGCCAACGAACGGTTTAACCTAGAAGAACGAAATTTGGTGAGCCAAGTGAAATTGGGGTACTGATCATTTCCTGAAAGTGTCATCAAGATTGGGTGAAAAAATGTGGGCTGAGATTTCAGGAAACTCGTAGTTTTCTGGAAGCTTGGCAACTTCTTTCCATGCAAGTGATTTGCGCCGGTCTCTGCTTAGGGCTACATCAATAGGAAACAAACCATAGAGACATAACTTGGAACTACTTTATTGTGTCAAGTTTCAAAGAGCTAGCACAAACCGTGTTTGATTTAGAGTTCCAACAACATGTATCCATTAGGAGAAAACATGGTGAAACCTAAAAATTAAAACTGTTACTGCAATCGAACGGTTTAACCTAGAAGAACTAAATTTGGTGAGCCAAGTGGGATTGGGGTACTGATCATTACCTGAAAGTGTCATCAAGATTGGGTTAAAAAATGTGTGCTGATATTTCAGGAAACTCGTAGTTTTTTGCAAGCTTGGCAACCCCTTTCCATGAAAGTGATTTGTGCCAGTCTCTGCTTAGGGCTACATCAATAGGAAACAAATCATAGTGATAGAACTTGGAACTACTTTATTGTGTCAAGTTTCCAAGTGCTAGCACAAACCGTGTTTGATTTAGTGTTCCAACTACATGTATCCATAAAGGAGAAAACAGAGTAAAACCTAAAAATTAAAACTGTTACTGCCAAACAATGGTTTAACCTAGAAGAACGAAATTTGGTGAGCCAATTGGGATTGGGGTACTGATCATTACCTGAAAGTTTCATCAAGATTGGGTGAAAAAATGTGTGCTGAGATTTCAGGAAACTCGTAGTTTTTTGGAAGCTTGGCAACCCCTTTCCATGAAAGTGAATTGCGCCGGTCTCTGCTTAGGGCTACAACAATAGGAAACAAACCATAGAGATAGAACTTGGAACTACTTTATTGTGTCAAGTTTCAAAGAGCTAGCACAAACCGTGTTGGATTTAGAGTTCCAACTACATGTATCCATATATGAGAAAACAGAGTGAAACCTAAAAATTAAAACTGTTACTGACAACGAACGGTTTAACCTAGAAGAATGAAAATTGGTGAGCCAAGTGGGATTGGGTTACTGATCATTACCTGAAAGTGTCATCAAGATTGTGTGAAAAAATGTGTGCTGAGATTTCAGGAAACTCATAGTTTTTTGGAAGCTTGGCAACCTTTTTCCGTGAAAGTGATTTGCGCTGTTCTCTGTTTAGGGCTACATCAATAGGAAACAAACCATAGAGATAGAACTTGGGACTACTTTATTGTGTCAAGTTTAAAACAGCTAGCACAAACCGTGTTTGATTTAGAGTTCCAAATACATGTATCCATAAAGGAGAAAACAGAGTGAAACCTAAAAATTAAAACTCTTACTGCCATCGATCGGGTTAACCTAGAAGAACGAAATTTGGTGAGCCAAGTGGGTTGGGGTACTGATCATTACCTGAAAGTGTCATCAAATTGGTTGAAAAAATGTGTGCTGAGATTTCAGGAAACTCGTAGTTTTTTGGAAGCTTGGCAACCCCTTTCCATGAACGTGGTTTCCGCCGCTCTCTGCTTAGGGCTACATCAATAGGAAACAAACCGTAGAAATAGAACTTGGAACTACTTTATTGTGTCAAGTTTCAAAGAGCTAGCACAAACCGTGTTTGATTTAGAGTTCCAACTACATGTATCCATATAGGAGAAAGCAGAGTGAAACCTAAAAATTAAAACTGTTACTGCCAACGAACGGTTTAACCAAGAGGAACGAAATTTAGTGAGCCAAGTGGGATTGGAAAACTGATCATTACCTGAAAGTGTCATCAGGTTTGGGTAAAAAAAAATGTTTGCTGACATTTCTGGAAACTCGTAGTTGCGTGGAAGCTTGGCAACCCCTTTCCATGAAAGTGATTTGTGCCAGTCTCTGCTTAGGGCTACATCAATAGGAAACAAATCATAGAGATAGAACTTGGAACTACTTTATTGTGTCAAGTTTCCAAGTGCTAGCACAAACCGTGTTTGATTTAGTGTTCCAACTACATGTATCCATATAGGAGAAACCAGAGTGAAACCTAAAAATTAAAACTGTTACTGCCAACGAACGGTTTAACCTAGAAGAACGAAATTTAATGAGCCATGTGGGATTGGGGTAAGGATCATTACCTGAAAGTGTCATCAAGATTGGGTGAAAAAATGTGTGCTGAGATTTGAGAAAACTCGTAGTTTTCTGGAAGCTTGGCAACCCCTTTCCATGAAAGGGATTTGCGGTGGTCTCTGCTTAGGGCTACAGCAATAGGAAACAAACCATAGAGATAGAACTTGGAACTACTTTATTGTGTCAAGTTGCAAAGAGCTAGCACAAACCGTGTTTGATTTAGAGTTCCAACTACATGTATCCATATAGGAGAAAACAGAGTGAAAACTAAAAATTAAAACTGTTACTGCCAACGAACTGTTTAACCTAGAAGAACAAAAATTGGTGAGCCAAGTGGCATTGGGGTACTGATCATTACCTGAAAATGTCATCAAGATTGGGTAAAAAAATGTGTGCTGAGATTTCAGGAAACTCGTAGTTTTTTGGAAGCTTGGAACCTTATTTCCATGAAAGTGATTTGCGGTGGTCTCTTCTTAGAGCTACATCAATAGGAAACAAACCATAGAGATAGAACTTGGAACTACTTTATTGTGTCAGGTTTCAAAGAGCTAGCACAAACCGTGTTTGATTTAGAGTTCCAAATACATGTATCCATATAGGAGAAAACAGAGTGAAACCTAAATTTAAAACTGTTACTGCCAACGAACGGTTTAACCTAGAAGAACGAAATTTGGTGAGCCAAGTGGGATTGGGGTACTGATCATTTCCTGAAAGTGTCATCAAGATTGGGTGAAAAAATGTGGGCTGAGATTTCAGGAAACTCGTAGTTTTCTGGAAGCTTGGCAACTTCTTTCCATGCAAGTGATTTGCGCCGGTCTCTGCTTAGGGCTACATCAATAGGAAACAAACCATAGAGACATAACTTGGAACTACTTTATTGTGTCAAGTTTCAAAGAGCTAGCACAAACCGTGTTTGATTTAGAGTTCCAACAACATGTATCCATTAGGAGAAAACATGGTGAAACCTAAAAATTAAAACTGTTACTGCAATCGAACGGTTTAACCTAGAAGAACTAAATTTGGTGAGCCAAGTGGGATTGGGGTACTGATCATTACCTGAAAGTGTCATCAAGATTGGGTTAAAAAATGTGTGCTGATATTTCAGGAAACTCGTAGTTTTTTGCAAGCTTGGCAACCCCTTTCCATGAAAGTGATTTGTGCCAGTCTCTGCTTAGGGCTACATCAATAGGAAACAAATCATAGTGATAGAACTTGGAACTACTTTATTGTGTCAAGTTTCCAAGTGCTAGCACAAACCGTGTTTGATTTAGTGTTCCAACTACATGTATCCATAAAGGAGAAAACAGAGTAAAACCTAAAAATTAAAACTGTTACTGCCAAACAATGGTTTAACCTAGAAGAACGAAATTTGGTGAGCCAATTGGGATTGGGGTACTGATCATTACCTGAAAGTTTCATCAAGATTGGGTGAAAAAATGTGTGCTGAGATTTCAGGAAACTCGTAGTTTTTTGGAAGCTTGGCAACCCCTTTCCATGAAAGTGAATTGCGCCGGTCTCTGCTTAGGGCTACAACAATAGGAAACAAACCATAGAGATAGAACTTGGAACTACTTTATTGTGTCAAGTTTCAAAGAGCTAGCACAAACCGTGTTGGATTTAGAGTTCCAACTACATGTATCCATATATGAGAAAACAGAGTGAAACCTAAAAATTAAAACTGTTACTGACAACGAACGGTTTAACCTAGAAGAATGAAAATTGGTGAGCCAAGTGGGATTGGGTTACTGATCATTACCTGAATGTGTCATCAAGATTGTGTGAAAAAATGTGTGCTGAGATTTCAGGAAACTCATAGTTTTTTGGAAGCTTGGCAACCTTTTTCCGTGAAAGTGATTTGCGCTGTTCTCTGTTTAGGGCTACATCAATAGGAAACAAACCATAGAGATAGAACTTGGGACTACTTTATTGTGTCAAGTTTAAAACAGCTAGCACAAACCGTGTTTGATTTAGAGTTCCAAATACATGTATCCATAAAGGAGAAAACAGAGTGAAACCTAAAAATTAAAACTCTTACTGCCATCGATCGGGTTAACCTAGAAGAACGAAATTTGGTGAGCCAAGTGGGTTGGGGTACTGATCATTACCTGAAAGTGTCATCAAATTGGTTGAAAAAATGTGTGCTGAGATTTCAGGAAACTCGTAGTTTTTTGGAAGCTTGGCAACCCCTTTCCATGAACGTGGTTTCCGCCGCTCTCTGCTTAGGGCTACATCAATAGGAAACAAACCGTAGAAATAGAACTTGGAACTACTTTATTGTGTCAAGTTTCAAAGAGCTAGCACAAACCGTGTTTGATTTAGAGTTCCAACTACATGTATCCATATAGGAGAAAGCAGAGTGAAACCTAAAAATTAAAACTGTTACTGCCAACGAACGGTTTAACCAAGAGGAACGAAATTTAGTGAGCCAAGTGGGATTGGAAAACTGATCATTACCTGAAAGTGTCATCAGGTTTGGGTAAAAAAAAAATGTTTGCTGACATTTCTGGAAACTCGTAGTTGCGTGGAAGCTTGGCAACCCCTTTCCATGAAAGTGATTTGTGCCAGTCTCTGCTTAGGGCTACATCAATAGGAAACAAATCATAGAGATAGAACTTGGAACTACTTTATTGTGTCAAGTTTCCAAGTGCTAGCACAAACCGTGTTTGATTTAGTGTTCCAACTACATGTATCCATATAGGAGAAACCAGAGTGAAACCTAAAAATTAAAACTGTTACTGCCAACGAACGGTTTAACCTAGAAGAACGAAATTTAATGAGCCATGTGGGATTAGGGTAAGGATCATTACCTGAAAGTGTCATCAAGATTGGGTGAAAAAATGTGTGCTGAGATTTGAGAAAACTCGTAGTTTTCTGGAAGCTTGGCAACCCCTTTCCATGAAAGTGATTTGCGGTGGTCTCTGCTTAGGGCTACAGCAATAGGAAACAAACCATAGAGATAGAACTTGGAACTACTTTATTTTGTCAAGTTTCAAAGAGCCATCACAAACCGTGTTTGATTTAGAGTTCCATCTACATGTATCCAATAGGAGAAAACAGAGTGAAACCTAAAAATTTAAACTGTTACTGCCAACGAAAGGTTTAACCTGGAAGAATGAAATTTGGTGAGCCAAGTGGGATTGGGGTACTGATCATTACCTGAAAGTGTCATCAAGATTGGGTGAAAAAATGTGTGCTGAGATTTCAGGAAACTCGTAGTTTTTTGGAAGCTTGGCAACCCATTTAGATGAAAGTAATTTGCAGTGGTCTCTACTTAGGGGTACATCAATAGGAAACAAACCATAGAGGTAGAACTTGGAACTACTTTATTGTGTCAAGTTTCAAAGAGCTAGCACAAACCGTGTTTGATTTAGAGTTCCAACTACATGTATCCATATAGGAGAAAACAGAGTGAAACATAAAAATTAAAACTGTTACGGCCATCGAACGGTTTAACCTAGAAGAACAAAATTAAGTGAGCCTAGTGGGATTGGCGTACTGATCATTACCTGAAAGTGTCATCAAGTTTGGGTGAAAAAATGTGTGCTGAGATTTCAGGAAACTCGTAGTTTTTTTGAAGCTTGGCAACCCCTTTCCATGAAAGTGATTTGCGGTGGTCTCTGTTTAGGGCTACATCAATAGGAAACAAACCATAGAGATAGAACTTGGAACTACTTTATTGTGTCAAGTTGCAAAGAGCTAGCACAAACCGTGTTTGATTTAGAGTTCCAACTACATGTATCCATATAGGAGAAAACAGGGTGAAACCTAAAAATTAAAACTGTTACTGCCAACGAACTGTTTAACCTAGAAGAACAAAAATTGGTGAGCCAAGTGGCATTGGGGTACTGATCATTACCTGAAAATGTCATCAAGATTGGGTGAAAAAATGTGTGCTGAGATTTCAGGAAATTCGTAGTTTTTTGGAAGCTTGGAACCCCATTTCCATGAAAGTGATTTGCGGTGGTCTCTGCTTAAGGCTACATCAATAGGAAACAAACCATAGAGATAGAACTTGGAACTACTTTATTGTGTCAGGTTTCAAAGAGCTAGCACAAACCGTTTTTGATTTAGAGTTCCAAATACATGTATCCATATAGGAGAAAACAGAGTGAAACCTAAAAATTAAAACTCTTACTGCCAACGAACGGTTTAACCTAGAAGAACGAAATTTGGTGAGCCAAGTGGGATTGGGGTACTGATCATTTCCTGAAAGTGTCAACAAGATTGGGTGAAAAAATGTGGGCTGAGATTTCAGGAAACTCGTAGTTTTCTGGAAGCTTGGCAACTTATTTCCATGCAAGTGATTTGCGCCGGTCTCTGCTTAGGGCTACATCAATAGGAAACAAACCATAGAGACATAACTTGGAACTACTTTATTGTGTCAAGTTTCAAAGAGCTAGCACAAACCGTGTTTGATTTAGAGTTCCAACAACATGTATCCATTAGGAGAAAACATGGTGAAACCTAAAAATTAAAACTGTTACTGCCATCGAACGGTTTAACCTAGAAGAACTAAATTTGGTGAGCCAAGTGGGATTGGGGTACTGATCATTACCTGAAAGTGTCATCAAGATTGGGTGAAAAAATGTGTGCTGAGATTTCAGTAAACACGTAGTTTTTTGCAAGCTTGGCAACCCATTTCCATGAAAGTGATTTGTGCCAGTCTCTGCTTAGGGCTACATCAATAGGAAACAAATCATAGAGACAGAACTTGGAACTACTTTATTGTGTCAAGTTTCCAAGTGCTAGCACAAACCGTGTTTGATTTAGTGTTCCAACTACATGTATCCATAAAGGAGAAAACAGAGTGAAACCTAAAAATTAAAACTGTTACTGCCACCCAACGGTTTAACCTAGAAGAACGAAATTTGGTGAGCCAATTGGGATTGGGGTACTGATCATTACCTGAAAGTGTCATCAAGATTGGGTGAAAAAATGTGTGCTGAGATTTCAGGAAACTCGTAGTTTTTTGGAAGCTTGCAACCCCTTTCCATGAAAGTGATTTGCGGTGGTCTCTGCTTAGGGCTACAACAATAGGAAACAAACCATAGAGATAGAACTTGGAACTACTTTATTGTGTCAAGTTTCAAAGAGCTAGCACAAACCGTGTTGGATTTAGAGTTCCAACTACATGTATCCATATATGAGAAAACAGAGTGAAACCTAAAAATTAAAACTGTTACTGCCAACGAACGGTTTAACCTAGAAGAATGAAAATTGGTGAGCCAAGTGGGATTGGGGTACTGATCATTACCTGAAAGTGTCATCAAGATTGTGTGAAAAAATATGTGCTGAGATTTCATGAAACTCATAGTTTTTTGGAAGCTTGGCAACCTTTTTCCGTGAAAGTGATTTGTGCTGTTCTCTGTATAGGGCTACATCAATAGGAAACAAACCATAGAGATAGAACTTGGGACTACTTTATTGTGTCAAGTTTCAAACAGCTAGCACAAACCGTGTTTGATTTAGTGTTCCAAATACATGTATCCATAAAGGAGAAAACAGAGTGAAACCTAAAAATTAAAACTCTTACTGCCATCGATTGGATTAACCTAGAAGAACGAAATTTGGTGAGCCAAGTGGGTTGGGGTACTGATCATTACCTGAAAGTGTCATCAAGATTGGTTGAAAAAATGTGTGCTGAGATTTCAGGAAACTCGTAGTTTTTTGGAAGCTTGGCAACCCCTTTCCATGAAAGTGATTTGCGCTGGTCTCTGCTTAGGGCTACAACAATATTAAACAAACCATAGATATAGAACTTGGAACTACTTTATTGTGTCAAGTTTCAAAAAGCTAGCACAAACCGTGTTTGATTTAGAGTTCCAACTACATGTATCCATATAGGAGAAAACAGAGTGAAACCTAAAAATTAAAACTGTTACTGCCAACGAACAGTTTATCCTAGAAGAATGAAATTTGGTGAGCCAAGTGGGATTGGGGTACAGATCATTACTTGAAAGTGTCATCAAGATTGGGTGAAAAAATGTGTGCTGAGATTTCAGGAAACTTGTAGATTTTTGGAAGCTTTGCAACCCCTTTCCATGAAAGGGATTTGCTCCGGTCTCTGCTTAGGGCTACATCAATAGGAAACAAACCATAGAGATAGAAATTGGAACAACTGTATTGTGTCAAGTTTCAAAGAGCTAGCACAGACCGTGTTTGATTTAGAGTTCCAACTACAGGTATCCATATAGGAGAAAACAGAGTGAAACCTAAAAATTAAAACTGTTACTGCCAACGAACGGTTTAACCTAGAAGAATGAAATTTGGTGAGCCAAGTGGGATTGGGGTACTGATCATTACCTGAAAGTGTCATCAAGATTTGGTGAAAAAATGTTTGCTGAAATTTCAGGAAAATCGTAGTTTTTTGGAAGCTTGGCAACCCCTTTCCATGAAAGTGATTTGTGCTGGTCTCTGCTTAGGTCTACATGAATAGGAAACAAACCATAGAGTTAGAACTTGGAACTACTTTATTGTGTCAAGTTTCAAAGAGCTAGCACAAACCATGTTTGATTTAGAGTTCCAACTACATGTATCCATATAGGAGAAAACAGAGGGAAACCTAAAAATTAAAACTGTTACTGCCACCCAACGGTTTAACATAGAAGAACGAAATTTGGTGAGCCAATTAGGATTGCGGTACTGATCATTACCTGAAAGTGTCATCAAGTTTGGGTGAAAAATATGTGCTGAGATTTCAGGAAACTCGTAGTTTTTTGGAAGCTTGGCCACCCCTTTCCATGTAAGTGATTTGCGCCGGTCTCTGCTTAGGGCTACATCAATAGGAAACAAACCATAGAGATAGAACTTGGAACTACTTTATTGTGTAAAAGTTTCAAAGAGCTAGCACAAACCGTGTTTGATTTAGAGTTCCAACTACATGTATCCATTTAGGAGAAAACAGAGTGAAACCTAAAAATTAAAACTGTTACTGCCACCCAACGGTTTAACCTAGAGGAACGAAATTTGGTGATCCAAGTGGGATTGGGGTACTGATCATTACCTGAAAGTGTCATCAAGATTGGGTGAAAAAAATGTGTGCTGAGATTTCAGGTACCTCGTAGTTTTTTGAAGCTTGGCAACCCCTTTCCATGAAAGTGATTTGCGCGGGTCTCTGCTTAGGGCTACATCAATAGGAAACAACCCATAGAGATAGAACTTGGAACTACTTTATTGTGTCAAGTTTCAAATAGCTACCACAAACCGTGTTTGATTTAGAGTTCCAAATACATGTATTCACATAGGAGAAAACAGAGTGAAAAATAAAAATTAAACTGTTACTGCCAACGAACGTTTTAATATAGAAGAACGAAATTTAATGAGCCAAGTCGGATTGGGGTACTGATCATTACCTGAAAGTGTCAACAATATTGGGTGAAAAAATGTGTGCTGAGATTTCAGGAAACTCATAGTTTTTTGGAAGCTTGGCAACCCCTTTCCATGAAAGTGATTTGCGCCGGTCTCTGCTTAGGGCTACATCAATAGGAAACAAACCATAGAGATAGAACTTGGAACTACTTTATTGTGTCAAGTTTCAAAGAGCTAGCACAAACCGTGTTTGATTTAGAGTTCCAACTGCATGTATCCATATAGGAGAAAACAGAGTGAAACCTAAAAATTAAAACTGTTACTGCCAACGAACGGTTTAACCTAAAAGAACGAAATTTGGTGAGCCAAGTGTTGATTGGGGTACTGATCATTACCTGAAAGTGTCATCAAGATTGGGTGAAAAAATGTGTGCTGAGATTTCAGGAAACTTGTAGTTTTTTGGAAGCTTGGCAACCCCTTTCCATGAAAGGGATTTGCAAGGTCTCTGCTTAGGGCTACATCAATAGGAAACAAACCATAGAGATAGAACTTGGAACTACTTTATTGTGTCAAGTTTCAAATAGCTAGCACAAACCGTGTTTGATTTAGAGTTCCAACTACATGTATCCATATAGAAGAAAACAGAGTGAAACCTAAAAATTAAAACTGTTACTGCCAACGAACGGTTTATCCTAGAAGAACGAAATTTGGTGAGAAAAGTGGGATTGGGGTACAGATCATTACCTGAAAGTGTCATCTAGATTGGGTGAAAAAATGTGTGCTGAGATTTCAGGAAACTCGTAGTTTTTTGGAAGCTTGGCAACCCATTTCCATAAAAGTGATTTGCGCCAGTCTCTGCTTAGGGCTACATCAATAGGAAACAATCCATAGAGATAGAACTTGGAACTACTTTATTGTGTCAAGTTTCAAAAAGCTAGCACAAACCGTGTTTGATTTAGAGTTCCAAATACATGTATCCTTATAGGATAAAACAGAGTGAATCCTAAAAATTTAAACTGTTACTGCCAACGAACGGTTTAACCTAGAAGAACGAAATTTGGTGAGCCAAGTGGGATTGGGGTACTGATCATTACCTGAAAGTGTCATCAAGATTGAGTGAAAAAATGTGTGCTGAGATTTCAGGAAACTCGTAGTTTTTTGGAAGCTTGGCAACCCCTTTCCATTAAGTGATTTGCGCCGGTCTCTGCTTAGGGCTACATGAATAGGAAACAAACCATAGAGATAGAACTTGGAACTACTTTATTGTGTCAAGTTTCAAAGAGCTAGCACAAACCGTGTTTGATTTAGAGTTCCAACTTCATGTTTCCATATAGGAGAAAACAGAGTGAAACCTAAAAATTAAAACTCTTACTGCCAACGAACGGTTTAACCTAGAAGAACGAAATTTGGTGAGCCAAGTGGGATTGGGGTACAGATCATTACCTGAAAGTGTCATCAAGATTGGGTGAAAAAATGTGTGCTGAGATTTCAGGAAACTCGTAGATTTTTGGAAGCTTGTCAACCCCTTTTTATGAAAGTGATTTGCGCCGGTCTCTGCTTAGGGCTACATCAATAGGAAAGAAACCATAGAGATAGAACTTGGAACTACTGTATTGTGTCAAGTTTCAAAGAGCTAGCACAGACCGTGTTTGATTTAGAGTTCCAACTACATGTGTCCATATAGGAGAAAACAGAGTGAAACCTAAAAATTATAACTGTTACTGCCAACGAACGGTTTAACCTAGAAGAACGAAATTTGGTGAGCCAAGTGGGATTGCGGTACTGATCATTACCAGAAAGTGTCATCAAGATTGGGTGAAAAAATGTGTGCTGAAATTTCAGGAAACTCGTAGTTTTTTGGAAGCTTGGCAACCCCTTTCCATGAAAGTGATTTGTGCTGGTCTCTGCTTAGGGCTACATGAATAGGAAACAAAGCATAGAGATAGAAGTGGGAACTACTTTTTTCTGTCAAGTTTAAAAGAGGTAGCACAAACCGTGTTTGATTTAGAGTTCCAACTACATGTATCCATATAGGAGAAAACAAAGTGAAACCTAAAAATTAAAACTCTTACTGCCAACGAACGGTTTTACCTAGAAGAACGAAATTTGGTGAGCCAAATGGGATTGGGGTACTGATCATTACCTGAAAGTGTCATCAAGATTGGGTGAAAAAAATGTGTGCTGACATTTCAGGAAACTCGTAGTTTTTTGGAAGCTTGGCAACCTTTTTCCATGAAAGTGATTTGCGCCGGTCTCTGCTTAGGGCGACATCAATAGGAAAAAAACCATAGAGATAGAACTTGGAACTACTTTATTGTGTCAAGTTTCAAAGAGCTAGCACAAACCGTGTTTGATTTAGAGTTCCAACTACATGTATCCATATAGGAGAAAACAGTGTGAAACCTAAAAATTAAAACTGTTACTGCCAACGAACGGTTTATCCTAGAAGAACGAAATTTGGTGAGAAAAGTGGGATTGGGGTACAGATCATTACCTGAAAGTGTCATCAAGATTGGGTGAAAAAATGTGTGATAAGATTTCAGGAAACTCGTAGTTTTTTGGAAGCTTGGCAACCCATTTCCATAAAAGTGATTTGCGCCAGTCTCTGCTTAGGGCTACATCAATAGGAAACAATCCATAGAGATAGAACTTGGAACTACTTTATTGTGTCAAGTTTCAAAGAGCTAGCACAATCCGTGTTTGATTTAGAGTTCCAAATACATGTATCCTTATAGGATAAAACAGAGTGAATCCTAAAAATTAAAACTTTTACTGCCAACGAACGGTTTAACCTAGAAGAACGAAATTTGGTGAGCCAAGTGGGATTGGGGTACTGATCATTACCTGAATGTGTCATCAAGTTTGGGTGAAAAAATGTTTGCTGAGATTTCAGGAAACTCGTAATTTTTTGGAAGCTTGGCAACCCCTTTCCTTGTAAGTGATTTGCGCTGGTCTCTGCTTAGGGCTACATGAATAGGAAACAAACCATAGAGATAGAACTTGGAACTACTTTATTGTGTCAAGTTTCAAAGAGCTAGCACAAACCGTGTTTGATTTAGAGTTCCCACTTCATGTTTCCATGTAGGAGAAAACAGAGTGAAACCTAAAAATTTAAAGTGTTACTGCCACCGAACGGTTTAACCTAGAAGAACGAAATTTGGTGAGCCAAGTGGGATTGGGGTACAGATCATTACCTGAAAGTGTCATCAAGATTGGGTGAAAAAATGTGTGCTGAGATTTCAGGAAACTCGTAGATTTTTGGAAGCTTGTCAACCCCTTTCCATGAAAGTGATTTGCGCTGGTCTCTGCTTAGGGCTACATCAATAGGAAACAAACCATAGAAATAGAACTTGGAACTACTGTATTGTGTCAAGTTTCAAAGAGCTAGCACAGACCATGTTTGATTTAGAGTTCCAACTACATGTGTCCATATAGGAGAAAACAGAGTGAAACCTAAAAATTATAACTGTTACTGCCAACGAACGGTTTAACCTAGAAGAACGAAATTTGGTGAGCCAAGTGGGATTGGGGTACTGATCATTACCAGAAAGTGTCATCAAGATTGGGTGAAAAAATGTGTGCTGATATTTCAGGAAACTCGTAGTTTTTTGGAACCTTGGCAACCCCTTTCCATGAAAGTGATTTGTGCTCGTCTCTGCTTAGGGCTACATGAATAGGAAACAAACCGTAGAGTTAGAACTTGGAACTACTTTATTTTGTCATGTTTCAAAGAGCTAGCACAAACCGTGTTTGATTTAGAGTTCCAAATGCATGTATCCATTTAGGAGAAAACAGAGTGAAACCTAAAAATTAAAACTGTTACTGCTAACGAACGGTGTAACCTAGAAGAACGAAATTTGGTGAGCCAAGTGGGATTGGGGTACTGATCATTACCTGAAAATCTCATCAAGATTGGGTGAAAAAATGTATGCTGAGATTTCAGGAAACTCGTTTTTTGGAAGCTTGGCAACCCCTTTCCATGAAAGTGATTTGCGCCGGAATCTGCTTAGGCCTACATCAATAGGAAACAAACCATAGAGATAGAACTTGGAACTACTTTACTGTGTCAAGTTTCAAAGAGCTAGCACAAACCGTGTTTGATTTAGAGTTCCAACTACATGTATCCATATAGGAGAAAACAGAGTGAAACCTAAAAATTAAAACTGTTACGGCCACACAACGGTTTACCTAGAGGAACGAAATTTGGTGAGCCAAGTGGGATTGCGGTACTGATCATTACCTGAAAGTGTCATCAAGATTGGGTGAAAAATGTGTGCTGAGATTTCACCAAACTCGTAGTTTTTTGGAAGCTTGGCCACCCCTTTCCATGTAAGTGATTTGCGCCGGTCTCTGCTTAGGGCTACATCAATAGGAAACAAACCATAGAGATAGAACTTGGAACTACTTTATTGTGTCAAGTTTCAAAGAGCTAGCACAAACCGTGTTTGATTTAGAGTTCCAACTACATGTATCCATATAGGAGAAAACAGAGTGAAACCTAAGAATTAAAACTGTTACTGCCAACCAACGGTTTAACCTAGAGGAACGAAATTTGGTGATCCAAGTGGGATTGGGGTACTGATCATTACCTGAAAGTGTCATCAAGATTGGGTGAAAAAAATGTGTGCTGAGATTTCAGGTACCTCGTAGTTTTTTTGAAGCTTGGCAAACCCTTTCCATGAAAGTGATTTGCGCGGGTCTCTGCTTAGGGCTACATCAATAGGAAACAACCCATAGAGATAGAACTTGGAACTACTTTATTGTGTCAAGTTTCAAATAGCTACCACAAACCGTGTTTGATTTAGAGTTCCAACTACATGTATTCACACAGGAGAAAACAGAGTGAAAAATAAAAATTAAACTGTTACTGCCAACGAACGTTTTAATATAGAAGAACGAAATTTAATGAGCCAAGTCGGATTGGGTTACTGATCATTACCTGAAAGTGTCAACAAGATTGGGTGAAAAAATGTATGCTGAGATTTCAGGAAACTCGTAGTTTTTTGGAAGCTTGGCAACCCCTTTCCATGAAAGTGATTTGACCAGTCTCTGCTTAGGGCTACATCAATAGGAAACAAATCATAGAGATAGAACTTGGAACTACTTTATTCTGTCAAGTTTCAAAGTACTAGAAAAAACCGTGTTTGATTTAGTGTTCCAACTACATGTATCCATATAGTAGAAACCAGAGTGAAACCTAAAAATTAAAACTGTTACTGCCAACGAATGGTTTAACCTTGAAGAACGAAATTTAATGAGCCAAGTGGGATTGGGGTACTGATCATTACCTGAAAGTGTCATCAAGATTGGGTGAAAAAATGTGTGCTGAGATTTCAGGAAACTCGTAGTTTTTTGGAAGCTTGGCAACCCCTTTCCATGAAAGTGATTTGCGTCAGTCTCTGCTTAGGGCTACAGCAATAGGAAACATATCATAGAGATACAACTTGGAACTACTTTATTGTGTCAAGTTTCAAAAAGCCATCACAAACCGTGTTTGATTTAGAGTTCCAACTACATGTATCCATATAGGAGAAAACAGAGTGAAACCTAAAAATTAAAACTTTTACTGCCAACAAACGGTTTATCCTAGAAGAACGAAATTTGGTGAGCCAAGTGGGATTGGGGTACTGTTCATTACCTGAAAGTGTCATCAAGATTGGGTGAAAAAATGTGACTGAGATTTCAGGAAACTCGTAGTTTTTTGGAAGCTTCGCAACCCCTTTCCATGCAAGTGATTTGCGCGGGTCTCTGCTTAGGGCTACATCAATAGGAAACAAACCATAGAGATAGATCTTGGAACTACTTTATTGTGTCATGTTTCAAAGAGCTAGCACAAACCGTGTTTGATTTAGAGTTCCAACTACGTTTAGCCATATAGGAGAAAACAGAGTGAAACCTAAAAATTAAAAACATTACTGCCAACGAACGGTTTAACCTAGATGAATGAAATTTGGTGAGCCAAGTGGGAATGGGGTACTGATCATTACCTGAAAGAGTCATCAAGATTGGGTGAAAAAATGTGTGCTGAAATTTCAGGAAACTCACATTTTTTGGAAGCTTGTCAACCCCTATCCATGAAAGAGATTTGTGCCAGTCTCTACTTAGGGCTACATCAATAGGAAACAAACCGTAGAGATAGAACCTGGAACTACATTATTGTGTCAAGTTTCAAAAAGCTAGCACAAACCATGTTTGATTTAGAGTTCCAACTACATGTATCCGTATTGAAGAAAACACAGTGAAACCTAAAAATTAAAACTGTTACTACCAACGAACGGTTTAACCTAGAAGAACGAAATTTGGTGAGCCAAGTGGGATTGGGGTACTGATCATTACCTGAAAGTGTCATCAAGATTGGGTGAAAAAATGTGTGCTGAAATTTCAGGAAACTCGTAGTTTTTTGGTAGCTTGGCAACCCCTTTCCATGAAAGTGTATTGCGCTGGTCTCTGCTTAGGGCTACATGAATAGGAAACAAACCATAGAGATAGAACTTGAAACTACTTTATTGTGTCAAGTTTCAAAGAGATAGCACAAACTGTGTTTGATTTAGAGTTTCAACTACATGTATCCATATAGGAGAAAAAAAAGTGAAACCTAAAAATTAAAACTGTTACTGCCAACGAATGGTTTTACCTAGAAGAACGAAATTTGGTGAGCTAAGTGGGATTGGGGTACTGATCATTATCTGAAAGTGTCATCAAGATTGGGTGAAAAAATGTGTGCTGAGATTTCAGGAAACTCCTACTATTTTGGAAGCTTGGCAACCCCTTTCCATGAAAGTGATTTGCGGTGGTCTCTGCTTAGGGCGACATCAATAGGAAACAAACCATGGAGATAGAACTTGGAACTACTTTATTGTGTCAAGTTTCAAAGAGCTAGCACAAACCGTGTTTGATTTAGAGTTCCAACTACATGTATCCATATAGGAGAAAACAGAGTGACCTAAAAATTAAAACTGTTACTGCCAACGAACGGTTTATTCTAGAAGAACGAAATTTGGTGAGCCAATTGGGATTGGGATACAGATCATTACCTGAAAGTGTCATCAAGATTGGGTGAAAAAATGTGTGCTGAGATTTCAGGAAACTCGTAGATTTTTGGAAGCTTGTCAACCCCTTTCCATGAAAGTGATTTGCGCCGGTCTCTGCTAAGGGCTACGTCAATAGGAAACAAACCATAGAGATAGAACTTGGAACTACTGTATTGTGTCAAGTTTCAAAGAGCTAGCACAGACCGAGTTTGATTTAGAGTTCCAAATACATGTGTCCATATAGCAGAAAATAGAGTGAAACCTAAAAATTATAACTGTTACTGCCAACGAACGGTTTAACCTAGAAGAACGAAATTTGATGAGCCAAGTGGGGTTGGGGTACTGATCATTACCTGAAAGTGTCATCAAGATTGGGTGAAAAAATGTGTGCTGAGATTTCAGGAAACTCGTAGTTTTTTGGAAGCTTGGCAACCCCTTTCCATGAAAGTGATTTGTGCTGGTCTGTGCTTAGGGCTACATGAATAGGAAACAAACCATAGAGTTAGAACTTGGAACTACTTTATTATGTCAAGTTTCAAAGAGCTAGCACAAAAAGTGTTTCTTTTAGAGTTCCAACTACATGTTTCCATATAGGAGAAAACAGAGGGAAACCTAAATATTAAAACTGTTACTGCCACCGAACGGTTTAACCTAGAAGAACGAAATTTGGTGAGCCAAGTGGGATTGGGGTAGTGATCATTACCTAAAAGTGTCATCAAGATTGGGTGAAAAAATGTGTGCTGAGATTTCAGGAAACTCGTAGTTTTTTGGAAGCTTGGCAACCCCTTTTCATGTAAGTGATTTGCGCCGGTCTCTGATTAGGGCTACATCAATAGGAAACAAACCATAGAGGTAGAACTTGGAACTACTTTATTGTGTCAAGTTTCAAAGAGCTAGCACAAACCGTGTTTGATTTACAGTTCCAACTACATGTATCCATATAGGAGAAAACAGAGTGAAACCTAAAAATTAAAACTCGTACTGCCAACAAACGGTTTAACCTAGAAGAACGAAATTTGGTGAGCCAAGTGAGATTGGGGTACTGATCATTACCTGAAAGTGTCATCAAAATTGTGTGAAAAAATGTGTGCTGAGATTCAGGAAAATCGTAGTTTTTTGGAAGCTTGGCAACCCCTTTCCGTGAAAGTGATTTGCGCCGGTCTCTGCTTAGGGCTACATCAATAGGAAACAAACCATAGAGATAGATCTTGGGACTACTTTATTGTGTCAAGTTTCAAAGAGCTAGCACAAACCGTGTTTGATTTAGAGTTCCAAATACATGTATCCATATAGGAGAAAACAGAGTGAAACCGAAAAATTAAAACTGTTACTGCCAACGAACGGTTTAACCTAGAAGAACGAAATTTGCTGAGCCAAGTGGATTTGGGGTACTGATCATTACCTGAAAGTGTCATCAAGATTGGGTGAAAAAATGTGTGCTGAGATTTCAGGAAACTCGTAGTTTTTTGGAAGCTTGGCAACCCCTTTCCATGAAAGTGATTTGCGCTGGTCTCTGCTTAGGGCTACATGAATAGGAAACAAACCATAGAGATAGAACTTGGAACTACTTTATTGTGTCAAGTTTCAAAGAGCTAGCCCAAACTGTGTTTGATTTAGAGTTTCAACTACATGTATCCATATAGGAGAAAAAAAAGTGAAACCTAAAAATTAAAACTGTTACTGCCAACGAATGGTTTTACCTAGAAGAACGAAATTTTGTGAGCCAAGTGGGATTGGGGTACTGATCATTACCTGAATGTGTCATCAAGATTGGGTGTAAAAATGTGTGCTGAGATTTCAGGAAACTCCTAGTATTTTGGAAGCTTGGCAACCACTTTCCATGAAAGTGATTTGCGGTGGTCTCTGCTTAGGGCGACATCAATAGGAAACAAACCATGGAGATAGAACTTGGAACTACTTTATTGTGTCAAGTTTCAAAGAGCTAGCACAAACCGTGTTTGATTTAGAGTTCCCACTTCATGTTTCCATGTAGGAGAAAACAGAGTGAAACCTAAAAATTTAAAGTGTTACTGCCACCGAACGGTTTAACCTAGAAGAACGAAATTTGGTGAGCCAAGTGGGATTGGGGTACAGATCATTACCTGAAAGTGTCATCAAGATTGGGTGAAAAAATGTGTGCTGAGATTTCAGGAAACTCGTAGATTTTTGGAAGCTTGTCAACCCCTTTCCATGAAAGTGATTTGCGCTGGTCTCTGCTTAGGGCTACATCAATAGGAAACAAACCATAGAAATAGAACTTGGAACTACTGTATTGTGTCAAGTTTCAAAGAGCTAGCACAGACCATGTTTGATTTAGAGTTCCAACTACATGTGTCCATATAGGAGAAAACAGAGTGAAACCTAAAAATTATAACTGTTACTGCCAACGAACGGTTTAACCTAGAAGAACGAAATTTGGTGAGCCAAGTGGGATTGGGGTACTGATCATTACCAGAAAGTGTCATCAAGATTGGGTGAAAAAATGTGTGCTGATATTTCAGGAAACTCGTAGTTTTTTGGAACCTTGGCAACCCCTTTCCATGAAAGTGATTTGTGCTCGTCTCTGCTTAGGGCTACATGAATAGGAAACAAACCGTAGAGTTAGAACTTGGAACTACTTTATTTTGTCATGTTTCAAAGAGCTAGCACAAACCGTGTTTGATTTAGAGTTCCAAATGCATGTATCCATTTAGGAGAAAACAGAGTGAAACCTAAAAATTAAAACTGTTACTGCTAACGAACGGTGTAACCTAGAAGAACGAAATTTGGTGAGCCAAGTGGGATTGGGGTACTGATCATTACCTGAAAATCTCATCAAGATTGGGTGAAAAAATGTATGCTGAGATTTCAGGAAACTCGTTTTTTGGAAGCTTGGCAACCCCTTTCCATGAAAGTGATTTGCGCCGGAATCTGCTTAGGCCTACATCAATAGGAAACAAACCATAGAGATAGAACTTGGAACTACTTTACTGTGTCAAGTTTCAAAGAGCTAGCACAAACCGTGTTTGATTTAGAGTTCCAACTACATGTATCCATATAGGAGAAAACAGAGTGAAACCTAAAAATTAAAACTGTTACGGCCACACAACGGTTTACCTAGAGGAACGAAATTTGGTGAGCCAAGTGGGATTGCGGTACTGATCATTACCTGAAAGTGTCATCAAGATTGGGTGAAAAATGTGTGCTGAGATTTCACCAAACTCGTAGTTTTTTGGAAGCTTGGCCACCCCTTTCCATGTAAGTGATTTGCGCCGGTCTCTGCTTAGGGCTACATCAATAGGAAACAAACCATAGAGATAGAACTTGGAACTACTTTATTGTGTCAAGTTTCAAAGAGCTAGCACAAACCGTGTTTGATTTAGAGTTCCAACTACATGTATCCATATAGGAGAAAACAGAGTGAAACCTAAGAATTAAAACTGTTACTGACAACCAACGGTTTAACCTAGAGGAACGAAATTTGGTGATCCAAGTGGGATTGGGGTACTTATCATTACCTGAAAGTGTCATCAAGATTGGGTGAAAAAAATGTGTGCTGAGATTTCAGGTACCTCGTAGTTTTTTTGAAGCTTGGCAAACCCTTTCCATGAAAGTGATTTGCGCGGGTCTCTGCTTAGGGCTACATCAATAGGAAACAACCCATAGAGATAGAACTTGGAACTACTTTATTGTGTCAAGTTTCAAATAGCTACCACAAACCGTGTTTGATTTAGAGTTCCAACTACATGTATTCACACAGGAGAAAACAGAGTGAAAAATAAAAATTAAACTGTTACTGCCAACGAACGTTTTAATATAGAAGAACGAAATTTAATGAGCCAAGTCGGATTGGGGTACTGATCATTACCTGAAAGTGTCAACAAGATTGGGTGAAAAAATGTGTGCTGAGATTTCAGGAAACTCGTAGTTTTTTGGAAGCTTGGCAACCCCTTTCCATGAAAGTGATTTGACCAGTCTCTGCTTAGGGCTACATCAATAGGAAACAAATCATAGAGATAGAACTTGGAACTACTTTATTCTGTCAAGTTTCAAAGTACTAGAAAAAACCGTGTTTGATTTAGTGTTCCAACTACATGTATCCATATAGTAGAAACCAGAGTGAAACCTAAAAATTAAAACTGTTACTGCCAACGAATGGTTTAACCTTGAAGAACGAAATTTAATGAGCCAAGTGGGATTGGGGTACTGATCATTACCTGAAAGTGTCATCAAGATTGGGTGAAAAAATGTGTGCTGAGATTTCAGGAAACTCGTAGTTTTTTGGAAGCTTGGCAACCCCTTTCCATGAAAGTGATTTGCGTCAGTCTCTGCTTAGGGCTACAGCAATAGGAAACATATCATAGAGATACAACTTGGAACTACTTTATTGTGTCAAGTTTCAAAAAGCCATCACAAACTGTGTTTGATTTAGAGTTTCAACTACATGTATCCATATAGGAGAAAAAAAAGTGAAACCTAAAAATTAAAACTGTTACTGCCAACGAATGGTTTTACCTAGAAGAACGAAATTTGGTGAGCCAAGTGGGATTGGGGTACTGATCATTATCTGAAAGTGTCATCAAGATTGGGTGAAAAAATGTGTGCTGAGATTTCAGGAAACTCCTACTATTTTGGAAGCTTGGCAACCCCTTTCCATGAAAGTGATTTGCGGTGGTCTCTGCTTAGGGCGACATCAATAGGAAACAAACCATGGAGATAGAACTTGGAACTACTTTATTGTGTCAAGTTTCAAAGAGCTAGCACAAACCGTGTTTGATTTAGAGTTCCAACTACATGTATCCATATAGGAGAAAACAGAGTGACCTAAAAATTAAAACTGTTACTGCCAACGAACGGTTTATTCTAGAAGAACGAAATTTGGTGAGCCAATTGGGATTGGGATACAGATCATTACCTGAAAGTGTCATCAAGATTGGGTGAAAAAATGTGTGCTGAGATTTCAGGAAACTCGTAGATTTTTGGAAGCTTGTCAACCCCTTTCCATGAAAGTGATTTGCGCCGGTCTCTGCTAAGGGCTACGTCAATAGGAAACAAACCATAGAGATAGAACTTGGAACTACTGTATTGTGTCAAGTTTCAAAGAGCTAGCACAGACCGAGTTTGATTTAGAGTTCCAAATACATGTGTCCATATAGCAGAAAATAGAGTGAAACCTAAAAATTATAACTGTTACTGCCAACGAACGGTTTAACCTAGAAGAACGAAATTTGATGAGCCAAGTGGGGTTGGGGTACTGATCATTACCTGAAAGTGTCATCAAGATTGGGTGAAAAAATGTGTGCTGAGATTTCAGGAAACTCGTAGTTTTTTGGAAGCTTGGCAACCCCTTTCCATGAAAGTGATTTGTGCTGGTCTGTGCTTAGGGCTACATGAATAGGAAACAAACCATAGAGTTAGAACTTGGAACTACTTTATTATGTCAAGTTTCAAAGAGCTAGCACAAAAAGTGTTTGTTTTAGAGTTCCAACTACATGTTTCCATATAGGAGAAAACAGAGGGAAACCTAAATATTAAAACTGTTACTGCCACCGAACGGTTTAACCTAGAAGAACGAAATTTGGTGAGCCAAGTGGGATTGGTGTACTGATCATTACCTGAAAGTGTCATCAGGATTGGGTTAAAAAATGTGTGCTGAGATTTCAGGAAACTCGTAGTTTTTTGGAAGCTTGGCAACCCCTTTTCATGTAAGTGATTTGCGCCGGTCTCTGATTAGGGCTACATCAATAGGAAACAAACCATAGAGGTAGAACTTGGAACTACTTTATTGTGTCAAGTTTCAAAGAGCTAGCACAAACCGTGTTTGATTTACAGTTCCAACTACATGTATCCATATAGGAGAAAACAGAGTGAAACCTAAAAATTAAAACTCGTACTGCCAACAAACGGTTTAACCTAGAAGAACGAAATTTGGTGAGCCAAGTGAGATTGGGGTACTGATCATTACCTGAAAGTGTCATCAAAATTGTGTGAAAAAATGTGTGCTGAGATTCAGGAAAATCGTAGTTTTTTGGAAGCTTGGCAACCCCTTTCCGTGAAAGTGATTTGCGCCGGTCTCTGCTTAGGGCTACATCAATAGGAAACAAACCATAGAGATAGATCTTGGGACTACTTTATTGTGTCAAGTTTCAAAGAGCTAGCACAAACCGTGTTTGATTTAGAGTTCCAAATACATGTATCCATATAGGAGAAAACAGAGTGAAACCGAAAAATTAAAACTGTTACTGCCAACGAACGGTTTAACCTAGAAGAACGAAATTTGCTGAGCCAAGTGGATTTGGGGTACTGATCATTACCTGAAAGTGTCATCAAGATTGGGTGAAAAAATGTGTGCTGAGATTTCAGGAAACTCGTAGTTTTTTGGAAGCTTGGCAACCCCTTTCCATGAAAGTGATTTGCGCTGGTCTCTGCTTAGGGCTACATGAATAGGAAACAAACCATAGAGATAGAACTTGGAACTACTTTATTGTGTCAAGTTTCAAAGAGCTAGCCCAAACTGTGTTTGATTTAGAGTTTCAACTACATGTATCCATATAGGAGAAAAAAAAGTGAAACCTAAAAATTAAAACTGTTACTGCCAACGAATGGTTTTACCTAGAAGAACGAAATTTTGTGAGCCAAGTGGGATTGGGGTACTGATCATTACCTGAATGTGTCATCAAGATTGGGTGTAAAAATGTGTGCTGAGATTTCAGGAAACTCCTAGTATTTTGGAAGCTTGGCAACCACTTTCCATGAAAGTGATTTGCGGTGGTCTCTGCTTAGGGCGACATCAATAGGAAACAAACCATGGAGATAGAACTTGGAACTACTTTATTGTGTCAAGTTTCAAAGAGCTAGCACAAACCGTGTTTGATTTAGAGTTCCAACTACAGTATCCATATAGGAGAAAACAGAGTGAAACCTAAAAATTTAAACAGTTACTGCCAACGAACGGTTTAACCTAGAAGAACGAAATTTGGTGAGCCAAGTGAGATTGGGGTACTGATCATTACCTGAAAGTGTCATCAAGATTGTGTGAAAAAATGTGTGCTGAGATTCAGGAAAATCGTAGTTTTTTGGAAGCTTGGCATCCCCTTTCCGTGAAAGTGATTTACGCCGGTCTCTGCTTAGGGCTACATCAATAGGAAACAAACCATAGAGATAGATCTTGGGACTACTTTATTGTGTCAAGTTTCAAAGAGCTAGCACAAACCGTGTTTGATTTAGAGTTCCAAATACATGTATCCATATAGGAGAAAACAGAGTGAAACCGAAAAATTAAAACTGTTACTGCCAACGAACGGTTTAATCTAGAAGAACGAAATTTGCTGAGCCAAGTGGATTTGGGGTACTGATCATTACCTGAAATTGTCATCAAGATTGGGTGAAAAAATGTGTGCTGAGATTTCAGGAAACTCGTAGTTTTTTGGAAGCTTGGCAACCCCTTTCGATGAAAGTGATTTGCGCCGGTCTCTGCTTAGGTCTACATCAATAGGAAACAAACCATAGAGACAGAACTTGGAACTACTTTATTGTGTCAAGTTTCAAAGAGCTAGCACAAACCGTGTTGGATTTAGAGTTCCAACTACATGTATCCATATAGGAGAAAACAGAGTGAAAGATAAAAATTAAAACTGTTACTGCCATCGAAAGGTTTAACCTAGATGAACGAAATTTGGTGAGCCTAGTGGGATTGGCGTACTGATCCTTACCTGAAAGTGTCATCAAGATTGGGTGAAAAAATGTGTGATGAGATTTCAGGAAACTCGTAGTATTTTGGAAGCTTGGCAACCCATTTCCATGAAAGTGATTTGCGGTGGTCTCTGCTTAGGGCTACATCAATAGGAAACAAACCATAGAGGTCGAACTTGGAACTACTTTATAGTGTCAAGTTTCAAAGAGCTAGCACAAACTGTGTTTGATTTAGAGTTTCAACTACATGTATCCATATAGGAGAAAACAAAGTGAAACCTAAAAATTAAAACTGTTACTGCCAACGAACGGTTTAATCTAGAAGAACGAAATTGGGTGAGCCAAGTGGGATTGGGGTAGTGATCATTACCTGAAAGTGTCATCAAGTTTGGGTGAAAAAATGTGTGCTGAGATTTCAGGAAACTCGTAGTTTTTTGGAAGCTTGGCAACCCCTTTCCATGAAAGTGATTTGCGCTGGTCTCTGCTTAGGGCTACATGAATAGGAAACAAACCATAGAGATAGAACTTGGAACTACTTTATTGTGTCAAGTTTCAAAGAGCTAGCACAAACTGTGTTTGATTTAGAGTTTCAACTACATGTATCCATATAGGAGAAAAAAAAGTGAAACCTAAAAATTAAAACTGTTACTGCCAACGAATGGTTTTACCTAGAAGAACGAAATTTGGTGTGCCAAGTGGGATTGGGGTACTGATCATTACCTGAAAGTGTCATCAAGATTGGTTGAAAAAATGTGTGCTGAGATTTCAGGAAACTCCTAGTATTTTGGAAGCTTGGCAACCCCTTTCCATGAAAGTGATTTGCGGTGGTCTCTGCTTAGGGCGACATCAATAGGAAACAAACCATGGAGATAGAACTTGGAACTACTTTATTGTGTCAAATTTCAAAGAGCTAGCACAAACCGTGTTTGATTTAGAGTTCCAACTACAGTATCCATACAGGAGAAAACAGAGTGAAAGATAAAAATGAAAACTCTTACTGCCAACGAACGGTTTAATCTAGAAGAACGAAATTTGGTGAGCCAAGTGGGATTGGGGTACTGATCATTACCTGAAAGTGTCATCAAGTTTGGGTGAAAAAATGTGTGCTGAGATTTCAGGAAACTCGTAGTTTTTTGGAAGCTTGGCAACCCCTTTCCATGAAAGTGATTTGCGCTGGTCTCTGCTTAGGGCTACATGAATAGGAAACAAACCATAGAGATAGAACTTGGAACTACTTTATTGTGTCAAGTTTCAAAGAGCTAGCCCAAACTGTTTGATTTAGAGTTTCAACTACATGTATCCATATAGGAGAAAAAAAAGTGAAACCTAAAAATTAAAACTGTTACTGCCAACGAATGGTTTAACAAGGAAGAACGAAATTTGGTGAGCCAAGTGGGATTGGGGTACTGATCATTACCTGAAAGTGTCATCAAGATTGGGTGTAAAAATGTGTGCTGAGATTTCAGGAAACCCCTAGTATTTTGGAAGCTTGGCAACCCCTTTCCATGAAAGTGATTTGCGGTGGTCTCTGCTTAGGGCGACATCAATAGGAAACAAACCATGGAGATAGAACTTGGAACTACTTTATTGTGTCAAGTTTCAAAGTGCTAGCACAAACCGTGTTTGATTTAGAGTTCCAACTACAGTATCCATATAGGAGAAAACAGAGTGAAAGATAAAAATGAAAACTCTTACTGCCAACAAACGGTTTAATCTAGAAGAACGAAATTTGGTGAGCCAAGTGGGATTGGGGTACTGATCATTACCTGAAAGTGTCATCAAGTTTGGGTGAAAAAATATGTGCTGAGATTTCAGGAAACTCGTAGTTTTTTGGAAGCTTGGCAACCCCTTTCCATGAAAGTGATTTGCGCTGGTCTCTGCTTAGGGCTACATGAATAGGAAACAAACCATAGAGATAGAACTTGGAACTACTTTATTGTGTCAAGTTTCAAAGAGCTAGCACAAACTGTGTTTGATTTAGAGTTTCAACTACATGTATCCATATAGGAGAAAAAAAAGTGAAACCTAAAAATTAAAACTGTTACTGCCAACGAATGGTTTTACCTAGAAGAATGAAATTTGGTGAGCCAAGTGGGATTGGGGTACTGATCATTACCTGAAAGTGTCATCAAGATTGGGTGAAAAAATGTGTGCTGAGATTTCAGGAAACTCCTAGTATTTTGGAAGCTTGGCAACCCCTTTCCATGAAAGTGATTTCCGGTGGTCTCTGCTTAGGGCGACATCAATAGGAAACAAACCATGGAGATAGAACTTGGAACTACTTTATTGTGTCAAGTTTCAAAGAGCTAGCAGAAACCGTGTTTGATTTAGAGTTCCAACTACATGTATCCATATAGGAGAAAACAGAGTGACCTAAAAATTAAAACTGTTACTGCCAACGAACGGTTTATTCTAGAAGAACGAAATTTGGTGAGCCAAGTGGGATTGGGGTACAGATCATTACCTGAAAGTGTCATCAAGATTGGGTGAAAAAATGTGTGCTGAGATTTCAGGAAACTCGTAGTTTTTTGGAAGCTTGGCAACCCCTTTTCATGTAAGTGATTTGCGCCGGTCTCTGATTAGGGCTACATCAATAGGAAACAAACCATAGAGATAGAAGTGGGAACTACTTTATTGTGTCAAGTTTAAAAGAGGTAGCACAAACCGTGTTTGATTTAGAGTTCCAGCTCCATGTATCCATATAAGAGAAAACAGAGTGAAACCTAAAAATTAAAACTGTTACTGCCAACGAACCGTTTAACATGGAAGAACGAAATTTGGTGAGCCAAGTGGGGTTGGGGTACTGATCATTACCTGAAAGTGTCATCAAGATTGGGTGAAAAAATGTGTGCTGAGATTTCAGGAAACTCGTAGTTTTTTGGAAGCTTGGCAACCCTTTTCCATGAAAGTGTATTGCGCTGGTCGCTGCTTAGGGCTACATCAATAGGAAACAAACCATAGAGATAGAACTTGGAACTACTTTGTTGTGTCAAGTTTCAAAGAGCTAGCACAAACCGTGTTTGATTTAGAGTTCCAACTACATGTATCCATATAGGAGAAAACAAAGTGAAACCTAAAAATTAAAACTGTTACTGCCAACGAACGGTTTTACCTAGAAGAATGAAATTTGGTGAGCCAAGTGGGATTGGGGTACTGATCATTACCTGAAAGTGTCATCAAGATTGGGTGAAAAAATGTGTGCTGAGATTTCAGGAAACTCGTAGTTTTTTGGAAGCTTGACAACCCCTTTCCATGAAAGTGTATTGCGCTGGTCTCTGCTTAGAGCTACATGAATAAGAAACAAACCATAGAGATAGAACTTTGAACTACTTTATTGTGTCAACTTTCAAAGTGCTAGCACAAACCGTGTTTGATTTAGAGTTCCAAATACATGTATCCATATAGGAGAAAACAGAGTGAAACCTAAAAATTAAAACTGTTACTGCCAACGAACGGTTTAACCTAGAAGAACGAAAATTGGTGAGCCAAGTGGGATTGGGGTACTGATCCTTACCTGAAAGTGTCATCAAGATTGGGTGAAAAAATGTGTGCTGAGATTTCAGGAAACTCTTACTTTTTTGGAAGCTTGGCAACCCCTTTCCATGAAAGTGATTTGCGCCGGTCTCTGCTTAGGGCTACATCAATAGGAAACAAACCATAGAGACAGAACTTTGAACTACTTTATTGTGTCAAGTTTCAAAGAGCTAGCACAAACCGTGTTTGATTTAGAGTTCTTAAAACATGTATCCATTAGGAGAAAACAGAGTGAAACCTAAAAATTAAAACTGTTACTGCCATCGAACGGTTTAACCTAGAAGAACGAAATTTGGTGAGCCATGTGGGATTGGGGTACTGATCATTACCTGAAAGTGTCATCAAGTTTGGGAGAAAAAATGTGTGCTGAGATTTCAGGAAACTCGTAGTTTTTTGGAAGCTTGGCAACCCTTTTCCATGAAAGTGATTTGCGCTGGTCTCTGCTTAGGGCTACATCAATAGTAAACAAACCATAGAGATAGAATTTGGAACTACTTTATTGTATCAAGTTTCAAAGAGCTAGCACAAACCGTGTTTGATTTAGAGTTCCAACTACATGTATCCATATAGGAGAAAACAGAGTGAAACCGAAAAATTAAAACTGTTACTGCCAACGAAAGGTTTAACCTAGAAGAACGAAATTTGATGGGTCAAGTGGAATTGGGGTACTGATCATTACCTGAAAGTGTCATGAAGATTGGGTGAAAAAATGTGTGCTGAGATTTCAGGAAACTCGTAGTTTTTTGGAAGCTTGGCAACCCCTTTCCATGAAAGTGATTTGCGGTGGTCTGTGCTTAGTGCTACATCAATAGGAAACAAACCATAGAGATAGAACTTGGAACTACTTTATTGTGTCAAGTTTCAAAGAGCTAGCACAAACCGTGTTTCATTTAGAGTTCCAATTACATGTATCCATATAGGAGAAAACAGAGTGAAACCTAAAAAATTAAAACTGTTACTGCCAACGAATGGTTTAACCTAGAAGAACGAAATTTGGTGAGCCAAGTGGGATTGGGGTACTGATCATTACCTGAAAGTGTCATCAATATTGGGTGAAAAAATGTGTGCGGAGATTTCAGGAAACTCGTAGTTTTTTGGAAGCTTGGCAACACATTTCCATGAAAGGGATTTGCGCTGGTCTCTGCTTAGGACTACATCAATAGGAAACAAACCATAGAGACAGAACTTGGAACTACTTTATTGTGTCAAGTTTCAAAGAGCTAGCACAAACCGTGTTTGATTTAGAGTTCCAACTACATGTATCCATAAATGAGAAAACAGAGTGAAACCTAAAAATTAAAACTGTTACTGCCAACGAACGGTTTAACCTAGAAGAATGAAATTTGGTGAGCCAAATGGGATTGGGGTACTGATCATTACCTGGAAGTGTCATCAATATTGGGTGAAAAAATGTGTGCTGAGATTTCAGGAAACTGGTAGTTTTTTGGAAACTTTCAACCCCTTTCCATGAAAGTGATTTGCGGTGGTCTCTGCTTAGGGCTACATCAATAGGAAGCAAACCATAGACATAGAACTTGGAACTACTTTATTGTGTCAAGTTTCAAAGAGCTAGCACAAACCGTGTTTGATTTAGAGTTCCAACTACATGTATCCATATAGGAGAAAACAGAGTGAAACCTAAAAATTAAAACTGTTACTGCCAACGAACGGTTTAACCTAGAAGAACGAAAATTGGTGAGCCAAGTGGGATTGGGGTACTGATCCTTACCTGAAAGTGTCATCAAGATTGGGTGAAAAAATGTGTGCTGAGATTTCAGGAAACTCTTACTTTTTTGGAAGCTTGGCAACCCCTTTCCATGAAAGTGATTTGCGCCGGTCTCTGCTTAGGGCTACATCAATAGGAAACAAACCATAGAGACAGAACTTTGAACTACTTTATTGTGTCAAGTTTCAAAGAGCTAGCACAAACCGTGTTTGATTTAGAGTTCTTAAAACATGTATCCATTAGGAGAAAACAGAGTGAAACCTAAAAATTAAAACTGTTACTGCCATCGAACGGTTTAACCTAGAAGAACGAAATTTGGTGAGCCATGTGGGATTGGGGTACTGATCATTACCTGAAAGTGTCATCAAGCTTGGGAGAAAAAATGTGTGCTGAGATTTCAGGAAACTCGTAGTTTTTTGGAAGCTTGGCAACCCTTTTCCATGAAAGTGATTTGGGCTGGTCTCTGCTTAGGGCTACATCAATAGTAAACAAACCATAGAGATAGAATTTGGAACTACTTTATTGTATCAAGTTTCAAAGAGCTAGCACAAACCGTGTTTGATTTAGAGTTCCAACTACATTTATCCATATAGGAGAAAACAGAGTGAAACCGAAAAATTAAAACTGTTACTGCCAACGAAATGTTTAACCTAGAAGAACGAAATTTGATGAGCCAAGTGGAATTGGGGTACTGATCATTACCTGAAAGTGTCATCAATATTGGGTGAAAAAATGTGTGCGGAGATTTCAGGAAACTCGTAGTTTTTTGGAAGCTTGGCAACACCTTTCCAAGAAAGGGATTTGCGCTGGTCTCTGCTTAGGGCTACATCAATAGGAAACAAACCATAGAGATAGAACTTGGAACTACTTTATTGTGTCAAGTTTCAAAGAGCTAGCACAAACCGTGTTTGATTTAGAGTTCCAACTACATGTATCCATAAATGAGAAAACAGAGTGAAACCTAAAAATTAAAACTGTTACTGCCAACGAACGGTTTAACCTAGAAGAATGAAATTTGGTGAGCCAAATGGGATTGGGGTACTGATCATTACCTGGAAGTGTCATCAACATTGGGTGAAAAAATGTGTGCTGAGATTTCAGGAAACTGGTAGTTTTTTGGAAACTTTCAACCCCTTTCCATGAAAGTGATTTGCGGTGGTCTCTGCTTAGGGCTACATCAATAGGAAACAAACCATAGAGATAGAACTTGGAACTACTTTATTGTGTCAAGTTTCAAAGAGCTAGCACAAACCGTGTTTGATTTAGAGTTCCAACTACATGTATCCATATAGGAGAAAACAGAGTGATCTAAAAATTAAAACTGTTACTGCCAACGAACGGTTTATTCTAGAAGAACGAAATTTGGTGAGCCAAGTGGGATTGGGGTACAGATCATTACCTGAAAGTGTCATCAATATTGGGTGAAAAAATGTGTGCGGAGATTTCAGGAAACTCTTACTTTTTTGGAAGCTTGGCAACCCCTTTCCATGAAAGTGATTTGCGCCGGTCTCTGCTTAGGGCTACATCAATAGGAAACAAACCATAGAGACAGAACTTTGAACTACTTTATTGTGTCAAGTTTCAAAGAGCTAGCACAAACCGTGTTTGATTTAGAGTTCCAACTACATGTATCCATATAGGAGAAAACAGAGTGAAACCTAAAAATTAAAACTGTTACTGCCATCGAAAGGTTTAACCTAGATGAACGAAATTTGGTGAGCCTAGTGGGATTGGAGTACTGATCATTACCTGAAAGTGTCATCAAGATTGGGTGAAAAAATGTGTGCTGAGATTTCAGGAAACTCGTAGTTTTTTGGAAGCTTGACAACCCCTTTCCATGAAAGTGTATTGCGCTGGTCTCTGCTTAGGGCTACATGAATAGGAAACAAACCATAGAGATAGAACTTGGAACTACTTTATTGTGTCAACTTTCAAAGTGCTAGCACAAACCGTGTTTGATTTAGAGTTCAAAATACATGTATCCATTAGGAGAAAACAGAGTGAAACCTAAAAATTAAAACTGTTACTGCCATCGAACGGTTTAACCTAGAAGAACGAAATTTGGTTAGCCATGTGGGATTGGGGTACTGATCATTACCTGAAAGTGTCATCAAGTTTGGGAAAAAAAATGTGTGCTGAGATTTCAGGAAACTCGTAGTTTTTTGGAAGCTTGGCAACCCTTTTCCATGAAAGTGATTTGCGCTGGTCTCTGCTTAGGGCTACATCAATAGTAAACAAACCATAGAGATAGAATTTGGAACTACTTTATTGTATCAAGTTTCAAAGAGCTAGCACAAACCGTGTTTGATTTAGAGTTCCAACTACATGTATCCATATAGGAGAAAACAGAGTGAAACCGAAAAATTAAAACTGTTACTGCCAACGAAAGGTTTAACCTAGAAGAACGAAATTTGATGGGCCAAGTGGAATTGCGGTACTGATCATTACCTGAAAGTGTCATGAAGATTGGGTGAAAAAATGTGTGCTGAGATTTCAGGAAACTCGTAGTTTTTTGGAAGCTTGGCAACCCCTTTCCATGAAAGTGATTTGCGGTGGTCTGTGCTTAGGGCTACATCAATAGGAAACAAACCATAGAGATAGAGCTTGGAACTACTTTATTGTGTCAAGTTTCAAAGAGCTAGCACAAACCGTGTGTCATTTAGAGTTCCAATTACATGTATCCATATAGGAGAAAACAGAGTGAAACCTAAAAAATTAAAACTGTTACTGCCAACGAATGGTTTAACCTAGAAGAACGAAATTTGGTGAGCCAAGTGGGATTGGGGTACTGATCATTACCTGAAAGTGTCATCAATATTGGTTGAAAAAATGTGTGCGGAGATTTCAGGAAACTCGTAGTTTTTTGGAAGCTTGGCAACACCTTTCCATGAAAGGGATTTGCGCTGGTCTCTGCTTAGGGCTACATCAATAGGAAACAAACCATAGAGACAGAACTTGGAACTACTTTATTGTGTCAAGTTTCAAAGAGCTAGCACAAACCGTGTTTGATTTAGAGTTCCAACTACATGTATCCATAAATGAGAAAACAGAGTGAAACCTAAAAATTAAAACTGTTACTGCCAACGAACGGTTTAACCTAGAAGAATGAAATTTGGTGAGCCAAATGGGATTGGGGTACTGATCATTACCTGGAAGTGTCATCAATATTGGGTGAAAAAATGTGTGCTGAGATTTCAGGAAACTGGTAGTTTTTTAGAAACTTTCAACCCCTTTCCATGAAAGTGATTTGCGGTGGTCTCTGCTTAGGGCTACATCAATAGGAAACAAACCATAGACATAGAACTTGGAACTACTTTATTGTGTCAAGTTTCAAAGAGCTAGCACAAACCGTGTTTGATTTAGAGTTCCAACTACATGTATCCATATAGGAGAAAACAGAGTGAAACCTAAAAATTAAAACTCGTACTGCCAACAAACGGTTTAACCTAGAAGAACGAAATTTGGTGAGCCAAGTGAGATTGGGGTACTGATCATTACCTGAAAGTGTCATCAAGATTGTGTGAAAAAATGTGTGCTGAGATTCAGGAAAATCGTAGTTTTTTGGAAGCTTGGCAACCCCTTTCCGTGAAAGTGATTTGCGCCGGTCTCTGCTTAGTGCTACATTAATAGGAAACAAACCATAGAGATAGATCTCGGGACTACTTTATTGTGTCAAGTTTCAAAGAGCTAGCACAAACCGTTTTTGATTTAGAGTTCCAACTACATGTATCCATATAGGAGAAAACAGAGTGAAACCTAAAAATTAAAACTCGTACTGCCAACAAACGGTTTAACCTAGAAGAACGAAATTTGGTGAGCCAAGTGAGATTGGGGTACTGATCATTACCTGAAAGTGTCATCAAGATTGTGTGAAAAAATGTGTGCTGAGATTCAGGAAAACCGTAGTTTTTTGGAAGCTTGGCAACCCCTTTCCATTAAAGTGATTTGCGCCGGTCTCTGATTAGGGCTACCTCAATAGGAAACAAACCATAGAGATAGAACTTGGAACTACTTTATTGTGTCAAGTTTCAAAGAGTTAGCCCAAACCGTGTTTGATTTAGAGTTCCAACTACATGTATCCATATAGGAGAAAACAGAGTGAAACCTAAAAATTAAAACTGTTACTGCCATCGAACGGTTTAACCTAGAAGAACGAAATTTGCTGAGCCAAGTGGATTTGGGGTACTGATCATTACCTGAAAGTGTCATCAAGATTGGGTGAAAAAATGTGTGCTGAGATTTTAGGAAACTCGTAGTTTTTTGGAAGCTTGGCAACCCCTTTCCATGAAAGTGATTTGCGCCGGTCTCTGCTTAGGGCTACATCAATAGGAAACAAACCATAGAGACAGAACTTGGAACTACTTTATTGTGTCAAGTTTCAAAGAGCTAGCACAAACCGTGTTGGATTTAGAGTTCCAACTACATGTATCCATATAGGAGAAAACAGAGTGAAAGATAAAAATTAAAACTGTTACTGCCATCGAAAGGTTTAACCTAGATGAACGAAATTTGGTGAGCCTAGTGGGATTGGAGTAGTGATCCTTACCTGAAAGTGTCATCAAGATTGGGTGAAAAAATGTGTGATGAGATTTCAGGAAACTCGTAGTATTTTGGAAGCTTGGCAACCCATTTCAATGAAAGTGATTTGCGGTGGTCTCTGCTTAGGGCTACATCAATAGGAAACAAACCATAGAGGTCGAACTTGGAACTACTTTATTGTGTCAAGTTTCAAAGAGCTAGCACAAACCGTGTTTGATTTAGAGTTCCAACTACATGTATCCATATAGGAGAAAACAGAGTGAAACCTAAAAATTAAAACTCGTACTGCCAACAAACTGTTTAACCTAGAAGAACGAAATTTGGTGAGCCAAGTGAGATTGGGGTACTGATCATTACCTGAAAGTGTCATCAAGATTGGGAGAAAAAATGTGTACTGAGATTTCAGGAAACTCTTACTTTTTTGGAAGCTCGGCAACCCCTTTCCATGAAAGTGATTTGCGCCGGTCTCTGCTTAGGGCTACATCAATAGGAAACAAAGCATAGAGAAAGAACTTTGAACTACTTTATTGTGTCAAGTTTCAAAGAGCTAGCACAAACCGTGTTTGATTTAGAGTTCCAACTACATGTATCCATATAGGAGAAAACAGAGTGAAACCTAAAAATTCAAACTGTTTCTGCGAATGAATGGTTTAACCTGGAAGAACAAATTTTGCTGAGCCAAGTGGGATTGGGGTACTGATCATTACGTGAAAGTGTCATCAAGATTGTGTGAAAAAATGTGTGCTGAGATTCAGGAAACTCGTAGTTTTTTGGAAGCTTGGCAACCCCTTTCCGTGAAAGTGATTTGTGCCGGTCTCTGCTTAGGGCTACATCAATAGGAAACAAACCATCGAGATAGATCTTGGGACTCTTTTATTGTGTCAAGTTTCAAAGAGCTAGCACAAACCGTGTTTGATTTAGAGTTCCAACTACATGTATCCATATAGGAGAAAACAGAGTGAAAGATAAAAATTAAAACTCTTACTGCCAACGAACGGTTTTACCTAGAAGAACGAAATTTGGTGAGCCAAATGGGATTGGGGTACTGATCATTACCTGAAAGTGTCATCAATATTGGGTGAAAAAATATGGGCTGAGATTTCAGGAAACTCGTAATTTTTTGGAAGCTTGGCAACCCCTTTCCATGAAAGTGATTTGCGCCGGTCTCTGATTAAGGCTATCTCAATAGGAAACAAACCATAGAGATAGAACTTGGAACTACTTTATTGTGTCAAGTTTCAAAGAGCTAGCACAAACCGTGTTTGATTTAGAGTTCCAACTACATGTATCCATATAGGAGAAAACAGAGTGAAACCTAAAAATTAAAACTGTTACTGCCATCGAACGGTTTAACCTAGAAGAACGAAATTTGCTGAGCCAAGTGGATATGGGGTACAGATCATTACCTGAAAGTGTCATCAAGATAGGTTGAAATAATCTGTGCTGAGATTTCAGGAAACTCGTTGTTTTTTGGAAGCTTGGCAACCCCTTTCCATGAAAGTGATTTGCGCTGGTCTCTGCTTAGGGCTACATCAATAGGAAACAAACCATTGAGGTCGAACTTGGAACTACTTTATTGTGTCAAGTTTCAAAGAGCTAGCAGAAACCGTGTTTGATTTAGAGTTCCAACTACATGTATCCATATAGGAGAAAACAGAGTGAAAGATAAAAATTAAAACTCTTACTGCCAACGAACGGTTTAATCTAGAAGAACGAAATTTGGTGAGCCAAGTGGGATTGGGGTACTGATCATTACCTGAAAGTGTCATCAAGATTGGGTGAAAAAATGTGTGCTGAGATTTCAGGAAACTCGTAGTTTTCTAGAAGCTTGGCAACCCCTTTCCGTGAGAGAGATTTGCGCCGGTCTCTGCTTAGGGCTACATCAATAGGAAACAAACCATAGAGATAGAACTTGGAACTACTTTATTGTGTCAAGTTTCAAAGAGCTAGCACAAACCGTGTTTGATTTAGAGTTCCAACTACATGTATCCATATAGGAGAAAACAGAGTGAAACCGAAAAATTAAAACTGTTACTGCCAACGAACGGTTTAACCTAGAAGAACGAAATTTGGTGAGCCAAATGGGATTGGGGTACTGATCATTACCTGAAAGTGTCATCAATATTGGGTGAAAAAATGTGTGCTGAGATTTCAGGAAACTCGTAGTTTTTTGGAAGCTTTCAACCCCTTTCCATGAAAGTGATTTGAGGAGGTCTCTGCTTAGGGCTACATCAGTAGGAAACAAACCATAGAGATAGAACTTGGAACTACTTTATTGTGTCAAGTTTCAAAGAGCTAGCACAAACTGTGTTGGATTTAGAGTTCCAACTACATGTATCCATATAGGAGAAAACAGATTGAAAGATAAAAATTAAAACTGTTACTGCCATCGAAAGGTTTAACCTAGATGAACGAAATTTGGTGAGCCTAGTGGGATTGGCGTACTGATCCTTACCTGAAAGTGTCATCAAGATTGGGTGAAAAAATGTGTGCTGATATTTCAGGAAACTCGTAGTTTTTTGGAAGCTTGGCAACCCATTTCCATGAAAGTGATTTGCGGTGGTCTCTGCTTAGGGCTTCATCAATAAGAAACAATCCATAGAGATAGAACTTGTAACTACTTTATTGTGTCAAGTTTCAAAGAGCTAGCACAAACCGTGTTTGATTTAGAGTTCCAAATACATGTATTTATATAGGAGAAAACAGAGTGAAACCTAAAAATTAAAACTCGTACTGCCAACAAACGGTTTAACCTAGAAGAACGAAATTTGGTGAGCCAAGTGAGATTGGGGTACTGATCATTACCTGAAAGTGTCATCAAGATTGTGTGAAAAAATGTGTGCTGAGATTCAGGAAACTCCTAGTTTTTTGGAAGCTTGGCAACCCCTTTCCGTGAAAGTGATTTGCGCTGGTCTCTGCTTAGGGCTACATCAATAGGAAACAAGCCATACAGATAGATCTTGGGACTACTTTATTGTGTCAAGTTTCAAAGAGCTAGCACAAACCGTGTTTGATTTAGAGTTCCAACTACATGTATCCATATAGGAGAAAACAGAGTGAAACCTAAAAATGAAAACTGTTACTGCCAACGAACGGTTTAACCTAGAAGAACGAAAATTGGTGAGCCAAGTGGGATTGGGGTACTGATCCTTACCTGAAAGTGTCATCAAGATTGGGTGAAAAAATGTGTGCTGAGATTTCAGGAAACTCTTACTTTTTTGGAAGCTTGGCAACCCCTTTCCATGAAAGTGATTTGCGCCGGTCTCTGCTTAGGGCTACATCAATAGGAAACAAACCATAGAGACATAACTTTGAACTACTTTATTGTGTCAAGTTTCAAAGAGCTAGCACAAACCGTGTTTGATTTAGAGTTCCTAAAATATGTATCCATTAGGAGAAGACAGAGTGAAACTTAAAAATTAAAACTCTTACTGCCAAGGAACGGTTTAAGCAAGAAGAACGAAATTTGGTGAGCCAAGTGGATTTAGGGTACTGATCATTACCTGAAAGTGTCATCAAGATTGTGTGAAAAAATGTGTGCTGAGATTCAGGAAACTCGTAGTTTTTTGGAAGCTTGGCAACCCCTTTCCGTGAAAGTGATTTGCGCCGGTCTCTGCTTAGGGCTACATCAATAGGAAACAAACCATAGAGATAGATCTTGGGACTACTTTATTGTGTCAAGTTTCAAAGAGCTAGCACAAACCGTGTTTGATTTAGAGTTCCAACTACATGTATCCATATAGGAGAAAACAGAGTGAAACCGAAAAATTAAAACTGTTACTGCCAACGAACGGTTTTACCTAGAAGAACGAAATTTGGTGAGCCAAATGGGATTGGGGTACTGATCATTACCTGAAAGTGTCATCAATATTGGGTGAAAAAATATGGGCTGAGATTTCAGGAAACTCGTAGTTTTTTGGAAGCTTGGCAACCCCTTTCCATGAAAGTGATTTGCGCCGGTCTCTGATTAAGGCTATCTCAATAGGAAACAAACCATAGAGATAGAACTTGGAACTACTTTATTGTGTCAAGTTTCAAAGAGCTAGCAGAAAACGTGTTTGATTTAGAGTTCCAACTACATGTATCCATATAGGAGAAAACAGAGTGAAAGATAAAAATTAAAACTCTTACTGCCAACGAACGGTTTAATCTAGAAGAACGAAATTTGGTGAGCCAAGTGGGATTGGGGTACTGATCATTACCTGAAAGTGTCATCAAGATTGGGTGAAAAAATGTGTGCTGAGATTTCAGGAAACTCGTAGTTTTCTAGAAGCTTGGCAACCCCTTTCCGTGAAAGAGATTTGCGCCGGTCTCTGCATAGGGCTACATCAATAGGAAACAAACCATAGAGATAGAACTTGGAACTAATTTATTGTGTCAAGTTTCAAAGAGCTAGCACAAACCGTGTTTGATTTAGAGTTCCAACTACATGTATCCATATAGGAGAAAACAGAGTGAAACCTAAAAATTAAAACTGTTACTGCCATTGAACAGTTTAACCTAGAAGAACGAAATTTGCTGAGCCAAGTGGATTTGGGGTATGAGCATTACCTGAAAGTGTCATCAAGATTGGGTGAAAAAATGTGGGGTGAGATTTCAGGAAACTCGTAGTTTTTTGGAAGCTTGGCAACCCCTTTCCATGAAAGTGATTTGCGCCGGTCTCTGCTTAGGGCTACATCAATAGGAAACAAACCATAGAGATAGAACTTGGAACTACTTTATTGTGTCAAGTTTCAAAGAGCTAGCACAAACCATGTTTGATTTAGAGTTCCAACTACATGTATCCATATAGGAGAAAACAGAGTGAAACCTAAAAATTAAAACTGTTACTGCCATCAAATGGTTTAACCAAGAAGAACGAAATTTGGTGATCGAAGTGGATTTGGGGTACTGATCATTACCTGAAAGTGTCATCAAGATTGGGTGAAAAAATTTGTGCTGAGATTTCAGGAAATTCGTAGTTTTCTAAAAGCTTGGCAACCCCTTTCCATATAAGTGATTTGCGGTGGTCTCTGCTTAGGGCTACATCAATAGGAAGCAAACCATAGAGACAGAATTTTGAACTACTTTATTGTGTCAAGTTTCAAAGAGCTAGCACAAACCGTGTTTGATTTAGAGTTCCAACTACATGTATCCATATAGGAGAAAACAGAGTGAAACCTAAAAATTAAAACTGTTACTGCCATCGAAAGGTTTAACCTAGAAGAACGAAATTTGATGGGCCAAGTGGAATTGCGGTACTGATCATTACCTGAAAGTGTCATGAAGATTGGGTGAAAAAATGTGTGCTGAGATTTCAGGAAACTCGTATTTTTTTGGAAGCTTGGCAACCCCTTTCCATGAAAGTGATTTGCGGTGGTCTGTGCTTAGGGCTACATCAATAGGAAACAAACCATAGAGATAGAGCTTGGAACTACTTTATTGTGTCAAGTTTCAAAGAGCTAGCACAAACCGTGTGTCATTTAGAGTTCCAATTACATGTATCCATATAGGAGAAAACAGAGTGAAACCTAAAAAATTAAAACTGTTACTGCCAACGAATGGTTTAACCTAGAAGAACGAAATTTGGTGAGCCAAGTGGGATTGGGGTACTGATCATTACCTGAAAGTGTCATCAATATTGGTTGAAAAAATGTGTGCGGAGATTTCAGGAAACTCGTAGTTTTTTGGAAGCTTGGCAACACCTTTCCATGAAAGGGATTTGCGCTGGTCTCTGCTTAGGGCTACATCAATAGGAAACAAACCATAGAGACAGAACTTGGAACTACTTTATTGTGTCAAGTTTCAAAGAGCTAGCACAATCCGTGTTTGATTTAGAGTTCCAACTACATGTATCCATAAATGAGAAAACAGAGTGAAACCTAAAAATTAAAACTGTTACTGCCATCGAACGGTTTAAACTAGAAGAACGAAATTTGGTGAGCCATGTGGGATTGGGGTACTGATCATTACCTGAAAGGGTCATCAAGATTGGGTGAAAAAATGTGTGCTGAGATTTCAGGAAACTCGTAGTTTTTTTGGAAGCTTGGCTACCCATTTCCATGAAAGTGATTTGCGGTGGTCTCTGCTTAGGGCTACATCAATAAGAAACAATCCATAGATATAGAACTTGGAACTACTTTATTGTGTCAAGTTTCAAAGAGCTAGCACAAACCGTGTTTGATTTGGAGTTCCAACTACATGTATCCATATAGGAGAAAACAGAGTGAAACAAAAATTAAAACTCGTACTGCCAACAAACGGTTTAACCTAGAAGAATGAAATTTGGTGATCCAAGTGAGATTGGGGTACTGATCATTACCTGAAAGTGTCATCAAGATTGTGTGAAAAAATATGTGCTGAGATTCAGGAAACTCGTAGTTTTTTGGAAGCTTGGCTACCCCTTTCCGTGAAAGTGATTTGCGCCGGTCTCTGATTAAGGCTATCTCAATAGGAAACAAACCATAGAGATAGAACTTGGAACTACTTTATTGTGTCAAGTTTCAAAGAGCTAGCAGAAAACGTGTTTGATTTAGAGTTCCAACTACATGTATCCATATAGGAGAAAACAGAGTGAAAGATAAAAATTAAAACTCTTACTGCCAACGAACGGTTTAATCTAGAAGAACGAAATTTGGTGAGCCAAGTGGGATTGGGGTACTGATCATTACCTGAAAGTGTCATCAAGATTGGGTGAAAAAATGTGTGCTGAGATTTCAGGAAACTCGTAGTTTTCTAGAAGCTTGGCAACCCCTTTCCGTGAAAGAGATTTGCGCCGGTCTCTGCATAGGGCTACATCAATAGGAAACAAACCATAGAGATAGAACTTGGAACTAATTTATTGTGTCAAGTTTCAAAGAGCTAGCACAAACCGTGTTTGATTTAGAGTTCCAACTACATGTATAAATATAGGAGAAAACAGAGTGAAACCTAAAAATTAAAACTGTTACTGCCATTGAACAGTTTAACCTAGAAGAACGAAATTTGCTGAGCCAAGTGGATTTGGGGTATGAGCATTACCTGAAAGTGTCATCAAGATTGGGTGAAAAAATTTGTGCTGAGATTTCAGGAAATTTGTAGTTTTCTAAAAGCTTGGCAACCCCTTTCCATGTAAGTGATTTGCGGTGGTCTCTGCTTAGGGCTACATCAATAGGAAGCAAACCATAGAAACAGAACTTTGAACTACTTTATTGTGTCAAGTTTCAAAGAGCTAGCACAAACCGTGTTTGATTTAGAGTTCCAAGTACATGTATCCATATAGGAGAAAACAGAGTGAAACCTAAAAATGAAAACTGTTACTGCCAATGAACGGTTTAACCTAGAAGAACGAAAATTGGTCAGCCAAGTGGGATTGGGGTAGTGATCCTTACCTGAAAGTGTCATCAAGATTGGGTGAAAAAATGTGTGCTGAGATTTCAGGAAACTCTTACTTTTTTGGAAGCTTGGCAACCCCTTTCCATGAAAGTGATTTGCACCGGTCTCTTCTTAGTGCTACATAAATAGGAAACAAACCATAAAGACAGAACTTTGAACTACTTTATTGTGTCAAGTTTCAAAGAGCTAGCACAAACCGTGTTTGATTTAGAGTTCCTAAAACATGTGTTAATTAGGAGAAAACAGAGTGAAACCTAAAAATTAAAACTGTTACTGCCATCGAACGGTTTAGCCTAGAAGAACGAAATTTTGTGAGCCATGTGGGATTGGGGTACTGATCATTACCTGAAAGTGTCATCAAGATTTGGTGAAAAAATGTGTGCTGAGATTTCAGGAAACTCGTAGTTTTTTTGGAAGCTTTGGCAACCCATTTCCATGAAAGTGATTTGCGGTGGTCTCTGCTTAGGGCTACATCAATAAGAAACAATCCATAGATATAGAACTGGGAACTACTTTATTGTGTCAAGTTTCAAAGAGCTAGCACAAACCGTGTTTGATTTAGAGTTCCTAAAACATGTATCCATTAGGAGAAAACAGAGTGAAACCTAAAAATTAAAACTGTTACTGCCATCGAACGGTTTAACCTAGAAGAACGAAATTTGGTGAGCCATGTGGGATTGGGGTACTGATCATTACCTGAAAGTGTCATCAAGTTTGGGAGAAAAAATGTGTGCTGAGATTTCAGGAAACTCGTAGTTTTTTGGAAGCTTGGCAACCCTTTTCCATGAAAGTGATTTGCGCTGGTCTCTGCTTAGGGCTACATCAATAGTAAACAAACCATAGAGATAGAATTTGGAACTACTTTATTGTATCAAGTTTCAAAGAGCTAGCACAAACCGTGTTTGATTTAGAGTTCCAAATACATGTATCCATATAGGAGAAAACAGAGTGAAACCGAAAAATTAAAACTGTTACTGCCAACGAAAGGTTTAACCTAGAAGAACGAAATTTGGTGAGCCAAGTGGGATTGGGGTACTGATCATTACCTGAAAGTGTCATCAATATTGGGTGAAAAAATGTGTGCGGAGATTTCAGGAAACTCGTAGTTTTTTGGAAGCTTGGCAACACCTTTCCATGAAAGGGATTTGCGCTGGTCTCTGCTTAGGGCTACATCAATAGGAAACAAACCATAGAGACAGAACTTGGAACTACTTTATTGTGTCAAGTTTCAAAGAGCTAGCACAAACCGTGTTTGATTTAGAGTTCCAACTACATGTATCCATAAATGAGAAAACAGAGTGAAACCTAAAAATTAAAACTGTTACTGCCAACGAACGGTTTAACCTAGAAGAATGAAATTTGGTGAGCCAAATGGGATTGGGGTACTGATCATTACCTGGAAGTGTCATCAATATTGGGTGAAAAAATGTGTGCTGAGATTTCAGGAAACTGGTAGTTTTTTGGAAACTTTCAACCCCTTTCCATGAAAGTGATTTGCGGTGGTCTCTGCTTAGGGCTACATCAATAGGAAGCAAACCATAGACATAGAACTTGGAACTACTTTATTGTGTCAAGTTTCAAAGAGCTAGCAAAAACCGTGTTTGATTTAGAGTTCCAACTACATGTATCCATATAGGAGAAAACAGAGTGAAACCTAAAAATTAAAACTCGTACTGCCAACAAACGGTTTAACCTAGAAGAACGAAATTTGGTGAGCGAAGTGAGATTGGGGTACTGATCATTACCTGAAAGTGTCATCAAGATTGTGTGAAAAAATGTGTGCTGAGATTCAGGAAAATCGTAGTTTTTTGGAAGCTTGGCAACCCCTTTCCGTGAAAGTGATTTGCGCCGGTCTCTGCTTAGTGCTACATCAATAGGAAACAAACCATAGAGATAGATCTCGGGACTACTTTATTGTGTCAAGTTTCAAAGAGCTAGCACAAACCGTGTTTGATTTTGAGTTCCAACTACATGTATCCATATAGGAGAAAACAGAGTGAAACCTAAAAATTAAAACTCCTACTGCCAACAAACGGTTTAACCTAGAAGAACGAAATTTGGTGAGCCAAGTGAGATTGGGGTACTGATCATTACCTGAAAGTGTCATCAAGATTGTGTGAAAAAATGTGTGCTGAGATTCAGGAAAACCGTAGTTTTTTGGAAGCTTGGCAACCCCTTTCTGTGAAAGTGTATTGCGCTGGTCTCTGCATAGGGCTACATGAATAGGAAACAAACCATAGAGATAGAACTTGGAACTACTTTATTGTGTCAACTTTCAAAGTGCTAGCACAAACCGTGTTAGATTTAGAGTTCCAAATACATGTATTCATATAGGAGAAAACAGAGTGAAACCTAAAAATTAAAACTGTTACTGCCAACGAACGGTTTAACCTAGAAGAACGAAAATTGGTGAGCCAAGTGGGATTGGGGTACTGATCCTTACCTGAAAGTGTCATCAAGATTGGGTGAAAAAATGTGTGCTGAGATTTCAGGAAACTCTTACTTTTTTGGAAGCTTGGCAACCCCTTTCCATGAAAGTGATTTGCGCCGGTCTCTGCTTAGGGCTACATCAATAGGAAACAAACCATAGAGACAGAATTTTGAACTACTTTATTGTGTCAAGTTTCAAAGAGCTAGCACAAACCGTGTTTGATTTAGAGTTCCAACTACATGTATCCATATAGGAGAAAACAGAGTGAAACCTAAAAATTAAAACTGTTACTGCCATCGAAAGGTTTAACCTAGATGAACGAAATTTGGTGAGCCTAGTGGGATTGGAGTACTGATCCTTACCTGAAAGTGTCATCAAGATTGGGTGAAAAAATGTGTGCTGAGATTTCAGGAAACTCGTAGTTTTTTGGAAGCTTGACAACCCCTTTCCATGAAAGTGTATTGCGCTGGTCTCTGCTTAGGGCTACATGAATAGGAAACAAACCATAGAGATAGAACTTGGAACTACTTTATTGTGTCAACTTTCAAAGTGCTAGCACAAACCGTGTTTGATTTAGAGTTCAAAATACATGTATCCATTAGGAGAAAACAGAGTGAAACCTAAAAATTAAAACTGTTACTGCCATCGAACGGTTTAACCTAGAAGAACGAAATTTGGTTAGCCATGTGGGATTGGGGTACTGATCATTACCTGAAAGTGTCATCAAGTTTGGGAAAAAAAATGTGTGCTGAGATTTCAGGAAACTCGTAGTTTTTTGGAAGCTTGGCAACCCTTTTCCATGAAAGTGATTTGCGCTGGTCTCTGCTTAGGGCTACATCAATAGTAAACAAACCATAGAGATAGAATTTGGAACTACTTTATTGTATCAAGTTTCAAAGAGCTAGCACAAACCGTGTTTGATTTAGAGTTCCAACTACATGTATCCATATAGGAGAAAACAGAGTGAAACCGAAAAATTAAAACTGTTACTGCCAACGAAAGGTTTAACCTAGAAGAACGAAATTTGATGGGCCAAGTGGAATTGCGGTACTGATCATTACCTGAAAGTGTCATGAAGATTGGGTGAAAAAATGTGTGCTGAGATTTCAGGAAACTCGTATTTTTTTGGAAGCTTGGCAACCCCTTTCCATGAAAGTGATTTGCGGTGGTCTGTGCTTAGGGCTACATCAATAGGAAACAAACCATAGAGATAGAGCTTGGAACTACTTTATTGTGTCAAGTTTCAAAGAGCTAGCACAAACCGTGTGTCATTTAGAGTTCCAATTACATGTATCCATATAGGAGAAAACAGAGTGAAACCTAAAAAATTAAAACTGTTACTGCCAACGAATGGTTTAACCTAGAAGAACGAAATTTGGTGAGCCAAGTGGGATTGGGGTACTGATCATTACCTGAAAGTGTCATCAATATTGGTTGAATAAATGTGTGCGGAGATTTCAGGAAACTCGTAGTTTTTTGGAAGCTTGGCAACACCTTTCCATGAAAGGGATTTGCGCTGGTCTCTGCTTAGGGCTACATCAATAGGAAACAAACCATAGAGACAGAACTTGGAACTACTTTATTGTGTCAAGTTTCAAAGAGCTAGCACAATCCGTGTTTGATTTAGAGTTCCAACTACATGTATCCATAAATGAGAAAACAGAGTGAAACCTAAAAATTAAAACTGTTACTGCCAACGAACGGTTTAACCTAGAAGAATGAAATTTGGTGAGCCAAATGGGATTGGGGTACTGATCATTACCTGGAAGTGTCATCAATATTGGGTGAAAAAATGTGTGCTGAGATTTCAGGAAACTGGTAGTTTTTTGGAAACTTTCAACCCCTTTCCATGAAAGTGATTTGCGGTGGTCTCTGCTTAGGGCTACATCAATAGGAAGCAAACCATAGACATAGAACTTGGAACTACTTTATTGTGTCACGTTTCAAAGAGCTAGCAAAAACCGTGTTTGATTTAGAGTTCCAACTACATGTATCCATATAGGAGAAAACAGAGTGAAACCTAAAAATTAAAACTCGTACTGCCAACAAACGGTTTAACCTAGAAGAACGAAATTTGGTGAGCGAAGTGAGATTGGGGTACTGATCATTACCTGAAAGTGTCATCAAGATTGTGTGAAAAAATGTGTGCTGAGATTAAGGAAAATCGTAGTTTTTTGGAAGCTTGGCAACCCCTTTCCGTGAAAGTGATTTGCGCCGGTCTCTGCTTAGTGCTACATCAATAGGAAACAAACCATAGAGATAGATCTCGGGACTACTTTATTGTGTCAAGTTTCAAAGAGCTAGCACAAACCGTGTTTGATTTTGAGTTCCAACTACATGTATCCATATAGGAGAAAACAGAGTGAAACCTAAAAATTAAAACTCCTACTGCCAACAAACGGTTTAACCTAGAAGAACGAAATTTGGTGAGCCAAGTGAGATTGGGGTACTGATCATTACCTGAAAGTGTCATCAAGATTGTGTGAAAAAATGTGTGCTGAGATTCAGGAAAACCGTAGTTTTTTGGAAGCTTGGCAACCCCTTTCTGTGAAAGTGTATTGCGCTGGTCTCTGCATAGGGCTACATGAATAGGAAACAAACCATAGAGATAGAACTTGGAACTACTTTATTGTGTCAACTTTCAAAGTGCTAGCACAAACCGTGTTAGATTTAGAGTTCCAAATACATGTATTCATATAGGAGAAAACAGAGTGAAACCTAAAAATTAAAACTGTTACTGCCAACGAACGGTTTAACCTAGAAGAACGAAAATTGGTGAGCCAAGTGGGATTGGGGTACTGATCCTTACCTGAAAGTGTCATCAAGATTGGGTGAAAAAATGTGTGCTGAGATTTCAGGAAACTCTTACTTTTTTGGAAGCTTGGCAACCCCTTTCCATGAAAGTGATTTGCGCCGGTCTCTGCTTAGGGCTACATCAATAGGAAACAAACCATAGAGACAGAATTTTGAACTACTTTATTGTGTCAAGTTTCAAAGAGCTAGCACAAACCGTGTTTGATTTAGAGTTCCAACTACATGTATCCATATAGGAGAAAACAGAGTGAAACCTAAAAATTAAAACTGTTACTGCCATCGAAAGGTTTAACCTAGATGAACGAAATTTGGTGAGCCTAGTGGGATTGGAGTACTGATCCTTACCTGAAAGTGTCATCAAGATTGGGTGAAAAAATGTGTGCTGAGATTTCAGGAAACTCGTAGTTTTTTGGAAGCTTGACAACCCCTTTCCATGAAAGTGTATTGCGCTGGTCTCTGCTTAGGGCTACATGAATAGGAAACAAACCATAGAGATAGAACTTGGAACTACTTTATTGTGTCAACTTTCAAAGTGCTAGCACAAACCGTGTTTGATTTAGAGTTCAAAATACATGTATCCATTAGGAGAAAACAGAGTGAAACCTAAAAATTAAAACTGTTACTGCCATCGAACGGTTTAACCTAGAAGAACGAAATTTGGTTAGCCATGTGGGATTGGGGTACTGATCATTACCTGAAAGTGTCATCAAGTTTGGGAAAAAAAATGTGTGCTGAGATTTCAGGAAACTCGTAGTTTTTTGGAAGCTTGGCAACCCTTTTCCATGAAAGTGATTTGCGCTGGTCTCTGCTTAGGGCTACATCAATAGTAAACAAACCATAGAGATAGAATTTGGAACTACTTTATTGTATCAAGTTTCAAAGAGCTAGCACAAACCGTGTTTGATTTAGAGTTCCAACTACATGTATCCATATAGGAGAAAACAGAGTGAAACCGAAAAATTAAAACTGTTACTGCCAACGAAAGGTTTAACCTAGAAGAACGAAATTTGATGGGCCAAGTGGAATTGCGGTACTGATCATTACCTGAAAGTGTCATGAAGATTGGGTGAAAAAATGTGTGCTGAGATTTCAGGAAACTCGTAGTTTTTTGGAAGCTTGGCAACCCCTTTCCATGAAAGTGATTTGCGGTGGTCTGTGCTTAGGGCTACATCAATAGGAAACAAACCATAGAGATAGAGCTTGGAACTACTTTATTGTGTCAAGTTTCAAAGAGCTAGCACAAACCGTGTGTCATTTAGAGTTCCAATTACATGTATCCATATAGGAGAAAACAGAGTGAAACCTAAAAAATTAAAACTGTTACTGCCAACGAATGGTTTAACCTAGAAGAACGAAATTTGGTGAGCCAAGTGGGATTGGGGTACTGATCATTACCTGAAAGTGTCATCAATATTGGTTGAAAAAATGTGTGCGGAGATTTCAGGAAACTCGTAGTTTTTTGGAAGCTTGGCAACACCTTTCCATGAAAGGGATTTGCGCTGGTCTCTGCTTAGGGCTACATCAATAGGAAACAAACCATAGAGACAGAACTTGGAACTACTTTATTGTGTCAAGTTTCAAAGAGCTAGCACAATCCGTGTTTGATTTAGAGTTCCAACTACATGTATCCATAAATGAGAAAACAGAGTGAAACCTAAAAATTAAAACTGTTACTGCCAACGAACGGTTTAACCTAGAAGAATGAAATTTGGTGAGCCAAATGGGATTGGGGTACTGATCATTACCTGGAAGTGTCATCAATATTGGGTGAAAAAATGTGTGCTGAGATTTCAGGAAACTGGTAGTTTTTTGGAAACTTTCAACCCCTTTCCATGAAAGTGATTTGCGGTGGTCTCTGCTTAGGGCTACATCAATAGGAAACAAACCATAGACATAGAACTTGGAACTACTTTATTGTGTCAAGTTTCAAAGAGCTAGCACAAACCGTGTTTGATTTAGAGTTCCAACTACATGTATCCATATAGGAGAAAACAGAGTGAAACCTAACAATTTAAACTCGTACTGCCAACAAACGGTTTAACCTAGAAGAACGAAATTTGGTGAGCCAAGTGAGATTGGGGTACTGATCATTACCTGAAAGTGTCATCAAGATTGTGTGAAAAAATGTGTGCTGAGATTCAGGAAAATCGTAGTTTTTTGGAAGCTTGGCAACCCCTTTCCGTGAAAGTGATTTGCGCCGGTCTCTGCTTAGGGCTACATCAATAGGAAACAAACCATCGAGATAGATCTTGGGACTCTTTTATTGTGTCAAGTTTCAAAGAGCTAGCACAAACCGTGTTTGATTTAGAGTTCCAACTACATGTATCCATATAGGAGAAAACAGAGTGAAAGATAAAAATTAAAACTCTTACTGCCAACGAACGGTTTTACCTAGAAGAACGAAATTTGGTGAGCCAAATGGGATTGGGGTACTGATCATTACCTGAAAGTGTCATCAATATTGGGTGAAAAAATATGGGCTGAGATTTCAGGAAACTCGTAATTTTTTGGAAGCTTGGCAACCCCTTTCCATGAAAGTGATTTGCGCCGGTCTCTGATTAAGGCTATCTCAATAGGAAACAAACCATAGAGATAGAACTTGGAACTACTTTATTGTGTCAAGTTTCAAAGAGCTAGCACAAACCGTGTTTGATTTAGAGTTCCAACTACATGTATCCATATAGGAGAAAACAGAGTGAAACCTAAAAATGAAAACTGTTACTGCCATCGAACGGTTTAACCTAGAAGAACGAAATTTGCTGAGCCAAGTGGATATGGGGTACAGATCATTACCTGAAAGTGTCATCAAGATAGGTTGAAATAATCTGTGCTGAGATTTCAGGAAACTCGTAGTTTTTTGGAAGCTTGGCAACCCCTTTCCATGAAAGTGATTTGCGCTGGTCTCTGCTTAGGGCTACATCAATAGGAAACAAACCATTGAGGTCGAACTTGGAACTACTTTATTGTGTCAAGTTTCAAAGAGCTAGCAGAAACCGTGTTTGATTTAGAGTTCCAACTACATGTATCCATATAGGAGAAAACAGAGTGAAAGATAAAAATTAAAACTCTTACTGCCAACGAACGGTTTAATCTAGAAGAACGAAATTTGGTGAGCCAAGTGGGATTGGGGTACTGATCATTACCTGAAAGTGTCATCAAGATTGGGTGAAAAAATGTGTGCTGAGATTTCAGGAAACTCGTAGTTTTCTAGAAGCTTGGCAACCCCTTTCCGTGAGAGAGATTTGCGCCGGTCTCTGCTTAGGGCTACATCAATAGGAAACAAACCATAGAGATAGAACTTGGAACTACTTTATTGTGTCAAGTTTCAAAGAGCTAGCACAAACCGTGTTTGATTTAGAGTTCCAACTACATGTATCCATATAGGAGAAAACAGAGTGAAACCGAAAAATTAAAACTGTTACTGCCAACGAACGGTTTAACCTAGAAGAACGAAATTTGGTGAGCCAAATGGGATTGGGGTACTGATCATTACCTGAAAGTGTCATCAATATTGGGTGAAAAAATGTGTGCTGAGATTTCAGGAAACTCGTAGTTTTTTGGAAGCTTTCAACCCCTTTCCATGAAAGTGATTTGCGGAGGTCTCTGCTTAGGGCTACATCAGTAGGAAACAAACCATAGAGATAGAACTTGGAACTACTTTATTGTGTCAAGTTTCAAAGAGCTAGCACAAACTGTGTTGGATTTAGAGTTCCAACTACATGTATCCATATAGGAGAAAACAGATTGAAAGATAAAAATTAAAACTGTTACTGCCATCGAAAGGTTTAACCTAGATGAACGAAATTTGGTGAGCCTAGTGGGATTGGCGTACTGATCCTTACCTGAAAGTGTCATCAAGATTGGGTGAAAAAATGTGTGCTGATATTTCAGGAAACTCGTAGTTTTTTGGAAGCTTGGCAACCCATTTCCATGAAAGTGATTTGCGGTGGTCTCTGCTTAGGGCTTCATCAATAAGAAACAATCCATAGAGATAGAACTTGTAACTACTTTATTGTGTCAAGTTTCAAAGAGCTAGCACAAACCGTGTTTGATTTAGAGTTCCAAATACATGTATTTATATAGGAGAAAACAGAGTGAAACCTAAAAATTAAAACTCGTACTGCCAACAAACGGTTTAACCTAGAAGAACGAAATTTGGTGAGCCAAGTGAGATTGGGGTACTGATCATTACCTGAAAGTGTCATCAAGATTGTGTGAAAAAATGTGTGCTGAGATTCAGGAAACTCCTAGTTTTTTGGAAGCTTGGCAACCCCTTTCCGTGAAAGTGATTTGCGCTGGTCTCTGCTTAGGGCTACATCAATAGGAAACAAGCCATACAGATAGATCTTGGGACTACTTTATTGTGTCAAGTTTCAAAGAGCTAGCACAAACCGTGTTTGATTTAGAGTTCCAACTACATGTATCCATATAGGAGAAAACAGAGTGAAACCTAAAAATGAAAACTGTTACTGCCAACGAACGGTTTAACCTAGAAGAACGAAAATTGGTGAGCCAAGTGGGATTGGGGTACTGATCCTTACCTGAAAGTGTCATCAAGATTGGGTGAAAAAATGTGTGCTGAGATTTCAGGAAACTCTTACTTTTTTGGAAGCTTGGCAACCCCTTTCCATGAAAGTGATTTGCGCCGGTCTCTGCTTAGGGCTACATCAATAGGAAACAAACCATAGAGACATAACTTTGAACTACTTTATTGTGTCAAGTTTCAAAGAGCTAGCACAAACCGTGTTTGATTTAGAGTTCCTAAAATATGTATCCATTAGGAGAAGACAGAGTGAAACTTAAAAATTAAAACTCTTACTGCCAAGGAACGGTTTAAGCAAGAAGAACGAAATTTGGTGAGCCAAGTGGATTTAGGGTACTGATCATTACCTGAAAGTGTCATCAAGATTGTGTGAAAAAATGTGTGCTGAGATTCAGGAAACTCGTAGTTTTTTGGAAGCTTGGCAACCCCTTTCCGTGAAAGTGATTTGCGCCGGTCTCTGCTTAGGGCTACATCAATAGGAAACAAACCATAGGGATAGATCTTTGGACTACTTTATTGTGTCAAGTTTCAAAGAGCTAGCACAAACCGTGTTTGATTTAGAGTTCCAACTACATGTATCCATATAGGAGAAAACAGAGTGAAACCGAAAAATTAAAACTGTTACTGCCAACGAACGGTTTTACCTAGAAGAACGAAATTTGGTGAGCCAAATGGGATTGGGGTACTGATCATTACCTGAAAGTGTCATCAATATTGGGTGAAAAAATATGGGCTGAGATTTCAGGAAACTCGTAGTTTTTTGGAAGCTTGGCAACCCCTTTCCATGAAAGTGATTTGCGCCGGTCTCTGATTAAGGCTATCTCAATAGGAAACAAACCATAGAGATAGAACTTGGAACTACTTTATTGTGTCAAGTTTCAAAGAGCTAGCAGAAAACGTGTTTGATTTAGAGTTCCAACTACATGTATCCATATAGGAGAAAACAGAGTGAAAGATAAAAATTAAAACTCTTACTGCCAACGAACGGTTTAATCTAGAAGAACGAAATTTGGTGAGCCAAGTGGGATTGGGGTACTGATCATTACCTGAAAGTGTCATCAAGATTGGGTGAAAAAATGTGTGCTGAGATTTCAGGAAACTCGTAGTTTTCTAGAAGCTTGGCAACCCCTTTCCGTGAAAGAGATTTGCGCCGGTCTCTGCATAGGGCTACATCAATAGGAAACAAACCATAGAGATAGAACTTGGAACTAATTTATTGTGTCAAGTTTCAAAGAGCTAGCACAAACCGTGTTTGATTTAGAGTTCCAACTACATGTATCCATATAGGAGAAAACAGAGTGAAACCTAAAAATTAAAACTGTTACTGCCATTGAACAGTTTAACCTAGAAGAACGAAATTTGCTGAGCCAAGTGGATTTGGGGTATGAGCATTACCTGAAAGTGTCATCAAGATTGGGTGAAAAAATGTGGGGTGAGATTTCAGGAAACTCGTAGTTTTTTGGAAGCTTGGCAACCCCTTTCCATGAAAGTGATTTGCGCCGGTCTCTGCTTAGGGCTACATCAATAGGAAACAAACCATAGAGATAGAACTTGGAACTACTTTATTGTGTCAAGTTTCAAAGAGCTAGCACAAACCATGTTTGATTTAGAGTTCCAACTACATGTATCCATATAGGAGAAAACAGAGTGAAACCTAAAAATTAAAACTGTTACTGCCATCAAACGGTTTAACCAAGAAGAACGAAATTTGGTGATCGAAGTGGATTTGGGGTACTGATCATTACCTGAAAGTGTCATCAAGATTGGGTGAAAAAATTTGTGCTGAGATTTCAGGAAATTCGTAGTTTTCTAAAAGCTTGGCAACCCCTTTCCATATAAGTGATTTGCGGTGGTCTCTGCTTAGGGCTACATCAATAGGAAGCAAACCATAGAAACAGAACTTTGAACTACTTTATTGTGTCAAGTTTCAAAGAGCTAGCACAAACCGTGTTTGATTTAGAGTTCCAAGTACATGTATCCATATAGGAGAAAACAGAGTGAAACCTAAAAATGAAAACTGTTACTGCCAACGAACGGTTTAACCTAGAAGAACGAAAATTGGTCAGCCAAGTGGGATTGGGGTAGTGATCCTTACCTGAAAGTGTCATCAAGATTGGGTGAAAAAATGTGTGCTGAGATTTCAGGAAACTCTTACTTTTTTGGAAGCTTGGCAACCCCTTTCCATGAAAGTGATTTGCGCCGGTCTCTTCTTAGTGCTACATAAATAGGAAACAAACCATAAAGACAGAACTTTGAACTACTTTATTGTGTCAAGTTTCAAAGAGCTAGCACAAACCGTGTTTGATTTAGAGTTCCTAAAACATGTGTTAATTAGGAGAAAACAGAGTGAAACCTAAAAATTAAAACTGTTACAGCCATCGAACGGTTTAGCCTAGAAGAACGAAATTTGGTGAGCCATGTGGGATTGGGGTACTGATCATTACCTGAAAGTGTCATCAAGATTTGGTGAAAAAATGTGTGCTGAGATTTCAGGAAACTCGTAGTTTTTTTGGAAGCTTTGGCAACCCATTTCCATGAAAGTGATTTGCGGTGGTCTCTGCTTAGGGCTACATCAATAAGAAACAATCCATAGATATAGAACTGGGAACTACTTTATTGTGTCAAGTTTCAAAGAGCTAGCACAAACCGTGTTTGATTTAGAGTTCCAACTACATGTATCCATATAGGAGAAAACAGAGTGAAACAAAAATTAAAACTCGTACTGCCAACAAACGGTTTAACCTAGAAGAACGAAATTTGGTGATCCAAGTGAGATTGGGGTACTGATCATTACCTGAAAGTGTCATCAAGATTGGGTGAAAAAATGTGTGCTGAGATTCAGGAAACTCGTAGTTTTTTGGAAGCTTGGCTACCCCTTTCCGTGAAAGTGATTTGCGGTGGTTTCTGCTTAGGGTACATCAATAAGAAACAAACCATAGAGATAGAACTTGGAACTACTTTATTGTGTCAAGTTTCAAAGAGCTAGCAAAAACCGTATTTGATTTAGAGTTCCAACTACATGTATCCATATAGGAGAAAACAGAATGAAACCTAAAAATTAAAACTGTTACTGCCAATGAACGGTTTAACCTAGAAGAACGAAATTTGGTGAGCCAAGTGGGATTGGGGTACTGAAAATTACCTGAAAGTGTCATCAAGATTGGGTGAAAAAATGTGGGCTGAGATTTCAGGAAACTCGTAGTTTTTTGGAAGCATGGCAACCCCTTTCCATGAAAGTGTTTTGCGCCGGTCTCTGCTTAGGGCTACATCAATAGGAAACAAACCATAGAGACAGAACATGGAACTACTTTATTCTGTCAAGTTTCAAAGAGCTAGCACAAACCGTGTTGGATTTAGAGTTCCAACTACATGTATCCATATAGGAGAAAACAGAGTGAAAGATAAAAATTAAAACTGTTACTGCCATCGAAAGGTTTAACCTAGATGAACGAAATTTGGTGAGCCTAGTGGGATTGGTGTACTGATCCTTACCTGAAAGTGTCATCAAGATTAGGTGAAAAAATGTGTGATGAGATTTCAGGAAACACGTAGTATTTTGGAAGCTTGGCCACCCATTTCCATGAAAGTGATTTGCGGTGGTCTCTGCTTAGGGCTACATCAATAGGAAAGAAACCAAAGAGGTCGAACTTGGAACTACTTTATTGTGTCAAGTTTCAAAGAGCTAGCACAAACCGTGTTTGATTTAGAGTTCCAACTACTTGTATCCATATAGGAGAAAACAGAGTGAAAGATAAAAATTAAAACTCTTACTGCCAACGAACGGTTTAATCTAGAAGAACGAAATTTGGTGAGCCAAGTGGGATTGGGATACTGATCATTACCTGAAAGTGTCTTCAAGATTGTGTGAAAAAATATGTGCTGAGATTTCAGGAAACTCGTAGTTTTTTGGAAGCTTGGCAACCCCTTTCCGTGAAAGAGATTTGCGCCGGTCTCTGCTTAGGGCTACATCAATAGGAAACAAACCATAGAGATAGAACTTGGGACTAATTTATTGTGTCAAGTTTGAAACAGCTAGCACAAACCGTGTTTGATTTAGAGTTCCAACTACATGTATCCATATAGGAGAAAACAGAGTGAAACCTAAAAATTAAAACTGTTATTGCCAACGAACAGTTTAAACTAGAAGAATGAAATTTGGTGAGCCAAGTGAAATTGGGGTATGAGCATTACATGAAAGTGTCATCAAGATTGGGTGAAAAAATGTGGGGTGAGATTTCAGGAAACTCGTAGTTTTTTGGAAGCTTGGCAACCCCTTTCCATGAAAGTGATTTGCGCCGGTCTCTGCTTAGGGATACATCAATAGGAAACAAACCATAGAGATAGAACTTGGAACTACTTTATTGTGTCAAGTTTCAAAGAGCTAGCACAAACCGTGTTTGATTTAGAGTTCCAACTACATGTATCCATATAGGAGAAAACAGAGTGAAACCTAAAAACTAAAACTGTTACTGCCTTCAAATGGTTTAACCAAGAAGAACGAAATTTGGTGATCCAAGTGGATTTGGGGTACTGATCATTACCTGAAAGTGTCATCAAGATTGGGTGAAAAAATGTGTGCTGAGATTTCAGGAAACTCATAGTTTTCTAAAAGCTTGGCAACCCCATTCCATGAAAGTGATTTGCGCTGGTCTCTGCTTAGGGCTACATCAATAGGAAGCAAACCATAGAAACAGAACTTTGAACTACTTTATTGTGTCAAGTTTCAAAGAGCTAGCACAAACCGTGTTTGATTTAGAGTTCCAAGTACATGTATCCATATAGGAGAAAACAGAGTGAAACCTAAAAATGAAAAGTGTTACTGTCAACGAACGGTTTAACCTAGAAGAACGAAAATTGGTCAGCCAAGTGGGATTGGGGTACTGATCCTTACCTGAAAGTGTCATCAAGATTGGGTGAAAAAATGTGTGCTGAGATTTCAGGAAACTCTTACTTTTTTGGAAGCTTGGCAACCCCTTTCCATGAAAGTGATTTGTGACGGTCTCTGCTTAGGGCTACATCAATAGGAAACAAACCATAGAGACAGAACTTTGAACTACTTTATTGTGTCAAGTTTCAAAGAGCTAGCGCAAACCGTGTTTGATTTAGAGTTCCTAAAACATGTATTAATTAGGAGAAAACAGAGTGAAACCTAAAAATTAAAACTGTTACTGCCATCGAACGGTTTAAACTAGAAGAACGAAATTTGGTGAGCCATGTGGGATTGGGGTACTGATCATTACCTGAAAGGGTCATCAAGATTGGGTGAAAAAATGTGTGCTGAGATTTCAGGAAACTCGTAGTTTTTTTGGAAGCTTGGCTACCCATTTCCATGAAAGTGATTTGCGGTGGTCTCTGCTTAGGGCTACATCAATAAGAAACAATCCATAGATATAGAACTTGGAACTACTTTATTGTGTCAAGTTTCAAAGAGCTAGCACAAACCGTGTTTGATTTGGAGTTCCAACTACATGTATCCATATAGGAGAAAACAGAGTGAAACAAAAATTAAAACTCGTACTGCCAACAAACGGTTTAACCTAGAAGAATGAAATTTGGTGATCCAAGTGAGATTGGGGTACTGATCATTACCTGAAAGTGTCATCAAGATTGTGTGAAAAAATATGTGCTGAGATTCAGGAAACTCGTAGTTTTTTGGAAGCTTGGCTACCCCTTTCCGTGAAAGTGATTTGCGCCGGTCTCTGATTAAGGCTATCTCAATAGGAAACAAACCATAGAGATAGAACTTGGAACTACTTTATTGTGTCAAGTTTCAAAGAGCTAGCAGAAAACGTGTTTGATTTAGAGTTCCAACTACATGTATCCATATAGGAGAAAACAGAGTGAAAGATAAAAATTAAAACTCTTACTGCCAACGAACGGTTTAATCTAGAAGAACGAAATTTGGTGAGCCAAGTGGGATTGGGGTACTGATCATTACCTGAAAGTGTCATCAAGATTGGGTGAAAAAATGTGTGCTGAGATTTCAGGAAACTCGTAGTTTTCTAGAAGCTTGGCAACCCCTTTCCGTGAAAGAGATTTGCGCCGGTCTCTGCATAGGGCTACATCAATAGGAAACAAACCATAGAGATAGAACTTGGAACTAATTTATTGTGTCAAGTTTCAAAGAGCTAGCACAAACCGTGTTTGATTTAGAGTTCCAACTACATGTATAAATATAGGAGAAAACAGAGTGAAACCTAAAAATTAAAACTGTTACTGCCATTGAACAGTTTAACCTAGAAGAACGAAATTTGCTGAGCCAAGTGGATTTGGGGTATGAGCATTACCTGAAAGTGTCATCAAGATTGGGTGAAAAAATGTGGGGTGAGATTTCAGGAAACTCGTAGTTTTTTGGAAGCTTGGCAACCCCTTTCCATGAAAGTGATTTGCGCCGGTCTCTGCTTAGGGCTACATCAATAGGAAACAAACCATAGAGATAGAACTTGGAACTACTTTATTGTGTCAAGTTTCAAAGAGCTAGCACAAACCATGTTTGATTTAGAGTTCCAACTACATGTATCCATATAGGAGAAAACAGAGTGAAACCTAAAAATTAAAACTGTTACTGCCATCAAACGGTTTAACCAAGAAGAACGAAATTTGGTGATCCAAGTGGATTTGGGGTACTGATCATTACCTGAAAGTGTCATCAAGATTGGGTGAAAAAATTTGTGCTGAGATTTCAGGAAATTCGTAGTTTTCTAAAAGCTTGGCAACCCCTTTCCATGTAAGTGATTTGCGGTGGTCTCTGCTTAGGGCTACATCAATAGGAAGCAAACCATAGAAACAGAACTTTGAACTACTTTATTGTGTCAAGTTTCAAAGAGCTAGCACAAACCGTGTTTGATTTAGAGTTCCAAGTACATGTATCCATATAGGAGAAAACAGAGTGAAACCTAAAAATGAAAACTGTTACTGCCAATGAACGGTTTAACCTAGAAGAACGAAAATTGGTCAGCCAAGTGGGATTGGGGTAGTGATCCTTACCTGAAAGTGTCATCAAGATTGGGTGAAAAAATGTGTGCTGAGATTTCAGGAAACTCTTACTTTTTTGGAAGCTTGGCAACCCCTTTCCATGAAAGTGATTTGCGCCGGTCTCTTCTTAGTGCTACATAAATAGGAAACAAACCATAAAGACAGAACTTTGAACTACTTTATTGTGTCAAGTTTCAAAGAGCTAGCACAAACCGTGTTTGATTTAGAGTTCCTAAAACATGTGTTAATTAGGAGAAAACAGAGTGAAACCTAAAAATTAAAACTGTTACTGCCATCGAACGGTTTAGCCTAGAAGAACGAAATTTCGTGAGCCATGTGGGATTGGGGTACTGATCATTACCTGAAAGTGTCATCAAGATTTGGTGAAAAAATGTGTGCTGAGATTTCAGGAAACTCGTAGTTTTTTTGGAAGCTTTGGCAACCCATTTCCATGAAAGTGATTTGCGGTGGTCTCTGCTTAGGGCTACATCAATAAGAAACAATCCATAGATATAGAACTGGGAACTACTTTATTGTGTCAAGTTTCAAAGAGCTAGCACAAACCGTGTTTGATTTAGAGTTCCTAAAACATGTATCCATTAGGAGAAAACAGAGTGAAACCTAAAAATTAAAACTGTTACTGCCATCGAACGGTTTAACCTAGAAGAACGAAATTTGGTGAGCCATGTGGGATTGGGGTACTGATCATTACCTGAAAGTGTCATCAAGTTTGGGAGAAAAAATGTGTGCTGAGATTTCAGGAAACTCGTAGTTTTTTGGAAGCTTGGCAACCCTTTTCCATGAAAGTGATTTGCGCTGGTCTCTGCTTAGGGCTACATCAATAGTAAACAAACCATAGAGATAGAATTTGGAACTACTTTATTGTATCAAGTTTCAAAGAGCTAGCACAAACCGTGTTTGATTTAGAGTTCCAAATACATGTATCCATATAGGAGAAAACAGAGTGAAACCGAAAAATTAAAACTGTTACTGCCAACGAAAGGTTTAACCTAGAAGAACGAAATTTGGTGAGCCAAGTGGGATTGGGGTACTGATCATTACCTGAAAGTGTCATCAATATTGGGTGAAAAAATGTGTGCGGAGATTTCAGGAAACTCGTAGTTTTTTGGAAGCTTGGCAACACCTTTCCATGAAAGGGATTTGCGCTGGTCTCTGCTTAGGGCTACATCAATAGGAAACAAACCATAGAGACAGAACTTGGAACTACTTTATTGTGTCAAGTTTCAAAGAGCTAGCACAAACCGTGTTTGATTTAGAGTTCCAACTACATGTATCCATAAATGAGAAAACAGAGTGAAACCTAAAAATTAAAACTGTTACTGCCAACGAACGGTTTAACCTAGAAGAATGAAATTTGGTGAGCCAAATGGGATTGGGGTACTGATCATTACCTGGAAGTGTCATCAATATTGGGTGAAAAAATGTGTGCTGAGATTTCAGGAAACTGGTAGTTTTTTGGAAACTTTCAACCCCTTTCCATGAAAGTGATTTGCGGTGGTCTCTGCTTAGGGCTACATCAATAGGAAGCAAACCATAGACATAGAACTTGGAACTACTTTATTGTGTCAAGTTTCAAAGAGCTAGCAAAAACCGTGTTTGATTTAGAGTTCCAACTACATGTATCCATATAGGAGAAAACAGAGTGAAACCTAAAAATTAAAACTCGTACTGCCAACAAACGGTTTAACCTAGAAGAACGAAATTTGGTGAGCGAAGTGAGATTGGGGTACTGATCATTACCTGAAAGTGTCATCAAGATTGTGTGAAAAAATGTGTGCTGAGATTCAGGAAAATCGTAGTTTTTTGGAAGCTTGGCAACCCCTTTCCGTGAAAGTGATTTGCGCCGGTCTCTGCTTAGTGCTACATCAATAGGAAACAAACCATAGAGATAGATCTCGGGACTACTTTATTGTGTCAAGTTTCAAAGAGCTAGCACAAACCGTGTTTGATTTTGAGTTCCAACTACATGTATCCATATAGGAGAAAACAGAGTGAAACCTAAAAATTAAAACTCCTACTGCCAACAAACGGTTTAACCTAGAAGAACGAAATTTGGTGAGCCAGGTGAGATTGGGGTACTGATCATTACCTGAAAGTGTCATCAAGATTGTGTGAAAAAATGTGTGCTGAGATTCAGGAAAACCGTAGTTTTTTGGAAGCTTGGCAACCCCTTTCTGTGAAAGTGTATTGCGCTGGTCTCTGCATAGGGCTACATGAATAGGAAACAAACCATAGAGATAGAACTTGGAACTACTTTATTGTGTCAACTTTCAAAGTGCTAGCACAAACCGTGTTAGATTTAGAGTTCCAAATACATGTATTCATATAGGAGAAAACAGAGTGAAACCTAAAAATTAAAACTGTTACTGCCAACGAACGGTTTAACCTAGAAGAACGAAAATTGGTGAGCCAAGTGGGATTGGGGTACTGATCCTTACCTGAAAGTGTCATCAAGATTGGGTGAAAAAATGTGTGCTGAGATTTCAGGAAACTCTTACTTTTTTGGAAGCTTGGCAACCCCTTTCCATGAAAGTGATTTGCGCCGGTCTCTGCTTAGGGCTACATCAATAGGAAACAAACCATAGAGACAGAATTTTGAACTACTTTATTGTGTCACGTTTCAAAGAGCTAGCACAAACCGTGTTTGATTTAGAGTTCCAACTACATGTATCCATATAGGAGAAAACAGAGTGAAACCTAAAAATTAAAACTGTTACTGCCATCGAAAGGTTTAACCTAGATGAACGAAATTTGGTGAGCCTAGTGGGATTGGAGTACTGATCCTTACCTGAAAGTGTCATCAAGATTGGGTGAAAAAATGTGTGCTGAGATTTCAGGAAACTCGTAGTTTTTTGGAAGCTTGACAACCCCTTTCCATGAAAGTGTATTGCGCTGGTCTCTGCTTAGGGCTACATGAATAGGAAACAAACCATAGAGATAGAACTTGGAACTACTTTATTGTGTCAACTTTCAAAGTGCTAGCACAAACCGTGTTTGATTTAGAGTTCAAAATACATGTATCCATTAGGAGAAAACAGAGTGAAACCTAAAAATTAAAACTGTTACTGCCATCGAACGGTTTAACCTAGAAGAACGAAATTTGGTTAGCCATGTGGGATTGGGGTACTGATCATTACCTGAAAGTGTCATCAAGTTTGGGAAAAAAAATGTGTGCTGAGATTTCAGGAAACTCGTAGTTTTTTGGAAGCTTGGCAACCCTTTTCCATGAAAGTGATTTGCGCTGGTCTCTGCTTAGGGCTACATCAATAGTAAACAAACCATAGAGATAGAATTTGGAACTACTTTATTGTATCAAGTTTCAAAGAGCTAGCACAAACCGTGTTTGATTTAGAGTTCCAACTACATGTATCCATATAGGAGAAAACAGAGTGAAACCGAAAAATTAAAACTGTTACTGCCAACGAAAGGTTTAACCTAGAAGAACGAAATTTGATGGGCCAAGTGGAATTGCGGTACTGATCATTACCTGAAAGTGTCATGAAGATTGGGTGAAAAAATGTGTGCTGAGATTTCAGGAAACTCGTAGTTTTTTGGAAGCTTGGCAACCCCTTTCCATGAAAGTGATTTGCGGTGGTCTGTGCTTAGGGCTACATCAATAGGAAACAAACCATAGAGATAGAGCTTGGAACTACTTTATTGTGTCAAGTTTCAAAGAGCTAGCACAAACCGTGTGTCATTTAGAGTTCCAATTACATGTATCCATATAGGAGAAAACAGAGTGAAACCTAAAAAATTAAAACTGTTACTGCCAACGAATGGTTTAACCTAGAAGAACGAAATTTGGTGAGCCAAGTGGGATTGGGGTACTGATCATTACCTGAAAGTGTCATCAATATTGGTTGAAAAAATGTGTGCGGAGATTTCAGGAAACTCGTAGTTTTTTGGAAGCTTGGCAACACCTTTCCATGAAAGGGATTTGCGCTGGTCTCTGCTTAGGGCTACATCAATAGGAAACAAACCATAGAGACAGAACTTGGAACTACTTTATTGTGTCAAGTTTCAAAGAGCTAGCACAATCCGTGTTTGATTTAGAGTTCCAACTACATGTATCCATAAATGAGAAAACAGAGTGAAACCTAAAAATTAAAACTGTTACTGCCAACGAACGGTTTAACCTAGAAGAATGAAATTTGGTGAGCCAAATGGGATTGGGGTACTGATCATTACCTGGAAGTGTCATCAATATTGGGTGAAAAAATGTGTGCTGAGATTTCAGGAAACTGGTAGTTTTTTGGAAACTTTCAACCCCTTTCCATGAAAGTGATTTGCGGTGGTCTCTGCTTAGGGCTACATCAATAGGAAACAAACCATAGACATAGAACTTGGAACTACTTTATTGTGTCAAGTTTCAAAGAGCTAGCACAAACCGTGTTTGATTTAGAGTTCCAACTACATGTATCCATATAGGAGAAAACAGAGTGAAACCTAACAATTAAAACTCGTACTGCCAACAAACGGTTTAACTTAGAAGAACGAAATTTGGTGAGCCAAGTGAGATTGGGGTACTGATCATTACCTGAAAGTGTCATCAAGATTGTGTGAAAAAATGTGTGCTGAGATTCAGGAAAATCGTAGTTTTTTGGAAGCTTGGCAACCCCTTTCCGTGAAAGTGATTTGCGCCGGTCTCTGCTTAGTGCTACATCAATAGGAAACAAACCATAGAGATACATCTCGGGACTACTTTATTGTGTCAAGTTTCAAAGAGCTAGCACAAACCGTGTTTGATTTAGAGTTCCAACTACATGTATCCATATAGGAGAAAACAGAGTGAAACCTAAAAATTAAAACTGTTACTGCCATCGAACGGTTTAACCTAGAAGAACGAAATTTGCTGAGCCAAGTGGATATGGGGTACAGATCATTACCTGAAAGTGTCATCAAGATAGGTTGAAATAATCTGTGCTGAGATTTCAGGAAACTCGTAGTTTTTTGGAAGCTTGGCAACCCCTTTCCATGAAAGTGATTTGCGCTGGTCTCTGCTTAGGGCTACATCAATAGGAAACAAACCATAGAGGTCGAACTTGGAACTACTTTATTGTGTCAAGTTTCAAAGAGCTAGCAGAAACCGTGTTTGATTTAGAGTTCCAACTACATGTATCCATATAGGAGAAAACAGAGTGAAAGATAAAAATTAAAACTCTTACTGCCAACGAACGGTTTAATCTAGAAGAACGAAATTTGTTGAGCCAAGTGGGATTGGGGTACTGATCATTACCTGAAAGTGTCATCAAGATTGGGTGAAAAAATGTGTGCTGAGATTTCAGGAAACTCGTAGTTTTCTAGAAGCTTGGCAACCTTTTTCCGTGAGAGAGATTTGCGCCGGTCTCTGCTTAGGGCTACATCAATAGGAAACAAACCATAGAGATAGAACTTGGAACTACTTTATTGTGTCAAGTTTCAAAGAGCTAGCACAAACCGTGTTTGATTTAGAGTTCCAACTACATGTATCCATATAGGAGAAAACAGAGTGAAACCGAAAAATTAAAACTGTTACTGCCAACGAACGGTTTAACCTAGAAGAACGAAATTTGGTGAGCCAAATGGGATTGGGGTACTGATCATTACCTGAAAGTGTCATCAATATTGGGTGAAAAAATGTGTGCTGAGATTTCAGGAAACTCGTAGTTTTTTGGAAGCTTTCAACCCCTTTCCATGAAAGTGATTTGCGGAGGTCTCTGCTTAGGGCTACATCAGTAGGAAACAAACCATAGAGATAGAACTTGGAACTACTTTATTGTGTCATGTTTCAAAGAGCTAGCACAAACTGTGTTGGATTTAGAGTTCCAACTACATGTATCCATATAGGAGAAAACAGATTGAAAGATAAAAATTAAAACTGTTACTGCCATCGAATGGTTTAACCTAGATGAACGAAATTTGGTGAGCCTAGTGGGATTGGCGTACTGATCCTTACCTGAAAGTGTCATCAAGATTGGGTGAAAAAATGTGTGCTGATATTTCAGGAAACTCGTAGTTTTTTGGAAGCTTGGCAACCCATTTCCATGAAAGTGATTTGCGGTGGTCTCTGCTTAGGGCTTCATCAATAAGAAACAATCCATAGAGATAGAACTTGTAACTACTTTATTGTGTCAAGTTTCAAAGAGCTAGCACAAACCGTGTTTGATTTAGAGTTCCAAATACATGTATCCATATAGGAGAAAACAGAGTGAAACCTAAAAATTAAAACTCGTACTGCCAACAAACGGTTTAACCTAGAAGAACGAAATTTGGTGAGCCAAGTGGGATTGGGGTACTGAAAATTACCTGAAAGTGTCATCAAGATTGGGTGAAAAAATGTGGGCTGAGATTTCAGGAAACTCGTAGTTTTTTGGAAGCATGGCAACCCCTTTCCATGAAAGGGTTTTGCGCCGGTCTCTGCTTAGGGCTACATCAATAGGAAACAAACCATAGAGACAGAACATGGAACTACTTTATTCTGTCAAGTTTCAAAGAGCTAGCACAAACCGTGTTGGATTTAGAGTTCCAACTACATGTATCCATATAGGAGAAAACAGAGTGAAAGATAAAAATTAAAACTGTTACTGCCATCGAAAGGTTTAACCTAGATGAACGAAATTTGGTGAGCCTAGTGGGATTGGTGTACTGATCCTTACCTGAAAGTGTCATCAAGATTAGGTGAAAAAATGTGTGATGAGATTTCAGGAAACACGTAGTATTTTGGAAGCTTGGCCACCCATTTCCATGAAAGTGATTTGCGGTGGTTTCTGCTTAGGGCTACATCAATAGGAAACAAACCAAAGAGGTCGAACTTGGAACTACTTTATTGTGTCAAGTTTCAAAGAGCTAGCACAAACCGTGTTTGATTTAGAGTTCCAACTACTTGTATCCATATAGGAGAAAACAGAGTGAAAGATAAAAATTAAAACTCTTACTGCCAACGAACGGTTTAATCTAGAAGAACGAAATTTGGTGAGCCAAGTGGGATTGGGATACTGATCATTACCTGAAAGTGTCTTCAAGATTGTGTGAAAAAATATGTGCTGAGATTTCAGGAAACTCGTAGTTTTTTGGAAGCTTGGCAACCCCTTTCCGTGAAAGAGATTTGCGCCGGTCTCTGCTTAGGGCTACATCAATAGGAAACAAACCATAGAGATAGAACTTGGGACTAATTTATTGTGTCAAGTTTGAAAGAGCTAGCACAAACCGTGTTTGATTTAGAGTTCCAACTACATGTATCCATATAGGAGAAAACAGAGTGAAACCTAAAAATTAAAACTGTTATTGCCAACGAACAGTTTAAACTAGAAGAATGAAATTTGGTGAGCCAAGTGAAATTGGGGTATGAGCATTACATGAAAGTGTCATCAAGATTGGGTGAAAAAATGTGGGGTGAGATTTCAGGAAACTCGTAGTTTTTTGGAAGCTTGGCAACCCCTTTCCATGAAAGTGATTTGCGCCGGTCTCTGCTTAGGGATACATCAATAGGAAACAAACCATAGAGATAGAACTTGGAACTACTTTATTGTGTCAAGTTTCAAAGAGCTAGCACAAACCGTGTTTGATTTAGAGTTCCAACTACATGTATCCATATAGGAGAAAACAGAGTGAAACCTAAAAATTAAAACTGTTACTGCCGTCAAATGGTTTAACCAAGAAGAACGAAATTTGGTGATCCAAGTGGATTTGGGGTACTGATCATTACCTGAAAGTGTCATCAAGATTGGGTGAAAAAATGTGTGCTGAGATTTCAGGAAACTCATAGTTTTCTAAAAGCTTGGCAACCCCATTCCATGAAAGTGATTTGCGCTGGTCTCTGCTTAGGGCTACATCAATAGGAAGCAAACCATAGAAACAGAACTTTGAACTACTTTATTGTGTCAAGTTTCAAAGAGCTAGCACAAACCGTGTTTGATTTAGAGTTCCAAGTACATGTATCCATATAGGAGAAAACAGAGTGAAACCTAAAAATGAAAAGTGTTACTGTCAACGAACGGTTTAACCTAGAAGAACGAAATTTGGTGAGCGAAGTGAGATTGGGGTACTGATCATTACCTGAAAGTGTCATCAAGATTGTGTGAAAAAATGTGTGCTGAGATTCAGGAAAATCGTAGTTTTTTGGAAGCTTGGCAACCCCTTTCCGTGAAAGTGATTTGCGCCGGTCTCTGCTTAGTGCTACATCAATAGGAAACAAACCATAGAGATAGATCTCGGGACTACTTTATTGTGTCAAGTTTCAAAGAGCTAGCACAAACCGTGTTTGATTTTGAGTTCCAACTACATGTATCCATATAGGAGAAAACAGAGTGAAACCTAAAAATTAAAACTCCTACTGCCAACAAACGGTTTAACCTAGAAGAACGAAATTTGGTGAGCCAAGTGAGATTGGGGTACTGATCATTACCTGAAAGTGTCATCAAGATTGTGTGAAAAAATGTGTGCTGAGATTCAGGAAAACCGTAGTTTTTTGGAAGCTTGGCAACCCCTTTCCGTGAAAGTGTATTGCGCTGGTCTCTGCATAGGGCTACATGAATAGGAAACAAACCATAGAGATAGAACTTGGAACTACTTTATTGTGTCAACTTTCAAAGTGCTAGCACAAACCGTGTTAGATTTAGAGTTCCAAATACATGTATTCATATAGGAGAAAACAGAGTGAAACCTAAAAATTAAAACTGTTACTGCCAACGAATGGTTTAACCTAGAAGAACGAAAATTGGTGAGCCAAGTGGGATTGGGGTACTGATCCTTACCTGAAAGTGTCATCAAGATTGGGTGAAAAAATGTGTGCTGAGATTTCAGGAAACTCTTACTTTTTTGGAAGCTTGGCAACCCCTTTCCATGAAAGTGATTTGCGCCGGTCTCTGCTTAGGGCTACATCAATAGGAAACAAACCATAGAGACAGAACTTTGAACTATTTTATTGTGTCAAGTTTCAAAGAGCTAGCACAAACCGTGTTTGATTTAGAGTTCCAACTACATGTATCCATATAGGAGAAAACAGAGTGAAACCTAAAAATTAAAACTGTTACTGCCATCGAAAGGTTTAACCTAGATGAACGAAATTTGGTGAGCCTAGTGGGATTGGAGTACTGATCCTTACCTGAAAGTGTCATCAAGATTGGGTGAAAAAATGTGTGCTGAGATTTCAGGAAACTCGTAGTTTTTTGGAAGCTTGACAACCCCTTTCCATGAAAGTGTATTGCGCTGGTCTCTGCTTAGGGCTACATGAATAGGAAACAAACCATAGAGATAGAACTTGGAACTACTTTATTGTGTCAACTTTCAAAGTGCTAGCAGAAACCGTGTTTGATTTAGAGTTCAAAATACATGTATCCATTAGGAGAAAACAGAGTGAAACCTAAAAATTAAAACTGTTACTGCCATCGAACGGTTTAACCTAGAAGAACGAAATTTGGTTAGCCATGTGGGATTGGGGTACTGATCATTACCTGAAAGTGTCATCAAGTTTGGGAAAAAAAATGTGTGCTGAGATTTCAGGAAACTCGTAGTTTTTTGGAAGCTTGGCAACCCTTTTCCATGAAAGTGATTTGCGCTGGTCTCTGCTTAGGGCTACATCAATAGTAAACAAACCATAGAGATAGAATTTGGAACTACTTTATTGTATCAAGTTTCAAAGAGCTAGCACAAACCGTGTTTGATTTAGAGTTCCAACTACATGTATCCATATAGGAGAAAACAGAGTGAAACCGAAAAATTAAAACTGTTACTGCCAACGAAAGGTTTAACCTAGAAGAACGAAATTTGATGGGCCAAGTGGAATTGCGGTACTGATCATTACCTGAAAGTGTCATGAAGATTGGGTGAAAAAATGTGTGCTGAGATTTCAGGAAACTCGTAGTTTTTTGGAAGCTTGGCAACCCCTTTCCATGAAAGTGATTTGCGGTGGTCTGTGCTTAGGGCTACATCAATAGGAAACAAACCATAGAGATAGAGCTTGGAACTACTTTATTGTGTCAAGTTTCAAAGAGCTAGCACAAACCGTGTGTCATTTAGAGTTCCAATTACATGTATCCATATAGGAGAAAACAGAGTGAAACCTAAAAAATTAAAACTGTTACTGCCAACGAATGGTTTAACCTAGAAGAACGAAATTTGGTGAGCCAAGTGGGATTGGGGTACTGATCATTACCTGAAAGTGTCATCAATATTGGTTGAAAAAATGTGTGCGGAGATTTCAGGAAACTCGTAGTTTTTTGGAAGCTTGGCAACACCTTTCCATGAAAGGGATTTGCGCTGGTCTCTGCTTAGGGCTACATCAATAGGAAACAAACCATAGAGACAGAACTTGGAACTACTTTATTGTGTCAAGTTTCAAAGAGCTAGCACAATCCGTGTTTGATTTAGAGTTCCAACTACATGTATCCATAAATGAGAAAACAGAGTGAAACCTAAAAATTAAAACTGTTACTGCCAACGAACGGTTTAACCTAGAAGAATGAAATTTGGTGAGCCAAATGGGATTGGGGTACTGATCATTACCTGGAAGTGTCATCAATATTGGGTGAAAAAATGTGTGCTGAGATTTCAGGAAACTGGTAGTTTTTTGGAAACTTTCAACCCCTTTCCATGAAAGTGATTTGCGTTGGTCTCTGCTTAGGGCTACATCAATAGGAAACAAACCATAGACATAGAACTTGGAACTACTTTATTGTGTCAAGTTTCAAAGAGCTAGCACAAACCGTGTTTGATTTAGAGTTCCAACTACATGTATCCATATAGGAGAAAACAGAGTGAAACCTAAAAATTAAAACTCGTACTGCCAACAAACGGTTTAACCTAGAAGAACGAAATTTGGTGAGCCAAGTGAGATTGGGGTACTGATCATTACCTGAAAGTGTCATCAAGATTGTGTGAAAAAATGTGTGCTGAGATTCAGGAAAATCGTAGTTTTTTGGAAGCTTGGCAACCCCTTTCCGTGAAAGTGATTTGCGCTGGTCTCTGCTTAGTGCTACATCAATAGGAAACAAACCATAGAGATAGATCTCGGGACTACTTTATTGTGTCAAGTTTCAAAGAGCTAGCACAAACCGTGTTTGATTTAGAGTTCCAACTACATGTATCCATATAGGAGAAAACAGAGTGAAACCGAAAAATTAAAACTGTTACTGCCAACGAACGGTTTAACCTAGAAGAACGAAATTTGGTGAGCCAAATGGGATTGGGGTACTGATCATTACCTGAAAGTGTCATCAATATTGGGTGAAAAAATGTGTGCTGAGATTTCAGGAAACTCGTAGTTTTTTGGAAGCTTTCAACCCCTTTCCATGAAAGTGATTTGCGGAGGTCTCTGCTTAGGGCTACATCAGTAGGAAACAAACCATAGAGATAGAACTTGGAACTACTTTATTGTGTCAAGTTTCAAAGAGCTAGCACAAACTGTGTTGGATTTAGAGTTCCAACTACATGTATCCATATAGGAGAAAACAGATTGAAAGATAAAAATTAAAACTGTTACTGCCATCGAAAGGTTTAACCTAGATGAACGAAATTTGGTGAGCCTAGTGGGATTGGCGTACTGATCCTTACCTGAAAGTGTCATCAAGATTGGGTGAAAAAATGTGTGCTGATATTTCAGGAAACTCGTAGTTTTTTGGAAGCTTGGCAACCCATTTCCATGAAAGTGATTTGCGGTGGTCTCTGCTTAGGGCTTCATCAATAAGAAACAATCCATAGAGATAGAACTTGTAACTACTTTATTGTGTCAAGTTTCAAAGAGCTAGCACAAACCGTGTTTGATTTAGAGTTCCAAATACATGTATCCATATAGGAGAAAACAGAGTGAAACCTAAAAATTAAAACTCGTACTGCCAACAAACGGTTTAACCTAGAAGAACGAAATTTGGTGAGCCAAGTGAGATTGGGGTACTGATCATTACCTGAAAGTGTCATCAAGATTGTGTGAAAAAATGTGTGCTGAGATTCAGGAAACTCCTAGTTTTTTGGAAGCTTGGCAACCCCTTTCCGTGAAAGTGATTTGCGCTGGTCTCTGCTTAGGGCTACATCAATAGGAAACAAGCCATACAGATAGATCTTGGGACTACTTTATTGTGTCAAGTTTCAAAGAGCTAGCACAAACCGTGTTTGATTTAGAGTTCCAACTACATGTATCCATATAGGAGAAAACAGAGTGAAACCTAAAAATGAAAACTGTTACTGCCAACGAACGGTTTAACCTAGAAGAACGAAAATTGGTGAGCCAAGTGGGATTGGGGTACTGATCCTTACCTGAAAGTGTCATCAAGATTGGGTGAAAAAATGTGTGCTGAGATTTCAGGAAACTCTTACTTTTTTGGAAGCTTGGCAACCCCTTTCCATGAAAGTGATTTGCGCCGGTCTCTGCTTAGGGCTACATCAATAGGAAACAAACCATAGAGACATAACTTTGAACTACTTTATTGTGTCAAGTTTCAAAGAGCTAGCACAAACCGTGTTTGATTTAGAGTTCCTAAAATATGTATCCATTAGGAGAAGACAGAGTGAAACTTAAAAATTAAAACTCTTACTGCCAAGGAACGGTTTAAGCAAGAAGAACGAAATTTGGTGAGCCAAGTGGATTTAGGGTACTGATCATTACCTGAAAGTGTCATCAAGATTGTGTGAAAAAATGTGTGCTGAGATTCAGGAAACTCGTAGTTTTTTGGAAGCTTGGCAACCCCTTTCCGTGAAAGTGATTTGCGCCGGTCTCTGCTTAGGGCTACATCAATAGGAAACAAATCATAGAGATAGATCTTGGGACTACTTTATTGTGTCAAGTTTCAAAGAGCTAGCACAAACCGTGTTTGATTTAGAGTTCCAACTACATGTATCCATATAGGAGAAAACAGAGTGAAACAAAAATTAAAACTCGTACTGCCAACAAACGGTTTAACCTAGAAGAATGAAATTTGGTGATCCAAGTGAGATTGGGGTACTGATCATTACCTGAAAGTGTCATCAAGATTGTGTGAAAAAATATGTGCTGAGATTCAGGAAACTCGTAGTTTTTTGGAAGCTTGGCTACCCCTTTCCGTGAAAGTGATTTGCGCCGGTCTCTGATTAAGGCTATCTCAATAGGAAACAAACCATAGAGATAGAACTTGGAACTACTTTATTGTGTCAAGTTTCAAAGAGCTAGCAGAAAACGTGTTTGATTTAGAGTTCCAACTACATGTATCCATATAGGAGAAAACAGAGTGAAAGATAAAAATTAAAACTCTTACTGCCAACGAACGGTTTAATCTAGAAGAACGAAATTTGGTGAGCCAAGTGGATTTGGGGTACTGATCATTACCTGAAAGTGTCATCAAGATTGGGTGAAAAAATGTGTGCTGAGATTTCAGGAAACTCGTAGTTTTCTAGAAGCTTGGCAAACCCTTTCCATGAAAGTGATTTGCGCCGGTCTCTGCTTAGGGCTACATCAATAGGAAACAAACCATAGAAACAGAACTTTGAACTACTTTATTGTGTCAAGTTTCAAAGAGCTAGCACATACCGTGTTTGATTTAGAGTTCCAAATACATTAATCCATATAAGAGAAAACAGAGTGAAACCTAAAAATTAAAACTGTTACTGCCAACGAACGGTTTAACCTTGAAGAACGAAAATTGGTGAGACAAGTGGGATTGGGGTACTGATCCTTACCTGAAAGTGTCATCAAGATTGGGTGAAAATATGTGTGCTGAGATTTCAGGAAACTCGTAGTTTTTTGGAAGCTTGGCATCCCCTTTCCATGATAGTGGTTTCCGCCGGTCTCTGCTTAGGGCTACATCAATAGGAAACAAACCGTAGAAATAAACTTGGAACTACTTTTTTGTGTCAAGTTTCAAAGAGCTAACACAAACCGTGTTTGATTTAGAGTTCCAACTACATGTATCCATATAGGAGAAAACAGAGTGAAACCTAAAAATTAAAACTGTTACTGCCAACGAACGGTTTAACCTAGAAGAACGAAAATTGGTGAGCCAAGTGGGATTGGGGTACTGATGATTAACTGAAAGTGTCATCAATATTGGGTGAAAAAATGTGTGCGGAGATTTCAGGAAAGTCGTAGTTTTTTGGAAGCTTGACAACCCCTTTCCGTGAAAGTGATTTGCGCCGGTCTCTGCTTAGGGCTACATCAATAGGAAACAAACCATAGAGATAGAACTTGGAACTACTTTATTGTGTCAAGTTTCAAAGAGCTAGCACAAATCGTGTTGGATTTAGAGTTCCAACTACATGTATCCATATAGGAGAAAACAGAGTGAAACCTAAAAATTAAAACTGTTTCTGCCAACGAACGGTTTAACCTAGAAGAACGAGAATTGGTGAGCCAAGTGGGATTGGGGTACTGATCCTTACCTGAAAGTGTCATCAAGATTCGGTGAAAAAATGTGTGCTGAGATTTCAGGAAACTCGTAGTTTTTTGGAAGCTTGGCATCCCCTTTCCATGATAGTGGTTTCCGCCGGTCTCTGCTTAGGGCTACATCAATAGGAAACACCGTAGAAATAGAACTTGGAACTACTTTATTGTGTCAAGTTTCAAAGAGCTAACACAAACCGTGTTTGATTTAGAGTTCCAACTACATGTATCCGTATAGGAGAAAACAGAGTGAAACCTAAAAATTAAAACTGTTACTGCCAACGAACGGTTTAACCTAGAAGAACGGAAATTGGTGAGCCAAGTGTGATTGGGGTACTGATCCTTAACTGAATGTGTCATCAATATTGGGTGAAAAAATATGTCCGGAGATTTCAGGAAACTCGCAGTTTTTTGGAAGCTTGGCAACCCCTTTCCGTGAAAGTGATTTGCGCCGGTCTCTGCTTAGGACTACATCAATAGGAAACAAACCATAGAGATAGAACTTGGGACTACTTTATTGTGTCAAGTTTCAAACACCTAGCACAAACCGTGTTTGATTGAGAGTTCTAAATACATGTATGCATATAGGAGAAAACAGAGTGAAACCTAAAAATTAAAACTGTGACTGCCAACGAACGGACTAACCTAGAAGAACGAAATTTGATGAGCCAAGTGGGATTGGGGTAGTGATCATTACCAGAAAGTGTCATCAAGATTGGCTTAAAAAATGTGTGCTGAGATTTCAGGAAACTCGTAGTTTTTTGGAAGCTTGGCATCCCCTTTCCATGATAGTGGTTTCCGCCGGTCTCTGCTTAGGGCTACATCAATAGGAAAAAAACCGTAGAAATTAAACTTGGAATTACTTTATTGTGTCAAGTTTCAAAGAGCTAGCACAAACCGTGTTTCATTTAGAGTTCCAACTACATGTATCCATATAGGAGAAAACAGAGTGAAACCTAAAAATTTAAAACTGTTACTGCCAACGAAAAGTTTAACCTAGAAGAACGAAATTTGGTGAGCCAAGTGGGATTGGGGTACTGACCATTACCTGAAAGTGTCATCAAGATTGGGTGAAAAAATGTGTGCTGAGATTTCAGGAAACTCGTAGTTTTTTGGAAGCTTGGCAACCCCTTTCCAAGAAAGTGATTTGCGCCGGTCTCTCCTTAGGGCTACATCAATAGGAAACAAACCATAGAGATAGAACATGGAACTACTTTATTGTGTCAAGTTACAAAGAGCTAGCACAAACCGTGTTTCATTTAGAGTTCCAACTACATGTATCCATATAGGAGAAAACAGAGTGAAACCTAAAAATTTAAAACTGTTACTGCCACCGAACGGTTTAACCTAGAAGAACGAAATTTGGTGAGCCAAGTGGGATTGGGGTACTGACCATTACCTGAAAGTGTCATCAAGATTGGGTGAAAAAATGTGTGCTGAGATTTCAGGAAACTCGTAGTTTTTTGGAAGCTTGGCAACCCCTTTCCATGAAAGTGATTTGCGCTGGTCTCTGCTTAGGGCTACATCAATAGGAAACAAACCATAGAGATAGAACTTGGAACTACTTGATTGTGTCAAGTTTCAAAGAGCTAGCACAAACCATGTTTCATTTAGAGTTCCAACAACATGTATCCATATAGGAGAAAACAGAGTGAAACCTAAAAAATTAAAACTGTTACTGCCAACGAATGGTTTAAACTAGAAGAACAAAATTTGGTGAGCCATGTGGGATTGGGGTACTGATCATTACCTGAAAGTGTCATCAATATTGAGTGAAAAAATGTGTGCGGAGATTTCAGGAAACTCGTAGTTTTTTGGAAGCTTGGCAACCCCTTTCCATGAAAGTGATTTGCGGTGGTCTCTGCTTAGGGCTACATCAATAGGAAACAAACCATAGAGATAAAACTTGGAACTACTTTATTGTGTCAAGGTAAAAGAGCTAGCAACAACCGTGTTTGATTTGGAGTTCCAAATACATGTATTCATATAGGAGAAAACAGAGTGAAACCTAAAAATTAAAACTGTAACTGCCAACGAACGGTTTAACCTAGAAGAACGAAATTTGGTGAGCCAAGTGGGATTGGGGTAGTGATCACTACCTGAAAGTGTCATCAAGATTGGGTGAAAAAATGTGTGCTGAGATTTCAGGACTCGTAGTTTTTTGGAAACTTGGAAACCCCTTACCATGATAGTGATTTGCGTCAGTCTCTGCTTAGGGCTTCATCAATAGGAAACAAACCATAGTGATAGAACTTGGAAATACTTTATTGTGTCAAGTTTCAAAGAGCTAGCACAAACCGTGTTTGATTTACAGTTCCAACTACATGTATCCATATAGGTGAAAACAGAGTGAAACCTAAAAATTAAAACTGTTACTGCCAACGAACGGTTTAACCTAGAAGAACGAAATTTGGTGGGCCAAGTGGGATTGGGGTACTGATCATTACCTGAAAGTGTCATCAAGATTGGGTGAAAAAATGTGTGCTGAGATTTCAGGAAACTCGTATTTATTTGGAAGCATGGCAACCCCTTCATTTAAAGTGGTTTGCCCAGGTCTCTGCTTAGGGCTACATGAATAGGAAACAAACCATAGAGATAGAACTTGGAACTACTTTATTGTGTCAAGTTTCAAAGAGCTAGCACAAACCGTGTTTGATTTAGAGTTCCAACTACATGTATCCATATAGGAGAAAACAGAGTGAAACCTAAAAATTAAAACTGTAACTGCCAACGAACGGTTTAACCTAGAAGAACGAAATTTGGTGAGCCAAGTGGGATTGGGGTAGTGATCATTACCTGAAAGTGTCATCATGATTGGGTGAAAAAATGTGTGCTGAGATTTCAGGAAACATAGTTTTTTGGAAACTTGGAAACCCCTTACCATGAAAATGATTTGCACCAGTCTCTGCTTAGGGCTACATCAATAGGAAACAAACCATAGAGATAGAACTTGGAACTACTTTATTGTGTAAAGTTTCAAAGAGGTAGCACAAACCGTGTTTGATTTACAGTTCCAACTACATGTATCCATATAGGTGAAAACAGAGTGAAACCTAAAAATTAAAACTGTTACTGCCAACGAACGGTTTAAACTAGAAGAACGAAATTTGGTGGGCCACGTGGGATTGGGGTACTGATCATTACCTGAAAGTGTCATCAAGATTGGGTGAAAAAATGTGTGCTGAGATTGCAGGATACTCGTTGTTTTTTGGAAGCTTGGCAACCTTTTTTCATGAAAGTCATTTGCGCCAGTCTCTTCTTAGGGCTACATCAATAGGAAACAAACCATAGAGATAGAATTTGGAACTACTTTATTGTGTCAAGTTTCAAAGAGCTAGCACAAACCGTGTTTGATTTAGAGTTCCAACTACATGTATCCATATAGGAGAAAACAGAGTGAAACCTAAAAATTAAAACTGTTACTGCCAACGAACGGTTTAACCTAGAAGAATGAAATTTGGTGAGCCATGTGGGATTGGCGTACTGATCATTACCTGAAAGTGTCATCAAGATTGGGTGAAAAAATGTGTGCTGAGATTTCAGGAAACTCGTAGTTTTTTGGAAGCTTGGCAACCTCTTTCCGTGAAAGTGATTTGCGCCAGTCTCGGCTTAGGGCTTCATCAATAGGAAAAGAAACCATAGAGATAGAACTTGAAACTTCTTTATTGTGTCAAGTTTCAAAGAACTAGCACAAACCGTGTTTGATTTAGAGTTCCAACTACATGTATTTTAATAGGAGAAAAGAGAGTGAAACATAAAAATTAAAACTGTTACTGCCTACGAACAGTTTAACCTAGAAGAACGAAATTTGGTGAGCCAAGTGGAATTGGGTACTGATCATTACCTGAAAGTGTCATCAAGATTGGGTGAAAAAATGTGTGCTGATATGTCATGAAACTCGTAGTTTTTTGGAATCTTGGCAACCCCTTTCTATGAAAGTGATTTGCACCGGTCTCCGCTTAGGGCTACATCAATAGGAAACAAACCATAGAGATAGAACTTGGAACTAATTTATTGTGTCAAGTTTCAAAGAGCTAGCACAAACCGTGTTTGATTTAAAGTTCCAACTACATGTATCCATATAGGAGAAAACAGAGTGAAACCTAAAAATTAAAACTGTTACTGCCAACGAATGGTTTAACCTAGAAGAACGAAATTTTGGGAGCCAAGTGGGATTGGGTACTGATCATTACCTGAAAGTGTCATCAAGATTGGGTGAAAAAATGTGTGCTGAGATTTCAGGAAACTCGTAGTTTTTTGGAAGCTTAGCAACCCCTTTCCTTGAAAGTGATTTGTGCCGGTCTCTGCTTAGGGCTACATCAATAGGAAACAAACCATAGAGATAGAACTGGGAACTACTTTATTGTGTCAAGTTTCAAAGAGCTAGCACAAACCGTGTTTGATTTACAGTTCCATCTACATGTATCCATATAGGAGAAAACAGAGAGAAACATAAAAATTTAAACTGTTAATGCCAACAAATGGTTTAACCTAGAAGAACGAAATTTGGTGAGCCAAGTGGGATTGGGGTACTGATCATTGCCTGAAAGTGTTATAAAAGTTGGGTGAAAAAATGTGTGCTGATATTTCAGGAAACTCCTAGTTTTTTGGAAGCTTGGCAACCCCTTTCCGTGAAAGTGATTTGCGCCAGTCTCTGCTTAGGGCTACATCAATAGGAAAGAAACCATAGAGATAGAACTTGGAACTACTTGATTGTGTCAAGTTTCAAAGAGCTAGCACAAACCGTGTTTGATTTAGAGTTTCAACTACATGTATCCATATAGGAGAAAACAGAGAGAAACCTTAAAATTTAAAATTTTACTGCCAACAAACGGTTTAACCTAGAAGAACGAAATTTCGTGAGCCAAGTGGGATTGGGGTACTGATCATTGCCTGAAAGTGTCATCAAGGTTGGGTGAAAAAATGTGTGCTGATATTTCAGGAAACTCCTAGTTTTTTGGAAGCTTGGCAACCCCTTTCCGTGAAAGTGATTTGCGCCAGTCTCTGCTTAGGGCTACATCAATAGGAAAGAAAGCATAGAGATAGAATTTGGAACTACTTTATTGTGTCAACTTTCAAAGAGCTAGCACAAACTGTGTTTGATTTAGAGTTCCAACTACATGTATCCACATAGGAGAAAACAGAGTTAAATCTAAAAATTAAAACCGTTACTGCCAACGAACGGTTTAACCTAGAAGAACGAAATTTGGTGAGACAAGAGGGATTTGGTAGTGATCATTAAATGAAATTGTCATCAAGATTGGGTGAAAAAATGTGTGCTGAGATTTCAGGAAAATCGTAGTTTTTTGGAAGCTTCCAACCCCTTTCCAAAAAAGTGATTTGCGCTAGTCTCTGCTTAGGGCTACATCAATAGCAAACAAACCATAGATATAGAACTTGGAACGACTTTATTGTGTCAAGTTTCAAAGAGCTAGCACAAACCATGTTTGATTTACAGTTCCAACTACATGTATCCATATAATGGAGAAAACAGAGAGAAACCTAAAAATTAAAACTGTTACTGCCAACGAATGTTTTAACCTAGAAGAACGAAATTTGGTGAGCCACGTGGGATTGGGGTACTGATCATTACCTGAACGTGTCATCAAGATTGGGTGAAAAAATGTGTGCTGATATTTCAGGAAACTCCTAGTTTTTTGGAAGCTTGGCAACCCCTTTCCATGAAAGTGATTTGCGACAGTCTCTGCTTAGGGCTACATCAATAGGAAACAAACCATAGAGATACAACTTGGAACTACTTTATTGTGTCAAGTTTCAAAGAGCTAGCACAAACCGTGTTTGATTTAGAGTTCCAACTACAGGTACCCATATAGGAGAAAACAGAGTGAAACCTAAAAATTAAAACTGTTACTGCCAACGAACGGTTTAACCTAGAAGAACGAAATTTGGTGAGCCAAGTGGGATTGGGGTACTGATCATTACCTGAAAATGTCATCAAGATTGGGTGAAAAAATGTGTGCTGAGATTTCAGGAAACTCGTAGTTTTTTGGAAGCTTGGCAACCCCTATCCATGAAAGTGATTTGCGTTGGTCTCTGCTTAGGGCTACATCAATAGGAAACAAACCATAGAGATAGAACTTGGAACTACTTTATTGTGTCAAGTTTCAAAGAGCTAGCACAAACCGTGTTTGATTTAGAGTTTCAACTACATGTATCCATATAGGAGAAAACAGAGAGAAACCTTAAAATTTAAACTTTTACTGCCAACAAACGGTTTAACGTAGAAGAACGAAATTTGGTGAGCCAAGTGGGATTGGGGTACTGATCATTGCCTGAAAGTGTCATCAAGGTTGGGTGAAAAAATGTGTGCTGATATTTCAGGAAACTCCTAGTTTTTTGGAAGCTTGGCAACCCCTTTCCTTGAAAGTGGTTTGCGCCAGTCTCTGCTTAGGGCTACATCAATATGAAACAAACCATAGAGATAGAACTTGGAACTACTTTATTGTGTCAAGTTTCAAAGAGCTAGCACAAACCGTGTTTGATTTAGAGTTCCAACTACATGTATCCATATAGTAGAAAACAGAGTGAAACCTAAAAATTAAAACTGTTACTGCCATCGAACGGTTTAACCTAGAAGAACGAAATTTGGTGAGCCAAGTGGGATTGGGGTACTGATCATTACGTGAAAGTGTCATCAAGATTGGGTGAAAAAATATGTGCTGTCAGGAAACTCGTAGTTTTTTGGAATCTTGGCAACCCCTTTCCATGAAAGTGATTTGCACCGGTCTCTGCTTAGGGCTATATCAATAGGAAACAAACCATAGAAATAGAACTTGGAACTACTTTATTGTGTCAACTTTCAAAGAGCTAGCACAAACTGTGTTTGATTTAGAGTTCCAACTACATGTAAACATATAGGAGAAAACAGAGTTAAATCTAAAAATTAATACCGTTACTGCCAACGAACGGTTTAAACTAGAAGAACGAAATTTGGTGAGACAAGAGGGATTGGGGTAGTGATCATTAAATGAAATTGTCATCAATATTGGGTGAAAAAATGTGTGCTGAGATTTCAGGAAAATCGTAGTTTTTTGGAAGCTTCCAACCCCTTTCCAAAAAAGTGATATGCGCTAGTCTCTGCTTAGGGCTACATCAATAGCAAACAAACCATAGATATAGAACTTGGAACGACTTTATTGTGTCAAGTTTCAAAGAGCTAGCACAAACCATGTTTGATTTACAGTTCCAACTACATGTATTCATATAATGGAGAAAACAGAGAGAAACCTAAAAATTAAAACTGTTACTGCCAACGAATGGTTTAACCTAGAAGAACGAAATTTGGTGAGCCACGTGGGATTGGGGTACAGATCATTACCTGAATGTGTCATCAAGATTGGGTGAAAAAATGTGTGCTGATATTTCAGGAAACTCCTAGTTTTTTGGAAGCTTGGCAACCCCTTTCCATGAAAGTGATTTGCGACGGTCTCTGCTTAGGGCTACATAAATAGGAAACAAACCATAGAGATACAACTTGGAACTACTTTATTGTGTCAAGATTCAAAGAGCTAGCACAAACCGTGTTTGATTTAGAGTTCCAACTACATGTATCCATATAGGAGAAAACAGAGTGAAACCTAAAAATTTAAACTGTTACTGCCAAGGAACGGTTTTACCTAGAAGAACGAAATTTGGTGAGCCATGTGGGATTGTGGAACTGATCATTACCTGAAAGTTTCATCAAGATTGGGTGAAAAAATGTGTGCTGAGATTTCAGGAAACTCGTAGTTTTTTGGAAGCTTGGCAAACCCATTCCAATAATGTGATTTGTGCCGGCCTCTGCTAGGGCTACATCAATAGGAAACAAACTATAGAGATTGAACTTGGAACCACTTTATTTTGTAAAGTTTCAAAGAGCTAGCACAAACCGTTTTTGATTTAGAGTTCCAACTACATGTATCCATATAGGAGAAAACAGAGTGAAACCTAAAAATTAAAACTGTTACTGCCAACGAACGGTTTAACCTAGAAGAACGAAACTTGGTGAGCCAAGTGGGATTGGGGTTCTGATCATTACCTGAAAGTGTCATCAAGATTGGGTGAAAAAATGTGTGCTGAGATTTCAGGAAACTCGTAATTTTTTGGAAGCTTGTCAACCCCTTTCCATGAAAGGGATTTGCGCCGGTCTCTGCTTAGGGCTACATCAATAGGAAAGAAACCATAGAGATAGAACTTGGAACTACTTTATTGTGTCAAATTTCAAAGAGCTAGCACAAACCATGTTTGATTTAGAGATCCAACTACATGTATTCATATACGAGAAAACAGAGTGAAACCTAAAAATTAAAACTGTCACTGCCAACGAACGGTTTAACTTGGAAGAACGAAATTTGGTGACCCAATTGGCATTATGGTACTGATCATTACCTGAAGGTGTCAACAAGATTGGGTAAAAAAATGTGTGCTGAGATTTCAGGAAACTCATAGTTTTCTAAAAGCTTGGCAACCCCTTTCCAAGAAAGTCATATGCGCCGTTCTCTGCTTAGTGCTATGTCAATAGGAAACAAACCGTAGAGATAGAACTTGGAACTACTTTATTGTGTCAAGTTTCAAAGAGCTAGCACAAACCGTGTTTGATTTAGAGTTCCACCTACATGTATTCACATAGGAGAAAACAGAGTGAAACCTAAAAATTAAAACTGTTACTGCCAACGAACGGTTTAACCTAGAAGAACGAAATTTGTTGAGCCAACTGAGATTGGCGTACTGATCATTACCTGAAAGTGTCATCAAGATTGGGTGAAAAAATGTGTGCTGAGATTTCAGGAAACTCCTAGTTTTTTGGAAGCTTGGCAACCCCTTTCCATGAAAGTGATTTGCGACGGTCTCTGCTTAGGGCTACATAAATAGGAAACAAACCATAGAGATACAACTTGGAACTACTTTATTGTGTCAAGATTCAAAGAGCTAGCACAAACCGTGTTTGATTTAGAGTTCCAACTACATGTATCCATATAGGAGAAAACAGAGTGAAACCTAAAAATTTAAACTGTTACTGCCAAGGAACGGTTTTACCTAGAAGAACGAAATTTGGTGAGCCATGTGGGATTGTGGAACTGATCATTACCTGAAAGTTTCATCAAGATTGGGTGAAAAAATGTGTGCTGAGATTTCAGGAAACTCGTAGTTTTTTGGAAGCTTGGCAAACCCATTCCAATAATGTGATTTGTGCCGGCCTCTGCTAGGGCTACATCAATAGGAAACAAACTATAGAGATTGAACTTGGAACCACTTTATTTTGTAAAGTTTCAAAGAGCTAGCACAAACCGTTTTTGATTTAGAGTTCCAACTACATGTATCCATATAGGAGAAAACAGAGTGAAACCTAAAAATTAAAACTGTTACTGCCAACGAACGGTTTAACCTAGAAGAACGAAACTTGGTGAGCCAAGTGGGATTGGGGTTCTGATCATTACCTGAAAGTGTCATCAAGATTGGGTGAAAAAATGTGTGCTGAGATTTCAGGAAACTCGTAATTTTTTGGAAGCTTGTCAACCCCTTTCCATGAAAGGGATTTGCGCCGGTCTCTGCTTAGGGCTACATCAATAGGAAAGAAACCATAGAGATAGAACTTGGAACTACTTTATTGTGTCAAATTTCAAAGAGCTACCACAAACCATGTTTGATTTAGAGATCCAACTACATGTATTCATATACGAGAAAACAGAGTGAAACCTAAAAATTAAAACTGTCACTGCCAACGAACGGTTTAACTTGGAAGAACGAAATTTGGTGACCCAAGTGGCATTATGGTACTGATCATTACCTGAAAGTGTCAACAAGATTGGGTAAAAAAATGTGTGCTGAGATTTCAGGAAACTCGTAGTTTTTTGGAAGCTTGGCAACCCCTTTCCAAGAAAGTGATATGCGCCGTTCTCTACTTAGTGCTATGTCAATAGGAAAGAAACCATAGAGATAGAACTTGGAACTACTTTATTGTGTCAAGTTTCAAAGAGCTAGCACAAACCGTGTTTGATTTAGAGTTCCACCTACATGTATCCACATAGGAGAAAACAGAGTGAAACCTAAAAATTAAAACTGTTACTGCCAACGAACGGTTTAACCTAGAAGAACGAAATTTGTTGAGCCAACTGAGATTGGCGTACTGATCATTACCTTAAAGTGTCATCAAGATTGGGTGAAAAAATGTGTGCTGAGATTTCAGGAATCTCATAGTTTTTTGGAAGCTTGGCAACCCCTTTCCATGAAAGTGATTTACGCCGGTCTCTGCTTAGGGCTATATCAATAGGAAACAAACCATAGAGATAGAACTTGGAACTACTTGATTGTGTCAAGTTTCAAAGAGCTAGCACAAACCGTGTTTGATTTAGAGTTCCAAATACATGTATCCAAATAGGAGAAAAGAGAGTGAAACCTAAAAATTAAAACTGTTACTGCCAACGAACGGTTTAACGTAGAAGAACGAAATTTGGTGAGCCAAGTGTGAATGGGGTACTGATGATTACCTGAATGTGTCATCAAGATTGGGTAAAAAAATGTGTGCTGAGATTTCAAGAAACTCGTAGTCTTTTAGAAGCTTGGCAACCCCTTTCCATGAAAGTGATTTTCGCCGGTCTCTGCTTAGGGCTACATAAATAGGAAAAAAACCGTAGAGATAGAACTTGGAACTACTTTATTGTGTCAAGATTCAAAGAGCTAGCACAAACCGTGTTTTATTTAGAGATCCAACTACATGTATCCATATAGGAGAAAACAGAGTGAAACCTAAAAATTAAAACTGTTACTGCCAACGAACGGTTTAACCTAGAAGAATGAAATTTGGTGAGCCAAGTGGGATTGGGGTACTGATATTTACCTGAAAGTGTCATCAAGATTGGGTGAAAAAATGTGTGCTGAGATTTCAGGAAACTCATAGTTTTTTGAAAGCTTGGCAACCCCTTTCCATGAAAGTGATTTGCGCCGGTCTCTGCTTAGGGCTACATCAATAGGAAAGAAACCATAGAGATAGAACTTGGAACTACTTTATTGTGTCAAGTTTCAAAGAGCTAGCACAAACCGTGTTTGATTTAGAGTTCCAAATACATGTATCCATATAGGAGAAAACAGAGTGAAACCTAAAAATTAAAACTGTTACTGCCAACGAACGGTTTTACCTAGAAGAACGAAATTTGGTGAGCCATGTGGGATTGTGGAACTAATCATTACCTGAAAGTTTCATCAAGATTGGGTGAAAAAATGTGTGCTGAGATTTCAGGAAACTCGTAGTTTTTTGGAAGCTTGGCAAACCCTTTCCATTAAAGTGATTTGTGCCGGCCTCTGCTAGGGCTACATCAATAGGAAACAAACTATAGAGATTGAACTTGGAACCACTTTATTTTGTAAAGTTTCAAAGAGCTAGCACAAACCGTTTTTGATTTAGAGTTCCAACTACATGTATCCATATAGGAGAAAACAGAGTGAAACCTAAAAATTAAAACTGTTACTGCCAACGAACGGTTTAACCTAGAAGAACGAAACTTGGTGAGCCAAGTGGGATTGGGGTTCTGATCATTACCTGAAAGTGTCATCAAGATTGGGTGAAAAAATGTGTGCTGAGATTTCAGGAAACTCGTAATTTTTTGGAAGCTTGTCAACCCCTTTCCATGAAAGGGATTTGCGCCGGTCTCTGCTTAGGGCTACATCAATAGGAAAGAAACCATAGAGATAGAACTTGGAACTACTTTATTGTGTCAAATTTCAAAGAGCTAGCACAAACCATGTTTGATTTAGAGATCCAACTACATGTATTCATATACGAGAAAACAGAGTGAAACCTAAAAATTAAAACTGTCACTGCCAACGAACGGTTTAACTTGGAAGAACGAAATTTGGTGACCCAATTGGCATTATGGTACTGATCATTACCTGAAGGTGTCAACAAGATTGGGTAAAAAAATGTGTGCTGAGATTTCAGGAAACTCGTAGTTTTTTGGAAGCTTGGCAACCCCTTTCCAAGAAAGTCATATGCGCCGTTCTCTGCTTAGTGCTATGTCAATAGGAAACAAACCGTAGAGATAGAACTTGGAACTACTTTATTGTGTCAAGTTTCAAAGAGCTAGCACAAACCGTGTTTGATTTAGAGTTCCACCTACATGTATTCACATAGGAGAAAACAGAGTGAAACCTAAAAATTAAAACTGTTACTGCCAACGAACGGTTTAACCTAGAAGAACGAAATTTGTTGAGCCAACTGAGATTGGCGTACTGATCATTACCTGAAAGTGTCATCAAGATTGGGTGAAAAAATGTGTGCTGAGATTTCAGGAAACTCGTAGTTTTTTGTAAGCTTGGCAACCCCTTTCCATGAAAGTGATTTGCGCCGGTCTCTGCTTAGGGCTACATGAATAGGAAACAAACCATAGAGATAGAACTTGGAACTACTTTATTGTGTCAAGTTTCAAAGAGCTAGCACAAACCGTGTTTGATTTAGAGTTCCAACTACATGTATCCATATAGGAGAAAACAGAGTGAAACCTAAAAATTTAAACTGTTACTTCCAACGAACGGTTTTACCTAGAAGAACGAAATTTGGTGAGCCATGTGGGATTGTGGAACTGATCATTACCTGAAAGATTCATCAAGATTGGGTGAAAAAATGTGTGCTGAGATTTCAGGAAACTCGTAGTTTTTTGGAAGCTTGGCAAACCCATTCGAATAATGTGATTTGTGCCGGCCTCTGCTAGGGCTACATCAATAGGAAACAAACTATAGAGATTGAACTTGGAACCACTTTATTTTGTAAAGTTTCAAAGAGCTAGCACAAACCGTTTTTGATTTAGAGTTCCAACTACATGTATCCATATAGGAGAAAACAGAGTGAAACCTAAAAATTAAAACTGTTACTGCCAACGAACGGTTTAACCTAGAAGAACGAAACTTGGTGAGCCAAGTGGGATTGGGGTTCTGATCATTACCTGAAAGTGTCATCAAGATTGGGTGAAAAAATGTGTGCTGAGATTTCAGGAAACTCGTAATTTTTTGGAAGCTTGTCAACCCCTTTCCATGAAAGGGATTTGCGCCGGTCTCTGCTTAGGGCTACATCAATAGGAAAGAAACCATAGAGATAGAACTTGGAACTACTTTATTGTGTCAAATTTCAAAGAGCTACCACAAACCATGTTTGATTTAGAGATCCAACTACATGTATTCATATACGAGAAAACAGAGTGAAACCTAAAAATTAAAACTGTCACTGCCAACGAACGGTTTAACTTGGAAGAACGAAATTTGGTGACCCAAGTGGCATTATGGTACTGATCATTACCTGAAAGTGTCAACAAGATTGGGTAAAAAAATGTGTGCTGAGATTTCAGGAAACTCGTAGTTTTTTGGAAGCTTGGCAACCCCTTTCCAAGAAAGTGATATGCGCAGTTCTCTGCTTAGTGCTATGTCAATAGGAAAGAAACCGTAGAGATAGAACTTGGAACTACTTTATTGTGTCAAGTTTCAAAGAGCTAGCACAAACCGTGTTTGATTTAGAGTTCCACCTACATGTATCCACATAGGAGAAAACAGAGTGAAACCTAAAAATTAAAACTGTTACTGCCAACGAACGGTTTAACCTAGAAGAACGAAATTTGTTGAGCCAACTGAGATTGGCGTACTGATCATTACCTTAAAGTGTCATCAAGATTGGGTGAAAAAATGTGTGCTGAGATTTCAGGAATCTCATAATTTTTTGGAAGCTTGGCAACCCCTTTCCATGAAAGTGATTTACGCCGGTCTCTGCTTAGGGCTATATCAATAGGAAACAAACCATAGAGATAGAACTTGGAACTACTTGATTGTGTCAAGTTTCAAAGAGCTAGCACAAACCGTGTTTGATTTAGAGTTCCAAATACATGTATCCAAATAGGAGAAAAGAGAGTGAAACCTAAAAATTAAAACTGTTACTGCCAACGAACGGTTTAACGTAGAAGAACGAAATTTGGTGAGCCAAGTGTGAATGGGGTACTGATGATTACCTGAATGTGTCATCAAGATTGGGTAAAAAAATGTGTGCTGAGATTTCAAGAAACTCGTAGTCTTTTAGAAGCTTGGCAACCCCTTTCCATGAAAGTGATTTTCGCCGGTCTCTGCTTAGGGCTACATAAATAGGAAAAAAACCGTAGAGATAGAACTTGGAACTACTTTATTGTGTCAAGATTCAAAGAGCTAGCACAAACCGTGTTTTATTTAGAGATCCAACTATATGTATCCATATAGGAGAAAACAGAGTGAAACCTAAAAATTAAAACTGTTACTGCCAACGAACGGTTTAACCTAGAAGAATGAAATTTGGTGAGCCAAGTGGGATTGGGGTACTGATATTTACCTGAAAGTGTCATCAAGATTGGGTGAAAAAATGTGTGCTGAGATTTCAGGAAACTCATAGTTTTTTGAAAGCTTGGCAACCCCTTTCCATGAAAGTGATTTGCGCCGGTCTCTGCTTAGGGCTACATCAATAGGAAACAAACCATAGAGATAGAACTTGGAACTACTTTATTGTGTCAAGTTTCAAAGAGCTAGCACAAACCGTGTTTGATTTAGAGTTCCAAATACATGTATCCATATAGGAGAAAACAGAGTGAAACCTAAAAATTAAAACTGTTACTGCCAACGAACGGTTTTACCTAGAAGAACGAAATTTGGTGAGCCATGTGGGATTGTGGAACTGATCATTACCTGAAAGTTTCATCAAGATTGGGTGAAAAAATGTGTGCTGAGATTTCAGGAAACTCGTAGTTTTTTGGAAGCTTGGCAAACCCTTTCCATTAAAGTGATTTGTGCCGGCCTCTGCTAGGGCTACATCAATAGGAAACAAACTATAGAGATTGAACTTGGAACCACTTTATTTTGTAAAGTTTCAAAGAGCTAGCACAAACCGTTTTTGATTTAGAGTTCCAACTACATGTATCCATATAGGAGAAAACAGAGTGAAACCTAAAAATTAAAACTGTTACTGCCAACGAACGGTTTAACCTAGAAGAACGAAACTTGGTGAGCCAAGTGGGATTGGGGTTCTGATCATTACCTGAAAGTGTCATCAAGATTGGGTGAAAAAATGTGTGCTGAGATTTCAGGAAACTCGTAATTTTTTGGAAGCTTGTCAACCCCTTTCCATGAAAGGGATTTGCGCCGGTCTCTGCTTAGGGCTACATCAATAGGAAACAAACCATAGAGATAGAACTTGGAACTACTTTATTGTGTCAAATTTCAAAGAGCTAGCACAAACCGTGTTTGATTTAGAGTTCCAAATACATGTATCCATATAGGAGAAAACAGAGTGAAACCTAAAAATTAAAACTGTTACTGCCAAAAAACCGTTTAACCTAGAAGAACGAAATTTGGTGAGCCAATGGGATTGGGGTACTGATAATTACTTGAAAGTGTCATCAAGATTGGGTGAAAAAATGTGTGCTGAGATTTCAGGAAACTCGTAGTTTTTTGGAAGCTTGGCAACCCCTTTTTATGAAAGTGATTTACGCCGGTCTCTGCTTAGGGCTACATCAATAGGAAACAAACCATAGAGATAGAACTTGGAACTTCTTTATTTTGTCAAATTTCAAAGAGCTAGCACAAACCATGTTTGATTTAGAGATCCAACTACATGTATCCATATACGAGAAAACAGAGTGAAACCTAAAAATTAAAACTGTCACTGCCAACGAACGGTTTAACTTGGAAGAACGAAATTTGGTGACCCAAGTGGCATTATGGTACTGATCATTACCTGAAAGTGTCATCAAGATTGGGTGAAAAAATGTGTGCTGAGATTTCAGGAAACTCGTAGTTTTTTGGAAGCTTGGCAACCCCTTTCCATGAAAGTGATATGCGCCGTTCTCTGCTTAGTGCTATGTCAATAGGAAACAAACCGTAGAGATAGAACTTGGAACTCCTTTATTGTGTCAAGTTTCAAAGAGCTAGCACAAACCGTGTTTGATTTAGAGTTCCACCTACATGTATCCACATAGGAGAAAACAAAGTGAAACCTAAAAATTAAAACTGTTACTGCCAACGAACGGTTTAACCTAGAAGAACGAAATTTGTTGAGCCAACTGAGATTGGTGTACTGATCATTACCTGAAAGTGTCATCAAGATTGGGTGAAAAAATGTGTGCTGAGATTTCAGGAAACTCATAGTTTTTTGGAAGCTTGGCAACCCCTTTCCATGAAAGTGATTTACGCCGGTCTCTGCTTAGGGCTATATCAATAGGAAACAAACCATAGAGATAGAACTTGGAACTACTTGATTGTGTCAAGTTTCAAAGAGCTAGCACAAACCGTGTTTGATTTAGAGTTCCAAATACATGCATCCATATAGGATAAAACAGAGTGAAACCTAAAAATTAAAACTGTTACTGCCAACGAACTGTTTAACTTAGAAGAACGAAATTTGGTGAGCCAAGTGGGATTGGGGTACTGATCATTACCTGAAAGTGTCATCAAGATTGGGAGAAAAAAGTTTGCTGAGATTTCAAGAAACTCGTAGTTTTTTGGAAGCTTGGAACCCCTTTACTTGAAAGTGATTTTCGCTAGACTCTGCTTAGGGCTACATCAATAGGAAAGAAACCATAGAGATAGAACTTGGAACTACTTTATTGTGTCAAGTTTCAAAGAGTTAGCAGAAACCGTGTTTGATTTAGAGTTCCAACTACATGTATCCAAATAGGAGAAAAGAGAGTGAAACCTAAAAATTAAAACTGTTACTGCCAACGAACGGTTTAACGTAGAAGAACGAAATTTGGTGAGCCAAGTGTGAATGGGGTACTGATGATTACCTGAATGTGTCATCAAGATTGGGTAAAAAAATGTGTGCTGAGATTTCAGGAAACTCGTAGTCTTTTAGAAGCTTGGCAACCCCTTTCCATGAAAGTGATTTTCGCCGGTCTCTGCTTAGGGCTACATCAATAGGAAAAAAAAACGTAGAGATAGAACTTGGAACTACATTATTGTGTCAAGATTCAAAGAGCTAGCACAAACCGTGTTTGATTTAGAGATCCAACTACATGTATCCATATAGGAGAAAACAGAGTGAAACCTAAAAATTAAAACTGTTACTGCCAACGAACGGTTTAACCTAGAAGAATGAAATTTGGTGAGCCAAGTGGGATTGGGGTACTGATATTTACCTGAAAGTGTCATCAAGATTGGGTGAAAAAATGTGTGCTGAGATTTCAGGAAACTCGTAGTTTTTTGAAAGCTTGGCAACCCCTTTCCATGAAAGTGATTTGCGCCGGTCTCTGCTTACGGCTACATCAATAGGAAACAAACCATAGAGATAGAACTTGGAACTACTTTATTGTGTCAAGTTTCAAAGAGCTAGCACAAACCGTGTTTGATTTAGAGTTCCAACTACATGTATCCATATAGGAGAAAACAGAGTGAAACCTAAAAATTAAAACTGTTACTGCCAACGAACGGTTTAACGTAGAAGAACGAAACTTGGTGAGCCAAGTGGGATTGGGGTTCTGATCATTACCTGAAAGTGTCATCAAGATTGGGTGAAAAAATGTGTGCTGAGATTTCAGGAAAATCGTAGTTTTTTGGAAGCTTGGCAACACCTTTCCATGAAAGTGATTTACGCCGGTCTCTGCTTAGGGCTACATCAATAGGAAACAAACCATAGAGATAGAACATGGAACTTCTTTATTTTGTCAAGTTTCAAAGAGCTAGCACAAACCGTGTTTGATTTAGAGTTCCAACTACATGTATCCATATAGGAGAAAACAGAGTGAAACCTAAAAATTAAAACTGTTACTGCCATCAAAGGGTTTAACCTAGAAGAACGAAATTTGGTGAGCCAAGTGGTATTGGGGTACTGATCATTACCTGAAACTGAAATCAAGATTGGGTTAAAAAATGTGTGCTGAGATTTCAGGAAACTGGTAGTTTTTTGGAAGCTTGGCAACCCCTTTTCATGAAAGTGATTTGCGCCGGTCTCTGCTTAGGGCTACATCAATACGAAACAAACCATAGAGATAGAACTTGGAACTTCTTTATTGTGTCAAGTTTCAAAGAGCTAGCACAAACCGTGTTTGATTTAGAGTTCCAACTACATGTATCCATAAAGGAGAAAACAGAGTGAAACCTAAAAAAAAACTGTTACTGCCAATGAACGGTTTAACCTGGAAGAATGAAATTTGGTGATCCTAGTGGGATTGGGGTACTGATCATTACCTGAAAGTGTCATCAAGATTGGGTGAAAAAATGTGTGCTGAGATTTCAGGAAACTCGTAGTTTTTTGGAAGCTTGGCAACCCCTTTTTATGAAAGTGATTTACGCCGGTCTCTGCTTAGGGCTACATCAATAGGAAACAAACCATAGAGATAGAACTTGGAACTTCTTTATTGTCAAGTTTCAAAGAGCTAGCACAAACCGTGTTTGATTTAGAGTTCCACCTACATGTATCCACATAGGAGAAAACAGAGTGAAACCTAACAATTAAAACTGTTACTCCCAACGAACGGTTTACCCTAGAAGAACGAAATTTGTTGAGCCAACTGGGATTGGCGTACTGATCATTACCTGAAAGTGTCATCAAGATTGGGAGAAAAAAGTGTGCTGAGATTTCAAGAAACTCGTAGTTTTTTGGAAGCTTGGCAACCCCTTTCCGTGAAAGTGATTTGCGCTAGACTCTGCTTAGGACTACATCAAAAGGAAAGAAACCATAGAGATAGAACTTGGAACTACTTTATTGTATCAAGTTTCAAAGAGTTAGCAGAAACCGTGTTTGATTTAGAGTTCCAACTACATGTATCCAAATAGGAGAAAAGAGAGTGAAACCTAAAAATTAAAACTGTTACTGCCAACGAAGGGTTAAACCTAGAAGAACGAAATTTGGTGAGCAACGTGGGATTGGGGTACTGATATTTACCTGAAAGTGTCATCAAGATTGGGTGAAAAAATGTGTGCTGAGATTACAGGAAACTCGTAGTTTTTTGAAAGCTTGGCAACCCCTTTCCATGAAAGTGATTTGTCCCGGTCTCTTCTTAAGGCTACATCAATAGGAAACAAACCATAGAGATAGAACTTGGAACTTCTTTATTGTGTCAAGTTTCAAAGAGCTAGCACAAACCGTGTTTGATTTAGAGTTCCAACTACATGAATCCATATAGGACAAAACAGAGTGAAACCTAAAAATTAAAACTGTTACTGCCAACGAACGGTTTAACCTAGAAGAACGAAATTTGGTGAGCCAAGTGTGAGTGGGGTATTGATCATTACCTGAAAGTGTCATCAAGATTGGGAGAAAAAATGTGTGCTGAGATTTCAGGAAACTCGTAGTGTTTTGGAAGATTCACAACCCCTATCCGTGAAAGTGATTTGTGCCAGTCTCTGCTTAGGGCTACATCAATAGGAAACAAACCATAGAGATAGAAATTGGAACCACTTTATTGTGTCAAGTTTCAAAGAGCTAGCACAAACCGTGTTTGATTTAGAGTTTCAACTATATGTATCCACATAGGAGAAAACAGAGTGAAACCTAAAAATTAAAACTGTTACTGCCAACGAACGGTTTAACCTTAAGGAACGAAATTTGGTGAGCCAAGTTGGATTGGGGTACTGATAATTATCTGAAAGTGTCATCAAGATTGGGTGAAAAAATGTGTGCTGAGATTTCAGGAAACTCATAGTTTTTTGTAAGCTTGGCAACCCCTTTCCATGAAAGTGATTTGCGCCGGTCTCTGCTTAGGGCTACATCAATAGGAAACAAACCATAGAGATAGAACTTGGAACTACTTTATTGTGTCAAGTTTCAAAGAGCTAGCACAAACCATGTTTGATTTAGAGTTCCAACTACATGTATCCATATAGGAGAAAACAGAGTGAAACCTAAAAATTTAAACTGTTACTGCCAACGAACGGTTTTACCTAGAAGAACAAAATTTGGTGAGCCATGTGGGATTGTGGAACTGATCATTACCTGAAAGTTTCATCAAGATTGGGTGAAAAAATGTGTGCTGAGATTTCAGGAAACTCGTAGTTTTTTGGAAGCTTGGCAAACCCTTTCCATGAAAGTGATTTGTGCCGGCCTCTGCTAGGGCTACATCAATAGGAAACAAACTATAGAGATTGAACTTGGAACCACTTTATTTTGTAAAGTTTCAAAGAGCTAGCACAAACCGTGTTTGATTTAGAGTTCCAACTACATGTATCCATATAGGAGAAAACAGAGTGAAACCTAAAAATTAAAACTGTCACTGCCAACGATCGGTTTAACTTGGAAGAACGAAATTTGGTGACCCAAGTGGCATTATGGTACTGATCATTACCTGAAAGTGTCAACAAGATTGGGTAAAAAAATGTGTGCTGAGATTTCAGGAAACTCGTAGTTTTTTGGAAGCTTGGCAACCCCTTTCCATGAAAGCGATATGCGCCGTTCTCTGCTTAGTGCTATGTCAATAGGAAACAAACCGTAGAGATAGAACTTGGAACTACTTTATTGTGTCAAGTTTCAAAGAGCTAGCACAAACCGTGTTTGATTTAGAGTTCCAACTACATGTATCCGTATAGGAGAAAACAGAGTGAAATCTAAAAATTAAAACTGTTACTGCCAACGAACGGTTTAACCTAGAGGAACGAAATTTGGTGAGCCAAGTGGGATTGCGGTACTGATCATTACCTGAAAGTGTCATCAAGATTGGGTGAAAAAACGTGTGCTGAGACTTCTGAAAACTCGTAGTTTTTTGGAAGCTTGGCAACCCCTTTTCATGAAAGTGATTTGCGCAGGTCTCTGCTTAGGGCTACATCAATAGGAAACAAACCGTAGAGAGAGAACTCGGTACTATTTTATTGTGTCAAGTTTCAAAGAGCTAGCACAAACCATGTTTGATTTAGAGTTCCAACTATATGTATCCATATAGGAGAAAACAGAGTGAAACCTAAAAATTAAAACTGTTACTGCCAACGAACGGTTTAACCTAGAAGAACGAAATTTGGTGAGCCAACTGGGATTGGGTACTGATCATTACCTGAAAGTGTCATCAAGATTGGGTGAAAAAATGTGTGCTGAGATTTCAGGAAACTTGTAGTTTTTTGAAAGCTTGGCAACCCCTTTCCATGAAAGTGATTTGGCCGGTCTCTGCTTAGGGCCACATCAACTGGAAAAAACCGTAGAGATAGAACTTGGAACTACTTTATTGTGTCAAGTGTCAAAGAGCTAGGACAAACCGTGTTTGATTTAGAGTTCCAACTACATGTATCCATATAGGAGAAAACAGAGTGAAACCTAAAAATTAAAACTGTTTCTGCCAACGAACTGTTTAACCTAGAAGAACGAAATTTGGTAGGCAAGTGGGATTAGGGTACATTTCATTACCTGAAAGTGTCATCAAGATTGGGTAAAAAAATGTGTGCTGAGATTTCAGGTAACTCGTAGTTTTTTGGAAGCTTGGCAACTCCTTTCCATGAAAGTGATTTGCGCTGGTCTTCGCTTAGGGCTACATCAATAGGAAACAAACCATAGAGATAGAACTTGGAACTACTTTATTGTTTCAAGTTTCAAAGAGCTAGCACAAACCGTGTTTGTTTTAGAGTTCCAACTACATGTATCCATATATGAGAAAACAGAGTGAAACCTAAAAATTAAAACTGTTACTGTCAACGAACGGTTTAACATAGAAGAATGAAATTTGGTGAGCCAAGTGGGATTAGGGTACTGATCATTACCTGAAAGTGTCATCAAGATTGGGTAAAAAAATGTGTGCTGAGATTTCAGGTAACTCGTAGTTTTTTAGAAGCTTGGCAACCCCTTTCCATGAAAGTGATTTGCGCTGGTCTTCGCTTAGGGCTACATCAATAGGAAACAAACCATAGAGATAGAACTCGGAACTACTTTGTTGTGTCAAGTTTCAAAGAGCTAGCACAAACCGTGTTTGATTTAGAGTTCCAACTACATGTATCCATATAGGAGAAAACAGAGTGAAACCTAAAAATTAAAACTGTTACTGCCATCGAACTGTTTAACCTAGAAGAACGAAATTGGGTGAGCCAAGTGGAATGGGGTACTGATTATTACCTGAAAGTGTCATCAAGATTGGGTTAAAAAATGTGTGCTGAGATTTCAGGAAACTGGTAGTTTTTTGGAAGCTTGGCAACCCCTTTTCATGAAAGTGATTTGCACCGGTCTCTACTTAGGGCTACATCAATACGAAACAAACCGTAGAGATAGAACTTGGAACTACTTTATTGTGTCAAGTTTCAAAGAGGTAGCACAAACCGTGTTGGATTTAGAGTTCCAACTACATGTATCCATATAGGAGAAAACAGAGTGAAACCTAAAAATTTAAACTGTTACTTCCAACGAACGGTTTTACCTAGAAGAACGAAATTTGGTGAGCCAAGTGGGATTGGGGTACTGATCATTACCTGAAAGTCTCATCAAAATTGGGTGAAAAAATGTGTGCTGAGATTTCAGGAAACTCGTAGTTTTATGGAAGCTTGGCAACCCCTTTCCATGAAAGTGATTTGCGCTGGTCTTCGCTTAGGGCTACATCAATAGGAAACAAACCATAGAGATAGAACTTGGAACTACTTTATTGTTTCAAGTTTCAAAGAGCTAGCACAAACCGTGTTTGTTTTAGAGTTCCAACTACATGTATCCATATATGAGAAAACAGAGTGAAACCTAAAAATTAAAACTGTTACTGTCAACGAACGGTTTAACATAAAAGAACGAAATTTGGTGAGCCAAGTGGGACTAGGGTACTGATCATTACCTGAAAGTGTCATCAAGATTGGGTAAAAAAATGTGTGCTGAGATTTCAGGTAACACGTAGTTTTTTGGAAGCTTGGCAACCCCTTTCCATGAAAGTGATTTGCGCTGGTCTTCGCTTAGGGCTACATCAATAGGAAACAAACCATAGAGATAGAACTTGGAACTACTTTATTGTGTCAAGTTTCAAAGAGCTAGCACAAACCGTGTTTGATTTAGAGTTCCAACTACATGTATCCATATAGGAGAAAACAGAGTGAAACCTAAAAATTTAAACAGTTACTGCCAACGACCGGTTTAACCTAGAAGAACGAAATTTGGTGAGCCAAGTGGGATTGGGGTACTGATCATTACCTGAAAGTGTCATCAAGATTGGGTGAAAAAATGTGTGCTGAGATTTCAGGAAACTCGTAGTTTTTTGGAAGCTTGGCAACACCTTTCCATGAAAGTGATTTACGCCGGTCTCTGCTTAGGGCTACATCAATAGGAAACAAACCATAGAGATAGAACTTGGAACTTCTTTATTGTGTCAAGTTTCAAAGAGGTAGCACAAACCGTGTTTGATTTAGAGTTCCAACTACATGTATCCATATAGGAGAAAACAGAGTGAAACCTAAATATTCAAACTGTTACTGCCATCGAAAGGTTTAACCTATAAGAACGAAATTTGGTGAGCCAAGTGGTATTGGGGTCCTGATCATTATCTGAAAGTGTCATCAAGATTGGGTGAAAAAATGTGTGCTGAGATTTAAGGAAACTCGTAGTTTTTTGGAAGCTTGGCAAACCCTTTCCATGAGAGTGATTTGTGCCGGCCTCTGCTAGGGCTACATCAATAGGAAACAAACTATACAGATTGAACTTGGAACCACTTTATTTTGTAAAGTTTCAAAGAGCTAGCACAAACCGTTTTTGATTTAGAGTTCCAACTACATGTATCCATATAGGAGAAAACAGAGTGAAACCTAAAATTTAAAACTGTTACTGCCAACGAAGGTTTAACCTAGAAGAACGAAACTTGGTGAGCCCAGTGGGATTGGGGTTCTGATCATTACCTGAAAGTGTCATCAAGATTGGGTGAAAAAATGTGTGCTGAGATTTCAGGAAACTCGTAGTTTTTTGGAAGCTTGGCAAACCCTTTCCATTTAAGTGATTTGTGCCGGCTTCTGCTAGGGCTACATCAATAGGAAACAAACTATAGAGATTGAACTTGGAACCACTTTATTTTGTAAAGTTTCAAAGAGCTAGCACAAACCGTTTTTGATTTAGAGTTCCAACTACATGTATCCATATAGGAGAAAACAGAGTGAAACCTAAAAATTAAAACTGTTACTGCCAACGAACGGTTTAACCTAGAAGAACGAAACTTGGTGAGCCAAGTGGGCTTGGGGTTCTGATCATTACCTGAAAGTGTCATCAAGATTGGGTGAAAAAATGTGTGCTGAGATTTCAGGAACCTCGTAATATTTTGGAAGCTTGGCAACCCCTTTCCATGAAAGTGATTTGCGCAGGTCTCTGCTTAGGGCTACATCAATAGGAAACAAACCGTACAGAGAGAAATCGGTACTACTTTATTGTGTCAAGTTTCAAAGAGCTAGCACAAACCATGTTTGATTTATAGTTCCAACTATATGTATCCATATAGGAGAAAACAGAGTGAAACCTAAAAATTAAAACTGTTACTGCCAACGAACGGTTTAACCTAGAAGAACGAAATTTGGTGAGCCAACTGGGATTGGGGTTCTGATCATTACCTGAAAGTGTCATCAAGATTGGGTGATAAAACGTGTGCTGAGACTTCTGAAAACTCGTAGTTTTTTGGAAGCTTGGCAACCCCTTTTCATGAAAGTGATTTGCACAGGTCTCTGCTTAGGGCTACATCAATAGGAAACAAACCGTACAGAGAGAACTCGGTACTACTTTATTGTGTCAAGTTTCAAAGAGCTAGCACAAACCATGTTTGATTTAGAGTTCCAACTATATGTATCCATATAGGAGAAAACAGAGTGAAACCTAAAAATTAAAACTGTTACTGCCAACGAACGGTTTAACCTAGAAGAACGAAATTTGGTGAGCCAACTGGGATTGGGTACTGATCATTACCTGAAAGTGTCATCAAGATTGGGTGAAAAAATGTGTGCTGAGATTTCAGGAAACTTGTAGTTTTTTGAAAGCTTGGCAACCCCTTTCCATGAAAGTGATTTGGCCGGTCTCTGCTTAGGGCTACATCAACTGGAAAAAAACCGTAGAGATAGAACTTGGAACTACTTTATTGTGTCAAGTTTCAAAGAGCTAGCACAAACCGTGTTTGATTTAGAGTTCCAACTACATGTATCCACATAGGAGAAAACAGAGTGAAACATAAAAATTTAAACTGTTACTGCCACCGAACGGTTTAACCAAGAAGAACGAATTTTGGTGAGCCAACTGGGATTGGGGTACTGATCATTACCTTAAAGTGTCATCAAGATTGGGTGAAAAAATGTGTCCTGAGATTTCAGGAAACTCGTAGTTTTTTCGAAGCTTGGCAACACCTTTCCATGAAAGTGATTTACGCCGGTCTCTGCTTAGGGCTACATCAATAGGAAACAAACCATAGAGATAGAACTTGGAACTTCTTTATTGTGTCAAGTTTCAAAGAGCTAGCACAAACCGTGTTTGATTTAGAGTTCCAACTACATGTATCCATATAGGAGAAAACAGAGTGAAACCTAAATATTCAAACTGTTACTGCCATGGAAAGGTTTAACCTATAAGAACGAAATTTGGTGAGCCAAGTGGTATTGGGGTACTGATCATTATCTGAAAGTGTCATCAAGATTGGGTGAAAAAATGTGTGCTGAGATTTAAGGAAACTCGTAGTTTTTTGGAAGCTTGGCAAACCCTTTCCATGAAAGTGATTTGTGCCGGCCTCTGCTAGGGCTACATCAATAGGAAACAAACTATACAGATTGAACTTGGAACCACTTTATTTTGTAAAGTTTCAAAGAGCTAGCACAAACCGTTTTTGATTTAGAGTTCCAACTACATGTATCCATATAGGAGAAAACAGAGTGAAACCTAAAAATTAAAACTGTTACTGCCAACGAACGGTTTAACCTAGAAGAACGAAACTTGGTGAGCCAAGTGGGCTTGGGGTTCTGATCATTACCTGAAAGTGTCATCAAGATTGGGTGAAAAAATGTGTGCTGAGATTTCAGGAAACTCGTAGTTTTTTGGAAGCTTGGCAAACCCTTTCCATTTAAGTGATTTGTGCCGGCCTCTGCTAGGGCTACATCAATAGGAAACAAACTATAGAGATTGAACTTGGAACCACTTTATTTTGTAAAGTTTCAAAGAGCTAGCACAAACCGTTTTTGATTTAGAGTTCCAACTACATGTATCCATATAGGAGAAAACAGAGTGAAACCTAAAAATTAAAACTGTTACTGCCAACGAACGGTTTAACATAGAAGAACGAAACTTGGTGAGCCAAGTGGGCTTGGGGATCTGATCATTACCTGAAAGTGTCATCAAGATTGGGTGAAAAAATGTGTGCTGAGATTTCAGGAACCTCGTAATATTTTGGAAGCTTGGCAACCACTTTCCATGAAAGGGATTTGCGCCGGTCTCTGCTTAGGGCTACATCAATAGGAAACAAACCATAGAGATAGAACTTGGAACTACTTTATTGTGTCAAGTTTCAGAGAGCTAGCACAAACCGTGTTTGATTTAGAGTTCCAACTACATGTATCCATATAGGAGAAAACAGAGTGAAACCTAAAAATTAAAACTCTTACTGCCAACGAACGGTTTAACCTAGAAGAATGAAATTTGGTAAGCCAAGTGGAATTGGGGTACTGATATTTACCTGAAAGTGTCATCAAGTTTGGGTGAAAAAATGTGTGCTGAGATTTCAGGAAACTCGTAGTTTTCTGAAAGCTTGGCAACCCCTTTCCATGAAAGTGATTCGTCCTGGTCTCTTCTTAGGGCTACATCAATAGGAAACAAACCATAGAGATAGAACTTGGAACTTCTTTATTGTGTCAAGTTTCAAAGAGCTAGCACAAACCGTGTTTGATTTAGAGTTCCAACTACATGAATCCATATAGGAGAAAACAGAGTGAAACCTAAAAATTAAAACTGTTACTGCCAACGAACGGTTTAACCTAGAAGAACGAAATTTGGTGAGCCAAGTGTGTGTGGGGTATTGATCATTACCTGAAAGTGTCATCAAGATTGGGAGAAAAAATGTGTGCTGAGATTTCAGGAAACTCGTAGTTTTTTGGAAGATTCACAACCCCTATACGTGAAAGTGATTTGTGCCAGTCTCTGCTTAGGGCTACATCATTAGGGAACAAACCATAGAGATAGAACTTGGAACTACGTTATTGTGTCAAGTTTTAAAGAGCTAGCACAAACCGTGTTTGATTTAGAGTTCCACTACAAGTATCCATATAGGAGAAAACAGAGTGAAACCTAAAAATTAAAACTGATACTGCCAACGAACGGTTTAACAAGGAAGAACGAAATTTGGTGAGCCAAGTGGGATTGGGGTACTGATCATTACCTGAAAGTGTCATCAAGATTGGGTGAAAAAATGTGTGCTGAGATTTCAGGAAACTCGTAGTTTTTTGGAAGCTTGGCAACCCCTTTCCGTGAAAGTGATTTGTGCCAGTCTCTGCTTAGGGCTACATCAATAGGAAACAAACCATAGAGATAGAACTTGGAACTACGTTATTGTGTCAAATTTCAAAGAGCTAGCACAAACCGTGTTTGATTTAGAGTTCCACTACATGTATCCATATAGGAGAAAACAGAGTGAAACCTAAAAATTAAAACTGTTACTGCCAACGAACGGTTTAACAAGGAAGAACGAAATTTGGTGAGCCAAGTGGGATTGGGGTACTGATCATTACCTGAAAGTGTCATCAAGATTGGGTGAAAAAATGTGTGCTGTGATTTCAGGAAACTCATAGTTATTTGGCAGCTTGGCAACCCCTTTCCATGAAAGTGATTTGCGCCAGTCTCTGCTTAGGGCTACATCAATAGGAAACAAACCATAGAGAGAGAACTTGGAACTACTTTATTGTGTCAAGTTTCAAAGAGCTAGCACAAACCGTGTTTGATTTAGAGTTCCAACTACATCTATCCATATAGGAGAAAACAGAGTGAAACCTAAAAATTAAATCTGTTACTGCCAACGAACGGTTTAACCTAAAAGAACGAAATTTGGTGAGCCAAGTGGGATTGGGGTACTGATCATTACCTGAAAGTGTCATCAAGATTGGGTGAAAAAATGTGTAGTGAGATTTCAGGAAACTCGTAGTTTTTTGGAAGCTTGGCAACCCCTTTCCATGAAAGGGATTTGCACTGGTCTCTGCTTAGGGCTACATCAATAGGAAACAAACCATAGAGATAGAACTTGGAACTACTTTATTGTGTCAAGTTTCAAAGAGCTAGCACAAACCGTGTTTGATTTAGAGTTCCAACTACATGTATCCATATAGGAGAAAACAGAGTGAAACCTAAAAATTAAAACTGGTACTGCCAACGAACGGTTTAACCTAGAAGAATGAAATTTGGTGAGCCAAGTGGGATTGGGGTACTGATCATTACCTGAAAGTGTCATCAAGATTGGGTGAAAAAATGTGTGCTGAGATTTCAGGAAACTCGTAGTTTTTTGGAAGCTTGGCAACCCCTTTCCATGAAAGTGATTTGCGCCAGTCTCTGCTTAGGGCTACATCAATAGGAAACAAACCATAGAGATAGAACTTGGAACTACTTTACTGTGTCAAGTTTCAAAGAGCTAGCACAAACAGTGTTTGATTTAGAGTTCCAAATATATGTATCCATATAGGAGAAAACAGAGTGAAACCTAAAAATTTAAACTGTTACTGCCAACGAACAGTTTAACAAGGAAGAACGAAATTTGGTGAGCCAAGTGGGATTGGGGTACTGATCATTACCTGAAAGTGTCATCAAGATTGGGTGAAAAAATGTGTGCTGAGATTTCAGGAAACTCATAGTTTTTTGGCAGCTTGGCAACCCCTTTCAATGAAAGTGATTTGCGCCAGTCTCTGCTTAGGGCTACATCAATAGGAAACAAACCATAGAGAGAGAACTTGGAACTACTTTATTGTGTCAAGTTTCAAAGAGCTAGCACAAACCGTGTTTGATTTAGAGTTCCAACTACATGTATCCATATAGGAGAAAACAGAGTGAAACCTAAAAATTAAAACTGTTTCTGCCAACGAACGGTTTAACCTAGAAGAACGAAATTTGGTGAGCCAAGTGGGATTAGGGTACTGATCATTACCTGAAAGTGTCATCAAGATTGGGTAAAAAAATGTGTGCTGAGATTTCAGGTAACTCGTATTTTTTTGGAAGCTTGGCAACCCCTTTCCATGAAAGTGATTTGCGCTGGTCTTCGCTTAGGGCTACATCAATAGGAAACAAACCATAGAGATAGAACTTGGAACTACTTTATTGTGTCATGTTTCAAAGAGCTAGCACAAACCGTGTTTGATTTAGAGTTCCAACTACATGTATCCATATAGGAGAAAACAGAGTGAAACCTAAAAATTAAAACTGTTTCTGCCAACGAACGGTTTTACCTAGAAGAACGAAATTTGGTGAGCCAAGTGGAATTGGGGTACTGATCATTACCTGAAAGTCTCATCAAGATTGGGTGAAAAAATGTGTGCTGAGATTTCAGGAAACTCGTAGTTTTTTGGAAGCTTGGCAACCCCTTTCCATGCAAGTGATTTGTGCAAGTCTCTGCTTAGGGCTACATCAATAGGAAAAAAACCGTAGAGATAGAACTTGGAACTACTTTATTGTGTCAAGTTTCAAAGAGCTAGCACAAACCGTGTTTGATTTAGAGTTCCAACTACATGTATCCATATAGGAGAAAACAGAGTGAAACCTAAATATTCAAACTGTTACTGCCATCGAAATGTTTAACCTATAAGAATGAAATTTGGTCTACCAAGTGGTATTGGGGTACTGATCATTACCTGAAAGTGTCATCAAGATTGGGTGAAAAAATGTGTGCTGAGATTTAAGGAAACTCGTAGTTTTTTGGAAGCTTGGCAAACCCTTTCCATGAAAGTGATTTGTGCCGGCCTCTGCTAGGGCTACATCAATAGGAAACAAACTATAGAGATTGAACTTGGAACCACTTTATTTTGTAAAGTTTCAAAGAGCTAGCACAAACCGTTTTTGATTTAGAGTTCCAACTACATGTATCCATATAGGAGAAAACAGAGTGAAACCTAAAAATTAAAACTGTTACTGCCAATGAACGGTTTAACCAAGAAGAACGAAACTTGGTGAGCCAAGTGGGATTGGGGTTCTGATCATTACCTGAAAGTGTCATCAAGATTGGGTGATAAAACGTGTGCTGAGACTTCTGAAAACTCGTAGTTTTTTTTAAACTTGGCAACCCCTTTTCATGAAAGTGATTTGCGCAGGTCTCTGCTTAGGGCTACATCAATAGGAAACAAACCGTACAGAGAGAAATCGGTACTACTTTATTGTGTCAAGTTTCAAAGAGCTAGCACAAACCATGTTTGATTTATAGTTCCAACTATATGTATCCATATAGGAGAAAACAGAGTGAAACCTAAAAATTAAAACTGTTACTGCCAACGAACGGTTTAATCTAGAAGAACGAAATTTGGTGAGCCAACTGGGATTGGGGTTCTGATCATTACCTGAAAGTGTCATGAAGATTGGGTGATAAAACGTGAGCTGAGACTTCTGAAAACTCGTAGTTTTTTGGAAGCTTGGCAACCCCTTTTCATGAAAGTGATTTGCGCAGGTCTCTGCTTAGGGCTACATCAATAGGAAACAAACCGTACAGAGAGAACTCGGTACTACTTTATTGTGTCAAGTTTCAAAGAGCTAGCACAAACCATGTTTGATTTAGAGTTCCAACTATATGTATCCATATAGGAGAAAACAGAGTGAAACCTAAAAATTAAAACTGTTACTGCCAACGAACGGTTTAACCTAGAAGAACGAAATTTGGTGAGCCAACTGGGATTGGGTACTGATCATTACCTGAAAGAGTCATCAAGATTGGGTGAAAAAATGTGTGCTGAGATTTCAGGAAACTCGTAGTTTTTTGGAAGCTTGACAACCCCTTTCCGTGAAAGTGATTTGTGCCAGTCTCTGCTTAGGGCTACATCAATAGGAAACAAACCATAGAGATAGAACTTGGAACTACGTTATTGTGTCAAATTTCAAAGAGCTAGCACAAACCGTGTTTGATTTAGAGTTCCACTACATGTATCCATATAGGAGAAAACAGAGTGAAACCTAAAAATTAAAACTGTTACTGGCAACGAACGGTTTAACAAGGAAGAACGTAATTTGGTGAGCCAAGTGGGATTGGGGTACTGATCATTACCTGAAAGTGTCATCAAGATTGGGTGAAAAAATGTGTGCTGAGATTTCAGGAAACTCATAGTTTTTTGGCAGCTTGGCAACCCCTTTCCATGAAAGTGATTTGCGCCAGTCTCTGCTTAGGGCTACATCAATAGGAAACAAACCATAGAGATAGAACTTGGAACTACTTTATTGTGTCATGTTTCAAAGAGCTAGCACAAACCGTGTTTGATTTAGAGTTCCAACTACATGTATCCATATAGGAGAAAACAGAGTGAAACCTAAAAATTAAAACTGTTATTGCCAACGAACGGTTTAACCTAGAAGAACGAAATATGGTGAGCCAAGTGGGATTAGGGTACTGATCATTACCTGAAAGTGTCATCAAGATTGGGTAAAAAAATGTGTGCTGAGATTTCAGGTAACTCGTAGTTTTTTGGAAGCTTGGCAACCCCTTTCCATTAAAGTGATTTGCGCTGGTCTTCGCTTAGGGCTACATCAATAGGAAACAAACCATAGAGATAGAACTTGGAACTACTTTACTGTGTCAAGTTTCAAAGAACTAGCACAAACCGTGTTTGATTTAGAGTTCCAACTATATGTATCCATATAGGAGAAAACAGAGTGAAACCTAAAAATTTAAACTGTTACTGCCAACGAACGGTTTAACCTAGAAGAACGAAATTTGGTGAGCCAAGTGGGATTAGGGTACTGATCATTACCTGAAAGTGTCATCAAGATTGGGTAAAAAAATGTGTGCTGAGATTACAGGAAAATCGTAGTTTTTTGGAAGCTAGGCAACCCCTTTCCATGAAAGTGATATGCGCCCTTCTCTGCTTAGGGCTATGTCAATAGGAAACAAAACGTAGAGATAGAACTTGGAACTACTTTATTGTGTCAAGTTTCAAAGAGCTAGCACAAACCGTGTTTGATTTAGAGTTCCAACTACATGTATCCACATAGGAGAAAACAGAGTGAAACCTAAAAATTAAAACTGTTACTGCCAACGAACGGTTTAACAAGGAACAACGAAATTTGGTGAGCCAAGTGGGATTGGGGTACTGATCATTACCTGAAAGTGTCATCAAGATTGGGTGAAAAAATGTGTGCTGAGATTTCAGGAAACTCATAGTTTTTTGACAGCTTGGCAACCCCTTTCCATGAAAGTGATTTGCGCCAGTCTCTGCTTAGGGCTGCATCAATAGGAAACAAACCATAGAGATAGAACTTGGAACTACTTTATTGTGTCATGTTTCAAAGAGCTAGCACAAACCGTGTTTGATTTAGAGTTCCAACTACATGTATCCATATAGGAGAAAACAGAGTGAAACCTAAAAATTAAAACTGTTATTGCCAACGAACGGTTTAACCTAGAAGAACGAAATATGGTGAGCCAAGTGGGATAAGGGTACTGATCATTACCTGAAAGTGTCATCAAGATTGGGTAAAAAAATGTGTGCTGAGATTTCAGGTAACTCGTAGTTTTTTGGAAGCTTGGCAACCCCTTTCCATGAAAGTGATTTGCGCTGGTCTTCGCTTAGGGCTACATCAATAGGAAACAAACCATAGAGATAGAACTTGGAACTACTTTACTGTGTCAAGTTTCAAAGAACTAGCACAAACCGTGTTTGATTTAGAGTTCCAACTACATGTATCCATATAGGAGAAAACAGAGTGAAACCTAAAAATTTAAACTGTTACTGCCAACGAACGGTTTAACCTAGAAGAACGAAATTTGGTGAGCCAAGTGGGATTAGGGTACTGATCATTACCTGAAAGTGTCATCAAGATTGGGTAAAAAAATGTGTGCTGAGATTACAGGAAAATCGTAGTTTTTTGGAAGCTTGGCAACCCCTTTCCATGCAAGTGATATGCGCCCTTCTCTGCTTAGGGCTATGTCAATAGGAAACAAAACGTAGAGATAGAACTTGGAACTACTTTATTGTGTCAAGTTTCAAAGAGCTAGCACAAACCGTGTTTGATTTAGAGTTCCAACTACATGTATCCACAAAGGAGAAAACAGAGTGCAACCTAAAAATTAAAACTGTTACTGCCAACGAACGGTTTAACAAGGAAGAACGAAATTTGGTGAGCCAAGTGGGATTGGGGTACTGATCATTACCTGAAAGTGTCATCAAGATTGGGTGAAAAAATGTGTGCTGAGATTTCAGGAAACTCATAGTTTTTTGACAGCTTGGCAACCCCTTTCCATGAACGTGATTTGCGCCAGTCTCTGCTTAGTGCTACATCAATAGGAAACAAACCATAGAGATAGAACTTGGAACTATTTTATTGTGTCATGTTTCAAAGAGCTAGCACAAACCGTGTTTGATTTAGAGTTCCAACTACATGTATCCATGTAGGAGAAAACAGAGTGAAACCTAAAAATTAAAACTGTTATTGCCAACGAACGGTTTAACCTAGAAGAACGAAATATGGTGAGCCAAGTGGGATAAGGGTACTGATCATTACCTGAAAGTGTCATCAAGATTGGGTAAAAAAATGTGTGCTGAGATTTCAGGTAACTCGTAGTTTTTTGGAAGCTTGGCAACCCCTTTCCATGAAAGTGATTTGCGCTGGTCTTCGCTTAGGGCTACATCAATAGGAAACAAACCATAGAGATAGAACTTGGAACTACTTTACTCTGTCAAGTTTCAAAGAACTAGCACAAACCGTGTTTGATTTAGAGTTCCAACTATATGTATCCATATAGGAGAAAACAGAGTGAAACCTAAAAATTTAAACTGTTACTGCCAACGAACGGTTTAACCTAGAAGAACGAAATTTGGTGAGCCAAGTGGGATTAGGGTACTGATCATTACCTGAAAGTGTCATCAAGATTGGGTAAAAAAATGTGTGCTGAGATTACAGGAAAATCGTAGTTTTTTGGAAGCTTGGCAACCCCTTTCCATGCAAGTGATATGCGCCCTTCTCTGCTTAGGGCTATGTCAATAGGAAACAAAACGTAGAGATAGAACTTGGAACTACTTTATTGTGTCAAGTTTCAAAGAGCTAGCACAAACCGTGTTTGATTTAGAGTTCCAACTACATGTATCCACATAGGAGAAAACAGAGTGAAACCTAAAAATTAAAACTGTTACTGCCAACGAACGGTTTAACCTAGAAGAACGAAATTTGGTGAGCCAACTGGGATTGGGGTACTGATCATTACCTTAAAGTGTCATCAAGAATTGGTGAAAAAATGTGTGCTGAGATTTCCGGAAACTCGTAGTTTTTTGGAAGCTTGGCAACCCCTTTTCATGAAAGTGATTTGCGCCGGTCTCTGCTTAGGGCTACATCAATAGGAAACAAACCATAGAGATAGTACTTGGAACTACTTTATTGTGTCAAGTTTCAAAGAGCTAGCACAAACCGTGTTTGATTTAGATTTCCAACTACATGTATCCATATAGGAGAAAACAGAGTGAAACCTAAAAATTAAAACTGTTACTGCCAACGAAGGGTTTAACGTAGAAGAACGAAATTTGGTGAGCCAACTGGGATTGGGGTACTGATCATTACCTGAAAGAGTCATCAAGATTGGGTGAAAAAATGTGTGCTGAGATTTCAGGAAACTCGTAGTTTTTTGGAAGCTTGACAACCCCTTTCCGTGAAAGTGATTTGTGCCAGTCTCTGCTTAGGGCTACATCAATAGGAAACAAACCATAGAGATAGAACTTGGAACTACGTTATTGTGTCAAATTTCAAAGAGCTAGCACAAACCGTGTTTGATTTAGAGTTCCACTACATGTATCTATATAGGAGAAAACAGAGTGAAACCTAAAAATTAAAACTGTTACTGCCAACGAACGGTTTAACAAGGAAGAACGAAATTTGGTGAGTCAAGTGGGATTGGGGTACTGATCATTACCTGAAAGTGTCATCAAGATTGGGTGAAAAAATGTGTGCTGAGATTTCAGGAAACTCATAGTTTTTTGGCAGCTTGGCAACCCCTTTCCATGAAAGTGATTTGCGCCAGTCTCTGCTTAGGGCTACATCAATAGGAAACAAACCGTAGAGAGAGAACTTGGAACTACTTTATTGTGTCAAGTTTCAAAGAGCTAGCAGAAACCGTGTTTGATTTAGAGTTCCAACTACATCTATCCATATAGGAGAAAACAGAGTGAAACCTAAAAATTAAAACTGTTACTGCCAACGAACGGTTTAACCTAAAAGAACGAAATTTGATGAGCCAAGTGGGATTGGGGTACTGATCATTACCTGAAAGTGTCATCAATATTGGGTGAAAAAATGTGTAGTGAGATTTCAGGTAACTCGTAGTTTTTTGGAAGCTTGGCAACCGCTTTCCATGAAAGTGATTTGCGCTGGTCTTTGCTTAGGGCTACATCAATAGGAAACAAACCATAGAGATAGAACTTGGAACTACTTTACTGTGTCAAGTTTCAAAGAGCTAGCACAAACAGTGTTTGATTTAGAGTTCCAACTATATGTATCCATATAGGAGAAAACAGAGTGAAACCTAAAAATTTAAACTGTTACTGCCAACGAACAGTTTAACCTAGAAGAACGAAACTTGGTGAGCCAAGTGGGATTAGGGTACTGATCATTACCTGAAAGTGTCATCAAGATTGGGTAAAAAAATGTGTGCTGAGATTTCTGGAAAATCGTAGTTTTTTGGAAGCTTGGCAACCCCTTTCCATGAAACTGATATGCACCCTTCTCTGCTTAGGGCTATGTCAAAAGGAAACAAAACGTAGAGATAGAACTTGGAACTACATTATTGTGTCAAGTTTCAAAGAGCTAGCACAAACCGTGTTTGATTTAGAGTTCCAACTACATGTATCCACATAGGAGAAAACAGAGTGAAACCTAAAAATTAAAACTGTTACTGCCAACGAACGGTTTAACCTAGAAGAACGAAATTTGGTGATCGTACTGGGATTGGGGTACTGATCATTACCTTAAAGTGTCATCAAGATTGGGTGAAAAAATGTGTGCTGAGATTTCAGGAAACTCGTAGTTTTTTCGAAGCTTGGCAACCCCTTTCCATGAAAGTGATTTACGCCAGTCTCTGCTCAGGGCTACATCAATAGGAAACAAACCATAGAGGTATAACTTGGAACTACTTTATTGTGTCAAGTTTCAAAGAGCTAGCACAAACCGTGTTTGATTTAGAGTTCCAACTACATGTATCCATATAGGCGAAAACAGAGTGAAACCTAAAAATTAAAACTGTTACTGCCAACGAACGGTTTAAACTAGAAGAACGAAATTTGGTGAGCCAAGTGGGATTGGGGTACTGATCGTTTCCTGAAAGTGTCATCAAGATTGGGTGAAAAAATATGTGCTGAGATTTCAGGAAACTCGTAGTTTTTTGGAAGCTTGGCAACCCCTTTCCATGAAAGTGATATGCGCCGTTCTCTGCTTACTGCTATGTCAATAGGAAACAAACCGTAGATATAGAACTTGGAACTACTTTATTGTGTCAAGTTTCAAAGAGCTAGCACAAACCGTGTTTGATTTAGAGTTCCACCTACATGTATCCACATAGGAGAAAAAAGAGTGAAACCTAAAAATTAAAACTGTTACTGCCAACGAACGGTTTAACCTAGAAGAACGAAATTTGTTGAGCCAACTGGGATTGGCGTACTGATCATTAGCTGAAAGTGTCATCAAGATTGGGTGAAAAAATGTGTGCTGAGATTTCAGGAAACTCGTAGTTTTTTGGAAGCTTGGCAACCCCTTTCCATGAAAGTGATTTACGCCGGTCTCTGCTTAGGGCTATATCAATAGGAAACAAACCATAGAGATAGAACTTGGAACTACTTGATTGTGTCAAGTTTCAAAGAGCTAGCACAAACCGTGTTTGATTTAGAGTTCCAAATACATGTATCCATATAGGAGAAAACAGAGTGAAAGCTAAAAATTAAAACTGTTACTGCCAACGAACTGTTTAAATTAGAAGAACGAAATTTGGTGAGCCAAGTGGGATTGGGGTACTGATCATTACCTGAAAGTGTCATCAAGATTGGGTAAAAATATGTGTGCTGAGATTTCAGGAAATTCGTAGTTTTTTGGAAAATTGGCAACCCCTTTCCATGAAAGTGATATGAGCCGTTCTCGGCTTAGTGCTATGTCAATAGGAAACAAACCGTACAGATAGAACTTGGAACTACTTTATTGTGTCAAGTTTCAAAGAACTAGTACAAACCGTGTTTGAATTAGAGTTCCAACTACATGTATCCATATAGGAGAAAACAGAGTGAAACCTAGAAATTAAAACTGTTACTGCCAACGAACTGTTTAACTCAGAAGAACGAAATTTGGTGAGCCAAGTGGGATTGGGGTACTGATCATTACCTGAAAGTGTCATCAAGATTGGGAGAAAAAAGTGTGCTGAGATTTCAAGAAACTCGTAGTTTTTTGAAAGCTTGGCAACCCCTTTCCGTGAAAGTGATTTGCGCTAGACTCTGCTTAGGGCTACATCAATAGGAAAGAAACCATAGAGATAGAACTTGGAACTACTTTATTGTGTCAAGTTTCAAAGAGTTAGCAGAAACCGTGTTTGATTTAGAGTTCCAACTACATGTATCCATATAGGAGAAAACAGAGTGAAACCTAAAAATTTAAACTGTTACTGTCAACGAACGGTTTAACCTAGAAGAACGAAATTTGGTGAGCCAAGTGGGATTAGGGTACTGATCATTACCTGAAAGAGTCATCAAGATTGGGTAAAAAAATGTGTGCCGAGATTTCAAGAAAATCGTCGTTTTTTGGAAGCTTGGCAACCCCTTTCCATGAAAGTGATATGCGCCGTTCTCTGCTTAGTGCTATGTCAATAGGAAACAAACTATAGAGATAGAACTTGGAACTACTTTATTGTGTCAAGTTTCAAAGAGCTAGCACAAACCGTGTTTGATTTAGAGTTCCAACTACATGTATCCACATAGGAGAAAACAGAGTGAAACATAAAAATTTAAACTGTTACTGCCACCGAACGGTTTAACCTAGAAGAACGAAATTTGCTGAGCCAAGTGGATTTGGGGTACTGATCATTACCTGAAAGTGTCATCATTATTGGGTGAAAAAATGTGTGCTGAGATTTCAGGAAACTCGTAGTTTTTTCGAAGCTTGGCAACCCCTTTCCATGAAAATGATTTACGCCGGTCTCTGCTTAGGGCTACATCAATAGGAAACAAACCATAGAGATAGAACTTGGAACTACTTTATTGTGTCAAGTTTCAAAGTGATAGCACAAACCGTGTTTGATTTAGAGTTCCAACTACATGTATCCATATAGGAGAAAACAGAGTGAAACCAAAAAATTAAAACTGTTACTGCCACGAACGGTTTAACCTAGAACGAAATTTGGTGAGCCAAGTGGGATTGGGGTACTGATCGTTTCCTGAAAGTGTCATCAAGATTGGGTGAAAAAATGTGTGCTGAGATTTCAGGAAACTCGTAAATTTTTGGAAGCTTGGCAACCCCTTTCCATGAAAGGGATTTGCGCCGGTCTCTCCTTAGGGCTACATCAATAGGAAACAAACCATAGAGAAAGAACTTGGAACTACTTTATTGTGGCAAATTTCAAAGAGCTAGCACAAACCATGTTCGATTTAGAGATCCAACTACATGTATGCATATAGGAGAAAACAGAGTGAAACCTAAAAATTACAACTGTTATTGCCAACGAACGGTTTAACCTAGAAGAACGAAATTTGGTGAGCCAAGTGGGATTGGGGTACTGATCATTACCTGAAAGTGTCATCAACATTGGGTAAAAAAATGTGTGCTGATATTTCAGGAAACTCATAGTTTTTTGGAAGCTTGGCAACCCCTTTCCATGAAAGTGATATGCACCGTTCACTGCTTAGTTCTATGTCAATAGGAAACAAACCATAGAGATAGAACATGGAACTACTTTATTGTGTCAAGTTTCAAAGAGCTAGCACAAACCGTGTTTGATTTAGAGTTCCACCTACATGTATCCACATAGGAGAAAACAGAGTGAAACCTAAAAATTAAAACTGTTACTGCAAACGAACGGTTTAACCTAGAGGAACGAAATTTGTTGAGCCAACTGGGATTGGCGTACTGATCATTACCTGAAAGTGTCATCAAGATTGGGTGAAAAAATGTGTGCTGAGATTTCAGGAAACTGGTAGTTTTTTGGAAGCTTGGCAACCCCTTTTCATGAAAGTGATTTGCGCCGGTCCCTATTTAGGGCTACGTCAATACGAAACAAACCGTAGAGATAGAACTTGGAACTACTTTATTGTGTCAAGTTTCAAAGAGCTAGCACAAACCGTGTTTGATTTAGAGTTCCAACTACATGTATCCATATAGGAGAAAACAGAGTGAAACCTAAAAATTTAAACTGTTACTGCCAACGAACGGTTTTACCTAGAAGAACGAAATTTGGTGAGCCATGTGGGATTGTGGAACTGATCATTACCTGAAAGTGTCATCAAGATTGGGTGAAAAAATGTGTGCTGAGATTTCAGGAAACTCGTAGTTTTTTGGAAGCTTGGCAAACCCTTTCCATGAAAGTGATTTGTGCCGGCCTCTGCTAGGGCTACATCAATAGGAAACAAACTATAGAGATTGAACTTGGAACCACTTTATTTTGTAAAGTTTCAAAGAGCTAGCACAAACCGTTTTTGATTTAGAGATCCAACTACATGTATCCATATAGGAGAAAACAGAGTGAAACCTAAAAATTAAAACTGTTACTGCCAACGAACGGTTTAACCTAGAAGAAAGCAACTTGGTGAGCCAAGTAGGATTGGGGTTCTGATCATTACCTGAAAGTGTCATCAAGATTGGGAGAAAAAATGTGTGCTGAGATTTCAGGAAACTCGTAGTTTTTTGGAAGATTCACAACCCCTATACGTGAAAGTGATTTGTGCCAGTCTCTGCTTAGGGCTACATCAATAGGGAACAAACCATAGAGATAGAACTTGGAACTACGTTATTGTGTCAAGTTTCAAAGAGCTAGCACAAACCGTGTTTGATTTAGAGTTCCACTACAAGTATCCATATAGGAGAAAACAGAGTGAAACCTAAAAATTAAAACTGATACTGCCAACGAACGGTTTAACAAGGAAGAACGAAATTTGGTGAGCCAAGTGGGATTGGGGTACTGATCATTACCTGAAAGTGTCATCAAGATTGGGTGAAAAAATGTGTGCTGAGATTTCAGGAAACTTGTAGTTTTTTGGAAGCTTGGCAACCCCTTTCCGTGAAAGTGATTTGTGCCAGTCTCTGCTTAGGGATACATCAATAGGAAACAAACCATAGAGATAGAACTTGGAACTACGTTATTGTGTCAAATTTCAAAGAGCTAGCACAAACCGTGTTTGATTTAGAGTTCCACTACATGTATCCATATAGGAGAAAACAGAGTGAAACCTAAAAATTAAAACTGTTACTGCCAACGAACGGTTTAACAAGGAAGAACGAAATTTGGTGAGCCAAGTGGGATTGGGGTACTGATCATTACCTGAAAGTGTCATCAAGATTGGGTGAAAAAATGTGTGCTGTGATTTCAGGAAACTCATAGTTATTTGGCAGCTTGGCAACCCCTTTCCATGAAAGTGATTTGCGCCAGTCTCTGCTTAGGGCTACATCAATAGGAAACAAACCATAGAGAGAGAACTTGGAACTACTTTATTGTGTCAAGTTTCAAAGAGCTAGCACAAACCGTGTTTGATTTAGAGTTCCAACTACATCTATCCATATAGGAGAAAACAGAGTGAAACCTAAAAATTAAATCTGTTACTGCTAACGAACGGTTTAACCTAAAAGAACGAAATTTGGTGAGCCAAGTGGGATTGGGGTACTGATCATTACCTGAAAGTGTCATCAAGATTGGGTGAAAAAATGTGTAGTGAGATTTCAGGAAACTCGTAGTTTTTTGGAAGCTTGGCAACCCCTTTCCATGAAAGGGATTTGCACTGGTCTCTGCTTAGGGCTACATCAATAGGAAACAAACCATAGAGATAGAACTTGGAACTACTTTATTGTGTCAAGTTTCAAAGAGCTAGCACAAACCGTGTTTGATTTAGAGTTCCAACTACATGTATCCATATAGGAGAAAACAGAGTGAAACCTAAAAATTAAAACTGGTACTGCCAACGAACGGTTTAACCTAGAAGAATGAAATTTGGTGAGCCAAGTGGGATTGGGGTACTGATCATTACCTGAAAGTGTCATCAAGATTGGGTGAAAAAATGTGTGCTGAGATTTCAGGAAACTCGTAGTTTTTTGGAAGCTTGGCAACCCCTTTCCATGAAAGTGATTTGCGCCAGTCTCTGCTTAGGTCTACATCAATAGGAAACAAACCATAGAGATAGAACTTGGAACTACTTTACTGTGTCAAGTTTCAAAGAGCTAGCACAAACAGTGTTTGATTTAGAGTTCCAACTATATGTATCCATATAGGAGAAAACAGAGTGAAACCTAAAAATTTAAACTGTTACTGCCAACGAACAGTTTAACAAGGAAGAACGAAATTTGGTGAGCCAAGTGGGATTGGGGTACTGATCATTACCTGAAAGTGTCATCAAGATTGGGTGAAAAAATATGTGCTGAGATTTCAGGAAACTCATAGTTTTTTGGCAGCTTGGCAACCCCTTTCAATTAAAGTGATTTGCGCCAGTCTCTGCTTAGGGCTACATCAATAGGAAACAAACCATAGAGAGAGAACTTGGAACTACTTTATTGTGTCAAGTTTCAAAGAGCTAGCACAAACCGTGTTTGATTTAGAGTTCCAACTACATGTATCCATATAGGAGAAAACAGAGTGAAACCTAAAAATTAAAACTGTTTCTGCCAACGAACGGTTTAACCTAGAAGAACGAAATTTGGTGAGCCAAGTGGGATTAGGGTACTGATCATTACCTGAAAGTGTCATCAAGATTGGGTAAAAAAATGTGTGCTGAGATTTCAGGTAACTCGTATTTTTTTGGAAGCTTGGCAACCCCTTTCCATGAAAGTGATTTACGCTGGTCTTCGCTTAGGGCTACATCAATAGGAAACAAACCATAGAGATAGAACTTGGAACTACTTTATTGTGTCATGTTTCAAAGAGCTAGCACAAACCGTGTTTGATTTAGAGTTCCAACTACATGTATCCATATAGGAGAAAACAGAGTGAAACCTAAAAATTAAAACTGTTTCTGCCAACGAACGGTTTTACCTAGAAGAACGAAATTTGGTGAGCCAAGTGGGATTGGGGTACTGATCATTACCTGAAAGTCTCATCAAGATTGGGTGAAAAAATGTGTGCTGAGATTTCAGGAAACTCGTAGTTTTTTGGAAGCTTGGCAACCCCTTTCCATGCAAGTGATTTGTGCAAGTCTCTGCTTAGGGCTACATCAATAGGAAAAAAACCGTAGAGATAGAACTTGGAACTACTTTATTGTGTCAAGTTTCAAAGAGCTAGCACAAACCGTGTTTGATTTAGAGTTCCAACTACATGTATCCATATAGGAGAAAACAGAGTGAAACCTAAATATTCAAACTGTTACTGCCATCGAAATGTTTAACCTATAAGAATGAAATTTGGTCTACGAAGTGGTATTGGGGTACTGATCATTACCTGAAAGTGTCATCAAGATTGGGTGAAAAAATGTGTGCTGAGATTTAAGGAAACTCGTAGTTTTTTGGAAGCTTGGCAAACCCTTTCCATGAAAGTGATTTGTGCCGGCCTCTGCTAGGGCTACATCAATAGGAAACAAACTATAGAGATTGAACTTGGAACCACTTTATTTTGTAAAGTTTCAAAGAGCTAGCACAAACCGTTTTTGATTTAGAGTTCCAACTACATGTATCCATATAGGAGAAAACAGAGTGAAACCTAAAAATTAAAACTGTTACTGCCAATGAACGGTTTAACCTAGAAGAACGAAACTTGGTGAGCCAAGTGGGATTGGGGTTCTGATCATTACCTGAAAGTGTCATCAAGATTGGGTGATAAAACGTGTGCTGAGACTTCTGAAAACTCGTAGTTTTTTGGAAGCTTGGCAACCCCTTTTCATGAAAGTGATTTGCGCAGGTCTCTGCTTAGGGCTACATCAATAGGAAAGAAACCGTACAGAGAGAAATCGGTACTACTTTATTGTGTCAAGTTTCAAAGAGCTAGCACAAACCATGTTTGATTTATAGTTCCAACTATATGTATCCATATAGGAGAAAACAGAGTGAAACCTAAAAATTAAAACTGTTACTGCCAACGAACGGTTTAACCTAGAAGAACGAAATTTGGTGAGCCAACTGGGATTGGGGTTCTGATCATTACCTGAAAGTGTCATCAAGATTGGGTGATAAAACGTGTGCTGAGACTTCTGAAAACTCGTAGTTTTTTGGAAGCTTGGCAACCCCTTTTCATGAAAGTGATTTGCGCAGGTCTCTGCTTAGGGCTACATCAATAGGAAACAAACCGTACAGAGAGAACTCGGTACTACTTTATTGTGTCAAGTTTCAAAGAGCTAGCACAAACCATGTTTGATTTAGAGTTCCAACTATATGTATCCATATAGGAGAAAACAGAGTGAAACCTAAAAATTAAAACTGTTACTGCCAACGAACGGTTTAACCTAGAAGAACGAAATTTGGTGAGCCAACTGGGATTGGGTACTGATCATTACCTGAAAGTGTCATCAAGATTGGGTGAAAAAATGTGTGCTGAGATTTCAGGAAACTTTTAGTTTTTTGAAAGCTTGGCAACCCCTTTCCATGAAAGTGATTTGGCCGGTCTCTGCTTAGGGCTACATCAACTGGAAAAAAACCGTAGAGATAGAACTTGGAACTACTTTATTGTGTCAAGTTTCAAAGAGCTAGCACAAACCGTGTTTGATTTAGAGTTCCAACTACATGTATCCACATAGGAGAAAACAGAGTGAAACATAAAAATTTAAACTGTTACTGCCACCGAACGGTTTAACCTAGAAGAACGAATTTTGGTGAGCCAACTGGGATTGGGGTACTGATCATTACCTTAAAGTGTCATCAAGATTGGGTGAAAAAATGTGTGCTGAGATTTCAGGAAACTCGTAGTTTTTTCGAAGCTTGGCAACCCCTTTCCATGAAAGTGATTTACGCCGGTCTCTGCTTAGGGCTACATCAATAGGGAACAAACCATAGAGATAGAACTTGGAACTACTTTATTGTGTCAAGTTTCAAAGAGCTAGCACAAACCGTGTTTGATTTAGAGTTCCAACTACATGTATCCACATAGGAGAAAACAGAGTGAAACCTAAAAATTAAAACTGTTACTGCCAACGAAGGGTTTAACGTAGAAGAACGAAATTTGGTGAGCCAACTGGGATTGGGGTACTGATCATTACCTGAAAGAGTCATCAAGATTGGGTGAAAAAATGTGTGCTGAGATTTCAGGAAACTCGTAGTTTTTTGGAAGCTTGACAACCCCTTTCCGTGAAAGTGATTTGTGCCAGTCTCTGCTTAGGGCTACATCAATAGGAAACAAACCATAGAGATAGAACTTGGAACTACGTTATTGTGTCAAATTTCAAAGAGCTAGCACAAACCGTGTTTGATTTAGAGTTCCACTACATGTATCCATATAGGAGAAAACAGAGTGAAACCTAAAAATTAAATCTGTTACTGGCAACGAACGGTTTAACAAGGAAGAACGTAATTTGGTGAGCCAAGTGGGATTGGGGTACTGATCATTACCTGAAAGTGTCATCAAGATTGGGTAAAAAAATGTGTGCTGAGATTTCAGGTAACTCGTAGTTTTTTGGAAGCTTGGCAACCCCTTTCCATGAAAGTGATTTGCGCTGGTCTTCGCTTAGGGCTACATCAATAGGAAACAAACCATAGAGATAGAACTTGGAACTACTTTACTGTGTCAAGTTTCAAAGAACTAGCACAAACCGTGTTTGATTTAGAGTTCCAACTACATGTATCCATATAGGAGAAAACAGAGTGAAACCTAAAAATTTAAACTGTTACTGCCAACGAACGGTTTAACCTAGAAGAACGAAATTTGGTGAGCCAAGTGGGATTAGGGTACTGATCATTACCTGAAAGTGTCATCAAGATTGGGTAAAAAAATGTGTGCTGAGATTACAGGAAAATCGTAGTTTTTTGGAAGCTTGGCAACCCCTTTCCATGAAAGTGATATGCGCCCTTCTCTGCTTAGGGCTATGTCAATAGGAAACAAAACGTAGAGATAGAACTTGGAACTACTTTATTGTGTCAAGTTTCAAAGAGCTAGCACAAACCGTGTTTGATTTAGAGTTCCAACTACATGTATCCACAAAGGAGAAAACAGAGTGAAACCTAAAAATTAAAACTGTTACTGCCAACGAACGGTTTAACAAGGAAGAACGAAATTTGGTGAGCCAAGTGGGATTGGGGTACTGATCATTACCTGAAAGTGTCATCAAGATTGGGTGAAAAAATGTGTGCTGAGATTTCAGGAAACTCATAGTTTTTTGACAGCTTGGCAACCCCTTTCCATGAAAGTGATTTGCGCCAGTCTCTGCTTAGTGCTACATCAATAGGAAACAAACCATAGAGATAGAACTTGGAACTACTTTATTGTGTCATGTTTCAAAGAGCTAGCACAAACCGTGTTTGATTTAGAGTTCCAACTACATGTATCCACATAGGAGAAAACAGAGTGAAACCTAAAAATTAAAACTGTTACTGCCAACGAAGGGTTTAACGTAGAAGAACGAAATTTGGTGAGCCAACTGGGATTGGGGTACTGATCATTACCTGAAAGAGTCATCAAGATTGGGTGAAAAAATGTGTGCTGAGATTTCAGGAAACTCGTAGTTTTTTGGAAGCTTGACAACCCCTTTCCGTGAAAGTGATTTGTGCCAGTCTCTGCTTAGGGCTACATCAATAGGAAACAAACCATAGAGATAGAACTTGGAACTACGTTATTGTGTCAAATTTCAAAGAGCTAGCACAAACCGTGTTTGATTTAGAGTTCCACTACATGTATCCATATAGGAGAAAACAGAGTGAAACCTAAAAATTAAATCTGTTACTGGCAACGAACGGTTTAACAAGGAAGAACGTAATTTGGTGAGCCAAGTGGGATTGGGGTACTGATCATTACCTGAAAGTGTCATCAAGATTGGGTGAAAAAATGTGTGCTGAGATTTCAGGAAACTCATAGTTTTTTGACAGCTTGGCAACCCCTTTCCATGAAAGTGATTTGCGCCAGTCTCTGCTTAGGGCTGCATCAATAGGAAACAAACCATAGAGATAGAACTTGGAACTACTTTATTGTGTCATGTTTCAAAGAGCTAGCACAAACCGTGTTTGATTTAGAGTTCCAACTACATGTATCCATATAGGAGAAAACAGAGTGAAACCTAAAAATTAAAACTGTTATTGCCAACGAACAGTTTAACCTAGAAGAACGAAATATGGTGAGCCAAGTGGGATAAGGGTACTGATCATTACCTGAAAGTGTCATCAAGATTGGGTAAAAAAATGTGTGCTGAGATTTCAGGTAACTCGTAGTTTTTTGGAAGCTTGGCAACCCCTTTCCATGAAAGTGATTTGCGCTGGTCTTCGCTTAGGGCTACATCAATAGGAAACAAACCATAGAGATAGAACTTGGAACTACTTTACTGTGTCAAGTTTCAAAGAACTAGCACAAACCGTGTTTGATTTAGAGTTCCAACTACATGTATCCATATAGGAGAAAACAGAGTGAAACCTAAAAATTTAAACTGTTACTGCCAACGAACGGTTTAACCTAGAAGAACGAAATTTGGTGAGCCAAGTGGGATTAGGGTACTGATCATTACCTGAAAGTGTCATCAAGATTGGGTAAAAAAATGTGTGCTGAGATTACAGGAAAATCGTAGTTTTTTGGAAGCTTGGCAACCCCTTTCCATGAAAGTGATATGCGCCCTTCTCTGCTTAGGGCTATGTCAATAGGAAACAAAACGTAGAGATAGAACTTGGAACTACTTTATTGTGTCAAGTTTCAAAGAGCTAGCACAAACCGTGTTTGATTGAGAGTTCCAACTACATGTATCCACAAAGGAGAAAACAGAGTGAAACCTAAAAATTAAAACTGTTACTGCCAACGAACGGTTTAACAAGGAAGAACGAAATTTGGTGAGCCAAGTGGGATTGGGGTACTGATCATTACCTGAAAGTGTCATCAAGATTGGGTGAAAAAATGTGTGCTGAGATTTCAGGAAACTCATAGTTTTTTGACAGCTTGGCAACCCCTTTCCATGAAAGTGATTTGCGCCAGTCTCTGCTTAGTGCTACATCAATAGGAAACAAACCATAGAGATAGAACTTGGAGCTACTTTATTGTGTCATGTTTCAAAGAGCTAGCACAAACCGTGTTTGATTTAGAGTTCCAACTACATGTATCCATATAGGAGAAAACAGAGTGAAACCTAAAAATTAAAACTGTTATTGCCAACGAACGGTTTAACCTAGAAGAACGAAATATGGTGAGCCAAGTGGGATAAGGGTACTGATCATTACCTGAAAGTGTCATCAAGATTGGGTAAAAAAATGTGTGCTGAGATTTCAGGTAACTCGTAGTTTTTTGGAAGCTTGGCAACCCCTTTCCATGAAAGTGATTTGCGCTGGTCTTCGCTTAGGGCTACATCAATAGGAAACAAACCATAGAGATAGAACTTGGAACTACTTTACTGTGTCAAGTTTCAAAGAACTAGCACAAACCGTGTTTGATTTAGAGTTCCAACTATATGTATCCATATAGGAGAAAACAGAGTGAAACCTAAAAATTTAAACTGTTACTGCCAACGAACGGTTTAACCTAGAAGAACGAAATTTGGTGAGCCAAGTGGGATTAGGGTACTGATCATTACCTGAAAGTGTCATCAAGATTGGGTAAAAAAATGTGTGCTGAGATTACAGGAAAATCGTAGTTTTTTGGAAGCTTGGCAACCCCTTTCCATGAAAGTGATATGCGCCCTTCTCTGCTTAGGGCTATGTCAATAGGAAACAAAACGTAGAGATAGAACTTGGAACTACTTTATTGTGTCAAGTTTCAAAGAGCTAGCACAAACCGTGTTTGATTTAGAGTTCCAACTACATGTATCCACATAGGAGAAAACAGAGTGAAACCTAAAAATTAAAACTGTTACTGCCAACGAACGGTTTAACCTAGAAGAACGAAATTTGGTGAGCCAACTGGGATTGGGGTACTGATCATTACCTTAAAGTGTCATCAAGAATTGGTGAAAAAATGTGTTCTGAGATTTCAGGAAACTCGTAGTTTTTTCGAAGCTTGGCGACCCCTTTCCATTAAAGTGATTTACGCTGGTCTCTGCTTAGGGCTACATCAATAGGAAACAAACCAAAGAGATAGAACTTCGAACTACGTTATTGTGTCAGGTTTCAAAGAGCTAGCATAAACCGTGCTTGATTTACAGTTCCAACTACATTTATCCATATAGGAGAAAACAGAGTGAAACCTAAAAATTCAAACTGTTACTGCCAACGAATGGATTAACCTAGAAGAACGAAATTTGGTGAGCCAAGTGGGATTGGGGTACTGATCATTACCTGAAAGTGTCATCAAGATTGGTTGAAAAAATGTGTGCTGAGATTTCAGGAAACTCGTAGATTTTTGGAAGCTTGGCAACCCCTTTCCATGAAAGTGATATGCGCCAGTCTCTGCTTAGGGCTACATCAATAGGAAACAAATCATAGAGATAGAACTTGGAACTACTTTATTGTGTCAAGTTTCAAAGAACTAGCACAAACCGTGTTTGATTTAGAGTTCCAACTACATCTATCCATATAGGAGAAAACAGAGTGAAACCTAAAAATTAAAACTGTTACTGCCAACGAACGGTTTAACCTAAAAGAACGAAATTTGGTGAGCCAAGTGGGATTGGGGTACTGATCATTACCTGAAAGTGTCATCAAGATTGGGTGAAAAAATGTGTAGTGAGATATCAGGAAACTCGTAGTTTTTTGGAAGCTTGGCAACCCTTTTCCATGAAAGGGATTTGCGCAGGTCTCTGCTTAGGGCTACATCAATAGGAAACAAACCATAGAGATAGAACTTGGAACTACTTTATTGTGTCAAGTTTCAAAGAGCTAGCACAAACCGTGTTTGATTTAGAGTTCCAAATACATGTATCCATATAGGAGAAAACAGAGTGAAACCTAAAAATTAAAACTGGTACTGCCAACGAACGGTTTAACCTAGAAGAATGAAATTTGGTGAGCCAAGTGGGATTGGGGTATTGATCATTACCTGAAAGTGTCATCAAGATTGGGTGAAAAAATGTGTGCTGAGATTTCAGGAAACTCGTAGTTTTTTGGAAGCTTGGCAACCCCTTTCCATTAAAGTGATTTGCGCTGGTCTTCGCTTAGGGCTACATCAATAGGAAACAAACCATAGAGATAGAACTTGGAACTACTTTACTGTGTCAAGTTTCAAAGAACTAGCACAAACCGTGTTTGATTTAGAGTTCCAACTATATGTATCCATATAGGAGAAAACAGAGTGAAACCTAAAAATTTAAACTGTTACTGCCAACGAACGGTTTAACCTAGAAGAACGAAATTTGGTGAGCCAAGTGGGATTAGGGTACTGATCATTACCTGAAAGTGTCATCAAGATTGGGTAAAAAAATGTGTGCTGAGATTACAGGAAAATCGTAGTTTTTTGGAAGCTTGGCAACCCCTTTCCATGAAAGTGATATGCGCCCTTCTCTGCTTAGGGCTATGTCAATAGGAAACAAAACGTAGAGATAGAACTTGGAACTACTTTATTGTGTCAAGTTTCAAAGAGCTAGCACAAACCGTGTTTGATTTAGAGTTCCAACTACATGTATCCACATAGGAGAAAACAGAGTGAAACCTAAAAATTAAAACTGTTACTGCCAACGAACGGTTTAACAAGGAACAACGAAATTTGGTGAGCCAAGTGGGATTGGGGTACTGATCATTACCTGAAAGTGTCATCAAGATTGGGTGAAAAAATGTGTGCTGAGATTTCAGGAAACTCATAGTTTTTTGACAGCTTGGCAACCCCTTTCCATGAAAGTGATTTGCGCCAGTCTCTGCTTAGGGCTGCATCAATAGGAAACAAACCATAGAGATAGAACTTGGAACTACTTTATTGTGTCATGTTTCAAAGAGCTAGCACAAACCGTGTTTGATTTAGAGTTCCAACTACATGTATCCATATAGGAGAAAACAGAGTGAAACCTAAAAATTAAAACTGTTATTGCCAACGAACGGTTTAACCTAGAAGAACGAAATATGGTGAGCCAAGTGGGATAAGGGTACTGATCATTACCTGAAAGTGTCATCAAGATTGGGTAAAAAAATGTGTGCTGAGATTTCAGGTAACTCGTAGTTTTTTGGAAGCTTGGCAACCCCTTTCCATGAAAGTGATTTGCGCTGGTCTTCGCTTAGGGCTACATCAATAGGAAACAAACCATAGAGATAGAACTTGGAACTACTTTACTGTGTCAAGTTTCAAAGAACTAGCACAAACCGTGTTTGATTTAGAGTTCCAACTACATGTATCCATATAGGAGAAAACAGAGTGAAACCTAAAAATTTAAACTGTTACTGCCAACGAACGGTTTAACCTAGAAGAACGAAATTTGGTGAGCCAAGTGGGATTAGGGTACTGATCATTACCTGAAAGTGTCATCAAGATTGGGTAAAAAAATGTGTGCTGAGATTACAGGAAAATCGTAGTTTTTTGGAAGCTTGGCAACCCCTTTCCATGAAAGCGATATGCGCCCTTCTCTGCTTAGGGCTATGTCAATAGGAAACAAAACGTAGAGATAGAACTTGGAACTACTTTATTGTGTCAAGTTTCAAAGAGCTAGCACAAACCGTGTTTGATTTAGAGTTCCAACTACATGTATCCACAAAGGAGAAAACAGAGTGAAACCTAAAAATTAAAACTGTTACTGCCAACGAACGGTTTAACAAGGAAGAACGAAATTTGGTGAGCCAAGTGGGATTGGGGTACTGATCATTACCTGAAAGTGTCATCAAGATTGGGTGAAAAAATGTGTGCTGAGATTTCAGGAAACTCAGTTTTTTGACAGCTTGGCAACCCCTTTCCATGAAAGTGATTTGCGCCAGTCTCTGCTTAGTGCTACATCAATAGGAAACAAACCATAGAGATAGAACTTGGAACTACTTTATTGTGTCATGTTTCAAAGAGCTAGCACAAACCGTGTTTGATTTAGAGTTCCAACTACATGTATCCATATAGGAGAAAACAGAGTGAAACCTAAAAATTAAAACTGTTATTGCCAACGAACGGTTTAACCTAGAAGAACTAAATATGGTTAGCCAAGTGGGATAAGGGTACTGATCATTACCTGAAAGTGTCATCAAGATTGGGTAAAAAAATGTGTGCTGAGATTTCAGGTAACTCGTATTTTTTTGGAAGCTTGGCAACCCCTTTCCATGAAAGTGATTTACGCTGGTCTTCGCTTAGGGCTACATCAATAGGAAACAAACCATAGAGATAGAACTTGGAACTACTTTATTGTGTCATGTTTCAAAGAGCTAGCACAAACCGTGTTTGATTTAGAGTTCCAACTACATGTATCCATATAGGAGAAAACAGAGTGAAACCTAAAAATTAAAACTGTTTCTGCCAACGAACGGTTTTACCTAGAAGAACGAAATTTGGTGAGCCAAGTGGGATTGGGGTACTGATCATTACCTGAAAGTCTCATCAAGATTGGGTGAAAAAATGTGTGCTGAGATTTCAGGAAACTCGTAGTTTTTTGGAAGCTTGGCAACCCCTTTCCATGCAAGTGATTTGTGCAAGTCTCTGCTTAGGGCTACATCAATAGGAAAAAAACCGTAGAGATAGAACTTGGAACTACTTTATTGTGTCAAGTTTCAAAGAGCTAGCACAAACCGTGTTTGATTTAGAGTTCCAACTACATGTATCCATATAGGAGAAAACAGAGTGAAACCTAAATATTCAAACTGTTACTGCCATCGAAATGTTTAACCTATAAGAATGAAATTTGGTCTACCAAGTGGTATTGGGGTACTGATCATTACCTGAAAGTGTCATCAAGATTGGGTGAAAAAATGTGTGCTGAGATTTAAGGAAACTCGTAGTTTTTTGGAAGCTTGGCAAACCCTTTCCATGAAAGTGATTTGTGCCGGGCTCTGCTAGGGCTACATCAATAGGAAACAAACTATAGAGATTGAACTTGGAACCACTTTATTTTGTAAAGTTTCAAAGAGCTAGCACAAACCGTTTTTGATTTAGAGTTCCAACTACATGTATCCATATAGGAGAAAACAGAGTGAAACCTAAAAATTAAAACTGTTACTGCCAATGAACGCTTTAACCTAGAAGAACGAAACTTGGTGAGCCAAGTGGGATTGGGGTTCTGATCATTACCTGAAAGTGTCATCAAGATTGGGTGATAAAACTTGTGCTGAGACTTCTGAAAACTCGTAGTTTTTTGGAAGCTTGGCAACCCCTTTTCATGAAAGTGATTTGCGCAGGTCTCTGCTTAGGGCTACATCAATAGGAAAGAAACCGTACAGAGAGAAATCGGTACTACTTTATTGTGTCAAGTTTCAAAGAGCTAGCACAAACCATGTTTGATTTATAGTTCCAACTATATGTATCCATATAGGAGAAAACAGAGTGAAACCTAAAAATTAAAACTGTTACTGCCAACGAACGGTTTAACCTAGAAGAACGAAATTTGGTGAGCCAACTGGGATTGGGGTTCTGATCATTACCTGAAAGTGTCATCAAGATTGGGTGATAAAACGTGTGCTGAGACTTCTGAAAACTCGTAGTTTTTTGGAAGCTTGGCAACCCCTTTTCATGAAAGTGATTTGCGCAGGTCTCTGCTTAGGGCTACATCAATAGGAAACAAACCGTACAGAGAGAACTCGGTACTACTTTATTGTGTCAAGTTTCAAAGAGCTAGCACAAACCATGTTTGATTTAGAGTTCCAAATATATGTATCCATATAAGAGAAAACAGAGTGAAACCTAAAAATTAAAACTGTTACTGACAACGAACGGTTTAACCTAGAAGAACGAAATTTGGTGAGCCAACTGGGATTGGGTACTGATCATTACCTGAAAGTGTCATCAAGATTGGGTGAAAAAATGTGTGCTGAGATTTCAGGAAACTTGTAGTTTTTTGAAAGCTTGGCAACCCCTTTCCATGAAAGTGATTTGGCCGGTCTCTGCTTAGGGCTACATCAACTGGAAAAAAACCGTAGAGATAGAACTTGGAACTACTTTATTGTGTCAAGTTTCAAAGAGCTAGCACAAACCGTGTTTGATTTAGAGTTCCAACTACATGTATCCACATAGGAGAAAACAGAGTGAAACATAAAAATTTAAACTGTTACTGCCACCGAACGGTTTAACCTAGAAGAACGAATTTTGGTGAGCCAACTGGGATTGGGGTACTGATCATTACCTTAAAGTGTCATCAAGATTGGGTGAAAAAATGTGTGCTGAGATTTCAGGAAACTCGTAGTTTTTTCGAAGCTTGGCAACCCCTTTCCATGAAAGTGATTTACGCCGGTCTCTGCTTAGGGCTACATCAATAGGGAACAAACCATAGAGATAGAACTTGGAACTACTTTATTGTGTCAAGTTTCAAAGAGCTAGCACAAACCGTGTTTGATTTAGAGTTCCAACTACATGTATCCACATAGGAGAAAACAGAGTGAAACCTAAAAATTAAAACTGTTACTGCCAACGAAGGGTTTAACGTAGAAGAACAAAATTTGGTGAGCCAACTGGGATTGGGGTACTGATCATTACCTGAAAGAGTCATCAAGATTGGGTGAAAAAATGTGTGCTGAGATTTCAGGAAACTCGTAGTTTTTTGGAAGCTTGACAACCCCTTTCCGTGAAAGTGATTTGTGCCAGTCTCTGCTTAGGGCTACATCAATAGGAAACAAACCATAGAGATAGAACTTGGAACTACGTTATTGTGTCAAATTTCAAAGAGCTAGCACAAACCGTGTTTGATTTAGAGTTCCACTACATGTATCCATATAGGAGAAAACAGAGTGAAACCTAAAAATTAAATCTGTTACTGGCAACGAACGGTTTAACAAGGAAGAACGTAATTTGGTGAGCCAAGTGGGATTGGGGTACTGATCATTACCTGAAAGTGTCATCAAGATTGGGTGAAAAAATGTGTGCTGAGATTTCAGGAAACTCATAGTTTTTTGGCAGCTTGGCAACCCCTTTCCATGAAAGTGATTTGCGCCAGTCTCTGCTTAGGGCTACATCAATAGGAAACAAACCATAGAGATAGAACTTGGAACTACTTTATTGTGTCATGTTTCAAAGAGCTAGCACAAACCGTGTTTGATTTAGAGTTCCAACTACATGTATCCATATAGGAGAAAACAGAGTGAAACCTAAAAATTAAAACTGTTATTGCCAACGAACGGTTTAACCTAGAAGAACGAAATATGGTGAGCCAAGTGGGATTAGGGTACTGATCATTACCTGAAAGTGTCATCAAGATTGGGTAAAAAAATGTGTGCTGAGATTTCAGGTAACTCGTAGTTTTTTGGAAGCTTGGCAACCCCTTTCCATTAAAGTGATTTGCGCTGGTCTTCGCTTAGGGCTACATCAATAGGAAACAAACCATAGAGATAGAACTTGGAACTACTTTACTGTGTCAAGTTTCAAAGAACTAGCACAAACCGTGTTTGATTTAGAGTTCCAACTATATGTATCCATATAGGAGAAAACAGAGTGAAACCTAAAAATTTAAACTGTTACTGCCAACGAACGGTTTAACCTAGAAGAACGAAATTTGGTGAGCCAAGTGGGATTAGGGTACTGATCATTACCTGAAAGTGTCATCAAGATTGGGTAAAAAAATGTGTGCTGAGATTACAGGAAAATCGTAGTTTTTTGGAAGCTAGGCAACCCCTTTCCATGAAAGTGATATGCGCCCTTCTCTGCTTAGGGCTATGTCAATAGGAAACAAAACGTAGAGATAGAACTTGGAACTACTTTATTGTGTCAAGTTTCAAAGAGCTAGCACAAACCGTGTTTGATTTAGAGTTCCAACTACATGTATCCACATAGGAGAAAACAGAGTGAAACCTAAAAATTAAAACTGTTACTGCCAACGAACGGTTTAACAAGGAACAACGAAATTTGGTGAGCCAAGTGGGATTGGGGTACTGATCATTACCTGAAAGTGTCATCAAGATTGGGTGAAAAAATGTGTGCTGAGATTTCAGGAAACTCATAGTTTTTTGACAGCTTGGCAACCCCTTTCCATGAAAGTGATTTGCGCCAGTCTCTGCTTAGGGCTGCATCAATAGGAAACAAACCATAGAGATAGAACTTGGAACTACTTTATTGTGTCATGTTTCAAAGAGCTAGCACAAACCGTGTTTGATTTAGAGTTCCAACTACATGTATCCATATAGGAGAAAACAGAGTGAAACCTAAAAATTAAAACTGTTATTGCCAACGAACAGTTTAACCTAGAAGAACGAAATATGGTGAGCCAAGTGGGATAAGGGTACTGATCATTACCTGAAAGTGTCATCAAGATTGGGTAAAAAAATGTGTGCTGAGATTTCAGGTAACTCGTAGTTTTTTGGAAGCTTGGCAACCCCTTTCCATGAAAGTGATTTGCGCTGGTCTTCGCTTAGGGCTACATCAATAGGAAACAAACCATAGAGATAGAACTTGGAACTACTTTACTGTGTCAAGTTTCAAAGAACTAGCACAAACCGTGTTTGATTTAGAGTTCCAACTACATGTATCCATATAGGAGAAAACAGAGTGAAACCTAAAAATTTAAACTGTTACTGCCAACGAACGGTTTAACCTAGAAGAACGAAATTTGGTGAGCCAAGTGGGATTAGGGTACTGATCATTACCTGAAAGTGTCATCAAGATTGGGTAAAAAAATGTGTGCTGAGATTACAGGAAAATCGTAGTTTTTTGGAAGCTTGGCAACCCCTTTCCATGAAAGCGATATGCGCCCTTCTCTGCTTAGGGCTATGTCAATAGGAAACAAAACGTAGAGATAGAACTTGGAACTACTTTATTGTGTCAAGTTTCAAAGAGCTAGCACAAACCGTGTTTGATTTAGAGTTCCAACTACATGTATCCACAAAGGAGAAAACAGAGTGAAACCTAAAAATTAAAACTGTTACTGCCAACGAACGGTTTAACAAGGAAGAACGAAATTTGGTGAGCCAAGTGGGATTGGGGTACTGATCATTACCTGAAAGTGTCATCAAGATTGGGTGAAAAAATGTGTGCTGAGATTTCAGGAAACTCATAGTTTTTTGACAGCTTGGCAACCCCTTTCCATGAAAGTGATTTGCGCCAGTCTCTGCTTAGTGCTACATCAATAGGAAACAAACCATAGAGATAGAACTTGGAACTACTTTATTGTGTCATGTTTCAAAGAGCTAGCACAAACCGTGTTTGATTTAGAGTTCCAACTACATGTATCCATATAGGAGAAAACAGAGTGAAACCTAAAAATTAAAACTGTTATTGACAACGAACGGTTTAACCTAGAAGAACGAAATATGGTGAGCCAAGTGGGATAAGGGTACTGATCATTACCTGAAAGTGTCATCAAGATTGGGTAAAAAAATGTGTGCTGAGATTTCAGGTAACTCGTAGTTTTTTGGAAGCTTGGCAACCCCTTTCCATGAAAGTGATTTGCGCTGGTCTTCGCTTAGGGCTACATCAATAGGAAACAAACCATAGAGATAGAACTTGGAAATACTTTACTGTGTCAAGTTTCAAAGAACTAGCACAAACCGTGTTTGATTTAGAGTTCCAACTATATGTATCCATATAGGAGAAAACAGAGTGAAACCTAAAAATTTAAACTGTTACTGCCAACGAACGGTTTAACCTAGAAGAACGAAATTTGGTGGGCCAAGTGGGATTAGGGTACTGATCATTACCTGAAAGTGTCATCAAGATTGGGTAAAAAAATGTGTGCTGAGATTACAGGAAAATCGTAGTTTTTTGGAAGCTTGGCAACCCCTTTCCATGAAAGTGATATGCGCCCTTCTCTGCTTAGGGCTATGTCAATAGGAAACAAAACGTAGAGATAGAACTTGGAACTACTTTATTGTGTCAAGTTTCAAAGAGCTAGCACAAACCGTGTTTGATTTAGAGTTCCAACTACATGTATCCACATAGGAGAAAACAGAGTGAAACCTAAAAATTAAAACTGTTACTGCCAACGAACGGTTTAACCTAGAAGAACGAAATTTGGTGAGCCAACTGGGATTGGGGTACTGATCATTACCTTAAAGTGTCATCAAGAATTGGTGAAAAAATGTGTGCTGAGATTTCAGGAAACTCGTAGTTTTTTCGAAGCTTGGCAACCCCTTTCCATTAAAGTGATTTACGCTGGTCTCTGCTTAGGGCTACATCAATAGGAAACAAACCAAAGAGATAGAATTTCGAACTACGTTATTGTGTCAGGTTTCAAAGAGCTAGCATAAACCGTGCTTGATTTACAGTTCCAACTACATTTATCCATATAGGAGAAAACAGAGTGAAACCTAAAAATTCAAACTGTTACTGCCAACGAATGGATTAACCTAGAAGAACGAAATTTGGTGAGCCAAGTGGGATTGGGGTACTGATCATTACCTGAAAGTGTCATCAAGATTGGTTGAAAAAATGTGTGCTGAGATTTCAGGAAACTCGTAGATTTTTGGAAGCTTGGCAACCCCTTTCCATGAAAGTGATATGCGCCAGTCTCTGCTTAGGGCTACATCAATAGGAAACAAATCATAGAGATAGAACTTGGAACTACTTTATTGTGTCAAGTTTCAAAGAACTAGCACAAACCGTGTTTGATTTAGAGTTCCAACTACATCTATCCATATAGGAGAAAACAGAGTGAAACCTAAAAATTAAAACTGTTACTGCCAACGAACGGTTTAACCTAAAAGAACGAAATTTGGTGAGCCAAGTGGGATTGGGGTACTGATCATTACCTGAAAGTGTCATCAAGATTGGGTGAAAAAATGTGTAGTGAGATATCAGGAAACTCGTAGTTTTTTGGAAGCTTGGCAACCCTTTTCCATGAAAGGGATTTGCGCAGGTCTCTGCTTAGGGCTACATCAATAGGAAACAAACCATAGAGATAGAACTTGGAACTACTTTATTGTGTCAAGTTTCAAAGAGCTAGCACAAACCGTGTTTGATTTAGAGTTCCAAATACATGTATCCATATAGGAGAAAACAGAGTGAAACCTAAAAATTAAAACTGGTACTGCCAACGAACGGTTTAACCTAGAAGAATGAAATTTGGTGAGCCAAGTGGGATTGGGGTATTGATCATTACCTGAAAGTGTCATCAAGATTGGGTGAAAAAATGTGTGCTGTGATTTCAGGAAACTCGTAGTTTTTTGGAAGCTTGGCAACCCCTTTCCATTAAAGTGATTTGCGCTGGTCTTCGCTTAGGGCTACATCAATAGGAAACAAACCATAGAGATAGAACTTGGAACTACTTTACTGTGTCAAGTTTCAAAGAACTAGCACAAACCGTGTTTGATTTAGAGTTCCAACTATATGTATCCATATAGGAGAAAACAGAGTGAAACCTAAAAATTTAAACTGTTACTGCCAACGAACGGTTTAACCTAGAAGAACGAAATTTGGTGAGCCAAGTGGGATTAGGGTACTGATCATTACCTGAAAGTGTCATCAAGATTGGGTAAAAAAATGTGTGCTGAGATTACAGGAAAATCGTAGTTTTTTGGAAGCTAGGCAACCCCTTTCCATGAAAGTGATATGCGCCCTTCTCTGCTTAGGGCTATGTCAATAGGAAACAAAACGTAGAGATAGAACTTGGAACTACTTTATTGTGTCAAGTTTCAAAGAGCTAGCACAAACCGTGTTTGATTTAGAGTTCCAACTACATGTATCCACATAGGAGAAAACAGAGTGAAACCTAAAAATTAAAACTGTTACTGCCAACGAACGGTTTAACAAGGAACAACGAAATTTGGTGAGCCAAGTGGGATTGGGGTACTGATCATTACCTGAAAGTGTCATCAAGATTGGGTGAAAAAATGTGTGCTGAGATTTCAGGAAACTCATAGTTTTTTGACAGCTTGGCAACCCCTTTCCATGAAAGTGATTTGCGCCAGTCTCTGCTTAGGGCTGCATCAATAGGAAACAAACCATAGAGATAGAACTTGGAACTACTTTATTGTGTCATGTTTCAAAGAGCTAGGACAAACCGTGTTTGATTTAGAGTTCCAACTACATGTATCCATATAGGAGAAAACAGAGTGAAACCTAAAAATTAAAACTATTATTGCCAACGAATGGTTTAACCTAGAAGAACGAAATATGGTGAGCCAAGTGGGATAAGGGTACTGATCATTACCTGAAAGTGTCATCAAGATTGGGTAAAAAAATGTGTGCTGAGATTTCAGGTAACTCGTAGTTTTTTGGAAGCTTGGCAACCCCTTTCCATGAAAGTGATTTGCGCTGGTCTTCGCTTAGGGCTACATCAATAGGAAACAAACCATAGAGATAGAACTTGGAACTACTTTACTGTGTCAAGTTTCAAAGAACTAGCACAAACCGTGTTTGATTTAGAGTTCCAACTACATGTATCCATATAGGAGAAAACAGAGTGAAACCTAAAAATTTAAACTGTTACTGCCAACGAACGGTTTAACCTAGAAGAACGAAATTTGGTGAGCCAAGTGGGATTAGGGTACTGATCATTACCTGAAAGTGTCATCAAGATTGGGTAAAAAAATGTGTGCTGAGATTACAGGAAAATCGTAGTTTTTTGGAAGCTTGGCAACCCCTTTCCATGAAAGCGATATGCGCCCTTCTCTGCTTAGGGCTATGTCAATAGGAAACAAAACGTAGAGATAGAACTTGGAACTACTTTATTGTGTCAAGTTTCAAAGAGCTAGCACAAACCGTGTTTGATTTAGAGTTCCAACTACATGTATCCACAAAGGAGAAAACAGAGTGAAACCTAAAAATTAAAACTGTTACTGCCAACGAACGGTTTAACAAGGAAGAACGAAATTTGGTGAGCCAAGTGGGATTGGGGTACTGATCATTACCTGAAAGTGTCATCAAGATTGGGTGAAAAAATGTGTGCTGAGATTTCAGGAAACTCATAGTTTTTTGACAGCTTGGCAACCCCTTTCCATGAAAGTGATTTGCGCCAGTCTCTGCTTAGTGCTACATCAATAGGAAACAAACCATAGAGATAGAACTTGGAACTACTTTATTGTGTCATGTTTCAAAGAGCTAGCACAAACCGTGTTTGATTTAGAGTTCCAACTACATGTATCCATATAGGAGAAAACAGAGTGAAACCTAAAAATTAAAACTGTTATTGACAACGAACGGTTTAACCTAGAAGAACGAAATATGGTGAGCCAAGTGGGATAAGGGTACTGATCATTACCTGAAAGTGTCATCAAGATTGGGTAAAAAAATGTGTGCTGAGATTTCAGGTAACTCGTAGTTTTTTGGAAGCTTGGCAACCCCTTTCCATGAAAGTGATTTGCGCTGGTCTTCGCTTAGGGCTACATCAATAGGAAACAAACCATAGATATAGAACTTGGAAATACTTTACTGTGTCAAGTTTCAAAGAACTAGCACAAACCGTGTTTGATTTAGAGTTCCAACTATATGTATCCATATAGGAGAAAGCAGAGTGAAACCTAAAAATTTAAACTGTTACTGCCAACGAACGGTTTAACCTAGAAGAACGAAATTTGGTGAGCCAAGTGGGATTAGGGTACTGATCATTACCTGAAAGTGTCATCAAGATTGGGTAAAAAAATGTGTGCTGAGATTACAGGAAAATCGTAGTTTTTTGGAAGCTTGGCAACCCCTTTCCATGAAAGTGATATGCGCCCTTCTCTGCTTAGGGCTATGTCAATAGGAAACAAAACGTAGAGATAGAACTTGGAACTACTTTATTGTGTCAAGTTTCAAAGAGCTAGCACAAACCGTGTTTGATTTAGAGTTCCAACTACATGTATCCACATAGGAGAAAACAGAGTGAAACCTAAAAATTAAAACTGTTACTGCCAACGAACGGTTTAACCTAGAAGAACGAAATTTGGTGAGCCAACTGGGATTGGGGTACTGATCATTACCTTAAAGTGTCATCAAGAATTGGTGAAAAAATGTGTGCTGAGATTTCAGGAAACTCGTAGTTTTTTCGAAGCTTGGCAACCCCTTTCCATTAAAGTGATTTACGCTGGTCTCTGCTTAGGGCTACATCAATAGGAAACAAACCAAAGAGATAAAACTTCGAACTACGTTATTGTGTCAGGTTTCAAAGAGCTAGCATAAACCGTGCTTGATTTACAGTTCCAACTACATTTATCCATATAGGAGAAAACAGAGTGAAACCTAAAAATTCAAACTGTTACTGCCAACGAATGGATTAACCTAGAAGAACGAAATTTGGTGAGCCAAGTGGGATTGGGGTACTGATCATTACCTGAAAGTGTCATCAAGATTGGTTGAAAAAATGTGTGCTGAGATTTCAGGAAACTCGTAGATTTTTGGAAGCTTGGCAACCCCTTTCCATGAAAGTGATTTGCGCCAGTCTCTGCTTAGGGCTACATCAATAGGAAACAAATCATAGAGATAGAACTTGGAACTACTTTATTGTGTCAAGTTTCAAAGAACTAGCACAAACCGTGTTTGATTTAGAGTTCCAACTACATCTATCCATATAGGAGAAAACAGAGTGAAACCTAAAAATTAAAACTGTTACTGCCAACGAACGGTTTAACCTAAAAGAACGAAATTTGGTGAGCCAAGTGGGATTGGGGTACTGATCATTACCTGAAAGTGTCATCAAGATTGGGTGAAAAAATGTGTAGTGAGATATCAGGAAACTCGTAGTTTTTTGGAAGCTTGGCAACCCTTTTCCATGAAAGGGATTTGCGCAGGTCTCTGCTTAGGGCTACATCAATAGGAAACAAACCATAGAGATAGAACTTGGAACTACTTTATTGTGTCAAGTTTCAAAGAGCTAGCATAAATCGTGTTTGATTTAGAATTCCAAATACATGTATCCATATAGGAGAAAACAGAGTGAAACCTAAAAATTAAAACTGGTACTGCCAACGAACGGTTTAACCTAGAAGAATGAAATTTGGTGAGCCAAGTGGGATTGGGGTATTGATCATTACCTGAAAGTGTCATCAAGATTGGGTGAAAAAATGTGTGCTGAGATTTCAGGAAACTCGTAGTTTTTTGGAAGCTTGGCAACCCCTTTTCATGAAAGTGATTTGCGCCGGTCTCTGCTTAGGGCTACATCAATAGGAAACAAACCATAGAGATAGTACTTGGAACTACTTTATTGTGTCAAGTTTCAAAGAGCTAGCACAAACCGTGTTTGATTTAGAGTTCCAACTACATGTATCCATATGGGAGAAAACAGAGTGAAACCTAAAAATTAAAACTGTTACTGCCAACGAAGGGTTTAACATAGAAGAACGAAATTTGGTGAGCCAACTGGGATTGGGGTACTGATCATTACCTGAAAGAGTCATCAAGATTGGGTGAAAAAATGTGTGCTGAGATTTCAGGAAACTCGTAGTTTTTTGGAAGCTTGACAACCCCTTTCCGTGAAAGTGATTTGTGCCAGTCTCTGCTTAGGGCTACATCAATAGGAAACAATCCATAGAGATAGAACTTGGAACCACGTTATTGTGTCAAATTTCAAAGAGCTAGCACAAACCGTGTTTGATTTAGAGTTCCACTACATGTATCTATATAGGAGAAAACAGAGTGAAACCTAAAAATTAAAACTGTTACTGCCAACGAACGGTTTAACAAGGAAGAACGAAATTTGGTGAGCCAAGTGGGATTGGGGTACTGATCATTACCTGAAAGTGTCATCAAGATTGGGTGAAAAAATGTGTGCTGAGATTTCAGGAAACTCATAGTTTTTTGGCAGCTTGGCAACCCCTTTCCATGAAAGTGATTTGCGCCAGTCTCTGCTTAGGGTTACATCAATAGGAAACAAACCATAGAGAGAGAACTTGGAACTACTTTATTGTGTCAAGTTTCAAAGAGCTAGCAGAAACCGTGTTTGATTTAGAGTTCCAACTACATCTATCCATATAGGAGAAAACAGAGTGAAACCTAAAAATTAAAACTGTTACTGCCAACGAACGGTTTAACCTAAAAGAACGAAATTTGGTGAGCCAAGTGGGATTGGGGTACTGATCATTACCTGAAAGTGTCATCAAGATTGGGTGAAAAAATGTGTGCTGAGATTTCAGGAAACTCATAGTTTTTTGACAGCTTGGCAACCCCTTTCCATGAAAGTGATTTGCGCCAGTCTCTGCTTAGTGCTACATCAATAGGAAACAAACCATAGAGATAGAACTTGGAACTACTTTATTGTGTCATGTTTCAAAGAGCTAGCACAAACCGTGTTTGATTTAGAGTTCCAACTACATGTATCCATATAGGAGAAAACAGAGTGAAACCTAAAAATTAAAACTGTTATTGCCAACGAACGGTTTAACCTAGAAGAACGAAATATGGTGAGCCAAGTGGGATAAGGGTACTGATCATTACCTGAAAGTGTCATCAAGATTGGGTAAAAAAATGTGTGCTGAGATTTCAGGTAACTCGTAGTTTTTTGGAAGCTTGGCAACCCCTTTCCATGAAAGTGATTTGCGCTGGTCTTCGCTTAGGGCTACATCAATAGGAAACAAACCATAGAGATAGAACTTGGAAATACTTTACTGTGTCAAGTTTCAAAGAACTAGCACAAACCGTGTTTGATTTAGAGTTCCAACTATATGTATCCATATAGGAGAAAGCAGAGTGAAACCTAAAAATTTAAACTGTTACTGCCAACGAACGGTTTAACCTAGAAGAACGAAATTTGGTGAGCCAAGTGGGATTAGGGTACTGATCATTACCTGAAAGTGTCATCAAGATTGGGTAAAAAAATGTGTGCTGAGATTACAGGAAAATCGTAGTTTTTTGGAAGCTTGGCAACCCCTTTCCATGAAAGTGATATGCGCCCTTCTCTGCTTAGGGCTATGTCAATAGGAAACAAAACGTAGAGATAGAACTTGGAACTACTTTATTGTGTCAAGTTTCAAAGAGCTAGCACAAACCGTGTTTGATTTAGAGTTCCAACTACATGTATCCACATAGGAGAAAACAGAGTGAAACCTAAAAATTAAAACTGTTACTGCCAACGAACGGTTTAACCTAGAAGAACGAAATTTGGTGAGCCAACTGGGATTGGGGTACTGATCATTACCTTAAAGTGTCATCAAGAATTGGTGAAAAAATGTGTGCTGAGATTTCAGGAAACTCGTAGTTTTTTCGAAGCTTGGCAACCCCTTTCCATTAAAGTGATTTACGCTGGTCTCTGCTTAGGGCTACATCAATAGGAAACAAACCAAAGAGATAGAACTTCGAACTACGTTATTGTGTCAGGTTTCAAAGAGCTAGCATAAACCGTGCTTGATTTACAGTTCCAACTACATTTATCCATATAGGAGAAAACAGAGTGAAACCTAAAAATTCAAACTGTTACTGCCAACGAATGGATTAACCTAGAAGAACGAAATTTGGTGAGCCAAGTGGGATTGGGGTACTGATCATTACCTGAAAGTGTCATCAAGATTGGGTGAAAAAATGTGTAGTGAGATATCAGGAAACTCGTAGTTTTTTGGAAGCTTGGCAACCCTTTTCCATGAAAGGGATTTGCGCAGGTCTCTGCTTAGGGCTACATCAATAGGAAACAAACCATAGAGATAGAACTTGGAACTACTTTATTGTGTCAAGTTTCAAAGAGCTAGCATAAATCGTGTTTGATTTAGAATTCCAACTACATGTATCCATATAGGAGAAAACAGAGTGAAACCTAAAAATTAAAACTGGTACTGCCAACGAACGGTTTAACCTAGAAGAACGAAATTTGGTGAGCCAAGTGGGATTGGGGTATTGATCATTACCTGAAAGTGTCATCAAGATTGGGTGAAAAAATGTGTGCTGAGATTTCAGGAAACTCGTAGTTTTTTGGAAGCTTGGCAACCCCTTTTCATGAAAGTGATTTGCGCCGGTCTCTGCTTAGGGCTACATCAATAGGAAACAAACCATAGAGATAGTACTTGGAACTACTTTATTGTGTCAAGTTTCAAAGAGCTAGCACAAACCGTGTTTGATTTAGAGTTCCAACTACATGTATCCATATGGGAGAAAACAGAGTGAAACCTAAAAATTAAAACTGTTACTGCCAACGAAGGGTTTAACATAGAAGAACGAAATTTGGTGAGCCAACTGGGATTGGGGTACTGATCATTACCTGAAAGAGTCATCAAGATTGGGTGAAAAAATGTGTGCTGAGATTTCAGGAAACTCGTAGTTTTTTGGAAGCTTGACAACCCCTTTCCGTGAAAGTGATTTGTGCCAGTCTCTGCTTAGGGCTACATCAATAGGAAACAATCCATAGAGATAGAACTTGGAACCACGTTATTGTGTCAAATTTCAAAGAGCTAGCACAAACCGTGTTTGATTTAGAGTTCCACTACATGTATCTATATAGGAGAAAACAGAGTGAAACCTAAAAATTAAAACTGTTACTGCCAACGAACGGTTTAACAAGGAAGAACGAAATTTGGTGAGCCAAGTGGGATTGGGGTACTGATCATTACCTGAAAGTGTCATCAAGATTGGGTGAAAAAATGTGTGCTGAGATTTCAGGTAACTCATAGTTTTTTGGCAGCTTGGCAACCCCTTTCCATGAAAGTGATTTGCGCCAGTCTCTGCTTAGGGTTACATCAATAGGAAACAAACCATAGAGAGAGAACTTGGAACTACTTTATTGTGTCAAGTTTCAAAGAGCTAGCAGAAACCGTGTTTGATTTAGAGTTCCAACTACATCTATCCATATAGGAGAAAACAGAGTGAAACCTAAAAATTAAAACTGTTACTGCCAACGAACGGTTTAACCTAAAAGAACGAAATTTGGTGAGCCAAGTGGGATTGGGGTACTGATCATTACCTGAAAGTGTCATCAATATTGGGTGAAAAAATGTGTAGTGAGATTTCAGGTAACTCGTAGTTTTTTGGAAGCTTGGCAACCGCTTTCCATGAAAGTGATTTGCGCTGGTCTTTCCTTAGGGCTACATCAATAGGAAACAAACCATAGAGATAGAACTTGGAACTACTTTACTGTGTCAAGTTTCAAAGAGCTAGCACAAACAGTGTTTGATTTAGAGTTCCAACTATATGTATCCATATAGGAGAAAACAGAGTGAAACCTAAAAATTTAAACTGTTACTGCCAACGAACAGTTTAACCTAGAAGAACGAAACTTGGTGAGCCAAGTGGGATTAGGGTACTGATCATTACCTGAAAGTGTCATCAAGATTGGGTAAAAAAATGTGTGCTGAGATTTCTGGAAAATCGTAGTTTTTTGGAAGCTTGGCAACCCCTTTCCATGAAAGTGATATGCACCCTTCTCTGCTTAGGGCTATGTCAATAGGAAACAAAACGTAGAGATAGAACTTGGAACTACATTATTGTGTCAAGTTTCAAAGAGCTAGCACAAACCGTGTTTGATTTAGAGTTCCAACTACATGTATCCACATAGGAGAAAACAGAGTGAAACCTAAAAATTAAAACTGTTACTGCCAACGAACGGTTTAACCTAGAAGAACGAAATTTGGTGATCGTACTGGGATTGGGGTACTGATCATTACCTTAAAGTGTCATCAAGATTGGGTGAAAAAATGTGTGCTGAGATTTCAGGAAACTCGTAGTTTTTTCGAAGCTTGGCAACCCCTTTCCATGAAAGTGATTTACGCCGGTCTCTGCTCAGGGCTACATCAATAGGAAACAAACCATAGAGATATAACTTGGAACTACTTTATTGTGTCAAGTTTCAAAGAGCTAGCACAAACCGTGTTTGATTTAGAGTTCCAAATACATGTATCCATACAGGCGAAAACAGAGTGAAACCTAAAAATTAAAACTGTTACTGCCAACGAACAGTTTAAACTAGAAGAACGAAATTTGGTGAGCCAAGTGGGATTGGGGTACTGATCGTTTCCTGAAAGTGTCATCAAGATTGGGTGAAAAAATGTGTGCTGGGATTTCAGGAAACTCGTAGTTTTTTGGAAGCTTGGCAACCCCTTTCCATGAAAGTGATATGCGCCGTTCTCTGCTTACTGCTATGTCAATAGGAAACAAACCGTAGATATAGAACTTGGAACTACTTTATTGTGTCAAGTTTCAAAGAGCTAGCACAAACCGTGTTTGATTTAGAGTTCCACCTACATGTACCCACATAGGAGAAAAAAGAGTGAAACCTAAAAATTAAAACTGTTACTGCCAACGAACGGTTTAACCTAGAAGAACGAAATTTGTTGAGCCAACTGGGATTGGCGTACTGATCCTTAGCTGAAAGTGTCATCAAGATTGGGTGAAAAAATGTGTGCTGAGATTTCAGGAAACTCGTAGTTTTTTGGAAGCTTGGCAACCCCTTTCCATGAAAGTGATTTACGCCGGTCTCTGCTTAGGGCTATATCAATAGGAAACAAACCATAGAGATAGAACTTGGAACTACTGGATTGTGTCAAGTTTCAAAGAGCTAGCACAAACCGTGTTTGATTTAGAGTTCCAAATACATGTATCCATATAGGAGAAAACAGAGTGAAAGCTAAAAATTAAAACTGTTACTGCCAACGAACTGTTTAAATTAGAAGAACGAAATTTGGTGAGCCAAGTGGGATTGGGGTACTGATCATTACCTGAAAGTGTCATCAAGATTGGGAGAAAAAAGTGTGCTGAGATTTCAAGAAACTCGTAGTTTTTTGGAAGCTTGGCAACCCCTTTCCGTGAAAGTGATTTGCGCTAGACTCTGCTTAGGGCTACATCAATAGGAAAGAAACCATAGAGATAGAACTTGGAACTACTTTATTGTGTCAAGTTTCAAAGAGTTAGCAGAAACCGTGTTTGATTTAGAGTTCCAACTACATGTATCCATATAGGAGAAAACAGAGTGAAACCTAAAAATTTAAACTGTTACTGTCAACGAACGGTTTAACCTAGAAGAACGAAATTTGGTGAGCCAAGTGGGATTAGGGTACTGATCATTACCTGAAAGAGTCATCAAGATTGGGTAAAAAAATGTGTGCCGAGATTTCAGGAAAATCGTCGTTTTTTGGAAGCTTGGCAACCCCTTTCCATGAAAGTGATATGCGCCGTTCTCTGCTTAGTGCTATGTCAATAGGAAACAAACTATAGAGATAGAACTTGGAACTACTTTATTGTGTCAAGTTTCAAAGAGCTAGCACAAACCGTGTTTGATTTAGAGTTCCAACTACATGTATCCACATAGGAGAAAACAGAGTGAAACATAAAAATTAAAACTGTTACTGCCACCGAACGGTTTAACCTAGAAGAACGAAATTTGCTGAGCCAAGTGGATTTGGGGTACTGATCATTACCTGAAAGTGTCATCAAGATTGGGTGAAAATATGTGTGCTGAGATTTCAGGAAACTCATAGTTTTTTCGAAGCTTGGCAACCCCTTTCCATGAAAGTGATTTACGCCGGTCTCTGCTTAGGGCTACATCAATAGGAAAAAAACCATAGAGATAGAACTTGGAACTACTTTATTGTGTCAAGTTTCAAAGTGATAGCACAAACCGTGTTTGATTTAGAGTTCCAACTACATGTATCCATATAGGAGAAAACAGAGTGAAACCAAAAAATTAAAACTGTTACTGCCACGAACGGTTTAACCTAGAACGAAATTTGGTGAGACAAGTGGGATTGGGGTACTGATCGTTTCCTGAAAGTGTCATCAAGATTGGGTGAAAAAATGTGTGCTGAGATTTCAGGAAACTCGTAGTTTTTTGGAAGCTTGGCAACCCCTTTCCATGAAAGGGATTTGCGCCGGTCTCTCCTTAGGGCTACATCAATAGGAAACAAACCATAGAGAAAGAACTTGGAACTACTTTATTGTGGCAAATTTCAAAGAGCTAGCACAAACCATGTTCGATTTAGAGATCCAACTACATGTATGCATATAGGAGAAAACAGAGTGAAACCTAAAAATTACAACTGTTATTGCCAACAAACGGTTTAACCTAGAAGAACGAAATTTGGTGAGCCAAGTGGGATTGGGGTACTGATCATTACCTGAAAGTGTCATCAACATTGGGTAAAAAAATGTGTGCTGATATTTCAGGAAACTCATAGTTTTTTGGAAGCTTGGCAACCCCTTTCCATGAAAGTGATATGCGCCGTTCTCTGCTTAGTTCTATGTCAATAGGAAACAAACCATAGAGATAGAACATGGAACTACTTTATTGTGTCAAGTTTCAAAGAGCTAGCACAAACCGTGTTTGATTTAGAGTTCCACCTTCATGTATCCACATAGGAGAAAACAGAGTGAAACCTAAAAATTAAAACTGTTACTGCAAACGAACGGTTTAACCTAGAAGAACGAAATTTGTTGAGCCAACTGGGATTGGCGTACTGATCATTACCTGAAAGTGTCATCAAGATTGGGTGAAAAAATGTGTGCTGAGATTTCAGGAAACTGGTAGTTTTTTGGAAGCTTGGCAACCCCTTTTCATGAAAGTGATTTGCGCCGGTCCCTATTTAGGGCTACGTCAATACGAAACAAACCGTAGAGATAGAACTTGGAACTACTTTATTGTGTCAAGTTTCAAAGAGCTAGCACAAACCGTGTTTGATTTAGAGTTCCAACTACATGTATCCATATAGGAGAAAACAGAGTGAAACCTAAAAATTTAAACTGTTACTGCCAACGAACGGTTTTACCTAGAAGAACGAAATTTGGTGAGCCATGTGGGATTGTGGAACTGATCATTACCTGAAAGTGTCATCAAGATTGGGTGAAAAAATGTGTGCTGAGATTTCAGGAAACTCGTAGTTTTTTGGAAGCTTGGCAAACCCTTTCCATGAAAGTGATTTGTGCCGGCCTCTGCTAGGGCTACATCAATAGGAAACAAACTATAGAGATTGAACTTGGAACCACTTTATTTTGTAAAGTTTCAAAGAGGTAGCACAAACCGTTTTTGATTTAGAGATCCAACTACATGTATCCATATAGGAGAAAACAGAGTGAAACCTAAAAATTAAAACTGTTACTGCCAACGAACGGTTTAACCTAGAAGAACGAAACTTGGTGAGCCAAGTGGGATTGGGGTTCTGATCATTACCTGAAAGTGTCATCAAGATTGGGTAAAAAAATGTGTGCTGAGATTTCAGGAAACTCGTAGTTTTTTGGAAGCTTGGCAACCCCTTTACATGAAAGTGATATGCGCCGTTCTCTGCTTAGTGCTATGTCAATAGGAAACAAACCATAAAGATAGAACTTGGAACTACTTTATTGTGTCAAGTTTCAAAGAGCTAGCACAAACCGTGTTTGATTTAGAGTTCCACCTACATGTATCCACATAGGAGAAAACAGAGTGAAACCTAAAAATTAAAACTGTTACTGCCAACGAACGGTTTAACCTAGAAGAACAAAATTTGTTGAGCCAACTGGGATTGGCGTACTGATCATTACCTGAAAGTGTCATCAAGATTGGGTGAAAAAATGTGTGCTGAGATTTCAGGAAACTCATAGTTTTTTGGAAGCTTGGCAACCCCTTTCCATGAAAGTGATTTACGCCGGTCTCTCCTTAGGGCTATATCAATAGGAAACAAACCATAGAGATAGAACTTGGAACTACTTGATTGTGTCAAGTTTCAAAGAGCTAGCACAAACCGTGTTTGATTTAGAGTTCCAACTACATGTATCCACATAGGAGAAAACAGAGTGAAACATAAAAATTTAAACTGTTACTGCCACCGAACGGTTTAACCTATAAGAACGAAATTTGGTGAGCCAACTGTGATTGGAGTACTGATCATTACCTTAAAGTGTCATCAAGATTGGGTGAAAAAATGTGTGCTGAGATTTCAGGAAACTCGTAGTTTTTTCGAAGCTTGGCAACCCCTTTCCATGAAAGTGATTTGGCCGGTCTCTGCTTAGGGCTACATCAATAGGAAACAAACCATAGAGATAGAACTTGGAACTACTTTATTGTGTCAAGTTTCAAAGAGATAGCACAAACCGTGTTTGATTTAGAGTTCCAACTACATGTATCCATATAGGAGAAAACAGAGTGAAACCTAAAAATTTAAACTGTTACTGCCAACGAACGGTTTTACCTAGAAGAACGAAATTTGGTGAGCCATGTGGGATTGTGGAACTGATCATTACCTGAAAGTGTCATCAAGATTGGGTGAAAAAATGTGTTCTGACATTTCAGGAAACTCGTAGTTTTTTGGAAGCTTGGCAAACCCTTTCCATTAAAGTGATTTGTGCCGGCCTCTGCTAGGGCTACATCAATAGGAAACAAACTATAGAGATTGAACTTGGAACCACTTTATTTTGTAAAGTTTCAAATAGCTAGCACAAACCGTTTTTGATTTAGAGTTCCAACTACATGTATCCATATAGGAGAAAACAGAGTGAAACCTAAAAATTAAAACTGTTACTGCCAACGAACGGTTTAACGTAGAAGAACGAAACTTGGTGAGCCAAGTGGGATTGGGGTTCCGATCATTACCTGAAAGTGTCATCAAGATTGGGTGAAAAAATGTGTGCTGAGATTTCAGGAAACTCGTAGTTTTTTGGAAGCTTGGCAAACCCTTTCCATGAAAGTGATTTGTGCCGGCCTCTGCTAGGGCTACATCAATAGGAAACAAACTATAGAGATTGAACTTGGAACCACGTTATTTTGTAAAGTTTCAAAGATCTAGCACAAACCGTTTTTGATTTAGAGTTCCAACTACATGTATCCATATAGGAGAAAAGAGAGTGAAACCTAAAAATTAAAACTGTTACTGCCAACGAACGGTTTAACCTAGAAGAACGAAACTTGGTGAGCCAAGTGGGATTGGGGTTCTGATCATTACCTGAAAGTGTCATCAAGATTGGGTAAAAAAATGTGTGCTGAGATTTCAGGAAACTCGTATATTTTTGGAAGCTTGGCAACCCCTTTCCATGAAAGTGTTTTGCGCCAGTCTCTGCTTAGGGCTACATTAATAGGAAACAAATCATAGAGATAGAACTTGGAACTACTTTATTGTGTCAAGTTTGAAAGAGCTAGCACAAACCCTGTTTGATTTAGAGTTCCAACTACATGGATCCATATAGGAGAAAACAGAGTGAAACCTAAGAATTAAAACTGTTACTGCCAACGAACGGTTTAACCTAGAAGAACGAAATTTGTTGAGCCAACTGGGATTGGCGTACTGATCATTACCTGAAAGTGTCATCAAGATTGGGTGAAAAAATGTGTGCTGAGATTTCAGGAAACTCATAGTTTTTTGGAAGCTTGGCAACCCCTTTCCATGAAAGTGATTTACGCCGGTCTCTGCTTAGGGCTATATCAATAGGAAACAAACCATAGAGATAGAACTTGGAACTTCTTGATTGTGTCAAGTTTCAAAGAGCTAGCACAAACCGTGTTTGATTTAGAGTTCCAAATATATGTATCCATATAAGATAAAACAGAGTGAAACCTAAAAATTAAAACTGTTACTGCCAACGAACTGTTTAACCTAGAAGAACGAAATTTGTTGAGCCAACTGGGATTGGCGTACTGATCATTACCTGAAAGTGTCATCAAGATTGGGTGAAAAAATGTGTGCTGAGATTTCAGGAAACTTGTAGTTTTTTGGAAGCTTGGCAACCCCTTTTCATGAAAGTGATTTGCGCCGGTCTCTACTTAGGGCTACGTCAATACGAAACATTCGTAGAGATAGAACTTGGAACTACTTTATTGTGTCAAGTTTCAAAGAGCTAGCACAAACCGTGTTTGATTTAGAGTTCCAACTACATGTATCCATATAGGAGAAAACAGAGTGAAACCTAAAAATTTAAACTGTTACTGCCAACGAACGGTTTTACCTAGAAGAACAAAATTTGGTGAGCCATGTGGGATTGTGGAACTGATCATTACCTGAAAGTGTCATCAAGATTGGGTGAAAAAATGTGTGCTGACATTTCAGGAAACTCGTAGTTTTTTGGAAGCTTGGCAAACCCTTTCCATGAAAGTGATTTGTGCCGGCCTCTGCTAGGGATACATCAATAGGAAACAAACTATAGAGATTGAACTTGGAACCACTTTATTTTGTAAAGTTTCAAAGAGCTAGCACAAACCGTTTTTGATTTAGAGTTCCAACTACATGTATCCATATAGGAGAAAACAGAGTGAAACCTAAAAATTAAAACTGTTACTACCAACGAACAGTTGAACCTAGAAGAACGAAACTTGGTGAGCCAAGTGGGATTGGGGTTCTGATCATTACCTGAAAGTGTCATCAAGATTAGGTGAAAAAATGTGTGCTGAGATTTCAGGAAACTCGTAATTTTTTGGAAGCTTGGCAACCCCTTTCCATGAAAGGGATTTGCGCCGGTCTCTGCTTAGGGCTACATCAATAGGAAACAAACCATAGAGATAGAACTTGGAACTACTTTATTGTGTGAAATTTCAAAGAGCTAGCACAATCCATGTTTGATTTAGAGATCCAACTACATGTATCCATATACGAGAAAACAGAGTGAAACCTAAAAATTAAAACTGTCACTGCCAACGAACGGTTTAACCTAGAAGAACGAAATTTGGTGAGCCAAGTGGGATTATGGTACTGATCATTACCTGAAAGTGTCATCAAGATTGGGTAAAAAAATGTGTGCTGAGATTTCAGGAAACTCGTAGATTTTTGGAAGCTTGGCAACCCCTTTCCATGAAAGTGTTTTGCGCCAGTCTCTGCTTAGGGCTACATTAATAGGAAACAAATCATAGAGATAGAACTTGGAACTACTTTATTGTGTCAAGTTTCAAAGAGCTAGCACAAACCGTGTTTGATTTAGAGTTCCAACTACATGTATCCATATAGGAGAAAACAGAGTGAAACCTAAAAATTAAAACTGTTACTGCCAACGAACGGTTTAACAAGGAAGAACGAAATTTGGTGAGCCAAGTGGGATTGGGGTACTGATCATTACCTGAAAGTGTCATCAAGATTGGGTGAAAAAATGTGTGCTGAGATTTCAGGAAACTCATAGTTTTTTGGCAGCTTGGCAACCCCTTTCCATGAAAGTGATTTGCGCCGGTCTCTGCTTAGGGCTACATCAATAGGAAACAAACCATATAGAGAGACCTTGGAACTACTTTATTGTGTCAAGTTTCAAAGAGCTAGCACAAACCGTGTTTGATTTAGAGTTCCAACTACATGTATCCATATAGGAGAAAACAGAGTGAAACCTAAAAATTAAAACTGTTTCTGCAACGAATGGTTTAACCTAGAAGAACGAATTTTGGTGAGCCAAGTGGGATTAGGGTACTGATCATTACCTGAAAGTGTCATCAAGATTGGGTAAAAAAATGTGTGCTGAGATTTCAAGTAACTCGTAGTTTTTTGGAAGCTTGACAACCCCTTTCCATGAAAGTGATTTGCGCTGGTCTTCGTTAGGGATACATCAATAGGAAACAAACCATAGAGATAGAACTTGGAACTACTTTATTGTGTCAAATTTCAAAGAGGTAGCACAAACCATGTTTGATTTACAGTTCCAACTACATTTATCCATATAGGAGAAAACAGAGTGAAACCTAAAAATTAAAACTGTTACTGCCAACGAACTGTTTAACCTAGAAGAACGAAATTTGTTGAGCCAACTGGGATTGGCGTACTGATCATTACCTGAAAGTGTCATCAAGATTGGGTGAAAAAATGTGTGCTGAGATTTCAGGAAACTTGTAGTTATTTGGAAGCTTGGCAACCCCTTTTCATGAAAGTGATTTGCGCCGGTCTCTACTTAGGGCTACGTCAATACGAAACAAATCGTAGAGATAGAACTTGGAACTACTTTATTGTGTCAAGTTTCAAAGAGCTAGCACAAACCGTGTTTGATTTAGAGTTCCAACTACATGTATCCATATAGGAGAAAACAGAGTGAAACCTAAAAATTTAAACTGTTACTGCCAACGAACGGTTTTACCTAGAAGAACAAAATTTGGTGAGCCATGTGGGATTGTGGAACTGATCATTACCTGAAAGTGTCATCAAGATTGGGTGAAAAAATGTGTGCTGACATTTCAGGAAACTCATAGTTTTTTGGAAGCTTGGCAAACCCTTTCCATGAAAGTGATTTGTGCCGGCCTCTGCTAGGGATACATCAATAGGAAACAAACTATAGAGATTGAACTTGGAACCACTTTATTTTGTAAAGTTTCAAAGAGCTAGCACAAACCGTTTTTGATTTAGAGTTCCAACTACATGTATCCATATAGGAGAAAACAGAGTGAAACCTAAAAATTAAAACTGTTACTGCCAACGAACAGTTGAACCTAGAAGAACGAAACTTGGTGAGCCAAGTGGGATTGGGGTTCTGATCATTACCTGAAAGTGTCATCAAGATTGGGTGAAAAAATGTGTGCTGAGATTTCAGGAAACTCGTAATTTTTTGGAAGCTTGGCAACCCCTTTCCATGAAAGGGATTTGCGCCGGTCTCTGCTTAGGGCTACATCAATAGGAAACAAACCATAGAGATAGAACTTGGAACTACTTTATTGTGTGAAATTTCAAAGAGCTAGCACAATCCATGTTTGATTTAGAGATCCAACTACATGTATCCATATACGAGAAAACAGAGTGAAACCTAAAAATTAAAACTGTCACTGCCAACGAACGGTTTAACCTAGAAGAACGAAATTTGGTGAGCCAAGTGGGATTATGGTACTGATCATTACCTGAAAGTGTCATCAAGATTGGGTAAAAAAATGTGTGCTAAGATTTCAGGAAACTCGTAGATTTTTGGAAGCTTGGCAACCCCTTTCCATGAAAGTGTTTTGCGCCAGTCTCTGCTTAGGGCTACATTAATAGGAAACAAATCATAGAGATAGAACTTGGAACTACTTTATTGTGTCAAGTTTCAAAGAGCTAGCACAAACCGTGTTTGATTTAGAGTTCCAACTACATGTATCCATATAGGAGAAAACAGAGTGAAACCTAAAAATTAAAACTCCTACTGCCAACAAACGGTTTAACCTAGAAGAACGAAATTTGGTGAGCCAAGTGAGATTGGGGTACTGATCATTACCTGAAAGTGTCATCAAGATTGTGTGAAAAAATGTGTGCTGAGATTCAGGAAAACCGTAGTTTTTTGGAAGCTTGGCAACCCCTTTCCGTGAAAGTGTATTGCGCTGGTCTCTGCATAGGGCTACATGAATAGGAAACAAACCATAGAGATAGAACTTGGAACTACTTTATTGTGTCAACTTTCAAAGTGCTAGCACAAACCGTGTTAGATTTAGAGTTCCAAATACATGTATTCATATAGGAGAAAACAGAGTGAAACCTAAAAATTCAAACTGTTACTGCCAACGAACGGTTTAACCTAGAAGAACGAAATTTGGTGAGCCAAGTGGGATTGGGGTACTGATCATTACCTGAAAGTGTCATCAAGATTGTGTAAAAAAATGTGTGCTGAGATTTCAGGAAACTCGTAGTTTTTTGGAAGCTTGGCAACCCCTTTCCATGAAAGTGATTTGCGCCGTTCTCTGCTTAGTTCTATGTCAATAGGAAACAAACCATAGAGATAGAACATGGAACTACTTTGTTGTGTCAAGTTTCAAAGAGCTAGCACAAACCGTGTTTGATTTAGAGTTCCACCTACATGTATCCACATAGGAGAAAACAGAGTGAAACCTAAAAATTAAAACTGTTTCTGCCAAGGAACGGTTTAACCTAAAAGAACGAAATTTGGTGAGCCAAGTGGGATTGGGGTACTGATCATTACCTGAAAGTGTCATCAATATTGGGTGAAAAAATGTGTAGTGAGAGTTCAGGAAACTCGTAGTTTTTTGGAAGCTTGGCAACCCCTTTCCGTGAAAGTGATTTGTGCCAGTCTCTGCTTAGGGCTACATCAATAGGAAACAAACCATAGAGATAGAACTTGGAACAACTTTATTGTGTCAAGTTTCAAAGAGCAAGCACAAACCGTGTTTGATTTAGAGTTCCAACTACATGTATCCATATAGGAGAAAACAGAGTGAAACCTAAAAATTAAAACTGTTTCTGCAACGAATGGTTTAACCTAGAAGAACGAATTTTGGTGAGCCAAGTGGGATTAGGGTACTGATCATTACCTGAAAGTGTCATCAAGATTGGGTAAAAAAATGTGTGCTGAGATTTCAAGTAACTCGTAGTTTTTTGGAAGCTTGACAACCCCTTTCCATGAAAGTGATTTGCGCTGGTCTTCGCTTAGGGATACATCAATAGGAAACAAACCATAGAGATAGAACTTGGAACTACTTTATTGTGTCAAATTTCAAAGAGCTAGCACAAACCATGTTTGATTTACAGTTCCAACTACATTTATCCATATAGGAGAAAACAGAGTGAAACCTAAAAATTCAAACTGTTACTGCCAACGAACGGTTTAACCTAGAAGAACGAAATTTGGTGAGCCAAGTGGGATTGGGGTACTGATCATTACCTGAAAGTGTCATCAAGATTGGGTAAAAAAATGTGTGCTGAGATTTCAGGAAACTCGTAGTTTTTTGGAATCTTTGCAACCCCTTTCCATGAAAGTGATTTGCGCCGTTCTCTGCTTAGTTCTATGTCAATAGGAAACAAACCATAGAGATAGAACATGGAACTACTTTGTTGTGTCAAGTTTCAAAGAGCTAGCACAAACCGTGTTTGATTTAGAGTTCCACCTACATGTATCCACATAGGAGAAAACAGAGTGAAACCTAAAAATTAAAACTGTTACTGCCAACGAACGGTTTAACCTAGAAGAACGAAATTTGTTGAGCCAACTGGGATTGGCGTACTGATCATTACCTGAAAGTGTCATCAAGATTGGGTGAAAAAATGTGTGCTGAGATTTCAGGAAACTCGTAGTTTTTTGGAAGCTTGGCAACCCCTTTCCATGAAAGTGATTTGTGCCAGTCTCTGCTTAGTGCTACATCAATAGAAAACAAACCATAGAGATAGAATTTGGAACTAGTTTATTGTGTCAAGTTTCAAAGAGCTAGCATAAACCGTGTTTGATATACAGTTCCAACTACATGTATCCATATAGGAGAAAACAGAGTGAAACCTAAAAATTCAAACTGTTACTGCCAACGAACGGTTTAACCTAGAAGAACGAAATTTGGTGAGCCAAGTGGGATTGGGGTACTGATCATTACCTGAAAGTGTCATCAAGATTGGGTGAAAAAATGTGTGCTGAGATTGCAGGAAACTCGTAGTTTTTTGGAAGCTTGGCAAACCCTTTCCATGAAAGTGATTTGTGCCGGCCTCTGTGAGGGCTACATCAATAGGAAACAAACTATAGAGATTGAACTTGGAACCACTTTATTTTGTAAAGTTTCAAAGAGCTAGCACAAACCGTTTTTGATTTAGAGTTCCAACTACATGTATCCATATAGGAGAAAACAGAGTGAAACCTAAAAATTAAAACTGTTACTGCCAACGAACGGTTTAACCTAGAAGAACGAAACTTGGTGAGCCAAGTGGGATTGGGGTTCTGATCATTACCTGAAAGTGTCATCAAGATTGGGTGAAAAAATGTGTGCTGAGATTTCAGGAAACTCGTAATTTTTTGGAAGCTTGGCAACCCCTTTCCATGAAAGGGATTTGCGCCGGTCTCTGCTTAGGGCTACATCAATAGGAAACAAACCATAGAGATAGAACTTGGAACTTCTTTATTGTGTCAAATTTCAAAGAGCTAGCAGAAACCATGTTTGATTTAGAGATCCAACTACATGTATCCATATACGAGAAAACAGAGTGAAACCTAAAAATTAAAACTGTCACTGCCAACGAACGGTTTAACCTAGAAGAACAAAATTTGGTGAGCCAAGTGGGATTATGGTATTGATCGTTACCTGAAAGTGTCATCAAGATTGGGTAAAAAAATGTGTGCTGAGATTTCAGGAATCTCGTAGTTTTTTGGAAGCTTGGCAACCCCTTTCCATGAAAGTGATATGCGCCGTTCTCTGCTTAGTGCTATGTCAATAGGATACAAACCGTAGAGATAGAACTTGGAACTACTTTATTGTGTCAAGTTTCAAAGAGCTAGCACAAACCGTGTTTGATTTAGAGTTCCAACTACATGTGTCCACATAGGAGAAAACAGAGTGAAACCTAAAAATTAAAACTGTTACTGCCAACGAACGGTTTAACCTAGAAGAACGAAATTTGTTGAGCCAACTGGGATTGGCATACTGATCATTACCTGAAAGTGTCATCAAGATTGGGTGAAAAAATGTGTGCTGAGATTTCAGGAAACTCATAGTTTTTTGGAAGCTTGGCAACCCCTTTCCATGAAAGTGATTCACGCCGGTCTCTGCTTAGGGCTATATCAATAGGAAACAAACCATAGAGATAGAACTTGGAACTACTTGATTGTGTCAAGTTTCAAAGAGCTAGCACAAACCGTGTTTGATTTAGAGTTCCAAATACATGTATCCATATAGGATAAAAGAGAGTGAAACATAAAATTAAAACTGTTACTGCCAACGAACTGTTTAACTTAGAAGAACGAAATTTGGTGAGCCAAGTGGGATTCGGGTACTGATCATTACCTGAAAGTGTCATCAAGATTGGGAGAAAAAAGTGTGCTGAGATTTCAAGAAACTCATAGTTTTTTGGAAGCTTGGCAACCCCTTTCCGTGAAAGTGATTTGCGCTAGACTCTGCTTAGGGCTACATCAATAGGAAAGAAACCATAGAGATAGAACTTGGAACTACTTTATTGTGTCAAGTTTCAAAGAGTTAGCAGAAACCGTGTTTGATTTAGAGTTCCAACTACATGTATCCAAATAGGAGAAAAGAGAGTGAAACCTAAAAATTAAAACTGTTACTGCAAACGAACGGTTTAACGTAGAAGAACGAAATTTGGTGAGCCAAGTGTGAATGGGGTACTGATCATTACCTGAAAGTGTCATCAAGATTGGGTAAAAAAAAGTGTGCTGAGATTTCAGGAAACTCGTAGTCTTTTGGAAGCTTGGCAACCCCTTTCCATGAAAGTGATTTGCGCCGGTCTCTGCTTAGGTCTTCATCAATAGGAAAAAAACCGTAGAGATAGAACTTGGAACTACTTTATTGTGTCAAGATTCAAAGAGCTAGCACAAACCGTGTTTGATTTAGAGATCCAACTACATGTATCCATATAGGAGAAAACAGAGTGAAACCTAAAAATTAAAACTGTTACTGCCAACGAACGGTTTAACCTAGCAGAATGAAATTTGATGAGCCAAGTGGGATTGGGGTACTGATATTTACCTGAAAGTGTCATCAAGACTGGGTGAAAAAATGTGTGCTGAGATTTCAGGAAACTCGTAGTTTTTTGGAAGCTTGGCAACCCCTTTCCATGAAAGTGATATGCGCCGTTCTCTGCTTAGTTCTATGTCAATAGGAAACAAACCATAGAGATAGAACATGGAACTACTTTATTGTGTCAAGTTTCAAAGAGCTATCAGAAACCGTGTTTGATTTAGAGTTCCAAATACATGTATCCAAATAGGAGAAAGGAGAGTGAAACCTAAAAATTAAAACTGTTACTGCCAACGAACGATTTAACCTAGAAGAACGAAATTTGTTGAGCCAACTGGGATTGGCGTACTGATCATTACCTGAAAGTGTCATCAAGATTGGGTGAAAAAATGTGTGCTGAGATTTCAGGAAACTCGTAGTTTTTTGGAAGCTTGGCAACCCCTTTCCATGAAAGTGATTTGTGCCAGTCTCTGCTTAGTGCTACATCAATAGAAAACAAACCATAGAGATAGAATTTGGAACTAGTTTATTGTGTCAAGTTTCAAAGAGCTAGCATAAACCGTGTTTGATATACAGTTCCAACTACATGTATCCATATAGGAGAAAACAGAGTGAAACCTAAAAATTCAAACTGTTACTGCCAACGAACGGTTTAACCTAGAAGAACGAAATTTGGTGAGCCAAGTGGGATTGGGGTACTGATCATTACCTGAAAGTGTCATCAAGATTGGGTGAAAAAATGTGTGCTGAGATTTCAGGAAACTCGTAGTTTTTTGGAAGCTTGGCAACCCCTTTCCATGAAAGTGATATGCGCCGTTCTCTGCTTAGTTCTATGTCAATAGGAAACAAACCATAGAGATAGAACATGGAACTACTTTATTGTGTCAAGTTTCAAAGAGCTATCAGAAACCGTGTTTGATTTAGAGTTCCAAATACATGTATCCAAATAGGAGAAAGGAGAGTGAAACCTAAAAATTAAAACTGTTACTGCCAACGAACGGTTTAACGTAGAAGAACGAAATTTGGTGAGCCAAGTGTGAATGGGGTACTGATCATTACCTGAAAGTGTCATCAAGATTGGGTGAAAAAATGTGTGCTGAGATTTCAGGAAACTCATTATTTTTTGGAAGCTTCGCAACCCCTTTCCATGAAAGGGTTTTGTGCTGGTCTCTGCTTAAGGCTACAATAATAGGAAACAAACCACAGAGATAGAACTTGGAACTACGTTATTGTGTCAAGTTTCAAAGAGCTAGCACAAACCGTGTTTGATTTAGAGTTCCAACTACATGTATCCACATAGGAGAAAACAGAGTGAAACCTAAAAATTAAAACTGTTACTGCCATCGAACGGTTTAACCTAGAAGAAGGAAATTTGGTGAGCCAAGTGGGATTGGTGTGCTGATCATTATCTGAAAGTGTCATCAAGATTGGGTGAAAAAAATGTGTGCTGAGATTTCAAGAAACTCGTAGTTTTTTGGAAGCTTGGCAACCCCTTTCCATGAAAGTGAATTGCGCCAGTCTCTACTTAGGGCTACAACAATAGGAAACAAACCATAGAGATAGAACTTGGAACTACTTTTTTGTGTCAAGTTTCAAAGAGCTAGCACAAACCGTGTTTGATTTAGAGTTCCAAATACAACTATCCATATAGGAGAAAACAGAGTGAAACCTAAAAATTAAAACTGTTACTGCCAACGAACGGTTTAACCTAAAAGAACGAAATTTGGTGAACCAAGTGGGATTGGGGTACTGATCATTACCTGAAAGTGTCATCAACATTGGGTGAAAAGTTGTGTAGTGAGATTTCAGGAAACTCGTAGTTTTTTGGAAGCTTGGCAACCCCTTTCCATGAAAGGGATTTGCGCTGGTCTCTGCTTAGGGCTACATCAATAGGAAACAAACCATAGAGATAGAACTTGGAACTACTTTATAGTGTCAAGTTTCAAAGAGCTAGCACAAACCGTGTTTGATTTAGAGTTCCAACTACATCTATCCATATAGGAGAAAACAGAGTGAAACCTAAAAATTAAAACTGTTACTGCCAACGAACGGTTTAACGTAGAAGAACGAAATTTGGTGAGCCAACTGGGATTGGGGTACTGATCATTACCTGAAAGAGTCATTAAGATTGGGTGAAAAAATGTGTGCTGAGATTTCAGGAAACTCGTAGTTTTTTGGAAGCTTGACAACCCCTTTCCGTGAAAGTGATTTGTGCCAGTCTCTGCTTAGGGCTACATCAATAGGAAACAAACCATAGAGATAGAACTTGGAACTACTTTTTTGTGTCAAGTTTCAAAGAGGTAGCACAAACCGTGTTTGATTTAGAGTTCCAACTACATGTATCCATATAGGAGAAAACAGAGTTAAACCTAAAAATTAAAACTGGTACTGCCAACGAACGGTTTAACCTGGAAGAACGAAATTTGGTGAGCAATGTGGGATTGTGGAACTGATCATTACCTGAAAGTGTCATCAAGATTGGGTGAAAAAATGTGTGCTGAGATTTCAGGAAACTCGTAGATTTTTGGAAGCTTGTCAACCCCTTTCCATGAAAGTGATTTGCGCCGGTCTCTGCTTAGGGCTACATCAATAGAAAACAAACCATAGAGATAGAACTTGGAACTACGTTATTGTGTCAAGTTTCAAAGAGCTAGCATAAACCGTGTTTGATTTACAGTTCCAAATACATTTATCCATATAGGAGAAAACAGAGTGAAACCAGAAATTCAAACTGTTACTGCCAACGAACGGATTAACCTAGAAGAACGAAATTTGCTGAGCCAAGTGGGATTGGGGTACTGATCATTACCTGAAAGTGTCATCAAGATTGGTTGAAAATATGTGTGCTGAGATTTCAGGAAACTCGTAGTTTTTTGGAATCTTGGCAACCCCTTTCCATGAAAGTGATTTGCGCCAGTCCCTGCTTAGGGCTACATCAATAGGAAACAAATCATAGAGATAGAACTTGGAACTACTTTATTGTGTCAAGTTTCAAAGAGGTAGCACAAACCGTGTTTGATTTAGAGTTCCAACTACATCTATCCATATATGAGAAAACAGAGTGAAACCTAAAAATTAAAAGTGTTACTGCCAACGAACGGTTTAACCTAAAAGAACGAAATTTGGTGAACCAAGTGGGATTGGGGTACTGATCATTACCTGAAAGTGTCATCAAGATTGGGTGAAAAAATGTGTAGTGAGATTTCAGGAAACTCGTAGTTTTTTGGAAGCTTGGCAACCGCTTTCCATGAAAGGGATTTGCGCTGGTCTCTGCTTAGGGCTACATCAATAGGAAACAAACCATAGAGATAGAACTTGGAACTACTTTATATTGTCAAGTTTCAAAGAGCTAGCAGAAACCGTGTTTGATTTAAAGTTCCAAATACATGTATCCATATAGGAGAAAACAGAGTGAAACCTAAAAATTAAAACTGTTACTGCCAACGAAGGGTTTAACCTAAAAGAACGAAATTTGGTTAGCCAAGTGGGATTGGGGTACTGATCATTACCTGAAAGTGTCATCAAGATTGGGTGAAAAAATGTGTAGTGAGATTTCAGGAAACTCGTAGTTTTTTGGAAGCTTGGCAACCCCTTTCCATGAAAGGGATTTGCGCTGCTCTCTGCTTAGGGCTACATCAATAGGAAACAAACCATAGAGATAGAACTTGGAACTACTTTATTGTGTCAAATTTCAAAGAGATAGCACAAACCGTGTTTGATTTAGAGTTCCAACTACATGTATCCATAAAGGAGAAAACAGAGTGAAACCTAAAAATTAAAACTTGTACTGCCAACAAACGGTTTAACCTGGAAGAACGAAATTTGGTGAGACAAGTGGGATTGGGGTACTGATCATATCCTGAAAGTGTCATCAAGATTGGGTGAAAAAATGTGTACTGAGATTTCAGGAAACTCGTAGTTTTTTGGAAGCTTGGCAACCCCTTTTCATGAAAGTGATTTGCGCCGGTCTCTGCTTAGGGCTACATCAATAGGAAACAAACCATAGAAATAGAACTTGGAACTACTCTATTGTGTCAAGTTTCAAAGAGCTAGCACAAACCGTGTTTGATTTAGAGTTCCAAATACATGCATCCATATAGGATAAAACAGAGTGAAACCTAAAAATTAAAACTGTTACTGCCAACGAACTGTTTAACTTAGAAGAACGAAATTTGGTGAGCCAAGTGGGATTGGGGTACTGATCATTACCTGATAGTGTCATCAAGATTGGGAGAAAAAAGTGTGCTGAGATTTCAAGAAACTCGTAGTTTTTTGGAAGCTTGGCAACCCCTTTCCGTGAAAGTGATTTGCGCTAGACTCTGCTTAGGGCTACATCAATAGGAAAGAAACCATAGAGATAGAACTTGGAACTATTTTATTGTGTCAAGTTTCAAAGAGTTAGCAGAAACCGTGTTTGATTTAGAGTTCCAACTTATGTATCCAAATAGGAGAAAAGAGAATGAAACCTAAAAATTAAAACTGTTACTGCCAACGAACGGTTTAACGTAGAAAAACGAAATTTGGTGAGCCAAGTGTGAATGGGGTACTGATCATTACCTGAAAGTGTCATCAAGATTGGGTAAAAAAATGTGTGCTGAGATTTCAGGAAACTCGTAGTCTTATGGAAGCTTGGCAACCCCTTTCCATGAAAGTGATTTGCGCAGGTCTCTGCTTAGGGCTACATCAATAGGAAAAAAACCGTAGAGATAGAACTTGGAACTACTTTATTGTGTCAAGATTCAAAGAGCTAGCACAAACCGTGTTTGATTTAGAGATCCAACTACATGTATCCATATAGGAGAAAACAGAGTGAAACCTAAAAATTAAAACTGTTACTGCCAACGAACGGTTTAACCTAGAAGAATGAAATTTGGTGAGCCAAGTGGGATTGGGGTACTGATATTTACCTGAAAGTGTCATCAAGATTGGGTGAAAAAATGTGTGCTGAGATTTCAGGAAACTCGTAGTTTTTTGAAAGCTTGGCAACCCATTTCCATGAAAGTGATTTGTCCCGGTCTCTTCTTAGGGCTACATCAATAGGAAACAAACCATAGAGATAGAACTTGGAACTTCTTTATTGTGTCAAGTTTCAAAGAGCTAGCACAAACCGTGTTTGATTTAGAGTTCCAACTACATGAATCCATATAGGAGAAAACAGAGTGAAACCTAAAAATTAAAACTGTTACTGCCAACGAACGGTTTAACCTAGAAGAACGAAATTTGGTGAGCCAAGTGTGAGTGGGGTATTGATCATTACCTGAAAGTGTCATCAAGATTGGGAGAAAAAATGTGTGCTGAGATTTCAGGAAACTCGTAGTTTTTTGGAAGATTCACAACCCCTATCCGTGAAAGTGATTTGTGCCAGTCTCTGCTTAGGGCTACATCAATAGGGAACAAACCATAGAGACAGAACTTGGAACTACGTTATTGTGTCAAGTTTCAAAGAGCTAGCACAAACCGTGTTTGATTTAGAGTTCCACTACATGTATCCATATAGGAGAAAACAGAGTGAAACCTAAAAATTAAAACTGTTACTGCCAACGAACGGTTTTAACTAGAAGAACAAAATTTGGTGAGCCATGTGGGATTGTGGAACTGATCATTACCTGAAAGTGTCATCAAGATTGGGTGAAAAAATGTGTGCTGAGATTTCAGGAAACTCGTAGTTTTTTGGAAGCTTGGCAAACCCTTTCCATGAAAGTGATTTGTGCCGGCCTCTGCTAGGGCTACATCAATAGGAAACAAACTATAGAGATTGAACTTGGAACCACTTTATTTTGTAAAGTTTCAAAGAGCTAGCACAAACCGTTTTTGATTTAGAGTTCCAACTACATGTATCCATATAGGAGAAAACAGAGTGAAACCTAAAAATTTAAACTGTTACTGCCAACGAACGGTTTAACCTAGAAGAACGAAATTTGTTGAGCCAACTGGGATTGGCGTACTGATCATTACCTGAAAGTGTCATCAAGATTGGGTGAAAAAATGTGTGCTGAGATTTCAGGAAACTCATAGTTTTTTGGAAGCTTGGCAACCCCTTTCCATGAAAGTGATTCACGCCGGTCTCTGCTTAGGGCTATATCAATAGGAAACAAACCATAGAGATAGAACTTGGAACTACTTGATTGTGTCAAGTTTCAAAGAGCTAGCACGAACCGTGTTTGATTTAGAGTTCCAAATACATGTATCCATATAGGATAAAACAGAGTGAAACATAAAATTAAAACTGTTACTGCCAACGAACTGTTTAACTTAGAAGAACGAAATTTGGTGAGCCAAGTGGGATTCGGGTACTGATCATTACCTGAAAGTGTCATCAAGATTGGGAGAAAAAAGTGTGCTGAGATTTCAGGAAACTCGTAGTCTTTTGGAAGCTTGGCAACCCCTTTCCATGAAAGTGATTTGCGCCGGTCTCTGCTTAGGGCTACATCAATCGGAAAAGAACCGTAGAGATAGAACTTGGAACTACTTTATTGTGTCAAGATTCAAAGAGCTAGCACAAACCGTGTTTGATTTAGAGATCCAACTACATGTATCCATATAGGAGAAAACAGAGTGAAACCTAAAAATTAAAACTGTTACTGCCAACGAACGGTTTAACCTAGAAGAATGAAATTTGATGAGCCAAGTGGGATTGGGGTACTGATCATTACCTGAAAGTGTCATCAAGATTGGGTAAAAAAATGTGTGCTGAGATTTCAGGAATCTCGTAGTTTTTTGGAAGCTTGGCAACCCCTTTCCATGAAAGTGATATGCGCCTTTCTCTGCTTAGTGCTATGTCAATAGGAAACAAACCGTAGAGATAGAACTTGGAACTACTTTATTGTGTCAAGTTTCAAAGAGCTAGCACAAACCGTGTTTGATTTAGAGTTCCACCTACATGTATCCACATAGGAGAAAACAGAGTGAAACCTAAAAATTAAAACTGTTACTGCCAACGAACGGTTTAACCTAGAAGAACGAAATTTAGTGAGCCAAGTGGGATTGGGGTACTGATCGTTTCCTGAAAGTGTCATCAAGATTGGGTGAAAAAATGTGTGCTGAGATTTCAGGAAACTCGTAGTTTTTTGGAAGCTTGGCAACCCCTTTCCATGAAAGGGATTTGCGCCGGTCTCTCCTTAGGGCTACATCAATAGGAAACAAACCATAGAGATAGAACTTGGAACTACTTTATTGTGTCAAATTTCAAAGAGCTAGCACAAACCAAGTTTGATTTAGAGATCCAACTACATGTATGCATATAGGAGAAAACAGATTGAAACCTAAAAATTACAACTGTTACTGCCAACGAACGGTTTAACCTAGAAGAACGAAATTTGGTGAGCCAAGTGGGATTGGGGTAATGATCATTACCTGAAAGTGTCGTCAAGATTGGGTAAAAAAATGTGTGCTGAGATATCAGGAATCTCGTAGTTTTTTGGAAGCTTGGCAACCCCTTTCCATGAAAGTGATATGCACCGTTCTCTGCTTAGTTCTATGTCAATAGGAAACAAACCATAGAGATAGAACATGGAACTACTTTATTGTGTCAAGTTTCAAAGAGCTATCAGAAACCGTGTTTGATTTAGAGTTCCAAATACATGTATCCAAATAGGAGAAAGGAGAGTGAAACCTAAAAATTAAAACTGTTACTGCCAACGAACGGTTTAACGTAGAAGAACGAAATTTGGTGAGCCAAGTTTGAATGGGGTACTGATCATTACCTGAAAGTGTCATCAAGATTGGGTGAAAAAATGTGTGCTGAGATTTGAGGAAACTCATTATTTTTTGGAAGCTTCGCAACCCCTTTCCATGAAAGGGTTTTGTGCTGGTCTCTGCTTAAGGCTACAATAATAGGAAACAAACCACAGAGATAGAACTTGGAACTACGTTATTGTGTCAAGTTTCAAAGAGCTAGCACAAACCGTGTTTGATTTAGAGTTCCAACTACATCTATCCATATAGGAGAAAACAGAGTGAAACCTAAAAATTAAAACTGTTACTGCCAACCAACGGTTTAACCTAAAAGAACGAAATTTGGTGAACCAAGTGGGTTTGGGGTACTGATCATTACCTGAAAGTGTCATCAACATTGGGTGAAAAATTGTGTAGTGAGATTTCAGGAAACTCGTAGTTTTTTGGAAGCTTGGCAACCCCTTTCAATGAAAGGGATTTGCGCTGGTCTCTGCTTAGGGCTACATCAATAGGAAACAAACCATAGAGATAGAACTTGGAACTACTTTATAGTGTCAAGTTTCAAAGAGCTAGCACAAACCGTGTTTGATTTAGAGTTCCAACTACATCTATCCATATAGGAGAAAACAGAGTGAAACCTAAAAATTAAAACTGTTACTGCCAACGAACAGTTTAACGTAGAAGAACGAAATTTGGTGAGCCAACTGGGATTGGGGTACTGATCATTACCTGAAAGAGTCATTAAGATTGGGTGAAAACGTGTGTGCTGAGATTTCAGGAAACTCGTAGTTTTTTGGAAGCTTGACAACCCCTTTCCGAGAAAGTGATTTGTGCCAGTCTCTGCTTAGGGCTACATCAATAGGAAACAAACCATAGAGATAGAACTTGGAACTACTTTTTTGTGTCAAGTTTCAAAGAGCTAGCACAAACCGTGTTTGATTTAGAGTTCCAACTACATGTATCCATATAGGAGAAAACAGAGTTAAACCTAAAAATTAAAACTGGTACTGCCAACGAACGGTTTAACCTGGAAGAACGAAATTTGGTGAGCAATGTGGGATTGTGGAACTGATCATTACCTGAAAGTGTCATCAAGATTGGGTGAAAAAATGTGTGCTGAGATTTCAGGAAACTCGTAGATTTTTGGAAGCTTGTCAACCCCTTTCCATGAAAGTGATTTGCGCCGGTCTCGCTTAGGGCTACATCAATAGGAAACAAACCATAGAGATAGAACTTGGAACTACGTTATTGTGTCAAGTTTCAAAGAGCTAGCATAAACCGTGTTTGATTTACAGTTCCAAATACATTTATCCATATAGGAGAAAACAGAGTGAAACCAGAAATTCAAACTGTTACTGCCAATGAACGGATTAACCTAGAAGAACGAAATTTGCTGAGCCAAGTGGGATTGGGGTACTGATCATTACCTGAAAGTGTCATCAAGATTGGTTGAAAAAATGTGTGCTGAGATTTCAGGAAACTCGTAGTTTTTTGGAATCTTGGCAACCCCTTTCCATGAAAGTGATTTGCGCCAGTCCCTGCTTAGGGCTACATCAATAGGAAACAAATCATAGAGATAGAACTTGGAACTACTTTATTGTGTCAAGTTTCAAAGAGGTAGCACAAACCGTGTTTGATTTAGAGTTCCAACTACATCTATCCATATATGAGAAAACAGAGTGAAACCTAAAAATTAAAAGTGTTACTGCCAACGAACGGTTTAACCTAAAAGAACGAAATTTGGTGAACCAAGTGGGATTGGGGTACTGATCATTACCTGAAAGTGTCATCAAGATTGGGTGAAAAAATGTGTAGTGAGATTTCAGGAAACTCGTAGTTTTTTGGAAGCTTGGCAACCGCTTTCCATGAAAGGGATTTGCGCTGGTCTCTGCTTAGGGCTACATCAATAGCAAATAAACCATAGATATAGAACTTGTAACTACTTTATTGTGTCAAGTTTCAAAGAGCTAGTACAAACCGTGTTTGATTTAGAGTTCCAAATACATGTATCCATATAGGAGAAAACAGAGTGAATCCTAAAAATTAAAACTGTTACTGCCAACGAAGGGTTTAACCTAAAAGAACGAAATTTGGTTAGCCAAGTGGGATTGGGGTACTGATCATTACCTGAAAGTGTCATCAAGATTGGGTGAAAAAATGTGTAGTGAGATTTCAGGAAACTCGTAGTTTTTTGGAAGCTTGGCAACCCCTTTCCATGAAAGGGATTTGCGCTGCTCTCTGCTTAGGGCTACATCAATAGGAAACAAACCATAGAGATAGAACTTGGAACTACTTTATTGTGTCAAATTTCAAAGAGATAGCACAAACCGTGTTTGATTTAGAGTTCCAACTACATGTATCCATAAAGGAGAAAACAGAGTGAAACCTAAAAATTAAAACTTGTACTGCCAACAAACGGTTTAACCTGGAAGAACGAAATTTGGTGAGACAAGTGGGATTGGGGTACTGATCATATCCTGAAAGTGTCATCAAGATTGGGTGAAAAAATGTGTACTGAGATTTCAGGAAACTCGTAGTTTTTTGGAAGCTTGGCAACCCCTTTTCATGAAAGGGATTTGCGCTGGTCTCTGCTTAGGGCTACATCAATCAGAAACAAACCATAGAGATAGAACTTGGAACTACTTTATTGTGTCAAGTTTCAAAGAGCTAGCACAAACCGTGTTTGATTTAGAGTTCCAACTACATGTATCCATATAGGAGAAAACAGAGTGAAACCTAAAAATTAAAACTGGTACTGCCAACAAACGGTTTAACGTAGAAGAACGAAATTTGGTGAGCCAAGTGGGATTGGGGTACTGATCATTTCCTGAAATTGTCATCAAGATTGGTGAAAAAATGTGTGCTGAGATATCAGGAAACTCGTAGTTTTTTGGAAGCTTGGCAACCCCTTTTTATGAAAGTGATTTGCGCCGGTCTTTGCTTAGGGCTACATCAATAGGAAACAAACCATTGAGATAGAACTTGGAACTACTTTATTGTGTCAAGTTTCAAAGAGCTAGCACAAACCGTGTTTGATTTAGAGTTCCAACTACATGTATCCATATAGGAGAAAACAGAGTGAAACCTAAAAATTAAAACTGTTACTGCCATCGAACGGTTTAACCTAGAAGAACGAAATTTGGTGAGCCAAGTGGGATTGGTGTGCTGATCATTATCTGAAAGTGTCATCAAGATTGGGTGAAAAAAATGTGTGCTGAGATTTCAGGAAACTCGTAGTTTTTTGGAAGCTTGGCCACCCCTTTCCATGAAAGTGAATTGCGCCAGTCTCTACTTAGGGCTACAACAATAGGAAACAAACCATAGAGATAGAACTTGGAACTACTTTTTTGTGTCAAGTTTCAAAGAGCTAGCACAAACCGTGTTTGATTTAGAGTTCCAAATACATCTATCCATATAGGAGAAAACAGAGTGAAACCTAAAAATTAAAACTGTTACTGCCAACGAACGGTTTAACCTAAAAGAACGAAATTTGGTGAACCAAGTGGGATTGGGGTACTGATCATTACCTGAAAGTGTCATCAACATTGGGTGAAAAATTGTGTAGTGAGATTTCAGGAAACTCATAGTTTTTTGGAAGCTTGGCAACCCCTTTCCATGAAAGGGATTTGCGCTGGTCTCTGCTTAGGGCTACATCAATAGGAAACAAACCATAGAGATAGAACTTGGAACTACTTTATAGTGTCAAGTTTCAAAGAGCTAGCCCAAACCGTGTTTGATTTAGAGTTCCAACTACATGTATCCATATAGGAGAAAACAGAGTGAAACCTAAAAATTAAAACTGTTACTGCCAACGAACGGTTTAACGTAGAAGAAGGAAATTTGGTGAGCCAACTGGGATTGGGGTACTGATCATTACCTGAAAGAGTCATTAAGATTGGGTGAAAAAATGTGTGCTGAGATTTCAGGAAACTCGTAGTTTTTTGGAAGCTTGACAACCCCTTTCCGTTAAAGTGATTTGTGCCAGTCTCTGCTTAGGGCTACATCAATAGGAAACAAACCATAGAGATAGAACTTGGAACTACTTTTTTGTGTCAAGTTTCAAAGAGCTAGCACAAACCGTGTTTGATTTAGAGTTCCAACTACATGTATCCATATAGGAGAAAACAGAGTTAAACCTAAAAATTAAAACTGGTACTGCCAACGAACGGTTTAACCTGGAAGAACGAAATTTGGTGAGCAATGTGGGATTGTGGAACTGATCACTACCTGAAAGTGTCATCAAGATTGGTTGAAAAAATGTGTGCTGAGATTTCAGGAAACTCGTAGATTTTTAGAAGATTTTCAACCCCTTTCCATGAAAGTGATTTGCGCCGGTCTCTGCTTAGGGCTACATCAATAGGAAACAAACCATAGAGATAGAACTTGGAACTACGTTATTGTGTCAAGTTTCAAAGAGCTAGCATAAACCGTGTTTGATTTACAGTTCCAAATACATTTATCCATATAGGAGAAAACAGAGTGAAACCAGAAATTCAAACTGTTACTGCCAAAAAACGGATTAACCTAGAAGAACGAAATTTGGTGAGCCAAGTGGGATTGGGGTACTGATCATTACCTGAAAGTGTCATCAAGATTGGTTGAAAAAATGTGTGCTGAGATTTCAGGAAACTCGTAGTTTTTTGGAATCTTGGCAAACCCTTTCCATGAAAGTGATTTGCGCCAGTCTCTGCTTAGGGCTACATCAATAGGAAACAAACCATAGAGAGAGAACTTGGAACTACTTTATTGTGTCAAGTTTCAAAGAGGTAGCACAAACCGTGTTTGATTTAGAGTTCCAACTACATCTATCCATATAGGAGAAAACAGAGTGAAACCTAAAAATTAAAAGTGTTACTGCCAACGAACGGTTTAACCTAAAAGAACGAAATTTGGTGAACCAAGTGGGATTGGGGTACTGATCATTACCTGAAAGTGTCATCAAGATTGGGTGAAAAAATGTGTAGTGAGATTTCAGGAAACTCGTAGTTTTTTGGAAGCTTGGCAACCGCTTTCCATGAAAGGGATTTGCGCTGGTCTCTGCTTAGGGCTACATCAATAGGAAACAAACCATAGAGATAGAACTTGGAACTACTTTATATTGTCAAGTTTCAAAGAGCTAGCAGAAACCGTGTTTGATTTAGAGTTCCAAATACATGTATCCATATAGGAGAAAACAGAGTGCAACCTAAAAATTAAAACTGTTACTGCCAACGAAGGGTTTAACGTAGAAGAACGAAATTTGGTGAGCCAACTGGGATTGGGGTACTGATCATTACCTGAAAGAGTCATTAAAATTGGGTGAAAAAATGTGTGCTGAGATTTCAGGAAACTTGTAGTTTTTTGGAAGCTTGACAACCCCTTTCCGTGAAAGTGATTTGTGCCAGTCTCTGCTTAGGGCTACATCAATAGGAAACAAACCATAGAGATAGAACTTGGAACTACGTTATTGTGTCAAATTTCAAAGAGCTAGCACAAACCGTGTTTGATTTAGAGTTCCACTACATGTATCCTTATAGGAGAAAACAGAGTGAAACCTAAAAATTAAAACTGTTACTGCCAACGAACGGTTTAACAAGGAAGAACGAAATTTGGTGTGCCAAGTGGGATTGGGGTACTGATCATTACCTGAAAGTGTCATCAAGATTGGGTGAAAAAATGTGTGCTGAGATTTCAGGAAACTCATAGTTTTTTGGCAGCTTGGCAACCCCTTTCCATGAAAGTGATTTGCGCCAGTCTCTGCTTTGGGCTACATCAATAGGAAACAAACCATAGAGATAGAACTTGGAACTACGTTATTGTGTCAAGTTTCAAAGAGCTAGCACAAACCGTGTTTGATTTAGAGTTCCAACTATATCTATCCATATAGGAGAAAACAGAGTGAAACCTAAAAATTAAAACTGTTACTGCCAACGAACGGTTTAACCTAAAAGAATGAAATTTAGTTATCAAAGTGGGATTGGGGTACTGATCATTACCTGAAAGTGTCATCAAGTTTGGGTGAAAAAATATGTTGTGAGATTTCAGGAAACTCGTAGTTTTTTGGAAGCTTGGCAACCCCTTTCCATGAAAGTGATTTGCGCTGGTCTCTGCTTAGGGCTACATCAATAGGAAACAAACCATAGAGATAGAACTTGGAACTACTTTATTGTGTCAAGTTTCAAAGAGCTAGCACAAACCGTGTTTGATTTAGAGTTCCAACTACATGTATCCATATAGGAGAAAACAGAGTGAAACCTAAAAATTAAAACTGGTACTGCCAACAAACGGTTTAACCTAGAAGAACGATATTTGGTGAGCCAAGTGGGATTGGGGTACTGATAATTTCCTGAAATTGTCATCAAGATTGGGTGAAAAAATTTGTGCTGAGATTTCAGGAAACTCGTAGTTTTTTGGAAACTTGGCAACCCCTTTCCATGAATGTGATTTGCGCCGGTCTTTGCTTAGGGCTACATCACTAGGAAACAAACCATAGAGATAGAACATGGAACTACTTTATTGTGTCAAGTTTCAAAGTGCTAGCACAAACCGTGTTTGATTTAGAGTTCCAACTACATGTATCCATATAGGAGAAAACAGAGTGAAACCTAAAAATTAAAACTGTTACTGCCAACGAAGGGTTTAACCTAGAAGAACGAAATTTGGTGAGCCAACTGGATTGGGGTACTGATCATTACCTGAAAGTATCATCAAGATTGGGTGAAAAAATGTGTGCTGAGATTTCAGGAAACACATATTTTTTTCGAAGGTTGGCAACCCCTTTCCATGAAAGTGATTTGTGCCAGTCTCCGCTTAGGGCTACATCAATTGGAAACAAACCATAGAGATAGAACTTGGAACTTCTTTATTGTGTCAAGTTTCAAAGAGCTAGCACAAACCGTGTTTGATTTAGAGTTCCAACTACATGTATCCATATAGGAGAAAACAGAGTGAAACCTAAAAATTAAAACTGTTACTGCCATCGAACGGTTTAACCTAGAAGAACGAAATTTGGTGAGCCAAGTGGGATTGGGGTGCTGATCATTATCTGAAAGTGTCATCAAGATTGGGTGAAAAAAATGTGTGCTGAGATTTCAGGAAACTCGTAGTTTTTTGGAAGCTTGGCAACCCCTTTCCATGAAAGTGATTTGTGCCAGTCTCTGCTTAGGGCTACATCAATAGGAAACAAACCATAGAGAAAAAACTTGGAACTACATTTTTGTGTCAAGTTTCAAAGAGCTAGCACAAACCGTGTTTGATTTAGAGTTCCAACTACATGTATCCATATAGGAGAAAACAGAGTGAAACCTAAAAATTAAAACTGTTACTGCCAATGAACGGTTTAACCTAGAAGAACGAAATTTGGTGAGCCAAGTGGGATTGGGGTACTGATCATTACCTGAAAGTGTCATCAAGATTGGGTGAAAAAATGTGTGCTGAGATTTCAGGAAACTCCTAGTTTTTTGGAAGCTTGGCAACCCCTTTCCATGAAAGTGATTTGTGCCAGTCTCTGCTTAGGGATACATCAATAGGAAACAAACCATAGAGATAGAATTTGGAACTACTTTATTGTGTCAAGTTTCAAAGAGCTAGCGTAAACCGTGTTTGATTTACAGTTCCAACTACATGTATCCATATAGGAGAAAACAGAGTGAAACCTAAAAATTCAAACTGTTACTGCCAACGAACCGATTAACGTAGAAGAACGAAATTTGGTGAGCCATGTGGGATTGGGGTTCTGATCATTACCTGAAAGTGTCATCAAGATTGGGTGAAAAAATATGTTGTGAGATTTCAGGAAACTCGTAGTTTTTTGGAAGCTTGGCAACCCCTTTCCATGAAAGTGATTTGCGCCGGTCTCTGCTTAGGGCTACATCAATAGGAAACAAACCATAGAGATAGAATTTGGAACTACTTTATTGTGTCAAGTTTCAAAGAGCTAGCACAAACCGTGTTTGATTTACAATTCCAACTACATGTATCCATATAGGAGAAAACAGAGTGAAACATAAAAATTAAAACTGTTACTGCCAACGAACTGTTTAACCTAGAAGAACGAAATTTGGTGAGCCAAGTGGGATTGGGGTACTGATCATTACCTGAAAGTGTCATCAAGATTGGGTGAAAAAATGTGTAGTGAGATTTCAGGAAACTCATAGTTTTTTGGAAGCTTGGCAACCCCTTTCCATGAAAGTGATTTGTGCCAGTCTCTGCTTAGGGCTACATCAATAGGAAACAAACCATAGAAATAGAACTTGGAACTACTTTATTGTGTCAAGTTTCAAAGAGTTAGCACAAACCGTGTTTGATTTAGAGTTCCAACTACATGTATCCATATAGGAGAAAACAGAGTGAAACCTAAAAATTAAAACTGTTACTGCCAACGAAGGGTTTAACCTAGAAGAACGAAATTTGGTGAGCCAACTGGATTGGGGTACTGATCATTACCTGAAAGTATCATCAAGATTGGGTGAAAAAATGTGTGCTGAGATTTCAGGAAACACATATTTTTTTCGAAGGTTGGCAACCCCTTTCCATGAAAGTGATTTGTGCCAGTCTCCGCTTAGGGCTACATCAATTGGAAACAAACCATAGAGATAGAACTTGGAACTTCTTTATTGTGTCAAGTTTCAAAGAGCTAGCACAATCCGTGTTTGATTTAGAGTTCCAACTACATGTATCCATATAGGAGAAAACAGAGTGAAACCTAAAAATTAAAACTGTTACTGCCATCGAACGGTTTAACCTAGAAGAACGAAATTTGGTGAGCCAAGTGGGATTGGGGTGCTGATCATTATCTGAAAGTGTCATCAAGATTGGGTGAAAAAAATGTGTGCTGAGATTTCAGGAAACTCGTAGTTTTTTGGAAGCTTGGCAACCCCTTTCCATGAAAGTGATTTGTGCCAGTCTCTGCTTAGGGCTACATCAATAGGAAACAAACCATAGAGAAAAAACTTGGAACTACATTTTTGTGTCAAGTTTCAAAGAGCTAGCACAAACCGTGTTTGATTTAGAGTTCCAACTACATGTATCCATATAGGAGAAAACAGAGTGAAACCTAAAAATTAAAACTGTTACTGCCAATGAACGGTTTAACCTAGAAGAACGAAATTTGGTGAGCCAAGTGGGATTGGGGTACTGATCATTACCTGAAAGTGTCATCAAGATTGGGTGAAAAAATGTGTGCTGAGATTTCAGGAAACTCGTAGTTTTTTGGAAGCTTGGCAACCCCTTTCCATGAAAGTGATTTGTGCCAGTCTCTGCTTAGGGCTACATCAATAGGAAACAAACCATAGAGATAGAATTTGGAACTACTTTATTGTGTCAAGTTTCAAAGAGCTAGCGTAAACCGTGTTTGATTTACAGTTCCAACTACATGTATCCATATAGGAGAAAACAGAGTGAAACCTAAAAATTCAAACTGTTACTGCCAACGAACCGATTAACGTAGAAGAACGAAATTTGGTGAGCCATGTGGGATTGGGGTTCTGATCATTACCTGAAAGTGTCATCAAGATTGGGTGAAAAAATGTGTGCTGAGATTTCAGGAAACTCGTAGTTTTTTGGAAGCTTGGCAACCCCTTTCCATGAAAGTGATTTGCGCCAGTCTCTGCTTAGGGCTACATCAATAGGAAACAAACCATAGAGATAGAATTTGGAACTACTTTATTGTGTCAAGTTTCAAAGAGCTAGCACAAACCGTGTTTGATTTACAATTCCAACTACATGTATCCATATAGGAGAAAACAGAGTGAAACATAAAAATTAAAACTGTTACTGCCAACGAACTGTTTAACCTAGAAGAACGAAATTTGGTGAGCCAAGTGGGATTGGGGTACTGATCATTACCTGAAAGTGTCATCAAGATTGGGTGAAAAAATGTGTAGTGAGATTTCAGGAAACTCATAGTTTTTTGGAAGCTTGGCAACCCCTTTCCATGAAAGTGATTTGTGCCAGTCTCTGCTTAGGGCTACATCAATAGGAAACAAACCATAGAAATAGAACTTGGAACTACTTTATTGTGTCAAGTTTCAAAGAGTTAGCACAAACCGTGTTTGATTTAGAGTTCCAACTACATGTATCCATATAGGAGAAAACAGAGTGAAACCTAAAAATTAAAACTGGTACTGCCAACAAACAGTTTAACCTAGAAGAACGAAATTTGGTGAGCCAAGTGGGATTGGGGTACTGATCATTACCTGAAAGTGTCATCAAGATTGGGTCAAAAAATGTGTGCTGAGATTTCAGGAAATTCGTAGTTTTTTGGAAGCTTGGCAACCCCTTTCCATGAACGTGTATATGTGCCAGTCTCTGCTTAGCTCTACATCAATAGGAAACAAATCATAGAGATAGAACTTGGAACTACTTTATTGTGTCAAGTTTCAAAGAGGTAGCACAAACCGTGTTTGATTTACAGTTCCAACTACATGTATCCATATAGAGAAAACAGAGTGAAACCTAAAAATTAAAAGTGTTACTGCCAACGAACGGATTAACCTAGAAGAACGAAATTTGGTGAGCCAAGTGGGATTGGGGTACTGATCATTACCTGAAAGTGTCATCAAGATTGGGTGAAAAAATGTGTGCTGAGATTTCAGGAAACTCGTAGTTTTTTGAAAGCTTGGCAACCCCTTTCCATGAAAGTGATTTGTCCCGGTCTCTTCTTAGGGCTACATCAATAGGAAACAAACCATAGAGATAGAACTTGGAACTTCTTTATTGTGTCAAGTTTCAAAGAGCTAGCACAAACCGTGTTTGATTTAGAGTTCCAACTACATGAATCCATATAGGAGAAAACAGAGTGAAACCTAAAAATTAAAACTGTTACTGCCAACGAACGGTTTAACCTAGAAGAACGAAATTTGGTGAGCCAAGTGTGAGTGGGGTATTGATCATTACCTGAAAGTGTCATCAAGATTGGGAAAAAAATATGTGCTGAGATTTCAGGAAACTCGTAGTTTTTTGGAAGATTCACAACCCCTATCCGTGAAAGTGATTTGTGCCAGTCTCTGCTTAGGGCTACATCAATAGGGAACAAACCATAGAGACAGAACTTGGAACTACGTTATTGTGTCAAGTTTCAAAGAGCTAGCACAAACCGTGTTTGATTTAGAGTTCCACTACATGTATCCATATAGGAGAAAACAGAGTGAAACCTAAAAATTAAAACTGTTACTGCCAACGAACGGTTTTATCTAGAAGAACGAAATTTGGTGAGCCATGTGGGATTGTGGAACTGATCATTACCTGAAAGTGTCATCAAGATTGGGTGAAAAAATGTGTGCTGAGATTTCAGGAAACTCGTAGTTTTTTGGAAGCTTGGCAAACCCTTTCCATGAAAGTGATTTGTGCCGGCCTCTGCTAGGGCTACATCAATAGGAAACAAACTATAGAGATTGAACTTGGAACCACTTTATTTTGTAAAGTTTCAAAGAGCTAGCACAAACCGTTTTTGATTTAGAGTTCCAACTACATGTATCCATATAGGAGAAAACAGAGTGAAACCTAAAAATTTAAACTGTTACTGCCAACGAACGGTTTAACCTAGAAGAACGAAATTTGTTGAGCCAACTGGGATTGGCGTACTGATCATTACCTGAAAGTGTCATCAAGATTGGGTGAAAAAATGTGTGCTGAGATTTCAGGAAACTCATAGTTTTTTGGAAGCTTGGCAACCCCTTTCCATGAAAGTGATTCACGCCGGTCTCTGCTTAGGGCTATATCAATAGGAAACAAACCATAGAGATAGAACTTGGAACTACTTGATTGTGTCAAGTTTCAAAGAGCTAGCACAAACCGTGTTTGATTTAGAGTTCCAAATACATGTATCCATATAGGATAAAACAGAGTGAAACATAAAATTAAAACTGTTACTGCCAACGAACTGTTTAACTTAGAAGAACGAAATTTGGTGAGCCAAGTGGGATTCGGGTACTGATCATTACCTGAAAGTGTCATCAAGATTGGGAGAAAAAAGTGTGCTGAGATTTCAAGAAACTCATAGTTTTTTGGAAGCTTGGCAACCCCTTTCCGTGAAAGTGATTTGCGCTAGACTCTGCTTAGGACTACATCAATAGGAAAGAAACCATAGAGATAGAACTTGGAACTACTTTATTGTGTCAAGTTTCAAAGAGTTAGCAGAAACCGTGTTTGATTTAGAGTTCCAACTACATGTATCCATATAGGAGAAAACAGAGTGAAACCTAAAAATTAAAACTGTTACTGCCAACGAACGGTTTAACCTAGAAGAATGAAATTTGATGAGCCAAGTGGGATTTGGGTACTGATCATTACCTGAAAGTGTCATCAAGATGGGGTAAAAAAATGTGTGCTGAGATTTCAGGAATCTCGTAGTTTTTTGGAAGCTTGGCAACCCCTTTCCATGAAAGTGATATGCGCCTTTCTCTGCTTAGTGCTATGTCAATAGGAAACAAACCGTAGAGATAGAACTTGGAACTACTTTATTGTGTCAAGTTTCAAAGAGCTAGCACAAACCGTGTTTGATATAGAGTTCCACCTACATGTATCCACATAGGAGAAAACAGAGTGAAACCTAAAAATTAAAACTGTTACTGCCAACGAACGGTTTAACCTAGAAGAACGAAATTTAGTGAACCAAGTGGGATTGGGGTACTGATCGTTTCCTGAAAGTGTCATCAAGATTGGGTGAAAAAAATGTGTGCTGATATTTCAGGAAACTCGTAGTTTTTTGGAAGCTTGGCAACCCCTTTCCAAGAAAGTGATTTGCGCCGGTATCTCCTTAGGGCTACATCAATAGGAAACAAACCATAGAGATAGAACTTGGAACTACTTTATTGTGTCAAATTTCAAAGAGCTAGCACAAACCATGTTTGATTTAGAGATCCAACTACATGTATGCATATAGGAGAAAACAGATTGAAACCTAAAAATTACAACTGTTACTGCCAACGAACGGTTTAACCTAGAAGAACGAAATTTGGTGAGCCAAGTGGGATTGGGGTAATGATCATTACCTGAAAGTGTCGTCAAGATTGGGTAAAAAAATGTGTGCTGAGATTTCAGGAAACTCGTAGTTTTTTGGAAGCTTGGCAACCCCTTTCCATGAAAGTGATATGCGCCGTTCTCTGCTTAGTTCTATGTCAATAGGAAACAAACCATAGAGATAGAACATGGAACTACTTTATTGTGTCAAGTTTCAAAGAGCTATCAGAAACCGTGTTTGATTTAGAGTTCCAAATACATGTATCCAAATAGGAGAAAGGAGAGTGAAACCTAAAAATTAAAACTGTTACTGCCAACGAACGGTTTAACGTAGAAGAACGAAATTCGGTGAGCCAAGTGTGAATGGGGTACTGATCATTACCTGAAAGTGTCATCAAGATTGGGTGAAAAAATGTGTGCTGAGATTTCAGGAAACTCATTATTTTTTGGAAGCTTCGCAATCCCTTTCCATGAAAGGGTTTTGTGCTGGTCTCTGCTTAAGGCTACAATAATAGGAAACAAACCACAGAGATAGAACTTGGAACTACGTTATTGTGTCAAGTTTCAAAGAGCTAGCACAAACCGTGTTTGATTTAGAGTTCCAACTACATGTATCCACATAGGAGAAAACAGAGTTAAACCTAAAAATTAAAACTGGTACTGCCAACGAACGGTTTAACCTGGAAGAACGAAATTTGGTGAGCAATGTGGGATTGTGGAACTGATCATTACCTGAAAGTGTCATCAAGATTGGGTGAAAAAATGTGTGCTGAGATTTTAGGAAACTCGTAGATTTTTGGAAGCTTGTCAACCCCTTTCCATGAAAGTGATTTGCGCCGGTCTCTGCTTAGGGCTACATCAATAGGAAACAAACCATAGAGATAGAACTTGGAACTACGTTATTGTGTCAAGTTTCAAAGAGCTAGCATAAACCGTGTTTGATTTACATTTCCAAATACATTTATCCATATAGGAGAAAACAGAGTGAAACCAGAAATTCAAACTGTTACTGCCAACGAACGGATTAACCTAGAAGAACGAAATTTGCTGAGCCAAGTGGGATTGGGGTACTGATCATTACCTGAAAGTGTCATCAAGATTGGTTGAAAAAATGTGTGCTGAGATTTCAGGAAACTCGTAGTTTTTTGGAATCTTGGCAACCCCTTTCCATGAAAGTGATTTGCGCCGGTCTGTGCTTAGGGCTACATCAATAGGAAACAAATCATAGAGATAGAACTTGGAACTACTTTATTGTGTCAAGTTTCAAAGAGGTAGCACAAACCGTGTTTGATTTAGAGTTCCAACTACATCTATCCATATATGAGAAAACAGAGTGAAACCTAAAAATTAAAAGTGTTACTGCCAACGAACGGTTTAACCTAAAAGAACGAAATTTGGTGAACCAAGTGGGATTGGGGTACTGATCATTACCTGAAAGTGTCATCAAGATTGGGTGAAAAAATGTGTAGTGAGATTTCAGGAAACTCGTAGTTTTTTGGAAGCTTGGCAACCGCTTTCCATGAAAGGGATTTGCGCTGGTCTCTGCTTAGGGCTACATCAATAGGAAACAAACCATAGAGATAGAACTTGGAACTACTTTATATTGTCAAGTTTCAAAGAGCTAGCAGAAACCGTGTTTGATTTAAAGTTCCAAATACATGTATCCATATAGGAGAAAACAGAGTGAATCCTAAAAATTAAAACTGTTACTGCCAACGAAGGGTTTAACCTAAAAGAACGAAATTTGGTGAGCCAAGTGGGATTGGGGTACTGATCATTACCTGAAAGTGTCATCAAGATTGGGTGAAAAAATGTGTAGTGAGATTTCAGGAAACTCGTAGTTTTTTGGAAGCTTGGCAACCCCTTTCCATGAAAGGGATTTGCGCCAGTCTCTGCTTAGGGCTACATCAATAGGAAACAAACCATAGAGATAGAACTTGGAACTACTTTATTGTGTCAAGTTTCAAAGAGGTAGCACAAACCGTGTTTGATTTAGAGTTCCAACTACATCTATCCATATAGGAGAAAACAGAGTGAAACCTAAAAATTAAAACTGTTACTGCCAACGAACGGTTTAACCTAAAAGAACGAAATTTGGTGAACCAAGTGGGATTGGGGTACTGATCATTACCTGAAAGTGTCATCAAGATTGGGTGAAAAAATGTGTAGTGAGATTTCAGGAAACTCGTAGTTTTTTGGAAGCTTGGCAACCGCTTTCCATGAAAGGGATTTGCGCTGGTCTCTGCTTAGGGCTACATCAATAGGAAACAAACCATAGAGATAGAACTTGGAACTACTTTATATTGTCAAGTTTCAAAGAGCTAGCAGAAACCGTGTTTGATTTAGAGTTCCAAATACATGTATCCATATAGGAGAAAACAGAGTGCAACCTAAAAATTAAAACTGTTACTGCCAACGAAGGGTTTAACGTAGAAGAACGAAATTTGGTGAGCCAACTGGGATTGGGGTACTGATCATTACCTGAAAGAGTCATTAAAATTGGGTGAAAAAATGTGTGCTGAGATTTCAGGAAACTTGTAGTTTTTTGGAAGCTTGACAACCCCTTTCCGTGAAAGTGATTTGTGCCAGTCTCTGCTTAGGGCTACATCAATAGGAAACAAACCATAGAGATAGAACTTGGAACTACGTTATTGTGTCAAATTTCAAAGAGCTAGCACAAACCGTGTTTGATTTAGAGTTCCACTACATGTATCCTTATAGGAGAAAACAGAGTGAAACCTAAAAATTAAAACTGTTACTGCCAACGAACGGTTTAACAAGGAAGAACGAAATTTGGTGTGCCAAGTGGGATTGGGGTACTGATCATTACCTGAAAGTGTCATCAAGATTGGGTGAAAAAATGTGTGCTGAGATTTCAGGAAACTCATAGTTTTTTGGCAGCTTGGCAACCCCTTTCCATGAAAGTGATTTGCGCCAGTCTCTGCTTTGGGCTACATCAATAGGAAACAAACCATAGAGATAGAACTTGGAACTACGTTATTGTGTCAAGTTTCAAAGAGCTAGCACAAACCGTGTTTGATTTAGAGTTCCAACTATATCTATCCATATAGGAGAAAACAGAGTGAAACCTAAAAATTAAAACTGTTACTGCCAACGAACGGTTTAACCTAAAAGAATGAAATTTAGTTATCAAAGTGGGATTGGGGTACTGATCATTACCTGAAAGTGTCATCAAGTTTGGGTGAAAAAATATGTTGTGAGATTTCAGGAAACTCGTAGTTTTTTGGAAGCTTGGCAACCCCTTTCCATGAAAGTGATTTGCGCCGGTCTCTGCTTAGGGCTACATCAATAGGAAACAAACCATAGAGATAGAACTTGGAACTACTTTATTGTGTCAAGTTTCAAAGAGCTAGCACAAACCGTGTTTGATTTAGAGTTCCAACTACATGTATCCATATAGGAGAAAACAGAGTGAAACCTAAAAATTAAAACTGGTACTGCCAACAAACGGTTTAACCTAGAAGAACGATATTTGGTGAGCCAAGTGGGATTGGGGTACTGATAATTTCCTGAAATTGTCATCAAGATTGGGTGAAAAAATTTGTGCTGAGATTTCAGGAAACTCGTAGTTTTTTGGAAACTTGGCAACCCCTTTCCATGAATGTGATTTGCGCCGGTCTTTGCTTAGGGCTACATCACTAGGAAACAAACCATAGAGATAGAACATGGAACTACTTTATTGTGTCAAGTTTCAAAGTGCTAGCACAAACCGTGTTTGATTTAGAGTTCCAACTACATGTATCCATATAGGAGAAAACAGAGTGAAACCTAAAAATTAAAACTGTTACTGCCAACGAAGGGTTTAACCTAGAAGAACGAAATTTGGTGAGCCAACTGGATTGGGGTACTGATCATTACCTGAAAGTATCATCAAGATTGGGTGAAAAAATGTGTGCTGAGATTTCAGGAAACACATATTTTTTTCGAAGGTTGGCAACCCCTTTCCATGAAAGTGATTTGTGCCAGTCTCCGCTTAGGGCTACATCAATTGGAAACAAACCATAGAGATAGAACTTGGAACTTCTTTATTGTGTCAAGTTTCAAAGAGCTAGCACAAACCGTGTTTGATTTAGAGTTCCAACTACATGTATCCATATAGGAGAAAACAGAGTGAAACCTAAAAATTAAAACTGTTACTGCCATCGAACGGTTTAACCTAGAAGAACGAAATTTGGTGAGCCAAGTGGGATTGGGGTGCTGATCATTATCTGAAAGTGTCATCAAGATTGGGTGAAAAAAATGTGTGCTGAGATTTCAGGAAACTCGTAGTTTTTTGGAAGCTTGGCAACCCCTTTCCATGAAAGTGATTTGTGCCAGTCTCTGCTTAGGGCTACATCAATAGGAAACAAACCATAGAGAAAAAACTTGGAACTACATTTTTGTGTCAAGTTTCAAAGAGCTAGCACAAACCGTGTTTGATTTAGAGTTCCAACTACATGTATCCATATAGGAGAAAACAGAGTGAAACCTAAAAATTAAAACTGTTACTGCCAATGAACGGTTTAACCTAGAAGAACGAAATTTGGTGAGCCAAGTGGGATTGGGGTACTGATCATTACCTGAAAGTGTCATCAAGATTGGGTGAAAAAATGTGTGCTGAGATTTCAGGAAACTCGTAGTTTTTTGGAAGCTTGGCAACCCCTTTCCATGAAAGTGATTTGTGCCAGTCTCTGCTTAGGGATACATCAATAGGAAACAAACCATAGAGATAGAATTTGGAACTACTTTATTGTGTCAAGTTTCAAAGAGCTAGCGTAAACCGTGTTTGATTTACAGTTCCAACTACATGTATCCATATAGGAGAAAACAGAGTGAAACCTAAAAATTCAAACTGTTACTGCCAACGAACCGATTAACGTAGAAGAACGAAATTTGGTGAGCCATGTGGGATTGGGGTTCTGATCATTACCTGAAAGTGTCATCAAGATTGGGTGAAAAAATATGTTGTGAGATTTCAGGAAACTCGTAGTTTTTTGGAAGCTTGGCAACCCCTTTCCATGAAAGTGATTTGCGCCGGTCTCTGCTTAGGGCTACATCAATAGGAAACAAACCATAGAGATAGAATTTGGAACTACTTTATTGTGTCAAGTTTCAAAGAGCTAGCACAAACCGTGTTTGATTTACAATTCCAACTACATGTATCCATATAGGAGAAAACAGAGTGAAACATAAAAATTAAAACTGTTACTGCCAACGAACTGTTTAACCTAGAAGAACGAAATTTGGTGAGCCAAGTGGGATTGGGGTACTGATCATTACCTGAAAGTGTCATCAAGATTGGGTGAAAAAATGTGTAGTGAGATTTCAGGAAACTCATAGTTTTTTGGAAGCTTGGCAACCCCTTTCCATGAAAGTGATTTGTGCCAGTCTCTGCTTAGGGCTACATCAATAGGAAACAAACCATAGAAATAGAACTTGGAACTACTTTATTGTGTCAAGTTTCAAAGAGTTAGCACAAACCGTGTTTGATTTAGAGTTCCAACTACATGTATCCATATAGGAGAAAACAGAGTGAAACCTAAAAATTAAAACTGTTACTGCCAACGAAGGGTTTAACCTAGAAGAACGAAATTTGGTGAGCCAACTGGATTGGGGTACTGATCATTACCTGAAAGTATCATCAAGATTGGGTGAAAAAATGTGTGCTGAGATTTCAGGAAACACATATTTTTTTCGAAGGTTGGCAACCCCTTTCCATGAAAGTGATTTGTGCCAGTCTCCGCTTAGGGCTACATCAATTGGAAACAAACCATAGAGATAGAACTTGGAACTTCTTTATTGTGTCAAGTTTCAAAGAGCTAGCACAAACCGTGTTTGATTTAGAGTTCCAACTACATGTATCCATATAGGAGAAAACAGAGTGAAACCTAAAAATTAAAACTGTTACTGCCATCGAACGGTTTAACCTAGAAGAACGAAATTTGGTGAGCCAAGTGGGATTGGGGTGCTGATCATTATCTGAAAGTGTCATCAAGATTGGGTGAAAAAAATGTGTGCTGAGATTTCAGGAAACTCGTAGTTTTTTGGAAGCTTGGCAACCCCTTTCCATGAAAGTGATTTGTGCCAGTCTCTGCTTAGGGCTACATCAATAGGAAACAAACCATAGAGAAAAAACTTGGAACTACATTTTTGTGTCAAGTTTCAAAGAGCTAGCACAAACCGTGTTTGATTTAGAGTTCCAACTACATGTATCCATATAGGAGAAAACAGAGTGAAACCTAAAAATTAAAACTGTTACTGCCAATGAACGGTTTAACCTAGAAGAACGAAATTTGGTGAGCCAAGTGGGATTGGGGTACTGATCATTACCTGAAAGTGTCATCAAGATTGGGTGAAAAAATGTGTGCTGAGATTTCAGGAAACTCGTAGTTTTTTGGAAGCTTGGCAACCCCTTTCCATGAAAGTGATTTGTGCCAGTCTCTGCTTAGGGCTACATCAATAGGAAACAAACCATAGAGATAGAATTTGGAACTACTTTATTGTGTCAAGTTTCAAAGAGCTAGCGTAAACCGTGTTTGATTTACAGTTCCAACTACATGTATCCATATAGGAGAAAACAGAGTGAAACCTAAAAATTCAAACTGTTACTGCCAACGAACCGATTAACGTAGAAGAACGAAATTTGGTGAGCCATGTGGGATTGGGGTTCTGATCATTACCTGAAAGTGTCATCAAGATTGGGTGAAAAAATGTGTGCTGAGATTTCAGGAAACTCGTAGTTTTTTGGAAGCTTGGCAACCCCTTTCCATGAAAGTGATTTGCGCCAGTCTCTGCTTAGGGCTACATCAATAGGAAACAAACCATAGAGATAGAATTTGGAACTACTTTATTGTGTCAAGTTTCAAAGAGCTAGCACAAACCGTGTTTGATTTACAATTCCAACTACATGTATCCATATAGGAGAAAACAGAGTGAAACATAAAAATTAAAACTGTTACTGCCAACGAACTGTTTAACCTAGAAGAACGAAATTTGGTGAGCCAAGTGGGATTGGGGTACTGATCATTACCTGAAAGTGTCATCAAGATTGGGTGAAAAAATGTGTAGTGAGATTTCAGGAAACTCATAGTTTTTTGGAAGCTTGGCAACCCCTTTCCATGAAAGTGATTTGTGCCAGTCTCTGCTTAGGGCTACATCAATAGGAAACAAACCATAGAAATAGAACTTGGAACTACTTTATTGTGTCAAGTTTCAAAGAGTTAGCACAAACCGTGTTTGATTTAGAGTTCCAACTACATGTATCCATATAGGAGAAAACAGAGTGAAACCTAAAAATTAAAACTGGTACTGCCAACAAACAGTTTAACCTAGAAGAACGAAATTTGGTGAGCCAAGTGGGATTGGGGTACTGATCATTACCTGAAAGTGTCATCAAGATTGGGTCAAAAAATGTGTGCTGAGATTTCAGGAAATTCGTAGTTTTTTGGAAGCTTGGCAACCCCTTTCCATGAACGTGTATATGTGCCAGTCTCTGCTTAGCTCTACATCAATAGGAAACAAATCATAGAGATAGAACTTGGAACTACTTTATTGTGTCAAGTTTCAAAGAGGTAGCACAAACCGTGTTTGATTTACAGTTCCAACTACATGTATCCATATAGAGAAAACAGAGTGAAACCTAAAAATTAAAAGTGTTACTGCCAACGAACGGATTAACCTAGAAGAACGAAATTTGGTGAGCCAAGTGGGATTGGGGTACTGATCATTACCTGAAAGTGTCATCAAGATTGGGTGAAAAAATGTGTGCTGAGATTTCAGGAAACTCGTAGTTTTTTGAAAGCTTGGCAACCCCTTTCCATGAAAGTGATTTGTCCCGGTCTCTTCTTAGGGCTACATCAATAGGAAACAAACCATAGAGATAGAACTTGGAACTTCTTTATTGTGTCAAGTTTCAAAGAGCTAGCACAAACCGTGTTTGATTTAGAGTTCCAACTACATGAATCCATATAGGAGAAAACAGAGTGAAACCTAAAAATTAAAACTGTTACTGCCAACGAACGGTTTAACCTAGAAGAACGAAATTTGGTGAGCCAAGTGTGAGTGGGGTATTGATCATTACCTGAAAGTGTCATCAAGATTGGGAAAAAAATATGTGCTGAGATTTCAGGAAACTCGTAGTTTTTTGGAAGATTCACAACCCCTATCCGTGAAAGTGATTTGTGCCAGTCTCTGCTTAGGGCTACATCAATAGGGAACAAACCATAGAGACAGAACTTGGAACTACGTTATTGTGTCAAGTTTCAAAGAGCTAGCACAAACCGTGTTTGATTTAGAGTTCCACTACATGTATCCATATAGGAGAAAACAGAGTGAAACCTAAAAATTAAAACTGTTACTGCCAACGAACGGTTTTATCTAGAAGAACGAAATTTGGTGAGCCATGTGGGATTGTGGAACTGATCATTACCTGAAAGTGTCATCAAGATTGGGTGAAAAAATGTGTGCTGAGATTTCAGGAAACTCGTAGTTTTTTGGAAGCTTGGCAAACCCTTTCCATGAAAGTGATTTGTGCCGGCCTCTGCTAGGGCTACATCAATAGGAAACAAACTATAGAGATTGAACTTGGAACCACTTTATTTTGTAAAGTTTCAAAGAGCTAGCACAAACCGTTTTTGATTTAGAGTTCCAACTACATGTATCCATATAGGAGAAAACAGAGTGAAACCTAAAAATTTAAACTGTTACTGCCAACGAACGGTTTAACCTAGAAGAACGAAATTTGTTGAGCCAACTGGGATTGGCGTACTGATCATTACCTGAAAGTGTCATCAAGATTGGGTGAAAAAATGTGTGCTGAGATTTCAGGAAACTCATAGTTTTTTGGAAGCTTGGCAACCCCTTTCCATGAAAGTGATTCACGCCGGTCTCTGCTTAGGGCTATATCAATAGGAAACAAACCATAGAGATAGAACTTGGAACTACTTGATTGTGTCAAGTTTCAAAGAGCTAGCACAAACCGTGTTTGATTTAGAGTTCCAAATACATGTATCCATATAGGATAAAACAGAGTGAAACATAAAATTAAAACTGTTACTGCCAACGAACTGTTTAACTTAGAAGAACGAAATTTGGTGAGCCAAGTGGGATTCGGGTACTGATCATTACCTGAAAGTGTCATCAAGATTGGGAGAAAAAAGTGTGCTGAGATTTCAAGAAACTCATAGTTTTTTGGAAGCTTGGCAACCCCTTTCCGTGAAAGTGATTTGCGCTAGACTCTGCTTAGGACTACATCAATAGGAAAGAAACCATAGAGATAGAACTTGGAACTACTTTATTGTGTCAAGTTTCAAAGAGTTAGCAGAAACCGTGTTTGATTTAGAGTTCCAACTACATGTATCCATATAGGAGAAAACAGAGTGAAACCTAAAAATTAAAACTGTTACTGCCAACGAACGGTTTAACCTAGAAGAATGAAATTTGATGAGCCAAGTGGGATTTGGGTACTGATCATTACCTGAAAGTGTCATCAAGATGGGGTAAAAAAATGTGTGCTGAGATTTCAGGAATCTCGTAGTTTTTTGGAAGCTTGGCAACCCCTTTCCATGAAAGTGATATGCGCCTTTCTCTGCTTAGTGCTATGTCAATAGGAAACAAACCGTAGAGATAGAACTTGGAACTACTTTATTGTGTCAAGTTTCAAAGAGCTAGCACAAACCGTGTTTGATATAGAGTTCCACCTACATGTATCCACATAGGAGAAAACAGAGTGAAACCTAAAAATTAAAACTGTTACTGCCAACGAACGGTTTAACCTAGAAGAACGAAATTTAGTGAACCAAGTGGGATTGGGGTACTGATCGTTTCCTGAAAGTGTCATCAAGATTGGGTGAAAAAAATGTGTGCTGATATTTCAGGAAACTCGTAGTTTTTTGGAAGCTTGGCAACCCCTTTCCAAGAAAGTGATTTGCGCCGGTATCTCCTTAGGGCTACATCAATAGGAAACAAACCATAGAGATAGAACTTGGAACTACTTTATTGTGTCAAATTTCAAAGAGCTAGCACAAACCATGTTTGATTTAGAGATCCAACTACATGTATGCATATAGGAGAAAACAGATTGAAACCTAAAAATTACAACTGTTACTGCCAACGAACGGTTTAACCTAGAAGAACGAAATTTGGTGAGCCAAGTGGGATTGGGGTAATGATCATTACCTGAAAGTGTCGTCAAGATTGGGTAAAAAAATGTGTGCTGAGATTTCAGGAAACTCGTAGTTTTTTGGAAGCTTGGCAACCCCTTTCCATGAAAGTGATATGCGCCGTTCTCTGCTTAGTTCTATGTCAATAGGAAACAAACCATAGAGATAGAACATGGAACTACTTTATTGTGTCAAGTTTCAAAGAGCTATCAGAAACCGTGTTTGATTTAGAGTTCCAAATACATGTATCCAAATAGGAGAAAGGAGAGTGAAACCTAAAAATTAAAACTGTTACTGCCAACGAACGGTTTAACGTAGAAGAACGAAATTCGGTGAGCCAAGTGTGAATGGGGTACTGATCATTACCTGAAAGTGTCATCAAGATTGGGTGAAAAAATGTGTGCTGAGATTTCAGGAAACTCATTATTTTTTGGAAGCTTCGCAATCCCTTTCCATGAAAGGGTTTTGTGCTGGTCTCTGCTTAAGGCTACAATAATAGGAAACAAACCACAGAGATAGAACTTGGAACTACGTTATTGTGTCAAGTTTCAAAGAGCTAGCACAAACCGTGTTTGATTTAGAGTTCCAACTACATGTATCCACATAGGAGAAAACAGAGTTAAACCTAAAAATTAAAACTGGTACTGCCAACGAACGGTTTAACCTGGAAGAACGAAATTTGGTGAGCAATGTGGGATTGTGGAACTGATCATTACCTGAAAGTGTCATCAAGATTGGGTGAAAAAATGTGTGCTGAGATTTTAGGAAACTCGTAGATTTTTGGAAGCTTGTCAACCCCTTTCCATGAAAGTGATTTGCGCCGGTCTCTGCTTAGGGCTACATCAATAGGAAACAAACCATAGAGATAGAACTTGGAACTACGTTATTGTGTCAAGTTTCAAAGAGCTAGCATAAACCGTGTTTGATTTACATTTCCAAATACATTTATCCATATAGGAGAAAACAGAGTGAAACCAGAAATTCAAACTGTTACTGCCAACGAACGGATTAACCTAGAAGAACGAAATTTGCTGAGCCAAGTGGGATTGGGGTACTGATCATTACCTGAAAGTGTCATCAAGATTGGTTGAAAAAATGTGTGCTGAGATTTCAGGAAACTCGTAGTTTTTTGGAATCTTGGCAACCCCTTTCCATGAAAGTGATTTGCGCCGGTCTGTGCTTAGGGCTACATCAATAGGAAACAAATCATAGAGATAGAACTTGGAACTACTTTATTGTGTCAAGTTTCAAAGAGGTAGCACAAACCGTGTTTGATTTAGAGTTCCAACTACATCTATCCATATATGAGAAAACAGAGTGAAACCTAAAAATTAAAAGTGTTACTGCCAACGAACGGTTTAACCTAAAAGAACGAAATTTGGTGAACCAAGTGGGATTGGGGTACTGATCATTACCTGAAAGTGTCATCAAGATTGGGTGAAAAAATGTGTAGTGAGATTTCAGGAAACTCGTAGTTTTTTGGAAGCTTGGCAACCGCTTTCCATGAAAGGGATTTGCGCTGGTCTCTGCTTAGGGCTACATCAATAGGAAACAAACCATAGAGATAGAACTTGGAACTACTTTATATTGTCAAGTTTCAAAGAGCTAGCAGAAACCGTGTTTGATTTAAAGTTCCAAATACATGTATCCATATAGGAGAAAACAGAGTGAATCCTAAAAATTAAAACTGTTACTGCCAACGAAGGGTTTAACCTAAAAGAACGAAATTTGGTGAGCCAAGTGGGATTGGGGTACTGATCATTACCTGAAAGTGTCATCAAGATTGGGTGAAAAAATGTGTAGTGAGATTTCAGGAAACTCGTAGTTTTTTGGAAGCTTGGCAACCCCTTTCCATGAAAGGGATTTGCGCCAGTCTCTGCTTAGGGCTACATCAATAGGAAACAAACCATAGAGATAGAACTTGGAACTACTTTATTGTGTCAAGTTTCAAAGAGCTAGCACAAACCGTGTTTGATTTAGAGTTCCAACTACATGTATCCATAAAGGAGAAAACAGAGTGAAACCTAAAAATTAAAACTTGTACTGCCAACAAACGGTTTAACCTAGAAGAAAGAAATTTGGTGAGACAAGTGGGATTGGGGTACTGATCATATCCTGAAAGTGTCATCAAGATTGGGTGAAAAAATGTGTACTGAGATTTCAGGAAAGTCGTAGTTTTTTGGAAGCTTGGCAACCCCTTTTCATGAAAGTGATTTGCGCCGGTCTCTGCTTAGGGCTACATCAATAGGAAACAAACCATAGAAATAGAACTTGGAACTACTCTATTGTGTCAAGTTTCAAAGAGCTAGCACAAACCGTGTTTGATTTAGAGTTCCAACTACATGTATCCATATAGGAGAAAACAGAGTGAAACCTAAAAATTAAAACTGTTAATGCCAACGAAGGGTTTAACGTAGAAGAACAAAATTTGGTGAGCCAACTGGGATTGGGGTACTGATCATTACCTGAAAGAGTCATCAAGATTGGGTGAAAAAATGTGTGCTGAGATTTCAGGAAACTCGTAGTTTTTTGGAAGCTTGACAACCACTTTCCGTGAAAGTGATTTGTGCCAGTCTCTGCTTAGGGCTACATCAATAGGAAACAAACCATAGAGATAGAACTTGGAACTACGTTATTGTGTCAAATTTCAAAGAGCTAGCACAAACCGTCTTTGATTTACAGTTCCACTACATGTATCCATATAGGAGAAAACAGAGTGAAACCTAAAAATTAAAACTGTTACTGCCAACGAACGGTTTAACCTAGAAGAACGAAATTTGGTGAGCCAAGTTGGATTGGGGTCCTGATCATTACCTGAAAGTGTCATCAAGATTGGTGAAAAAATGTGTGCTGAGATTTCAGGAAACTCATAGTTTTTTGGCAGCTTGGCAACCCCTTTCCATGAAAGTGATTTGCGCCAGTCTCTGCTTAGGGCTACATCAATAGGAAACAAATCATAGAGATAGAACTTGGAACTACTTTATTGTGTCAAGTTTCAAAAGCTAGCACAAACCGTGTTTGATTTAGAGTTCCAACTACATCTATCCATATAGGAGAAAACAGAGTGAAAACTAAAAATTAAAACTGTTACTGCCAACGAACGGTTTAACCTAGAAGAACGAAATTTGGTGAGCCAAGTGGGATTGGGGTACTGATCATTACCTGAAAGTGTCATCAAGATTGGTTGAAAAAATGTGTAGTGAGATTTCAGGAAACTCGTAGTTTTTTGGAAGCTTGGCAACCCCTTTCCATGAAAGGGATTTGCGCTGGTCTCTGCTTAGGGCTACATCAATCAGAAACAAACCATAGAGATAGAACTTGGAACTACTTTATTGTGTCAAGTTTCAAAGAGCTAGCACAAACCGTGTTTGATTTAGAGTTCCAACTACATGTATCCATATAGGAGAAAACAGAGTGAAACCTAAAAATTAAAACTGTTACTGCCAACGAACGGTTTAACCTAGAAGAACGAAATTTGGTGAGCCAAGTGGGATTGGGGTACTGATCATTTCCTGAAATTGTCATCAAGATTGGTGTAAAAATGTGTGCTGAGATATCAGGAAACTCGTAGTTTTTTGGAAGCTTGGCAACCCCTTTTCATGAAAGTGATTTGCGCCGGTCTTTGCTTAGGGCTACATCAATAGGAAACAAACCATTGAGATAGAACTTGGAACTACTTTATTGTGTCAAGTTTCAAAGAGCTAGCACAAACCGTGTTTGATTTAGAGTTCCAACTACATGTATCCATATAGGAGAAAACAGAGTGAAACCTAAAAATTAAAACTGTTACTGCCATCGAACGGTTTAACCTAGAAGAACGAAATTTGGTGAGCCAAGTGGGATTGGTGTGCTGATCATTATCTGAAAGTGTCATCAAGATTGGGTGAAAAAAATGTGTGCTGAGATTTCAGGAAACTCGTAGTTTTTTGGAAGCTTGGCCACCCCTTTCCATGAAAGTGAATTGCGCCAGTCTCTACTTAGGGCTACAACAATAGGAAACAAACCATAGAGATAGAACTTGGAACTACTTTTTTGTGTCAAGATTCAAAGAGCTAGCACAAACCGTGTTTGATTTAGAGTTCCAACTACATCTATCCATATAGGAGAAAACAGAGTGAAACCTAAAAATTAAAACTGTTACTGCCAACGAACGGTTTAACCTAAAAGAACGAAATTTGGTGAACCAAGTGGGATTGGGGTACTGATCATTACCTGAAATTGTCATCAAGATTGGGTGAAAAAATGTGTAGTGAGATTTCAGGAAACTCGTAGTTTTTTGGAAGCTTGGCAACCCCTTTCCATGAAAGGGATTTGCGCTGGTCTCTGCTTAGGGCTACATCAATAGGAAACAAACCATAGAGATAGAACTTGGAACTACTTTATAGTGTCAAGTTTCAAAGAGCTAGCACAAACCGTGTTTGATTTAGAGTTCCAACTACATCTATCCATATAGGAGAAAACAGAGTGAAACCTAAAAATTAAAACTGTTACTGCCAACGAACGGTTTAACGTAGAAGAAGGAAATTTGGTGAGCCAACTGGGATTGGGGTACTGATCATTACCTGAAAGAGTCATTAAGATTGGGTGAAAAAATGTGTGCTGAGATTTCAGGAAACTCGTAGTTTTTTGGAAGCTTGACAACCCCTTTCCGTGAAAGTGATTTGTGCCAGTCTCTGCTTAGGGCTACATCAATAGGAAACAAACCATAGAGATAGAACTTGGAACTACTTTTTTGTGTCAAGTTTCAAAGAGCTAGCACAAACCGTGTTTGATTTAGAGTTCCAACTACATGTATCCATATAGGAGAAAACAGAGTTAAACCTAAAAATTAAAACTGGTACTGCCAATGAACGGTTTAACCTGGAAGAACGAAATTTGGTGAGCAATGTGGGATTGTGGAACTGATCATTACCTGAAAGTGTCATCAAGATTGGTTGAAAAAATGTGTGCTGAGATTTCAGGAAACTCGTAGATTTTTGGAAGCTTGTCAACCCCTTTCCATGAAAGTGATTTGCGCCGGTCTCTGCTTAGGGCTACATCAATAGGAAACAAACCATAGAGATAGAACTTGGAACTACTTTATTGTGTCAAGTTTCAAAGAGCTAGCACAAACCGTGTTTGATTTAGAGTTCCAACTACATGTATCCATATAGGAGAAAACAGAGTGAAACCTAAAAATTAAAACTGTTACTGCCATCGAATGGTTTACCTAGAAGAACGAAATTTGGTAAGAAAAGTGGGATTGGGGTGCTGATCATTATCTGAAAGTGTCATCAAGTTTGGGTGAAAAAAGTGTGTGCTGAGATTTCAGGAAACTAGTAGTTTTTTGGAATCTTGGCAACCCCTTTCCATGAAAGTGATTTGCGCCAGTCTCTACTTAGGGCTACATCAATAGGAAACAAACCATAAAGATAGAACTTGGAACTACTTTATTGTGTCAAGTTTCAAAGAGCTAGCACAAACCGTGTTTGATTTAGAGTTCCAACTACATGTATCCATATAGGAGAAAACAGAGTGAAACCTAAAAATTAAAACTGTTAATGCCATCGAACGGTTTAACCTAGAAGAACGAAATTTGGTGAGAAAAGTGGGATTGGGGTGCTGATCATTATTTGAAAGTGTCATCAAGATTGGGTGAAAAAAGTGTGTGCTGAGATTTCAGGAAACTCGTAGTTTTTTGGAAGCTTGGCAACCCCTTTCCATGAAAGTGATTTGCGCCAGTCTCTGCTTAGGGCTACATCAATAGGAAAGAACCCATAGGGATAGAACTTGGAACTACTTTATTGTGTCAAGTTTCAAAGAGCTAGCACAAACCGTGTTTGATTTAGAGTTCCAACTGCATGTATCCATATAGGAGAAAACAGAGTGAAACCTAAAATTTAAAACTGTTACTGTCAACGAACGGTTTAACCTGGAAATACGAAACTTGGTGAGCCAAGTGGGATTGGGGAACTGATCATTACCTGAAAGTGTCATCAAGATTGGGTGAAAAAATGTGTGCTGAGATTTCAGGAAACTCATAGTTTTTTGGAAGCTTGGCAACCCCTTTCCATGAAAGTCATTTGCGCTGCTGTCTGCTTAGGGCTACATCAATAGGAAACAAACCATAGTGATAGAACTTGGAACTATTTTATTGTGTCAAGTTTCAATTAGCTAGCACAAACCGTGTTTGATTTAGAGTTCCAACTACGTGTATCCATATAGGAGAAAACAGAGTGAAACCTAAAAACTTAAACTGTTACTGCCAACGAACGGTTTAACCTAGAAGAACGAAATTTGGTGAGCCAAGTGGGATTGGGGTACTGATCATTACCTGAAAGTGTCATCAAGATTGGGTGAAAAAATGTGTGCTGAGATTTCAGGAAACTCGTAGTTTTTTGGAAGCTTGGCAACCCCTTTCCATGAAAGTGATTTGCGCCAGTCTCTGCTTTGGGCTACATCAATAGGAAACAAACCAAAGAGATAGAACTTGGAACTACTTTATTGTGTCAAGTTTCAAAGAGCTAGCACAAACCGTGTTTGATTTAGAGTTCCAACTAAGTGTATCCATATAGGAGAAAACAGAGTGAAACCTAAAAATTTAAACTGGTACTGCCAAGAACGGTTTAACCTAGAAGAACGAAATTTGGTGAGCCAAGTGGGATTGGGGTACTGATCATTACCTGAAAGTGTCATCAAGATTGGGTGAAAAAATGTGTGCTGAGATTTCAGGAAACTCGTAGTTTTTTGGAAGCTTGGCAACCCCTTTCCATGAAAGTCATTTGCGCTGCTGTCTGCTTAGGGCTACATCAATAGGAAACAAACCATAGAGATAGAACTTGGAACTACTTTATTGTGTCAAGTTTCAAAGAGCTAGCACAAACCGTGTTTGATTTAGAGTTCCAACTACATGTATCCATATAGAAGAAAACAGAGTGAAACCTAAAAATTCAAACTGTTACTGCCAACGAACGGTTTAACCTGGAAGAACGAAATTTGGTGAGCCGAGTGGGATTGGGGAACTGATCATTACCTGAATGTGTCATCAAGATTGGGTGAAAAAATGTGTGCTGAGATTTCAGGAAACTCGTAGTTTTTGGAATCTTGGCAACCCCTTTCCATGAAAGTGATTTGCGCTGGTCGCTGCTTAGGGCTCCATCAATAGGAAACAAACAATAGAGATAGAACTTGGAACTACTTTATTGTGTCAAGTTTCAAAGATTTAGCACAAACCGTGTTTGATTTAGAGTTCCAACTACATGTATCCATATAGGAGAAAACAGAGTGAAACCTAAAAATTAAAACTGTTACTGCCATCGAACGGTTTAACCTAGAAGAACGAAATTTGGTGAGAAAAGTGGGATTGGGGTGCTGATCATTATCTGAAAGTGTCATCAAGATTGGGTGAAAAAAGTGTGTGCTGAGATTTCAGGAAACTCGTAGTTTTTTGGAAGCTTGGCAACCCCTTTCCATGAAAGTGATTTGCGCCAGTCTCTGCTTAGGGCTACATCAATAGGAAACAAACCATAGGGATAGAACTTGGAACTACTTTATTGTGTCAAGTTTCAAAGAGCTAGCACAAACCGTGTTTGATTTAGAGTTCCAACTGCATGTATCCATATAGGAGAAAACAGAGTGAAACCTAAAAATTAAAACTGTTACTGTCAACGAACGGTTTAACCTGGAAGAACGAAACTTGGTGAGCCAAGTGGGATTGGGGAACTGATCATTACCTGAAAGTGTCATCAAGATTGGGTGAAAAAATGTGTGCTGAGATTTCAGGAAACTCATAGTTTTTTGGAAGCTTGGCAACCCCTTTCCATGAAAGTCATTTGCGCTGCTGTCTGCTTAGGGCTACATCAATAGGAAACAAACCATAGTGATAGAACTTGGAACTATTTTATTGTGTCAAGTTTCAATGAGCTAGCACAAACCGTGTTTGATTTAGAGTTCCAACTACATGTATCCGTATAGTAGAAAACAGAGTGAAACCTAAAAATTAAAACTGTTACTGCCATCGAACGGTTTAACCTAGAAGAACGAAATTTGGTGAGAAAAGTTGGATTGGGGTGCTGATCATTATCTGAAAGTGTCATCAAGATTGGGTGAAAAAAGTGTGTGCTGAGATTTCAGGAAACTCGTAGTTTTTTGGAAGCTTGGCAACCCCTTAACATGAAAGTGATTTGCGCCAGTCTCTGCTTAGGGCTACATCAATAGGAAACAAACCATAGGGATAGAACTTGGAACTACTTTATTGTGTCAAGTTTCAAAGAGCTAGCACAAACCGTGTTTGATTTAGAGTTCCAACTGCATGTATCCATATAGGAGAAAACAGAGTGAAACCTAAAAATTAAAACTGTTACTGTCAACGAACGGTTTAACCTGGAAGAATGAAATTTGGTGAGCCAAGTTGGATTGGGGAACTGATCATTACCTGAAAGTGTCATCAAGATTGGGTGAAAAAATGTGTGCTGAGATTTCAGGAAACTCGTAGTTTTTTGGAAGCTTGGCAACCCCTTTCCATGAAAGTCATTTGCGCTGCTGTCTGCTTAGGGCTACATCAATAGGAAACAAACCATAGTGATAGAACTTGGAACTATTTTATTGTGTCAAGTTTCAATGAGCTAGCACAAACCGTGTTTGATTTAGAGTTCCAACTACGTGTATCCATATAGGAGAAAACAGAGTGAAACCTAAAAACTTAAACTGTTACTGCCAATGAACGGTTTAACCTAGAAGAACGAAATTTGGTGAGCCAAGTGGGATTGGGGTACTGATCATTACCTGAAAGTGTCATCAAGATTGGGTGAAAAAATGTGTGCTGAGATTTCAGGAAACTCGTAGTTTTTTGGAAGCTTGGCAACCCCTTTCCATTAAAGTGATTTGTGCCAGACTCTGCTTAGGGCTACATCAATAGGAAACAAACCATAGTGATAGAACTTGGAACTTCTTTATTGTGTCAAGTTTCAAAGAGCTAGCACAAACAGTGTTTGATTTAGAGTTCCAACTACATGTATCCATATAGGAGAAAACAGAGTGAAACCTAAAAATTTAAACTGTTACTGCCATCGAACGGATTAACCTAGAAGAACGAAATTTGGTGAGCCAAGTGGGATTGGGATACTGATCATTACTTGAAAGTGTCATCAAGATTTGGTGAAAAAATGTGTGCTGAGATTTCAGGAAACTCGTAGTTTTTTGGAAGCTTGGCAACCCCTTTCCATGATAGTGATTTGTGCCAGTCTCTGCTTAGGGCTACATCAATAGGAAACAAACCATAGAGATAGAATTTGGAACTACTTTATTGTCAAGTTTCAAAGAGCTAGCACAAAGCGAGTTTGATTTAGAGTTCCAACTACATGTATCCATGTAGGAGAAAACAGAGTGAAACCTAAAAATTAAAACTGTTACTGCCAACGAACGGTTTAACCTGGAAGAACGAAATTTGGTGAGCCAAGTGGGATTGGGGAACTGATCATTACCTGAAAGTGTCATCAAGATTGGGTGAAAAAATGTGTGCTGAGATTTCAGGAAACTCGTAGTTTTTTGGAAGCTTGGCAACCCCCTTCCATGAAAGTGATTTGCGCCAGTCTCTGCTTTGGGCTACAACAATAGGAAACAAACCATAGAGATAGAACTTGGAACTACTTTATTGTGTCAAGTTTCAAAGAGCTAGCACAAACCGTGTTTGATTTAGAGTTCCAACTAAGTGTATCCATATAGGAGAAAACAGAGTGAAACCTAAAAATTTAAACTGGTACTGCCAACGAACGGTTTAACCTAGAAGAACGATTTGGTGAGCCAAGTGGGATTGGGGTACTGATCATTACCTGAAAGTGTCATCAAGATTGGGTGAAAAAATGTGTGCTGAGATTTCAGGAAACTCGTAGTTTTTTGGAAGCTTGGCAACCCCTTTCCATGAAAGTCATTTGCGCTGCTGTCTGCTTAGGGCTACATCAATAGGAAACAAACTATAGAGATAGAACTTGGAACTACTTTATTGTGTCAAGTTTCAAAGAGCTAGCACAAACCGTGTTTGATTTAGAGTTCCAACTACATGTATCCATATAGGAGAAAACAGAGTGAAACCTAAAAATTCAAACTGTTACTGCCAACGAACGGTTTAACCTGGAAGAACGAAATTTGGTGAGCCGAGTGGGATTGGGGAACTGATCATTACCTGAATGTGTCATCAAGATTGGGTGAAAAAATGTGTGCTGAGATTTCAGGAAACTCGTAGTTTTTGGAATCTTGGCAACCCCTTTCCATGAAAGTGATTTGCGCTGGTCTCTGCTTAGGGCTACATCAATAGGAAACAAACCATAGAGATAGAACTTGGAACTACTTTATTGTGTCAAGTTTCAAAGAGCTAGCACAAACCGTGTTTGATTTAGAGTTCCAACTACATGTATCCATATAGGAGAAAACAGAGTGAAACCTAAAAATTAAAACTGTTACTGCCATCGAACGGTTTAACCTAGAAGAACGAAATTTGGTGAGAAAAGTGGGATTGGGGTGCTGATCATTATCTGAAAGTGTCATCAAGATTGGGTGAAAAAAGTGTGTGCTGAGATTTCAGGAAACTCGTAGTTTTTTGGAAGCTTGGCAACCCCTTAACATGAAAGTGATTTGCGCCAGTCTCTGCTTAGGGCTACATCAATAGGAAACAAACCATAGGGATAGAACTTGGAACTACTTTATTGTGTCAAGTTTCAAAGAGCTAGCACAAACAGTGTTTGATTTAGAGTTCCAACTGCATGTATCCATATAGGAGAAAACAGAGTGAAACCTAAAAATTAAAACTGTTACTGTCAACGAACGGTTTAACCTGGTAGAATGAAATTTGGTGAGCCAAGTGGGATTGGGGAACTGATCATTACCTGAAAGTGTCATCAAAATTGGGTGAAAAAATGTGTGCTGAGATTTCAGGAAACTCGTAGTTTTTTGGAAGCTTGGCAACCCCTTTCCATGAAAGTCATTTGCGCTGCTGTCTGCTTAGGGCTACATCAATAGGAAACAAACCATAGTGATAGAACTTGGAACTATTTTATTGTGTCAAGTTTCAATGAGCTAGCACAAACCGTGTTTGATTTAGAGTTCCAACTACGTGTATCCATATAGGAGAAAACAGAGTGAAACCTAAAAACTTAAACTGTTACTGCCCATGAACGGTTTAACCTAGAAGAACGAAATTTGGTGAGCCAAGTGGGATTGGGGTACTGATCATTACCTGAATGTGTCATCAACTTTGGGTGAAAAAATGTGTGCTGAGATTTCAAAAAACTCGTAGTTTTTTGGAAGCTTGACAACCCCTATCCCTGAAAGTGATTTGTGCCAGTCTCTGCTTAGGGCTACATCAATAGAAAACAAACCATAGAGATAGAATTTGGAACTAGTTTATTGTGTCAAGTTTCAAAGAGCTAGCATAAACCGTGTTTGATATACAGTTCCAACTACATGTATCCATATAGGAGAATACAGAGTGAAACCTAAAAATTCAAACTGTTACTGCCAACGAACGGATTAACCTAGAAGAACGAAATTTTGTGAGCCAAGTGGGATTGGGGTACTGATCATTACCTGAAAGTGTCATCACGATTGGGTGAAAAAATGTGTGCTGAGATTTCAGGAAACTCATAGTTTTTTGGAAGCTTGGCAACCCCTTTCCATGAAAGTGATTTGCGCCAGTCTCTGCTTAGGGCTACATCAATAGGAAACAAACCATAGAGATAGAACTTGGAACTACTTTATTGTGTCAAGTTTCAAAGAGCTAGCACAAACCGTGTTTGATTTAGAGTTCCAACTACATGTATCCATATAGGAGAAAACAGAGGGAAACCTAAAAATTCAAACTGTTACTGCCAACGAACGGTTTAAGCTAGAAGAACGAAATTTGGTGACCCAAGTGGGATTGGGGAACTGATCATTACCTGGAAGTGTCATCAAGATTGGGTGAAAAAATGTGTGCTGAGATTTCAGGAAACTCGTAGTTTTTTGGAATCTTGGCAACCCCTTTCCATGAAAGTGATTTGTGCCAGTCTCTGCTTAGGGCTACATCAATAGGAAACAAACCATAGAGATAGAATTTGGAACTACTTTATTGTGTCAAGTTTCAAGGAGCTAGCATAAACCGTTTTTGATTTACAGTTCCAACTACATGTATCCATATAGGTGAAAACAGAGTGAAACCTAAAAATTCAAACTGTTACTGCCAACGAACGGATTAACCTAGAAGAACGAAATTTTGTGAGCCAAGTGGGATTGGGGTACTGATCATTACCTGAAAGTGTCATCAAGATTGGGTGAAAATATGTGTGCTGAGATTTCAGGAAACTCGTAGTTTTTTGGAAGCTTGGCAACCCCTTTCCATGAAAGTGATTTGCACCAGTCTCTGCTTTGGGCTACATCAATAGGAAACAAACCATAGAGATAGAACTTGGATCTACTTTATGGCGTCAAGTTTCAAAGAGCTAGCACAAACCGTGTTTGATTTAGAGTTCCAACTACATGTATCCATATAGGAGAAAACAGAGGGAAACCTAAAAATTCAAACTGTTACTGCCAACGAACGGTTTAAGCTAGAAGAACGAAATTTGGTGACCCAAGTGGGATTGGGGAACTGATCATTACCTGGAAGTGTCATCAAGATTGGGTGAAAAAATGTGTGCTGAGATTTCAGGAAACTCGTAGTTTTTTGGAATCTTGGCAACCCCTTTCCATGAAAGTGATTTGTGCCAGTCTCTGCTTAGGGCTACATCAATAGGAAACAAACCATAGAGATAGAATTTGGAACTACTTTATTGTGTCAAGTTTCAAGGAGCTAGCATAAACCGTGTTTGATTTACAGTTCCAACTACATGTATCCATATAGGTGAAAACAGAGTGAAACCTAAAAATTCAAACTGTTACTGCCAACGAACGGATTAACCTAGAAGAACGAAATTTTGTGAGCCAAGTGGGATTGGGGTACTGATCATTACCTGAAAGTGTCATCAAGATTGGGTGAAAATATGTGTGCTGAGATTTCAGGAAACTCGTAGTTTTTTGGAAGCTTGGCAACCCCTTTCCATGAAAGTGATTTGCACCAGTCTCTGCTTTGGGCTACATCAATAGGAAACAAACCATAGAGATAGAACTTGGATCTACTTTATGGCGTCAAGTTTCAAAGAGCTAGCACAAACCGTGTTTGATTTAGAGTTCCAACTACATGTATCCCTATAGGAGAAAACAGAGTGAAACCTAAAAATTAAAATTGTTACTGCCATCGAACGGTTTAACCTAGAAGAACGAAATTTGGTGAGCCAAGTGGGATTGGGATACTGATCATTACCTGAAAGTGTCATCAAAATTGGTTGAAAAAACGTGTGCTGAGATTTCAGGAAACTCGTAGTTTTTTGGAAGCTTGGCAACCCCTTTCCATGAAAGTGATTTGCGCCGGTCTCTGCTTAGGGCTACATCAATAGGAAACAAACCATAGAGATAGAACTTGGAACTACTTTATTGTGTCAAGTTTCAAAGAGATAGCACAAACCGTGTTTGATTTAGAGTTCCAACTACGTGTTTCCATATCGGAGAAAACAGAGTGAAACCTAAAAATTTAAACTGTTACTGCCAACGAACGGTTTAACCTAGAAGAAGGAAATTTGGTGAGACAAGTGGGATTGGGGTACTGATCATTACGTGAAATTGTCATCAAGATTGGTTGAAAAAATGTGTGCTGAGATTTCAGGAAACTCGTAGTTTTTTGGAAGCTTGGCAACCACTTTCCATGAAAGTGATTTGTGCCAGTCTCTGCTTAGGGCTACATTAATAGGAAACAAACCATAGAGATAGAATTTGGAACTAGTTTATTGTGTCAAGTTTCAAGGAGCTAGCATAAACCGTGTTTGATTTACAGTTCCAACTACATGTGTCCATATAGGAGAAAACAGAGTGAAACCTAAAAATTCAAACTGTTACTGCCAACGAACGGATTAACCTAGAAGAACGAAATTTTGTGAGCCAAGTGGGATTGGGGTACTGATCATTACCTGAAAGTGTCATCAAGATTGGGTGAAAAAATATGTGCTGAGATTTCAGGAAACTCGTAGTTTTTTGGAAGCTTGGCAACCCCTTTCCGTGAAAGTGATTTGCGCCAGTCTCTGCTTAGGTCTACATCAATAGGAAACAAACCATAGAGATAGAACTTGGAACTACGTTACTGTGTCAAGTTTCAAAGAGCTAGCACAAACCGTGTTTGATTTAGAGTTCCAACTACATGTATCCATATAGGAGAAAACAGAGTGAAACCTAAAAATTAAAACTGTTACTGCCAACGAACGGTTTAACCTAGAAGAACGAAATTTGGTTAGCCAAGTGGGATTGGGGTACTGATCATTATCTGAAAGTGTCATCAAGTTTGGGTGAAAAAATGTGTAGTGAGATTTCAGGAAACTCGTAGTTTTTTGGAAGCTTGGCAACCCCTTTTCATGAAAGTGATTTGCGCCGGTCTCTGCTTAGGGCTACATCAATAGGAAACAAACCATAGAGATAGAACTTGGAACTAATTTATTGTGTAAAGTTTCAAAGAGCTAGCACAAACCGTGTTTGATTTAGAGTTCCAACTACATCTATCCATATAGGAGAAAACAGAGTGAAACCTAAAAATTAAAACTGTTACTGCCAATGAACGGTTTAACGTAGAAGAAGGAAATTTGGTGAGCCAACTGGGATTGGGGTACTGATCATTACCTGAAAGAGTCATTAAGATTGGGTGAAAAAATGTGTGCTGAGATTTCAGGAAACTCGTAGTTTTTTGGAAGCTTGACAACCCCTTTCCGTGAAAGTGATTTGTGCCAGTCTCTGCTTAGGGCTACATCAATAGGAAACAAACCATAGAGATAGAACTTGGAACTACTTTTTTGTGTCAAGTTTCAAAGAGCTAGCACAAACCGTGTTTGATTTAGAGTTCCAACTACATGTATCCATATAGGAGAAAACAGAGTTAAACCTAAAAATTAAAACTGGTACTGCCAACGAACGGTTTAACCTGGAAGAACGAAATTTGGTGAGCAATGTGGGATTGTGGAACTGATCATTACCTGAAAGTGTCATCAAGATTGGTTGAAAAAATGTGTGCTGAGATTTAGGAAACTCGTAGATTTTTGGAAGCTTGTCAAACCCTTTCCATGAAAGTGATTTGCGCCGGTCTCTGCTTAGGGCTACATCAATAGGAAACAAACCATAGAGATAGAACTTGGAACTACTTTATTGTGTCAAGTTTCAAAGAGCTAGCACAAACCGTGTTTGATTTAGAGTTCCAACTACATGTATCCATATAGGAGAAAACAGAGTGAAACCTAAAAATTAAAACTGTTACTGCCATCGAATGGTTTAACCTAGAAGAACGAAATTTGGTAAGAAAAGTGGGATTGGGGTGCTGATCATTATCTGAAAGTGTCATCAAGTTTGGGATAAAAAAGTGTGTGCTGAGATTTCAGGAAACTAGTAGTTTTTTGGAATCTTGGCAAACCCTTTCCATGAAAGTGATTTGCGCCAGTCTCTACTTAGGGCTACATCAATAGGAAACAAACCATAAAGATAGAACTTGGAACTACTTTATTGTGTCAAGTTTCAAAGAGCTAGCACAAACCGTGTTTGATTTAGAGTTCCAACTACATGTATCCATATAGGAGAAAACAGAGTGAAACCTAAAAATTAAAACTGTTAATGCCATCGAACGGTTTAACCTAGAAGAACGAAATTTGGTGAGAAAAGTGGGATTGGGGTGCTGATCATTATCTGAAAGTGTCATCAAGATTGGGTGAAAAAAGTGTGTGCTGAGATTTCAGGAAACTCGTAGTTTTTTGGAAGCTTGGCAACCCCTTTCCATGAAAGTGATTTGCGCCAGTCTCTCCTTAGGGCTACATCAATAGGAAAGAAACCATAGGGATAGAACTTGGAACTACTTTATTGTGTCAAGTTTCAAAGAGCTAGCACAAACCGTGTTTGATTTAGAGTTCCAACTGCATGTATCCATATAGGAGAAAACAGAGTGAAACCTAAAAATTAAAACTGTTACTGTCAACGAACGGTTTAACCTGGAAATACGAAACTTGGTGAGCCAAGTGGGATTGGGGAACTGATCATTACCTGAAAGTGTCATCAAGATTGGGTGAAAAAATGTGTGCTGAGATTTCAGGAAACTCATAGTTTTTTGGAAGCTTGGCAACCCCTTTCCATGAAAGTCATTTGCGCTGCTGTCTGCTTAGGGCTACATCAATAGGAAACAAACCATAGTGATAGAACTTGGAACTATTTTATTGTGTCAAGTTTCAATGAGCTAGCACAAACCGTGTTTGATTTAGAGTTCCAACTACGTGTATCCATATAGGAGAAAACAGAGTGAAACCTAAAAACTTAAACTGTTACTGCCAACGAACGGTTTAACCTAGAAGAACGAAATTTGGTGAGCCAAGTGGGATTGGGGTACTGATCATTACCTGAAAGTGTCATCAAGATTGGGTGAAAAAATGTGTGCTGAGATTTCAGGAAACTCGTAGTTTTTTGGAAGCTTGGCAACCCCTTTCCATGAAAGTGATTTGCGCCAGTCTCTGCTTTGGGCTACATCAATAGGAAACAAACCAAAGAGATAGAACTTGGAACTACTTTATTGTGTCAAGTTTCAAAGAGCTAGCACAAACCGTGTTTGATTTAGAGTTCCAACTAAGTGTATCCATATAGGAGAAAACAGAGTGAAACCTAAAAATTTAAACTGGTACTGCCAAGAACGGTTTAACCTAGAAGAACGAAATTTGGTGAGCCAAGTGGGATTGGGGTACTGATCATTACCTGAAAGTGTCATCAAGATTGGGTGAAAAAATGTTCTGAGATTTCAGGAAACTCGTAGTTTTTTGGAAGCTTGGCAACCCCTTTCCATGAAAGTCATTTGCGCTGCTGTCTGCTTAGTGCTACATCAATAGGAAACAAACCATAGAGATAGAACTTGGAACTACTTTATTGTGTCAAGTTTCAAAGAGCTAGCACAAACCGTGTTTGATTTAGAGTTCCAACTACATGTATCCATATAGAAGAAAACAGAGTGAAACCTAAAAATTCAAACTGTTACTGCCAACGAACGGTTTAACCTGGAAGAACGAAATTTGGTGAGCCGAGTGGGATTGGGGAACTGATCATTACCTGAATGTGTCATCAAGATTGGGTGAAAAAATGTGTGCTGAGATTTCAGGAAACTCGTAGTTTTTTGGAATCTTGGCAACCCCTTTCCATGAAAGTGATTTGCGCTGGTCGCTGCTTAGGGCTCCATCAATAGGAAACAAACAATAGAGATAGAACTTGGAACTACTTTATTGTGTCAAGTTTCAAAGATTTAGCACAAACCGTGTTTGATTTAGAGTTCCAACTACATGTATCCATATCGGAGAAAACAGAGTGAAACCTAAAAATTAAAACTGTTACTGCCAACGAACGGTTTAACCTAGAAGAACGAAATTTGGTGAGCCAAGTGGGATTGGGGTACTGATCATTACCTGAAAGTGTCATCAATATTGGGTGAAAAAATGTGTGCTGAGATTTCAGGAAACTCGTAGTTTTTTGGATGCTTGGCAACCCCTTTCCATGAAAGTGATTTCTGCCAGTCTCTGCTTAGGGCTACATCAATAGGAAACAAACCATAGAGATAGAATTTGGAACTACTTTATTGTGTCAAGTTTCAAAGAGCTAGCACAAACAGTGTTTGATTTAGAGTTCCAACTACATGTATCCATATAGGAGAAAACAGAGTGAAACCTAAAAATTAAAACTGTTACTGCCATCGAACGGATTAACATAGAAGAACGAAATTTGGTGAGCCAAGTGGGATTGGGATACTGATCATCACCTGAAAGTGGCATCAAGACTGGGTGAAAAAATGTGTGCTGAGATTTCAGGAAACTCGTAGTTTTTTGGAAGCTTGGCAACCCCTTTCCATGAAAGTGATTTGCGCCAGTCTCTGCTTAGGGCTACATCAATAGGAAACAAACCATAGAGATAGAACTTGGAACTACTTTATTGTTTCAAGTTTCATAGAGCTAGCACAAACCGTGTTTGATTTAGAGTTTCAACTACATGTATCCATATAGGAGAAAACAGAGTGAAACCTAAAAATTCAAACTGTTACTGCCAACGAACGGTTTAACCTGGAAGAACGAAATTTGGTGAGCCAAGTGGGATTGGGGAACTGATCATTACCTGAAAGTGTCATCAAGATTGGGTGAAAAAATGTGTGCTGAGATTTCAGATAACTCATAGTTTTTTGGAATCTTCGCAACCCCTTTCCATGAAAGTGATTTGCGCTGGCCTCTGCTTAGGGCTACATCAATAGGAAACAAACCATAGAGATAGAACTTGGAACTACTTTATTGTGTCAAGTTTCAAAGAGCTAGCACAAACCGTGTTTGATTTAGAGTTCCAACTACATGTATCCATATAGGAGAAAACAGAGTGAAACCTAAAAATTAAAACTGTTACTGCCATCGAACGGTTTAACCTAGAAGAACGAAATTTGGTGAGAAAAGTGGGATTGGGGTGCTGATCATTATCTGAAAGTGTCATCAAGATTGGGTGAAAAAAGTGTGTGCTGAGATTTCAGGAAACTCGTAGTTTTTTGGAAGCTTGGCAACCCCTTTCCATGAAAGTGATTTGCGCCAGTCTCTCCTTAGGGCTACATCAATAGGAAAGAAACCATAGGGATAGAACTTGGAACTACTTTATTGTGTCAAGTTTCAAAGAGCTAGCACAAACCGTGTTTGATTTAGAGTTCCAACTGCATGTATCCATATAGGAGAAAACAGAGTGAAACCTAAAAATTAAAACTGTTACTGTCAACGAACGGTTTAACCTGGAAATACGAAACTTGGTGAGCCAAGTGGGATTGGGGAACTGATCATTACCTGAAAGTGTCATCAAGATTGGGTGAAAAAATGTGTGCTGAGATTTCAGGAAACTCATAGTTTTTTGGAAGCTTGGCAACCCCTTTCCATGAAAGTCATTTGCGCTGCTGTCTGCTTAGGGCTACATCAATAGGAAACAAACCATAGTGATAGAACTTGGAACTATTTTATTGTGTCAAGTTTCAATGAGCTAGCACAAACCGTGTTTGATTTAGAGTTCCAACTACGTGTATCCATATAGGAGAAAACAGAGTGAAACCTAAAAACTTAAACTGTTACTGCCAACGAACGGTTTAACCTAGAAGAACGAAATTTGGTGAGCCAAGTGGGATTGGGGTACTGATCATTACCTGAAAGTGTCATCAAGATTGGGTGAAAAAATGTGTGCTGAGATTTCAGGAAACTCGTAGTTTTTTGGAAGCTTGGCAACCCCTTTCCATGAAAGTGATTTGCGCCAGTCTCTGCTTTGGGCTACATCAATAGGAAACAAACCAAAGAGATAGAACTTGGAACTACTTTATTGTGTCAAGTTTCAAAGAGCTAGCACAAACCGTGTTTGATTTAGAGTTCCAACTAAGTGTATCCATATAGGAGAAAACAGAGTGAAACCTAAAAATTTAAACTGGTACTGCCAAGAACGGTTTAACCTAGAAGAACGAAATTTGGTGAGCCAAGTGGGATTGGGGTACTGATCATTACCTGAAAGTGTCATCAAGATTGGGTGAAAAAATGTGTGCTGAGATTTCAGGAAACTCGTAGTTTTTTGGAAGCTTGGCAACCCCTTTCCATGAAAGTCATTTGCGCTGCTGTCTGCTTAGTGCTACATCAATAGGAAACAAACCATAGAGATAGAACTTGGAACTACTTTATTGTGTCAAGTTTCAAAGAGCTAGCACAAACCGTGTTTGATTTAGAGTTCCAACTACATGTATCCATATAGAAGAAAACAGAGTGAAACCTAAAAATTCAAACTGTTACTGCCAACGAACGGTTTAACCTGGAAGAACGAAATTTGGTGAGCCGAGTGGGATTGGGGAACTGATCATTACCTGAATGTGTCATCAAGATTGGGTGAAAAAATGTGTGCTGAGATTTCAGGAAACTCGTAGTTTTTTGGAATCTTGGCAACCCCTTTCCATGAAAGTGATTTGCGCTGGTCGCTGCTTAGGGCTCCATCAATAGGAAACAAACAATAGAGATAGAACTTGGAACTACTTTATTGTGTCAAGTTTCAAAGATTTAGCACAAACCGTGTTTGATTTAGAGTTCCAACTACATGTATCCATATCGGAGAAAACAGAGTGAAACCTAAAAATTAAAACTGTTACTGCCAACGAACGGTTTAACCTAGAAGAACGAAATTTGGTGAGCCAAGTGGGATTGGGGTACTGATCATTACCTGAAAGTGTCATCAATATTGGGTGAAAAAATGTGTGCTGAGATTTCAGGAAACTCGTAGTTTTTTGGATGCTTGGCAACCCCTTTCCATGAAAGTGATTTCTGCCAGTCTCTGCTTAGGGCTACATCAATAGGAAACAAACCATAGAGATAGAATTTGGAACTACTTTATTGTGTCAAGTTTCAAAGAGCTAGCACAAACAGTGTTTGATTTAGAGTTCCAACTACATGTATCCATATAGGAGAAAACAGAGTGAAACCTAAAAATTAAAACTGTTACTGCCATCGAACGGATTAACATAGAAGAACGAAATTTGGTGAGCCAAGTGGGATTGGGATACTGATCATCACCTGAAAGTGGCATCAAGACTGGGTGAAAAAATGTGTGCTGAGATTTCAGGAAACTCGTAGTTTTTTGGAAGCTTGGCAACCCCTTTCCATGAAAGTGATTTGCGCCAGTCTCTGCTTAGGGCTACATCAATAGGAAACAAACCATAGAGATAGAACTTGGAACTACTTTATTGTTTCAAGTTTCATAGAGCTAGCACAAACCGTGTTTGATTTAGAGTTTCAACTACATGTATCCATATAGGAGAAAACAGAGTGAAACCTAAAAATTCAAACTGTTACTGCCAACGAACGGTTTAACCTGGAAGAACGAAATTTGGTGAGCCAAGTGGGATTGGGGAACTGATCATTACCTGAAAGTGTCATCAAGATTGGGTGAAAAAATGTGTGCTGAGATTTCAGATAACTCATAGTTTTTTGGAATCTTCGCAACCCCTTTCCATGAAAGTGATTTGCGCTGGCCTCTGCTTAGGGCTACATCAATAGGAAACAAACCATAGAGATAGAACTTGGAACTACTTTATTGTGTCAAGTTTCAAAGAGCTAGCACAAACCGTGTTTGATTTAGAGTTCCAACTACATGTATCCATATAGGAGAAAACAGAGTGAAACCTAAAAATTAAAACTGTTACTGCCATCGAACGGTTTAACCTAGAAGAACGAAATTTGGTGAGAAAAGTGGGATTGGGGTGCTGATCATTATCTGAAAGTGTCATCAAGATTGGGTGAAAAAAGTGTGTGCTGAGATTTCAGGAAACTCGTAGTTTTTTGGAAGCTTGGCAACCCCTTTCCATGAAAGTGATTTGCGCCAGTCTCTGCTTAGGGCTACATCAATAGGAAACAAACCATAGGGATAGAACTTGGAACTACTTTATTGTGTCAAGTTTCAAAGAGCTAGCACAAACCGTGTTTGATTTAGAGTTCCAACTGCATGTATCCATATAGGAGAAAACAGAGTGAAACCTAAAAATTAAAACTGTTACTGTCAACGAACGGTTTAACCTGGAAGAACGAAACTTGGTGAGCCAAGTGGGATTGGGGAACTGATCATTACCTGAAAGTGTCATCAAGATTGGGTGAAAAAATGTGTCCTGAGATTTCAGGAAACTCATAGTTTTTTGGAAGCTTGGCAACCCCTTTCCATGAAAGTCATTTGCGCTGCTGTCTGCTTAGGGCTACATCAATAGGAAACAAACCATAGTGATAGAACTTGGAACTATTTTATTGTGTCAAGTTTCAATGAGCTAGCACAAACCGTGTTTGATTTAGAGTTCCAACTACATGTATCCGTATAGTAGAAAACAGAGTGAAACCTAAAAATTAAAACTGTTACTGCCATCGAACGGTTTAACCTAGAAGAACGAAATTTGGTGAGAAAAGTTGGATTGGGGTGCTGATCATTATCTGAAAGTGTCATCAAGTTTGGGTGAAAAAATGTGTGCTGAGATTTCAGGAAACTCGTAGTTTTTTGGAAGCTTGGCAACCCCTTTCCATGAAAGTGATTTGCGCCAGTCTCTGCTTAGGGCTACATCAATAGGAAACAAACCATAGAGATAGAACTTGGAACTACGTTACTGTGTCAAGTTTCAAAGAGCTAGCACAAACCGTGTTTGATTTAGAGTTCCAACTACATGTATCCATATAGGAGAAAACAGAGTGAAACCTAAAAATTAAAACTGTTACTGCCAACGAACGGTTTAACCTAGAAGAACGAAATTTGGTTAGCCAAGTGGGATTGGGGTACTGATCATTATCTGAAAGTGTCATCAAGTTTGGGTGAAAAAATGTGTAGTGAGATTTCAGGAAACTCGTAGTTTTTTGGAAGCTTGGCAACCCCTTTTCATGAAAGTGATTTGCGCCGGTCTCTGCTTAGGGCTACATCAATAGGAAACAAACCATAGAGATAGAACTTGGAACTAATTTATTGTGTAAAGTTTCAAAGAGCTAGCACAAACCGTGTTTGATTTAGAGTTCCAACTACATCTATCCATATAGGAGAAAACAGAGTGAAACCTAAAAATTAAAACTGTTACTGCCAACGAACGGTTTAACGTAGAAGAAGGAAATTTGGTGAGCCAACTGGGATTGGGGTACTGATCATTACCTGAAAGAGTCATTAAGATTGGGTGAAAAAATGTGTGCTGAGATTTCAGGAAACTCGTAGTTTTTTGGAAGCTTGACAACCCCTTTCCGTGAAAGTGATTTGTGCCAGTCTCTGCTTAGGGCTACATCAATAGGAAACAAACCATAGAGATAGAACTTGGAACTACTTTTTTGTGTCAAGTTTCAAAGAGCTAGCACAAACCGTGTTTGATTTAGAGTTCCAACTACATGTATCCATATAGGAGAAAACAGAGTTAAACCTAAAAATTAAAACTGGTACTGCCAACGAACGGTTTAACCTGGAAGAACGAAATTTGGTGAGCAATGTGGGATTGTGGAACTGATCATTACCTGAAAGTGTCATCAAGATTGGTTGAAAAAATGTGTGCTGAGATTTAGGAAACTCGTAGATTTTTGGAAGCTTGTCAAACCCTTTCCATGAAAGTGATTTGCGCTGGTCTCTGCTTAGGGCTACATCAATAGGAAACAAACCATAGAGATAGAACTTGGAACTACTTTATTGTGTCAAGTTTCAAAGAGCTAGCACAAACCGTGTTTGATTTAGAGTTCCAACTACATGTATCCATATAGGAGAAAACAGAGTGAAACCTAAAAATTAAAACTGTTACTGCCATCGAATGGTTTAACCTAGAAGAACGAAATTTGGTAAGAAAAGTGGGATTGGGGTGCTGATCATTATCTGAAAGTGTCATCAAGTTTGGGATAAAAAAGTGTGTGCTGAGATTTCAGGAAACTAGTAGTTTTTTGGAATCTTGGCAACCCCTTTCCATGAAAGTGATTTGCGCCAGTCTCTACTTAGGGCTACATCAATAGGAAACAAACCATAAAGATAGAACTTGGAACTACTTTATTGTGTCAAGTTTCAAAGAGCTAGCACAAACCGTGTTTGATTTAGAGTTCCAACTACATGTATCCATATAGGAGAAAACAGAGTGAAACCTAAAAATTAAAACTGTTAATGCCATCGAACGGTTTAACCTAGAAGAACGAAATTTGGTGAGAAAAGTGGGATTGGGGTGCTGATCATTATCTGAAAGTGTCATCAAGATTGGGTGAAAAAAGTGTGTGCTGAGATTTCAGGAAACTCGTAGTTTTTTGGAAGCTTGGCAACCCCTTTCCATGAAAGTGATTTGCGCCAGTCTCTCCTTAGGGCTACATCAATAGGAAAGAAACCATAGGGATAGAACTTGGAACTACTTTATTGTGTCAAGTTTCAAAGAGCTAGCACAAACCGTGTTTGATTTAGAGTTCCAACTGCATGTATCCATATAGGAGAAAACAGAGTGAAACCTAAAAATTAAAACTGTTACTGTCAACGAACGGTTTAACCTGGAAATACGAAACTTGGTGAGCCAAGTGGGATTGGGGAACTGATCATTACCTGAAAGTGTCATCAAGATTGGGTGAAAAAATGTGTGCTGAGATTTCAGGAAACTCATAGTTTTTTGGAAGCTTGGCAACCCCTTTCCATGAAAGTCATTTGCGCTGCTGTCTGCTTAGGGCTACATCAATAGGAAACAAACCATAGTGATAGAACTTGGAACTATTTTATTGTGTCAAGTTTCAATGAGCTAGCACAAACCGTGTTTGATTTAGAGTTCCAACTACGTGTATCCATATAGGAGAAAACAGAGTGAAACCTAAAAACTTAAACTGTTACTGCCAACGAACGGTTTAACCTAGAAGAACGAAATTTGGTGAGCCAAGTGGGATTGGGGTACTGATCATTACCTGAAAGTGTCATCAAGATTGGGTGAAAAAATGTGTGCTGAGATTTCAGGAAACTCGTAGTTTTTTGGAAGCTTGGCAACCCCTTTCCATGAAAGTGATTTGCGCCAGTCTCTGCTTTGGGCTACATCAATAGGAAACAAACCAAAGAGATAGAACTTGGAACTACTTTATTGTGTCAAGTTTCAAAGAGCTAGCACAAACCGTGTTTGATTTAGAGTTCCAACTAAGTGTATCCATATAGGAGAAAACAGAGTGAAACCTAAAAATTTAAACTGGTACTGCCAAGAACGGTTTAACCTAGAAGAACGAAATTTGGTGAGCCAAGTGGGATTGGGGTACTGATCATTACCTGAAAGTGTCATCAAGATTGGGTGAAAAAATGTGTGCTGAGATTTCAGGAAACTCGTAGTTTTTTGGAAGCTTGGCAACCCCTTTCCATGAAAGTCATTTGCGCTGCTGTCTGCTTAGTGCTACATCAATAGGAAACAAACCATAGAGATAGAACTTGGAACTACTTTATTGTGTCAAGTTTCAAAGAGCTAGCACAAACCGTGTTTGATTTAGAGTTCCAACTACATGTATCCATATAGAAGAAAACAGAGTGAAACCTAAAAATTCAAACTGTTACTGCCAACGAACGGTTTAACCTGGAAGAACGAAATTTGGTGAGCCGAGTGGGATTGGGGAACTGATCATTACCTGAATGTGTCATCAAGATTGGGTGAAAAAATGTGTGCTGAGATTTCAGGAAACTCGTAGTTTTTTGGAATCTTGGCAACCCCTTTCCATGAAAGTGATTTGCGCTGGTCGCTGCTTAGGGCTCCATCAATAGGAAACAAACAATAGAGATAGAACTTGGAACTACTTTATTGTGTCAAGTTTCAAAGATTTAGCACAAACCGTGTTTGATTTAGAGTTCCAACTACATGTATCCATATCGGAGAAAACAGAGTGAAACCTAAAAATTAAAACTGTTACTGCCAACGAACGGTTTAACCTAGAAGAACGAAATTTGGTGAGCCAAGTGGGATTGGGGTACTGATCATTACCTGAAAGTGTCATCAAGATTGGGTGAAAAAATGTGTGCTGAGATTTCAGGAAACTCGTAGTTTTTTGGATGCTTGGCAACCCCTTTCCATGAAAGTGATTTCTGCCAGTCTCTGCTTAGGGCTACATCAATAGGAAACAAACCATAGAGATAGAATTTGGAACTACTTTATTATGTCAAGTTTCAAAGAGCTAGCACAAACAGTGTTTGATTTAGAGTTCCAACTACATGTATCCATATAGGAGAAAACAGAGTGAAACCTAAAAATTAAAACTGTTACTGCCATCGAACGGATTAACATAGAAGAACGAAATTTGGTGAGCCAAGTGGGATTGGGATACTGATCATCACCTGAAAGTGGCATCAAGACTGGGTGAAAAAATGTGTGCTGAGATTTCAGGAAACTCGTAGTTTTTTGGAAGCTTGGCAACCCCTTTCCATGAAAGTGATTTGCGCCAGTCTCTGCTTAGGGCTACATCAATAGGAAACAAACCATAGAGATAGAACTTGGAACTACTTTATTGTTTCAAGTTTCATAGAGCTAGCACAAACCGTGTTTGATTTAGAGTTTCAACTACATGTATCCATATAGGAGAAAACAGAGTGAAACCTAAAAATTCAAACTGTTACTGCCAACGAACGGTTTAACCTGGAAGAACGAAATTTGGTGAGCCAAGTGGGATTGGGGAACTGATCATTACCTGAAAGTGTCATCAAGATTGGGTGAAAAAATGTGTGCTGAGATTTCAGATAACTCATAGTTTTTTGGAATCTTCGCAACCCCTTTCCATGAAAGTGATTTGCGCTGGCCTCTGCTTAGGGCTACATCAATAGGAAACAAACCATAGAGATAGAACTTGGAACTACTTTATTGTGTCAAGTTTCAAAGAGCTAGCACAAACCGTGTTTGATTTAGAGTTCCAACTACATGTATCCATATAGGAGAAAACAGAGTGAAACCTAAAAATTAAAACTGTTACTGCCATCGAACGGTTTAACCTAGAAGAACGAAATTTGGTGAGAAAAGTGGGATTGGGGTGCTGATCATTATCTGAAAGTGTCATCAAGATTGGGTGAAAAAAGTGTGTGCTGAGATTTCAGGAAACTCGTAGTTTTTTGGAAGCTTGGCAACCCCTTTCCATGAAAGTGATTTGCGCCAGTCTCTGCTTAGGGCTACATCAATAGGAAACAAACCATAGGGATAGAACTTGGAACTACTTTATTGTGTCAAGTTTCAAAGAGCTAGCACAAACCGTGTTTGATTTAGAGTTCCAACTGCATGTATCCATATAGGAGAAAACAGAGTGAAACCTAAAAATTAAAACTGTTACTGTCAACGAACGGTTTAACCTGGAAGAACGAAACTTGGTGAGCCAAGTGGGATTGGTGAACTGATCATTACCTGAAAGTGTCATCAAGATTGGGTGAAAAAATGTGTCCTGAGATTTCAGGAAACTCATAGTTTTTTGGAAGCTTGGCAACCCCTTTCCATGAAAGTCATTTGCGCTGCTGTCTGCTTAGGGCTACATCAATAGGAAACAAACCATAGTGATAGAACTTGGAACTATTTTATTGTGTCAAGTTTCAATGAGCTAGCACAAACCGTGTTTGATTTAGAGTTCCAACTACATGTATCCGTATAGTAGAAAACAGAGTGAAACCTAAAAATTAAAACTGTTACTGCCATCGAACGGTTTAACCTAGAAGAACGAAATTTGGTGAGAAAAGTTGGATTGGGGTGCTGATCATTATCTGAAAGTGTCATCAAGATTGGGTGAAAAAATGTGTGCTGAGATTTCAGGAAACTCGTAGTTTTTTGGAAGCTTGGCAACCCCTTTCCATGAAAGTGATTTGCGCCAGTCTCTGCTTTGGGCTACATCAATAGGAAACAAACCAAAGAGATAGAACTTGGAACTACTTTATTGTGTCAAGTTTCAAAGAGCTAGCACAAACCGTGTTTGATTTAGAGTTCCAACTAAGTGTATCCATATAGGAGAAAACAGAGTGAAACCTAAAAATTTAAACTGGTACTGCCAAGAACGGTTTAACCTAGAAGAACGAAATTTGGTGAGCCAAGTGGGATTGGGGTACTGATCATTACCTGAAAGTGTCATCAAGATTGGGTGAAAAAATGTGTGCTGAGATTTCAGGAAACTCGTAGTTTTTTGGAAGCTTGGCAACCCCTTTCCATGAAAGTCATTTGCGCTGCTGTCTGCTTAGTGCTACATCAATAGGAAACAAACCATAGAGATAGAACTTGGAACTACTTTATTGTGTCAAGTTTCAAAGAGCTAGCACAAACCGTGTTTGATTTAGAGTTCCAACTACATGTATCCATATAGAAGAAAACAGAGTGAAACCTAAAAATTCAAACTGTTACTGCCAACGAACGGTTTAACCTGGAAGAACGAAATTTGGTGAGCCGAGTGGGATTGGGGAACTGATCATTACCTGAATGTGTCATCAAGATTGGGTGAAAAAATGTGTGCTGAGATTTCAGGAAACTCGTAGTTTTTTGGAATCTTGGCAACCCCTTTCCATGAAAGTGATTTGCGCTGGTCGCTGCTTAGGGCTCCATCAATAGGAAACAAACAATAGAGATAGAACTTGGAACTACTTTATTGTGTCAAGTTTCAAAGATTTAGCACAAACCGTGTTTGATTTAGAGTTCCAACTACATGTATCCATATCGGAGAAAACAGAGTGAAACCTAAAAATTAAAACTGTTACTGCCAACGAACGGTTTAACCTAGAAGAACGAAATTTGGTGAGCCAAGTGGGATTGGGGTACTGATCATTACCTGAAAGTGTCATCAAGATTGGGTGAAAAAATGTGTGCTGAGATTTCAGGAAACTCGTAGTTTTTTGGATGCTTGGCAACCCCTTTCCATGAAAGTGATTTCTGCCAGTCTCTGCTTAGGGCTACATCAATAGGAAACAAACCATAGAGATAGAATTTGGAACTACTTTATTATGTCAAGTTTCAAAGAGCTAGCACAAACAGTGTTTGATTTAGAGTTCCAACTACATGTATCCATATAGGAGAAAACAGAGTGAAACCTAAAAATTAAAACTGTTACTGCCATCGAACGGATTAACATAGAAGAACGAAATTTGGTGAGCCAAGTGGGATTGGGATACTGATCATCACCTGAAAGTGGCATCAAGACTGGGTGAAAAAATGTGTGCTGAGATTTCAGGAAACTCGTAGTTTTTTGGAAGCTTGGCAACCCCTTTCCATGAAAGTGATTTGCGCCAGTCTCTGCTTAGGGCTACATCAATAGGAAACAAACCATAGAGATAGAACTTGGAACTACTTTATTGTTTCAAGTTTCATAGAGCTAGCACAAACCGTGTTTGATTTAGAGTTTCAACTACATGTATCCATATAGGAGAAAACAGAGTGAAACCTAAAAATTCAAACTGTTACTGCCAACGAACGGTTTAACCTGGAAGAACGAAATTTGGTGAGCCAAGTGGGATTGGGGAACTGATCATTACCTGAAAGTGTCATCAAGATTGGGTGAAAAAATGTGTGCTGAGATTTCAGATAACTCATAGTTTTTTGGAATCTTCGCAACCCCTTTCCATGAAAGTGATTTGCGCTGGCCTCTGCTTAGGGCTACATCAATAGGAAACAAACCATAGAGATAGAACTTGGAACTACTTTATTGTGTCAAGTTTCAAAGAGCTAGCACAAACCGTGTTTGATTTAGAGTTCCAACTACATGTATCCATATAGGAGAAAACAGAGTGAAACCTAAAAATTAAAACTGTTACTGCCATCGAACGGTTTAACCTAGAAGAACGAAATTTGGTGAGAAAAGTGGGATTGGGGTGCTGATCATTATCTGAAAGTGTCATCAAGATTGGGTGAAAAAAGTGTGTGCTGAGATTTCAGGAAACTCGTAGTTTTTTGGAAGCTTGGCAACCCCTTTCCATGAAAGTGATTTGCGCCAGTCTCTGCTTAGGGCTACATCAATAGGAAACAAACCATAGGGATAGAACTTGGAACTACTTTATTGTGTCAAGTTTCAAAGAGCTAGCACAAACCGTGTTTGATTTAGAGTTCCAACTGCATGTATCCATATAGGAGAAAACAGAGTGAAACCTAAAAATTAAAACTGTTACTGTCAACGAACGGTTTAACCTGGAAGAACGAAACTTGGTGAGCCAAGTGGGATTGGTGAACTGATCATTACCTGAAAGTGTCATCAAGATTGGGTGAAAAAATGTGTCCTGAGATTTCAGGAAACTCATAGTTTTTTGGAAGCTTGGCAACCCCTTTCCATGAAAGTCATTTGCGCTGCTGTCTGCTTAGGGCTACATCAATAGGAAACAAACCATAGTGATAGAACTTGGAACTATTTTATTGTGTCAAGTTTCAATGAGCTAGCACAAACCGTGTTTGATTTAGAGTTCCAACTACATGTATCCGTATAGTAGAAAACAGAGTGAAACCTAAAAATTAAAACTGTTACTGCCATCGAACGGTTTAACCTAGAAGAACGAAATTTGGTGAGAAAAGTTGGATTGGGGTGCTGATCATTATCTGAAAGTGTCATCAAGATTGGGTGAAAAAAGTGTCCGCTGAGATTTCAGGAAACTCGTAGTTTTTTGGAAGCTTGGCAACCCCTTAACATGAAAGTGATTTGCGCCAGTCTCTGCTTAGGGCTACATCAATAGGAAACAAACCATAGGGATAGAACTTGGAACTACTTTATTGTGTCAAGTTTCAAAGAGCTAGCACAAACCGTGTTTGATTTAGAGTTCCAACTGCATGTATCCATATAGGAGAAAACAGAGTGAAACCTAAAAATTAAAACTGTTACTGTCAACGAACGGTTTAACCTGGAAGAATGAAATTTGGTGAGCCAAGTTGGATTGGGTACTGATCATTACCTGAAAGTGTCATCAAGATTGGGTGAAAAAATGTGTGCTGAGATTTCAGGAAACTCGTAGTTTTTTGGAAGCTTGGCAACCCCTTTCCATGAAAGTCATTTGCGCTGCTGTCTGCTTAGGGCTACATCAATAGGAAACAAACCATAGTGATAGAACTTGGAACTATTTTATTGTGTCAAGTTTCAATGAGCTAGCACAAACCGTGTTTGATTTAGAGTTCCAACTACGTGTATCCATATAGGAGAAAACAGAGTGAAACCTAAAAACTTAAACTGTTACTGCCAATGAACGGTTTAACCTAGAAGAACGAAATTTGGTGAGCCAAGTGGGATTGGGGTACTGATCATTACCTGAAAGTGTCATCAACTTTGGGTGAAAAAATGTGTGCTGAGATATCAAAAAACTCGTAGTTTTTTGGAAGCTTGACAACCCCTATCCGTGAAAGTGATTTGTGCCAGTCTCTGCTTAGGGCTACATCAATGAGAAACAAACCATAGAGATAGAACTTGGAACTACTTTATTGTGTCAAGTTTCAAAGAGCTAGCAGAAACCGTGTTTGATTTAGAGTTCCACTACATGTATCCATATAGGAGAAAACAGAGTGAAACCTAAAAATTAAAACTGTTACTGCCAACGAACGGTTTAACAAGGAAGAACGAAATTTGGTGAGACAAGTGGGATTGGGGTACTGATCATTACCTGAAAGTGTCATCAAGATTGGGTGAAAAAATGTGTGCTGAGATTTCAGGAAACTCGTAGTTTTTTGGAAGCTTGGCAACCCCTTTCCATTAAAGTGATTTGTGCCAGACTCTGCTTAGGGCTACATCAATAGGAAACAAACCATAGTGATAGAACTTGGAACTTCTTTATTGTGTCAAGTTTCAAAGAGCTAGCACAAACAGTGTTTGATTTAGAGTTCCAACTACATGTATCCATATAGGAGAAAACAGAGTGAAACCTAAAAATTTAAACTGTTACTGCCATCGAACGGATTAACCTAGAAGAACGAAATTTGGTGACCCAAGTGGGATTGGGATACTGATCATTACTTGAAAGTGTCATCAAGATTGGGTGAAAAAATGTGTGCTGAGATTTCAGGAAACTCGTAGTTTTTTGGAAGCTTGGCAACCCCTTTCCATGATAGTGATTTGTGCCAGTCTCTGCTTAGGGCTACATCAATAGGAAACAAACCATAGAGATAGAATTTGGAACTACTTTATTGTGTCAAGTTTCAAAGAGCTAGCAAAAAGCGAGTTTGATTTAGAGTTCCAACTACATGTATCCATGTAGGAGAAAACAGAGTGAAACCTAAAAATTAAAACTGTTACTGCCAACGTACGGTTTAACCTGGAAGAACGAAATTTGGTGAGCCAAGTGGGATTGGGGAACTGATCATTACCTGAAAGTGTCATCAAGATTGGGTGAAAAAATGTGTGCTGAGATTTCAGGAAACTCGTAGTTTTTTGGAAGCTTGGCAACCCCTTTCCATGAAAGTGATTTGCGCCAGTCTCTGCTTTGGGCTACAACAATAGGAAACAAACCATAGAGATAGAACTTGGAACTACTTTATTGTGTCAAGTTTCAAAGAGCTAGCACAAACCGTGTTTGATTTAGAGTTCCAACTAAGTGTATCCATATAGGAGAAAACAGAGTGAAACCTAAAAATTTAAACTGGTACTGCCAACAAACGGTTTAACCTAGAAGAACGATTTGGTGAGCCAAGTGGGATTGGGGTACTGATCATTACCTGAAAGTGTCATCAAGATTGGGTGAAAAAATGTGTGCTGAGATTTCAGGAAACTCGTAGTTTTTTGGAAGCTTGGCAACCCCTTTCCATGAAAGTCATTTGCGCTGCTGTCTGCTTAGGGCTACATCAATAGGAAACAAACCATAGAGATAGAACTTGGAACTACTTTATTGTGTCAAGTTTCAAAGAGCTAGCACAAACCGTGTTTGATTTAGAGTTCCAACTACATGTATCCATATAGGAGAAAACAGAGTGAAACCTAAAAATTCAAACTGTTACTGCCAACGAACGGTTTAACCTGGAAGAACGAAATTTGGTGAGCCGAGTGGGATTGGGGAACTGATCATTACCTGAATGTGTCATCAAGATTGGGTGAAAAAATGTGTGCTGAGATTTCAGGAAACTCGTAGTTTTTGGAATCTTGGCAACCCCTTTCCATGAAAGTGATTTGCGCTCGTCTCTGCTTAGGGCTACATCAATAGGAAACAAACCATAGAGATAGAACTTGGAACTACTTTATTGTGTCAAGTTTCAAAGAGCTAGCACAAACCGTGTTTGATTTAGAGTTCCAACTACATGTATCCATATAGGAGAAAACAGAGTGAAACCTAAAAATTAAAACTGTTACTGCCATCGAACGGTTTAACCTAGAAGAACGAAATTTGGTGAGAAAAGTGGGATTGGGGTGCTGATCATTATCTGAAAGTGTCATCAAGATTGGGTGAAAAAAGTGTGTGCTGAGATTTCAGGAAACTCGTAGTTTTTTGGAAGCTTGGCAACCCCTTAACATGAAAGTGATTTGCGCCAGTCTCTGCTTAGGGCTACATCAATAGGAAACAAACCATAGGGATAGAACTTGGAACTACTTTATTGTGTTAAGTTTCAAAGAGCTAGCACAAACCGTGTTTGATTTAGAGTTCCAACTGCATGTATCCATATAGGAGAAAACAGAGTGAAACCTAAAAATTAAAACTGTTACTGTCAACGAACGGTTTAACCTGGTAGAATGAAATTTGGTGAGCCAAGTGGGATTGGGGAACTGATCATTACCTGAAAGTGTCATCAAAATTGGTTGAAAAAATGTGTGCTGAGATTTCAGGAAACTCGTAGTTTTTTGGAAGCTTGGCAACCCCTTTCCATGAAAGTCATTTGCGCTGCTGTCTGCTTAGGGCTACATCAATAGGAAACAAACCATAGTGATAGAACTTGGAACTATTTTATTGTGTCAAGTTTCAATGAGCTAGCACAAACCGTGTTTGATTTAGAGTTCCAACTACGTGTATCCATATAGGAGAAAACAGAGTGAAACCTAAAAACTTAAACTGTTACTGCCAATGAACGGTTTAACCTAGAAGAACGAAATTTGGTGAGCCAAGTGGGATTGGGGTACTGATCATTACCTGAAAGTGTCATCTACTTTGGGTGAAAAAATGTGTGCTGAGATTTCAAAAAACTCATAGTTTTTTGGAAGCTTGACAACCCCTATCCGTGAAAGTGATTTGTGCCAGTCTCTGCTTAGGGCTACATCAATGAGAAACAAACCATAGAGATAGAACTTGGAACTACTTTATTGTGTCAAGTTTCAAAGAGCTAGCAGAAACCGTGTTTGATTTAGAGTTCCACTACATGTATCCATATAGGAGAAAACAGAGTGAAAACTAAAAATTAAAACTGTTACTGCCAACGAACGGTTTAACAAGGAAGAACGAAATTTGGTGAGCCAAGTGGGATTGGGGTACTGATCATTACCTGAAAGTGTCATCTACTTTGGGTGAAAAAATGTGTGCTGAGATTTCAAAAAACTCATAGTTTTTTGGAAGCTTGGCAACCCCTTTCCATGAAAGTGATTTGCGCCAGTCTCTGCTTAGAGCTACATCAATAGGAAACAAACCATAGTGATAGAACTTGGAACTTCTTTATTGTGTCAAGTTTCAAAGAGCTAGCACAAACAGTGTTTGATTTAGAGTTCCAACTACATATATCCATATAGGAGAAAACAGAGTGAAACCTAAAAATTTAAACTGTTACTGCCATCGAACGGATTAACCTAGAAGAACGAAATTTGTTGAGCCTTGTGGGATTGTGGAACTGATCATTACCTGAAAGTGTCATCAAGATTGGGTGAAAAAATGTGTGCTGAGATTTCAGGAAACTCGTAGTTTTTTGGAAGCTTGGCAACCCCTTTCCATGAAAGAGATTTGCGCCAGTCTCTGCTTAGGGCTACATCAATAGGAAACAAACCATAGTGATAGAACTTGGAACTTCTTTATTGTGTCAAGTTTCAAAGAGCTAGCACAAACAGTGTTTGATTTAGAGTTCCAACTACATGTATCCATATAGGAGAAAACAGAGTGAAACCTAAAAATTCAAACTGTTACTGCCAACGAACGGTTTAAGCTAGAAGAACGAAATTTGGTGAGCCAAGTGGGATTGGGGAACTGATCATTACCTGGAAGTGTCATCAAGATTGGGTGAAAAAATGTGTGCTGAGATTTCAGGAAACTCATAGTTTTTTGGAAGCTTGGCAACCCCTTTCCATGAAAGTGATTTGCGCCAGTCTCTGCTTAGGGCTACATCAATAGGAAACAAACCATAGAGATAGAATTTGGAACTACTTTATTGTGTCAAGTTTCAAGGAGCTAGCATAAACCGTGTTTGATTTAGAGTTCCAACTACATGTATCCATATAGGAGAAAACAGAGTGAAACCTAAAAATTCAAACTGTTACTGCCAACGAACGGATTAACCTAGAAGAACGAAATTTTGTGAGCCAAGTGGGATTGGGGTACTGATCATTACCTGAAAGTGTCATCAAGATTGGGTGAAAAAATGTGTGCTGAGATTTCAGGAAACTCGTAGTTTTTTGGAAGCTTGGCAACCCCTTTCCATGAAAGTGATTTGTGCCAGTCTCTGCTTAGGGCTACATCAATAGGAAACAAACCATAGAGATAGAATTTGGAACTACTTTACTGTGTCAAGTTTCAAGGAGCTAGCATAAACCGTGTTTGATTTACAGTTCCAACTACATGTATCCATATAGGAGAAAACAGAGTGAAACCTAAAAATTCAAACTGTTACTGCCAACGAACGGATTAACCTAGAAGAACGAAATTTTGTGAGCCAAGTGGGATTGGGGTACTGATCATTACCTGAAAGTGTCATCAAGATTGGGTGAAAAAATGTGTGCTGAGATTTCAGGAAACTCGTAGTTTTTTGGAAGCTTGGCAACCCCTTTCCATGAAAGTGATTTGCACCAGTCTCTGCTTTGGGCTACATCAATAGGAAACAAACCATAGAGATAGAACTTGGATCTACTTTATGGCGTCAAGTTTCAAAGAGCTAGCACAAACCGTGTTTGATTTAGAGTTCCAACTACATGTATCCCTATAGGAGAAAACAGAGTGAAACCTAAAAATTAAAATTGTTACTGCCATCGAACGGTTTAACCTAGAAGAACGAAATTTGGTGAGCCAAGTGGGATTGGGATACTGATCATTACCTGAAAGTGTCATCAAAATTGGTTGAAAAAACGTGTGCTGAGATTTCCGGAAACTCGTAGTTTTTTGGAAGCTTGGCAACCCCTTTCCATGAAAGTGATTTGCGCCGGTCTCTGCTTAGGGCTACATCAATAGGAAACAAACCATAGAGATAGAACTTGGAACTACTTTATTGTGTCAAGTTTCAAAGAGATAGCACAAACCGTGTTTGATTTAGAGTTCCAACTACGTGTTTCCATATAGGAGAAAACAGAGTGAAACCTAAAAATTTAAACTGTTACTGCCAACGAACGGTTTAACCTAGAAGAAGGAAATTTGGTGAGACAAGTGGGATTGGGGTACTGATCATTACGTGAAATTGTCATCAAGATTGGTTGAAAAAATGTGTGCTGAGATTTCAGGAAACTCGTAGTTTTTTGGAAGCTTGGCAACCACTTTCCATGAAAGTGATTTGTGCCAGTCTCTGCTTAGGGCTACATTAATAGGAAACAAACCATAGAGATATAATTTGGAACTAGTTTATTGTGTCAAGTTTCAAGGAGCTAGCATAAACCGTGTTTGATTTAAGTTCCAAATACATGTGTCCATATAGGAGAAAACAGAGTGAAACCTAAAAATTCAAACTGTTACTGCCAACGAACGGATTAACCTAGAAGAACGAAATTTTGTGAGCCAAGTGGGATTGGGGTACTGATCATTACCTGAAAGTGTCATCAAGATTGGGTGAAAAAATATGTGCTGAGATTTCAGGAAACTCGTAGTTTTTTGGAAGCTTGGCAACCCCTTTCCGTGAAAGTGATTTGCGCCAGTCTCTGCTTAGGTCTACATCAATAGGAAACAAACCATAGAGATAGAACTTGGAACTACGTTACTGTGTCAAGTTTCAAAGAGCTAGCACAAACCGTGTTTGATTTAGAGTTCCAACTACATGTATCCATATAGGAGAAAACAGAGTGAAACCTAAAAATTAAAACTGTTACTGCCAACGAACGGTTTAACCTAGAAGAACGAAATTTGGTTAGCCAAGTGGGATTGGGGTACTGATCATTATCTGAAAGTGTCATCAAGTTTGGGTGAAAAAATGTGTAGTGAGATTTCAGGAAACTCGTAGTTTTTTGGAAGCTTGGCAACCCCTTTTCATGAAAGTGATTTGCGCCGGTCTCTGCTTAGGGCTACATCAATAGGAAACAAACCATAGAGATAGAACTTGGAACTAATTTATTGTGTAAAGTTTCAAAGAGCTAGCACAAACCGTGTTTGATTCAGAGTTCCAACTACATGTATCCATATAGGAGAAAACAGAGTGAAACCTAAAAATTAAAACTGTTACTGCCAACGAAGGGTTTAACATAGAAGAAGGAAATTTGGTGAGCCAACTGGGATTGGGGTACTGATCATTACCTGAAAGTGTCATCAAGATTGGGTGAAAAAATGTGTGCTGAGATTTCAGGAAACTCGTAGTTTTTTGGAAGCTTGGCAACCCCTTTCAATGAAAGTGATTTGCGCTGGTCTCTGCTTAGGGCTACATCATCAGGAAACAAACCATAGAGATAGAACTTGGAACTACTTTATTGTGTCAAGTTTCAAAGAGCTAGAACAAACCGTGTTTGATTTAGAGTTCCAACTACATGTATTCATATAGGAGAAAACAGAGTGAAACCTAAAAATTAAAACTGTTATTGCCAACGAACGGTTTAACCTAGAAGAAAGAAATTTGGTAAGCCAAGTGGGTATGGGGTACTGATCATTATCTGAAAGTGTCATCAAGTTTGGGTGAAAAAATGTGTAGTGAGATTTCAGGAAACTCGTTGTTTTTTGGATGCTTGGCAACCCCTTTTCATGAAAGTGATTTGCGCCGGTCTCTGCTTAGGGCTACATCAATAGGAAACAAACCATAGAGATAGAACTTGGAACTACTTTATTGTGTCAAGTTTCAAAGAGCTAGCACAAACCGTGTTTGATTCAGAGTTCCAACTACATGTATCCATATAGGAGAAAACAGAGTAAAACCTAAAAATTAAAACTGTTAATGCCAACGAAGGGTTTAACCTAGAAGAACGAAATTTGGTGAGCCAACTGGGATTGGGGTACTGATCATTACCTGAAAGTGTCATCAAGATTGGGTGAAAAAATATGTTCTGAGTTTTCAGGAAACTCGTAGTTATTTGGAAGCTTGGCAACCCCTTTCCATGAAAGTGATTTGTGCCAGTCTCTGCTTAGGGCTACATCAATAGGAAACAAACCATAGAGATAGAACTTGGAACTACTTTATTGTGTCAAGTTTCAAAGAGCTAGCACAAACCGTGTTTGATTTAGAGTTCCAACTACATGTATCCATATAGGAGAAAAAAGAGTGAAACCTAAAAATTCAAACTGTTACTGCCAACGAACGGTTTAACCTGGAAGAACGAAATTTGGTGAGCCAAGTGGAAATGGGGAACTGATCATTACCTGAAAGTGTCATCAAGATTGGGTGAAAAAATGTGTGCTGAGATTTCAGGAAACTCGTAGTTTTTTGGAAGCTTGGCAACCCCTTTCCATGAAAGTGATTTGCGCCAGTCTCTGCTTAGGTCTACATCAATAGGAAACAAACCATAGAGACAGAACTTGGAACTACGTTATTGTGTCAAGTTTCAAAGAGCTAGCACAAACCGTGTTTGATTTAGAGTTCCAACTACATGTATCCATATAGGAGAAAACAGAGTGAAACCTAAAAATTCAAACTGTTACTGCCAACGAACCGTTTAACCTGGAAGAACGAAATTTGGTGAGACAAGTGGGATTGGGGTACTGATCATTACCTGAAAGTGTCATCAAGATTGGGTGAAAAAATGTGTGCTGAGATTTCAGGAAACTCATAGTTTTTTGGAAGCTTGGCAACCCCTTTCCATGAAAGTGATTTGCGCCAGTCTCTGCTTAGGTCTACATCAATAGGAAACAAACCATAGAGACAGAACTTGGAACTACGTTATTGTGTCAAGTTTCAAAGAGCTAGCACAAACCGTGTTTGATTTAGAGTTCCAACTACATGTATCCATATAGGAGAAAACAGAGTGAAAACTAAAAATTAAAACTGTTATTGCGAACAAACGGTTTAACCTACAAGAACGAATTTTGGTGAGACAAGTGGGATTGGGGTACTGATCATTACCTGAAAGTGTCATCAAGATTGGGTGAAAAAATGTGTGCTGAGATTTCAGGAAACTATTAGTTTTTTGGAAGCTTGGCAACCCCTTTCCATCAAAGTGATTTGCGCCAGTCTCTGCTTAGGGCTACATCAATAGGAAACAAACCATAGAGATAGAACTTGGAACTACTTTATTGTGTCAAGTTTCAAAGAGATAGAACAAACCGTGTTTGATTTAGAGTTCCAACTACATGTATCCATGTAGGAGAAAACAGAGTGAAACCTAAAAATTAAAACTGTTATTGCCAACAAACGGTTTAACCTGGAAGAACAAAATTTGTTGAGCCTTGTGGGATTGTGGAACTGATCATTACCTGAAAGTGTCATCAAGATTGGGTGAAAAAATGTGTGCTGAGATTTCAGGAAACTCGTAGTTTTTTGGAAGCTTGGCAACCCCTTTCCATGAAAGTGATTTGCGCCAGTCTCTGCTTAGTGCTACATCAATAGAAAAAAAACCATAGAGATAGAATTTGGAACCAGTTTATTGTGTCAAGTTTCAAAGAGCTAGCATAAACCGTGTTTGATATACAGTTCCAAATACATGTATCCATATAGGAGAAAACAGAGTGAAACCTAAAAATTCAAACTGTTACTGCCAACGAACGGATTAACCTAGAAGAACGAAATTTTGTGAGCCAAGTGGGATTGGGGTACTGATCATTACCTGAAAGTGTCATCATGATTGGGTGAAAAAATGTGTGCTGAGATTTCAGGAAACTCGTAGTTTTTTGGAAGCTTGGCAACCCCTTTCCATGAAAGTGATTTGCGCCAGTCTCTGCTTAGGGCTAAATCAATAGGAAACAAACCATAGAGATAGAACTGGGAACTACTTTATTGTGTCAAGTTTCAAAGAGCTAGCACAAACCGTGTTTGATTTAGAGTTCCAACTACATGTATCCATATAGGAGAAAACAGAGTGAAACCTAAAAATTCAAACTGGTACTGCCAACGAACGGTTTAAGCTAGAAGAACGAAATTTGGTGAGCCAAGTGGGATTGGGGAACTGATCATTACCTGAAAGTGTCATCAAGATTGGGTGAAAAAATGTGTGCTGAGATTTCAGGAAACTCCTAGTTTTTTGGAAGCTTGGCAACCCCTTTCCATGAAAGTGATTTGCGCCAGTCTCTGCTTAGGTCTACATCAATAGGAAAGAAACCATAGAGACAGAACTTGGAACTACGTTATTGTGTCAAGTTTCAAAGAGCTAGCACAAACCGTGTTTGATTTAGAGTTCCAACTACATGTATCCATATAGGAGAAAACAGAGTGAAACCTAAAAATTAAAACTGTTATTGCCAACAAACGGTTTAACCTGGAAGAACAAAATTTGTTGAGCCTTGTGGGATTGGGGAACTGATCATTACCTGAAAGTGTCATCAAGATTGGGTGAAAAAATGTGTGCTGAGATTTCAGGAAACTCGTAGTTTTTTGGAAGCTTGGCAACCCCTTTCCATGAATGTGATTTGCGCCAGTCTCTGCTTAGGTCTACATCAATAGGAAACAAACCATAGAGATAGAATTTGGAACTAGTTTATTGTGTCAAGTTTCAAAGAGCTAGCATAAACCGTGTTTGATATACAGTTCCAACTACATGTATCCATATAGGAGAAAACAGAGTGAAACCTAAAAATTCAAACTGTTACTGCCAACGAACGGATTAACCTAGAAGAACGAAATTTTGTGAGCCAAGTGGGATTGGGGTACTGATCATTACCTGAAAGTGTCATCATGATTGGGTGAAAAAATGTGTGCTGAGATTTCAGGAAATTCATAGTTTTTTGGAAGCTTGGCAACCCCTTTCCATGAAAGTGATTTGCGCCAGTCTCTGCTTAGGGCTACATCAATAGGAAACAAACCGTTGAGATAGAACTTGGATCTACTTTATTGTCTCAAGTTTCAAAGAGCTAGCACAAACCGTGTTTGATTTAGAGTTCCAACTACATATATCCATATAGGAGAAAACAGAGTGAAACCTAAAAATTAAAACTGTTACTGCCATCGAACGGTTTAACCTAGAAGAACGAAATTTGGTGAGCCAAGTTGGATTGGGATACTGATCATTACCTGAAAGTGTCATCAAGATTGGATGAAAAAACGTGTGCTGAGATTTCAGGAAACTCGTAGTTTTTTGGAAGCTTGGCAACCCCTTTCCATGAAAGTGATTTGCGCCAGTCTCTGCTTAGGGCTACATCAATAGGAAACAAACCATAGAGATAGAACTTGGAACGATTTTATTGTGTCAAGTTTCAAAGAGCTAGCACAAACCGTGTTTGATTTAGAGTTCCAACTACATGTATCCATATAGGAGAAAACAGAGTGAAACCTAAAAATTAAAACTGTTACTGCCATCAAATGGTTTAACCTAGAAGAACGAAATTTGGTGAGCCAAGTGGGATTGGGGTGCTGATCATTATCTGAAAGTGTCATCAAGATTGGGTGAAAAAAATGTGTGCTGAGATTCAGGAAACTCATAGTTTTTTGGAAGCTTGGCAACCCCTTTCCATGAAAGTGATTTGCGCCGTTCTCTGCTTAGGGCTACATCAATAGGAAACAAACCATAGAGATAGAACTTGGAACTACTTTATTGTGTCAAGTTTCAAAGAGCTAGCACAAACCGTGTTTGATTTAGAGTTCCACCTACATGTATCCATATAGGAGAAAACAGAGTGAAACCTAAAAATTTCAACTGTTACTGCCAACGAACAGTTTAACCTAGAAGAACGAAATTTGGTGAGAAAAGTGGGATTGGGGTGCTGAACATTACCTGAAAGTGTCATCAAATTTGGGTGAAAAAATGTGTGCTGAGATTTCAGGAAACTCGTAGTTTTTTGAAAGCTTGGCAACCCCTTTCCATGAAAGTGATTTGCGCCAGTCTCTGCTTAGGTCTACATCAATAGGAAACAAACCATGGAGATAGAACTTGGATCTACTTTATGGCGTCAAGTTTCAAAGAGCTAGCACAAACCGTGTTTGATTTAGAGTTCCAACTACATGTATCCCTATAGGAGAAAACAGAGTGAAACCTAAAAATTTAAACTGTTACTGCCAACGAACGGTTTAAACTAGAAGAACGAAATTTGGTGAGACAAGTGGGATTGGGGTACTCATCCTTACCTGAAAGTGTCATCAAGATTGGGTGAAAAAATGTGTGCTGAGATTTCAGGAAACTCGTAGTTTTTTGAAAGCTTGGCAACCCCTTTCCGTGAAAGTGATTTGCGCCAGTCTCTGCTTAGGTCTACATCAATAGGAAACAAACCAAAGAGATAGAACTTGGAACTACGTTACTGTGTCAAGTTTCAAAAAGCTAGCACAAACCGTGTTTGATTTAGAGTTCCAACTACATGTATCCATATAGGAGAAAACAGAGTGAAACCTAAAAATTAAAACTGTTATTGCCAACGAACGGTTTAACATAGAAGAAAGAAATTTGGTAAGCCAAGTGGGTATGGGGTACTGATCATTATCTCAAAGTGTCATCAAGTTTGGGTGAAAAAATGTGTAGTGAGATTTCAGGAAACTCGTAGTTTTTTGGATGCTTGGCAACCCCTTTTCATGAAAGTGATTTGCGCCGGTCTCTGCTTAGGGCTACATCAATAGGAAACAAACCATAGAGATAGAACTTGGAACTACTTTATTGTGTCAAGTTTCAAAGAGCTAGCACAAACCGTGTTTGATTCAGAGTTCCAACTACATGTATCCATATAGGAGAAAACAGAGTAAAACCTAAAAATTAAAACTGTTACTGCCAACAAAGGGTTTAACTTAGAAGAACGAAATTTGGTGAGCCAACAGGGATTGGGGTACTGATCATTACCTGAAAGTGTCATCAAGATTGGGTGAAAAAATGTGTGCTGAGATTTCAGGAAACTCGTAGTTTTTTGGAAGCTTGGCAACCCCTTTCCATGAAAGTGATTTGCGCCAGTCTCTGCTTAGGGCTACATCAATAGGAAACAAACCATAGAGACAGAACTTGGAACTACTTTATTGTGTCAAGTTTCAAAGAGCTAGCACAAACCGTGTTTGATTTAGAGTTCCAACTACATGTATCCATATAGGAGAAAAAAGAGTGAAACCTAAAAATTCAAACTGTTACTGCCAACGAACGGTTTAACCTGGAAGAACGAAATTTGGTGAGCCAAGTGGGAATGGGGAACTGATCATTACCTGAAAGTGTCATCAAGTTTGGGTGAAAAAATGTGTGCTGAGATTTCAGGAAACTCGTAGTTTTTTTGAAGCTTGGCAACCCCTTTCCATGAAAGTGATTTGCGCCGGTCTCTGCTTAGGGCTACATCAATAGGAAACAAACAATAGAGATAGAACTTGGAACTACTATATTGTGTAAAGTTTCAAAGAGCTAGCACAAACCGTGTTTGATATAGAGTTCAAACTACGTGTTTCCATATAGGAGAAAACAGAGTGAAACCTAAAAATTTAAACTGTTTCTGCCAATGAACGGTTTAACCTGGAAGAACGAAATTTGGTGAGACAAGTGGGATTGGGGTACTGATCATTACCTGAAAGTGTCATCAAGATTGGGTGAAAAAAATGTGTGCTGAGATTTCAGGAACTCGTAGTTGTATGGAAGCTTGGCAACCCCTTTCCATGAAAGTGATTTGCGCCAGTCTCTGCTTAGGTCTACATCAATAGGAAACAAACCATAGAGACAGAACTTGGAACTACATTATTGTGTCAAGTTTCAAAGGGCTAGCACAAACCGTGTTTGATTTAGAGTTCCAACTACATGTATCCATATAGGAGAAAACAGAGTGAAACCTAAAAATTAAAACTCGTACTGCCAACGAACGGTTTAACCTAGAAGAACGAAATTTGGTGAGACAAGTGGGATTGGGGTACTGATCATTACCTGAAAGAGTCATCAAGATTGGGTGAAAAAATGTGTGCTGAGATTTCAGGAAACTATTAGTTTTTTGGAAGCTTGGCAACCCCTTTCCATCAAAGTGATTTGCCCCAGTCTCTGCTTAGGGCTACATCAATAGGAAACAAACCATAGAGATAGAACTTGGAACTACTTTATTGTGTCAAGTTTCAAAGAGATAGAACAAACCGTGTTTGATTTAGAGTTCCAACTACATGTATCCATGTAGGAGAAAACAGAGTGAAACCTAAAAATTCAAACTGTTACTGCCAACGAACGGTTTAACCTAGAAGAACGAAATTTGTTGAGCCTTGTGGGATTGTGGATCTGATCATTACCTGAAAGTGTCATCAAGATTGGGTGAAAAAATGTGTGCTGAGATTTCAGGAAACTCGTAGTTTTTTGGAAGCTTGGCAACCCCTTTCCATGAAAGTGATTTTTGCCAGTCTCTGCTTAGTGCTACATCAATAGAAAACAAACCATAGAGATAGAAATTGGAACTAGTTTATTGTGTCAAGTTTCAAAGAGCTAGCATAAACCGTGTTTGATATACAGTTCCAACTACATGTATCCATATAGGAGAAAACAGAGTGAAACCTAAAAATTCAAACTGTTACTGCCAACGAACGGATTAACCTAGAAGAACGAAATTTTGTGAGCCAAGTGGGATTGGGGTACTGATCATTACCTGAAAGTGTCATCAAGATTGGGTGAAAAAATGTGTGCTGAGATTTAAGGAAACTCATAGTTTTTTGGAAGCTTGGCAACCCCTTTCCATGAAAGTGATTTGCGCCAGTCTCTGCTTAGGGCTACATCAATAGGAAACAAACCGTAGAGATAGAACTTGGATCTACTTTATTGTCTCAAGTTTCAAAGAGCTAGAACAAACCGTGTTTGATTTAGAGTTCCAACTACATGTATCCATATAGGAGAAAACAGAGTGAAACCTAAAAATTAAAACTGTTACTGCCATCGAACGGTTTAACCTAGAAAAACAAAATTTGGTGAGCCAAGTGGGATTGGGATACTGATCATTACCTGAAAGTGTCATCAAGATTGGATGAAAAAACCTTTGCTGAGATTTCAGGAAACTCGTAGTTTTTTGGAAGCTTGGCAACCCCTTTCCATGAAAGTGATTTGCGCCAGTCTCTGCTTAGGGCTACATCAATAGGAAACAATCCATAGAGATAGAACTTGGAACTACTTTATTGTGTCAAGTTTCAAAGAGCTAGCACAAACCGTGTTTGATTTAGAGTTCCAACTACATGTATCCCTATAGGAGAAAACAGAGTGAAACCTAAAAATTTAAACTGTTACTGCCAACGAACGGTTTAACCTAGAAGAACGTAATTTGGTGAGACAAGTGGGATTGGGGTACTCATCATTACCTGAAAGTGTCATCAAGATTGGGTGAAAAAATGTGTGCTGAGATTTCAGGAAACTCGTAGTTTTTTGAAAGCTTGGCAACCCCTTTCCGTGAAAGTGATTTGCGCCAGTCTCTGCTTAGGTCTACATCAATAGGAAACAAACCATAGAGATAGAACTTGGAACTACGTTACTGTGTCAAGTTTCAAAGAGCTAGCACAAACCGTGTTTGATTTAGAGTTCCAACTACATGTATCCATATAGGAGAAAACAGAGTGAAACCTAAAAATTAAAACTGTTATTGCCAACGAACGGTTTAACATAGAAGAAAGAAATTTGGTAAGCCAAGTGGGTATGGGGTACTGATCATTATCTGAAAGTGTCATCAAGTTTGGGTGAAAAAATGTGTAGTGAGATTTCAGGAAACTCGTAGTTTTTTGGATGCTTGGCAACCCCTTTTCATGAAAGTGATTTACGCCGGTCTCTGCTTAGGGCTACATCAATAGGAAACAAACCATAGAGATAGAACTTGGAACTACTTTATTGTGTCAAGTTTCAAAGAGCTAGCACAAACCGTGTTTGATTTAGAGTTCCAACTACATGTATCCATATAGGAGAAAAAAGAGTGAAACCTAAAAATTCAAACTGTTACTGCCAACGAACGGTTTAACCAGGAAGAACGAAATTTGGTGAGCCAAGTGGGAATGGGGAACTGATCATTACCTGAAAGTGTCATCATGATTGGGTGAAAAAATGTGTGCTGAGATTTCAGGAAACTCATAGTTTTTTGGAAGCTTGGCAACCCCTTTCCATGAAAGTGATTTGCGCCAGTCTCTGCTTAGGTCTACATCAATAGGAAACAAACCATAGAGACAGAACTTGGAACTACGTTATTGTGTCAAGTTTCAAAGGGCTAGCACAAACCGTGTTTGATTTAGAGTTCCAACTACATGTATCCATATAGGAGAAAACAGAGTGAAACCTAAAAATTAAAACTGGTACTGCCAACGAACGGTTTAACCTAGAAGAACGAAATTTGGTGAGACAAGTGGGATTGGGGTACTGATCATTACCTGAAAGAGTCATCAAGATTGGGTGAAAAAATGTGTGCTGAGATTTCAGGAAACTATTAGTTTTTTGGAAGCTTGGCAACCCCTTTCCATCAAAGTGATTTGCCCCAGTCTCTGCTTAGGGCTACATCAATAGGAAACAAACCATAGAGATAGAACTTGGAACTACTTTATTGTGTCAAGTTTCAAAGAGATAGAACAAACCGTGTTTGATTTAGAGTTCCAACTACATGTATCCATGTAGGAGAAAACAGAGTGAAACCTAAAAATTCAAACTGTTACTGCCAACGAACGGTTTAACCTAGAAGAACGAAATTTGTTGAGCCTTGTGGGATTGTGGATCTGATCATTACCTGAAAGTGTCATCAAGATTGGGTGAAAAAATGTGTGCTGAGATTTCAGGAAACTCGTAGTTTTTTGGAAGCTTGGCAACCCCTTTCCATGAAAGTGATTTTTGCCAGTCTCTGCTTAGTGCTACATCAATAGAAAACAAACCATAGAGATAGAAATTGGAACTAGTTTATTGTGTCAAGTTTCAAAGAGCTAGCATAAACCGTGTTTGATATACAGTTCCAACTACATGTATCCATATAGGAGAAAACAGAGTGAAACCTAAAAATTCAAACTGTTACTGCCAACGAACGGATTAACCTAGAAGAACGAAATTTTGTGAGCCAAGTGGGATTGGGGTACTGATCATTACCTGAAAGTGTCATCAAGATTGGGTGAAAAAATGTGTGCTGAGATTTCAGGAAACTCATAGTTTTTTGGAAGCTTGGCAACCCCTTTCCATGAAAGTGATTTGCGCCAGTCTCTGCTTAGGGCTACATCAATAGGAAACAAACCGTAGAGATAGAACTTGGATCTACTTTATTGTCTCAAGTTTCAAAGAGCTAGAACAAACCGTGTTTGATTTAGAGTTCCAACTACATGTATCCATATAGGAGAAAACAGAGTGAAACCTAAAAATTAAAACTGTTACTGCCATCGAACGGTTTAACCTAGAAAAACAAAATTTGGTGAGCCAAGTGGGATTGGGATACTGATCATTACCTGAAAGTGTCATCAAGATTGGATGAAAAAACCTGTGCTGAGATTTCAGGAAACTCGTAGTTTTTTGGAAGCTTGGCAACCCCTTTCCATGAAAGTGATTTGCGCCAGTCTCTGCTTAGGGCTACATCAATAGGAAACAATCCATAGAGATAGAACTTGGAACTACTTTATTGTGTCAAGTTTCAAAGAGCTAGCACAAACCGTGTTTGATTTAGAGTTCCAACTACATGTATCCCTATAGGAGAAAACAGAGTGAAACCTAAAAATTTAAACTGTTACTGCCAACGAACGGTTTAACCTAGAAGAACGAAATTTGGTGAGACAAGTGGGATTGGGGTACTCATCATTACCTGAAAGTGTCATCAAGTTTGGGTGAAAAAATGTGTGCTGAGATTTCAGGAAACTCGTAGTTTTTTGAAAGCTTGGCAACCCCTTTCCGTGAAAGTGATTTGCGCCAGTCTCTGCTTAGGTCTACATCAATAGGAAACAAACCATAGAGATAGAACTTGGAACTACGTTACTGTGTCAAGTTTCAAAGAGCTAGCACAAACCGTGTTTGATTTAGAGTTCCAACTACATGTATCCATATAGGAGAAAACAGAGTGAAACCTAAAAATTAAAACTGTTATTGCCAACGAACGGTTTAACATAGAAGAAAGAAATTTGGTAAGCCAAGTGGGTATGGGGTACTGATCATTATCTGAAAGTGTCATCAAGTTTGGGTGAAAAAATGTGTAGTGAGATTTCAGGAAACTCGTAGTTTTTTGGATGCTTGGCAACCCCTATTCATGAAAGTGATTTACGCCGGTCTCTGCTTAGGGCTACATCAATAGGAAACAAACCATAGAGATAGAACTTGGAACTACTTTATTGTGTCAAGTTTCAAAGAGCTAGCACAAACCGTGTTTGATTTAGAGTTCCAACTACATGTATCCATATAGGAGAAAAAAGAGTGAAACCTAAAAATTCAAACTGTTACTGCCAACGAACGGTTTAACCTGGAAGAACGAAATTTGGTGAGCCAAGTGGGAATGGGGAACTGACCATTACCTGAAAGTGTCATCATGATTGGGTGAAAAAATGTGTGCTGAGATTTCAGGAAACTCATAGTTTTTTGGAAGCTTGGCAACCCCTTTCCATGAAAGTGATTTGCGCCAGTCTCTGCTTAGGTCTACATCAATAGGAAACAAACCATAGAGACAGAACTTGGAACTACGTTATTGTGTCAAGTTTCAAAGAGCTAGCACAAACCGTGTTTGATTTAGAGTTCCAACTACATGTATCCATATAGGAGAAAACAGAGTGAAACCTAAAAATTAAAACTGTTATTGCCAACAAACGGTTTAACCTAGAAGAACGAAATTTGGTGAGACAAGTGGGATTGGGGTACTGATCATTACCTGAAAGTGTCATCAAGATTGGGTGAAAAAATGTGTGCTGAGATTTCAGGAAACTATTAGTTTTTTGGAAGCTTGGCAACCCCTTTCCATCCAAGTGATTTGCCCCAGTCTCTGCTTAGGGCTACATCAATAGGAAACAAACCATAGAGATAGAACTTGGAACTACTTTATTGTGTCAAGTTTCAAAGAGATAGAACAAACCGTGTTTGATTTAGAGTTCCAACTACATGTATCCATGTAGGAGAAAACAAAGTGAAACCTAAAAATTCAAACTGTTACTGCCAACGAACGGTTTAACCTGGAAGAACGAAATTTGTTGAGCCTTGTGGGATTGTGGATCTGATCATTACATGAAAGTGTCATCAAGATTGGGTGAAAAAATGTGTGCTGAGATTTCAGGAAACTCGTAGTTTTTTGGAAGCTTGGCAACCCCTTTCCATGAAAGTGATTTGTGCCAGTCTCTGCTTAGTGCTACATCAATAGAAAACAAACCATAGAGATAGAAATTGGAACTAGTTTATTGTGTCAAGTTTCAAAGAGCTAGCATAAACCGTGTTTGATATACAGTTCCAACTACATGTATCCATATAGGAGAAAACAGAGTGAAACCTAAAAATTCAAACTGTTACTGCCAACGAACGGATTAACCCAGAAGAACGAAATTTTGTGAGCCAAGTGGGATTGGGGTACTGATCATTACCTGAAAGTGTCATCAAGATTGGGTGAAAAAATGTGTGCTGAGATTTCAGGAAACTCATAGTTTTTTGGAAGCTTGGCAACCCCTTTCCATGAAAGTGATTTGCGCCAGTCTCTGCTTACGGCTACATCAATAGGAAAGAAACCGTAGAGATAGAACTTGGATCTACTTTATTGTCTCAAGTTTCAAAGAGCTAGAACAAACCGTGTTTGATTTAGAGTTCCAACTACATGTATCCATATAGGAGAAAACAGAGTGAAACCTAAAAATTAAAACTTTTACTGCCATCGAACGGTTTAACCTAGAAAAACAAAATTTGGTGAGCCAAGTGGGATTGGGATACTGATCATTACCTGAAAGTGTCATCAAGATTGGATGAAAAAACCTGTGCTGAGATTTCAGGAAACTCGTAGTTTTTTGGAAGCTTGGCAACCCCTTTCCATGAAAGTGATTTGCGCCAGTCTCTGCTTAGGGCTACATCAATAGGAAACAAACCATAGAGATAGAACTTGGAACTACTTTATTGTGTCAAGTTTCAAAGAGCTAGCACAAACCGTGTTTGATTTAGAGTTCCACCTACATGTATCCATATAGGAGAAAACAGAGTGAAACCTAAAAATTTAAACTGTTACTGCCAACGAACAGTTTAACCTAGAAGAACGAAATTTGCTGAGAAAAGTGGGATTGGGGTGCTGAACATTACCTGAAAGTGTCATCAAGTTTGGGTGAAAAAATGTGTGCTGAGATTTCAGGAAACTCGTAGTTTTTTGAAAGCTTGGCAACGCCTTTCCGTGAAAGTGATTTGCGCCAGTCTCTGCTTAGGTCTACATCAATAGGAAACAAACCATAGAGATAGAACTTGGAACTACGTTACTGTGTCAAGTTTCAAAGAGCTAGCACAAACCGTGTTTGATTTAGAGTTCCAACTACATGTATCCATATAGGAGAAAACAGAGTGAAACCTAAAAATTAAAACTGTTACTGCCAACGAACGGTTTAACCTAGATGAACGAAATTTGGTTAGCCAAGTGGGATTGGGGTACTGATCATTATCTGAAAGTGTCATCAAGTTTGGGTGAAAAAATGTGTAGTGAGATTTCAGGAAACTCGTAGTTTTTTGGAAGCTTGGCAACCCCTTTTCATGAAAGTGATTTGCGCCGGTCTCTGCTTAGGGCTACATCAATAGGAAACAAACCATAGAGATAGAACTTGGAACTACTTTATTGTGTCAAGTTTCAAAGAGCTAGCACAAACCGTGTTTGATTTAGAGTTCCAACTACATGTATCCATATAGGAGAAAAAAGAGTGAAACCTAAAAATTCAAACTGTTACTGCCAACGAACGGTTTAACCTGGAAGAACGAAATTCGGTGAGCCAAGTGGGAATGGGGAACTGATCATTACCTGAAAGTGTCATCAATTTGGGTGAAAAAATATGTGTTGAGATTTCAGGAAACTCGTAGTTTTTTGGAAGCTTGGCAACCCCTTTCCATGAAAGTGATTTGCGCCGGTCTCTGATTAGGGCTACATCAATAGGAAACAAAAAATAGAGATAGAACTTGGAACTACTTTATTGTGTCAAGTTTCAAAGAGCTAGCACAAACCGTGTTTGATTTAGAGTTCCATCTACATGTATCCATATAGGAGAAAACAGAGTGAAACCTAAAAATTCAAACTGTTACTGCCAACGAACGGTTTAACCTGGAAGAACGAAATTTGGTGAGACAAGAGGGATTGGGGTACTGATCATTACCTGAAAGTGTCATCAAGATTGGGTGAAAAAATGTGTGCTGAGATTTCAGGAAACTCATAGTTTTTTGGAAGCTTGGCAACCCCTTTCCATGAAAGTGATTTGCGCCAGTCTCTGCTTAGGTCTACATCAATAGGAAACACACCATAGAGACAGAACTTGGAACTACGTTATTGTGTCAAGTTTCAAAGAGCTAGCACAAACCGTGTTTGATTTAGAGTTCCAAATACATGTATCCATATAGGAGAAAACAGAGTGAAACCTAAAAATTAAAACTGTTATTGCCAACAAACGGTTTAACCTAGAAGAACGAAATTTGGTGAGACAAGTGGGATTGGGGTACTGATCATTACCTGAAAGAGTCATCAAGATTGGGTGAAAAAATGTGTGCTGAGATTTCAGGAAACTATTAGTTTTTTGGAAGCTTGGCAACCCCTTTCCATCAAAGTGATTTGTGCCAGTCTCTGCTTAGGGCTACATCAATAGGAAACAAACCATAGAGATAGAACTTGGAACTACTTTATTGTGTCAAGTTTCAAAGAGATAGAACAAACTGTGTTTGATTTAGAGTTCCAACTACATGTATCCATGTAGGAGAAAACAGAGTGAAACCTAAAAATTCAAACTGTTACTGCCAACGAACGGTTTAACCTGGAAGAACGAAATTTGTTGAGCCTTGTGGGATTGTGGATCTGATCATTACCTGAAAGTGTCATCAAGATTGGGTGAAAAAATGTGTGCTGAGATTTCAGGAAACTCGTAGTTTTTTGGAAGCTTGGCAACCCCTTTCCATGAAAGTGCTTTGCGCCAGTCTCTGCTTAGGGCTACATCAATAGGAAACAAACCGTAGAGATAGAACTTGGATCTACTTTATTGTCTCAAGTTTCAAAGAGCTAGAACAAATCGTGTTAGATTTAGAGTTCCAACTACATGTATCCATATAGGAGAAAACAGAGTGAAACCTAAAAATTAAAACTGTTACTGCCATCGAACGGTTTAACCTAGAAAAACAAAATTTGGTGAGCCAAGTGGGATTGGGATACTGATCATTACCTGAAAGTGTCATCAAGATTGGATGAAAAAACGTGTGCTGAGATTTCAGGAAACTCGTAGTTTTTTGGAAGCTTGGCAACCCCTTTCCATGAAAGTGATTTGCGCCAGTCTCTGCTTAGGGCTACATCAATAGGAAACAAACCATAGAGATAGAACTTGGAACTACTTTATTGTGTCAAGTTTCAAAGAGCTAGCACAAACCGTGTTTGATTTAGAGTTCCACCTACATGTATCCATATAGGAGAAAACAGAGTGAAACCTTAAAATTCAAACTGTTACTGCCAACGAACAGTTTAACCTAGAAGAACGAAATTTGGTGAGAAAAGTGGGCTTGGCGTGCTGATCATTACCTGAAAGTGTCATCAAGATTGGGTGAAAAAATGTGTGCTGAGATTTCAGGAAACTCGTAGTTTTTTGGAAGCTTGGCAACCCCTTTCCATGAAAGTGATTTGCGCCAGTCTCTGCTTAGGGCTACATCAATAGGAAACAAACCATAGAGATAGAACTTGGAACTACTTTATTGTGTCAAGTTTCAAAGAGTTAGCACAAACCGTGTTTGATTTAGAGTTCCAACTACATGTATCCATATAGGAGAAAACAGAGTGAAACCTAAAAATTCAAACTGTTACTGCCAATGAACGGTTTAAGCTAGAAAAACGAAATTTGGTGAGCCAAGTGGGATTGGGGAACAGATCATTACCTGAAAGTGTCATCAAGATTGGGTGAAAAAATATGTGCTGAGATTTCAGGAAACTCGTAGTTTTTTGGAAGCTTGGCAACCCCTTTCCATGAAAGTGATTTGCGCCGGTCTCTGCTTAGGGCTACATCAATAGGAAACAAACCATAGAGATAGAACTTGGAACCAGTTTATTGTGTCAAGTTTCAAAGAGCTAGCACAAACCGTGTTAGATTTAGAGTTCCAACTACATGTATCCATATAGGAGAAAACAGAGTGAAACCTAAAAATTAAAACTGTTACTGCCAACGAACAGTTTAACCTAGAAGAACGAAATTTGGTGAGAGAAGTGGGATTGGGGTACTGATCATTACCTGAAAGTGTCATCAAGATTGGGTGAAAAAATGTGTGCTGAGATTTCAGGAAACTTGTAGTTTTTTGGAAGCTTGGCAACCCCTTTCCATTAAAGTGATTTGTGCCAGTCTCTGCTTAGGGCTACATTAATAGGAAACAAACCATAGAGATAGAACTTGGATCTACTTTATGGCGTCAAGTTTCAAAGAGCTAGCACAAACCGTGTTTGATTTAGAGTTCCAACTACATGTATCCCTATAGGAGAAAACAGAGTGAAACCTAAAAATTAAAACTGTTACTGCCATCGAACGGTTTAACCTAGAAGAACGAAATTTGGTGAGCCAAGTGGGATTGGGATCCTGATCATTACCTGAAAGTGTCATCAAAATTGGTTGAAAAAACGTGTGCTGAGATTTCAGGAAAATCGTTGTTTTTTGGAAGCTTGGCAACCCCTTTCCGTGAAAGTGATTTGCGCCGGTCTCTGCTTAGGGCTACATCAATAGGAAACAAACCATAGAGATAGAACTTGGAACTACTTTATTGTGTCAAGTTTCAAAGAGATAGCACAAACCGTGTTTGATTTAGAGTTCCAACTACGTGTATCCATATAGGAGAAAACAGAGTGAAACCTAAAAATTTAAACTGTTACTGCCAACGAATGGTTTAACCTAGAAGAACGAAATTTGGTGAGACAAGTGGGATTGGGGTACTGATCATTACCTGAAAGTGTCATCAAGATTGGGTGAAAAAATGTGTGCTGAGATTTCAGGAAACTCGTAGTTTTTTGGAAGCTTGGCAACCCCTTTCCATGAAAGTGATTTGCGCCAGTCTCTGCTTAGGGCTACATCAATAGGAAACAAACCATAGAGATAGAACTTGGAACTACTTTATTGTGTCAAGTTTCAAAGAGCTAGTACAAACCGTGTTTGATTTAGAGTTCCAACTACATTGATCCATGTAGGAGAAAACAGAGTGAAACCTAAAAATTAAAACTGTTACTGCCATCGAACAGTTTAACCTAGAAGAACGAAATTTGGTGAGCCAAGTGGGATTGGGGTGTTGATCATTATCTGAAAGTGACATCAAGATTGGGTGAAAAAAATGTGTGCTGAGATTTCAGGAAACTCGTAGTTTTTTGGAAGCATGGCAACCCCTTTCCATGAAAGTGATTTGCGCCAGTCGCTGCTTAGGGCTACATCAATAGGAAACAAACCATAGAGATAGAACTTGGAACTACTTTATTGTGTCAAGTTTCAAAGAGCTAGCACAAACCCTGTTTGATTTCGAGTTCCAACTATATGTATCCATATAGGAGAAAACAGAGTGAAACCTAAAAATTCAAACTGTTACTGCCAACGAACGGTTTAACCTGGAAGAACGAAATTTGGTGAGCCAAGTAGGATTGGGGAACTGATCATTACCTGAAAGTGTCATCAAGATTGGGTGAAAAAATGTGTGCTGAGATTTCAGGAAACTCCTAGTTTTTTGGAAGCTTGGCAACCCCTTTCCATGAAAGTGATTTGCGCTGGTGTCTGCTTAGGGCTACATCAATAGGAAACAAACCATAGTGATAGAACTTGGAACTATTTTATTGTGTCAAGTTTCAATGAGCTAGCACAAACCCTGTTTGATTTAGAGTTCCAACTACGTGTATCCATATAGGAGAAAACAGAGTGAAACCTAAAAATTTAAACTGTTACTGCCAACGAACGGTTTAACAAGGAAGAACAAAATTTGGTGAGACAAGTGGGATTGGGGTACTGATCATTACCTGAAAGTGTCATCAAAATTGGGTGAAAAATGTGTGCTGAGATTTCAGGAAACACGTAGTTTTATGAAAGCTTGGCAACCCCTTTCCATGAAAGTGATTTGCGCCAGTCTCTGCTTAGGTCTACATCAATAGGAAACAAACCATGGAGATAGAATTTGGAACCACTTTATTGTGTCAAGTTTCAAAGAGCTAGCACAAACCGTGTTTGATTTAGAGTTCCAACTACATGTATCCATATAGGAGAAAACAGAGTGAAACCTAAAAATTAAAACTGTTACTGCCATCGAACGGTTTAACCTAGAAGAACGAAATTTGGTGAGCCCAGTGGGATTGGGGTGCTGATCATTATCTGAAAGTGACATCAAGATTGGGTGAAAAAAATGTGTGCTGAGATTTCAGGAAACTCGTAGTTTTATGGAAGCTTGGCAACCCCTTTCCATGAAAGTGATTTGCGCTGGTGTCTGCTTACGGCTACATCAATAGGAAACAAACCATAGTGATAGAACTTGGAACTATTTTATTGTGTCAAGTTTCAATGAGCTAGCACAAACCCTGTTTGATTTAGAGTTCTAACTACGTGTATCCATATAGGAGAAAACAGAGTGAAACCTAAAAATTTAAACTCTTACTGCCAACGAACGGTTTAACAAGGAAGAACGAAATTTGGTGAGACAAGTGGGATTGGGGTACTGATCATTACCTGAAAGTGTCATCAAGATTGGGTGAAAAAATGTGTGCTGAGATTTCAGGAAACTCGTAGTTTTTTGGAAGCTTGGCAACCTCTTTCCATGAAAGTAATTTGCGCTGGTGTCTGCTTAGGGCTACATCAATAGGAAACAAACCATAGTGATAGAACTTGGAACTATTTTATTGTGTCAAGTTTCAATGAGCTAGCACAAATCCTGTTTGATTTAGAGTTCCAACTAAGTGTATCCATATAGGAGAAAACAGAGTGAAACCTAAAAATTTAAACTGTTACTGCCAACGAACGGTTTAACAAGGACGAACGAAATTTGGTGAGACAAGTGGGATTGGGGTACTGATCATTACCTGAAAGTGTCATCAAGATTGGGTGAAAAAATGTGTGCTGAGATTTCAGGAAACTCGTAGTTTTTTGAAAGCTTGGGAACCCCTTTCCATGAAAGTGATTTGCGCCAGTCTCTGCTTAGGTCTACATCAATAGGAAACAAACCATGGAGATAGAACTTGGAACCACTTTATTTTGTCAAGTTTCAAAGAGCTAGCACAAACCGTGTTTGATTTAGAGTTCCAACTACATGTATCCCTATAGGAGAAAACAGAGTGAAACCTAAAAATTAAAACTGTTACTGCCATCGAACGGTTTAACCTAGAAGAACGAAATTTGGTGAGCCAAGTGGGATTGGGATACTGATCATTACTTGAAAGTGTCATCAAAATTGGATGAAAAAACGTGTGCTGAGATTTCAGGAAACTCGTAGTTTTTTGGAAGCTTGGCAACCCCTTTCCATGAAAGTGATTTGCGCCAGTCTCTGCTTAGGGCTACATCAATAGGAAACAAACCATAGAGATAGAACTTGGAACTACTTTATTGTGTCAAGTTTCAAAGAGCTAGCACAAACCGTGTTTGATTTAGAGTTCCAACTACATTTATCCATGTAGGAGAAAACAGAGTGAAACCTAAAAATTAAAACTGTTACTGCCATCGAACGGTTTAACCTAGAAGAACGAAATTTGGTGAGCCAAGTGGGATTGGGGTGTTGATCATTATCTGAAAGTGACATCACGATTGGGTGAAAAAAATGTGTGCTGAGATTTCAGGAACCTCGTAGTTTTTTGGAAGCATGGCAACCCCTTTCCATGAAAGTGATTTGCGCCAGTCTCTGCTTAGGGCTACATCAATAGGAAACAAACCATAGAGATAGAACTTGGAACTACTTTATTGTGTCAAGTTTCAAAGAGCTAGCACAAACCGTGTTTGATTTAGAGTTCCAACTATATGTATCCCTATAGGAGAAAACAGAGTGAAACCTAAAAATTCAAACTGTTACTGCCAACGAACGGAGTAACCTAGAAGAATGAAATTTTGTGAGCCAAGTGGGATTGGGGTACTGATCATTACCTGAAAGTGTCATCAAGATTGGGTGAAAAAATGTGTGCTGAGATTTCAGGAAACTCGTAGTTTTTTGGAAGCTTGGCAACCCCTTTCCATGAAAGTGATTTGCGCCAGTCTCTGCTTAGGGCTACATCAATAAAAAACAAACCATAGAGATAGAACTTGGATCTACTTTATGGCGTCAAGTTTCAAAGAGCTAGCACAAACCGTGTTTGATTTAGAGTTCCAACTACATGTATCCATATAGGAGAAAACAGAGTGAAACCTAAAAATTAAAACTGTTACTGCCATCGAACGGTTTAACCTAGAAGAACGAAATTTGGTGAGCCAAGTGGGATTGCGATACTGATCATTACCTGAAAGTATCATCAAAATTGGATGAAAAAACGTGTGCTGAGATTTCAGGAAACTCGTAGTTTTTTGGAAGCTGGCAAACCATTTCTGTGAAAGTGATTTGCGCCGCGCTCTGCTTAGGGCTACATCAATAGGAAACAAACCATAGAGATAGATCTTGGGACTCTTTTATTGTGTCAAGTTTCAAACAGCTAGCACAAACTGTGTTTGATTTAGAGTTCCAACTACATGTATCCATTTAGGAGAAAACAGAGTGAAACCTAAAAATTAAAACTGTTACTGCCAACGAACGGATTAACCTAGAAGAACGAAATTCGGTGAGCCAAGTGGGATTGGGGTACTGATCATTACCTGAAAGTGTCATCAAGATTGGGTGAAAAAATGTGTGCTGAGATTTCAGGAAACTCGTAGTTTTTTGGAAGCTTGGCAACCCCTTTCCGTGAAAGTGATTTGCGCCGGTATCTGCTTAGGGCTACATCAATAGGAAACAAACTATAGAGATAGATCTTGGGACTACTTTATTGTGTCAAGTTTCAAACAGCTAGCACACACCGTGTTTGATTTAAAGTTCCATCTACATGTATCCCTATCGGAGAAAACAGAGTGAAACCTAAAAATTAAAACTGTTACTGCCAACGAACGGATTAACCTAGAAGAACGAAATTTGATGAGCAAAGTGGGATTGGGGTAGTGATCATTACCAGAAAGTGTCATCAAGATTGGGTGAAAATATGTGTGCTGAGATTTCAGGAAACTCGTAGTTTTTTGGAACCTTGGAATCCCCTTTCCATGATAGTGGTTTCCGCCGGTCTCTGCTTAGGGCTACATCAATAGGAAACAAACAATAGAAATAGAACTTGGAAGTACTTTATTGTGTCAAGTTTAAAAGAGCTAGTACAAACCGTGTTTGATTTAGAGTTCCAACTACATGTATCCATATAGGAGAAAACAGAGTGAAAGATAAAATTTAAAACTGTTACTGCCATCGAACGGTTTAACCTAGAAGAACGAAATTATGTGAGCCTAGGGGGATTTGGCGTACTGATCATTACCTGAAAGTGTCATCAAGATTGGGTGAAAAAATGTGTGCTGAGATTTCAGGAAACTCGTAGTTTTTTGGAAGCTTGGCAACCCATTTCCATGAAAGTGATTTGCGGTGGTCTCTGCTTAGGGCTACATCAATAAGAAACAAACCATAGAAATAGAACTTGGAACTACTTTATTGTGTCAAGTTTCAAAGAGCTAACACAAACCGTGTTTGATTTCGAGTTCCAACTACATGTATCCATATAGGAGAAAACAGAGTGAAACCTAAAAATTTAAACTCGTACTGCCAACAAACGGTTTAACCTAGAAGAACAAAATTTGGTGAGCCAAGTGAGATTGGGGTACTGATCATTACCTGAAAGTGTCATCAAGATTGTGTGAAAAAATGTGTGCTGAGATTCAGGAAACTCGTAGTTTTTTGGAAGCTTGGCAACCCCTTTCCGTGAAAGTGATTTGCGCTGGTCTCTGCTTAGGGCTACATCAGTAGGAAACAAACCATAGAGATAGATCTTGGGACTACTTTATTGTGTCAAGTTTCAAAGAGCTAGCACAAACCGTGTTTGATTTAGAGTTCCAACTACATTTATCCATATAGGAGAAAACAGAGTGAAACCGAAAAATTAAAACTGTTACTGCAAACGAACGGTTTAACCTAGAAGAACCAAATTTGGTGAGCCAAATGGGATTGGGGTACTGATCATTACCTGAAAGTGTCATCAATATTGGGTGAAAAAATGTGTGCTGAGATTTCAGGAAACTCGTAGTTTTTTGGAAGCTTTCAACCCTTTCCATGAAAGTGATTTGCGGTGGTCTCTGCTTAGGGCTACATCAATAGGAAACAAACCATAGAGATAGAACTTGGAACTACTTTATTGTGTCAAGTTTCAAAGAGCTAGCACAAACCGTGTTTGATTTAGAGTTCCAACTACATGTATCCATATAGGAGAAAACAGAGTGAAACCTAAAAATTAAAACTGTTACTGCCAATTAACGGTTTAACATAGAAGAACGAAATTTGGACAGCCAAGTGGGATTGGGGTACTGACAATTACCTGAAAGTGTCATCAAGATTGGGTGAAAAAATGTGGGCTGAGATTTCAGGAAGCTCGTAGTTTTTTGGAAGCTTGGCAACCCCTTTCCATGAAAGTGATTTGCGCCGGTCTCTGATTAGGGCTACATCAATAGGAAACAAACCATAGAGATAGAACTTGGAACTACTTTATTGTGTCAAGTTTCAAAGAGCTAGCACAAACCGTGTTTGATTTAGAGTTCCAACTACATGTATCCATATAGGAGAAAACAGAGTGAAAGATAAAATTTAAAACTGTTACTGCCATCGAACGGTTTAACCTAGAAGAACGAAATTATGTGAGCCTAGTGGGACTGGCGTACTGATCATTACCTGAAAGTGTCATCAAGATTGTGTGAAAAAATGTGTGCTGAGATTTCAGGAAACTCGTAGTTTTTTGGAAGCTTGGCAACCCATTTCCATGAAAGTGATTTGCGGTGGTCTCTGCTTAGGGCTACATCAATAAGAAACAAACCATAGAAATAGAACTTGGAACTACTTTATTGTGTCAAGTTTCAAAGAGCTAGCACAAACCGTGTTTGATTTAGAGTTCCAACTACATGTATCCATATAGGAGAAAACAGAGTGAAACCTAAAAATTTAAACTCGTACTGCCAACAAATGGTTTAACCTAGAAGAACGAAATTTGGTGAGCTAAGTGAGATTGGGGTACTGATCATTACCTGAAAGTGTCATCAAGATTGGGTGAAAAAATGTGGGGTGAGATTTCAGGAAACTCGTAGTTTTTTGGAAGCTTGGCAACCCCTTTCCGTGAAAGTTATTTGCGCCGGTCTCTGATTAGGGCTCCTTCAATAGGAAACAAACCATACAGATAGAACTTGTAACTACTTTATTGTGTCAAGTTTCAAAGAGCTAACACAAACCGTGTTTGATTTAGAGTTCCAACTACATGTATCCCTATAGCAGAAAACAGAGTGAAACCTAAAAATTAAAACTGTTACTGCCAACGAACGGTTTAAACTAGAAGAATGAAATTTGGTGAGCCAAGTGAAATTGGGGTATGAGCATTACCTGAAAGTGTCATCAAGATTGGGTGAAAAAATTTGGGGTGAGATTTCAGGAAACTCGTAGTTTTTTGGAAGCTTGGCAACCCCTTTCCATAAAAGTGATTTGCGCTGGTCTCTGCTTAGGGCTACATCAATAGGAAACAAAACAAACCGTAGAAATAGAACTTGGAACTACTTTATTGTGTCAAGTTTAAAAGAGCTAGCACAAACTGTGTTTGATTTAGAGATCCAACTACATGTATCCATATAGGAGAAAAAAGAGTGAAACCTAAAAATTAAAATTGTTACTGCCAACGAACTGTTTAACCAAGAAGAACGAAATTTGGTGAGCCAAGTGGCATTGGGGTACTGATCGTTACCTGAAAATGTCATCAAGATTGGGTGAAAAAATGTGTGCTGAGATTTCAGGAAACTCGTAGTTTTTTGGAAGCTTGGCAACCCATTTCCATGAAAGTAATTTGCGGTGGTCTCTGCATAGGGCTACATCAATAGGAAACAAAACATAGAGGTAGAACTTGTAACTACTATATTGTGTCAAGTTTCAAAGAGCCGGCACAAACCGTGTTTGATTTAGAGTTCCAACTACATGTATCCATATAGGAGAAAACAGAATGAAACCTAAAAATTAAAACTCTTACTGCCAACGAACGGTTTAACCTAGAAGAACGAAATTTGGTGAGCCAAGTGGGATTGGGGTACTGATCATTACCTGAAAGTGTCATCAAGATTGGGTGAAAAAATGTGTACTGAGATTTCAGGAAACTCGTAGTTTTTTGGAAGCTTGGCAACCCCTTTCCGTGAAAGTGATTTGCGCCGGTCTCTGCTTAGGGCTACATCAATAGGAAACAAACTATAGAGATAGATCTTGGGACTACTTTATTGTGTCAAGTTTCAAACAGCTAGCACACACCGTGTTTGATTTAAAGTTCCAACTACATGTATCCCTATCGGAGAAAACAGAGTGAAACCTAAAAATTAAAACTGTTACTGCCAACGAACGGTTTAACCTAGAAGAATGAAATTTGGTGAGCCAAGTGGGATTGGGGTACTGATCATTACCTGAAAGTGTCATCAAGATTGGGTGAAAAAATGTGTGCTGAGATTTCAGGAAACTCGTAGTTTTTTGGAATCTTGGCAACCCCTTTCCATTAAAGTGATTTGCGGTGGTCTCTCCTTAGGGCTACATCAATAGGAAACAAACCATAGAGACATAACTTGGAACTACTTTATTGTGTCAAGTTTCAAAGAGCTAGCACAAACCGTGTTAGATTTAGAGTTCCAAGAACATGTATCCATTAGGAGAAAACAGAGTAAAACCTAAAATTTAAAACTGTTACTGCCAACGAACGGATTAAACTAGAAGAACGAAATTTGGTGAGCCAAGTGGGAATGGGGTACTGATCATTACCAGAAAGTGTCATCAAGATTGGGTGAAAATATGTGTGCTGAGATTTCAGGAAACTCGTAGTTTTTTGGAACCTTGGAATCCCCTTTCCATGATAGTGGTTTCCGCCGGTCTCTGCTTAGGGCTACATCAATAGGAAACAAAAAATAGAAATAGAACTTGGAACTACTTTATTGTGTCAAGTTTAAAAGAGCTAGTACAAACCGTGTTTGATTTAGAGTTCCAACTACATGTATCCATATAGGAGAAAACAGAGTGAAAGATAAAATTTAAAACTGTTACTGCCATCGAACGGTTTAACCTAGAAGAACGAAATTATGTGAGCCTAGTGGGATTGGCGTACTGATCATTACCTGAAAGTGTCATCAAGATTGGGTGAAAAAATGTGTGCTGAGATTTCAGGAAACTCGTAGTTTTTTGGAAGCTTGGCAACCCATTTCCATGAAAGTGATTTGCGGTGGTCTCTGCTTAGGGCTACATCAATAAGAAACAAACCATAGAAATAGAACTTGGAACTACTTTATTGTGTCAAGTTTCAAAGAGCTAACACAAACCGTGTTTGATTTCGAGTTCCAACTACATGTATCCATATAGGAGAAAACAGAGTGAAACCTAAAAATTAAAACTGTTACTGCCAACGAACAGTTTAACCTAGAAGAACGAAATTTGGTGAGCCAAGTGGGATTGGGGTACTGCTCATTACCTGAAAGTGTCATCAAGATTGGGTGAAAAAATGTGTGCTGAGATTTCAGGAAACTCGTAGTTTTTTGGAAGCTTGGCAACCCCTTTCCGTGAAAGTGATTTGCGCTGGTCTCTGCTTAGGGCTACATCAGTAGGAAACAAACCATAGAGATAGATCTTGGGACTACTTTATTGTGTCAAGTTTCAAAGAGCTAGCACAAACCGTGTTTGATTTAGAGTTCCAACTACATTTATCCATATAGGAGAAAACAGAGTGAAACCGAAAAATTAAAACTGTTACTGCAAACGAACGGTTTAACCTAGAAGAACCAAATTTGGTGAGCCAAATGGGATTGGGGTACTGATCATTACCTGAAAGTGTCATCAATATTGGGTGAAAAAATGTGTGCTGAGATTTCAGGAAACTCGTAGTTTTTTGGAAGCTTTCAACCCTTTCCATGAAAGTGATTTGCGGTGGTCTCTGCTTAGGGCTACATCAATAGGAAACAAACCATAGAGATAGAACTTGGAACTACTTTATTGTGTCAAGTTTCAAAGAGCTAGCACAAACCGTGTTTGATTTAGAGTTCCAACTACATGTATCCATATAGGAGAAAACAGAGTGAAACCTAAAAATTAAAACTGTTACTGCCAATTAACGGTTTAACATAGAAGAACGAAATTTGGAGAGCCAAGTGGGATTGGGGTACTGACAATTACCTGAAAGTGTCATCAAGATTGGGTGAAAAAATGTGGGCTGAGATTTCAGGAAGCTCGTAGTTTTTTGGAAGCTTGGCAACCCCTTTCCATGAAAGTGATTTGCGCCGGTCTCTGATTAGGGCTACATCAATAGGAAAAAAACCATAGAGATAGAACTTGGAACTACTTTATTGTGTCAAGTTTCAAAGAGCTAGCACAAACCGTGTTTGATTTAGAGTTCCAACTACATGTATCCATATAGGAGAAAACAGAGTGAAAGATAAAATTTAAAACTGTTACTGCCATCGAACGGTTTAACCTAGAAGAACGAAATTATGTGAGCCTAGTGGGACTGGCGTACTGATCATTACCTGAAAGTGTCATCAAGATTGGGTGAAAAAATGTGTGCTGAGATTTCAGGAAACTCGTAGTTTTTTGGAAGCTTGGCAACCCATTTCCATGAAAGTGATTTGCGGTGGTCTCTGCTTAGGGCTACATCAATAAGAAACAAACCATAGAAATAGAACTTGGAACTACTTTATTGTGTCAAGTTTCAAAGAGCTAGCACAAACCGTGTTTGATTTAGAGTTCCAACTACATGTATCCATATAGGAGAAAACAGAGTGAAACCTAAAAATTTAAACTCGTACTGCCAACAAATGGTTTAACCTAGAAGAACGAAATTTGGTGAGCTAAGTGAGATTGGGGTACTGATCATTACCTGAAAGTGTCATCAAGATTGGGTGAAAAAATGTGGGGTGAGATTTCAGGAAACTCGTAGTTTTTTGGAAGCTTGGCAACCCCTTTCCGTGAAAGTGATTTGCGCCGGTCTCTGATTAGGGCTCCTTCAATAGGAAACAAACCATACAGATAGAACTTGTAACTACTTTATTGTGTCAAGTTTCAAAGAGCTAACACAAACCGTGTTTGATTTAGAGTTCCAACTACATGTATCCCTATAGCAGAAAACAGAGTGAAACCTAAAAATTAAAACTGTTACTGCCAACGAACGGTTTAAACTAGAAGAATGAAATTTGGTGAGCCAAGTGAAATTGGGGTATGAGCATTACCTGAAAGTGTCATCAAGATTGGGTGAAAAAATTTGGGGTGAGATTTCAGGAAACTCGTAGTTTTTTGGAAGCTTGGCAACCCCTTTCCATAAAAGTGATTTGCGCTGGTCTCTGCTTAGGGCTACATCAATAGGAAACAAAACAAACCGTAGAAATAGAACTTGGAACTACTTTATTGTGTCAAGTTTCAAAGAGCTAGCACAAACTGTGTTTGATTTAGAGATCCAACTACATGTATCCATATAGGAGAAAAAAGAGTGAAACCTAAAAATTAAAATTGTTACTGCCAACGAACTGTTTAAACAAGAAGAACGAAATTTGGTGAGCCAAGTGGCATTGGGGTACTGATCGTTACCTGAAAATGTCATCAAGATTGGGTGAAAAAATGTGTGCTGAGATTTCAGGAAACTCGTAGTTTTTTGGAAGCTTGGCAACCCATTTCCATGAAAGTAATTTGCGGTGGTCTCTGCATAGGGCTACATCAATAGGAAACAAAACATAGAGGTAGAACTTGTAACTACTATATTGTGTCAAGTTTCAAAGAGCCGGCACAAACCGTGTTTGATTTAGAGTTCCAACTACATGTATCCATATAGGAGAAAACAGAATGAAACCTAAAAATTAAAACTCTTACTGCCAACGAACGGTTTAACCTAGAAGAACGAAATTTGGTGAGCCAAGTGGGATTGGGGTACTGATCATTACCTGAAAGTGTCATCAAGACTGGGTGAAAAAATGTGTGCTGAGATTTCAGGAAACTCGTAGTTTTTTGGAAGCTTGGCAAACCATTTCTGTGAAAGTGATTTGCGCCGGGCTCTGCTTAGGGCTACATCAATAGGAAACAAACCATAGAGATAGATCTTGGGACTCTTTTATTGTGTCAAGTTTCAAACTGCTAGCACAAACTGTGTTTGATTTAGAGTTCCAACTACATGTATCCATATAGGAGAAAACAGAGTGAAACCTAAAAATTAAAACTGTTACTGCCAACGAACGGATTTACCTAGAAGAACGAAATTCGGTGAGCCAAGTCGGATTGGGGTACTGATCATTACCTGAAAGTGTCATCAAGATTGGGTGAAAAAATGTGTGCTGAGATTTCAGGAAACTCGTAGTTTTTTGGAAGCTTGGCAACCCCTTTCCGTGAAAGTGATTTGCGCTGGTATCTGCTTAGGGCTACATCAATAGGAAACAAACTATAGAGATAGATCTTGGGACTACTTTATTGTGTCAAGTTTCAAACAGCTAGCACACACCGTGTTTGATTTAAAGTTCCAACTACATGTATCCCTATCGGAGAAAACAGAGTGAAACCTAAAAATTAAAACTGTTACTGCCAACGAACGGTTTAACCTAGAAGAACGAAATTTGGTGAGCCAAGTGGGATTGGGGTACTGATCATTACCTGAAAGTGTCATCAAGATTGGGTGAAAAAATGTGTGCTGAGATTTCAGGAAACTCGTAGTTTTTTGGAATCTTGGCAACCCCTTTCCATTAAAGTGATTTGCGGTGGTCTCTCCTTAGGGCTACATCAATAGGAAACAAACCATAGAGACATAACTTGGAACTACTTTATTGTGTCAAGTTTCAAAGAGCTAGCACAAACCGTGTTTGATTTAGAGTTCCAAGAACATGTATCCATTAGGAGAAAACAGAGTGAAACCTAAAATTTAAAACTGTTACTGCCAACGAACGGATTAAACTAGAAGAACGAAATTTGGTGAGCCAAGTGGGAATGGGGTACTGATCATTACCAGAAAGTGTCATCAAGATTGGGTGAAAATATGTGTGCTGAGATTTCAGGAAACTCGTAGTTTTTTGGAACCTTGGAATCCCCTTTCCATGATAGTGGTTTCCGCCGGTCTCTGCTTAGGGCTACATCAATAGGAAACAAACAATAGAAATAGAACTTGGAACTACTTTATTGTGTCAAGTTTAAAAGAGCTAGTACAAACCGTGTTTGATTTAGAGTTCCAACTACATGTATCCATATAGGAGAAAACAGAGTGAAAGATAAAATTTAAAACTGTTACTGCCATCGAACGGTTTAACCTAGAAGAACGAAATTATGTGAGCCTAGTGGGATTGGCGTACTGATCATTACCTGAAAGTGTCATCAAGATTGGGTGAAAAAATGTGTACTGAGATTTCAGGAAACTCGTAGTTTTTTGGAAGCTTGGCAACCCATTTCCATGAAAGTGATTTGCGGTGGTCTCTGCTTAGGGCTACATCAATAAGAAACAAACCATAGAAATAGAACTTGGAACTACTTTATTGTGTCAAGTTTCAAAGAGCTAACACAAACCGTGTTTGATTTCGAGTTCCAACTACATGTATCCATATAGGAGAAAACAGAGTGAAACCTAAAAATTTAAACTCGTACTGCCAACAAACGGTTTAACCTAGAAGAACAAAATTTGGTGAGCCAAGTGAGATTGGGGTACTGATCATTACCTGAAAGTGTCATCAAGATTGTGTGAAAAAATGTGTGCTGAGATTCAGGAAACTCGTAGTTTTTTGGAAGCTTGGCAACCCCTTTCCGTGAAAGTGATTTGCGCTGGTCTCTGCTTAGGGCTACATCAGTAGGAAACAAACCATAGAGATAGATCTTGGGACTACTTTTTTGTGTCAAGTTTCAAAGAGCTAGCACAAACCGTGTTTGATTTAGAGTTCCAACTACATTTATCCATATAGGAGTAAACAGAGTGAAACCGAAAAATTAAAACTGTTACTGCAAACGAACGGTTTAACCTAGAAGAACCAAATTTGGTGAGCCAAATGGGATTGGGGTACTGATCATTACCTGAAAGTGTCATCAACATTGGGTGAAAAAATGTGTGCTGAGATTTCAGGAAACTCGTAGTTTTTTGGAAGCTTTCAACCCTTTCCATGAAAGTGATTTGCGGTGGTCTCTGCTTAGGGCTACATCAATAGGAAACAAACCATAGAGACAGAACTTGGAACTACTTTATTGTGTCAAGTTTCAAAGAGCTAGCACAAACCGTGTTTGATTTAGAGTTCCAACTACATGTATCCATATAGGAGAAAACAGAGTGAAACCTAAAAATTAAAACTGTTACTGCCAATTAACGGTTTAACCTAGAAGAACGAAATTTGGAGAGCCAAGTGGGATTGGGGTACTGACAATTACCTGAAAGTGTCATCAAGATTGGGTGAAAAAATGTGGGCTGAGATTTCAGGAAGCTCGTAGTTTTTTGGAAGCCTGGCAACCCCTTTCCATGAAATTGATTTGCGCCGGTCTCTGATTAGGGCTACATCAATAGGAAACAAACCATAGGGATAGAACTTGGAACTACTTTATTGTGTCAAGTTTCAAAGAGCTAGCACAAACCGTGTTTGATTTAGAGTTCCAACTACATGTATCCATATAGGAGAAAACAGAGTGAAAGATAAAATTTAAAACTGTTACTGCCATCGAACGGTTTAACCTAGAAGAACGAAATTATGTGAGCCTAGTGGGACTGGCGTACTGATCATTACCTGAAAGTGTCATCAAGATTGTGTGAAAAAATGTGTGCTGAGATTTCAGGAAACTCGTAGTTTTTTGGAAGCTTGGCAACCCATTTCCATGAAAGTGATTTGCGGTGGTCTCTGCTTAGGGCTACATCAATAAGAAACAAACCATAGAAATAGAACTTGGAACTACTTTATTGTGTCAAGTTTCAAAGAGCTAGCACAAACCGTGTTTGATTTAGAGTTCCAACTACATGTATCCATATAGGAGAAAACAGAGTGAAACCTAAAAATTTAAACTCGTACTGCCAACAAATGGTTTAACCTAGAAGAACGAAATTTGGTGAGCTAAGTGAGATTGGGGTACTGATCATTACCTGAAAGTGTCATCAAGATTGGGTGAAAAAATGTGGGGTGAGATTTCAGGAAACTCGTAGTTTTTTGGAAGCTTGGCAACCCCTTTCCGTGAAAGTGATTTGCGCCGGTCTCTGATTAGGGCTCCTTCAATAGGAAACAAACCATACAGATAGAACTTGTAACTACTTTATTGTGTCAAGTTTCAAAGAGCTAACACAAACCGTGTTTGATTTAGAGTTCCAACTACATGTATCCCTATAGCAGAAAACAGAGTGAAACCTAAAAATTAAAACTGTTACTGCCAACGAACGGTTTAAACTAGAAGAATGAAATTTGGTGAGCCAAGTGAAATTGGGGTATGAGCATTACCTGAAAGTGTCATCAAGATTGGGTGAAAAAATTTGGGGTGAGATTTCAGGAAACTCGTAGTTTTTTGGAAGCTTGGCAACCCCTTTCCATAAAAGTGATTTGCGCTGGTCTCTGCTTAGGGCTACATCAATAGGAAACAAAACAAACCGTAGAAATAGAACTTGGAACTACTTTATTGTGTCAAGTTTCAAAGAGCTAGCACAAACTGTGTTTGATTTAGAGATCCAACTACATGTATCCATATAGGAGAAAAAAGAGTGAAACCTAAAAATTAAAATTGTTACTGCCAACGAACTGTTTAAACAAGAAGAACGAAATTTGGTGAGCCAAGTGGCATTGGGGTACTGATCGTTACCTGAAAATGTCATCAAGATTGGGTGAAAAAATGTGTCCTGAGATTTCAGGAAACTCGTAGTTTTTTGGAAGCTTGGCAACCCATTTCCATGAAAGTAATTTGCGGTGGTCTCTGCATAGGGCTACATCAATAGGAAACAAAACATAGAGGTAGAACTTGTAACTACTATATTGTGTCAAGTTTCAAAGAGCCGGCACAAACCGTGTTTGATTTAGAGTTCCAACTACATGTATCCATATAGGAGAAAACAGAATGAAACCTAAAAATTAAAACTCTTACTGCCAACGAACGGTTTAACCTAGAAGAACGAAATTTGGTGAGCCAAGTGGGATTGGGGTACTGATCATTACCTGAAAGTGTCATCAAGACTGGGTGAAAAAATGTGTGCTGAGATTTCAGGAAACTCGTAGTTTTTTGGAAGCTTGGCAAACCATTTCTGTGAAAGTGATTTGCGCCGGGCTCTGCTTAGGGCTACATCAATAGGAAACAAACCATAGAGATAGATCTTGGGACTCTTTTATTGTGTCAAGTTTCAAACTGCTAGCACAAACTGTGTTTGATTTAGAGTTCCAACTACATGTATCCATATAGGAGAAAACAGAGTGAAACCTAAAAATTAAAACTGTTACTGCCAACGAACGGATTTACCTAGAAGAACGAAATTCGGTGAGCCAAGTCGGATTGGGGTACTGATCATTACCTGAAAGTGTCATCAAGATTGGGTGAAAAAATGTGTGCTGAGATTTCAGGAAACTCGTAGTTTTTTGGAAGCTTGGCAACCCCTTTCCGTGAAAGTGATTTGCGCTGGTATCTGCTTAGGGCTACATCAATAGGAAACAAACTATAGAGATAGATCTTGGGACTACTTTATTGTGTCAAGTTTCAAACAGCTAGCACACACCGTGTTTGATTTAAAGTTCCAACTACATGTATCCCTATCGGAGAAAACAGAGTGAAACCTAAAAATTAAAACTGTTACTGCCAACGAACGGTTTAACCTAGAAGAACGAAATTTGGTGAGCCAAGTGGGATTGGGGTACTGATCATTACCTGAAAGTGTCATCAAGATTGGGTGAAAAAATGTGTGCTGAGATTTCAGGAAACTCGTAGTTTTTTGGAATCTTGGCAACCCCTTTCCATTAAAGTGATTTGCGGTGGTCTCTCCTTAGGGCTACATCAATAGGAAACAAACCATAGAGACATAACTTGGAACTACTTTATTGTGTCAAGTTTCAAAGAGCTAGCACAAACCGTGTTTGATTTAGAGTTCCAAGAACATGTATCCATTAGGAGAAAACAGAGTGAAACCTAAAATTTAAAACTGTTACTGCCAACGAACGGATTAAACTAGAAGAACGAAATTTGGTGAGCCAAGTGGGAATGGGGTACTGATCATTACCAGAAAGTGTCATCAAGATTGGGTGAAAATATGTGTGCTGAGATTTCAGGAAACTCGTAGTTTTTTGGAACCTTGGAATCCCCTTTCCATGATAGTGGTTTCCGCCGGTCTCTGCTTAGGGCTACATCAATAGGAAACAAACAATAGAAATAGAACTTGGAACTACTTTATTGTGTCAAGTTTAAAAGAGCTAGTACAAACCGTGTTTGATTTAGAGTTCCAACTACATGTATCCATATAGGAGAAAACAGAGTGAAAGATAAAATTTAAAACTGTTACTGCCATCGAACGGTTTAACCTAGAAGAACGAAATTATGTGAGCCTAGTGGGATTGGCGTACTGATCATTACCTGAAAGTGTCATCAAGATTGGGTGAAAAAATGTGTACTGAGATTTCAGGAAACTCGTAGTTTTTTGGAAGCTTGGCAACCCATTTCCATGAAAGTGATTTGCGGTGGTCTCTGCTTAGGGCTACATCAATAAGAAACAAACCATAGAAATAGAACTTGGAACTACTTTATTGTGTCAAGTTTCAAAGAGCTAACACAAACCGTGTTTGATTTCGAGTTCCAACTACATGTATCCATATAGGAGAAAACAGAGTGAAACCTAAAAATTTAAACTCGTACTGCCAACAAACGGTTTAACCTAGAAGAACAAAATTTGGTGAGCCAAGTGAGATTGGGGTACTGATCATTACCTGAAAGTGTCATCAAGATTGTGTGAAAAAATGTGTGCTGAGATTCAGGAAACTCGTAGTTTTTTGGAAGCTTGGCAACCCCTTTCCGTGAAAGTGATTTGCGCTGGTCTCTGCTTAGGGCTACATCAGTAGGAAACAAACCATAGAGATAGATCTTGGGACTACTTTATTGTGTCAAGTTTCAAAGAGCTAGCACAAACCGTGTTTGATTTAGAGTTCCAACTACATTTATCCATATAGGAGTAAACAGAGTGAAACCGAAAAATTAAAACTGTTACTGCAAACGAACGGTTTAACCTAGAAGAACCAAATTTGGTGAGCCAAATGGGATTGGGGTACTGATCATTACCTGAAAGTGTCATCAACATTGGGTGAAAAAATGTGTGCTGAGATTTCAGGAAACTCGTAGTTTTTTGGAAGCTTTCAACCCTTTCCATGAAAGTGATTTGCGGTGGTCTCTGCTTAGGGCTACATCAATAGGAAACAAACCATAGAGACAGAACTTGGAACTACTTTATTGTGTCAAGTTTCAAAGAGCTAGCACAAACCGTGTTTGATTTAGAGTTCCAACTACATGTATCCATATAGGAGAAAACAGAGTGAAACCTAAAAATTAAAACTGTTACTGCCAATTAACGGTTTAACCTAGAAGAACGAAATTTGGAGAGCCAAGTGGGATTGGGGTACTGACAATTACCTGAAAGTGTCATCAAGATTGGGTGAAAAAATGTGGGCTGAGATTTCAGGAAGCTCGTAGTTTTTTGGAAGCTTGGCAACCCCTTTCCATGAAATTGATTTGCGCCGGTCTCTGATTAGGGCTACATCAATAGGAAACAAACCATAGGGATAGAACTTGGAACTACTTTATTGTGTCAAGTTTCAAAGAGCTAGCACAAACCGTGTTTGATTTAGAGTTCCAACTACATGTATCCATATAGGAGAAAACAGAGTGAAAGATAAAATTTAAAACTGTTACTGCCATCGAACGGTTTAACCTAGAAGAACGAAATTATGTGAGCCTAGTGGAACTGGCGTACTGATCATTACCTGAAAGTGTCATCAAGATTGTGTGAAAAAATGTGTGCTGAGATTTCAGGAAACTCGTAGTTTTTTGGAAGCTTGGCAACCCATTTCCATGAAAGTGATTTGCGGTGGTCTCTGCTTAGGGCTACATCAATAAGAAACAAACCATAGAAATAGAACTTGGAACTACTTTATTGTGTCAAGTTTCAAAGAGCTAGCACAAACCGTGTTTGATTTAGAGTTCCAACTACATGTATCCATATAGGAGAAAACAGAGTGAAACCTAAAAATTTAAACTCGTACTGCCAACAAATGGTTTAACCTAGAAGAACGAAATTTGGTGAGCTAAGTGAGATTGGGGTACTGATCATTACCTGAAAGTGTCATCAAGATTGGGTGAAAAAATGTGGGGTGAGATTTCAGGAAACTCGTAGTTTTTTGGAAGCTTGGCAACCCCTTTCCATTTAAGTGATTTGCGCCGGTCTCTAATTAGGGCTCCTTCAATAGGAAACAAACCATAGAGATAGAACTTGTAACTACTTTATTGTGTCAAGTTTCAAAGAGCTAACACAAACCGTGTTTGATTTAGAGTTCCAACTACATGTATCCCTATAGCAGAAAACAGAGTGAAACCTAAAAATTAAAACTGTTACTGCCAACGAACGGTTTAAACTAGAAGAATGAAATTTGGTGAGCCAAGTGAAATTGGGGTATGAGCATTACCTGAAAGTGTCATCAAGATTGGGTGAAAAAATTTTGGGTGAGATTTCAGGAAACTCGTAGTTTTTTGGAAGCTTGGCAACCCCTTTCCATAAAAGTGATTTGCGCTGGTCTCTGCTTAGGGCTACATCAATAGGAAACAAAACAAACCGTAGAAATAGAACTTGGAACTACTTTATTGTGTCAAGTTTAAAAGAGCTAGCACAAACTGTGTTTGATTTAGAGTTCCAACTACATGTATCCATATAGGAGAAAACAGAGTGAAACCTAAAAATTAAAATTGTTACTGCCAACGAACTGTTTAACCAAGAAGAACGAAATTTGGTGAGCCAAGTGGCATTGGGGTACTGATCGTTACCTGAAAATGTCATCAAGATTGGGTGAAAAAATGTGTGCTGAGATTTCAGGAAACTCGTAGTTTTTTGGAAGCTTGGCAACCCATTTCCATGAAAGTAATTTGCGGTGGTCTCTGCATAGGGCTACATCAATAGGAAACAAAACATAGAGGTAGAACTTGTAACTACTATATTGTGTCAAGTTTCAAAGAGCCGGCACAAACCGTGTTTGATTTAGAGTTCCAACTACATGTATCCATATAGGAGAAAACAGAATGAAACCTAAAAATTAAAACTCTTACTGCCAACGAACGGTTTAACCTAGAAGAACGAAATTTGGTGAGCCAAGTGGGATTGGGGTACTGATCATTACCTGAAAGTGTCATCAAGACTGGGTGAAAAAATGTGTGCTGAGATTTCAGGAAACTCGTAGTTTTTTGGAAGCTTGGCAAACCATTTCTGTGAAAGTGATTTGCGCCCGGCTCTGCTTAGGGCTACATCAATAGGAAACAAACCATAGAGATAGATCTTGGGACTCTTTTATTGTGTCAAGTTTCAAACTGCTAGCACAAACTGTGTTTGATTTAGAGTTCCAACTACATGTATCCATATAGGAGAAAACAGAGTGAAACCTAAAAATTAAAACTGTTACTGCCAACGAACGGATTTACCTAGAAGAACGAAATTCGGTGAGCCAAGTAGGATTGGGGTACTGATCATTACCTGAAAGTGTCATCAAGATTGGGTGAAAAAATGTGTGCTGAGATTTCAGGAAACTCGTAGTTTTTTGGAAGCTTGGCAACCCCTTTCCGTGAAAGTGATTTGCGCCGGTATCTGCTTAGGGCTACATCAATAGGAAACAAACTATAGAGATAGATCTTGGGACTACTTTATTGTGTCAAGTTTCAAACAGCTAGCACACACCGTGTTTGATTTAAAGTTCCAACTACATGTATCCCTATCGGAGAAAACAGAGTGAAACCTAAAAATTAAAACTGTTACTGCCAACGAACGGTTTAACCTAGAAGAACGAAATTTGGTGAGCCAAGTGGGATTGGGGTACTGATCATTACCTGAAAGTGTCATCAAGATTGGGTGAAAAAATGTGTGCTGAGATTTCAGGAAACTCGTAGTTTTTTGGAATCTTGGCAACCCCTTTCCATTAAAGTGATTTGCGGTGGTCTCTCCTTAGGGCTACATCAATAGGAAACAAACCATAGAGACATAACTTGGAACTACTTTATTGTGTCAAGTTTCAAAGAGCTAGCACAAACCGTGTTTGATTTAGAGTTCCAAGAACATGTATCCATTAGGAGAAAACAGAGTGAAACCTAAAATTTAAAACTGTTACTGCCAACGAACGGATTAAACTAGAAGAACGAAATTTGGTGAGCCAAGTGGGAATGGGGTACTGATCATTACCAGAAAGTGTCATCAAGATTGGGTGAAAATATGTGTGCTGAGATTTCAGGAAACTCGTAGTTTTTTGGAACCTTGGAATCCCCTTTCCATGATAGTGGTTTCCGCCGGTCTCTGCTTAGGGCTACATCAATAGGAAACAAACAATAGAAATAGAACTTGGAAGTACTTTATTGTGTCAAGTTTAAAAGAGCTAGTACAAACCGTGTTTGATTTAGAGTTCCAACTACATGTATCCATATAGGAGAAAACAGAGTGAAAGATAAAATTTAAAACTGTTACTGCCATCGAACGGTTTAACCTAGAAGAACGAAATTATGTGAGCCTAGTGGGATTGGCGTACTGATCATTACCTGAAAGTGTCATCAAGATTGGGTGAAAAAATGTGTGCTGAGATTTCAGGAAACTCGTAGTTTTTTGGAAGCTTGGCAACCCATTTCCATGAAAGTGATTTGCGGTGGTCTCTGCTTAGGGCTACATCAATAAGAAACAAACCATAGAAATAGAACTTGGAACTACTTTATTGTGTCAAGTTTCAAAGAGCTAACACAAACCGTGTTTGATTTCGAGTTCCAACTACATGTATCCATATAGGAGAAAACAGAGTGAAACCTAAAAATTTAAACTCGTACTGCCAACAAACGGTTTAACCTAGAAGAACAAAATTTGGTGAGCCAAGTGAGATTGGGGTACTGATCATTACCTGAAAGTGTCATCAAGATTGTGTGAAAAAATGTGTGCTGAGATTCAGGAAACTCGTAGTTTTTTGGAAGCTTGGCAACCCCTTTCCGTGAAAGTGATTTGCGCTGGTCTCTGCTTAGGGCTACATCAGTAGGAAACAAACCATAGAGATAGATCTTGGGACTACTTTATTGTGTCAAGTTTCAAAGAGCTAGCACAAACCGTGTTTGATTTAGAGTTCCAACTACATTTATCCATATAGGAGTAAACAGAGTGAAACCGAAAAATTAAAACTGTTACTGCAAACGAACGGTTTAACCTAGAAGAACCAAATTTGGTGAGCCAAATGGGATTGGGGTACTGATCATTACCTGAAAGTGTCATCAACATTGGGTGAAAAAATGTGTGCTGAGATTTCAGGAAACTCGTAGTTTTTTGGAAGCTTTCAACCCTTTCCATGAAAGTGATTTGCGGTGGTCTCTGCTTAGGGCTACATCAATAGGAAACAAACCATAGAGACAGAACTTGGAACTACTTTATTGTGTCAAGTTTCAAAGAGCTAGCACAAACCGTGTTTGATTTAGAGTTCCAACTACATGTATCCATATAGGAGAAAACAGAGTGAAACCTAAAAATTAAAACTGTTACTGCCAATTAACGGTTTAACCTAGAAGAACGAAATTTGGAGAGCCAAGTGGGATTGGGGTACTGACAATTACCTGAAAGTGTCATCAAGATTGGGTGAAAAAATGTGGGCTGAGATTTCAGGAAGCTCGTAGTTTTTTGGAAGCTTGGCAACCCCTTTCCATGAAATTGATTTGCGCCGGTCTCTGATTAGGGCTACATCAATAGGAAACAAACCATAGAGATAGAACTTGGAACTACTTTATTGTGTCAAGTTTCAAAGAGCTAGCACAAACCGTGTTTGATTTAGAGTTCCAACTACATGTATCCATATAGGAGAAAACAGAGTGAAAGATAAAATTTAAAACTGTTACTGCCATCGAACGGTTTAACCTAGAAGAACGAAATTATGTGAGCCTAGTGGAACTGGCGTACTGATCATTACCTGAAAGTGTCATCAAGATTGTGTGAAAAAATGTGTGCTGAGATTTCAGGAAACTCGTAGTTTTTTGGAAGCTTGGCAACCCATTTCCATGAAAGTGATTTGCGGTGGTCTCTGCTTAGGGCTACATCAATAAGAAACAAACCATAGAAATAGAACTTGGAACTACTTTATTGTGTCAAGTTTCAAAGAGCTAGCACAAACCGTGTTTGATTTAGAGTTCCAACTACATGTATCCATATAGGAGAAAACAGAGTGAAACCTAAAAATTTAAACTCGTACTGCCAACAAATGGTTTAACCTAGAAGAACGAAATTTGGTGAGCTAAGTGAGATTGGGGTACTGATCATTACCTGAAAGTGTCATCAAGATTGGGTGAAAAAATGTGGGGTGAGATTTCAGGAAACTCGTAGTTTTTTGGAAGCTTGGCAACCCCTTTCCATTTAAGTGATTTGCGCCGGTCTCTGATTAGGGCTCCTTCAATAGGAAACAAACCATAGAGATAGAACTTGTAACTACTTTATTGTGTCAAGTTTCAAAGAGCTAACACAAACCGTGTTTGATTTAGAGTTCCAACTACATGTATCCCTATAGCAGAAAACAGAGTGAAACCTAAAAATTAAAACTGTTACTGCCAACGAACGGTTTAAACTAGAAGAATGAAATTTGGTGAGCCAAGTGAAATTGGGGTATGAGCATTACCTGAAAGTGTCATCAAGATTGGGTGAAAAAATTTTGGGTGAGATTTCAGGAAACTCGTAGTTTTTTGGAAGCTTGGCAACCCCTTTCCATAAAAGTGATTTGCGCTGGTCTCTGCTTAGGGCTACATCAATAGGAAACAAAACAAACCGTAGAAATAGAACTTGGAACTACTTTATTGTGTCAAGTTTAAAAGAGCTAGCACAAACTGTGTTTGATTTAGAGTTCCAACTACATGTATCCATATAGGAGAAAACAGAGTGAAACCTAAAAATTAAAATTGTTACTGCCAACGAACTGTTTAACCAAGAAGAACGAAATTTGGTGAGCCAAGTGGCATTGGGGTACTGATCGTTACCTGAAAATGTCATCAAGATTGGGTGAAAAAATGTGTGCTGAGATTTCAGGAAACTCGTAGTTTTTTGGAAGCTTGGCAACCCATTTCCATGAAAGTAATTTGCGGTGGTCTCTGCATAGGGCTACATCAATAGGAAACAAAACATAGAGGTAGAACTTGTAACTACTATATTGTGTCAAGTTTCAAAGAGCCGGCACAAACCGTGTTTGATTTAGAGTTCCAACTACATGTATCCATATAGGAGAAAACAGAATGAAACCTAAAAATTAAAACTCTTACTGCCAACGAACGGTTTAACCTAGAAGAACGAAATTTGGTGAGCCAAGTGGGATTGGGGTACTGATCATTACCTGAAAGTGTCATCAAGACTGGGTGAAAAAATGTGTGCTGAGATTTCAGGAAACTCGTAGTTTTTTGGAAGCTTGGCAAACCATTTCTGTGAAAGTGATTTGCGCCCGGCTCTGCTTAGGGCTACATCAATAGGAAACAAACCATAGAGATAGATCTTGGGACTCTTTTATTGTGTCAAGTTTCAAACTGCTAGCACAAACTGTGTTTGATTTAGAGTTCCAACTACATGTATCCATATAGGAGAAAACAGAGTGAAACCTAAAAATTAAAACTGTTACTGCCAACGAACGGATTTACCTAGAAGAACGAAATTCGGTGAGCCAAGTAGGATTGGGGTACTGATCATTACCTGAAAGTGTCATCAAGATTGGGTGAAAAAATGTGTGCTGAGATTTCAGGAAACTCGTAGTTTTTTGGAAGCTTGGCAACCCCTTTCCGTGAAAGTGATTTGCGCTGGTATCTGCTTAGGGCTACATCAATAGGAAACAAACTATAGAGATAGATCTTGGGACTACTTTATTGTGTCAAGTTTCAAACAGCTAGCACAAACCGTGTTTGATTTAAAGTTCCAACTACATGTATCCATATCGGAGAAAACAGAGTGAAACCTAAAAATTAAAACTGTTACTGCCAACGAACGGTTTAACCTAGAAGAACGAAATTTGGTGAGCCAAGTGGGATTGGGGTACTGATCATTACCTGAAAGTGTCATCAAGATTGGGTGAAAAAATGTGTGCTGAGATTTCAGGAAACTCGTAGTTTTTTGGAATCTTGGCAACCCCTTTCCATTAAAGTGATTTGCGGTGGTCTCTCCTTAGGGCTACATCAATAGGAAACAAACCATAGAGACATAACTTGGAACTACTTTATTGTGTCAAGTTTCAAAGAGCTAGCACAAACCGTGTTTGAATTAGAGTTCCAAGAACATGTATCCATTAGGAGAAAACAGAGTGAAACCTAAAATTTAAAACTGTTACTGCCAACGAACGGATTAAACTAGAAGAACGAAATTTGGTGAGCCAAGTGGGAATGGGGTACTGATCATTACCAGAAAGTGTCATCAAGATTGGGTGAAAATATGTGTGCTGAGATTTCAGGAAACTCGTAGTTTTTTGGAACCTTGGAATCCCCTTTCCATGATAGTGGTTTCCGCCGGTCTCTGCTTAGGGCTACATCAATAGGAAACAAACAATAGAAATAGAACTTGGAACTACTTTATTGTGTCAAGTTTAAAAGAGCTAGTACAAACCGTGTTTGATTTAGAGTTCCAACTACATGTATCCATATAGGAGAAAACAGAGTGAAAGATAAAATTTAAAACTGTTACTGCCATCGAACGGATTAACCTAGAAGAACGAAATTATGTGAGCCTAGTGGGATTGGCGTACTGATCATTACCTGAAAGTGTCATCATGATTGGGTGAAAAAATGTGTGCTGAGATTTCAGGAAACTCGTAGTTTTTTGGAAGCTTGGCAACCCATTTCCATGAAAGTGATTTGCGGTGGTCTCTGCTTAGGGCTACATCAATAAGAAACAAACCATAGAAATAGAACTTGGAACTACTTTATTGTGTCAAGTTTCAAAGAGTTAACACAAACCGTGTTTGATTTCGAGTTCCAACTACATGTATCCATATAGGAGAAAACAGAGTGAAACCTAAAAATTTAAACTCGTACTGCCAACAAACGGTTTAACCTAGAAGAACAAAATTTGGTGAGCCAAGTGAGATTGGGGTACTGATCATTACCTGAAAGTGTCATCAAGATTGTGTGAAAAAATGTGTGCTGAGATTCAGGAAACACGTAGTTTTTTGGAAGCTTGGCAACCCCTTTCCGTGAAAGTGATTTGCGCTGGTCTCTGCTTAGGGCTACATCAATAGGAAACAAACCATAGAGATAGAACTTGGAACTACTTTATTGTGTCAAGTTTCAAAGAGCTAGCACAAACCGTGTTTGATTTAGAGTTCCAACTACATTTATCCATATAGGAGAAAACAGAGTGAAACCGAAAAATTAAAACTGTTACTGCAAACGAACGGTTTAACCTAGAAGAACCAAATTTGGTGAGCCAAATGGGATTGGGGTACTGATCATTACCTGAAAGTGTCATCAATATTGGGTGAAAAAATGTGTGCTGAGATTTCAGGAAACTCGTAGTTTTTTGGAAGCTTTCAACCCTTTCCATGAAAGTGATTTGCGGTGGTCTCTGCTTAGGGCTACATCAATAGGAAACAAACCATAGAGATAGAACTTGGAACTACTTTATTGTGTCAAGTTTCAAAGAGCTAGCACAAACCGTGTTCGATTTAGAGTTCCAACTACATGTATCCATATAGGAGAAAACAGAGTGAAACCTAAAAATTAAAACTGTTACTGCCAATTAACGGTTTAACCTAGAAGAACGAAATTTGGAGAGCCAAGTGGGATTGGGGTACTGACAATTACCTGAAAGTGTCATCAAGATTGGGTGAAAAAATGTGGGCTGAGATTTCAGGAAACTCGTAGTTTTTTGGAAGCTTGGCAACCCCTTTCCATGAAAGTGATTTGCGCCGGTCTCTGATTAGGGCTACATCAATAGGAAACAAACCATAGAGATAGAACTTGGAACTACTTTATTGTGTCAAGTTTCAAAGAGCTAGCACAAACCGTGTTTGATTTAGAGTTCCAACTACATGTATCCATTAGGAGAAAACAGAGTGAAACCTAAAAATTTATACTGTTACTGCCATCGAACGGTTTAACTTAGAAATACGAAATTTGGTGAGCCATGTGGGATTGGGGTACTGATCATTACCTGAAAGTGTCATCAAGATTGGGTGAAAAAATGTGTGCTGAGATTACAGAAAACTCGTAGATTTTTGGAAGCTTGGCAACCCATTTCCATGAAAGTGATTTGCGGTGGTCTCTGCTTAGGGCTACATCAATAAGAAACAAACCATAGAAATAGAACTTGGAACTACTTTATTGTGTCAAGTTTCAAAGAGCTAGCACAAACCGTGTTTGATTTAGAGTTCCAAGAACATGTATCCATTAGGAGAAAACAGAGTGAAACCTAAAATTTAAAACTGTTACTGCCAACGAACGGATTAAACTAGAAGAACGAAATTTGGTGAGCCAAGTGGGAATGGGGTACTGATCATTACCAGAAAGTGTCATCAAGATTGGGTGAAAATATGTGTGCTGAGATTTCAGGAAACTCGTAGTTTTTTGGAACCTTGGAATCCCCTTTCCATGATAGTGGTTTCCGCCGGTCTCTGCTTAGGGCTACATCAATAGGAAACAAACAATAGAAATAGAACTTGGAACTACTTTATTGTGTCAAGTTTAAAAGAGCTAGTACAAACCGTGTTTGATTTAGAGTTCCAACTACATGTATCCATATAGGAGAAAACAGAGTGAAAGATAAAATTTAAAACTGTTACTGCCATCGAACGGTTTAACCTAGAAGAACGAAATTATGTGAGCCTAGTGGGATTGGCGTACTGATCATTACCTGAAAGTGTCATCAAGATTGGGTGAAAAAATGTGTGCTGAGATTTCAGGAAACTCGTAGTTTTTTGGAAGCTTGGCAACCCATTTCCATGAAAGTGATTTGCGGTGGTCTCTGCTTAGGGCTACATCAATAAGAAACAAACCATAGAAATAGAACTTGGAACTACTTTATTGTGTCAAGTTTCAAAGAGCTAACACAAACCGTGTTTGATTTCGAGTTCCAACTACATGTATCCATATAGGAGAAAACAGAGTGAAACCTAAAAATTTAAACTCGTACTGCCAACAAACGGTTTAACCTAGAAGAACAAAATTTGGTGAGCCAAGTGAGATTGGGGTACTGATCATTACCTGAAAGTGTCATCAAGATTGTGTGAAAAAATGTGTGCTGAGATTCAGGAAACTCGTAGTTTTTTGGAAGCTTGGCAACCCCTTTCCGTGAAAGTGATTTGCGCTGGTCTCTGCTTAGGGCTACATCAGTAGGAAACAAACCATAGAGATAGATCTTGGGACTACTTTATTGTGTCAAGTTTCAAAGAGCTAGCACAAACCGTGTTTGATTTAGAGTTCCAACTACATTTATCCATATAGGAGTAAACAGAGTGAAACCGAAAAATTAAAACTGTTACTGCAAACGAACGGTTTAACCTAGAAGAACCAAATTTGGTGAGCCAAATGGGATTGGGGTACTGATCATTACCTGAAAGTGTCATCAACATTGGGTGAAAAAATGTGTGCTGAGATTTCAGGAAACTCGTAGTTTTTTGGAAGCTTTCAACCCTTTCCATGAAAGTGATTTGCGGTGGTCTCTGCTTAGGGCTACATCAATAGGAAACAAACCATAGAGACAGAACTTGGAACTACTTTATTGTGTCAAGTTTCAAAGAGCTAGCACAAACCGTGTTTGATTTAGAGTTCCAACTACATGTATCCATATAGGAGAAAACAGAGTGAAACCTAAAAATTAAAACTGTTACTGCCAATTAACGGTTTAACCTAGAAGAACGAAATTTGGAGAGCCAAGTGGGATTGGGGTACTGACAATTACCTGAAAGTGTCATCAAGATTGGGTGAAAAAATGTGGGCTGAGATTTCAGGAAGCTCGTAGTTTTTTGGAAGCTTGGCAACCCCTTTCCATGAAATTGATTTGCGCCGGTCTCTGATTAGGGCTACATCAATAGGAAACAAACCATAGAGATAGAACTTGGAACTACTTTATTGTGTCAAGTTTCAAAGAGCTAGCACAAACCGTGTTTGATTTAGAGTTCCAACTACATGTATCCATATAGGAGAAAACAGAGTGAAAGATAAAATTTAAAACTGTTACTGCCATCGAACGGTTTAACCTAGAAGAACGAAATTATGTGAGCCTAGTGGAACTGGCGTACTGATCATTACCTGAAAGTGTCATCAAGATTGTGTGAAAAAATGTGTGCTGAGATTTCAGGAAACTCGTAGTTTTTTGGAAGCTTGGCAACCCATTTCCATGAAAGTGATTTGCGGTGGTCTCTGCTTAGGGCTACATCAATAAGAAACAAACCATAGAAATAGAACTTGGAACTACTTTATTGTGTCAAGTTTCAAAGAGCTAGCACAAACCGTGTTTGATTTAGAGTTCCAACTACATGTATCCATATAGGAGAAAACAGAGTGAAACCTAAAAATTTAAACTCGTACTGCCAACAAATGGTTTAACCTAGAAGAACGAAATTTGGTGAGCTAAGTGAGATTGGGGTACTGATCATTACCTGAAAGTGTCATCAAGATTGGGTGAAAAAATGTGGGGTGAGATTTCAGGAAACTCGTAGTTTTTTGGAAGCTTGGCAACCCCTTTCCATTTAAGTGATTTGCGCCGGTCTCTGATTAGGGCTCCTTCAATAGGAAACAAACCATAGAGATAGAACTTGTAACTACTTTATTGTGTCAAGTTTCAAAGAGCTAACACAAACCGTGTTTGATTTAGAGTTCCAACTACATGTATCCCTATAGCAGAAAACAGAGTGAAACCTAAAAATTAAAACTGTTACTGCCAACGAACGGTTTAAACTAGAAGAATGAAATTTGGTGAGCCAAGTGAAATTGGGGTATGAGCATTACCTGAAAGTGTCATCAAGATTGGGTGAAAAAATTTTGGGTGAGATTTCAGGAAACTCGTAGTTTTTTGGAAGCTTGGCAACCCCTTTCCATAAAAGTGATTTGCGCTGGTCTCTGCTTAGGGCTACATCAATAGGAAACAAAACAAACCGTAGAAATAGAACTTGGAACTACTTTATTGTGTCAAGTTTAAAAGAGCTAGCACAAACTGTGTTTGATTTAGAGTTCCAACTACATGTATCCATATAGGAGAAAACAGAGTGAAACCTAAAAATTAAAATTGTTACTGCCAACGAACTGTTTAACCAAGAAGAACGAAATTTGGTGAGCCAAGTGGCATTGGGGTACTGATCGTTACCTGAAAATGTCATCAAGATTGGGTGAAAAAATGTGTGCTGAGATTTCAGGAAACTCGTAGTTTTTTGGAAGCTTGGCAACCCATTTCCATGAAAGTAATTTGCGGTGGTCTCTGCATAGGGCTACATCAATAGGAAACAAAACATAGAGGTAGAACTTGTAACTACTATATTGTGTCAAGTTTCAAAGAGCCGGCACAAACCGTGTTTGATTTAGAGTTCCAACTACATGTATCCATATAGGAGAAAACAGAATGAAACCTAAAAATTAAAACTCTTACTGCCAACGAACGGTTTAACCTAGAAGAACGAAATTTGGTGAGCCAAGTGGGATTGGGGTACTGATCATTACCTGAAAGTGTCATCAAGACTGGGTGAAAAAATGTGTGCTGAGATTTCAGGAAACTCGTAGTTTTTTGGAAGCTTGGCAAACCATTTCTGTGAAAGTGATTTGCGCCCGGCTCTGCTTAGGGCTACATCAATAGGAAACAAACCATAGAGATAGATCTTGGGACTCTTTTATTGTGTCAAGTTTCAAACTGCTAGCACAAACTGTGTTTGATTTAGAGTTCCAACTACATGTATCCATATAGGAGAAAACAGAGTGAAACCTAAAAATTAAAACTGTTACTGCCAACGAACGGATTTACCTAGAAGAACGAAATTCGGTGAGCCAAGTAGGATTGGGGTACTGATCATTACCTGAAAGTGTCATCAAGATTGGGTGAAAAAATGTGTGCTGAGATTTCAGGAAACTCGTAGTTTTTTGGAAGCTTGGCAACCCCTTTCCGTGAAAGTGATTTGCGCTGGTATCTGCTTAGGGCTACATCAATAGGAAACAAACTATAGAGATAGATCTTGGGACTACTTTATTGTGTCAAGTTTCAAACAGCTAGCACAAACCGTGTTTGATTTAAAGTTCCAACTACATGTATCCATATCGGAGAAAACAGAGTGAAACCTAAAAATTAAAACTGTTACTGCCAACGAACGGTTTAACCTAGAAGAACGAAATTTGGTGAGCCAAGTGGGATTGGGGTACTGATCATTACCTGAAAGTGTCATCAAGATTGGGTGAAAAAATGTGTGCTGAGATTTCAGGAAACTCGTAGTTTTTTGGAATCTTGGCAACCCCTTTCCATTAAAGTGATTTGCGGTGGTCTCTCCTTAGGGCTACATCAATAGGAAACAAACCATAGAGACATAACTTGGAACTACTTTATTGTGTCAAGTTTCAAAGAGCTAGCACAAACCGTGTTTGAATTAGAGTTCCAAGAACATGTATCCATTAGGAGAAAACAGAGTGAAACCTAAAATTTAAAACTGTTACTGCCAACGAACGGATTAAACTAGAAGAACGAAATTTGGTGAGCCAAGTGGGAATGGGGTACTGATCATTACCAGAAAGTGTCATCTAGATTGGGTGAAAATATGTGTGCTGAGATTTCAGGAAACTCGTAGTTTTTTGGAACCTTGGAATCCCCTTTCCATGATAGTGGTTTCCGCCGGTCTCTGCTTAGGGCTACATCAATAGGAAACAAACAATAGAAATAGAACTTGGAACTACTTTATTGTGTCAAGTTTAAAAGAGCTAGTACAAACCGTGTTTGATTTAGAGTTCCAACTACATGTATCCATATAGGAGAAAACAGAGTGAAAGATAAAATTTAAAACTGTTACTGCCATCGAACGGATTAACCTAGAAGAACGAAATTATGTGAGCCTAGTGGGATTGGCGTACTGATCATTACCTGAAAGTGTCATCATGATTGGGTGAAAAAATGTGTGCTGAGATTTCAGGAAACTCGTAGTTTTTTGGAAGCTTGGCAACCCATTTCCATGAAAGTGATTTGCGGTGGTCTCTGCTTAGGGCTACATCAATAAGAAACAAACCATAGAAATAGAACTTGGAACTACTTTATTGTGTCAAGTTTCAAAGAGCTAACACAAACCGTGTTTGATTTCGAGTTCCAACTACATGTATCCATATAGGAGAAAACAGAGTGAAACCTAAAAATTTAAACTCGTACTGCCAACAAACGGTTTAACCTAGAAGAACAAAATTTGGTGAGCCAAGTGAGATTGGGGTACTGATCATTACCTGAAAGTGTCATCAAGATTGTGTGAAAAAATGTGTGCTGAGATTCAGGAAACACGTAGTTTTTTGGAAGCTTGGCAACCCCTTTCCGTGAAAGTGATTTGCGCTGGTCTCTGCTTAGGGCTACATCAATAGGAAACAAACCATAGAGATAGAACTTGGAACTACTTTATTGTGTCAAGTTTCAAAGAGCTAGCACAAACCGTGTTTGATTTAGAGTTCCAACTACATGTATCCATATAGGAGAAAACAGAGTGAAACCTAAAAATTTAAACTCGTACTGCCAACAAATGGTTTAACCTAGAAGAACGAAATTTGGTGAGCTAAGTGAGATTGGGGTACTGATCATTACCTGAAAGTGTCATCAAGATTGGGTGAAAAAATGTGGGGTGAGATTTCAGGAAACTCGTAGTTTTTTGGAAGCTTGGCAACCCCTTTCCATTTAAGTGATTTGCGCCGGTCTCTGATTAGGGCTCCTTCAATAGGAAACAAACCATAGAGATAGAACTTGTAACTACTTTATTGTGTCAAGTTTCAAAGAGCTAACACAAACCGTGTTTGATTTAGAGTTCCAACTACATGTATCCCTATAGCAGAAAACAGAGTGAAACCTAAAAATTAAAACTGTTACTGCCAACGAACGGTTTAAACTAGAAGAATGAAATTTGGTGAGCCAAGTGAAATTGGGGTATGAGCATTACCTGAAAGTGTCATCAAGATTGGGTGAAAAAATTTTGGGTGAGATTTCAGGAAACTCGTAGTTTTTTGGAAGCTTGGCAACCCCTTTCCATAAAAGTGATTTGCGCTGGTCTCTGCTTAGGGCTACATCAATAGGAAACAAAACAAACCGTAGAAATAGAACTTGGAACTACTTTATTGTGTCAAGTTTAAAAGAGCTAGCACAAACTGTGTTTGATTTAGAGTTCCAACTACATGTATCCATATAGGAGAAAACAGAGTGAAACCTAAAAATTAAAATTGTTACTGCCAACGAACTGTTTAACCAAGAAGAACGAAATTTGGTGAGCCAAGTGGCATTGGGGTACTGATCGTTACCTGAAAATGTCATCAAGATTGGGTGAAAAAATGTGTGCTGAGATTTCAGGAAACTCGTAGTTTTTTGGAAGCTTGGCAACCCATTTCCATGAAAGTAATTTGCGGTGGTCTCTGCATAGGGCTACATCAATAGGAAACAAAACATAGAGGTAGAACTTGTAACTACTATATTGTGTCAAGTTTCAAAGAGCCGGCACAAACCGTGTTTGATTTAGAGTTCCAACTACATGTATCCATATAGGAGAAAACAGAATGAAACCTAAAAATTAAAACTCTTACTGCCAACGAACGGTTTAACCTAGAAGAACGAAATTTGGTGAGCCAAGTGGGATTGGGGTACTGATCATTACCTGAAAGTGTCATCAAGACTGGGTGAAAAAATGTGTGCTGAGATTTCAGGAAACTCGTAGTTTTTTGGAAGCTTGGCAAACCATTTCTGTGAAAGTGATTTGCGCCCGGCTCTGCTTAGGGCTACATCAATAGGAAACAAACCATAGAGATAGATCTTGGGACTCTTTTATTGTGTCAAGTTTCAAACTGCTAGCACAAACTGTGTTTGATTTAGAGTTCCAACTACATGTATCCATATAGGAGAAAACAGAGTGAAACCTAAAAATTAAAACTGTTACTGCCAACGAACGGATTTACCTAGAAGAACGAAATTCGGTGAGCCAAGTAGGATTGGGGTACTGATCATTACCTGAAAGTGTCATCAAGATTGGGTGAAAAAATGTGTGCTGAGATTTCAGGAAACTCGTAGTTTTTTGGAAGCTTGGCAACCCCTTTCCGTGAAAGTGATTTGCGCTGGTATCTGCTTAGGGCTACATCAATAGGAAACAAACTATAGAGATAGATCTTGGGACTACTTTATTGTGTCAAGTTTCAAACAGCTAGCACAAACCGTGTTTGATTTAAAGTTCCAACTACATGTATCCATATCGGAGAAAACAGAGTGAAACCTAAAAATTAAAACTGTTACTGCCAACGAACGGTTTAACCTAGAAGAACGAAATTTGGTGAGCCAAGTGGGATTGGGGTACTGATCATTACCTGAAAGTGTCATCAAGATTGGGTGAAAAAATGTGTGCTGAGATTTCAGGAAACTCGTAGTTTTTTGGAATCTTGGCAACCCCTTTCCATTAAAGTGATTTGCGGTGGTCTCTCCTTAGGGCTACATCAATAGGAAACAAACCATAGAGACATAACTTGGAACTACTTTATTGTGTCAAGTTTCAAAGAGCTAGCACAAACCGTGTTTGAATTAGAGTTCCAAGAACATGTATCCATTAGGAGAAAACAGAGTGAAACCTAAAATTTAAAACTGTTACTGCCAACGAACGGATTAAACTAGAAGAACGAAATTTGGTGAGCCAAGTGGGAATGGGGTACTGATCATTACCAGAAAGTGTCATCTAGATTGGGTGAAAATATGTGTGCTGAGATTTCAGGAAACTCGTAGTTTTTTGGAACCTTGGAATCCCCTTTCCATGATAGTGGTTTCCGCCGGTCTCTGCTTAGGGCTACATCAATAGGAAACAAACAATAGAAATAGAACTTGGAACTACTTTATTGTGTCAAGTTTAAAAGAGCTAGTACAAACCGTGTTTGATTTAGAGTTCCAACTACATGTATCCATATAGGAGAAAACAGAGTGAAAGATAAAATTTAAAACTGTTACTGCCATCGAACGGATTAACCTAGAAGAACGAAATTATGTGAGCCTAGTGGGATTGGCGTACTGATCATTACCTGAAAGTGTCATCATGATTGGGTGAAAAAATGTGTGCTGAGATTTCAGGAAACTCGTAGTTTTTTGGAAGCTTGGCAACCCATTTCCATGAAAGTGATTTGCGGTGGTCTCTGCTTAGGGCTACATCAATAAGAAACAAACCATAGAAATAGAACTTGGAACTACTTTATTGTGTCAAGTTTCAAAGAGCTAACACAAACCGTGTTTGATTTCGAGTTCCAACTACATGTATCCATATAGGAGAAAACAGAGTGAAACCTAAAAATTTAAACTCGTACTGCCAACAAACGGTTTAACCTAGAAGAACAAAATTTGGTGAGCCAAGTGAGATTGGGGTACTGATCATTACCTGAAAGTGTCATCAAGATTGTGTGAAAAAATGTGTGCTGAGATTCAGGAAACACGTAGTTTTTTGGAAGCTTGGCAACCCCTTTCCGTGAAAGTGATTTGCGCTGGTCTCTGCTTAGGGCTACATCAATAGGAAACAAACCATAGAGATAGAACTTGGAACTACTTTATTGTGTCAAGTTTCAAAGAGCTAGCACAAACCGTGTTTGATTTAGAGTTCCAACTACATTTATCCATATAGGAGAAAACAGAGTGAAACCGAAAAATTAAAACTGTTACTGCAAACGAACGGTTTAACCTAGAAGAACCAAATTTGGTGAGCCAAATGGGATTGGGGTACTGATCATTACCTGAAAGTGTCATCAATATTGGGTGAAAAAATGTGTGCTGAGATTTCAGGAAACTCGTAGTTTTTTGGAAGCTTTCAACCCTTTCCATGAAAGTGATTTGCGGTGGTCTCTGCTTAGGGCTACATCAATAGGAAACAAACCATAGAGATAGAACTTGGAACTACTTTATTGTGTCAAGTTTCAAAGAGCTAGCACAAACCGTGTTCGATTTAGAGTTCCAACTACATGTATCCATATAGGAGAAAACAGAGTGAAACCTAAAAATTAAAACTGTTACTGCCAATTAACGGTTTAACCTAGAAGAACGAAATTTGGAGAGCCAAGTGGGATTGGGGTACTGACAATTACCTGAAAGTGTCATCAAGATTGGGTGAAAAAATGTGGGCTGAGATTTCAGGAAACTCGTAGTTTTTTGGAAGCTTGGCAACCCCTTTCCATGAAAGTGATTTGCGCCGGTCTCTGATTAGGGCTACATCAATAGGAAACAAACCATAGAGATAGAACTTGGAACTACTTTATTGTGTCAAGTTTCAAAGAGCTAGCACAAACCGTGTTTGATTTAGAGTTCCAACTACATGTATCCATTAGGAGAAAACAGAGTGAAAACTAAAAATTTATACTGTTACTGCCATCGAACGGTTTAACTTAGAAATACGAAATTTGGTGAGCCATGTGGGATTGGGGTACTGATCATTACCTGAAAGTGTCATCAAGATTGGGTGAAAAAATGTGTGCTGAGATTACAGAAAACTCGTAGATTTTTGGAAGCTTGGCAACCCATTTCCATGAAAGTGATTTGCGGTGGTCTCTGCTTAGGGCTACATCAATAAGAAACAAACCATAGAAATAGAACTTGGAACTACTTTATTGTGTCAAGTTTCAAAGAGCTAGCACAAACCGTGTTTGATTTAGAGTTCCAACTACATGTATCCATATAGGAGAAAACAGAGTGAAACCTAAAAATTTAAACTCGTACTGCCAACAAATGGTTTAACCTAGAAGAACGAAATTTGGTGAGCTAAGTGAGATTGGGGTACTGATCATTACCTGAAAGTGTCATCAAGATTGGGTGAAAAAATGTGGGGTGAGATTTCAGGAAACTCGTAGTTTTTTGGAAGCGTTGCAACCCCTTTCCGTGAAAGTGATTTGCGCCGGTCTCTGATTAGGGCTCCTTCAATAGGAAAAAAACCATACAGATAGAACTTGTAACTACTTTATTGTGTCAAGTTTCAAAGAGCTAACACAAACCGTGTTTGATTTAGAGTTCCAACTACATGTATCCCTATAGCAGAAAACAGAGTGAAACCTAAAAATTAAAACTGTTACTGCCAACGAACGGTTTAAACTAGAAGAATGAAATTTGGTGAGCCAAGTGAAATTGGGGTATGAGCATTACCTGAAAGTGTCATCAAGATTGGGTGAAAAAATTTGGGGTGAGATTTCAGGAAACTCGTAGTTTTTTGGAAGCTTGGCAACCCCTTTCCATAAAAGTGATTTGCGCTGGTCTCTGCTTAGGGCTACATCAATAGGAAACAAAACAAACCGTAGAAATAGAACTTGGAACTACTTTATTGTGTCAAGTTTAAAAGAGCTAGTACAAACCGTGTTTGATTTAGAGTTCCAACTACATGTATCCATATAGGAGAAAACAGAGTGAAAGATAAAATTTAAAACTGTTACTGCCATCGAACGGTTTAACCTAGAAGAACGAAATTATGTGAGCCTAGTGGGATTGGCGTACTGATCATTACCTGAAAGTGTCATCAAGATTGGGTGAAAAAATGTGTGCTGAGATTTCAGGAAACTCGTAGTTTTTTGGAAGCTTGGCAACCCATTTCCATGAAAGTAATTTGCGGTGGTCTCTGCATAGGGCTACATCAATAGGAAACAAAACATAGAGGTAGAACTTGTAACTACTATATTGTGTCAAGTTTCAAAGAGCCGGCACAAACCGTGTTTGATTTAGAGTTCCAACTACATGTATCCATATAGGAGAAAACAGAATGAAACCTAAAAATTAAAACTCTTACTGCCAACGAACGGTTTAACCTAGAAGAACGAAATTTGGTGAGCCAAGTGGGATTGGGGTACTGATCATTACCTGAAAGTGTCATCAAGACTGGGTGAAAAAATGTGTGCTGAGATTTCAGGAAACTCGTAGTTTTTTGAAAGCTTGGCAAACCATTTCTGTGAAAGTGACTTGCGCCGGGCTCTGCTTTGGGCTACATCAATAGGAAACAAACCATAGAGATAGATCTTGGGACTCTTTTATTGTGTCAAGTTTCAAACAGCTAGCACAAACCGTGTGTGATTTAGAGTTCCAACTACATGTATCTATATAGGAGAAAACAGAGTGAAACCTAAAAATTAAAACTGTTACTGCCAACGAACGGATTAACCTAGAAGAACGAAATTCGGTGAGCCAAGTGGGATTGGGGTACTGATCATTACCTGAAAGTGTCATCAAGATTGGGTGAAAAAATGTGTGCTGAGATTTCAGGAAACTCGTAGTTTTTTGGAAGCTTGGCAACCCCTTTCCGTGAAAGTGATTTGCGCCGGTATCTGCTTAGGGCTACATCAATAGGAAACAAACTATAGAGATAGATCTTGGGACTACTTTATTGTGTCAAGTTTAAAACAGCTAGCACACACCGTGTTTGATTTAAAGTTCCAACTACATGTATCCATATCGGAGAAAACAGAGTGAAACCTAAAAATTAAAACTGTTACTGCCAACGAACGGTTTAACCTAGAAGAACGAAATTTGGTGAGCCAAGTGGCATTGGGGTACTGATCATTACCTGAAAGTGTCATCAAGATTGGGTGAAAAAATGTGTGCTGAGATTTCAGGAAACTCGTAGTTTTTTGGAATCTTGGCAACCCCTTTCCATTAAAGTGATTTGCGGTGGTCTCTCCTTAGGGCTACATCAATAGGAAACAAACCATAGAGACATAACGTGGAACTGCTTTATTGTGTCAAGTTTCAAAGAGCTAGCACAAACCGTGTTTGATTTAGAGTTCCAAGAACATGTATCCATTAGGAGAAAACAGAGTGAAACCTAAAAATTAAAACTGTTACTGCCAACGAACGGATTAAACTAGAAGAACGAAATTTGGTGAGCCAAGTGGGAATGGGGTACTGATCATTACCAGAAAGTGTCATCAAGATTGGGTGAAAATATGTGTGCTGAGATTTCAGGAAACTCGTAGTTTTTTGGAACCTTGGAATCCCCTTTCCATTATAGTGGTTTCCGCCGGTCTCTGCTTAGGGCTACATCAATAGGAAACAAACAATAGAAATAGAACTTGGAACTACTTTATTGTGTCAAGTTTAAAAGAGCTAGTACAAACCGTGTTTGATTTAGAGTTCCAACTACATGTATCCATATAGGAGAAAACAGAGTGAAAGATAAAATTTAAAACTGTTACTGCCAAGGAACGGTTTAACCTAGAAGAACGAAATTATGTGAGCCTAGTGGGATTGGCGTACTGATCATTACCTGAAAGTGTCATCAAGATTGGGTGAAAAAATGTGTGCTGAGATTTCAGGAAACTCGTAGTTTTTTGGAAGCTTGGCAACCCATTTCCATGAAAGTGATTTGCGGTGGTCCCTGCTTAGGGCTACATCAATAAGAAACAAACCATAGAAATAGAACTTGGAACTACTTTATTGTGTCAAGTTTCAAAGAGCTAACACAAACCGTGTTTGATTTCGAGTTCCAACTACATGTATCCATATAGGAGAAAACAGAGTGAAACCTAAAAATTTAAACTCGTACTGCCAACAAACGGTTTAACCTAGAAGAACAAAATTTGGTGAGCCAAGTGAGATTGGGGTACTGATCATTACCTGAAAGTGTCATCAAGATTGTGTGAAAAAATGTGTGCTGAGATTCAGGAAACACGTAGTTTTTTGGAAGCTTGGCAACCCCTTTCCGTGAAAGTGATTTGCGCTGGTCTCTGCTTAGGGCTACATCAGTAGGAAAGAAACCATAGAGATAGATCTTGGGACTACTTTATTGTGTCAAGTTTCAAAGAGCTAGCACAAACCGTGTTTGATTTAGAGTTCCAACTACATTTATCCATATAGGAGAAAACAGAGTGAAACCGAAAAATTAAAACTGTTACTGCAAACGAACGGTTTAACCTAGAAGAACCAAATTTGGTGAGCCAAATGGGATTGGGGTACTGATCATTACCTGAAAGTGTCATCAATATTGGGTGAAAAAATGTGTGCTGAGATTTCAGGAAACTCGTAGTTTTTTGGAAGCTTTCAACCCTTTCCATGAAAGTGATTTGCGGTGGTCTCTGCTTAGGGCTACATCAATAGGAAACAAACCATAGAGATAGAACTTGGAACTACTTTATTGTGTCAAGTTTCAAAGAGCTAGCACAAACCGTGTTTGATTTAGAGTTCCAACTACATGTATCCATATAGGAGAAAACAGAGTGAAATCTAAAAATTAAAACTGTTACTGCCAATTAACGGTTTAACCTAGAAGAACGAAATTTGGAGAGCTAAGTGGGATTGGGGTACTGACAATTACCTGAAAGTGTCATCAAGATTGGGTGAAAAAATGTGGGCTGAGATTTCAGGAAACTCGTAGTTTTTTGGAAGCTTGGCAACCCCTTTCCATGAAAGTGATTTGCGCCGGTCTCTGATTAGGGCTACATCAATAGGAAACAAACCATAGAGATAGAACTTGGAACTTCTTTATTGTGTCAAGTTTCAAAGAGCTAGCACAAACCGTGTTTGATTTAGAGTTCCAACTACATGTATCCATTAGGAGAAAACAGAGTGAAACCTAAAAATTAATACTGTTACTGCCATCGAACGGTTTAACTTAGAAATACGAAATTTGGTGAGCCATGTGGGATTGGGGTACTGATCATTACCTGAAAGTGTCATCAAGATTGGGTGAAAAAATGTGTGCTGAGATTTCAGAAAACTCGTAGATTTTTGGAAGCTTGGCAACCCCTTTCCATGAAAGTGATTTGCGCCAGTCTTTGCTTAGGGCTACATCAATAGGAAACAAACCATAGAGATAGAACTTGGAACTACTTTATTGTGTCAAGTTTCAAAGAGCTAGCACAAACCGTGTTGGATTTAGAGTTCCAACTACATGTATCCCTATATGAGAAAACAGAGTGAAACCGAAAAATTAAAACTGTTACTGCCATGGAACGGTTTACCCTAGAAGAACGAAATTTGGTGAGCCTAGTGGGATTGGCGTACTGATCCTTACCTGAAAGTGTCATCAAGATTGGGTGAAAAAATGTGTGCTGAGATTTCAGGAAACTCGTAGTATTTTGGAAGCTTGGCAACCCATTTCCATGAAAGTGATTTGCGGTGGTCTCTGCTTAGGGCTACATCAATAGGAAACAAACCATAGCGGTAGAACTTGGAACTACTTTATTGTGTCAAGTTTCAAAGAGCTAGCACAAACCGTGTTTGATCTAGAGTTCCAACAACATGTATTCATTAGGAGAAAACACAGTGAAACCTAAAAATTTAAACTGTTACTGCCATCGAACGGTTTAACCTAGAAGAACGAAATTTGGTGAGCCAAGTGGGATTCGGGTACTGATCATTACCTGAAAGTGTCATCAAGATTGGGTGAAAAAATGGGTACTGATATTTCAGGAAACTCGTAGTTTTCTGGAAGCTTGGCAACCCCTTTCCGTGAAAGTGATTTGCGCCAGTCTCTGCTTAGGGCTACCTCAATAGGAAAGAAACCATAGAGATAGAACTTGGAACTACATTATTTTGTCAAGTTTCAAAGAACTAGCACAAACCGTGTTTGATTTAGAGTTCCAACTACATGTATTTTAATAGGAGAAAAGTGAGTGAAACATAAAAATTAAAACTGTTACTGCCAATGAACAGTTTAACCTAGAAGAACGAAATTTTGTGAGCCAAGTGGAATTGGGTACTGATCATTACCTGAAAGTGTCATCAAGATTGGGTGAAAAAATGTGTGCTGATATGTCATGAAACTCGTAGTTTTTTGGAATCTTGGCAACCCCTTTCTATGAAAGTGATTTGCACCGGTCTCTGCTTAGGGCTACATCAATAGGAAACAAACCATAGAGATAGAACTTGGAACTAATTTATTGTGTCAAGTTTCAAAGAGCTAGCACAAACCTTGTTTGATTTAAAGTTCCAACTACATGTATCCATATAGGAGAAAACAGAGTGAAACCTAAAAATTAAAACTGTTACTGCCAACGAATGGTTTAACCTAGAAGAACGAAATTTTGGGAGCCAAGGGGGATTGGGTACTGATCATTACCTGAAAGTGTCATCAAGATTGGGTGAAAAAATGTGTGCTGAGATTTCAGGAAAATCGTAGTTTTTTTGGAAGCTTCCAACCCCTTTCCATAAAAGTGATTTGTGCCGGTCTCTGCTTAGGGGTACATCAATAGCAAACAAACCATAGAGATACAACTTGGAACTACATTATTGTGTCAAGTTTCAAAGAGCTAGCACAAACCGTGTTTGATTTACAGTTCCATCTACATGTATCCATATAGGAGAAAACAGAGAGAAACCTAAAAATTTAAACTGTTACTGCCAACAAATGGTTTAACCTAGAAGAACGAAATTTGGTGAGCCAAGTGGGATTGGGGTACTGATCATTGCCTGAAAGTGTCATAAATGTTGGGTGAAAAAATGTGTGCTGATATTTCAGGAAACTCCTAGTTTTTTGGAAGCTTGGCAACCCCTTTCCGTGAAAGTGGTTTGCGCCAGTCTCTGCTTAGGGCTACATCAATAGGAAAGAAACCATAGAGATAGAACTTGGAACTACATTATTGTGTCAAGTTTCAAAGAGCTAGCACAAACCGTGTTTGATTTAGAGTTCCAACTACATGTATCCATATAGGAGAAAACAGAGTGAAACTTAAAATTAAAACTGTTACTGCCAACAAACGGTTTAACCTAGAAGAATGAAATTTGGTGAGCCATGTGGGATTGGCGTACTGATCATTACCTGAAAGTGTCATCAAGATTGGGTGAAAAAATGTGTGCTGAGATTTCAGGAAACTCGTAGTTATTTGGAAGCATGGCAACCCCTTTCCTTGAAAGTGGTTTGCGCCGGTCTCTGCTTAGGGCTACATCAATAGGAAACAAACTATAGAGATAGATCTTGGGACTACTTTATTGTGTCAAGTTTCAAACAGCTAGCACAAACCGTGTTTGATTTAGAGTTCCAACTACATGTATCCATATAGGAGAAAACAGACTGAAACCTAAAAATTAAAACTGTTACTGCCAACAAACGGTTTAACCTAGAAGAACGAAATTTGGTGGGCCAAGTGGGATTGGGTTACTGATCATTACCTGAAAGTGTCATCAAGATTGGGTGAAAAAATGTGTGCTGAGATTTCAGTAAACTCGTAGTTATTTGGAAGCATGGCAACCCCTTCTTTAAAGTGGGTTGCGCAGGTCTCTGCTTAGGGCTACATGAATTGGAAACAAACCATAGAGATAGAACTTGGAACTACTTTATTGTGTCAAGTTTCAAAGAGCTAGCACAAACCGTGTTTGATTTAGAGTTCCAACTACATGTATCCATATAGGAGAAAACAGACTGAAACCTAAAAATTAAAAGTGTAACTGCCAACGAACGGTTTAACCTAGAAGAACGAAATTTGGTGAGCCAAGTGGGATTGGGGTAATGATCATTACCTGAAAGTGTCATCAAGATTGGGTGAAAAAAATGTGTGCTGAGATTTCAGGAAACGTAGTTTTTTGGAAACTTGGAAACCCTTTACCATGAAAGTGATTTGCACCAGTCTCTACTTAGGGCTACATCAATAGGAAACAAACCATAGAGATAGAACTTGGAACTACTTTATTGTGTCAAGTTTCAAAGAGGTAGCACAAAGCGTGTTTGATTTACAGTTCCAACTACATGTATCCATATTGGAGAAAACAGAGTGAAACCTAAAAATTAAAACTGTTACTGCCAACGAACGCTTTAAACTAGAAGAACGAAATTTGGTGGGCCTCGTGGGATTGGGGTACTGATCATTACCTGAAAGTGTCATCAAGATTGGGTGAAAAAATGTGTGCTGAGATTTCAGGAAACTCCTAGTGTTTTGGAAGCATGGCAACCCCTTTCCATGAAAGTGGTTTGTGCCGGTCTCTGCTTAGGGCTACATCAATAGGAAACAAACCATAGAGATAGAACTTGGAACTACTTTGTTGTGTCAAGTTTCAAAGAGCTAGCACAAACCGTGTTTGATTTAGAGTTCCAACTACATATATCCATATAGGTGAAAACAGTGAAACCTAAGAATTTAAACTGTTACTGCCAACGAACGGTTTAACCTAGACGAACGAAATTTGGTGAGCCAAGTGGAATTGGGTACTGATCATTACCTGAAAGTGTCATCAAGATTGGGTGAAAAAATGTGTGCTGATATGTCATGAAACTCGTAGTTTTTTGGAATCTTGGCAACCCCTTTCCATGAAAGTGATTTGCACCGGTCTGTGCTTAGGGCTACATCAATAGGAAACAAACCATAGAGATAGAACTTGGAACTAATTTATTGTGTCAAGTTTCAAAGAGCTAGCACAAACCGTGTTTGATTTAGAGTTCCAACTACATGTATCCATATTGGAGAAAACAGAGTGAAACCTAAAAATTAAAACTGTTACTGCCAACGAACGGTTTAACCTAGAAGAACGAAATTTGGTAAGCCAAGTGGGATTGGGTACTGATCATTACCTGAAAGTGTCATCAAGATTGGGTGAAAAAATGTGTGCTGTGATTTCAGAAAATCGTAGTTTTTTGGAAGCTTCCAACCCCTTTCCAAAAAAGTGATTTGTGCCGGTCTCTGCTTAGGGCTACATCAATAGGAAACAAACCATAGAGATACAACTTGGAACTACATTATTGAGTCATGTTTCAAAGAGCTAGCACAAACCGTGTTTGATTTAGAGTTTCAACTACATGTATCCATATAGGAGAAAACAGAGAGAAACCTAAAAATTTAAACTTTTACTACCAACAAACGGTTTAACCTAGAAGAACGAAATTTGGAGAGCCAAGTGGGATTGGGGTACTGATCATTGCCTGAAAGTGTCATCAAGGTTGGGTGAAAAAATGTGTGCTGATATTTCAGGAAACTCCTAGTTTTTTGGAAGCTTGGCAACCCCTTTCCGTGAAAGTGATTTGTGCCAGTCTCTGCTTAGGGCTACATCAATAGGAATGAAACCATAGAGATAGAACTTGGAACTACATTATTGTGTCAAGTTTCAAAGAGCTAGCACAAACCGTGTTTGATTTACAGTTCCAACTATATGTATCCATATAGGAGAAAACAGAGAGAAACCTAAAAATTAAAACGGTTACTGCCAACGAATGGTTTATCCTAGAAGAACGAAATTTGGTGAGCCAAGTGGGATTGGGGTACTGATCATTACCTGAAAGTGTCATCAAGATTGGGTGAAAAAATATGTGCTGTCAGGAAACTAGTAATTTTTTGGAATCCTGGCAATCCCTCTCCATGAAAGTGATTTGCACCGGTCTTTGCTTAGGGCTATATCAATAGGAAACAAACCATAGAGATAGAACTTGGAACTACTTTATTGTGGCAAGTTTCAAAGAGCTAGCACAAACCTTGTTTGATTTTGAGTTCCAACTGTATGTATCCATATAGGAGAAAACAGAGTGAAACCTAAAATTTAAAACTGTTACTGCCAACGAACGGTTTAACCTAGAAGAACGAAATTTTGTGAGCCAAGTGGGATTGGGGTACTGATCATTCTGTGAAAGTGTCATCAAGATTGGGTGAAAAAATGTGTGCTGATATTTCAGGAAACTCCTAGTTTTTTGGAAGCTTGGCAACCCCTTTCCGTGAAAGTGATTTGCGCCAGTCTCTGCTTAGGGCTACATAAATAGGAAAGAAAGCATAGAGATAGAACTTGGAACTACATTATTGTGTCAAGTTTCAAAGAGCTAGCACAAACCGTGTTTGATTTACAGTTCCAACTACATGTATCCATATAGGAGAAAACAGAGAGAAACCTAAAAACTAAAACGGTTACTGCCAACGAATGGTTTAACCTAGAAGAACAAAATTTGGTGAGCCAAGTGGGATTGCGGTACTGATCATTACATGAAAGTGTCATCAAGATTGGGTGAAAAAATGTGTGCTGAGATTTCAGGAAACTCATAGTTATTTGGAAGCATGGCAACCTTTTTCCTTGAAAGAGGTTTGCGCCGGTCTCTGCTTAGGGCTACATCAATACGAAACAAACCATAGAGATAGAACTTGGAACTACTTTATTGTGTCAAGTTTCAAAGAGCTAGCACAAACCGTGTTTGATTTAGAGTTCCAACTACATGTATCCATATAGGTGAAAACAGAGTGAAACCTAAAAATTAAAACTGTTACTGCCAATGAACGGTTTAACCTAGAAGAACAAAGTTTGGTGGGCCAATTGGGATTGGGGTACTGATCATTACCTGAAAGTGTCATCAAGATTGGGTGAAAAAATGTGTGCTGAGATTTCAGGATATCGTAGTTTTTTGGAATCTTGGCAATCCCTTTCCATGAAAGTGATTTGCACCGGTCTCTGTTTAGGGCTATATCAATAGGAAACAAACCATAGAGATAGAATTTGGAACTACTTTATTGTGGCAAGTTTCAAAGAGCTAGCCCAAACCGTGTTTGATTTAGAGTTCCAACTACGTGTATCCATATAGGTGAAAACAGAGTGAAACCTAAAAATTAAAACTGTTACTGCCAACGAATGGTTTAACCTAGAAGAACGAAATTTGGTGGGCCAAGTGGAATTGCGGTACTGATCATTACCTGAAAGTGTCATCAAGATTGGGTGAAAAAATGTGTGCTGAGATTTCAGGAAACTCGTAGTTTTTTGGAAGCTTCCAACCCCTTTCCAAAAAAGTGATTTGCGCTGGTCTCTGCTTAGGGCTACATCGATAGCAAACAAACCATAGATATAGAACTTGGAACGACTTTATTGTGTCAAGTTTCAAAGAGCTAGCACAAACCGTGTTTGATTTACAGTTCCAACTACATGTATCCATATAATGGAGAAAACAGAGAGAAACCTAAAAATTAAAACTGTTACTGCCAACGAATGTTTTAACCTAGAAGAACGAAAGTTGGTGAGCCACGTGGGATTGGGGTACTGATCATTACCTGAAAGTGTCATCAAGATTGGGTGAAAAAATGTGTGCTGAGATTTCAGAAAACTCATAGTTTTTTGGAAGCTTTGCAACCCCTTTCCATGAAAGTGATTTGCGCCGGTCTCTGCTTAGGGCTACATCAATAGGAAACAAACTATAGAGATACAACTTGGAACTACTATATTGTGTCAAGTTTCAAAGAGCTGGCACAAACCGTGTTTGATTTAGAGTTCCAACTACATGTACCCATATTCGAGAAAACAGAGTGAAACCTAAAAATTAAAACTGTTACTGCCAACAAACGGTTTAACCTGGAAGAACGAAATTTGGTGAGCCAAGTGGGATTGGGGTACTGATCATTACCTGAAAGTGTCATCAAGATTGGGTGAAAAAATGTGTTCTGAGATTTCAGGAAACTCGTAGTTTTTTGGAAGCTGGCAACCCCTTTCCATGAAAGTGATTTGCGCCGGTCTCTGCTTAGGGCTACATCAATAGGAAACAAACCATGGAGATAGAACTTGGAACTACTTTATTGTGTCAAGTTTCAAAGAGCTAGCACAAACCGTGTTTGATTTAGAGTTCCAAATACTTGTATTCATATAGGAGAAAACAGAGTGAAACCTAAAATTTAAAACTCTTATTGCCAACGAACGGATTAACCTAGAAGAACGAAATTTGGTGAGCCAAGTGGGATTGGGGTACTGATCATTACCTGAAAGTGTCATCAAGATTGGGTGAAAAATTGTGTGCTGAAATTTCAGGAAACTCGTAGTTTTTTGGAAGCTTGGCAACCCCTTTCCTTGAAAGTGATTTGCGCCGGTCTCTGCTAAGGGCTACATCAGTAGGAAACAAACCATAGAGATAGAACTTGGAACTTCTTTATTGTGTCAAGTTTTAAAGAGCTAGCATAAACCGTGTTTGATTTAGAGTTCCAAATATATGTATCCATATAGGAGAAAACAGAGTCAAACCTAAAAATTAAAACTGTTACTGCCAAAGAACGGTTTAACCTGGAAGAAAGAAATTTGGTGAGCCAAGTGGGATTGATGAACAGATCATTACCTGAAAGTGTTATCAAGATTGGGTGAAAGAATGTGTGCTGATATTTCAGGAAACTCGTAGTTTTTTGGAAGCTTGGCAACGCCTTTCCATGAAAGTGATTTGCGCCAGTCTCTGCTTAGGGCTACATCAATAGGAAACAAACCATAGAGATAGAACTTGTAACTACTTTATTGTGTCAAGTTTCAAGAGCTAGTACAAACCGTGTTTGATTTAGAGTTCCAACTACATGTATCCCTATAGGAGAAAACAGAGTGAAACCTAAAAATTAAAACTGTTACTGCCAAGGAACTGTTTAACCTAGAAGAACGAAATTTGGTGAGCCAAGTGGGATTGGGGTACTGATCATTACCTGAAAGTGTCATCAAGATTGGCTGAAAAAATGTGTGCTGATATTTCAGGAAACTCGTAGTTTTTGGAAGCTTGGCAACCCCTTTCCGTGTAAGTGATTTGCGCCGGTCTCTCCTTTGGGTTACATCAATAGGAAACAAACCATAGAGATAGAACTTGGAACTACTTTATTGTGTCAAGTTTCAAGAGCTAGTACAAACCGTGTTTGATTTAGAGTTCCAACTACATGTATCCCTATAGGAGAAAACAGAGTGAAACCTAAAAATTAAAACTGTTACTGCCAAGGAACTGTTTAACCTAGAAGAACGAAATTTGGTGAGCCAAGTGGGATTGGGGTACTGATCATTACCTGAAAGTGTCATCATGATTGGGTGAAAAAATGTGTGCTGATATTTCAGGAAACTCGTAGTTTTTGGAAGCTTGGCAACCCCTTTCCGTGTAAGTGATTTGCGCCGGTCTCTCCTTTGGGTTACATCAATAGGAAACAAACCATAGAGATAGAACTTGGAACTACTTTGTTGTGTCAAGTTTCAAAGAGCTAGCACAAACGGTGTTTGACTTAGAGTTCCAACTACATGTATCCATATAGCAGAAAACAGAGTGAAACCTAAAAATTAAAACTGTTACTGCCAAGGAACGGTTTAACCTGGAAGAACGAAATTTGGTTAGCCAAGTGGGATTGAGGTACTGATCATGACCTGAAAGTGTCATCATGATTGGGTGAAAAAATGTGTGCTGAGATTTCAGGAAACTCGTAGTTTTTTGAAAGCTTGGCAACCCCTTTCCATGAAAGTGATTTGCGCCAGTCTCTGCTTAGGGCTACATCAATAGGAAACAAACGATAGAGATAGAACTTGGAACTTCTTTATTGTGTCAAGTTTCAAAGAGCTAGCACAAACCGTGTTTGATTTAGAGTTCCAACTACATGTATCCATATAGGAGAAAACAGAGTGAAACCTAAAAATTCAAACTGTTTCTGCGAATGAATGGTTTAACCTGGAAGAACAAAATTTGCTGAGCCAAGTGGTATTGGGGTACTGATCATTACGTGAAAGTGTCATCAAGATTGGGTGAAAAAATCTGTGCTCAGATTTCAGGAAACTCGTAGTTTTTTGGAACCTTCCAACCCCTTTCCAAAAAGTGATTTGCGCCGGTCTCAGCTTAGGGCTACATCAATAGCAAATAAACCATAGATATAGAACTTGTAACTACTTTATTGTGTCAAGTTTCAAAGAGCTAGTACAAACCGTGTTTGATTTAGAGTTCCAAATACATGTATCCATATAGGATAAAACAGAGGGAAACCTAAAAATTAAAATTGTTACTGCCAACGAACGGTTTAAACTAGAAGAACGAAATTTGGTGAGCCAAGTGGGAGTGGGGTACAGATCATTACCTGAAAGTGTCATCAAGATTGGCTGAAAAAATGTGTGCTGTGATTTCTGGAAACTCGTAGTTTTTTAGAAGCTTGGCAACCCCTTTCAATGAAAGTGATTTGCGCCAGTCTCTGCTTTGGGCTACATCAATAGGAAACAAACCATAGAGATAGAACTTGGAACTACATTATTGTGTCAAGTTTCAAAGAGCTAGCACAAACCGTGTTTGATTTAGAGTTCCAACTACATGTATCCATATAGGAGAAAACAGAGTGAAACCTAAAAATTTAAACTGTTACTGCCAACGGACGGTTTAACCTGGAAGAATGAATTTTGGTGAGCCAAGTGGTATTCAGCTACAGATCATTACCTGAAAGTGACATCAAGATTGGGTGAAAAAATGTGTGCTGAGATTTCAAGAAACTCATAGTTTTTTGGAAGCTTGGCAACCCCTTTCCAAGAAAGTGATTTGCGCCAGTCTCTGCTTAGGGCTACATCAATAGGAAACAAACCATAGAGATAGAACTTGGAACTACTTTATTGTGTCAAGTTTCAAAGAGCCATCACAAACCGTGTTTGATTTAGAGTTCAAACTACATGTATCCACCTAGGAGAAAACAGAGTGAAACCTAAAAATTAAAACTGTTACTACCCACGAATGGGTTAACCTAGAGGAACGAAATTTGGTGAGACAAGTGGGATTGGGGTACTGATCATTACCTGAAAGTGTCATCAAGATTCGGTGAAAAAATGTGTGCTGAGATTTCAGTAAACTCGTAGTTTTTTGGAAGCTTGGCAACCCCTTTCCATGAAAGTGATTTGCGCTGGTCTCTGCTTAGGGCTACATCAATAGGAAACAAAACATAGAGATAGAACTTGGAACTACTTTATTGTGTCAAGTTTCAAAGAGCTAGCACAAACCGTGTTTGATTTAGGTTCCAACTACATGTATCCATATAGGAGAAAACAGAGTGAAACCTAAAAATTAAAACTGTTACTGCCATCGAAGGGTTTAACCTAGAAGAACGAAATTTGGTGAGCCAAGTGGGATTGGGGTACTGATCATTATCTGAAAGTGACATCATGATTGGGTGAAAATATGTGTGCTGAGATTTCAGGAAACTTGTAGTTTTTTGAAAGCTTGGCAACCCCTTTCCATGAAAGTGATTTGTGCCAGTCTCTGCTTAGGGCTACATCAATAGGAAACAAATCATAGAGATTGAACTTGGAACTACTTTATCGTGTCAAGTTTCAAAGAGCTAGCACAAACCGTGTTTGATTTAGAGTTCCAACAACATGTATCCATATAGGAGAAAACAGAGTGAAACCTAAAAATTAAAACAGTTACTGCCAACGAACGGTTTAACTTAGAGAATGAAATTTGGTGAGCCAAGTGGGATTGGGATACTGATCATTACCTGAAAGTGTCATCAAGATTGGGTGAAAAAATGTGTGCTGAGATTTCAGGAAACTCGTAGTTTTTTGGAAGCTTGGCAACCCCTTTCCATGAAAGTGATTTACCCCAGTCTATGCTTAGGGCTACATCAATAGGAAACAAACCATAGAGATAGAACTTGGAACTACTTATTGTGTCAAGTTTCAAAGCGCTAGCACAAACCGTGTTTGATTTAGAGTTCCAACTACATGTATCCATATAGGAGAAAACAGAGTGAAACCTAAAAATTAAAACTGTTACTGCCATCGAACGGTTTAACCCGGAAGAACGAAATTTGGTGAGCCAAGTGGGACTGGGGTACTGATCATTACCTGAAAGTGTCATCAAGATTGGGTTTAAAAATGTGTGCTGAGATGTCAGGAAACTCGTAGTGTTTTGAAAGCTTGGCAACCCCTTTCCATGAAAGTGATTTGCCCCGTTCTCTGCTTAGGGCTACATCAATAGGAAACAAACCATAGTGATAGAACTTGGAACTAGTTGACTGTGTCACGTTTCAAAGAGCCAGCACAAACCGTGTTTGATTTAGAGTTCCAAATACATTTATCCATATAGGAGAAAACAGAGTGAAACCTAAAAATTAAAATTGTTACTGCCAACGAACGGTTTAAAAAACAAGAACGAAATTTGGTGAGCCAAGTGGGATTCAGGAACTGATCATTACCTGAAAGTGTCATCAAGATTGGGTTAAAAAATGTGTGCTGAGTTCTCAGGAAACTCATAGTGTTTTGAAAGCTTGGCAACCCCTTTCCATGAAAGTGATTTGCCCCGGTCTCTGCTTAGGGCTACATCAATACGAAACAAACCATAGAGATTGAACTTGGAACTACTTGATTGTGTCAAGTTTCATAGAGCTAGCACAAACAGTGTTTGATTTAGAGTTCCAAATACATGTATCCATATAGGATAAAACAGAGTGAAACCTAAAAATTTCAATTGTTACTGCCAACGAACGGTTTAAACAAGAAGAACGAAATTTGGTGAGCCAAGTGGGATTGGGGTACAGATCATTACCTGAAAGTGTCATCAAGATTGGCTGAAAAAATGTGTGCTGTGATTTCAGGAAACTCGTAGTTTTTTAGAAGCTTGGCAACCCCTTTCCATGAAAGTGATTTGTGCCGGTCTCTGCTTTGGGCTATATCAATAGGAAACAAACCATAGAGATAGAACTTGGAACTAGTTGATTGAGTCAAGTTTCAAAAAGCTAGCACAAACCATGTTTGATTTAGAGTTCCAACTACATGTATCCATATAGGAGAAAACAGAGTGACACCTAAAAATTTAAACTGTTTCTGCCAATGAACGGTTTAACCTGGAAGAACGAAATTTGGTGAGCCAAGTGGGATTGGGCTACAGATCATTACCTGAAAGTGTCATCAAGATTGGGTGAAAAAATGTGTGCTGAGATTTCAGGAAACTCGTAGTTTTTTGGAAGCTTGGCAACCCCTTTCCATGAAAGAGATTTGCACTGGTCTCTGCTTAGGGCTACATCAATAGGAAACAAACCATAGAGATTGAACTTGGAACTACTTTATCGTGTCAAGTTTCAAAGAGCTAGCACAAACAGTGTTTGATTTAGAGTTCCAAATACATGTATCCATATAGGAGAAAACAGAGTGAAACCTAAAAATTAAAACTGTTACTGCCAACGAACGGTTTAAACTAGAAGAACGAAATTTGGTGAGCCAAGTGGGATTGGGGTACTGATCATTATCTGAAAGTGACATCATGATTGGGTGAAAATATGTGTGCTGAGATTTCAGGAAACTTGTAGTTTTTTGAAAGCTTGGCAACCCCTTTCCATGAAAGTGATTTGTGCCAGTCTCTGCTTAGGGCTACATCAATAGGAAACAAATCATAGAGATTGAACTTGGAACTACTTTATCGTGTCAAGTTTCAAAGAGCTAGCACAAACCGTGTTTGATTTAGAGTTCCAACAACATGTATCCATATAGGAGAAAACAGAGTGAAACCTAAAAATTAAAACTGTTACTGCCAACGAGCGGTTTAACTTAGAGAATGAAATTTGGTGAGCCAAGTGGGATTGGGATACTGATCATTACCTGAAAGTGTCATCAAGATTGGGTGAAAAAATGTGTGCTGAGATTTCAGGAAACTCGTAGTTTTTTGGAAGCTTGGCAACCCCTTTCCATGAAAGTGATTTACCCCAGTCTATGCTTAGGGCTACATCAATAGGAAACAAACCATAGAGATAGAACTTGGAACTACTTATTGTGTCAAGTTTCAAAGAGCTAGCACAAACCGTGTTTGATTTAGAGTTCCAACTACATGTATCCATATAGGAGAAAACAGAGTGAAACCTAAAAATTAAAACTGTTACTGCCATCGAACGGTTTAACCCGGAAGAACGAAATTTGGTGAGCCAAGTGGGACTGGGGTACTGATCATTACCTGAAAGTGTCATCAAGATTGGGTTTAAAAATGTGTGCTGAGATGTCAGGAAACTCGTAGTGTTTTGAAAGCTTGGCAACCCCTTTCCATGAAAGTGATTTGCCCCGTTCTCTGCTTAGGGCTACATCAATAGGAAACAAACCATAGTGATAGAACTTGGAACTAGTTGACTGTGTCACGTTTCAAAGAGCCAGCACAAACCGTGTTTGATTTAGAGTTCCAAATACATTTATCCATATAGGAGAAAACAGAGTGAAACCTAAAAATTAAAATTGTTACTGCCAACGAACGGTTTAAAAAACAAGAACGAAATTTGGTGAGCCAAGTGGGATTCAGGAACTGATCATTACCTGAAAGTGTCATCAAGATTGGGTTAAAAAATGTGTGCTGAGTTCTCAGGAAACTCATAGTGTTTTGAAAGCTTGGCAACCCCTTTCCATGAAAGTGATTTGCCCCGGTCTCTGCTTAGGGCTACATCAATACGAAACAAACCATAGAGATTGAACTTGGAACTACTTGATTGTGTCAAGTTTCATAGAGCTAGCACAAACAGTGTTTGATTTAGAGTTCCAAATACATGTATCCATATAGGATAAAACAGAGTGAAACCTAAAAATTACAATTGTTACTGCCAACGAACGGTTTAAACAAGAAGAACGAAATTTGGTGAGCCAAGTGGGATTGGGGTACAGATCATTACCTGAAAGTGTCATCAAGATTGGCTGAAAAAATGTGTGCTGTGATTTCAGGAAACTCGTAGTTTTTTAGAAGCTTGGCAACCCCTTTCCATGAAAGTGATTTGTGCCGGTCTCTGCTTTGGGCTATATCAATAGGAAACAAACCATAGAGATAGAACTTGGAACTAGTTGATTGAGTCAAGTTTCAAAAAGCTAGCACAAACCATGTTTGATTTAGAGTTCCAACTACATGTATCCATATAGGAGAAAACAGAGTGACACCTAAAAATTTAAACTGTTTCTGCCAATGAACGGTTTAACCTGGAAGAACGAAATTTGGTGAGCCAAGTGGGATTGGGCTACAGATCATTACCTGAAAGTGTCATCAAGATTGGGTGAAAAAATGTGTGCTGAGATTTCAGGAAACTCGTAGTTTTTTGGAAGCTTGGCAACCGCTTTCCATGAAAGAGATTTGCACTGGTCTCTGCTTAGGGCTACATCAATAGGAAACAAACCATAGAGATTGAACTTGGAACTACTTTATCGTGTCAAGTTTCAAAGAGCTAGCACAAACAGTGTTTGATTTAGAGTTCCAAATACATGTATCCATATAGGAGAAAACAGAGTGAAACCTAAAAATTAAAACTGTTACTGCCAACGAACGGTTTAAACTAGAAGAACGAAATTTGGTGAGCCAAGTGGGATTGGGGTACTGATCATTACCTGAAAGTGTCATCAAGATTGGGTTTAAAAATGTGCTGAGATGTCAGGAAACTCGTAGTGTTTTGAAAGCTTGGCAACCCCTTTCCATGAAAGTGATTTGCCCCATTCTCTGCTTAGGGCTACATCAATAGGAAACAAACCATAGAGATAGAACTTTGAACTACTTGATTGGGTCAAGTTTAAAAGAGCTAGCACAAACCGTGTTTGATTTACAGTTCCAAATACATGTATCCATATAGGAGAAAACAGAGTGAAACCTAAAAATTAAAATTGTTACTGCCAGCGAACGGTTTAATCTAGAAGAATGACATTTGGTGAGCCAAGTGGGATTGGGGTACTGATCATTACCTGAAAGTGTCATCAAGATTGGGTGAAAAAATGTGTGCTGAGATTTCAGGAAACTCGTAGTTATTTGTAAGCTTGGCAACCCCTTTCCTTGAAAGTGATTTGCGCAGGTCTCTGCTTAGGGCTACATAAATACCAAAAACACCATAGAGATGGAACTTGGAACTACTTTATTGTGTCAAGTGTCAAAGAGCTAGCACAAACCGTGTGATTTAGAGTTCCAACTATATGTATCCATATAGGAGAAAACTGAGTGAAACCTAAAAATTTAAACTGTTACTGCCAACGAATGGTTTAAGCTGGAAGAACGACATTTGGTGAGCCAAGTGGGATTGGACTACAGATCATTACCTGAAAGTGTCTTCAAGATTGGGTGAAAAAATGTGTGCTCAGATTTCAGGAAACTCGTAGTTTTTTGGAAGCCTGGCAACCCCTTTCCATGAAAGAGAGTTGCTCCGGTCTCTGCTTAGGGCTACATCAATAGGAAACAAATCATAGAGATTGAACTTGGAACTACTTTATCGTGTCAAGTTTCAAAGGGCTAGCACAAACCGTGTGATTTAGAGTTCCAACTATATGTATCCATATAGGAGAAAACTGAGTGAAACCTAAAAATTTAAACTGTTACTGCCAACAAACGGTTTAACCTAGAAGAACGAAATTTGGTGAGCCAAGTGGGATTGGGGTACTGATCATTACCTGAAAGTGTCATCAAGATTGGGTGAAACAATGTGTGCTGAAATTTCAGGAAACTCGTAGTTTTTGGGAAGCTTGGCAACCACTTTTAATTAAAGTGATTTGCGCCGGTCTCTGCTTAGGGCAACATCAATAGGAAACAAACCATAGAGATAGAAATTGGAACTGCTTTATTGAGACAAGTTTCAAAGAGCTAGCACAAACCGTGTTTGATTTAGAGTTCCAACTACATGTATCCATATAGGAGAAAACAGAGTGAAACCTAAAAATTTAAACTGTTACTGCCAACGAACGGTTTAACCGAGAAGAATGAAATTTGGTGAGCCAAGTGGGATTAGGGTACTGATCATTACCTGAAAGTGTCATCAACATTGGGTGAAACAATGAGTGCTGAGATTTCAGGAAACTCGTAGTTTTTGTAAGCTTGGCAACCCCTTTCCATGAAAGTGATATGCGTCGTTCTCTGCTTAGTGCTACATCAATAGGAAACAAACCGTAGAGATAGAACTCGGTACTACTTTATTGTGTCAAGTTTCAAAGAGCTAGCACAAACCATGTTTGATTTAGAGTTCCAACTACATGTATCCATATAGGAGAAAACAGAGTGAAACCTAAAAATTAAAACTGTTACTGCCAACGAACGGTTTAACCTGGAAGAACGAAATTTGGTGAGCCAAGTGGGATTGGGGTACTGATCATTACCTGAAAGTGTCATCAAGATTGGCTGAAAAAATGTGTGCTGTGATTTCAGGAAACTCGTAGTTTTTTAGAAGCTTGGCAACCCCTTTCCATGAAAGTGATTTGCGCTGGTCTCTGCTTTGGGCTACATGAATAGGAAACAAACCATAGAGATAGAACTTGGAACTACTTGATTGAGTCAAGTTTCAAAGAGCTAGCACAAACCATGTTTGATTTAGAGTTCCAACTACATGTATCCATATAGGAGAAAACAGAGTGAAACCTAAAAATTTAAACTGTTACTGCCAATGAACGGTTTAACCTAGAAGAACGAAATTTGGTGAGCCAAGTGGTATTGGGGTACTGATCATTACCTGAAACTGAAATCAAGATTGGGTTAAAAAATGTGTGCTGAGATTTCAGGAAACTTGTAGTTTTTTGGAAGCTTGGCAATCCCTTTTCATGAAAGTGATTTGCGCCGGTCTCTGCTTAGGGCTACATCAATACGAAACAAACCATAGAGATAGACCTTGGAACTTCTTTATTGTGTCAAGTTTCAAAGAGCTAGCACAAACCGTGTTTGATTTAGAGTTCCAAATACATGTATCCATATAGGAGAAAACAGAGTGAAACCTAAAAATTTAAACTGTTACTGCCAACAAACCGTTTAACCTAGAAGAACGAAATTTGGTGAGCCAATGGGATTGGGGTACTGATAATTACCTGAAAGTGTCATCAAGATTGGGTGAAAAAATGTGTGCTGAGATTTCAGGAAACTCCTAGTTTTTTGGAAGCTTGGCAACCCCTTTCCATGAAAGTGATTTACGCCGGTCTCCGCTTAGGGCTACATCAATAGGAAACAAACCATAGAGATAGAACTTGGAACTTCTTTATTGTCAAGATTCAAAGAGCTAGCACAAACCGTGTTTGATTTAGAGTTCCAACTACATGTATCCATAAAGGAGAAAACAGAGTGAAACCTAAAAATAAACTGTTACTGCCAACGAATGGTTTAACCTGGAAGAATGAAATTTGGTGATCCTAGTGGGATTGGGGTACTGATCATTACCTGAAAGTGTCATCAAGATTGGGTGAAAAAATGTGTGCTGAGATTTCAGGAAACTCATAGTTTTTTGGAAGCTTGGCAACCCCTTTCCATGAAAGTGATATGCGCCGTTCTCTGCTTAGGGCTACATCAATAGGAAACAAACCGTAGAGATAGAACTTGGAAATACTTTATTGTGTCAAGTTTCAAAGAGCTAGCACAAACCGTGTTTGATTTAGAGTTCCACCTACATGCATCCACATAGGAGAAAACAGAGTGAAACCTAAAAATTAAAACTGTTACTGCCAACGAACGGTGTAACCTAGAAGAACGAAATTTGTTGAGCCAACTGGGATTGGCGTACTGATCATTACCTGAAAGTGTCATCAAGATTGGGAGAAAAAAGTGTGCTGAAATTTCAAGAAACTCGTAGTTTTTTGGAAGCTTGGCAACCCCTTTCCGTGAAAGTGATTTGCGCTAGACTCTGCTTAGGGCTACATCAAAAGGAAAGAAACCATAGAGATAGAACTTGGAACTACTTTATTGTGTCAAGTTTCAAAGAGTTAGCAGAAACCGTGTTTGATTTAGAGTTCCAACTACATGTTTCCAAATAGGAGAAAAGAGAGTGAAACCTAAAAATTAAAACTGTTACTGCCAACGAACGGTTTAACCTAGAAGAACGAAATTTGGTGAGCCAAGTGTGAATGGGGTACTGATCATTACCTGAAAGTGTCATCAAGATTGGGTAAAAAAATATGTGCTGAGATTTCAGGAAACTCGTAGTCTTTTGGAAACTTGGCAACCGCTTCCATGAAAGTGATTTGCGCCGGTCTCTGCTTAGGGCTACATCAATAGGAAAAAAACCGTAGAGATAGAACTTGGAACTACTTTATTGTGTCAAGACTCAAAGAGCTAGCACAAACCGTGTTTGATTTAGAGATCCAACTACATGTATCCATATAGGAGAAAACAGAGTGAAACCTAAAAATTAAAACTGTTACTGCCAACGAACGGTTTAACCTAGAAGAATGAAATTTGGTGAGCAAAGTGGGATTGGGGTACTGATATTTACCTGAAAGTGTCATCAAGATTGGGTGAAAAAATGTGTGCTGAGATTTCAGGAAACTCGAAGTTTTTTGAAATCTTGGCAACCCCTTTCCATGAAAGTGATTTGTCCCGGTCTCTTCTTAAGGCTACATCAATAGGAAACAAACCATAGAGATAGAACTTGGAACTTCTTTATTGTGTCAAGTTTCAAAGAGCTAGCACAAACCGTGTTTGATTTAGAGTTCCAACTACATGAATCCATATAGGAGAAAACAGAGTGAAACCTAAAAATTAAAACCGTTACTGCCAACGAACGGTTTAACCTAGAAGAACGAAATTTGGTGAGCCAAGTGTGAGTGGGGTATTGATCATTACCTGAAAGTGTCATCAAGATTGGGAGAAAAAATGTGTGCTGAGATTTCAGGAAACTCGTATTGTTTTGGAAGATTCACAACCCCTATCCGTGAAAGTGATTTGTGCCAGTCTCTGCTTAGGGCTACATCAATAGGAAACAAACCATAGAGATAGAAATTGGAACTACTTTATCGTGTCAAGTTTCAAAAAGCCATCACAAACCGTGTTTGATTTAGAGTTCCAACTATATGTATCCACATAGGAGAAAACAGAGTGAAACCTAAAAATTAAAACTGTTACTGCCAACGAACGGTTTAACCTAGAAGAACGAAATTTGGTAAGCCAAGTGGGATTGGGTACTGATCATTACCTGAAAGTGTCATCAAGATTGGGTGAAAAAATGTGTGCTGTGATTTCAGAAAATCGTAGTTTTTTGGAAGCTTCCAACCCCTTTCCAAAAAAGTGATTTGTGCCGGTCTCTGCTTAGGGCTACATCAATAGGAAACAAACCATAGAGATACAACTTGGAACTACATTATTGAGTCATGTTTCAAAGAGCTAGCACAAACCGTGTTTGATTTAGAGTTTCAACTACATGTATCCATATAGGAGAAAACAGAGAGAAACCTAAAAATTTAAACTTTTACTACCAACAAACGGTTTAACCTAGAAGAACGAAATTTGGAGAGCCAAGTGGGATTGGGGTACTGATCATTGCCTGAAAGTGTCATCAAGGTTGGGTGAAAAAATGTGTGGTGATATTTCAGGAAACTCCTAGTTTTTTGGAAGCTTGGCAACCCCTTTCCGTGAAAGTGATTTGTGCCAGTCTCTGCTTAGGGCTACATCAATAGGAATGAAACCATAGAGATAGAACTTGGAACTACATTATTGTGTCAAGTTTCAAAGAGCTAGCACAAACCGTGTTTGATTTACAGTTCCAACTATATGTATCCATATAGGAGAAAACAGAGAGAAACCTAAAAATTAAAACGGTTACTGCCAACGAATGGTTTATCCTAGAAGAACGAAATTTGGTGAGCCAAGTGGGATTGGGGTACTGATCATTACCTGAAAGTGTCATCAAGATTGGGTGAAAAAATATGTGCTGTCAGGAAACTAGTAATTTTTTGGAATCCTGGCAATCCCTTTCCATGAAAGTGATTTGCACCGGTCTTTGCTTAGGGCTATATCAATAGGAAACAAACCATAGAGATAGAACTTGGAACTACTTTATTGTGGCAAGTTTCAAAGAGCTAGCACAAACCTTGTTTGATTTTGAGTTCCAACTGTATGTATCCATATAGGAGAAAACAGAGTGAAACCTAAAATTTAAAACTGTTACTGCCAACGAACGGTTTAACCTAGAAGAACGAAATTTTGTGAGCCAAGTGGGATTGGGGTACTGATCATTCTGTGAAAGTGTCATCAAGATTGGGTGAAAAAATGTGTGCTGAGATGTCAGGAAACTCGTAGTTTTTTGGAAGCTTGGCAACCCCTGTCCGTGAAAGTGATTTGCGCTGGTCTCTGCTAAGGGCTACATCAATAGGAAACAAACCATAGAGATAGAACTTGGAACTACTTTATTGTGTTAAGTTTAAAAGAGCTAGCACAAACCGTGTTTGATTTAGAGTTCCAACTACATGTATCCATATAGGAGAAAACAGAGTGAAACCTAAAAATTAAAACTGTTACTGCCAACGAACTGTTTAACCTAGAAGAACGAAATTTGGTGAGAAAAGTGGGATTGGGGTAATGATCATTAAATGAAATTGTCATCAAGATTGTTTGAAAAAATGTGTGCTGATATTTCAGGAAACTCCTAGTTTTTTGGAAGCTTGGCAACCCCTTTCAGTGAAAGTGATTTGCGCCAGTCTCTGCTTAGGGCTATATCAATAGGAAAGAAACCATAGAGATAGAACTTGGAACGCCATTATTGTGTCAAGTTTCAAAGAGCTAGCACAAACCGTGTTTGATTTACAGTTCCAACTACATGTATCCATATACGAGAAAACAGAGTGAAACCTAAAAATTCAAACTGTTTCTGCGAATCAATGGTTTAACCTGGAAGAACAAAATTTGCTGAGCCAAGTGGTATTGGGGTACTGATCATTACGTGAAAGTGTCATCAAGATTGGGTGAAAAAATCTGTGCTCAGATTTCAGGAAACTCGTAGTTTTTTGGAACCTTCCAACCCCTTTCCAAAAAGTGATTTGCGCCGGTCTCAGCTTAGGGCTACATCAATAGCAAATAAACCATAGATATAGAACTTGTAACTACTTTATTGTGTCAAGTTTCAAAGAGCTAGTACAAACCGTGTTTGATTTAGAGTTCCAAATACATGTATCCATATAGGATAAAACAGAGGGAAACCTAAAAATTAAAATTGTTACTGCCAACGAACGGTTTAAACTAGAAGAACGAAATTTGGTGAGCCAAGTGGGAGTGGGGTACAGATCATTACCTGAAAGTGTCATCAAGATTGGCTGAAAAAATGTGTGCTGTGATTTCTGGAAACTCGTAGTTTTTTAGAAGCTTGGCAACCCCTTTCAATGAAAGTGATTTGCGCCAGTCTCTGCTTTGGGCTACATCAATAGGAAACAAACCATAGAGATAGAACTTGGAACTACATTATTGTGTCAAGTTTCAAAGAGCTAGCACAAACCGTGTTTGATTTAGAGTTCCAACTACATGTATCCATATAGGAGAAAACAGAGTGAAACCTAAAAATTTAAACTGTTACTGCCAACGGACGGTTTAACCTGGAAGAATGAATTTTGGTGAGCCAAGTGGTATTCAGCTACAGATCATTACCTGAAAGTGACATCAAGATTGGGTGAAAAAATGTGTGCTGAGATTTCAAGAAACTCATAGTTTTTTGGAAGCTTGGCAACCCCTTTCCAAGAAAGTGATTTGCGCCAGTCTCTGCTTAGGGCTACATCAATAGGAAACAAACCATAGAGATAGAACTTGGAACTACTTTATTGTGTCAAGTTTCAAAGAGCCATCACAAACCGTGTTTGATTTAGAGTTCAAACTACATGTATCCACCTAGGAGAAAACAGAGTGAAACCTAAAAATTAAAACTGTTACTACCCACGAATGGGTTAACCGGAGGAACGAAATTTGGTGAGACAAGTGGGATTGGGGTACTGATCATTACCTGAAAGTGTCATCAAGATTCGGTGAAAAAATGTGTGCTGAGATTTCAGTAAACTCGTAGTTTTTTGGAAGCTTGGCAACCCCTTTCCATGAAAGTGATTTGCGCTGGTCTCTGCTTAGGGCTACATCAATAGGAAACAAAACATAGAGATAGAACTTGGAACTACTTTATTGTGTCAAGTTTCAAAGAGCTAGCACAAACCGTGTTTGATTTAGGTTCCAACTACATGTATCCATATAGGAGAAAACAGAGTGAAACCTAAAAATTAAAACTGTTACTGCCATCGAAGGGTTTAACCTAGAAGAACGAAATTTGGTGAGCCAAGTGGGATTGGGGTACTGATCATTATCTGAAAGTGACATCATGATTGGGTGAAAATATGTGTGGTGATATTTCAGGAAACTCCTAGTTTTTTGGAAGCTTGGCAACCCCTTTCCGTGAAAGTGATTTGTGCCAGTCTCTGCTTAGGGCTACATCAATAGGAATGAAACCATAGAGATAGAACTTGGAACTACATTATTGTGTCAAGTTTCAAAGAGCTAGCACAAACCGTGTTTGATTTACAGTTCCAACTATATGTATCCATATAGGAGAAAACAGAGAGAAACCTAAAAATTAAAACGGTTACTGCCAACGAATGGTTTATCCTAGAAGAACGAAATTTGGTGAGCCAAGTGGGATTGGGGTACTGATCATTACCTGAAAGTGTCATCAAGATTGGGTGAAAAAATATGTGCTGTCAGGAAACTAGTAATTTTTTGGAATCCTGGCAATCCCTTTCCATGAAAGTGATTTGCACCGGTCTTTGCTTAGGGCTATATCAATAGGAAACAAACCATAGAGATAGAACTTGGAACTACTTTATTGTGGCAAGTTTCAAAGAGCTAGCACAAACCTTGTTTGATTTTGAGTTCCAACTGTATGTATCCATATAGGAGAAAACAGAGTGAAACCTAAAATTTAAAACTGTTACTGCCAACGAACGGTTTAACCTAGAAGAACGAAATTTTGTGAGCCAAGTGGGATTGGGGTACTGATCATTCTGTGAAAGTGTCATCAAGATTGGGTGAAAAAATGTGTGCTGAGATGTCAGGAAACTCGTAGTTTTTTGGAAGCTTGGCAACCCCTGTCCGTGAAAGTGATTTGCGCTGGTCTCTGCTAAGGGCTACATCAATAGGAAACAAACCATAGAGATAGAACTTGGAACTACTTTATTGTGTTAAGTTTAAAAGAGCTAGCACAAACCGTGTTTGATTTAGAGTTCCAACTACATGTATCCATATAGGAGAAAACAGAGTGAAACCTAAAAATTAAAACTGTTACTGCCAACGAACTGTTTAACCTAGAAGAACGAAATTTGGTGAGAAAAGTGGGATTGGGGTAATGATCATTAAATGAAATTGTCATCAAGATTGTTTGAAAAAATGTGTGCTGATATTTCAGGAAACTCCTAGTTTTTTGGAAGCTTGGCAACCCCTTTCAGTGAAAGTGATTTGCGCCAGTCTCTGCTTAGGGCTATATCAATAGGAAAGAAACCATAGAGATAGAACTTGGAACGCCATTATTGTGTCAAGTTTCAAAGAGCTAGCACAAACCGTGTTTGATTTACAGTTCCAACTACATGTATCCATATACGAGAAAACAGAGTGAAACCTAAAAATTCAAACTGTTTCTGCGAATCAATGGTTTAACCTGGAAGAACAAAATTTGCTGAGCCAAGTGGTATTGGGGTACTGATCATTACGTGAAAGTGTCATCAAGATTGGGTGAAAAAATCTGTGCTCAGATTTCAGGAAACTCGTAGTTTTTTGGAACCTTCCAACCCCTTTCCAAAAAGTGATTTGCGCCGGTCTCAGCTTAGGGCTACATCAATAGCAAATAAACCATAGATATAGAACTTGTAACTACTTTATTGTGTCAAGTTTCAAAGAGCTAGTACAAACCGTGTTTGATTTAGAGTTCCAAATACATGTATCCATATAGGATAAAACAGAGGGAAACCTAAAAATTAAAATTGTTACTGCCAACGAACGGTTTAAACTAGAAGAACGAAATTTGGTGAGCCAAGTGGGAGTGGGGTACAGATCATTACCTGAAAGTGTCATCAAGATTGGCTGAAAAAATGTGTGCTGTGATTTCTGGAAACTCGTAGTTTTTTAGAAGCTTGGCAACCCCTTTCAATGAAAGTGATTTGCGCCAGTCTCTGCTTTGGGCTACATCAATAGGAAACAAACCATAGAGATAGAACTTGGAACTACATTATTGTGTCAAGTTTCAAAGAGCTAGCACAAACCGTGTTTGATTTAGAGTTCCAACTACATGTATCCATATAGGAGAAAACAGAGTGAAACCTAAAAATTTAAACTGTTACTGCCAACGGACGGTTTAACCTGGAAGAATGAATTTTGGTGAGCCAAGTGGTATTCAGCTACAGATCATTACCTGAAAGTGACATCAAGATTGGGTGAAAAAATGTGTGCTGAGATTTCAAGAAACTCATAGTTTTTTGGAAGCTTGGCAACCCCTTTCCAAGAAAGTGATTTGCGCCAGTCTCTGCTTAGGGCTACATCAATAGGAAACAAACCATAGAGATAGAACTTGGAACTACTTTATTGTGTCAAGTTTCAAAGAGCCATCACAAACCGTGTTTGATTTAGAGTTCAAACTACATGTATCCACCTAGGAGAAAACAGAGTGAAACCTAAAAATTAAAACTGTTACTACCCACGAATGGGTTAACCGGAGGAACGAAATTTGGTGAGACAAGTGGGATTGGGGTACTGATCATTACCTGAAAGTGTCATCAAGATTCGGTGAAAAAATGTGTGCTGAGATTTCAGTAAACTCGTAGTTTTTTGGAAGCTTGGCAACCCCTTTCCATGAAAGTGATTTGCGCTGGTCTCTGCTTAGGGCTACATCAATAGGAAACAAAACATAGAGATAGAACTTGGAACTACTTTATTGTGTCAAGTTTCAAAGAGCTAGCACAAACCGTGTTTGATTTAGGTTCCAACTACATGTATCCATATAGGAGAAAACAGAGTGAAACCTAAAAATTAAAACTGTTACTGCCATCGAAGGGTTTAACCTAGAAGAACGAAATTTGGTGAGCCAAGTGGGATTGGGGTACTGATCATTATCTGAAAGTGACATCATGATTGGGTGAAAATATGTGTGCTGAGATTTCAGGAAACTTGTAGTTTTTTGAAAGCTTGGCAACCCCTTTCCATGAAAGTGATTTGTGCCAGTCTCTGCTTAGGGCTACATCAATAGGAAACAAATCATAGAGATTGAACTTGGAACTACTTTATCGTGTCAAGTTTCAAAGAGCTAGCACAAACCGTGTTTGATTTAGAGTTCCAACAACATGTATCCATATAGGAGAAAACAGAGTGAAACCTAAAAATTAAAACAGTTACTGCCAACGAACGGTTTAACTTAGAGAATGAAATTTGGTGAGCCAAGTGGGATTGGGATACTGATCATTACCTGAAAGTGTCATCAAGATTGGGTGAAAAAATGTGTGCTGAGATTTCAGGAAACTCGTAGTTTTTTGGAAGCTTGGCAACCCCTTTCCATGAAAGTGATTTACCCCAGTCTATGCTTAGGGCTACATCAATAGGAAACAAACCATAGAGATAGAACTTGGAACTACTTATTGTGTCAAGTTTCAAAGAGCTAGCACAAACCGTGTTTGATTTAGAGTTCCAACTACATGTATCCATATAGGAGAAAACAGAGTGAAACCTAAAAATTAAAACTGTTACTGCCATCGAACGGTTTAACCCGGAAGAACGAAATTTGGTGAGCCAAGTGGGACTGGGGTACTGATCATTACCTGAAAGTGTCATCAAGATTGGGTTTAAAAATGTGTGCTGAGATGTCAGGAAACTCGTAGTGTTTTGAAAGCTTGGCAACCCCTTTCCATGAAAGTGATTTGCCCCGTTCTCTGCTTAGGGCTACATCAATAGGAAACAAACCATAGTGATAGAACTTGGAACTAGTTGACTGTGTCACGTTTCAAAGAGCCAGCACAAACCGTGTTTGATTTAGAGTTCCAAATACATTTATCCATATAGGAGAAAACAGAGTGAAACCTAAAAATTAAAATTGTTACTGCCAACGAACGGTTTAAAAAACAAGAACGAAAATTGGTGAGCCAAGTGGGATTCAGGAACTGATCATTACCTGAAAGTGTCATCAAGATTGGGTTAAAAAATGTGTGCTGAGTTCTCAGGAAACTCATAGTGTTTTGAAAGCTTGGCAACCCCTTTCCATGAAAGTGATTTGCCTCGGTCTCTGCTTAGGGCTACATCAATACGAAACAAACCATAGAGATTGAACTTGGAACTACTTGATTGTGTCAAGTTTCATAGAGCTAGCACAAACAGTGTTTGATTTAGAGTTCCAAATACATGTATCCATATAGGATAAAACAGAGTGAAACCTAAAAATTACAATTGTTACTGCCAACGAACGGTTTAAACAAGAAGAACGAAATTTGGTGAGCCAAGTGGGATTGGGGTACAGATCATTACCTGAAAGTGTCATCAAGATTGGCTGAAAAAATGTGTGCTGTGATTTCAGGAAACTCGTAGTTTTTTAGAAGCTTGGCAACCCCTTTCCATGAAAGTGATTTGTGCCGGTCTCTGCTTTGGGCTATATCAATAGGAAACAAACCATAGAGATAGAACTTGGAACTAGTTGATTGAGTCAAGTTTCAAAAAGCTAGCACAAACCATGTTTGATTTAGAGTTCCAACTACATGTATCCATATAGGAGAAAACAGAGTGACACCTAAAAATTTAAACTGTTTCTGCCAATGAACGGTTTAACATGGAAGAACGAAATTTGGTGAGCCAAGTGGGATTGGGCTACAGATCATTACCTGAAAGTGTCATCAAGATTGGGTGAAAAAATGTGTGCTGAGATTTCAGGAAACTGGTAGTTTTTTGGAAGCTTGGCAACCCCTTTCCATGAAAGAGATTTGCACTGGTCTCTGCTTAGGGCTACATCAATAGGAAACAAACCATAGAGATTGAACTTGGAACTACTTTATCGTGTCAAGTTTCAAAGAGCTAGCACAAACAGTGTTTGATTTAGAGTTCCAAATACATGTATCCATATAGGAGAAAACAGAGTGAAACCTAAAAATTAAAACTGTTACTGCCAACGAACGGTTTAAACTAGAAGAACGAAATTTGGTGAGCCAAGTGGGATTGGGGTACTGATCATTATCTGAAAGTGACATCATGATTGGGTGAAAATATGTGTGCTGAGATTTCAGGAAACTTGTAGTTTTTTGAAAGCTTGGCAACCCCTTTCCATGAAAGTGATTTGTGCCAGTCTCTGCTTAGGGCTACATCAATAGGAAACAAATCATAGAGATTGAACTTGGAACTACTTTATCGTGTCAAGTTTCAAAGAGCTAGCACAAACCGTGTTTGATTTAGAGTTCCAACAACATGTATCCATATAGGAGAAAACAGAGTGAAACCTAAAAATTAAAACTGTTACTGCCAACGAACGGTTTAACTTAGAGAATGAAATTTGGTGAGCCAAGTGGGATTGGGATACTGATCATTACCTGAAAGTGTCATCAAGATTGGGTGAAAAAATGTGTGCTGAGATTTCAGGAAACTCGTAGTTTTTTGGAAGCTTGGCAACCCCTTTCCATGAAAGTGATTTACCCCAGTCTATGCTTAGGGCTACATCAATAGGAAACAAACCATAGAGATAGAACTTGGAACTACTTATTGTGTCAAGTTTCAAAGAGCTAGCACAAACCGTGTTTGATTTAGAGTTCCAACTACATGTATCCATATAGGAGAAAACAGAGTGAAACCTAAAAATTAAAACTGTTACTGCCATCGAACGGTTTAACCCGGAAGAACGAAATTTGGTGAGCCAAGTGGGACTGGGGTACTGATCATTACCTGAAAGTGTCATCAAGATTGGGTTTAAAAATGTGTGCTGAGATGTCAGGAAACTCGTAGTGTTTTGAAAGCTTGGCAACCCCTTTCCATGAAAGTGATTTGCCCCGTTCTCTGCTTAGGGCTACATCAATAGGAAACAAACCATAGTGATAGAACTTGGAACTAGTTGACTGTGTCACGTTTCAAAGAGCCAGCACAAACCGTGTTTGATTTAGAGTTCCAAATACATTTATCCATATAGGAGAAAACAGAGTGAAACCTAAAAATTAAAATTGTTACTGCCAACGAACGGTTTAAAAAACAAGAACGAAATTTGGTGAGCCAAGTGGGATTCAGGAACTGATCATTACCTGAAAGTGTCATCAAGATTGGGTTAAAAAATGTGTGCTGAGTTCTCAGGAAACTCATAGTGTTTTGAAAGCTTGGCAACCCCTTTCCATGAAAGTGATTTGCCCCGGTCTCTGCTTAGGGCTACATCAATACGAAACAAACCATAGAGATTGAACTTGGAACTACTTGATTGTGTCAAGTTTCATAGAGCTAGCACAAACAGTGTTTGATTTAGAGTTCCAAATACATGTATCCATATAGGATAAAACAGAGTGAAACCTAAAAATTACAATTGTTACTGCCAACGAACGGTTTAAACAAGAAGAACGAAATTTGGTGAGCCAAGTGGGATTGGGGTACAGATCATTACCTGAAAGTGTCATCAAGATTGGCTGAAAAAATGTGTGCTGTGATTTCAGGAAACTCGTAGTTTTTTAGAAGCTTGGCAACCCCTTTCCATGAAAGTGATTTGTGCCGGTCTCTGCTTTGGGCTATATCAATAGGAAACAAACCATAGAGATAGAACTTGGAACTAGTTGATTGAGTCAAGTTTCAAAAAGCTAGCACAAACCATGTTTGATTTAGAGTTCCAACTACATGTATCCATATAGGAGAAAACAGAGTGACACCTAAAAATTTAAACTGTTTCTGCCAATGAACGGTTTAACATGGAAGAACGAAATTTGGTGAGCCAAGTGGGATTGGGCTACAGATCATTACCTGAAAGTGTCATCAAGATTGCGTGAAAAAATGTGTGCTGAGATTTCAGGAAACTCGTAGTTTTTTGGAAGCTTGGCAACCCCTTTCCATGAAAGAGATTTGCACTGGTCTCTGCTTAGGGCTACATCAATAGGAAACAAACCATAGAGATTGAACTTGGAACTACTTTATCGTGTCAAGTTTCAAAGAGCTAGCACAAACAGTGTTTGATTTAGAGTTCCAAATACATGTATCCATATAGGAGAAAACAGAGTGAAACCTAAAAATTAAAACTGTTACTGCCAACGAACGGTTTAAACTAGAAGAACGAAATTTGGTGAGCCAAGTGGGATTGGGGTACTGATCATTACCTGAAAGTGTCATCAAGATTGGGTTTAAAAATGTGCTGAGATGTCAGGAAACTCGTAGTGTTTTGAAAGCTTGGCAACCCCTTTCCATGAAAGTGATTTGCCCCATTCTCTGCTTAGGGCTACATCAATAGGAAACAAACCATAGAGATAGAACTTTGAACTACTTGATTGGGTCAAGTTTCAAAGAGCTAGCACAAACCGTGTTTGATTTACAGTTCCAAATACATGTATCCATATAGGAGAAAACAGAGTGAAACCTAAAAATTAAAATTGTTACTGCCAGCGAACGGTTTAATCTAGAAGAATGACATTTGGTGAGCCAAGTGGGATTGGGGTACTGATCATTACCTGAAAGTGTCATCAAGATTGGGTGAAAAAATGTGTGCTGAGATTTCAGGAAACTCGTAGTTATTTGTAAGCTTGGCAACCCCTTTCCTTGAAAGTGATTTGCGCAGGTCTCTGCTTAGGGCTACATAAATACCAAAAACACCATAGAGATGGAACTTGGAACTACTTTATTGTGTCAAGTGTCAAAGAGCTAGCACAAACCGTGTGATTTAGAGTTCCAACTATATGTATCCATATAGGAGAAAACTGAGTGAAACCTAAAAATTTAAACTGTTACTGCCAACGAATGGTTTAAGCTGGAAGAACGACATTTGGTGAGCCAAGTGGGATTGGACTACAGATCATTACCTGAAAGTGTCTTCAAGATTGGGTGAAAAAATGTGTGCTCAGATTTCAGGAAACTCGTAGTTTTTTGGAAGCCTGGCAACCCCTTTCCATGAAAGAGAGTTGCTCCGGTCTCTGCTTAGGGCTACATCAATAGGAAACAAATCATAGAGATTGAACTTGGAACTACTTTATCGTGTCAAGTTTCAAAGGGCTAGCACAAACCGTGTGATTTAGAGTTCCAACTATATGTATCCATATAGGAGAAAACTGAGTGAAACCTAAAAATTTAAACTGTTACTGCCAACAAACGGTTTAACCTAGAAGAACGAAATTTGGTGAGCCAAGTGGGATTGGGGTACTGATCATTACCTGAAAGTGTCATCAAGATTGGGTGAAACAATGTGTGCTGAAATTTCAGGAAACTCGTAGTTTTTGGGAAGCTTGGCAACCACTTTTAATTAAAGTGATTTGCGCCGGTCTCTGCTTAGGGCAACATCAATAGGAAACAAACCATAGAGATAGAAATTGGAACTGCTTTATTGAGACAAGTTTCAAAGAGCTAGCACAAACCGTGTTTGATTTAGAGTTCCAACTACATGTATCCATATAGGAGAAAACAGAGTGAAACCTAAAAATTTAAACTGTTACTGCCAACGAACGGTTTAACCGAGAAGAATGAAATTTGGTGAGCCAAGTGGGATTAGGGTACTGATCATTACCTGAAAGTGTCATCAACATTGGGTGAAACAATGAGTGCTGAGATTTCAGGAAACTCGTAGTTTTTGTAAGCTTGGCAACCCCTTTCCATGAAAGTGATATGCGTCGTTCTCTGCTTAGTGCTACATCAATAGGAAACAAACCGTAGAGATAGAACTCGGTACTACTTTATTGTGTCAAGTTTCAAAGAGCTAGCACAAACCATGTTTGATTTAGAGTTCCAACTACATGTATCCATATAGGAGAAAACAGAGTGAAACCTAAAAATTAAAACTGTTACTGCCAACGAACGGTTTAACCTGGAAGAACGAAATTTGGTGAGCCAAGTGGGATTGGGGTACTGATCATTACCTGAAAGTGTCATCAAGATTGGCTGAAAAAATGTGTGCTGTGATTTCAGGAAACTCGTAGTTTTTTAGAAGCTTGGCAACCCCTTTCCATGAAAGTGATTTGCGCTGGTCTCTGCTTTGGGCTACATGAATAGGAAACAAACCATAGAGATAGAACTTGGAACTACTTGATTGAGTCAAGTTTCAAAGAGCTAGCACAAACCATGTTTGATTTAGAGTTCCAACTACATGTATCCATATAGGAGAAAACAGAGTGAAACCTAAAAATTTAAACTGTTACTGCCAATGAACGGTTTAACCTAGAAGAACGAAATTTGGTGAGCCAAGTGGTATTGGGGTACTGATCATTACCTGAAACTGAAATCAAGATTGGGTTAAAAAATGTGTGCTGAGATTTCAGGAAACTTGTAGTTTTTTGGAAGCTTGGCAATCCCTTTTCATGAAAGTGATTTGCGCCGGTCTCTGCTTAGGGCTACATCAATACGAAACAAACCATAGAGATAGACCTTGGAACTTCTTTATTGTGTCAAGTTTCAAAGAGCTAGCACAAACCGTGTTTGATTTAGAGTTCCAAATACATGTATCCATATAGGAGAAAACAGAGTGAAACCTAAAAATTTAAACTGTTACTGCCAACAAACCGTTTAACCTAGAAGAACGAAATTTGGTGAGCCAATGGGATTGGGGTACTGATAATTACCTGAAAGTGTCATCAAGATTGGGTGAAAAAATGTGTGCTGAGATTTCAGGAAACTCCTAGTTTTTTGGAAGCTTGGCAACCCCTTTCCATGAAAGTGATTTACGCCGGTCTCCGCTTAGGGCTACATCAATAGGAAACAAACCATAGAGATAGAACTTGGAACTTCTTTATTGTCAAGATTCAAAGAGCTAGCACAAACCGTGTTTGATTTAGAGTTCCAACTACATGTATCCATAAAGGAGAAAACAGAGTGAAACCTAAAAATAAACTGTTACTGCCAACGAATGGTTTAACCTGGAAGAATGAAATTTGGTGATCCTAGTGGGATTGGGGTACTGATCATTACCTGAAAGTGTCATCAAGATTGGGTGAAAAAATGTGTGCTGAGATTTCAGGAAACTCATAGTTTTTTGGAAGCTTGGCAACCCCTTTCCATGAAAGTGATATGCGCCGTTCTCTGCTTAGGGCTACATCAATAGGAAACAAACCGTAGAGATAGAACTTGGAAATACTTTATTGTGTCAAGTTTCAAAGAGCTAGCACAAACCGTGTTTGATTTAGAGTTCCACCTACATGCATCCACATAGGAGAAAACAGAGTGAAACCTAAAAATTAAAACTGTTACTGCCAACGAACGGTGTAACCTAGAAGAACGAAATTTGTTGAGCCAACTGGGATTGGCGTACTGATCATTACCTGAAAGTGTCATCAAGATTGGGAGAAAAAAGTGTGCTGAAATTTCAAGAAACTCGTAGTTTTTTGGAAGCTTGGCAACCCCTTTCCGTGAAAGTGATTTGCGCTAGACTCTGCTTAGGGCTACATCAAAAGGAAAGAAACCATAGAGATAGAACTTGGAACTACTTTATTGTGTCAAGTTTCAAAGAGTTAGCAGAAACCGTGTTTGATTTAGAGTTCCAACTACATGTTTCCAAATAGGAGAAAAGAGAGTGAAACCTAAAAATTAAAACTGTTACTGCCAACGAACGGTTTAACCTAGAAGAACGAAATTTGGTGAGCCAAGTGTGAATGGGGTACTGATCATTACCTGAAAGTGTCATCAAGATTGGGTAAAAAAATATGTGCTGAGATTTCAGGAAACTCGTAGTCTTTTGGAAACTTGGCAACCGCTTCCATGAAAGTGATTTGCGCCGGTCTCTGCTTAGGGCTACATCAATAGGAAAAAAACCGTAGAGATAGAACTTGGAACTACTTTATTGTGTCAAGACTCAAAGAGCTAGCACAAACCGTGTTTGATTTAGAGATCCAACTACATGTATCCATATAGGAGAAAACAGAGTGAAACCTAAAAATTAAAACTGTTACTGCCAACGAACGGTTTAACCTAGAAGAATGAAATTTGGTGAGCAAAGTGGGATTGGGGTACTGATATTTACCTGAAAGTGTCATCAAGATTGGGTGAAAAAATGTGTGCTGAGATTTCAGGAAACTCGAAGTTTTTTGAAATCTTGGCAACCCCTTTCCATGAAAGTGATTTGTCCCGGTCTCTTCTTAAGGCTACATCAATAGGAAACAAACCATAGAGATAGAACTTGGAACTTCTTTATTGTGTCAAGTTTCAAAGAGCTAGCACAAACCGTGTTTGATTTAGAGTTCCAACTACATGAATCCATATAGGAGAAAACAGAGTGAAACCTAAAAATTAAAACCGTTACTGCCAACGAACGGTTTAACCTAGAAGAACGAAATTTGGTGAGCCAAGTGTGAGTGGGGTATTGATCATTACCTGAAAGTGTCATCAAGATTGGGAGAAAAAATGTGTGCTGAGATTTCAGGAAACTCGTATTGTTTTGGAAGATTCACAACCCCTATCCGTGAAAGTGATTTGTGCCAGTCTCTGCTTAGGGCTACATCAATAGGAAACAAACCATAGAGATAGAAATTGGAACTACTTTATCGTGTCAAGTTTCAAAAAGCCATCACAAACCGTGTTTGATTTAGAGTTCCAACTATATGTATCCACATAGGAGAAAACAGAGTGAAACCTAAAAATTAAAACTGTTACTGCCAACGAACGGTTTAACCTAGAAGAACGAAATTTGGTAAGCCAAGTGGGATTGGGTACTGATCATTACCTGAAAGTGTCATCAAGATTGGGTGAAAAAATGTGTGCTGTGATTTCAGAAAATCGTAGTTTTTTGGAAGCTTCCAACCCCTTTCCAAAAAAGTGATTTGTGCCGGTCTCTGCTTAGGGCTACATCAATAGGAAACAAACCATAGAGATACAACTTGGAACTACATTATTGAGTCATGTTTCAAAGAGCTAGCACAAACCGTGTTTGATTTAGAGTTTCAACTACATGTATCCATATAGGAGAAAACAGAGAGAAACCTAAAAATTTAAACTTTTACTACCAACAAACGGTTTAACCTAGAAGAACGAAATTTGGAGAGCCAAGTGGGAATGGGGTACTGATCATTGCCTGAAAGTGTCATCAAGGTTGGGTGAAAAAATGTGTGGTGATATTTCAGGAAACTCCTAGTTTTTTGGAAGCTTGGCAACCCCTTTCCGTGAAAGTGATTTGTGCCAGTCTCTGCTTAGGGCTACATCAATAGGAATGAAACCATAGAGATAGAACTTGGAACTACATTATTGTGTCAAGTTTCAAAGAGCTAGCACAAACCGTGTTTGATTTACAGTTCCAACTATATGTATCCATATAGGAGAAAACAGAGAGAAACCTAAAAATTAAAACGGTTACTGCCAACGAATGGTTTATCCTAGAAGAACGAAATTTGGTGAGCCAAGTGGGATTGGGGTACTGATCATTACCTGAAAGTGTCATCAAGATTGGGTGAAAAAATATGTGCTGTCAGGAAACTAGTAATTTTTTGGAATCCTGGCAATCCCTTTCCATGAAAGTGATTTGCACCGGTCTTTGCTTAGGGCTATATCAATAGGAAACAAACCATAGAGATAGAACTTGGAACTACTTTATTGTGGCAAGTTTCAAAGAGCTAGCACAAACCTTGTTTGATTTTGAGTTCCAACTGTATGTATCCATATAGGAGAAAACAGAGTGAAACCTAAAATTTAAAACTGTTACTGCCAACGAACGGTTTAACCTAGAAGAACGAAATTTTGTGAGCCAAGTGGGATTGGGGTACTGATCATTCTGTGAAAGTGTCATCAAGATTGGGTGAAAAAATGTGTGCTGAGATGTCAGGAAACTCGTAGTTTTTTGGAAGCTTGGCAACCCCTGTCCGTGAAAGTGATTTGCGCTGGTCTCTGCTAAGGGCTACATCAATAGGAAACAAACCATAGAGATAGAACTTGGAACTACTTTATTGTGTTAAGTTTAAAAGAGCTAGCACAAACCGTGTTTGATTTAGAGTTCCAACTACATGTATCCATATAGGAGAAAACAGAGTGAAACCTAAAAATTAAAACTGTTACTGCCAACGAACTGTTTAACCTAGAAGAACGAAATTTGGTGAGAAAAGTGGGATTGGGGTAATGATCATTAAATGAAATTGTCATCAAGATTGTTTGAAAAAATGTGTGCTGATATTTCAGGAAACTCCTAGTTTTTTGGAAGCTTGGCAACCCCTTTCAGTGAAAGTGATTTGCGCCAGTCTCTGCTTAGGGCTATATCAATAGGAAAGAAACCATAGAGATAGAACTTGGAACGCCATTATTGTGTCAAGTTTCAAAGAGCTAGCACAAACCGTGTTTGATTTACAGTTCCAACTACATGTATCCATATACGAGAAAACAGAGAGAAACCTGAAAATTAAAACTGTTACTGCCAACAAATGGTTTAACCTAGAAGAACGAAATTTGGTGAGCCAAGTGGGATTGGGGTACTGATCATTACCTGAAAGTGTCATCAAGATTGGGTGAAAAAATGTGTGCTGAGATTTCAGAAAATCGTAGTTTTTTGGAAGCTTCCAACCCGTTTCAAAAAAAGTGATTTGTGCCGGTCTCTGCTTAGGGCTACATCAATAGGAAACAAACCATAGAGATACAACTTGGAACTACATTATTGTGTCAAGTTTCAAAGAGCTAGCACAAACCGTGTTTGATTTAGAGTTTCAACTACATGTATCCATATAGGAGAAAACAGAGAGAAACCTTAAAATTTAAACTTTTACTGCCAACAAACGGTTTAACCTAGAAGAACGAAATTTGGTGAGCCAAGTGGGATTGGGGTACTGATCATTGCCTGAAAGTGTCATCAAGGTTGGGTGAAAAAATGTGTGCTGATATTTCAGGAAACTCCTAGTTTTTTGGAAGCTTGGCAACCCCTTTCCGTGAAAGTGATTTGCGCCAGTCTCTGCTTAGGGCTACATAAATAGGAAAGAAAGCATAGAGATAGAACTTGGAACTACATTATTGTGTCAAGTTTCAAAGAGCTAGCACAAACCGTGTTTGATTTACAGTTCCAACTACATGTATCCATATAGGAGAAAACAGAGAGAAACCTAAAAACTGAAACGGTTACTGCCAACGAATGGTTTAACCTAGAAGAACAAAATTTGGTGAGCCAAGTGGGATTGCGGTACTGATCATTACATGAAAGTGTCATCAAGATTGGGTGAAAAAATGTGTGCTGAGATTTCAGGAAACTCATAGTTATTTGGAAGCATGGCAACCTTTTTCCTTGAAAGAGGTTTGCGCCGGTCTCTGCTTAGGGCTACATCAATACGAAACAAACCATAGAGATAGAACTTGGAACTACTTTATTGTGTCAAGTTTCAAAGAGCTAGCACAAACCGTGTTTGATTTAGAGTTCCAACTACATGTATCCATATAGGTGAAAACAGAGTGAAACCTAAAAATTAAAACTGTTACTGCCAATGAACGGTTTAACCTAGAAGAACAAAGTTTGGTGGGCCAATTGGGATTGGGGTACTGATCATTACCTGAAAGTGTCATCAAGATTGGGTGAAAAAATGTGTGCTGAGATTTCAGGATATCGTAGTTTTTTGGAATCTTGGCAATCCCTTTCCATGAAAGTGATTTGCACCGGTCTCTGTTTAGGGCTATATCAATAGGAAACAAACCATAGAGATAGAATTTGGAACTACTTTATTGTGGCAAGTTTCAAAGAGCTAGCCCAAACCGTGTTTGATTTAGAGTTCCAACTACGTGTATCCATATAGGTGAAAACAGAGTGAAACCTAAAAATTAAAACTGTTACTGCCAACGAATGGTTTAACCTAGAAGAACGAAATTTGGTGGGCCAAGTGGAATTGGGGTACTGATCATTACCTGAAAGTGTCATCAAGATTGGGTGAAAAAATGTGTGCTGAGATTTCAGGAAACTCGTAGTTTTTTGGAAGCTTCCAACCCCTTTCCAAAAAAGTGATTTGCGCTGGTCTCTGCTTAGGGCTACATCGATAGCAAACAAACCATAGATATAGAACTTGGAACGACTTTATTGTGTCAAGTTTCAAAGAGCTAGCACAAACCGTGTTTGATTTACAGTTCCAACTACATGTATCCATATAATGGAGAAAACAGAGAGAAACCTAAAAATTAAAACTGTTACTGCCAACGAATGTTTTAACCTAGAAGAACGAAAGTTGGTGAGCCACGTGGGATTGGGGTACTGATCATTACCTGAAAGTGTCATCAAGATTGGGTGAAAAAATGTGTGCTGAGATTTCAGAAAACTCATAGTTTTTTGGAAGCTTTGCAACCCCTTTCCATGAAAGTGATTTGCGCCGGTCTCTGCTTAGGGCTACATCAATAGGAAACAAACTATAGAGATACAACTTGGAACTACTATATTGTGTCAAGTTTCAAAGAGCTGGCACAAACCGTGTTTGATTTAGAGTTCCAACTACATGTACCCATATTCGAGAAAACAGAGTGAAACCTAAAAATTAAAACTGTTACTGCCAACAAACGGTTTAACCTGGAAGAACGAAATTTGGTGAGCCAAGTGGGATTGGGGTACTGATCATTACCTGAAAGTGTCATCAAGATTGGGTGAAAAAATGTGTTCTGAGATTTCAGGAAACTCGTAGTTTTTTGGAAGCTGGCAACCCCTTTCCATGAAAGTGATTTGCGCCGGTCTCTGCTTAGGGCTACATCAATAGGAAACAAACCATGGAGATAGAACTTGGAACTACTTTATTGTGTCAAGTTTCAAAGAGCTAGCACAAACCGTGTTTGATTTAGAGTTCCAAATACTTGTATTCATATAGGAGAAAACAGAGTGAAACCTAAAATTTAAAACTCTTATTGCCAACGAACGGATTAACCTAGAAGAACGAAATTTGGTGAGTCAAGTGTGATTGGGGTACTGATCATTACCTGAAAGTGTCATCAAGATTGGGTGAAAAATTGTGTGCTGAAATTTCAGGAAACTCGTAGTTTTTTGGAAGCTTGGCAACCCCTTTCCTTGAAAGTGATTTGCGCCGGTCTCTGCTAAGGGCTACATCAATAGGAAACAAACCATAGAGATAGAACTTGGAACTTCTTTATTGTGTCAAGTTTTAAAGAGCTAGCATAAACCGTGTTTGATTTAGAGTTCCAAATATATGTATCCATATAGGAGAAAACAGAGTCAAACCTAAAAATTAAAACTGTTACTGCCAAAGAACGGTTTAACCTGGAAGAAAGAAATTTGGTGAGCCAAGTGGGATTGATGAACAGATCATTACCTGAAAGTGTTATCAAGATTGGGTGAAAGAATGTGTGCTGATATTTCAGGAAACTCGTAGTTTTTTGGAAGCTTGGCAACGCCTTTCCATGAAAGTGATTTGCGCCAGTCTCTGCTTAGGGCTACATCAATAGGAAACAAACCATAGAGATAGAACTTGTAACTACTTTATTGTGTCAAGTTTCAAGAGCTAGTACAAACCGTGTTTGATTTAGAGTTCCAACTACATGTATCCCTATAGGAGAAAACAGAGTGAAACCTAAAAATTAAAACTGTTACTGCCAAGGAACTGTTTAACCTAGAAGAACGAAATTTGGTGAGCCAAGTGGGATTGGGGTACTGATCATTACCTGAAAGTGTCATCAAGATTGGGTGAAAAAATGTGTGCTGATATTTCAGGAAACTCGTAGTTTTTGGAAGCTTGGCAACCCCTTTCCGTGTAAGTGATTTGCGCCGGTCTCTCCTTTGGGTTACATCAATAGGAAACAAACCATAGAGATAGAACTTGGAACTACTTTGTTGTGTCAAGTTTCAAAGAGCTAGCACAAACGGTGTTTGACTTAGAGTTCCAACTACATGTATCCATATAGCAGAAAACAGAGTGAAACCTAAAAATTAAAACTGTTACTGCCAAGGAACGGTTTAACCTGGAAGAACGAAATTTGGTTAGCCAAGTGGGATTGAGGTACTGATCATGACCTGAAAGTGTCATCATGATTGGGTGAAAAAATGTGTGCTGAGATTTCAGGAAACTCGTAGTTTTTTGACAGCTTGGCAACCCCTTTCCATGAAAGTGATTTGCGCCAGTCTCTGCTTAGGGCTACATCAATAGGAAACAAACAATAGAGATAGAACTTGGAACTTCTTTATTGTGTCAAGTTTCAAAGAGCTAGCACAAACCGTGTTTGATTTAGAGTTCCAACTACATGTATCCATATAGGAGAAAACAGAGTGAAACCTAAAAATTCAAACTGTTT